>NC_135330.1:113250679-114500679 GCF_023851605.1 Tamandua tetradactyla
CATACTGGTTTATATTAGACATAAGATTTCAGAATAAAGCTCAAAGATTTTTATAATCATGAAGTAAAATAAGCAACAACAATTACAGTAAATTCTGTTTTTTATAAAACAATAAATGATCACTTTTTAAAAAAAAAACAGATATAGTAGTATTCTATCTCTAAGTCACACATTTAAATGCAACCTAGATTAGCTGATCTTTTCACAAGCCCCACCATTACTGCAATCACTAGGACACTTTGAAAAGTGTCAGTAATAAAGACCAGACAGACCAAACTAATATACTCTTTTCGCTCTGAAATGGTACTGAGATCTAACAGCCCCCAACACAGACAAGCTCACACCCGCTCATATCAGCTGATTTAGACTAAAAGGCAGTGCCAAAGTAGTAAACTGCATGCCTAGCCCAGGGATTCAGGCAGAGTTCAATATACACTTGGAGAAGTAAATGAGACTAAAATTCACTTGTATTCCTCTATGTAAAAATAAAATATTGAATTACTGATACTCTCTTCTACTTCAAATTACCTGTTCTTTCAGGAGCTGTTCACAGGCTTCATGCAAGGTTCCTGTCTTATTGGACACAAAGAGATACTGCTTCTGCAAAGACTCCAGATGCTGAAGAGCACTGTTCACATCATTCAATATAGCATCGCACTGCTCCTGAAACCCAGACAAGTAATCCCTCAGCTGTCTAAAAAACAGAACCAAAAGGGGATTGGCAATAATATTTTCCCCCAACAAGCATCAGTAATAAACAACAAAGTCTCGCTTTTCCCCCAAATGCTTGTACTTCAGGAGGAAAGTGTGACCAACTCACAAAGTTGATTATATTCAGAAATGTAGACCAAAAACTTTCATAAACTGTGTGAACACGTGAAGAATGCAAATTGCTGGAACAATAAGCAACAAACAGAACCAGCCAGAAGGCAATAAATCACTGGCTCGACTTTCAAAGACTAGGACACAAGGCCAACTCAAGTAAGGTCAGCTCTTCACATCATTTCCACCTTTGAGATGGTAAGATGCAGAAAGAACAATGGATTTGTAATTAGAAGATTTGAGTACAAGTCCCAGCACTGTCCAAGCCTCTAAGACACTGAGCAAGTCACTTAATATATCTAGGCCTCAATCTGAAATGGGAATAATACCTTTCCTCACAGGGCAGCTACGGTATTAAATGGGACCATATGTCATACAGCCCAACACAACGCCTAGCAGCAAGTCACTAAATAAATGTTACCTGAATACAAACACTCAACCCATAGTTCCCAAATCAAACAGAAACTCTACAGTGTAATTTTTCCCATGTAATTGTGCATGTAATTTCAACATGCACAAACAGGACAACATAGTTAAATTCAATCTAAATGGCCACCCCTAAAGTCTCTTGGGTCATTCTAAAGAAAGGCAAAAATACTTTTTACTAAAAGGTACAAATACTTTGTAGAGTTCCTGTAAAACATCCATACAAACCCAATCTTTACTGAAGTTATCTAAACCAATCCCTTCCCTCCCAACTTACTAATTACGATACACACACACACACACACACACACACACATAATTTGTCTAATTGTACAAGTTCCAATACCAGTTGAATAACTCAAATCCTCTCTCTGGCTATTCTTAAAGAAAATGTTGCTATTGGAGTTTTCTTTGTACCTTAATTTTGCGACTGTAATCTTAACATTAAGATAGCAAAAACTGCAAGAGCCACATACCTATATTTAGTTCCTTCATCCTGATCCATTTGAGTCTGAAGCTGTGCAAACCATGAGAAAAACTGGAAATAAAGAGTATTACATTGTCAACAAAACCAAAACAGACAGAATGAAACGCAGTTACAGGCTAAACAGCAAGTCAAAAGTATGAATGCAGATGGGGGCCGGAGACACTTCTGGAAGAATCATTATGATGGCCGCCTAAGGAGGACCCCATGTTCAGTTTAAACTTGTATTGGTTGGCAATGGCGGTACTGGAAAAACTACATTCGTAAAACGTCATTTGACTGGTGAATTTAAGAATTATGTAGCCACCTTGAGTGTTGAGGTCCACCCCCTTCATTCCATACCAACAGAGAACCTATTAAATTCAACGTATGGGATACCACCAGTCAGGAGAAATTCGGTGGACTGAGAAATGGCTATTACATCCAAGCTAAGTGTGCCATCATAACGTTTGATGTAACATCAAGAGTTACTTACAAGAATGTGTCTAACTGGCATGGAGATCTGGTATGAGTGTGTAAAAACATCCCCATCGTGTTGTGTGGCAACAAAGTAGATATTAAGGACGGGACAGTTAAGGCAAAATCCATTGTCCTCCACCAAAAGAAGACTCTTCAGTACTATAACATTTCTGCCAAAAGTAACGACTTTGAAAAGCCCTTCCTCTGGCTTGCTAGAAAACTGATTAGTGACACTAACTTGGAGTTGGTTGCCATGCCTGCCCTTGCCCCACCAGAGGTTGTCATGGACCCAGCTTTGGCAGCACAGTATGAGCATGACTTAGAGTGCTCAGATAATGCTCTGCAGGATGATGATGATGACCTGTGAGAAAATGAAGCTGGAGCCCAGCGTCAGAAGGCTAGTTTTACAGGCAACTATCCTGTGATGTCAGTGGTGTAGTATGTCTGCCACTTTACTAAATAGCTAAGCAGAACATGTGCTTAATCTTTCGGATGCTGAAGGAGATGAATAGGCATCAGAGTGAATGCAGCAGTTTTTAAAAAAAACTTTTTTGGGAGACCTGCATATTTAGATGTTTTGAAACACAACTGTTTTCTTTTTGAGTTTCAAATATAAGACTGCTACAGGCACATCACAACTATTCTTATTGTCATTCCCATCTTTTTTTAGAATTAGAATAAAGTTACATTTAAAATATCTAAGCTAGTGAACTCATCCCTTATTTACAAGAATTTCAAAATCACTGTTAGGGAAGCTTGTGCCAAGTTATTCTTTAAATAGCCTTTGTTGTTACCTCAAAATCTAGATGAATCACCCTGTCTCTACTTTTTATATTTGTGCATTTGAATGATACCCCTCAAATTGGCTGGATATGACAGGTCAACAGTTTCCCATTTGGTAAGGAGTTTATCGTCAGTGCAGTAAATCTAAAACGTCCACCTGCCTTTGTTCTGGCTAACATCTAACCCACGGAAAAGTTTGTGAAGATTTATACGTGAACTATCAAAATAAAAATGGCATGTATCCAAAGATACATTTAAAAAAAGTGGGCCGCGGTGGCTCAGCGGGCAAAGTGCTTGCCTGCTATGCCGGAGGACCTCGGTTCGATTCCCGGCCCCAGCCCATGTAACAAAAACAAAGAAACAAAATACAATAAAACAAGAAAATGTTTAAAAATGTTTCCCTTTCTTCCTTCCTTCCTTCCTTCTATCCTTCCTTCCTTCTCTCTGTCTAAAAAAAAAAAAAAAAAAAAAAAAAAAAGTGTGGATGCAAAAGTTTTATTTTGGGAGGCTCTGACGATAAAAATTAGTTTCAAACCAGGAGAAGATCATTTAACGACATACTTAATATCTACATAATGAAAAAGCAAAGGATATGAAAATCATAGTACATATACAGGGTCAAATAGGAAGAAAGGAAACAGAGAGACACAATATACAAGAAAATATTTCTTCCTAAGAAGTTAATGCTCTTCTGTTAGTCTGACAAATTTGCATAGTGCTTTGGGTAAATACCAGTATTAATGTTGTCTGATGAGAATTGTGAGAAGACAAACCCAGCAATAATATAACAGTCGGTGAAGAACACTAACTTCGGCATTAGCTAAATCTGGGTTTGAATTCTGGCCCTACCACGAAGAAAATATTATTTAAAAGAGGTAGGGAATAAGTATGACTGTTGAATAATTATACTGATATTTCTTTTAGTCTCCAGTGTCTTGGAACAACCAGAAGGAAAAACCTAAAATTGGGGACAGTAACCCATACCAAACTCTGAAATCTATTCTATAACTATTTGTTACATTGTACTTTGAAATTTCTTTTTTGCAAAAATGTTATATTTCATAATAAAAAATGTTTCATCATAATAAAAAATGTTTCAAAAAAGAGGTGGGGGACTTGACCTTAAATGGGCATGACATCTTTTGGGACTGATGAAATGTTTCATGGATTGACTATAGTGGTCACTATACAGATGTACACATTTGTCAAAACTTATCAAATGTACACTTAATGATTTGATCAGTGAGTGGAAAAGTATTTGCAAAAGTTCCCTTTGGGGAATGGTGAGAATGGGGGAAAACTCAACTTCCCCAAGTTGAATTCTTGATATTCTCACAAGCAGTGTGGGCAACCAAAGCTATACGTTGTGCCCCCAGCCTTGGGGTTTGTTCATATGAAACCTAACCCCACAGGGGATAGGTCAAGCCTACTTAAAATTAGGCCTAATAGTCACCCCCAATAGAGCCTCTTTTATTGCTCAAATGTGGCCTCTTTCTCCAGCCAACACAATGAGCACTCTCACCACCCTCCCCCTGTCTACGTGGGACATGACTCCCAGGGGTGTGGATCTTCCTGGCAACCTAGGACAGAAATCCCAGAATGAGCTGAGATTCAGCATCAAGGGATTGAGAAAAACTCTAGAATGAGCTGAGACCCGGCATCAAGGGATTGAGAAAACCTTCTCAACCAAAAGGGGGAAGAGTGAAATGAGACAAAGTGTCAATGGGTGAGTGATTCCAAACAGAGTGGAGAAGTTATCTTGGAGGTTATTCTTATGCATTAAATAGATATCACCTTGTCATTCAAGATGTAATGGAGAGGCTGGAGGGAACTGCCTGAAAATGTAGAGCTGTGTTCCAGTAGCCATGTTTCTTGATGATGATTGTATGATGATACAGCTTTCACAATGTGATTGTGTGATTGTGAAAACCTTGTGTCTAATGCTCCCTTTATCTACCTTGTCCACAGATGAGTAGAACATATGGAATAAACCTAAATAATAGGGGGAACAAATGTTAAAATAAATTTAGTTTGAAATGCTAGTGATCAATGAAAGGGAGGGGTAAGGGGTATGCTATGTAAAATTTTTTTTTCTGTTTCTGTTTTATTTTTCTGTTGCCTTTTTATTTCTTTTTCTGAATTGATGCAAATGTTCTGGGAAATGATCATGATGATGAATATGCAACTATGTGATGATATTGTGAACTGCTGAGTGTATGTGTTGGGAATGTTTGTTTCTTTCTTGTAATTTTTTTTTAATTAATAAAAAATTCAAAAAACAAAAAAATGTACACTTAAAATAAGTACATTTCATTGTACGTAAATTATGACCCAATAAATTGGTTTTTAAAATTTTTTAAGGGAAATATTCAGATGCAAATTCAATCCAAAAGACTTTTTTTTCAAAACAGTTCAAATAAGGTCACAGTGATGGTACAAAATTACCTTCTACGGTTCTCAAGTGGGATTCGATGTCAAGGGTATGCTTTATTCTCTCAGGATGCTAGGCTGGCCAAGTGTTTTGGCTATCATTTACAGAGTACTTATTGTGTGCCTGCAACACATTGTACTTAAATGCATTATCTTATTTAATTCTCTAAAAAGCCTATGAATTACATGTAGGCTGTTTACATTTTGATCCAAAGATCCAGTTTTTCACATAGGTCCATATAAATAAACCTGTGCTTGTAAAGTATATTAAATTGAGGCTCTGAATAAAGACCTTCCTGCCTATTCTGATTCAATCAGCTATGAAACATCATTGCTCAGTTTATTCTTTAAAAAGCTAATCAACATGTCTGAATAGCCAACAGATAGACCAATAGCACTTCAACCAGAAGACTTAAAAGCATTCTACCTATTGTATACTTAAGATCACTCTAGTTGCCAGGAGTCAACAACAACAAATTCCCACAGAAGGATGAAATATTTTTAAAATTAAAATCTATATCCATAAATATTAAATATGAGTAAGAAGTACATTTCTCTAAAATAGGAAATAAACATAAAACTATGAAAAAGAAAAAAGCCTGTGAAATAGGTATGAGAATTATCTTGTTTTCAGATTAGGAAACTAAAGATCTGAGAGCTTAATAATTTGCCTAAGCTTACCAACATGGTAAATGACGGAGCTAACACTCAGATCCTGGTTGTCTAACTCAAGAACCAGAGCTCATAACCATCTTGTAACACTGCCTTCTCTCAGCCTACTATACATATACAATCCATTAAGTTTGCTTTATGTTTTACTTGGTAAATGCCTCAGCTCTGATCCTTAATAGAAAGAGAAGACAGAGGAGGCAGCGGAACAAACTGCTATACATTTAGTACAGGAATAAGCAAACCTCAAGAGAAGATTCCAAATGCTACATTACTGAAAAATAACTACACATTTTTAAGGTTTAAAAAGGGGATTTGCTAGAAACAAGGAGAGAGATGTGTGTGTGTGCATATGTATGTGTTTGCAGAAACAGGATAATAAAGACATACACTGGAGAGCATCAAAAGTGCATAAAATAGTCAAACCTTAATAAATGTTAAGCCTTAATAAATGTAACAATGTATCAGCATCCAAACCTGGAATATTTTATTTTTTATCTGTATATTTACATCTGTATTGCAAATATAATTGACAACCGGTAGATTTAAAACACAACCAACACAAAATCAAGAATGTTCCAGAAAAATTTGAAGCTAACTATAGTTTTAAATGTTCAAAACTTTTAATGAGCAACTTTTTTACTAACCCTGTCTTGAGACATCTAAAATCCTGAGAAAAAAATACTGTCAATCACCTGTTGTGCAGTTTCGATCCTTTCTTCTTCCATCTCTAAGGAAACAAAGCCCTTTAAAAGAATGTCTTCTGTAGATTCAGGCACTACTGGTGTCATTGGAATAGGCAGTGACTGGGATGTTAAACTGCAAAAGTCTTCCATTGGGAGCTTTAAAAAATAAAAAAGAGCCACAAAGATATTTAAGTAACTTGAAATTTGAAATTCTCTGAACTCAATTCAAGGTTAGATTTCTATTTAAGGTGTCTTAGGAGAGAAAAGAATATTTTCCATTAAGTCATTTGAACTTAATGAATAGCACATAATACCAACACTAATAACTTGACTCTATGTATGTTAAACGCTAGTTCCAACATGATAAATATAAAGCTCATGTCCCTAGAGTAAGGTATGGTTTTTTAATTAGCTTTCCAAAAACGGGAGTGAATCTGTGCTAATCCACACACACCTTCTTTGGTCAACCTCTAGTGAACTACCACCAGGCAAAGGAAAAGCCTGTGTGCTGCTAAAAGTAGTTCACCCTTCCCGTCCGCAAAAGCCCGACCTCAAAGTCCAACCAACAAGTTTAACAAATCACACCCAAGGATTAACTACCAATAAACATTACTTCCTTCTACTATTTCTACCACAAGCACACCTCATCATCCACACCTTCTTGCTGACAAATTCTGAAATTAAAGTTGAAGAGAAGGAACTTCAGTTTCCCATCAGTTTCCAAAGAGCCCCAGTGGCCTGGCATCACTTTGACACCATGACACGTAGACCTACAGTGCTTTCCAGTTCTCCACTACTAAATATAGCCCAGGCATTAATTCATCTGTGGTCATGCAGACAAGCAATTGTTAGAACTAAAGCAAAAACAGTGGATTTAGAGCAGATATAAAAGTAAGATGTATGACAATTGCACACGAGATGAGAAGAACTGGTGCTTACATGAAATATAGTTCTTATACTATACATGTATAATATTCAAAGGTTCTCTGCGATTCATTAAAGAAGCATCTTGGGGCAGACATCTTTGCAGAGAGCCGCCGTGGTTTCCTGCTTCAACAGTGCCTGAATAGAACCCAGCACTCACCCCCATTGGCTGACTCCCTGAGCAGCCCTCAGCCACTAGGCAGCAGCCAACTCTTTCTCTCCTCAACTGCCTGCCATGACAACTATGTCCCGGTCACAGGTGCGCCAGAACTATACCCAGGACTCATCAACCTCCAGATCAACCTGGAGCTCTCCACCTCTTATGTCTACCTATCAATGTCTTACTACTTTGACCGTGATGTGGGGGCTTTGAAGAACTTTGCCAAATATTTTCTTCACCAATCTCATGAGAAGAGGGAACATGCTGAGAAATTTAAAAGGCTGCAGAACCAACAAGGTAGCTGAATCATCCTTTAGGATATCAAGAAACCACAAGACAACTGGGAGAGGGGGCTGAATGCAATGGAGTGTGCATCACACTTGGAAAAATGGGTGAATCAGTCACTACTGGAACTGTACAAACTGGCCACTGACAAAAATGACCCCCATTTGTGTGACTTCATGGAGACACGTTACCTGAATGAGCAAGTGAAATCCATCAAAGAGTTGGGTGACTACGTAAGGTAATCAACTTGAGCAAGAAGGGGGCCCTGGGTATGGCGGACTATCTCTTTGACAAGCACACACTGGGAAACAGTGATGATGAGAGCTAAGCCTTATGCCATCTTCCCGAGTCATGGGGTGACTTCTGTGATCACCAGGGCAGTACATGCATGCATGTTGGGCTTACCTTTACCTTTTCTATAAGCTGTATCAACACCTACCAAGTTCTTTCATTTGAACGATTCCTTCAAATACTCAAAAAAAAGTATTTTGTACACTCTAGGACAACCACTTAAAAAACTGGAAAAACACAGAGGATCTAGCAAAAATCTATCTTTCATTACCACTCAAATCTACATCCATTTCTAATTCAATTTCTGTTGAGAAAAAGATAATACATGTACTGTAAAAAGTAATGCAAATCAGTGTCAATATTCTGATTGTGATAACACACACTATGGCTTTGCAAAATGTTATTTACCATTGAATGTACAGGGAAATCTATGTATTACTTCTTACAATTGTATATGAATCTATAATTGTCTCAGTATAAATTTCAATTTTAAAAAGGTAATGCAGTAATTATATTCTCCTATCAGAGTTCACGAGGGCTTATACCACATAATTCTAGTACTACCTTGTAACATATAACAAGCTCCAGGTACAAAGTAAAATTCTTCTTTTTACAGAATCATTTGTAATACACATAGCAATCTTTTTAAATTTTTTTATTAAAAAAATTTATATATATGTTATACTATACAATAAAAAAAGTTGAAAAAAAGAAAAAAGAATGAATGTGTTGTAGTTTAATGACAAATATTTATGAACTAAAAGTAAATTCTTTTCCTTATATTCTATTGGAAACAACTTGAAAATGCTACATATTGAACAAAAGAGCAAGGCATATATAGTATACTGTTAAAAAAAAAAAAAAAAAAAAGGTGCACTTCCCTATCTAGTCACTTTGATAGACTTTGAGGAGGAATCCAAAGGCTATTCAGAGACAAGTCTCCTTTCCCAGGACCCATTTCCAAATCATTAGGTTTCCTACAACACATTCATTCTTTTTTTTAACTTTTTTTATTGTATAGTATAACATATACACAAAGCAAAGAAATAAAAAAGGAATCGTTTTCAAAGCACTAAACCACAAAAAGTGGTTAAAGGATGCAAAACAAACAGTGGTTACAGGATAGATCCCAGAGTTTGTCATGGGGTACCATACAATCCTCTCATATTTTTCCTTCTAGCTCTGTCAGAATATAGGAGGCTAGAGGGCTTAAATACTTTTTCATCATCACAGTCGTCTTCTTTGTGTGTGTGTCTGAACAAAAACATATATACAAAAAAAGCTACAAATTTCCAAGCATGGCACCACAATTAGTTGTAGAACATATTCCAGACTTTGACATGGGTTACAATTTCACAATTTTAGGCTTTTATTTCTAGCTGCTCTAAAATACTGCAGACTAAAAGAGATATCAATTTAATGACTCAGCATTCATATTCATTTGTTAAGTCCTATCTTCTATGTATAATTCCACTATCACCTTTGATATTTCCATACTTCTCAATGGGGTTGTTTGGGCTATGGCAATTCTAAAATTGGAAGGATCTGTCACTAATATGGGGTAGGAAGATGGAACTATCTGATGTTTGGAGAGGCTGGGCTAGATTTCAGGACTTACCTAAACCAGGGATCCATCTGGAGGTTGTTGGTTTCTGGAAAGTTACTCTAGTGCCTGAAACCCTTGTGCAATCTTATAAATTGCCCTAGATGTTCTTTAGGATTGGCTGGAATGGTCCTGGCTGGGGAACACTCACTCTTTTTAAAACTCCAAAGAGTATAGAATGATCTTTAACTGAAAGGTGAGTTTCCCTTCTTCCTCTCCATCTTTCCAATTCTTCTCTGAGGCAATACCAATGTTTATAATTTGAGAAATATTTCTAAGTAATTTAAGAGTAGAATAAAGAACTTTAAAGGCAAAAGGAACCAAAGAAGTATTTTCCCATTTTTATTAATCTTTCTTTTATAGAAATTATTCAAAATACATGAATATACTTTTTTTAATTCAAATCATCAGAAGTAAAAACCAAAAGTTCTCTTCCATTCCCCACTTTTAACCAGTTTAACCATTTTCAATATTTTTTATAGTTTTTCACAACTCTTTAAAAACAGATTTATATTCTGAGATACTATTTGTGTATAACCTAGTCGTTCCCTGAAATTTCGGGTATTTATATGACACATGAGACTCAGAGTTAGAGCACTGAAACTATGAAAGTCAGAATTACCCCAGAAAGTAACTGTTGAAAAAGTCAAAAAAGTGAAAAAAATTAAAAAGTTGAAAAAGTGATGAGACTTCAATGAGAGATATGAATGAAGCTGATCTGGATAGGACTAAGGTAAACCAGAATACAAGGTAAAGGATGATATGGTCCATATTTTAAAACTTCAACTTCTGTATGAGACCAAAGGGAGAGATGTTTATTTGGCACAAAATTTATATTTTGGGTAGCACATTATCTAATTTAACTTGTATGGTCAGTTTACTTGAATACCATAATTACATGGACTCTTGAAAAGGGCATGAGATCTTGATGGTTTTTCCAGATTAATCTGACGCCCCAATAAATCCCAGAGTAATCTGGGCAAAGAGTAAAAAAGTATTTGCAAAGTCCTCTTGGGGGGTTGGGGGAAAAGGAGTAAATATTAAACTTCCTTATCGGGAGAATTCCTAATGTTCTCACAAGCAATGGGGTGAACCAATTCAATAAACTGAGCCCTCAATCTTGGGTTTCACCCCAATGAAACTTATTCCTGTAAAGTAGAAGTTAAGCCTATTTATAATGATGCCTAAGAGTTACCCCCAAAGAACCTATTTTTTTGCTCAGATTTTTGGCCTCTCTCTCTAAGCCAACCCAGCAAATGAACTCTCTGGCCCCCCCTCAACCCCTACATGGGACATGACTCCCAAGGGTATAAATCTCCCTGGCAAAATGGGATAGATTCCCAGGATGAGCCAGGACCTAGTATCATAGGACTGAGAAAAGTCTTGACCAAAAGCGGGAAGAGAGAAATGAGACAAAATAAAATCTCAGTGGCTGAGAGATCTCACAGAGTCAAGAGGTTATCCTGAAGCTTATTCTTATGGATTATGTAGTATAAATATCTTTTTTTAATTTATGGTGCATTGGAGTGGCTAGAAAGAAGTACCTAAAATGCTGAACTGTATTACAGTAGCCTTGATTCTTGAAGACATTCTCAAGAATCTATATAACTTTTACAATGTGACCATGTGATTGTGAAAACCTTGTGTCTGATGCTCCTTATAAACAGGGTATGGACGGATGAGTAAAAAATAAGGATAAAAAATAAATAAATAATGGTGGGGGCGGTAAGGGTTAAAAATATTGGGTAGCTTGAAATACTAGTGGTCAATGAGAGGAAGGGGAAAGGGGTATGGTATGTATGATCTCTTTTTTATTTTTTATTTTTTTTTCTGGAGTGATGCAGATATTCTAAAAATGATCTTGGTGATGAATACACAATTATGTGATGATACTGTGAGCCACTGATTGTATTCTTTGGATGGACTGCATTTATGTGAAGATACCTCACAATATTTTTAAAAAAAGCAAACCAGACTTATAGCTTTGTTTGAATTCATCAATTTTAGGTCATATCTACTGGCTTACCACTGTGAAAAATGAAGAAATTAGTATCTCTGGGCTTTCTTCATATTTAATCTCAAATTCTGTCACTATACCATTTCCTTGTAGATATCAAAGTTTATAGCATTTATGTCCTGTTCTGTCTTTAGGCTGATTTTTTTTTTTTTGTATGCTGTATGGCAGGATCCCATTTCATTATTTTGTCATGTGAGCAGCCCATTACTGCAGCACCATTTGTTGAATTTTTGTTTGTTTTTTGTTTGTTTTGCTTGTTTATTTGTTTTTTGGGAAGTGCAAACAACGGGATATCAAACCCCGGTCTTCCACATGGCAGGTGAGAATTCTACCACTGAACTACCCTTGAACCCCCCCAGGCTGATTTTTTACACCACATGCTTCTGGCTTCCAGAAATTTGCCACAATTGCAGGTCCACTGATACCTTCCTCATTCTAGGTGTGTCACTTATTTAATCATTATTTATTACTGCCACTTCAGACTGATTCAGATATCTCATACATGGGCACTTGGTCTGTCATCTTGAATGAAAAAAATTGTCTATTTTCTAATTTACGAATATACTTTAGAAAATAGGAACATATGAAAACTCTAAATATATGAGAAGCTACTACAGATATTACAGATACATTCTATAATCTAGACACTGTGAGTAAATATAACAATGGTTTTAATTTATGAAAGAGCATTCTATTTAGTTACTCCAAGAACAAATATTAACTACTTTTCAAATACAAGGACATTTAAATACCAGAAGTAGGAAAAGCCCTCCGGTTGCCTTGATGTCACTAACAGAAAACCATTTCTTTCAAACCAAGACAGAAAAAAAAGGCACACAGCAGCAATTTTAAAGAAATAATTTTTAAAAGTAGCAAAACAAGCTGCTTTTTAAAAGCAAAAGTACCCCCCCTCCCCAGGTATATTTGCTCAGCAATCTTCTCTTCTCAGAGTACCTGTAAACCGAATGGCAAATCAAGAAGGGGTGTGGTGTAATCACAAACTCTGTCCTCTTTCCACCTCTCACTCAACGAAGAAATGCCACCCACTCACTCTTCTGGCCTCCACATGGAACAGACAAATGACACCAGAGAGAGGAGAGCACAAATCTAGGTTCCCAAAAGGTAGACAGGAATACTACCCTATTAAATAATAATTATAACAAACTATCAGGTTTTGCCGGATGAGCAGGGCCAGGAAGTAGCACCATTTTCTCTTCTAAGTGTTACTTCTTGTAGAGTTGTGAGTTAGAAGCAAAAATAATTTTTAGAATCAATCCGATCAATCATTCCCTAAATGAAATCTGATCTTACTTTCTTTTTCTGGATCAAACCAGTGAAGAGGTATAGATGGCGGCCCAGAACCTTTCTCAGTGTACCAACCTCTTCTTTTCTTACCTTTCTTACCTTACCTTCTGACTGACCACCTATTCCTGCTCAGAATGACAGCAAACTAATCTCTTATTTTAAGGTGTTCAATAATATAATACTAGTAAACAGCTTGCCATTTGTACTTTATGATTTTGTTTAATTCTCACAACTACCCACAACATAAGTACTATTATAGTCCTCATTTTATAAAAGAAGAAAACGGAGGCTCAGAGAAGTTAAACATCATGTCTAAGGTCATAGAGTCTCTAAGAAAACAACCCCCTAACAATATTACTTCCTAGTTCAGGGTTAATTATGATAGCATTTTAACAAGAGTTATTCCGAGTTCAAAAAACGAAAGTGGGGAGTAATCATGTTAAAACACTGAATGAAGCTGCATCTGAGCTATAGGTTTTTGTTTTGTTTTGTGTTGTTTTGTTTTGATTTTACTATTATTACTTTTATTTTTTTCTCTATATTAACATTCTATATCTTTTTCGGTTATGTTGCTAGTTCTTCTAAACCAATGCAAATGTACTAAGAAATGATGATCATGCATCTATGTGATGATGTTAAGAATTAATGATTGCATGTGTAGAATGGTATGATCTCTAAATGTTGGGTTAATTTCTTTTTTTCCGTTAATTAAAAAAAAAAAAAAAAAAGAGAAGGGATAATTGGAGATGAAGGGATACAGACTGTACAACGGGACTGGATATAAAAACTCAGAAATGGACAGCACAATACTACCCAATTGTAATGCAATTATGTTAAAACACTGAATGAAGCTGCATGTGAGGTATAGGTTTTTTGTTTATGTTTTTTTTGTTTTTTTTCTTTCTATTATTGTTTTAATTCTTATTCTGTTGTCTTTTTATTTCTTTTTCTAAATCGATGCAAATGTACTAAGAAATGATGAATATGCAACTATGTGATGTTATTAAGAATTACTGATTGTACATGTAGATTGGAATGATTTCTAATTGTTTTGTTAATTCTTTTTTTAATTAATAAAAAAAAAAAAAAAAAAAAAAAAAACGAAAGTGGGGTGGGCCACGGTGGCTCAGCAGGTAAGAATGCTTGCCTGCCATGCCCAAGGACCACGTAAAAAAAAAAAAAAAAAAACAACGAAAGTGGGAGAAAAGAAAAAGTTACACTAAGTTCAGCACTACTAAAAAAAAAAATGCCCCAGGTATAAGAAAACAGCCTACCTAATATTCTACTGTAAATTATTTTATCTAATCCAAATAAAAAGTTATACTGCTTCCCAAGATAAGACTAGCTTCCCTTCACAAAAGAGAAAGATTTTTTCTAAAGAACTTAGCAGCTTTATGATATTTACTGAGAGCAAGTTGACCTCTTGATACTCAACTAATCTGCCCAGTTCCAGTTGTTCAGAAAGCAATCTATCTTGTGAAAACTGAGAAACACTACAGAAAATCCTTTGGAGATATGCACTGGACAAAATGAAAAGTGCTGAGGCATCATTTTCCAGCCCCAAGGTTAAAAGTGTGGTAACAGGGATAGAAATTCAATTCGAAAGTCTTCACACCAGGTATAAACACTTAATAGAGGGAAATGAGCTGTTGAAAGCTGAAGAGAAATGAGAACCACCTCCTTGAAATTTCCAGGAGTAAACAACAGGCTACCAATTTCACTGTCACAGGAACTCAATGCCAAGGATGGGTGTACAAAGACCTTTACTGAATCCTTGAACATGTCAAGCTCAGTTCCCAATCACAACCTTCGCACTGCTTTTTCCTGCAGCTAGAATATTCTTTCTCTAGCCCCTCTAAGGTTGGCTTTTTGCTTTTCATCATTCAGGACTCACTTGAATATCACTTTTTTGTTAGAAAGTCTTTCCTCCTTACCTAAAAGGTACACTGGTTTGTCTTTCTGGCACACCATATGTTTCATTTTCCTTATATCATGGATCTCTATCTTAACTTACTTTCTCTGTTCTTTTTATATATGCTCATGATTCACCACAAAATATGTCAGCTCCATGGGATCACGGATCTTGCTTGCTCATCACTCCGTCGCCAATTCCTAGCTCAGAGTAGGCACATATTATAAGTCAAGTGACTGCATGATCTTATTGGTACGTTACTGTGTTACATAAATACAGAAGAATGGGCTGAAAATAAAAAAATTCCACTTATTTCACTTCAAATTCTCTCCTTTCATGCTCGATGAGAATAAGAAACAGTAGTTTATGACCCATGACAATAGGAAATTGAGTGATTTTCTTGCAGAATAGGTCCTTAACCCAAGTACTATGAAGCCCAAGGAAGTACTTGACTCAGTAATAAGCCAAATCATTTATAAACAGATTGGAAAATTTACAGAACTTCCAACTTTCATCCAGAGCATGAAAGACCTTCAGAGCAAACCAAAGAAATTTCCACCTGTTTCTTCATTTATTTCAGACCGACTTCGGGGACAGTATCCTAAAGGTAGACAGAAAAACCCAAGAACGAACACCTATAACTATGGTAGAGTATGCAAAAGTAAAGATAACTTTTAAATCAAATCTCTTAACTTCTAAAGTCTGGGGGCAGAGAAAAGAAGGTAAAATCTCTAAATTCAATCTGCCTTTCACAACAATTAAAAAACATGTAAAAACAATGATTCCAACGTCAAAAGTAACCATTTCTGCTTATAAAACAATCTTCGTGAACATGGCCCACAGAACCATAAAAAGTCTACCAAACATAAACCTGTACTTCTTGATATGACAACTTATAGAACTGAATCGCCCAAGAAGCAATAAAATGCACAAAACTGGTTATTCGGATTAAAAACGTTTGACGCTAAAAGCGAAAAACAACATTTGTCCTGTAACTACTAGTTGAAGAGTGCTTTGAAAACTTTTCTTTCTTTGCTTCGTATATATGCTATATTATACAATTTAAAGAGTTTTAAAAGAGCGAAAACCAACATAGCCTAATAGTGTACTGACCCAGCTTTCAAAATGTATTTTACTTTATTTTTTACTTCGCGACAGATCAGATAAACCTGATTTCCCATAATTTACACATCTTCTAGACGACGCTCACTGCTATGGGATGTATGCAACTGTCCCATCAACCTGAAGGTGGTGTCTCTCCAAGATTCCTCCATGGAAAAAACGGAAACTGGGTTGCTCGTGAAGGTGGTAAACGAAGAGCAACCATAAGAAACCGCCCCACAACTAACTACCTCTGGAACAGCAGGGACGCCCTCGCCAAGGCTCCCAGCCAACCAACCATTCCACGCCGCAGATCCGGCCTGCCGGCACCCGCCGCTGGACGCCCTCGCAAGCAATCTCGTGCAGGCGGGGAAGCGGCGGTGGAGGCGGCGCGCGGCAGGCAAGGGGAGGGCATCTCCCACTGCGCCGCCACCGGGACCGAGGAGCAGCGAAGACAGACCTGGAGCAGAGGTCGGCGAGGTTGGGAAGAGGCCCGGCTTCCACAGGCCGGGCCGGGGAACACCCAGCCCCGCCGCCCCCGCCGGGTCCTCACTAGTCCCCTCACCTCGGACGGCACCGGCAGGTTCTCCGCCGCCGCCTTCAGCTCCAGCACCGAATTCGTCTGCCTGTCTGTCAGCGGAGCCGTCGTGTCGGGTCTCCGGTCCCACAGAGCCAGCTTCTCCCGGGCGTCCCACTCGGCCGCCGCCTCCGGCAGCAGCAGCCCCGCCTCAGCCATCGCCACCGCCCCCGCGGCCCTCAGCGGCAGCGGGGTGGAGGGGAGCCCGACCGGGAGACCCGGGCCACTTCCGGGAAAACGGGGGCTTCCAGCGCGGCACTGGTGGCGGGGCGGGGACGGCCCGAAAAGCCTGACCCCGGAAGCGCTTTCCCTGTGTATGGGCGGTGCCGACGCCAGGACAGACGTGGCTTTAAACGGGGAACTAATACATCCGTTGATGATGGGAAAGAAGAGGGCGAAGGCGGCAGGCGCGGACGGAAGTAGAAATGCCCCTACCGGAAGTGTTTTCCTCAACTTCAATAACTTTGTGGTTACGTATTGTTCCAGTTATTGACCGCTGTGCTAAGTGACTTTACCGGCAGGGGCCTTCGTGAGCTCCGGAATCCACCGTCTATCTGCTCGCAGCATTGTAGTGTGAGTAGAGTGTGCGGATTTCCGTGTTGATGTGTTGACATTTTCCTTGCCTTAATGAGCATAAACTTTCCAGACATCCAGGAATTCCCCTGTTAGAAATCCAATTTTTACAACAATTAAAATTCACCTATTAGACATCATTAATTAGTCTCAAATGTCTGGAAAGAACTTGAATGTCCAGCATTGAAGCATTGGTTTATTAATTCATGGTACAGACATGCAATGTGAATACTATTCTGCCATGTAAATCATGTTGCAGATTTGAAAGCAAAATAAATGATAGTGAGCCATAAGTGAAAAAAATAAACGATTGATTAAATCAATGAAGGAGAAGGAACAATTCAGTTTTACAGAAGCATTCCGATTAATAAAAGCAAAAAAAATAGAAAATTACTGTTAGAATAACACAGTAATAATTATTGCTGGCAAGATTTAAGGACGGATGTGAAGTGTTTAATCTGGCATTTAGTACATGTTTAAACACTAAAAATATATATACGGACCGATAAAAAAGTTTGTTGGTGAAAGGTTAAGAAACAGAAATTTGCATAGTCTCAAATTATTGCCCCCAAGATATTTATTACCAAGGGGACTAGAACTTTACAGTAGGTAACCCAGGCAGACACCACCTTAACCAAGTGATCAAAGTCAGCAGCAGCAGCACAAACTCCCTGTGGTGATGAGTTTTGAGAAGCCCATAATATCGCCCCTAGAGTATTCTTGTCAAAGGAACGCAAAACTTCAGCCCCATTATGAGAAAATATCAGACCCTCTCAAATTGAGGAACATTCTGCAAAATAACTGACCAGTACCCTTCCAAAATGTAAATCATGAAAAAGAGGAAAGACTGAGGAACGATTATAGCTTGAAGAAGAATAAGGAGACACGAGCCTAAGTGCATCCTGGATCCTGAACTGAATCCTGGGACGGAAAGAGGACCATGGGAAAGTTTGCACAATTCAAATGAGGTCTGCAGGTTGGTTAGTAGTGCTGAATCAGCGTTAATTTCCTGCTTTAGATCACTGTATGGTGAATGAAAGACATACCTGAACTCTCCAAAGTATTTTTGCAACTTTTCTGAAGTCTAAAATTACTTCTAAATAGAGTTTAAATATCATGTTTAGGAAATACCTATCAATTTGGGAAAATGGTTGTAATAGAATTCAAAAGAATGAAACAGTAGTCTATGATCCTATTTGCTAAAGGAAGCACTCTCAAAATGGACTACTGATAATTATTTTCTTTCTTTTTTTGCACTGAGTTTTGCATTTATAATCAGAATAAAAGTTATTATAAATAAAATACTCAACTTTACTTCACAGTGTCATTTCCCCATCATACAACCAACCAGTTTCCTAAAGAAAGTCATTTTGAAGCTACCTAGAGACCATCCTATGGTTTTCTGTTTGTCTTTACTAAAAAGTGCTTTCTCTTTTGGAGACCAGACTGAACTCTAGGGATGCAAATCTTAGAAATGAAATTAATCCTGTGTAAGTTTTGGATGACAGTTCTTCACCAGCTGTCACCCTTTAAGGAGCAAATATAAAATCTTCTCTCTCCCCTTAAAAGTGTGTTTCCAGTGTAGATTTCCTGTAAACATTATTTTTTAACTCTTTAAAATATTTTCACCATCTTGTGACTGTTGATGCTGAAAGGATGCAATGGAGGTTATGGTACCAATGGAGACGATTTGGGGTGATGCCGGGTGTTTAATTAGCTATAGGGAGCCCAAATGAAGGGTCAAGCAAGGCATATATGCAGCACAATGATACCTGGTCTATTCATGAATTAAGGAATTGAGGGAGCTAAGGGCGGAGCAGCAGTGCCTGAAGGATCCAGTAGCCACCAGCTGCCTCTGCAGGTGAGCAGTGGGGAGGAAGCACTGGTGAGTGTCACAAGACGCAACAGAAATAGCCAGGACAACCTGTTCAGCCTTGCTCATCAACAAGGAACCGTGGACAAGCAACTACCAGACAACTAGAGAGGAGCTTCAGAGCTACAGGGAACCAATGAAGCAGAATAACAGCGATTTGTATGGATGTTTTGATTTTGCAGAAAACTAGCATAAAGCATATCCTGAATCCTTCTTCTGCTTCAGACTGATCGATCTAGTGTTCTTTTCTGTTATGGGGAAAACTGTCTAGTCCCTCTCAAAAAAAGTAATTTCCTATACTGGATGCGCTTTTTTTTTTTTTTTTTTTGCATGGGCAGGTACCAGGAATCAAGCTCGGATCTCCAGCACAGCAGGTGAGAACTCTGCCACTGCACCACCATTGCCCGCCCTGGATGTACTTTTATACTCTGTACTCCAAAGCAAATATCTTCCAGTTTGCAGCTGGTGGTTAACTTACTCCCAGAAGTGCTAGAGGAAGTGATAAATACAACTGCAGTTTCTAATTTTTTACTATAATTCTTAAAATATTACTTGATCAAAGTCCTGGTAATTGTTCACATAAAAATATTCACATTGATGCAGTAAACATTCATAGTGCATATGTCTATATGCACATACATACAAGGTACATGTATGCATTCAGATTGTGTTTGAGAGAGACAGACAGACAGAACAAGAAGACAGGAGTCTTAAAGCTGCCTTGGGGAACAGGAAAAAGATGAGGCCAAAGAGGTTTCATTTCCAGATGATCAAGGTCCTGATATCACATAGATGGCATTTTGTGTGTAAGATTTATTCACATTTTACCTTTAATGTCTTTAATATATAGAGGTTATGATCTCCCATTTAGAATTAAGCCAGTGAAAAACAAAGAAATGACATGAATTGTGCAAGGGATTCAGGAGGGTGAAGGAAAAGGCCACTGTGTTGGTTCAAAGCTGTTATGTACCCCAGAAAAGGCCATGTCCTTTTACTCCATTCCTGAGGGTGCAGACCTATGGTGGATGGGACCCTTTCGTTAATTAGTTCAATCTTAATTGAAGGTGGATCTTAATCCTTTACTGGAGTCCTTTATGAGAACAGAAAAAGCCCAGAGAGCTCAGGGAAGTTTGGAGAGAGCTCAGAGAGAAAGACCCCAGAGATGCTAAGAGAGGACCCAAAGAAGCTCAGAGAGGAGACCACTGGAACCAGGAGCTGAAAATAATAAAACCCAGGAGCTAAGGACCTGCTGACACTAGCCATATGCCTTCCCATGTGATGAGGTGTCCTGGATGCCAGCAGCCTGTTTCCAGAAGCGAGGTATCATCCTATTGATGCCTTAATTTGGACATTTTCATGGCCTAAGAACTGTAAATTATAAGCTAATAAATCCCCATTGTAAAAGCCAATCCATTTCTTGCATGTTGCATTCCGGAGGCTTTAGCGAACTTAAACAGCCACTTTTATACACTGTTGATATATGCTCTTTCTAGAGGGAAATTGGCCAACACCTATTAAAACAGACACTGGAAAAATGGAGAGAGAGAAGAAAGTACTTTGATCTTGCAAGTCTATCTCTGAGAATCTATCCTACAGAAATATTTACACATGCAAAACTTTTGAAGTACATGTAATAGAGAAAAATTGGACCAATGTGAGTATTTGCCAACAACAGGACAGTTTTGTTCCTGTTATCTATTGCTGTCTAAAAACAAATCCAAAAATCATAGTCTAAAACCATCACCATTTTATCTCTAGCTTTCATGATTTTGTGGATCAGGAATTTCTGAGGTTCTTGTCCTTGCTCACAGTGCCTGGGGCATAGCTGGGTATCTCTGCATCTTCTCCTCATCTCAGGTCCTCTCTATTTGCCTCTCAGCATACTTTCTCAAGCAAGAAGACCTCAGATTGTTTGGTCTTGTTATCTGGCTCAGCCCTGGGGAAGTGAATGGTCCCAGAAGTTTCTTTTGACCCAGCCTCAGAAATCACCCCAAGGGCAGCCTGGATTCAAGGACAAATAAATTACTCTGCCTCTCCATGTGTGGAGTAGCAAAGAATTTGCAGCCTTTTAAATTTGCAGCCTATCAGATGTATTTTGCTGCATGCAGTTAGCAGTCTTAAGCAGGGGCAAAAGGAGAGAGAAATTTTTTTACTTATTATTATTATTTTTTTTTTTACTTTTAATGGGAAATGAGTTTGCTAAGGAACAGAAGGTGGATGAACCCTCAAGGCTAGTGCTGCCAGAGCTGAGCCCCAGGGAGCATGGACTTGGGAAACAGAGGCCTGTCTGAAGAAGCCACTGGCCAGCCAGCCCCCTCACCTGTTTTCTTCCATCACCCTCTCCAAATACCTTCCTCTGGGCACTTGCAGCAGTTAGGCTGGCTTTCCAAAGCCCCCAGGACCTGGACACTATGTACCACTATCCGAACGCATCATCCAGAAATAGTCCATCAAGCACTTTCCAAGAACAGCATCCTGAATTGCTTTTCAACCAATTATCTATCTCACACCCCAGAGGCATTCAGGGTCATCCCAACAACAACTGGGAATCACTTCATGGTGTTCCTCATATGGAGTGGGACTCCAGAACGCGGAAGGTTGCTGGATTGAGAAGCTCCTGGGTGATTTTGAAGACCCTCTCCACATGCCCATGAAGAATCCCTGCCCTGTGCAACAAGATCCACATGGGTGTCTTATGTCCTGCCAACGACAGCTCTGGCTTCTTCTTGTTCCCCACACCACAGGGCAGGCAGCTAGAAGCAGCTTCCTGCTGACCTGGACTGTTTCTGGGTAAAGTATCACTATAACTGCAGGCTTTATTATCAGAGTTCAAAGAGCATAAACCAATGCCTGTTGGCATTCCTGAATGAGGGCTCTGAACTTTAAAAATAGAATTTAGGGCTGGGAGAGAACTTAGAGATCATGTAATCCCACCTTCCCATTCTACAGATGAGAAAATTGAAGACTCCAGAGGTGAAAGTTCCAGTCTTAAGTCTTACAGGTGCTTAATGTCAGTACCAGGATTAAACTTTAGACACTGTGACTTCCAAGACAGGTGCTTTTTGTACTACCGTAGTGTCTTTCTGAGTTGAGCGATGTGCAAAGCCCTCAAAAGAAAAAGTGTAGGTACCTAAAGTTGATGCAAATAAATATCTAATGTTGCTTAAAATATGAACAAAAAGAAAATTTGACATAAGCCTTGTAGGTTTGCATCCAAATAAAACTTCAAGTTACAAATTGTGGGATATGAGGACTATCTGGTTGTGACATCTCTCACCCAATTGATTAGGCTGGTGGCTGGCTAGGTGGGTGTCCCCTTCCTCTCTCCATGTGCTTCCCTCCCAAGCTACATGCTCGGTCAAAGAGGATGACCTTCTCCGCTAGAGGAGGACCAGTCTTCAGTCAAGGGTATACAAGTAGCTGAGCTCCCTACTAGGACATCCAAAGAGTTCTCAAGTTACATATTGTATGTCAGAATTCTCTAGGGTAACAGAACCAACAGGAGAGATCTGTAAACATGAGATTTATAAAGGTGTCTCAAGCAACTGTTGGAATGGAGAGTCCAAAATCCATATGGCAGGCTGTGAAGCTGGCGACTCCAATGAAGGATCTGGAAGAACTCCACAAGAGTCTCACTGGCTGAAAAAACAATCAAAGAAGCTCTCTTCTTCCTTAAAAGCCTTCAACTGATTGGGTTATCTCAGTTTGGGAGATGTGCCTTAGTGATTCACAGATGTAATCAGCCACAGATGCAATCAACTGATTGATGATTTAATATGCCAGCCTTCCGGCTTATCAACCAGCCATGAAATATCCTAGCAGCACTAGTCAGGCCCGTGCTTGCCTGACCAGACAAGTGGGCACAATCACTTGGCCAAGTTGACACCAGAAGCCAACCATCACAGTCCACCCCTTGTCAATCTGGCAGCTATACTTATCACCTTGAAATATACTTAATTTCCAAATAGAACACAATAACAGACATGTGTTTCACCTAACAACACTCAACTGTCTTGTGTACAACTGGAAATACACTACATCTCTCCAGAATAGGGTACAAATCCTTAGGTAACATTCACTCTTAAACTTCGTATCCTATGACTTAAATACTATAACATGAACAACGTCATACAATAAGAGGAAAATAAGATATTTGTTTATGTACAAATGCAGACATACTCATAACAGATAGGGAGGAAATATTCATACCATCACAGTCCTCATTTCTGTAACTGGTCATGTGGTCGTAGTTCATATTTATCACTACCTTCTTCTACTACCCATTCCATGTTCCCTTTACCCTCAATAAGCACTTCAGCTGATTATGGTTCTTTGCCTGGTGGGGTGACCCAAACCTTCATTCCTGAAGTTTTGGGGGCATTGGTAGTCCTGCCCGGATTGGGTTGTTAGTGTTTTCCATTGATTTTAATCACAGGGAATAGTAATATAAAAAGACGCCCTCAGGGATCTCCTGTATTCCAGGGAAACTTCTTGACCGTCATTGTGTAGTTGCAGTCCTATTTCCCCTTGATAGTCAGTATCATTCACCCCTGACAGAATAGTAATCGCCTTTCACATCTGTTGATTCAGTGGAATGAGAAGTCCAAAGTGGCCAGGTGGCAGTCTTAACTTCCAGTTCAGTCGAATCATTGTTCTGTCTCCTGGAAGAAGCACTCCTCCTTTTGGAATTAAGACCTGTGTGCCAGCAGAGCTTAAGGTTTCAGGGATACAAAGCAAAAATTTTCCTAGTAGATCACTAGGGGTGATAGTGAGTGGTGCCACTCCCATTTCCAACCTTAGATTCCTGGACCCATGAATCCTGCCTATGGGAGAAACAGCACCATACAGTGGACACTGATTTAGAGCATACACAGCCTCCTGGAGAATATTGCCCCAGCCCTAATTGGCACCATAATTGGGTCTTCAAAAAAAAGACACTGTTCTATCAACCCAGCTGCCTCTGGATGATGGGGACATGGTAAGACCAGAGAATTCCATGAGCATTTGCCCATTCCCAAACTTCATTTGCTGTGAAGTGGGTTTCTTCATCAGAAGCAATGCTATGTGGAATACCATGAGAGTAGATAGGGCATTCTTAGTCAACAGATTGTAGTTTCGTGGAAGCATTGCATGCAGGGAAAGCCAACCCATATCCAGAGTATGTGTCTATTTCAGTTAGAACAAATCACTGCCCTTTCCATGATGGAAGTGGTACAGTGTAATCAATCTAACACCAGGTAGCAGGGTGACCACCTTGGGGAATGTTGCCATATCAGAGACTGAGTGTGGGTTGCTGTTGATGGCAGATTGGGCACTCAGTAGTGGCCATACCAGATCGGCCTTGGTAAGTGGAAACACATGTTGCTGAGCCCACGCATAACCTCCATCCCTACCACCATGCCCACTTTGTTCATAAGCCCATTGGGCAATGGTAAGAGTGACTAAGGAAAAAGGATGACTTGTATCCACAGGACGGGTCATCTTATCTACTTCATTATTAAAACCTTCCTCTGCTGATGTCACCCTCTAATGAGCATTCACATGTGATGTAGATATCTTCATGTTCTTTTCCCACTCAGAAAGGTCTATCCACATGCTTCTTCCCCAGACCTCTTTGTCACCAATTTTCCAATAATGATCCTTCCAAGTCCCTGACCATCCAGCCAAACCATTAGCAATAGCCCGTGAGTCAAGTGAGTATACAAACACATCTCTGGCCAGTTCTCCTTCTAAGTAAATGAAAAAACAGGTGCACTGCTCAAAGTTCTGCCCACTGGGAAGATTTCCCCTCACCACTGTCCTTTAAGGACATCCCAGAATGGGATTGTAGTATTGCAGCTGTCCACTCTCGGTGGTTCCAGCATATCATGCAGAACCATGTGTAAAACAGACCCACATTTTCTCTTCCTCAGCCAACTGACTGTAAGGAACTCCCCCAGAAGCCATAGCTCTTGTCTGGAAAGAGAAGGTAATGTGGCAGGAGTGGGGGCCATGGGCATTTGGGCCACTTCCTCATATAACTTACTTGTGCCTTCAGCACCTGCTTGAGCCCTATCTCTAAAATACCATTTCCATTTAATGATGGAATGCTGCTGTGCATGCCCAACTTTATGGCTTGGTGGATCAGACAACACACAGCTCATGATAGGCAACTCAGGTTTCATGGTAACTTGGTGGCCCATGGTTAAGCATTCAGTCTCTACTAAGGCCCAGTAGCAGGCTAAAAGTTGTTTCTCAAAAGGAGAGTAGTTATCTGCAGAGGATGGTAAGGCTTTGCTCCAAAATCTTAAAGGTCTGTGTTGTGATTCTCCTGTAGGGGACCTGCCAAAGGCTTCAGACAGCATCTCTATTTGCCACTGACACTTCTAGCACCATTGGATCTGCTGGATCATATGGCCCAAATGGTAGAGCAGCTTGCACCAGCACAGCACACTGGACAAACTGCAGAGCCTGTTCTTGTCCTGGTCCCCAGTCAAAACCAGCAGCTTTTCTGGTCACTCAGTAAATGGGCCAGAGTAGCACACCCAAATGAAGAATGTATTATCTTCAAAACCCAAAGAGGCCAACAAGGCATTGTGCCTGTTTTTTGGTCATGGGAAGGGCCAGATACAACAGCTTATCCTTCACCTTAGAAGAGATATCTCGACATGCCCCACACCACTGGACACCTAGCAATTTCACTGGGGTGGAAGCCCCTGTATTTTTATTGGATTTACTTCCCATCCCCTAACCTCCAAGTGCCTTAGCAATAAGTCTAGAGTAGTTGCTACTTCTTGCTCACTAGGTCCAATCAGCATGATATCATCAATATAATGGACCAGTGATGTCTTGTGGGAGGAAGAAATGATCAAGGTCCCTGCAGACAAGATTGTGACATAGGGCTGGAGAGCTGATTTACTACTGAGGCAGGACATTGAAGGTATACTGGTGGTCCTGCCAGCTGAATGCAAACTATTTCTGGTGGTCCTTACTGACTGCTATTGAGAAAAAGCATTTGCCAGATCAATAGCTGCATACCAGCTACTTCAAGTCCATGAGAGGGGCACCAATCTCTACAATCCCTCCAGGAATACAGTATTGCTTCTGATTCACCCTCTTGCTAGGTAGGGGCAGTTCTGGTGTCTTCCACTTGGCCTTTCCTATCATAATAGCCTTACTCTATAAATCAAAGAACCAAATATGGGGATTCTGCCAGTTGCTGAATAGGTCGATTCTAATTATGCATTCTGGAACTAGGGAAATGACCACAGAATGATGCCAGGGACCCACTAGACCCACTGTGAGATGGACCTGAGCTAAAATTCCATTGATCACCTGACCTCCATAAGCTCCTACTCTGGCTGGTGAACCAGAGTGGCATTTTGGGTCCCCTGGAATTAGTGTCACTTCTGAGCCACTGTCTAACAATTCTCGAAATATCTAATCAATTCCTTTTCCCCTGTGCACAATCACCCGGTAAAAAGCCATAGGTCTCCTTGGGGAAGGCTAGGAGAAAGGTTAACAGTGTAAATTTGGGGCAATGTAAAAGGGTCCTTTGCCAAGGGTACCCAGCCCTCCCCTAATTCCAGGGGCTGTGGGTTTGTAAACTGTCTCAAGTCCTGGAGTTGATTAAGGGGCCGTGACTTTCTGCTTTGTAATTTGTTAGACTTCTGTTCATTGGACGTAGAATCCTTCTGCATATACAGCTCAAACAAGAATTTAGTGGATTGCCCATCTATTTTACTTCTAGGTACCCCATGATCTACTAGGCAATGCCACAAGTCTCTGCGCCTCAGATTATTTTGACTATTGCTTCGAATCTGCTGTCCATTATCGTAGCCATGCCTACTTCATCTATAGTGATTAACTGTCGCCACATGGCTTCTACCAACTCAGGATCTGATCATCCCCATTGTGCTTAAGGATTCCAGCTCAGTGACAGCAATTCCCTCATCTCACTGGCTGAAGAAGCAGTAAAAGAGTCTCTCTTCTTCCTTAAAAGCTTTTGTTGATCAGATTATCTCATTGTGGGAGACACACCTTAGTTGATGGCAGATGTAATCAGCCACAGACGCAATCAACTGGCTGATGATTTAATACAGCAGCCTTCAGGTTTATCAACCAGCCATGAAATATCCTTGTGGCAACAGTAAGGTCAGTGCTTGCCTGACAGACAGCTGGGCATAAGTGCTTGGCCAAGTTAACATCAGAAGCTGACTGTCACACATATCAACAAAAAGTATAAAACCAGTAGCATTGAAATTAAAGCCATGAATGAGGTGATTGTTGTTTTCCTGGAACACAATACTGCTGCTCATGCTGACTGCTGCCACCCACCTGCTCTGGGCTCCCATGCTCGTGTGAGAGTAGCTACTGCTCAATTCCCCTGCCATCTGAATTACCAGGAAACTTCACTTACACCAGATCCCACATGTCATTTTGCCTTTCATTGACTCATGCATACATTTGCATATTAAATCAGCTTTTGTATTTTTTTTGATAGTTTAATTAAAATAGTCTATATATCAAGCAAGGAGGATGGGACTTGAAATCATGTGGTAATCCTAAATGACAAAACAATCATGCTGTTGACCCAGAATATGCATATGCATTTTTTTGTATGTTGTCTGATGGGGGTCACATTTCATTATTTTTCCACGTAACTATCCCCTTATTGCAGCACCATTTGTTGAATTTTTGTTTTTATTTGTTTGTTTGTTTTTGGGAAGTGCATGAGCCAGGAATCGAACCCAGGTCTCCCATATGACAGGCAAGAATTCTACCACTGAACTACCCCTGTACCACCACCTCCCTACATATGCATTTTTAAAAGTGTATTGAAATGAAAGTACACATGTTAAAAATCTGTCTACAGGCTCCAGTTTGAGAAAGATTATGCTAAACTCCCTTACGATCTGCTCCAAATATCTGAAATTCCACATTCCGGAATCAATCCTTGCTTCCTGAGGCTTTTCACTCATTGATGTCTGTGCTGGTTTGGAAAGAAGTATGCCCCCTAAGAAAAGCCATGTTTTAATATAAATCCCATTTCATGAAGGTAGAATAATCTCTATTCAATACTGTATGTTTGAAACTGTAATGAGATCATCTCCCTGGTTGGTGTGATTTAGTTAAGAATGGTTGTTAAACTGGATTAGGGGATGACATGTCTCCACCCATTTGAGTGGGTCTTGATTAGTTTCTGAAGTCCTATAAAAGAGGAAACATTTTGGAGAATGAGAGATTCAGAGAGATTCGGAGAGAGCAGAGAATACTGCAGCACTATGAAGCAGAGTCCACAAGCCAGCGACCTTTGGAGATGAAGAAGGAAAATGCCTCCCGAGGAGCTTCATGAAACAGGAAGCCAGGAGAGAAAGTAGCAGATGACACTGTTTGCCATGTGCCCTTCCAGCCAAGAGAGAAACTGTGACTGTGTTCACCATGTGCCTTTCCAGATGAGAGAGGAACCCTGAACTTCATCAGCCTTCTTGAACCAAGGTATTTTTCCCTGGATGCCTTAGATTGGACATTTCTATAGATTTGTTTTAATTGGGACATTTTCTCAGCCTTAGAACTGTAAACCAGCAACTCATTAAATTCTCCCTTTTAAAAGCCATTCCGTTTCTGGTATATTGCATTCTGGCAGCTAGCAAACTAGAACAATGTCTTAGAATAAGACCTCTTGGAAATGGAGAAATGCCCAAGGGACAAGGGGCAAAGAGGTTCCTCATCAGGGACAGAGGGAGAACAGGAAGGAGATGGGGGATCCAAAGACCTCCTTACAGTGGGTACTTCAAATAGACATAGCTGACAGCGCTGTTCAAGGGCTAAAACCTGGATCCTAGAAAGAACCCAGCTAATATTGTGGCATAGTGTGCTGGTTTGAAAGGAAATATGCCCCCTAAGAAAAGCCATGTTTTAATATAAATCTCATTTCTTAAAGGTAGAATAATCCCTATTCAATACTGTATATTTGAAACTGTAATGAGATCATCTCCCTGGTTGATGTGATTTAGTTAAGAATGGTTGTTAAACTGGATTAGGGGATGACATGTCTCCACCCATTTGAGTGGGTCTTGATTAGTTTCTGAAGTCCTATAAAAGAGGAAACATTTTGGAGATTCAGAGAGACTGAGAGAGAGCAGAGAATGCTGCAGCACCATGAAGCAGAGAGTCCACCAGCCAGCGACCTTTGGAGATGAAGAAGGAAAACGCCTCCCGGGGAGCTTCACGAAATAGGAAGCCAGGAGAGAAAGCTAGCAGATGACGCCATATTTGCCATGCGCCCTTCCAGCCGAGAGAGAAGCCCTGACTGTGTTCACCATGTGCCGTCTCACTTGAGAGAGAGACCCTGAACTTCATCGGCCTTCTTGAACTAAGGTATCTTTTCCCTGGATGCCTTTGATTGGACATTTCTATAGACTTGTTTGAACTGGGACATTTTCTCGGCCTTAGAACTGTAAACTTGCAACTCATTAAATTCTCCCTTTTAAAAGCCATTCCATTTCTGGTATATTGCATTCCGGCAGCTAGCAAACTAGAACACATAGCAAGAATAGCCAACATTATAGTTTAGAATGCACCTCTCACCTCTCACTTTAACCCTGGGAGGAAGTTGGTGGATATAGTATTATCTTCATTTAATGATTGAAGAAACTGAACCCCAGTCAAGAAACTGTGACCAGCTCAGGATAATGGTTAGTTAAAAGCAGACCTGGGATTGGACTCCGGATGAATGACAAGACCTTCTCTTTGTCACCTACAGCTAATATTAAGGAAAGTGAGCTGTGTGAGACAGATGCACAATTTGAACATCTGAACCCCCAGTACTTTGTGGTGAGGGATATTCTAACAAACAACTCCTAAGAGCAAGGATTAATGATTCGCAGAAACACCTCTGAGAGGAAAAGACTTGAAGCCTTATTACCTTCTTTACTACTGCAAGTGTAGTTCAAGTACTAAAATGCTAAATCATTGCATATAAGAGGGGTAACAACAAATTACAGGCTCCTGAGATTATGCTCTATTTTACTTCACTGCTTATAAAACATTGAAGTCACAAATGGAATGATTTAAAAGAACATATTCTTACACACACCTGCCAGTCTACAAGTGCCTCTTGAATTTCCAGAGCTCGTTAATTTGGAATTGCTAAATTTCTTTACGTACAACCTCCAGGCCACTATCAAAATGACTCTTGGTGTTGTGGGGTTTTTTTGTTGTTGTTGTTGTTTTACAGCTTCAGCAAGTGTTTGGAGATCTGCTTACCTTTTCAAATTATTTCCTTGGTGACTCACTTTATCACTTTCTCATTCACACATTGGTGAATTCTATATAATGCCTTAAATCTTGACAACTTTAATAGTAGCTAAGACTATTGGATAATAACAAGGATCACTTCCCTGGAGCAGACAAATGGTCCCCTACCTTACAATTTAGAATGGACATCAGAATCAAAGCACATTTGAAAGAGAGAAAAAACTACCTTCCAAGATTTCAGCCTCAAAAACATGAACGACATCTTTGCTAGTAATAAAGCAAGTGCAATGAAAATATTATCACATGTTGGTGATGAGAATAAACATTGATAAAACATCTTTGGGAAATAGTAGTTATTAAAATGTTCATTTTTTTTACTTCCTCTTCTGGGACTTTTTTATAAATTGATAGTCTTAAATACTTTTAAAATGCTTTATGTACAAAGATATTTATTCACAGCATACCAACCAAACTTTGGAAACAATTTGCATATAGAACTATGTTAAATTTGCTTGACTAGGCAGTCATTTTGTATTATGTTTAAATTTTACTTATTTTTTCTATTTTAAAAATGTTTTAAATTAAGGGTGGTGCAATGGTGGCTCAGTGGCAGAATTCTCACCTGCCATGCTGGAGACCGGGTTCAATTTCTGGAGCCTGCCCATGCCACACACACACACACACACACACACACACACACACACACACACACACACACAATGTGTTTTAAATTAATGGGCATTATTTATAATGATGCATATATGTACATAATTATTCCTATGTATGTTTGTTATGTATGAGTGTGGTATTACATTAAGGATCTCAAAACATAACCAACCACACTGCCACATGGATGTACCTTGAAGACATCATGTTGAGCAGAATAAGCCAGACACAAAATAACAAATATTGTATGACCTTGCTTATATGAAATACCTAGAAGAACAAATAGAGACAGATGGTTTATAGGTTATCAGGGATGGAGGATGGGATGGGGAGATGGGATTATAGCTTAATGGGTTTCTGTTTGAGGAAATGAAAAAAGCAGGGGGGTAAATATCGTTGATGGTAGCACAAAATTGTAAATATATTAATACTGGAGCAACTCACCACTGACAGATGGCCGGTCAATATCGAAGCTAGGAGGGCAGGTCTATCTGATTACAATTCCTCTTTCAGTCTCTACCATCCTGCCTTCCCAGGACTGGGTAAGCTAAGTCCAGGCCCCAAGACACTTCTCTCATCTCCTTCCAAAATCATTGAAGAGTTAAAATATTGAGCGAAAAGGATGTTGAATAAAGTAACAAACAGTCAAAATCATGTGAGCAAAATTAAATGCGTTCCTAAGATATGAAAGAATGGAAACTATTAGTACACCATCTACCAGAAATGGGGTTTTCATGTATTTTAAAAGTAGTATCTAAAAGATAGCCATTCTAAACTCTATTACAGATAGTCTATAATGCATTATTTTCCTAGAACCCAATTCAGTCCAATATATAGAAAGGAAGTACAAAGTAAAGCAAAAATGTGACTAAGAAAATGCATTTAATGTTGATAACTCCATATTTAGAAGAAAAAATTTAAAGATACCTCTTGAATATTTTTAATATTTACAGCAAGATCAATGCAACAGCAAACAAAAAAACTACACAGTCCTTTTAGTTTCTCCTAGGCTACATTGTCTACACAGAATCTCATCATTTTTGCTCCTTTGGTTTCTTCAATGTTGAACCACATTCTGAAAACAAAAGGCAAGGATTTAGCATCTGATCACAGAATTTATCAAATGTGATAAATCAACATGGTTCCTACACCGTTGTTTCTTGTTTTACTTCAGGTGTTCGATATGATTTTAGGATTAACTTTTTTGTCTTCAAAAAAATTACCAGTTTACCTATTAATTTATTAATTCATTAACTAAATATTCACTATGCACCTACTATATGCCAGGTTATGTGTTGGTCTGAGGATTTAATATTAAATAAGAACAATACCTACCTTCAAGATACTTGCAATCTGGAAAGATAGACAAATACAGGAAAATGCCATACAGTATAAGATGTAGTACTATTAAACCCAGCATAGGATGATATCCCAAAAAGCACAAAAGAAAAGATCCTCTATTCTTGGAGGATCGGGGTAGGTTTTCGGGAGGAAAGGACCTCTAAGCACAATGTTCAGCATATAGTAGATGTCTCAATAAATATATTTTAAATGAACTGAAATTGTAAGGCCAATAAGACAGAGAGAAGGAGAAACCCTTTCAAGCCAGAGGGAACAGCATGTGCTAAGGCCTAGAAGTGAAAATATAGAATATTTTCAGGAAGAGTAAAACATTTTATAATATGGCTGGGACTGGGGCCTAGAAAACTGACAAGAGATAAGGCCCAAGAGGTGATGTGTGACACTAAGGAGTTTGGCTTTATGCTGAGGAGAGTGAGCACTGAAGACATTGGCAGATTGGCCCTGGAGAAAAGTCCCAACCTGTAGAAGGACTCTTGCATTGTCAGGAGGCCAGCCAGAGGCAAAGACATAGAGCTGTTTCAGTCATCTAGAAGGCCTGAACTCAGGAGAGCCGGTGGAGATGGAGGAAGGAGAAAGAATGGAAGAGTTAAGAAGATAAAATGCACAAGGCTTGAGGTTTAATTGGATGTTAAGTAAAATGGAGAGGGGATCAGGATGTCTGGTTTGAACATATTTACTATATGGTTTGGACATGGTAATTGTGATGAAAGAATGTTTTTCCACACACACACAGTCTATCCTAAGGAGTCAGACGAGCATCTATCATCTTAGAGGATAGAGGAAAGTTGCCACAGCAGAGCCAACAAACTGGTGTCAAACGGACAGTATTTGAACTTGAAAAGGAGCCAATTCGGTGTAAAATAAATATCAGAAAGATATATTACCCATTGTTTTCCATACCCTAGGAAACTCAGTGCTTTGGGGAGGAGAGGGAGTCAACAGAGGGAAGCAAGATAGCTTCTTGCTGCAAGCATTTTGGAGAAGGGGTCCTCCTGTTTAAGTAATGGGGATGAAGGTGATTCATAAAGTCCTGACAACAAAGAAAATATATCTTTGGCTTTCTAAGTGGAACAGGAAAGGGTGATCAAATCCCAGAGTACTCCAAAGTCTGAGAAATTCTGGAGGTAGCCTCCCAGAGACCCTGGATGGCACAGTGAGACACCAGATGACGTTCTATGTCCAAGAGTCATAGAAGAGCATGTTGAGATAGAGTTGGGGCCTGAAGAGGCCCCAGGGTCTGGCAAGTTGGATATGGATATCAATGACTTGGTTCCTTAAGTTCTCAGCTTTAACATCTTTCTCAGGGAGGTCTCTGAAAACTGTTGAGGTCAGACCTCCTCATCATATCCTTCTGCAACACCCTGTATTTCCTCTTGTAAAAAGGTAGTTTTTATTTTTAAAATGGTAAAATCATGGCTCTCATATAGCTATAAATAAATGAAATGAATGGTATAAATCAAACAGGGAAAGAAAACTATCAAAATTGCCAAGCATATTTTTTAAAAAAGCAATCATATTTTTTAAAAATAAAATCTTTAAAACTGAAAAATATTATTGTTGGAATTAAAGGAGTCAAAGGGAGAATTAGTAAACTGGAAAATAGACCTAAAGAAACTTCTCCAAATAGAGCATGAGTCCAGGAGATAGAAAATATGGGAAGTTAAGAAACATGGTGTATAGAATGAAAAATCTGTATCTGGCCAGGGTCCCATCAAGAAGCCAAATTTAGGGACTTCCTGGAAGATGGCGGCTTAGTAAGACGCGCGGATCTTAGTTTCTTCTCCAGGACACCTACTAGGGGAGTAGAAACGATACAGAAAGCGCCCAAAGCCACAACAGAGATAAAAAAGACAGCGTACCCCATCCTGGAACGGCTGGCTGGCTGAGAGAAGCAGCTCGGGTGAGATCGCCGAGGCGCGCGGGCCTTACCGGGCGGGGTGGCAAGCGGCCGGAGTTACTCCCTTCCCCCTTCCCGGGCCGGCTGGGAGAATTGGAGAGGTGGTCCCCTGAAACCAAGGCGACTGGCGCCCACACCACGCGCAGCCCCCGGACCAACTGAGAGAATTGGATCGGAAACCCCCAGGCCGCGGAGAACGGTGACCCCGTGACTCCCGGGGAACGTGCACTCTCTCGGGTGGGCCGCTGCCGCTGGCGCCCTCCCGCCACGCTTGTTGCCCAGGGCCGACTAGGAAATTCGGACGGGCTCTTTCCCTGGCTGCGGCGACCAGCAACCCTCCCTGCGTTCGGACCCCGCTTCGGCTAGCGAACCCCCAGGACGGCGAGAGTTTTCCAAAGTTTAAGGTCCCACAGCACCTTTTACTGGTGGGACCCGCAGACAAACGTGTGCCACGAGCGCCACCTACTGGGCAGGATAAGAAAAACAGAACCCAGAGATTTCACAGAAAAATATTACAACCTTGCTGGGTCCAACACCAAGAGAAATCTGAATAAATGCCCAGACGCCAGCAGCAGAAGATAACTGTCCACGCTCAAAAGATTGAGAATATGGCTCAGTCAAAGGAACAAACCAATAGCTCAAATGAGACACAAGAGCTGAGACAACTAATGCTGAATATACGAACAGAAATGGAAAACCTCTTCAAAAATGAAATCGATAAATTGAGGGAGGACATGAAGAGGACATGGGCTGAACATAAAGAAGAAATAGAAAAACTGAAAAAACAAATCGCAGAACTTATGGAAGTGAAGGATAAAGTAGCAAACATAGAAAAAATAATGGATAGCTACAATGATAGATTTAAAGAGACAGAAGATAGAATTAGTGATTTGGAGGATGGAACATCTGAATTCCAAAAAGAAATAGAAACTATAGGGAAAAGAATGGAAAAATTTGAACAGGGTATCAGGGAACTCAAGGACAATATGAACCGCACAAATATACGTGTTGTGGGTGTCCCAGAAGGAGAAGAGAAGGGAAAAGGAGGAGAAAAACTAATGGAAGAAATTATCACTGAAAATTTCCCAACTCTTATGAAAGACCTAAAATTACAGATCCAAGAACTGCAGCGCACCCCAAAGAGATTAGACCCAAATAGGCGTTCTCCAAGACACTTACTAGTTAGAATGTCAGAGGTCAAAGAGAAAGAGAAGATCTTGAAAGCAGCAAGAGAAAAACAATCCATTACATACAAGGGAAACCCAATAAGACTTTGTGTAGATTTCTCAGCAGAAACCATGGAAGCTAGAAGACAGTGGGATGATATATTTAAAATACTAAAAGAGAAAAACTGCCAACCAAGACTCCTATATCCAGCAAAATTATCCTTCAAAAATGAGGGAGAAATTAAAACATTCTCAGACAAAAAGTCACTGAAAGAATTTGTGACCAAGAGACCAGCTCTGCAAGAAATACTAAAGGGAGCACTAGAGTCAGATACAAAAAGACAGAAGAGAGAGATATGGAAAAGAGTGTAGAAAGAAGGAAAATCAGATATGATATATATAATACAAAAGGCAAAATGTTAGAGGAAAATATTATCCAAACAGTAATAACACTAAATGTCAATGGACTGAATTCCCCAATCAAAAGACATAGATTGGCAGAATGGATTAAAAAACAGGATCCTTCTATATGCTGTCTACAGGAAATACATCTTAGACCCAAAGATAAACATAGGTTGAAAGTGAAAGGTTGGGAAAAGATATTTCATGCAAATAACAACCAGAAAAGAGCAGGAGCGGCTATACTAATATCCAACAAATTAGACTTCAAATGTAAAGCAGTTAAAAGAGACAAAGAAGGACACTATATACTAATAAAAGGAACAATTAAACAAGAAGACATAACAATCATAAATATTTACGCACCGAATCAGAATGCCCCAAAATACGTGAGGAATATACTGCAAACACTGAAAAGGGAAATAGACTCATATACCATAATAGTTGGAGACTTCAACTCACCACTCTCATCAATGGACAGAACATCTAGACAGAGGATCAACAAAGAAATAGAGAATCTGAATATTACTATAAATGAACTAGACTTAATAGACATTTATAGGACATTACATCCCACAACAGCAGGATACACCTTTTTCTCAAGTGCTCATGGATCATTCTCAAAGATAGACCATATGCTGGGTCACAAAGCAAGTCTTAACAAATTTAAAAAGATTGAAATCTTACACAACACTTTCTCGGACCATAAAGGAATGATGTTGGAAATCAATAATAGGCAGAGTGCCAGAAAATTCACAAATACGTGGAGGCTCAACAACACACCCCTAAACAACGACTGGGTCAAAGAAGAAATTGCAAGAGAAATTAGCAAATACCTCGAGGCGAATGAAAATGAAAACACAACATATCAAAACTTATGGGACGCAGCAAAGGCAGTGCTAAGAGGGAAATTTATTGCTCTAAATGCCTATATCAGAAAAGAAGAAAAGGCAAAAATTCAGGAATTAACTATCCATTTGGAAGAACTGGAGAAAGAACAGCAAGCTAACCCCAAAGCAAGCAAAAGGAAAGAAATAACAAAGATTAGAGCAGAAATAAATGAAATTGAAAACATGAAAACAATAGAGAAAATCAATAAGGCCAGAAGTTGGTTCTATGAGAAAATCAATAAGATTGATGGGCCCTTAGCAAGATTGACAAAAAGAAGAAGAGAGAGGATGCAAATAAATAAGATCAGAAATGGAAGAGGAGACATAACTACTGACCTCACAGAAATAAAGGAGGTAATAACAGGATACTATGAACAACTTTACGCTAATAAATACAAAATTTAGAGGAAATGGACGGGTTCCTGGAAAGACATGAACAACCAACTTTGACTCAAGAAGACATAGATGACCTCAACAAACCAATCACAAGTAAAGAAATTGAATTAGTCATTCAAAAGCTTCCTAAAAAGAAAAGTCCAGGACCAGATGGCTTCACATGTGAATTCTACCAAACGTTCCAGAAAGAATTAGTACCAATTCTCTTCAAACTCTTCAAAAAAATCGAAGTGGAGGGAAAACTACCTAATTCATTCTATGAAGCCAACATCACCCTCATACCAAAACCAGGCAAAGATATTACAAAAAAAGAAAACTACAGACCAATCTCTCTAATGAATATAGATGCAAAAATCCTCAATAAAATTCTAGCAAATCGTATCCAACAACACATTAAAAGAATTATACATCATGACCAAGTAGGATTCATCCCAGGTATGCAAGGATGGTTCAACATAAGAAAATCAATTAATGTAATACACCATATCAACAAATCAAAGCAGAAAAATCACATGATCATCTCAATTGATGCAGAGAAGGCATTTGACAAGATTCAACATCCTTTCCTGCTGAAAACACTTCAAAAGATAGGAATACAAGGGAACTTCCTTAAAATGATAGAGGGAATATATGAAAAACCCACAGTTAATATCATCCTCAATGGGGAAAAATTGAAAACTTTCCCCCTAAGATCAGGAACAAGACAAGGATGTCCACTATCACCACTATTATTCAACATTGTGTTGGAAGTTCTAGCCAGAGCAATTAGGCAAGAAAAAGAAATACAAGGCATCAAAATTGGAAAGGAAGAAGTAAAACTATCACTGTTTGCAGACGATATGATACTATACGTCGAAAACCCGGAAAAATCCACAACAAAACTACTAGAGCTAATAAATGAGTACAGCAAAGTAGCAGGTTACACGATCAACATTCAAAAATCTGTAGCATTTCTATACACTAGTAATGAACAAGCGGAGGGGGAAATCAAGAAACGAATCCCATTTACAATTGCAACTAAAAGAATAAAATACCTAGGAATAAATTTAACTAAAGAGACAAAAAACCTATATAAAGAAAACTACAAAAAACTGCTAAAAGAAATCACAGAAGACCTAAACAGATGGAAGGGCATACCGTGTTCATGGATTGGAAGACTAAATATAGTTAAGATGTCAATCCTACCTAAATTGATTTACAGATTCAATGCAATACCAATCAAAATCCCAACAACTTATTTTTCAGAAATAGAAAAACCAATAAGCAAATTTATCTGGAAGGGCAGGGTGCCCCGAATTGCTAAAAACATCTTGAGGAAAAAAAACAAAGCTGGAGGTCTCGCGCTGCCTGACTTTAAGGCATATTATGAAGCCACAGTGGTCAAAACAGCATGGTATTGGCATAAAGATAGATCTATCGACCAATGGAATCGAATAGAGTGCTCAGATATAGACCCTCTCATCTATGGACATTTGATCTTTGATAAGGCAGTCAAGCCAACTCACCTGGGACAGAACAGTCTCTTCAATAAATGGTGCCTAGAGAACTGGATATCCATATGCAAAAGAATGAAAGAAGACCCATCTCTCACACCCTATACAAAAGTTAACTCAAAATGGATCAAAGATCTAAACATTAGGTCTAAGACCATAAAACAGTTAGAGGAAAATGTTGGGAGATATCTTATGGATCTTACAACTGGAGGCGGTTTTATGGACCTTAAACCTAAAGCAAGAGCACTGAAGAAGGAAATAAATAAATGGGAACTCCTCAAAATTAAACACTTTTGTGCATCAAAGAACTTCATCAAGAAAGTAGAAAGACAGCCTTCACAATGGGAGACAATATTTGGAAACGACATATCAGATAAAGGTCTAGTATCCAGAATTTATAAAGAGATTGTTCATCTCAACAACAAAAAGACAGCCAACCCAATTACAAAATGGGAAAAAGACTTGAACAGACACCTCTCAGAAGAGGAAATACGGATGGCCAAGAGGCACATGAAGAGATGCTCAATGTCCCTGGCCATTAGAGAAATGCAAATCAAAACCACAATGAGATATCATCTCACACCCACCAGAATGGCCATTATCAACAAAACAGAAAATGACAAGTGCTGGAGAGGATGCGGAGAAAGAGGCACACTTATCCACTGTTGGTGGGAATGTCAAAGGGTGCAACCACTGTGGAAGGCAGTTTGGCGGTTCCTCAAAAAGCTGAATATAGAATTGCCATACGACCCTGCAATACCATTGCTAGGTATCTACTCAAAGGACTTAAGGGCAAAGACACAAACGGACATTTGCACACCAATGTTTATAGCAGCATTATTTACAATTGCAAAGAGATGGAAACAGCCAAAATCTCCATCAACAGAAGAGTGGCTAAACAAACTGTGGTATATACATACGATGGAATATTATGCAGCTATAAGACAAGATAAACTTATGAACCATGTAATAACATGGATGGACCTAGAGAATATTATGCTGAGTGAATCCAGCCAAAAACTAAAGGACAAATACTGTATGGTCCCACTGATGTGAACGGACATTCGAGAATAAACTTGAAATATGTCATTGGTAACAGAGTTCAGCAGGAGTTAGAAACAGGGTAAGACAATGGGTAATTGAAGCTGAAGGGATACAGACTGTGCAACAGGACTAGATACAAAAACTCAAAAATGGACAGCACAATAATACCTAATTGTAAAGTAATCATGTTAAAACACTGAATGAAGCTGCATCTGAGCTATAGGTTTTTGTTTTGTTTTGTTTTGTTTTGTTTTGATTTTACTATTATTACTTTTATTTTTTTCTCTATATTAACATTCTATATCTTTTTCGGTTATGTTGCTAGTTCTTCTAAACCAATGCAAATGTACTAAGAAATGATGATCGTGCATCTATGTGATGATGTTAAGAATTAATGATTGCATGTGTAGAATGGTATGATCTCTAAATGTTGGGTTAATTTCTTTTTTTCCGTTAATTAAAAAAAAAAAAAAAGAGAAGGGATAATTGGAGATGAAGGGATACAGACTGTACAACGGGACTGGATATAAAAACTCAGAAATGGACAGCACAATACTACCCAATTGTAATGCAATTATGTTAAAACACTGAATGAAGCTGCATGTGAGGTATAGGTTTTTTGTTTTTGTTTTTTTTGTTTTTTTTTTCTTTCTATTATTGTTTTAATTCTTATTCTGTTGTCTTTTTATTTCTTTTTCTAAATCGATGCAAATGTACTAAGAAATGATGAATATGCAACTATGTGATGTTATTAAGAATTACTGATTGTACATGTAGATTGGAATGATTTCTAATTGTTTTGTTAATTCTTTTTTTAATTAATAAAAAAAAATAAAAAATAAAAATAAAAAAAAAAGAAGCCAAATTTATCTGGGATGGTTCAAATGAAGAGATTTTAATAAAGGAAATAATCACAGAGTTGTGTGTAGAGTTAGGAAGACCAAGGATGGATGTTGAGACACTTAGAGTAGCAATGGAGGGAAACCATTACCACCCTGGGGAAAAGGGAACAGATTAGGAAGCAGAGCCCAGAGGAATTGGTAGCTGTGGAGGAGGGCTCTTTGGCAGGATCTGTGATCATTGAGAGAGACATGGCTACTGCCGGGGACATGGCGGTGAAGCAGGGAGAGAAAATACCCTGTTCTCTGTCCTCTTGTGTAATGGTTAATCTTGTGCATAAACTTGGCTAGGTTTTGGTGCCCAGTTGTTTGGGCAAACATTAATCTAGGTGTTGGGGTGAAAGCATTTTACAGATGTGGTTAATATTTACAATCAGAAAGGAGATGACTTTCAAAAATATGTGGGGGTCTCATCCAAGCAACTGAAGGTCTTAAGATAAAAAACTGAGGTTGTCCTGAAAAGAAGAAATTCTGCCTCAAGACTGCAACATAAATTCCTGCCTGAATTTCCAGCTTGCTGGCTTGTCCTACAGATTTCAGACTTGTCATCCCCACGATCACATGATTGATCCCCTAAGTTGAATCTCTTAATAATTATATACCTATGTCCTATTAGTTCTGTTTCTCTAGAAAATGCTGACTGATCTTTGGGACACTCCCGATTGGGTAGCAGTCCACTGCTAGATGATGCTGGTAGGTTGTATAGAAGTACTGATGAGTCAGGCATAAGTTTTCCTTCCTCTGTTAAATGACCATAGGGAGAACTCCGTGATATCATTGCTTTGGCTAGAGGGAAAGGGAGCATTACAGCAGAACTGGGGGCCACAGAAGTCTAACAGGCTCCTTTAGGAACTGCTCAAGTTTGATATTGCCTAGACAATGTCACTTCCTTTGGTTGGTAAAGTGCTGCTGTGCACACCTAATTTTATAGCTCTGTGCAGTTGAAAACACCCCATTTAGGGATGAGCAGCTCAGGTCATATGATCAAAGGCTCAGTTTCTACCTGGATACAGTAACAAGTCAAGAGTGGCTTCTCAAATAAAAGAAAGCCCAGAGGTCTGCACTATGAGTCTTTCTTGGGTCTTGCTGAAGGCTCCATAGAGCATTCCTATCTGCCATGGGCAATATGTCCTGGACTCACTCCAGACCATCTTTTGCTTCAGGCTCCACTCAAAACTTGCAGCCTTACAAGTTGGTAAATGGGTCCAAGCAGCACATTCAAATGTGCTATTATGTTACCTCCAAAGAAGCCCATCAAATATTTTAACTCTTTTGCTAGTGTAGGAGGTACATGGTCCTTTGATTTATTTTTACTTTGATGGAGATATCCAAAATGCCTCAGACCACTGGACTCCTGGAAACTTCCCATGCTCAGCATGCCATCTGTGTAATGGACCAGTTCTATATTTGGGGGGACCATCAAAGTCTCTGGTGCCCTGATAATGATTGAATTGGATGGTTAATGCAGTCTGAGAAAAATAGTAAACAGGCACCACTGTCCCTGTTCCAGCTTCCAAAGGGGCTTGCTGATGTGGAAGGAAAATAAGCATTTTCTAGATCAATAGCTGCACACCAAGTCCCAGGTCCATGTCACTTACTCTAGCAGGGATAATACATTTGGAACCACAGCAGCGATTGATTACATTTATTATAATCTCTAGATAGGTCTCATTCTCTTGAACCCATTTTGGCTTTGGGCACAGGTCAAATATGCTTGTTCAACAGAGAGGTAAAAGAAAATCCCTTAGGTGGGAGAATGTATTGCAGTTTGCCAAATATTCAGGTTCCTCTCCTGGGGAAAAGCCATACTTTCCATCCCATTCAGTATTGTCCATGGAGTTGCTTTGGTAAATGAAATGTGAACAGAAGCAACACGCATCACTTCTGAGCAGAAGCTTTGAGATCCGATGTATGTTCTTCTGTAATGTATTTTCTCTCTGTCACATAAGTGACAGAGACTGCTCCATAGCTGGATCCTGAAGTGAAAACAGCCTCAGCTGAACTGCAGGGGATATGCAGTGTGAAGCAAAAAAGACGTTGTTGTTGTTAAGCCACTGAAATTTTTGCTGATGTTTGTTACCAAAGCCTAACCTAGGCTAACCTGACACATACAGGTCGCCAGAGATTAGCATCGGTTCAAAGTGGGCATTCGTCAATCCCCAAACTACCTGGAGGCCAGGTAGTTTCCTTCCATGGTCACAGCCATGGGCACCTTAGGGGATGAAGAAAGATTTTCAGTATAGACTTGCGGCAGTGTCCAAGGGCTCCAGGTCCATGAACTAGCTCAGATCTGGAGGTGGGTGGGGAACCAAGGCGACTATGGGGGCCCAAATGGGACCTCTGCTTATCTGATGCTTCCTAATTATATAGATCAAATGATATTTTAGCGAGCTGGCCACATATTAAATGCTTAGGGACACCATGATTAGTTATCCACCACCAAAGGTCCTTACAAGTCCCAAAACTCTATTTGCTGCAGTGACCCTGCTGCTGATTACAGTATCTGTGTAAATAGTGTCATTTGGCCTCTCAAATCCAGGAGCTCATTTAAATGGCAGCATTTCCCTTCACAATTTTATAATCTTGGTGTGGAGGCCTAAATAGGAAGCAAAAAAAAAAAAAAAACAGCTGCAGTAGATTGCCTGTTTGCTAAATATTCCCATTTTCTTCCCTGTGATGGCTGTTCTTAGATGCATATATATGACTATCTTTGCATAGATTATATTTGGAAAGATTTTTTGGTTTGTTTGTTTTAAAGCAACCTAAACAATAGTTGCCTCTGGGGAAAGAAATTGTGTGTGGAGAGGAGGACAGGTGTGGGAGATCTTTCGCTGCATAACCTTTGGTATCTTTTGAATTTGGTACCATACGCATGCCTTCCCCACTCAAAAAATAATGTACCTGTCCCGCTGGATAAATAAGATTCAAATTTCCTCAGTGTTAGTAACTTCAATTGTTGAGGATTAATGACAAGTTGGTAACTAAGAACCCTACTAAAAATCTCTTTCTTATTTTCCAGGCAGGAATACTGATCCCTTGCTATTACCTCCAACTGCAGTAAACTGCTGGTAGCCCCCAATAGAATTTTTAGTATTAGAATCCCTTGCGGCCAGGTAAGGCTTTTTCACTAAGCTCTTGCCAGGCGTCATGTGACAGCTTCCAGAAGCCTTCTGTAAGAGACAACTCTGCCTTCTCTCTGCTCACTAGTCTGTCCTTTGCCCCATCTGCTGCCTAGAATACAGAAGTTGCCTTAAGATCAGCTATTCAGATTTTTACATGAGAAATAAACTTCATTCTGAAATTGGGGTTTACATCCCAGCCAAAATGGATCTAACAGCAATTTCTCACTTATCTAATGCCTTGGGATTTGGTCTTGGATTAGCTACAGAAAACCAGGAACAATGCAAAAACTGGGAGAGGGGAGTTGCGCTTGGAAACAGGTCAGCTCAGTTCTAGATGGCTATCGCAGCTCCCCTGAGCCTGAAATAATCCACCAATCCAACCACATCCCCAGAGTATTCTCATCTTTGTGAGACCGCAGCGGAAGCATAGCGCAGGGAACTTGTGGGTTCCCATGTCAACCCTGACTGCAGAACCATGGTGACTAACCAAAACCAGCCTTCCTTCCTCTCAAAGCGGCTGAAGGGCTCACTGTTCATGCGCAAACCTTTCCGCAATCCTGCCAAGATCCTAGCATGCTCCCCCCAGGGCCGGGTGAGCAACTCCAGAGAATCTTCTAGGTCACTTCTGGCTTCCCTCCCACCCAAGGGTGCAAAATAATAAATTATGCACAGTGGTAAATGTTTAACAACCAGCTCGTTGGGGGGGGGGGCATGCAAGCTCTGATTTGTAGCAGGTATTGATATCTATGGCATGAGATGGCTAATATCAAGCTCCCACTGTGACTTCACTCAATATGGATTGGGAAAAAGCTGCACAGTAGTACGTCATTACATAGTATTTCTACTATACGGATGCAATAAATGTAAATAACCTCGAGGGCACAGATACCTGTAAAATAATTAGGAAGTGATTATTTATTGCTTTACCTTTAATATAATGAATTTAACATCATGAAAGTTTAGATCATTTAATTTTCAATAATGGCTGTAAGAACCCACTCATGAAATTCATGAAAATTAGACCATGTGCTCTGGCGGGGTGAGCCAGCCCCAGCACACAGGATCCCTGCCCCACGTATGGGATCTGCCATCCCCAGCACATCCCCCGGGCCTCCACATGTTAGTAGTTGCAGTTGAGGCAGGAGGGCAGCGTTCCCCGCCCTCCGAGTTCCCAGGCCACAGCTGCAGCATTGTAGAAGAGCTCAGAAGCAGCTGTGTGTTGGAACAGCCGTAGAGCTCTGGCCAGGAAGGCCTGACTGGTTTATAGAGGAATGTTTGGAGGGTTTTAAGGAGCACTCAGCAATGGTGGGCATTTGGCTTCCTTCCCTATACACAAGGATTAGAAGGCCAGGGAATGGGCTGGTTGAATGAAACATCTGCTTGATGTGTAGTAATTCAACATTGTTTTTCAGGATCAGTTCAGGGAGTTGTGGGGATTCAAAGGTAGGGTCCGTCTCCTATCATTCCCTTTGGACCTGAACCAACGCCATGAACACATGGTGCCAAAGAAATGGTACCAAGATCCATTCAAAACCACTGACTTCAGCTGGAACTGAGCACTAGCTGACAGAAGCTTTGTTTTCTTCAGGCATGATGGAGAAAACTGGTGGATAGAGTGATGAATAGGAAATACTACATGTGGTGATCTTATCCCAATTCTGATTGGTCCCTTGGTGACCCTGAGAAAGCAAGTCATCTCTGGGGACCTTAAGGTTCTCCATCTACAAAGCCAAGATAACACTTACAATGAGAACTCTGTAAGTAACGAGTGAATCTCGGCAGGTTGCTTCCATTTAATGCAAGAAGCATTTACTGAGTTATCTACTATGTGCAAAGCGTTATGTTAAAAAAAAAAAACCCACCACAAAGTAGTACAGCATTTTTAAGACTACTGATGGAATGTTTATAACCCTGGCTCTAAGGGGAAGATGTATATTCCTTTTAGGTTTATAGCCATCAGGACTCTCACAAGTTATGTTCAGTGTGGAAAGGCAACAGCTTTCCTTATAAAGGATTATGGGGTGATTCAGAAAAATATTTGCAAAATTACAATTAATGAAGTACTATCTTTTGAGAATGCAGAAGTCTCTCTACTATACAAGGCAGTAAAACTGAATATAATTTGAAAATTACTATGGTCAGCAAGAGGCTAAGAATTTCGTAAAATACCCCAGAGTTTAGCTGCAGACTCTAAGTGTCACGTTTTGGCTATAAACTCCAAGAGGTTAGGTACACAGTCCACACAATACACCTTGTCCAGTTTTTCCTCCAATGTCAAAAAAAAGGAAGGGGTTAACACATTTTAATTATAAAAGTATTAAGTTCATTGCATAAAAAGCCAACAGTTAAGAACTATTATAAATAAACAGCAAAAATTTCCCCTATCTCTTTCCCTCAGCTCAATTTTAAGTTTGATGGACAATTAGTATACCTTTAGAATCAGTAGTTAAAGTACAAATAAATATTCTATACATTGCAACTCTAATTTTGCCTCTGCTTACCATAACTTGGACAACTGCATTCCAAACAAGTCTTTTAAGATTTTGCTTTAAGTTACAAAAATTAAGCTTTCTGAGGGATGAAAGAAAGAATAGGGAACTATTAAACCTTACCATCAGGGAACCCCCAGTATGCTGCCAAACTTTAGGGACACCCAAATCAATAGACCAGTCCTTGATCAGGAGGCTTACCCTTGTGAAGCTTATAGGTAGTGGAGAAGCTTAGACTACCTATAGGCGTGCCTAAGAGTTACTTCTGGAGGATCTCCTTGTTGCTCAGATGTGGCCTCAGTCTCTCTAAGCCCAATTCTGAAAGTGTAATCATTGCCCTCCACCCCCACCACCACCCCGCCCACATGAGACATGACATCCAGGGGTGAAAGTCCCCCTGTGACATGGGAGATGACTCCCAGGGATGAATCCGGACCTGGCACCGTAGGATCAACAATTCCATCCTGATCAAAAGGGGGAAAAGTAGTGTAAGTAATAAAGTATCAGTGGAGAGACAGTTCAAATAGAGTCGAGAGGCTACTCTGGAAGTTGATCTTCATGCAAGCTTCAGTTAGACCATGCTACCTATCACAACCTGCCAACCCCCAACCAGGACCATTCCAGCCAATCCTAAAGAACACCTAGGACAATATATAAGATTCCACAAGGATTCCAGGCACTAGAGTAACTTGCCAGAAACTTACAACCTCCAGATGGGTCCCTGGTCCTGATAAATCCTGAAACCTAAAGGGCCGAGCCTCTCCGGCATATCAGATAGTTCCATCTCTCTACCCCATATTAGTGACAGACCCTTCCAGTATAAAAAATATAGAATTGTCATAACCCAAACACCCCTAAAGAGAGGGATGGAATGATCAAAGGTGATGGTGGGTTTATACAGAGAAGACAGGATTTAACAAATGAAGATGAATGCTGAATCATTAAATTGATATCTCTTTTCGTCTCCAGTACTTTAGAGCAGCTAGAAGTAAAATCCTAAAATTGTGGAATTGTAACCCATGTCAAAGTCTGAAATATGTTCTACAACAATTGTGGTCCTGTGCTTTGAACTTTATATCTTTTCTGTATATATGTTATTTTTCACCAAAAAAAAGAAGTAAAAAAGTTGATTGTGATGATAAAAAAAAATTTAAACCTTCTAGCCTCCTATATTCTGGAGCATCTAGAAGGAAAAATCTGAGATGATCGTATTTTTTGCCCATGCAAACTCTTGGATCTGTCCTGCAACTACTTATTGAAGAGTGCTTTGAAAACTATTTCTTTTTTATCTCTTTGCTTTGTATATACATTATACTATATATAATGAAAAAGTTAAAAATTAAAAAACTAACGAAGGACTGAAAGCTAAACAAAAAAAAAATTAAGCTTTCTGAAATGGCAGAAATAATACAATTAGGAATAAAAATAAGAAAAATAATTAGTTAAAATAATAATTCCACCCTTTAAATCCATTCCCTACATACATAAGATTTATACTTTTTTCCCCTCAGCAATGAGGTAATGGCACACATGGAGGTCTGCATCTTAGTGTATTCCCACATCATAGCACAACAGAGGCATCTTTTCAGGTCATCTTTCATGAGCCGCCGAGTAAGTCACTCTGTAGACAGACTGGAGTTTATACAGGCAGGGGAGACTGGAAGACATATAGGTTGTTTCTATTTTATCACCCCTGGTGCTCTGCCTCGAGCTTTCAAAAAACATGTTCACACTGCCTTTCTCTCTTGCATTCCCAAGCGTTACTGCAAAATGGTTCTATGATCATCTACTGAACATTCACACGGTCACATTTGCCCAGCTGCTGTTTCAAAAACAAATATACCGGATTTAAGGTCAAATATGTCTGACAGGTGCCACGATCCCAAGTGAGAGCTCTCCCATTCACAGGCATGCAGGCCCACCCCAGCGGCCACCTGTCCTCACTGGCTTTACGGACATCAGCCAACCAAGAAGTCACCCAATCTCTTAGGCAGGAGAACTGAGACAAAAAGTCTCCTCTTCTTTTTCCCAGGAACCACCATGTGTAATTCAGATGTTAAGACAGGCACCTAGAAAAGCCTTTAAAAGTGAAATAAAAAATGAACCGGGTTGGCATTTAGTCCAGTGGTTGGTTGTTTTCTGTCTCTGTCTCAGTCCACTGTTGACCAAGGATGTCAGGTCCTGCCTCGAGCCCACACCGAATGTTGAAAGAGGGACCGAGTGACCCCACTGGACAGTCCCCAGCCCTGATGTCATCACACTGGAGTTCTGAATGTCCAGGCTGCCTTGCCAAGCCGGCCCATGGATCAAATTCACTGGCCTGTCCCGAGTCGCAGACTATTTCACATAATGGGAAGTCACACAGGTGTCCGTGTGACACGTAAGATGGCCAGCACAAAGATGACCCCAGTGACTTCTCTATGTGGAGACAGATGTCCACGCACACTTCCACGCTTTCCTCTCCTCTGCCCTGTCTTCCTTTGAATGCGTCTTTGTTTAATGTTTCTGTACCACTGAAATAACCACAAATCCTTCTTTGTTATTACATACTACTTCGGTTTATTAAATAAATGAAACAAGGCTGACATCATAAATTCCAACATTGTTTAAATAAAGAGCTCGACATATAAAGGCTTCTGAAAAATGTCTACTTTTTATATAATATATACTACTTCTGGCAAGTGAATAAATATGCCGAACAGGAGCCATTTTTATAGATCACAGATCAGCTATGTTCCATCAGTGGTCACAGGAATTCATAAGCAAACAGTAAAAATCATCATCTTCATCTTGGTTATAAAAACTAGAAATGCAATATCCAAAAGTTGGGGGGGGGATTCTTATAGCCACACCCCAATTCCTTCTGTAAATTGTTTCTTGGTTAAAAGCTTCAACAATTGCATTAACTTTTTGGCGGGGGCGGGGGGGAGGTAAGTAGAAAAACAAAAGCAGGTTAACACCCTGTTCTATAAGGTACTTAATAAATCCACAACGAAGAAATGCTATAGTTTTGTCTTAAAAACATACTTAAGTGTTACGGTGAGGTTTGAATTTTTTTTCATCCCAGTATTAAAAATGCACATCATTCAAATAAATTTACACCGTAGGGGCATGACATTCACTCTTTACATGGTCTTTAAAATGAACTTGCATCTAGTGATTTATAAATTATATGTATAAAACTGTTGTACATATTTTATGAAAACATTGTTTTCTACATTTAAAAAAAAAAAGAGTTGGGGTGTGTGCAAGGGTAGTTCAGTGGTAGAATTCTCGCCTGCCATGCGAGAGACCTGGGTTTGATTCCTGGTCCATGCACTTCCCAAAAACAACAACAACAAACAAACAACAAGCAATACAAACAAACAAAAAATTTACAAAATGGTGCTGCAATGATAGGATAATCACATGGAAAAATAATGAAATGTGACCCTGCCATAAAGCATACAAAAAAAAAGAAAAGAGTGGTTCATAAAAAGCAATTTCTAAACTCAAAACAGAACTCAAAAGCAAAAGCCTCTCTAATCAAAGTCTTTACCGCATCAACGGAATGTTTTAGCAAGAAAAAAATAAAATCTCTCTCTCGACGTGGGTTCTGTGAGGAGAGGCAGGCCTGACCGAGTTTGGCTCTCAGAGGCTGCAGGGGTGTCCACTGGTATCATTAGGGCCAGGGAAAATCGGGACTTCCCACCCAAAACGTTACACGCCACCCCCCCCATCCCACCTCCTTCCTTCCTTCTTTTAAGGCCACTGTCTTATCTTTACTCTTGGAAATAAATGTCTACCTCACAGGATCTCTTTCAAGGGGAACATGAATAAAGAATGTGAAATCAAAAGCAAATTTTAAAAAGGAGAAAAAGAGAAAAACCAGACAAAAAGCAAGAATAAAATAATAAATAAAGAAGGTGAGAAGGTGGGGGGGGGTCAAAGGTGAGTAAAATGGCCTGAGCCTGAGAGAACTCTGCGTTCCTTCTATCCTGCCTCAGTGGGTCAGGATCCTCAAGGGCAGGCAGGCAAGGGGGCTGCTTGTGGCAGTGCTTGCCCTGAGCCCAGGTAAGATGTAGTTACTGTTAATTCTCAGAGGGAAGGACTGGAGACCCCCAAGCATATCTGTCCCCCATCCTATACTGTCTTCTACAGGTATAAAGTTCTGGGGCTCTGAGTCACCTGTAATTTTGAGAAGAAAAGGATAAAGACAAGAAAAGAGAGGGAGAGATTTCTCTTCATTATGTTCAGAAGCAAAGAATAAATGAAGATACCACACAGCCGTTATCAGAAACTCCACAAACAGATGCCAAAGAAACATAAGCATTTTCAATCGAGTTATTTCTCATCCCAACTCACTGGGAAGTCCAAGACAGGAAATGTTTTAACAAACAGGACACAAACTAAAGTGAAATTGGAAAAGCTGGAAAAATCAACGCTTCAATTCCGAGCAACATTTTGAAAAGCAGAACGTATTAAAAACTTCGGCTGGGTGCTTGCTTCAACAAGGCCTTTAATAAAGGGCTGTGCTCGTGATTACAGAGAGAACCCCATAAAAATACTGTCTTCTGTATCTAGATTGCGGAGGGAAATCCGGCTACATGGCAGAAGGATGTAAACACAGTGATCCTACAAGACCAGTGGCTACACACATCTTATAGAGAGGGTCGTGGCAGCTACTATTTCCTTCATCTGACCACCACTAGACGTTCTCATCCCCGTTTTACAGACTGGGAAATAGGAACAAGAAAGGCTAATAAAAGCGCCAAAAATCATAAAGTAAATTACTAACGTTACCTAAGAGAGAACCCAACCTGCCTGAAAACATCTCCCACCGACAGAGACGGTCCACACCCAAGTCCACACGTTCCACCACACTGAATTTAGATCTTCATACTTTGTAACAATTCCTCACGAAAGTCAAGTCTTCAACGGCTCACAAGTCACTTAGTGTAAGTGAAAGATCCTGCCAAAATAGAAAATCAAAAGCAGTGCAATATTCCAGGGATCTATTTCCTGCACTATTTATACCCGGGGTTGGGAAGTTCAGGTTCCACGTGTGACATTTCTTCAGCCACCAAGAAGCCCCCACCCTGGGCGACCAGAAACAGTGTTTCCCTCGTGACGTGTCACTCAACAGTTTCCAGGGGCTTCTTCCAGGCAGTCGGAGTCTCGGCTATGAGCTCAGTTGCACCAAGAGCTCCTCTCCCCTGAAGAGACAGTCCCGAGTTGGTTGCCAATTTTCCTTAGCAAGAAATGAGCATTTCATATGTCATCTTTATCTTTGCTGTCCAAGGGCACTTCAACAGGAAGGGCTCATGTTTGGTTGTTGCAGTTGACACCATTAAACACTCGGTGAAGAGCGTCTGATGCCAACACAACGATCTGAGCTCACCTAGTCTTCGCCTGTGGCTCACGCCTCAGCATCGCGAGGAGCCAAGCAGTGAAAAGCGATGAGAAACACAGGAAGCTTTGCCGATTCAGAAGGGAGCGTTTTCAGAGACATGTCTCGTACAGCCTGCCACTTGTCACAGATCCAACTTCTTCAGCTGCTCATAGGTCACAAAGAACTGTGGTTATCCGTTAAGGGTGACCAAGAAATGCCATCTGAACAACTCCAACACATAAAAACAGATGCACGGAGCACGCCCACGAACAGACGTGCTCTATGGTTAACTACCCCGAGAGATCTCCCCATCAGCCTTTGCAAGGTCAGCTCGGACCAGAATGATCACGGCTGAGATATATAAATCATCCAGCATCAGCTCCAAGAGCCTCTTCTATGATGACATCCACCGCGATTAGCTTTTGTGATACTGCTGCGGAGGGACGATTTTATGGAACAGTAGTTTTCTATGAGGGAGAATCTGGGGAAGCTCTACCTTCTGCAGGGTTTTCAGTGGGCAGACCTTCCTTGGGAAGGAAAAGCAGATGAAGCAAGGGGACGGTGAAAACCAACATTCCCTCCTTCACAATTCTGCTCTTCCTTATCCAACAAACCGCCACTCCTTTCCTGCCTCCCTTGTTGGCACAGAGGAACTAGTAGTGCTGAGCCACTAAATAATTCCAGAGCGAATTCCAGTTTATCCTAAGTACTCTCCTAAATCAGTTTTCTCCAACAGTGTTGCCAAACACATCCTTCCCCAGAGGTGGCTGGGGACAGGAAATCAATCTGAAATAGTAAATACTAAAAACTTAAAAAAAATCTTAAACACTAAAAAAGTAAAAATGAGATAAGTTGCACTGATATCATTACTTTTCAATAACTCCATTATTTAAAAAATCAACAATCACAGTATCTAACACACAGACTTTATATTTCCTAAAAAGGGCAATTCAACAGCCATTCCTTAGAATCAGAAACTCAAAAGCATAAAACTTACCTATAAATTATAACTAATAACATGACAGTTTATGAAAACAATATTATTTTAGTTATTCTTGAAAAAAAAAAAAATCTGTTGCAACAGAACTCCTAGGATGAGCTGGGACCTGGCATCATGGGACTGAGAAAGCCTTCTTGACCAAAAGGGGGAAGAGAGAAATGAGACAAAATAAAGATTCAGTGACTGAGAGATTTCAAACAGAGTCGAGAGGTTACTTTGGAGGTTATTTTTACACATCATATAGATATCCCTTTTTAGTTTATGGTATACTGGAATGCCTCAAGGGAAGTACCTGAAACTGTGGAGCCATGTTCCAGTAGCCTTGATTCTTGAAGATGATTGTATAACGATATAGCTTTTAAATGTGACCCTGTGACTGTGAAAACCTTGTGTCTGATGCTCCTTTTATCCAGGGTATGGACAGAAGAATAAAAAAATAAGAGCAAAAAATAAATAATAGGGGGAGGATAAAGGGTAAAAAACTGGGTAAATGGAAATACTAGCGGTCAGTGAGAAGGAGGGATAGGATATGAGATGCACGGTTGTTTTTTTTCTTTTTATTTCTTTTTCTGGAGTGATGCAAATGTTCTAAAAATGATCATCATGATGCATACACAACTATGTGATGATACTGTGAGCCACTGATTATACATTATGTATGGACTGTATGTGCATGAAGATTTCTCAATAAAAATACCAAAAAAAAAAGGAATTGGAGCCTGTGCCGGTTTGAAAGTATTAGGTACCCCAGAAAAGCCACGATTCAATCTTGTGGAGGCAGCCATTTATTTTAATCATGATTCAACAATGTAGGTTGGAAAGTTTGATTAGATTATTGATAGAGAGATGTGACACACCGAACTGTGGGTATGACATTTTGATTAGAGATCTGACCCCACCTATTCCAGATGGGTCTTGATTACTTTACTGGATTCCTTTAAACGAGAAACATTTTAGAGAAAGCCAGAAACAACAGAAGCCTCAGAGCCCATAGAAAGAGCAGATGTAGACGCTTGGAGAACAGCTGCTTCAGAGAACAGAGACTCAGATATTTGGAGATGCTTGAAGCCCAGCAGACATCGCCATGAGATGTTAAGCAAGCCAGAACCTGGAGAGAGCCCAGGGAAGCCAAGAGATGAAAACTAGCCCTAGAAAAGCAAAGTGAGGAACCCCACAGGAACAGAGGCTGAAAGAAACAGAGCCCAGGAGCAATGGGACCAGCAAATAACAGCCACGTGATTTCCCAGCTGACAGAGGGGTTCCTCACCCATTCGTCTTTCTTGAGTGAAGGTCACCTTTTGTTGGTGCCTTAGTTTGGACACTTTCACTTCCTTAAAACTGTAAACTTGTAACTTACTAAATTCTCCTTTTTAAAAGCCATTCCAGTTCTGGTATGTCACATTCCAACAGCTTGCAAACTAAAACAGAGCCCTAATAAAACTGAGTTGAAGTTGTAATACTCATCATTACCTGAACCAATAAATTCCCTTATGTTTATGTTTAAAAAAAAAAAAATCTATTGCAACAGAAAAGGATACGATGATATTCCAAGGACCAAGTCTCAACCAATTTGGCCAAAACCCTTTATACAGAGCAAAAAATCCTTCATTCTTCCATGTCTGTTAGAAGAAAAAAATATATTAACTTCCAATTTTATAATTACATCAAATGTGTTAAAAATTAGGGGCTGGACTAATCTATTTTTTTTTTTTAATTAAAATCCTGTTTGGAAGCACTGTCTGAAAAATCACTGCCCTCTGTTTCTTTGTTAAATTTTAAGTCTTTTGCATAAGCGGAAGACTAGGCTCCAGGCCAAGCAACCCCCCACAAAGCAAGCAAACAGCAGCAAATTCATAAGAAATTAGATTTGACTCCAACTAGGGTCTTTTGCTTCCATGCCATTTAGGTTTATAAACAGGATGGAAGCAACCGTGGCATATTATCATTTAGAGCATTGTTGCATAAAACTGTTGAACAAAAGAAAATGGTAGGCATCTCTGCTTCATTAAACAAATACCTGCAGTGTAAGATGCGACAGGTCTCTTGCCTCTAAGGGGAACCACAAAAGTGGTCCCTAACCTTGGGCTGCGGGCAATCTCGTGGGCAGAGGGTCACAGGCTCTCACCCATTCCTGAACAGTGGGCCCCACTACTGAAACCGAGAATTACGGTAAGATGGATGCATTCCTTTGAGAGAGATGTGAATGAAGGATATTCATTCTGGTTTGACTCAACAGGAAAGAGTCCTTTTGGAAGGAGACAGTGGTTCTATGATTACAGGGTCTATTTTCTCAGCCATCACAGCAAAGTGGAAGTAGAAGGAAAATGAACTTTCACTTAGATCTTGTATTTATGCAAGTCAACCCCAGGGTGACAAGAATTTTGTGTGGATTGTACATCTCAGGGCTTTAGAGAGCATCACTGGTCTTCCTTCTGGTGGTGGTGGTGGTTTATTGATTAACGGAGCCCACTAGGAACACTGGAGATCAAGTAAGTCTGCTCATTTTATAAAGTAAGTCTGCTCATTTTATAACAGCATCTCTTATTATTAGCAGGAATAGCAAACTATCGAAGGCTTTTTACATTCCAGGCTCTGCCCTAACCACTCTCTAGGTTCTCTTTACGATAACCCTATGATGTAAGTGCTATCATTGTCCCTCATTTCACTTACAGGGAAACTGAGGTAGAGGGAAAATAAGTCACTTGTCCAAAGTCAGACAAATGTAAGTGACAGATCAAAGCCTGTACTCTTAAGTCGTTACGGCCATTAGCCCTTTGGAAGGTGCCTGGGATACTAATGGACTATGAATGGAATTCATTCTGCTGCCAAGATGGACATTTCTTCTCACCTGTAACAAACACTCCAGGGTACCTGCGTAGCCAGGGCACCCGCCACCTGGAAGGACTCTCTGGTTCATCATCCGTGTTCTCACCACGTCCACAGGGTTTGAGGCCAGAGCTCCCGCCAGACCACAGGTGAAGCTTGAGCTATGGAGAGGACACCACGAGAGTACAATGTCCACTATCGAAGGCAAGATGTAAGCTCCTGCCTGGCTGTGCTAACATGCCATGTGGCGAGAGGAGACAGGCCAGCCTCGGAGAGCGGCACGGAATCCGCCCACACCAGCACCAACCTGACTACCTATAAATTCCAGCCACAAGCAGGAATGCCTCAGGGGAGTCCAGAAGGTCAAAGAATCATAGAAACCTGGAACGGACAGCTTCCATGGAGGAGCTATTCCATCTATTTACCTATATGGTAGACAACAGAGGCATTCGAGCCACATGATAACCATGTTGTACTTAGAGACCAGGGAAAAAAATTACTCAATGAAATGCCTAGCAGGGGTCTTAAGTTCTAGGACACTTGCAATCTCGCAAGACTATGTCCCACAGGCCACACTTGGTAGCGATTATCTCAGAACAGGCTTCCCTGACCTCAGGACTACGAACACTTTATCCTGGATACGTCTCGGTCGGGGACTGTCCTGTGTGCTGTAGGATGTCCAGTAACATCCCTGGCCTCTGCTCTCTGATGCCAGCAGCAGACCCGGTGGTTGTGACAATTACAATGGTTTCCCGACATTGTCAAATATCCCCTGGAGGGCAAAACTGCCCTCAGGGTTAAATAAACTGTGATATAGCCATACAACGTGATGATCTGTAGCTATTAAAAATAAATGATCCTAGAGTGAGCTGAGACTCAGCATCAAGGGATTGAGAAAACCTTCTTGACCAAAAGGGGGAAGAGTGAAATGAGACAAAGTGTCAATGGCTGAGAGATCCCAAACAGAGTTGAGAGGTTATCCTGGAGGTTATTCTTACACACTGAGTAGATATCACCTTGTTATTCAAGATGTAAGGGAGAGGCTGGAGGGAACTGCCTGAAAATGTAGAGCTGTGTTCCAGTAGCCATGTTTCTTGAGGAGGATTGAATAATGATATAGCTTTCACAATGTGACTGTGTGATTGTGAAAACCTTGTGTCTGATGCTCCTTTTATCTACCTTGTCAACAGATGAGGAGAACATATGGAATAAAAATAAATAATGGGGGAACAAATGTTAAAATAAATTTAGTTTGAAATGCTAGTGATCAGTGAAAGTGAGGGGCAAGGGGTATGGTAGGTATAATTTTTTTCTTTTCTTTCTATTTTCATTTTACTTCTTTTTCTATTGTCTTTTTATTTCTTTTTCTGAATGGATGCAAATGTTCTAAGAAATGATGAATATGCAACTAAGTGATGATACTGTGAATTACTGATTATCTATGCTAATTTTTATTTCATTTGTTAATTTAAAAAATTATTTATTAAAAATAATATTATTTATAAATAATATTATTTTTAATAAATAATAAATAAATTTTAAATAAATAAATAAATAAATAAATGCCAGAGACCGGGGTTCAATTCCCGGTACCACCAGCCCATGCAAAAAAAAAAAAAAAAAAATGAACAGGGGGTACAAAGGGGTAGTTCAGTGATAGAATTCTCACCTGCCATGCAGGAGACCCAGGTTTAATTCCTAGCCCATGCACTGCCCCCCACCCCCACCCCCCAAAAAAGCAAATAAGCAAACAAAACCAAACAAACAAAAACTCAACAAACAGGGTACTCACATGGAAAAAGAATGAAATGTGACCTCTGCTATACAGCATACAAAAAATAAAAAATAAAAATAAAATAAAATACACAAAGAAGATCTGCATGGAGTGATGTGGAAAAATGTTTGCAGTATATTAAATTTTAAAAGGCCAGCAAGAGAATGGAAAGCATGATCTTATTTGTGTAATAAAGCATACATACATAGTATACTTTTTTTTTGTATGCTGTATGGCAGGGTCACATTTCATTCTTTTTCCATGTGAGTATCCTCTTATAGCAGCACCATTTGTTGAATTTTTGTTGGGTTGGTTTTGTTTGTTTGTTTGTTTGGGAAGTGCATGGACTGGGAACCAAACCCAGGTCTCCCACATGGCTGGCAAGAATTCTACTACTGAACTACCCTTGCACCCCCCACATAGTATACTTTTATATAATCTTTGTATATGCATAGAAGATGCCCAGAAGATACATAGCCAACTGTTAAGGTTAATTTTGTGAAGGGTTAAGGACTTCTACTCTTCCCTGGTACACTTTCACACTGCAATTTTTCAAATATGAGGATATAATACTTTCATAACAAACTTCCTTTAAAATGTCTATAAACTTGGACTAAATTCCCACTAAAAACTCATGCATCCCGGGCAGTGGCTTAGCAGGCACAGTTTTCACCTGCCATGCCAGAGACCCAGGTTCGATTCCCAGCGCCTGCCCATGTTAAAAAAAAAAAAAAACCAAAAACCAAAAAACCTCATGCATCCCTAAAATATTAATTTTTAAAAGTAATAAACATACAGGAAGTGGGTATAAACCGTGTCTCCCATCAGGCCAGAGAGGATGAGATGCTTCTTAGTGATGTCATAGACAGGCAGCTCTACCCCAACCACGATGGCAGCCCTCTGGGCAGTCAAGGACACCCCCTGGGTAGAAACGGTCACAAAAGCAAGTTAGAGATTTAGTCACACTAGGTCTCCATAGAACAAGCCCCTTGCAAATTTCCAAAGGTTCAAATCCACCAACTTTTTGTTTTGTTTCCCTGCTGGTAGAGAGAAGTGTAGGTGACACAGTGCAAGAGACACAGGGCCACAAGCCAGACATTCCAAAGTCTAATTCTAATTCTCGCACCAGTTGATGACCTTGCGCAGACCTTGGCCAACACAAGTCACCTCTCAGGGCCTCTGGAATCCTTAAACTTATCCGGAGGGGACTGATTGTACCAAGAGGCATTTGTGTCATGTCTATGAGCTGACATATGAGTCCCTAGGATACAGAAAGGAGCACTCCATACCAGCCCCTGCTGATTAACACAGCCTGAAACCAGAGATCAAAATACTCAGTGGAACTGTAACCTAGAAACTTTTGCCATACAATAAAAACAAAACATCCCCAAGCCCGCCCATGCCAAAAAAAAAACAGGGCAAAAGCAAAACAAAACCAACCCACACATTTCTTAAAAACCCTCATCTTTCACAGAATTTCTTCTGTACCAATTATCCAAAATATACTTCCATCAGGATGTACAGCCCTTGCATTTCCATTTTACAGATAAGGAAATCAGGGAAGAAGGTATCTTCAAGGGCAGAATGTGTCACTCTTCCCTTCCCGCCACTCCCACATGCTATCTGCATTGAGATAAACTGAGGGAACTGGGAAAAATAATGTCGAAAGAGGAAGAAAGGTAAGAACAAAATAAGGCAGGCGGGCCTGTGTTTCCGGCTTACCTTCCACAGCCCTCTTGTTCCCTCCTGCTGGTAAATGTTGATGAAGTTACCCATCATTCCTCCCTGGATGTTGCTATTTTGTGCCTGCATCCGGATCTAGGGAAGATTTTCAACACCGGCATGAGAAGGAAACTAGCAGTTTTCTCACAAAACAGGCACCTCCGAAAACCATTCAATCTTTTGCTTAACAACCATTACCAAAAAAAAAAAAAAAATGTATTGCAAATGTAACTATGGTGCCAGTTTAAAACATCCTCAGCAGATTAAAAGCCTATAAAGATGAGTTCTTAGGAAGTGTGGAATCCCCAAAAAGCATCTGGCTGCAAGTACTGCCTTATCAACGTCAAAAAGAAATGAATATAGGGCAGGCCACAGTGGCTCAGCAGGCAGAGTTCTCGCCTGCCATGCCAGAGACCTGGGTTTGATTTCCAGTGCCTGCCCATGCAAAAAAAAAAAAAGAACAAAAAAGTCTTCCAAGAAGGAAGAAAAAGTGTGTATCTCCCTATAGGTTACTAAGTAGGAAAGAGACGAAATGATTCTAAACATTTCCTATAATTGAATAACTGTATCTGGTGTACTTGACAGCATTAAACATGTGCAAGTGTGGTACTTAAATGAGTTTCTCTGTGCCACTACTATTTCCAACCAGGAGCAACAAGGCATGCGGACGAGGTGGCCAGGGGCTGGCTGCGTGATGCCCCAGCACAGTTACACTTAAACTCACCAGAGAACTTCACAACGGCCATCCCGTCCCCGTGACTAAGACTCCAGCAGAAAAACAATGTTTGATGGAACGCTTTGTATTTTTAAGAATGAAAAAGGATTTCTCACTAAAAAGCCGGCATCTTATTTTTGTTTAGGGAGCAAAAGCATACCTACCTCTGACTTTCTAGAGGGAACAGACACTGCCATGTCAACGATGGAAGAACTCAAGATACAGGAATTACCTTTCCCTAAGCCCTGAGATTTATTTAAGAGATTAATAGGAGCGTCGAGAGTTTTCTGTAGTTCTCTCATATGCAAACAGAGGGTAAAATTATGACAAAATGGTGGCCTGTTTTTTTTTCCCATACACACTGCCCTTTCACCGTAGCACACGTGTAACTGCAGCGTACTTGTCACGCTGCATACAATTTTCAGGCATCTAAGGATCCCCTATTAAATTGGAAGCTTGCTGACGGCATGTCCCTGTCTTATGCATTTTTGTACTGCAAGCATCTACTCCACAACTGGTACAAAATAGATGCGTGGTGAATGCTTATTAAATAATGAAGAAAAAACAAAACATACCAAAAGGAGAAGTAAAGAGAGAAAGGAATACGCTGAGGGTTAAAAAAGTAACGTATACCTAATTTTTATTTCATTAAATTAGTTTTTTCCTTGCCTTATTCCAGAGAGGACTTAAGGATGCTGGAACCATAGGATTCCCAATAAAGCCCCCAGAGGCATTATATCTGATTGTAGTAAGCAAATATTTCCATTAGAGTCCCTGAAATAAAATTAACAGATAAGAAAATGTGTCCAGAAATAGTCAGTCGTGTTCACCCTAGACTTGTGTAAAGCCTGAAGCTCACCCTTTTATTTAAAAAATGTTTTATTTGTTTCAATTTTTTTTCAGTCCTTCTCCTGTTAATGAGCCAATAAAGGAAGAGAGATTTCTAATGGAAAAAGAAATTCAAAGGTGCCCAGGCCTAAAACGTCATTTTCTGCTTAAATAATTACCAAAACCTCACCTGCAAATTGAGCTCTAATTTGGAGCTTGCCTGTATCAGTGGGAAATCCACCTACCGGATATTTTAAAGTTAAAATCTTCAGGCACTTAGAGTACGAACACATTAACATACTACCCAGTGTAGGTTGTGGTAACAGATTTTTCATTATCTAAATATTGTTCTCAAAAAGAAACTGTGGAATGTGCCTATGAGACATAGGTAGGAGCTCCTTACTTTCAAAACATCAGTTGGATTGGCAATAGCTGAAGAGATGACTCCAGAGAGAATTCCACAGATGACATTTATCAGTAGGGTTTCATCTGTAAACAAAGGCACATCGTTATCCAAACTCTTTGAGATAAACAGACCTTCTCTTGAAGTCAAATCGACATGCCTCTTCACCTTAAGATGACAGAATCAAGTAATTTCAAAAGGATTAGAAATTTTGTCGACAAAAGGGATCCTGCTTAGCCAAATTCCTTGATATATAATAAGCAGCACGAATCATCAAGCAAAGTGAGTTAGTTACCATCTACCAATTCACTTTTGTGTGTTAATTCAGATCATCATAATTAAGATGTAGTATATCCACTGGGAAAATAAAAACGAAACAGGCCTGTGATATAACTGGGAGATTCCTTTGGCAGGAAAAGTTTTTGTTTTTTTAATAAATATTTCTTGTTGTTGTTAGAGAAATTGTAGGTTTATAGAAATATTGTGCACAAAATATATAAAACACAGAGTTGAAATGGGGGAAGTTTTAAAGCACATCATATATATTGCAAATTAAACAACCGCTTCCAAAACATCTTAGCTCCTCCTTTTCATCATTCTTTCCTAATAATGACTGGCACTTGTGCCATAATAAAAAGGGAGAAAAAGTCCTATGGATTAAAACAAAGTCACATGGCAGGTGAACTCTGCCCTCCCACGCTACATGTGACATGACTCCCAGGGGTGTAAATCTCCCTGGCAACATAGGACAGAACTCCCGGGATGAGCTGGGACCTGGTTTTATGGGATTGAGAAAACCTTCTTGACCAAAATGGGGAAGAGAGAGAAGAGACAAAGTTTCAATGGCTGATAGACTTCAAATAGAGTAGAGAGATTTTCCTGGAGGTTATTCATATGTATTATATAGATATCCCTCTTTAGCTTATGGTGTGTTTGAAGGGAAGTACCTGAAACTGAGCTGTGTTCCAGTAGCCTTGATTCTTGAAGACAACTGCATAAATACAGAGCTTTTACAATGTGACTGTGTGATTGTGAAAACCCTGTGTCTGATGCTCCACTTATCTAAGGTTTGGACAGATGAATAAAAAAAGGATAACAAATAAATACATAATGGGGGCTAAGGGCAAAATAAAGTGAGTAGATTGAAATACTAGGGGTCAATGAGAGGGAGGAGTAAAGGGTAAGGGATGTATGAGTTTTTTTCCGTTTTCCTGTTATTTCTTTTTCTGGTGTGATGCAAATGTTCTAAAAAATGATCCTGGTGATGAATACACAACTATGTGATGGCATTGTGAGCCACTGATTGTACACCATGTATGGACTGTGTGTGTGTAAAGATTTCTTAGTAAAAATATTTTGAAAAACTCAAAGACCCAACAATTCTTAATTCTAAGAAACATTCACTCCTTCTGGAAAACAGGTGATAATTCATATGATTTTAGAAATCTGTAAATTGGATAGAACACTCTAGGCATTTTGGAGATGTAGGACAACTAACTAAAATGGTTACAGAGATCATGCCTCTTAATTTCTACTCCCCTCAGGTTCCCTAAATCCGGCTGATAACTAACCAACTTCCTTTAAGCACAAGCCATTCAGATTTTATACCCCAAGTTCTTCCAATAGTAGCAAAGTCTCAAACAAGCTGAAAAAAAAATCGGATCCAAAAACCCTCCTGAATATTGACAGATGAGTAAAGAACAAATGTTAAAATAAATTTAGTAGATAGGAATATTAGTGATTAATGAAAGGGAGTGATAAGGGGTATAGAAAAAAAATAGGGGGAACAAAGGTTAAAATGTATTTGGGAAGATACAAATACTAGTGGTCAACGAGAGGAAGGGGTAAGGGGTATGGTATGTATGAGGATTTTCTTTTTTTTCTGGAGTGATGCAAATGGTCTAAAAAATGATCACGGTGATGAACATACTACTGTGTGATAGGTGATACTGGGATCCACTGACTGTACCCCATGTATGGAATGTTTTGTATGCTAAGAATGTTTGTGTTTGCATGTTGTTTTCGTTTGTCAATAAAACAAATAAATAAATAACCACCTGAAGCAAAAGCACAACAATCCACTTTCTGTCTGCGAGTTGCAGAAAGCTCACCTTCCAGCCGGTCCACGAACAATCGCTTCAAGCTCTGATACGTGCCGATCTTGATGGTGCCGTAGGAGGCCTGGCGTAGCATGGCAGGGGCAATTCTGCCAAACCGGTGCAGAGGGAGTAAAAAAATTCACACTCACTTCAAACCCTTGAGAAGACCCCCACGCAGAGACACCACCATGCACCTGCCCCCCACAATCAAACCCAACTCAGTGTCCTTAAGGTCAAAAGCCAAAAAAGATCCACTGGGTTCAGTTAAGTTTGTGCAAATTGGTTCTGTAAGTGAGCCATGAGCCCCTCATAGTTACTCTCTGTGCAAACAGAGTAACTGCCCATCCACATTAACTGCAAAGAGCTTTCCTTCCTCAATACAAAGCACCTGGTGAAACCTGGCTTCAGTCAAGCATGCCCAGAACATCTGCAATTTCTTCCCATGTTGCTCTTCATTTATTTAAACTGCCGGAGTGATTTCTGCTGCCCTGCAGGACCTCTAATGCATACAGGCATATCTCCCATCTGGTGCCTATTCTACACTGTTCATTAAATGCTGAATCAAAGAAGTGTAGTTCGCTGCAACCCTCAGCCATGGAGGCTACTGCATCATTTTCATTATGGCAAAAACCTTACTAAGTCCAAATGTTATAGGGAAAGGGCTATATTCACAGAGTGGAAAAACGGAATTATGAGGTGTTTTAAAACAAATGCAATTTTTCTATTATTTTCTGTTACTGAATGTAATAAAAATGTAGGTTGGCCAAGAATTTCACTATTTAGAAAATAAAGCTGAAATTAAAAGTGAAAGATCTAGAATGCTAACTGCTCTCTTTTATCATTTTCTTTATATAGTCCTAGGGAATTCTAAGTTTGTGTGTTGATTTGAAACTGTTACGTACCAGAGAAAAGCCATGCTTTTTAATGCTAATTCAATATTGAAGAGTGGGATCTTTTGCTTAGATTATTTCCATGGAGATGTGACCCACCCAGTTATGGGCATGACCTTCTGACTAGCTGGAGATGTGGCTCCACCCATTTAAAGTTTACCAGAGTCCTTATAGGGAAACATTTCGGAGCAAGCCAAGAGCCAATAGAGATGCAGACATCTGGAGATGTCTGGAAGGCTGACAGAGAGAGCAGACACCTAGACAAGGACGTTTGGAGATGCAGAGCCCAGCAGACGTTACTGTGTGTCTCCCCATGAGATGCTAAGCAAGCCAGAGCCCAGAGTTTTGCCCTGGAGAAGCTAAGGGAAGGCCCAGAGACGCTTAGAGAGGAAAACACTGGAATCAGAAGCTGAAAGCAACAGAACTAAGAACAAAGGTCAGCAGATATCCCATGTGACAGTGGAAACCCAGACACCATCTGATCCTTTCTTTGGAATGAAGGTATCTTTCTCTGGATGCCTTAGTCTGGACGTTTTTTAAGGTTTTAGAACTGTAAACTTGTAACTTAAGAAAGAACTTTTAAAAAGCCAACCCATTTCTATTATAGTGCATTCCAGCAGCATTAGCAAACTAAAATAGCATGCAAAGACCTACTCACCCCGAATACAATGCTCTCAGCCCTTCTTCTCTACCAATCCGCACTAATGCATGCAACATGCCTCGGTATCGGATTTCTCTGAACCTTGCATCATTTGCTTGGCCTTGAATCTGAAGACGAGTCTTGGTTAAATCAATTGGAAATGTGCCTGTAAATTTTAAAGAAAGAAATGTGTTGCTTAATAAAAAGAAGTTCCACAAAATAAAGGACAGATAGTGATGTATTACTGAGGAAACATTCAGATGATAAGATAAACTACGAAACAGAATTCAGAAATGGCAGACACTTTGCAATCTTTTCTCTACTTTTAAATTGTTTTTAGGGACCCAAAGATTAACAAAACCAAAAAATAAACTGCATAAGTATGCTTTCCTTTCTTTATTTATGCCCTTCCTTATTCTACATAGAATCTGAGGGAAGGTTACATTGCTATAGAAAGTATTGACAATGAGGTGATTTACATAAACAGGAAAATCCTTTAAAAAACAAGTTATTCCTACTTACATAAGTGGAGGCAAAAATTGGGGGCAAGAAGTAAGAAGTAAAATAGTTCATTGGCTCAGTGATTGTGCTGGTTTGAAAGGATATATGCCCCCTAGAAAAGTCATGTGTCATGGTCAGGTTCACGTGTCAACTTGGCCAACTTGTGGTACCTGTTTGTCTGGTTGGGCAAGTGCTGGCCTGTCTATTGCAATGAGGACATTTCATAGAATTAGATCATGAGCACATCAACTGCATCCACAGCTGATTCCATTTGTAATCAGCCAAAGGGGAGAATTCTTTGCATTGAGTGATGCTTAATCTATTCACTGGAATTCTTTTAAGGAGGATTCAGAAGAGACAGGCTCTATTCCTGCTTTGGCTGGCAAGCCTCTCCTGTGGAGTTCATCCAGACCCTCCATCGGAATCATCGGCTACACAGCTTGCACTGCAGATTTTGGACTCTGCATTCCTGCGGTCATGTGAGACACTTTTATAAATTTTATATTTGCAAGTGTTCTCTGTTGATTCTGTTTCTCTAGAGAACCCTAACTAATACAATGATTCTCATGTGTTTCTCACTTAGGATGGACTGATTTTATATTCTAAAATTAAACATAATAATGCCATAACATGGTGCCTAACAGACAGTCCACCCAAAGACCTAAAACCTTTTCCTAGACCCTAAACTTGAGTCCTTGTGTCACTGGGAAGCCCCCCAGCAAGGAAAACCATGTGTGGCCAACCCCAGCCAGGTTCCTGTGGATTCCCCAGGGTCAGCCTCTCCAGCCTGTCATAAGGCAGCAGCCACTGGGCCCTGGAAGAAAATCTAGTTTACAACACGGCACCTGCTACTCAGCAACTGCTCAATCAATATTTATTGAATGAGTGAGTCAAGAGAAGAATCAATAATCAGGTTCTGATGTGGAACCAACAAAGAGGAAGTCATAAATAGAACAGATATAATGTTCACAATCAGAAAGTATTTCTTAAGAATTACAGTCAATCTAACGTGACCCAAGCGTCTCAAAGCCTCTTTAATTGGTAAATGTTTTAACTGTGGCAAAGCGGGGAATCAGACAAGGGAAATGAGGGCATATACAACCCAGAAATGATCCATACATGTATGTGTTTGGTCAACTGATTCAACTTTCTCCCCACTAGACTCTAAACCCTAAAACTTCTAGTGAGTAGCCAAAATGACTTCCTAGTCTTAAAAGTGTACTGAGAGAGGAAAATTATTTTGAACTCTGAGATTACTGTTTAATAACCTCCCAATCTGTGCATGACTACACTGATACCAAATACCATATAGTAACCTTACATTTAAACACTGCGACATGCAGTAGGCAAAACCACTCAGGTGAAAAAGGTGGAAATATTAAGCTTTCACCTCTGGGGAATTCCCAACATTCTTGCAAGCATTAGGGATTGCCAAGTTGATGCGCCCTTATCTTGGGGCCTGCCCTTATGAAACTTACTCCTGCAAAGGAGACACTAGGCTATTCAGAATTATTCTTAAGAGTCACCCCCAGGGAACCTCTTTTGTTGCTCAGATGTGGTCTCTCTCTCTCTCTAAGCCAACTCTGAAGGTGAACTCACTGTCCTCCCCACTATGTGAGGCTTGACTCCCAGGGGTGTAAATCTCCCTAGCAACATGGGAGAGGACTCCCAGCGATGACCCTGGCCCTGGCATCATGGACCTGAGAAAGCCTTCTTAATCAAAGGGGGGAGAGGAAACAAAATAAAGTTTCAGTAGTGGAGAGAGTTAAGAGGTCATTCTGAAGTTTATTGCTATATAGTATATAGATATATCTTTTCCATTTATGGTGTTTCAGAGTAGCTAAAGGGAAGTACCTGAAACTGTTGAACTGTATTCCAGGAGCCTTGATTCCTAAACACGACTGTATAATTATATAGCTTTTATGGCATGACTGTGAAAAACTTGTGACTGGCACTTCCTTTATCCAGTATATGGATAAGAAAATTATCCAGATGAATAAGAAAATAAAAACAATTAAATAGATAAATAATCGGAGGGATGGGATGTTTTGGGTGTTCTTTCATTATTTTTATTTTATTTTTCTTTGGAATAAGAAAAATGTTCAAAAATCATTATAATGATGAATGTACAGGTATATAATGACACTGTGAACTACTGATTGTACACTTTGGATGATTACAGGGTATGTGAACATATATCAAAAAAATTGCATCAACAACAAAAAAACATGTGCTAAAGCCACACCGGTACCCAGGCCACTTACCGCATTCGGCCGTGATGGAGGCCAGTCCCCCGTACACAAACGGCTTCCAGTTGAGGGCCGACATTCTCACCAGCACCCTTTCTCTTCTGATTCAGGGAAGCATAGCCTCCAAGAGGGGTTTTCCTGGGCACAAGATAAAATGTTTCAAAGTTGTTAACTTCTGGCACAGGTCGTCCTTCTCTAAGCTCTTTCCTCCTGTTTCATCGGGAGACTGCTGTCAGGTGCTATCGGGGGGGAGACCCGCAGCATCAGTCCCCCCAGGAAACCACAGCCCCCCACTCCTCCACCTGGCAACAATTCCCAAAGGGCGTCTCGGCTTCACAAGGCAAAGCACCCTTACCTCCTCAATCCCAAATCAGCAATTACTAATCTCGCAGAGAAAAAAAAATAAAAAAGGAAATCCTTGCGCTGATAAGGTGGGAACTGCTGTCCCATATGTAGTAAGGAAATCTCTCTCTTTCTCTCATAAATACACACACACTCACTTTTTCAACTGTCTTAATTTTCACAGGCCTTAAGAAGTTATCCAATGTGGGGATACAGTGATACATGTGTAACTATCAGTGTGGGACGGTGAGTCTATTTCCTGAGTATAAAGATATTTTATCTTAAAAATATTTTGTTCACTCAATAATTTAGTTGGTCCTGGAGGACAGACTTTATACCCCCTTGGAAAAGGCTGCCAACCAGTGTCAAAGGTAAACCAAGTACTTAAGAGTCACCACAATGTATCTCTAGTTCTCAGCTCTCTTCTCTTACTCAGATTCCTCCCTGAGAGGCAGTCTTGATGTAAAGGACAGAGGCAGATTCTAGGTGGAATAAGCTACTTCCTTCCTAGGGAAGTCCCCGTCTGCCTCAGCTTTTTCATTCATCAGCATCATCAGCACAGCAGCCAATGCAACCCATTACTCCCCGAGCTAAATGACATCTGTGGTGCGGGTTAAATATTATATATTTTTAAAGCTAGCACCAAAAAGGACATTCAGCAAACACTGCCCCCCACCCCTGTTTCTCTTAACAGGCCTCGCTGACTATGACATACCCACACACCTGCCCCAGCCCAGGTCCACGTTCGTGAGATGTTCTCTGATGGCAGGTGATTCAGGTTGCTAAACGTTGGCCTTGTGGCCATGAACAGAAGAATTGTTCTTAAACAATTATTAAAATAAATAAATAAAATTAATCGCACAAATCAAGTCCCTTTTGTGTATGTACTATCAGCGGAAACTACTGTTGATTTAAGGTGAGCTTTCTGATTTATGACGGTCCTTACTGGCAAGCGCTATGCCCCATGCTTTGATTGTGCACGTGTGCAGGAATTTCACAAGGACACGTTTCCCAGGAGAGGTCTATACAAGCCACTAAGTTCTCAAAACTTAGTGGCCAAGGAACTCCCTTAAGCTAAAAGGAAATACAAGGCCCCAAAGATGACATGGAATAAAGCTACCATTAGCTATGCCTTGTTTATAGATATTTACCAAATATCAAAGTGGTTACAAATAAATGTGGTAGAAAGCTCCCCAAACACGGTCTTTGAAGATGACCTTCTGGTTTTTTTTTTGCATGGGCAGGCACCAGGAATCAAACCTGGGTCTCCGGCACAGCAGGCGAGAACTCTGCCACTGAGCCAGCCACCATGGCCCACTCTAGATGATCATTTTATGGAGTCAGTACTGAAGAACAAGCTCCTCTCCATATACACATGCAAAAAAAAATCCTCTTATCTCCCCATCATCCTTGAAAACATATAATAACACCTCTACTCAACTAAACCTCAGCCTTACTAAATTTATAACTAATAATTAACACAGTAAGTTATAATTTGCAAGAACACATTCATAACCAGTGCAATAATTTATTTACTGCACAGTAGTACCTTCCCCAACCCACGCTTGGATTTTGCGGGTGGCAAGTTAAAAAGCAAAACCAGTAACTACATAACAGCAGCATCTGTAGGTACTATGATTTACCATTACAAGTGCTCTGTATAAACGACTGCACTATATTCCCCGCCAACAAGTTTGAGGTAGGAGGCCAGAAATTGCCATTTCCACAAACAGACTAGGCTTCCCAGCCTCAGCAAGGCCCTTGCCCAAGGCCACAGAGCCCATGGGGCACAACTGGGCCTCCAGCCTCAAGTGTTCCAACTACAAGTGTAATGTTCTTTCTGCTACAACCTGAGGCTGCACTAAAGGAGATGATCCACGTTTTTTAAAACAGAGAACTCACCAGCGGGTTGCAACGAATTAAGATCTACTAGTTTTAATTAAGGAGGAAATATTAAGTGGCATCAGAATGGTATTGCTCATAAGATGCATCTTATAAACAATCAAAATGTGTTTATTAAAGAGAAAAATCTCAAGACCAAAAATACAATATTTAGATGGTAGGTAGTGAGCCTAAACAGCAATAATTTTTTTTTGCAACACATAGGATACAAAAATGGTGCTCATGATTCTTATTTTGGGGGTGCGATACTATACAGGTAGCTAGCATCTGTGCTGGAAGACAGAATTCTTTGTAAACTGGTAGCAGAGCTTCTTGAAAAAGTATAGGCACAGAGCTGCACCCTCTGAATGAGAATCTCCTGGTCTCAGCTAAGTATCTCAGTGTTTGCCTGGGAATCAGTGGCTAACACTGGCCAATTCATGCACCAGAATCCTGCACTACCATTCAAATTCCCATTTTAAGTAGTTAATTCTGGATGCCATTATAGTTGATTTGTTTTCTTTCTTTTTTTTTTTTTTTTTTTTGTATGCTGTATAGCCAGGATCATATTTCATTCTTTTTCCATGTGTGTATCCCATTATTGCTGCATCATTTGTTGAATTTTCTGTTTGTCTGTTTGCTTTTGTTTGTTTGTTGGGAAGTGCATGGGCCGGGAATTGAACCCACGCCTCCTGCATGGCAGGCGAGAATTCCAACACTGAACTACCCTTGCACCCCCAATTCTTCTTTTTATTCATCTTATTTAGTAGTGATTTTTTCTTATAATGTATATTAGAAACATACACAAATACATATAAAAGATAGCCTTCAGGATCTCAGTGAAAAATTATGGGAAATGAAACTATAAGTGACTTTTTAATTAAAAAAACAATGCAAAACATTTTTAAAGATCATATGGACCTATGACTTAAGTGGTCTCACAGGTTAACTTACTGGACTCCAGCCAATTTACAAAGACTGAAAAGTATTTTAGGCTTTGGTATGGTTTTGGACACACAATGTATGAAGATATAATTTGTAAAAAGTACAACAAAAAGGTGGAGGGACAGAGAGGTATAAAAACACTGTACATATGTGCTACTGAAGTTAAGTTGGTATCAAACATGATTGTTATAGATTTAGGATGTTAAATTTAAGCCCCATGGTAATCACAAAGTATGTGAAAAATATAGACAGAAAGAAATAAGAAGGGAACCAAAATGGTACAATAAAAAAATCAAATACATATGAAAGCAGGGACTAACAGAAATTGAGGATAAATAAAAAAGGTGTAAGATTTGCAAAGACCAAATAGCAAAATGGCATAAGTCCTACATCATCAGTCGTTACTTTAAACGTAAATGGATTAAACTCTCCAGTCAAAAGGCAGAGATTGACAGAATTAATGAAATGCTGTTCACAAAAGACTCATCTTAAATTCAGAAGACACAAGTAGGTTGAAAGTGAAAGGGTGGAAAAAAATATATATCATGCAAATAATTAAAAGAGAGCTGTGATAGCTATATTAATAATAGAGAAAACAGACTTTAGGCAAAAAAACTATTAAGAGATAAAAAAATGTTACCATATACTGATAAATGAGTCAATTCAATAAGATGTAACAATTATAAATACACATGCACCTAACAGCAGAGCCCCAAAATATATGAAGCAAATATTGAAGGATTTGAAGAAATAGATGGTTCTACATTTAGAGGCGACTTCAATACAGCCTTTTCAATAATGAATAGAACATCTAGACAAAAGTCCAATAAGAAAATAGAAGACTTGAACAATACTACAAATCAACTAGACCTAACAAACATATACAGAAGATTTCACCCACAGCAGCAGAATATACATTCTCCTCTAGGGCACACGGGTCATTCTTCAGGATAGACCTATATATTAGATCATAACACAAGTCTCAATAAATTTAAAAATATTGATTCGTACAATGCATCTGTCCAAACACAATGGAATTAAGGTAGAAACAGTGTTATGGTCAGGTTCATGTGTCAACTTGGCCAGGTGGGATAGTACCTGTTTGTCTGTCTGGGCAAGTGTTGGCCTGTCTTTTGCTATGAGGACATTTCATAGAATTAAACCATGATCAAGACACCGACATCCACAGCTGATTCCATTTGTAATCAGCCAAGGGGCGTGTCTTCTGCAATGAATGATGCTTAATCTAATCACCAGAAGCCTTTTTAAGGAGGATTCAGAAGAGACAGGTTCTCTTCCTGCTTCAGCCGGCAAGCCTCACCTGAGGAGTTCGTCCAGACCCTCCATTGGAATTGTCAGCTTCACAGCCTGCCCTACAGATTTTGGACTCTACGTTCCCATGGTTATGTGAGACACTTTTATAAATTTTATATTAATGAATATTTCCTGTTGATTCTGTTTCTCTAAAGGACCCTAACTAATACAAACAACAACAGAGGGAAAACTGAAAAATTCACAAAGTGTGGAAATTAAACAACACACCCTTAAACTAATGGGCCAAAGAAGAAATTACAAGAGAAATTAGGAAATATTTTGAAACAAATGAAAATAAAAAACACAATATATTACAACTTCTGGATGCAGCAAAGACGGTGCTGAGAGGGAAATTTATAGTTCTAAATGCTTACATTAAAAAGAGGAAAAATCCCATATCAGAGACCCAACCTCCCAACTGGAGAGCTAGAAAAAGATAAGCAAATTACACTCAAAATGAGTAGAAGGAAGGAAATAAAGATTAGAGTGGAGATCAATGAAATAGAGAATTAAAAAAAAACAATAGCGAGAATCAACAATATCAAAAGTTGGTGCTTCTGAAAAGATCAATAAACTCGACAACCTTTACCTAAACAGACAAAGAAAAGGGAGAACACAAATAACTAAATTCAGAAATGAAATGGGGAACATTACTGTTGACCCACAGAAAGGAAAAGGATTATAAAAGGATATTATGAACAACTGTATGTTAGCATATCTAGAAGAAATGGACAAATCCCTAGAAATACACAAACTACCTACCTTGATTCAAGAAGAAAGAGAAGTTCTCAACAATAACAATCACAAATAAAAAGACTGAATCAGTCATCAAAAACCACCCCACGAAGAAAAGTCCAGGACCAGATCACTTCACCTGTGAATTTTACCAAACACTCCAAGAAGAAAAAAACCAACACCACATCCAAACTCATCCTAAAAATTGAAGAGGAAACACTCCTTAGCTCCATTCTATGAAGCCAACATCACCCTATTACTAAAGTAAAATAAAGATATTACAAGAAGATAAGAGTACAGCCAATATCCCTTATGAGAATAGATGCAAAAGTCCTCAAAAGAATACTAACAAACTGAATCCAACAGCACCTTAAAAGAATTATACAACATGGTCAAGTAGAATTTATCCCATGTATGCAAGGGTGTTTCAACATATAAAATCAATTAATGTAATATACCACATTAATAGAATGAAGGGGAAAAAATCATGATAATCTCAACTGACAAAGAAAAGGCATCTCATAAAACCAAGCATCACTTTTTGATAAAAACACTCAAAAATTAGGAATACAAGGAATTTCCTCATCATGAAAAAGGGCATGTGCTGGTTGGAAAGGATATACGTACCCTAAAAAAGCCATGTTTTAATCCTAATTCCATTTTGCAAAGGCAACCGTTTCTTCTAATCCCTATTCAGTACTGTATGTTTGAAATTGCAATTAAATCATCTCCCTACAGATGTGACTCAATCAAGAGTGGCTGTTTAGCTGGATTAAGTGACAACATGTCTCCACCCATTTGGGTGGGTCTTGATTGGTTTACTGGAATCCTATAAAAGAGGAAACATTTTGGAGAATGAGGGATTCTGAGAGAGCAGAACAACACAGCCACAAGAAGCAGAGTCCACCAGCCAGTGACCTTTGGTGATGAAGAAGGAAAACGTCTCCTGGGGAGCATCATGAAACAGGAAGTCAGGAGAGGAAGGTAGCAGATGATACCATGTTCGCCATGTGCCCTTCCAGATGGAAGAGAAACCCTGACCGTGTTCACCATGTGCCTTTCCAGATGAGAGAGAAACTCTGACTGTGTTCACAATGTGCCCCTCTCACTTGAGAGAGAAACCCTGAACTTTATCAGCTTTCTTGAACCAAGGTATCGTTCCCTGGATGCCTTTGATTGGACATTTCTATAGACTTGCTTTAATTGGAACATTTTTTCGGCCTTAGAACTGTAAACTAGCAACTTATTAAATTCCCCTTTTAAAAGCCATTCCATCCCTGGTATATTGCATTCCGGCAGCTAGCAAACTAGAACAGAGGCATCTTCAGGACCTCGTGTTAGGCAATGGTTTCTTAGACTTTACAACAAAAGCATGAGCAACAAATGAAAAAAACAGAGAAATGGGACATCATCATGAAAGCAAAAAGAACCTATGGAGTGCAAGAAAATACGTAGAGGGCGGGCCATGGTGGCTCAGCAGGCAAGAATGCTTGCCTGCCATGCCAGAGGACCTGGGTTCAATTCCCGGTGCCTGCCCATGTTAAAAAAAAAAAAGAAGAAGAAAATATGTAGAAACCACACATTCAATTAGGTTTAATATCTAGAAGATATGAAGAAGTCCTACAACTCAACAATAAAAAGACAAACAGCTCAATAACAACAACAACAGAAAAATGGGCAAAAGACTTGAAAAGACATTTCTCCAACGAAGATATATAAATGGCCAAAAAGCACATGAAAAGATATTCAACATTATTAGTCATTAGGGAAATGCAAATCAAAACCACGAGATAAGAATTTTAAATTCACTAGAATGACTACTATCAACAAATCAGAAAACAACAAGCATTGGAAGCGGCTGTGGAGAAATAGGAACATTCATTGCTGATGGGAATGTAAAACGGCGCAGCTGCTGTGGTAGACAGTTTGGTGGTTACTCAGAAAACTAACTGTAGAATTACCATGTGTCCTGCCATCCTGCAACTAAGTATATATACCCAAGACTCGAAAGCAGGGACTTGAACAGATATTTGCACACTGATGTTTATAGCGGCATTACTCACAACTGCCAAAGGTGGAAGCAACCCAAGTATCATCAGTACATGAACAGATAAACAAAATGTGTATATACATACAATGGAATATTATTCAGCAGTAAGAAGAAATGAAGTCCTGACGCATCTGACAACATGGATGAACTTTGAGGACATTATATTGTGTGAAATAAGCCAGACACAAAAGGGCAAATATTCTATGATCTCACTGATACGAAATAACTAGAATATGCAAATTCATAGCCAGAAACTAGAATATAGGCTACCTGTGGCCAGAATGGGGATAGGGAGGGGGGAGATAATGTTTAATAGGTACAGAGTTTCTGTTGGGGTGATGGAAAAGCTTTGATAATGGATGGTGGTGATGGTGGCACATAGTGAATGTAATTAAGAGCACAGAATTGTATATTTGAATGTGGTAAAAATGGGAAATTTTAGGTTGCATATAAATAGAATAATTTTTTTAAAAAAACCTTAAGATTGTACAACATAAATGGTCAACCCCAATGTAAACTATGGGCTATAGTTAATAGGTTAATTATAATAATATTCCTCCAACAACGTAGCAAAAGTACCACACTAACACAAGCAAGGCATTAATAACAGAGCGGGGTAGGGACTGGGGTTATATGGGAACTTTGTATTTTCTGACTTTCTGTAAACCTATGTCTCTAACAAAATACCTGTAATATTTATTTATTTTAAAAAATAAAAATCGTGAAAGTGCCTCTTCATGGTTTGGGATCCCATACCTTTAGTCCTCAATTCACATATATTGTCAGAATAAACTTATCTTCCACAAATTAGTGGCCACTTCTATATCAGCATTCCAGGTTAGACTGTTAAGAAAGTACTTTCACTACTCAACTACAATATTTAAAAGTTACGCATAAGCAGGTGATACATTTGGTTTCTTTTCCTTTCCGAATGCTAGCACTCGATCCCCTAAACAGTTAAGAGTAACTGGGCCTTCTCCCAGTTAATATTTGCCAAGTAAAAGAAAGGATCACTTGACTTAAAGGTAAGAGCCAAAGGGCCTCAGTAGCTGATTAAACATCCAAAGATTCTATCTAAGACCACGTGCTAGTAAACTGCACTGTCCAGAATCTCTGGGACAGGGCTTTGGTCAAATTGTGCTAAAATCTGTGTTCAGTAAACAAAACCATGTCTGTGTGTTTGAGCAATCTTTGGAGGAATTCTCCACAGACATACCTTAACTTCCTAGCACAATTAAAAAAAAAATTCCAACTCTTACGGGCACTAAAGTGGATTTGGCTGCACCCAGGCCAACAGTCAGGGAGACTGATGTCAGTGTCCTCAGAGCTAAACAGTGTTTGAGCAGAACCAGGGAAAGGATCACAGCAATTCCAGAAGCCAAGTGGCAGACATAGAAGGGGCTATCCCCTCTCCCTAGGATCTCCCATTAGGCCACGCCCAATGGCCACCTCTCTTGACTGTCCTGTGAACAGGACACCAATGACCGCTGTCACTTACTGAATGCCTGATACCAAGCACTGTTGTAAATTTCCCACATTGGGGATTTTATTTAATCCTCACACCTTTTTGAAATCCCTATTGTTATCCACTTTTCTGAGTAAACGCAGCCCCAGAGAAGCAAAGTGATTTTCCCAAAGTCACACAGCTATGGTATTCAAACCAACGTCTCTCTGAAGGAACACAGGGTCATTCCTCTAAACAGAAACCTCCTCTTCCAAATGCTGCTAAAAATACTGGCGGGTGGTAGGGTGAAGAATTCTGCACATTCAGAATAAATGCAGGGTTATCCTGCAGGAAAATACAAAACTTTCTATTTAAAACAAAACACAACACACAAGCAAAATCTTCTGAATGGAAATATCTATCATATTGAAAAATCCCAAGGAGTCTCCCTTTACTTAAGGGATGTGTTAAATTACATGCCCTCTCCACTACAACTTCTCTAATCCGGTTACTTAGCATTTATTTTCTCCTTAACTCCTTTGCACAGAAGCAGAAGGAGGTAATTAAATATTACACTTGCTGCTGGACTTCTGAAAGCTTCCCTTATATTATTAATGCTGGCTAACTCCTTCGATTTTACCCTTTACATGGCCATCTTAAACAGTAACCACGTCGTCAAACTTTTGCGCTCTTCTAAATCCTTGTTCCCCGGAGAACGGCCCTTTCATGGAGTTTTCCTCTTTCCTAATTCACTTTAAAGACACAGAACAAAAAATTTTGGCTCATCACAGACTTATAAATTGTGGGATTTTGAAGGCATCTTACAAATCCTACGTAGATCAACGCCCTCATTTTACGTGAATTAACCGCGTCCCACTGTCACGAAGCTTGGCAGCTGCAAAGTCAAGCGCAGAATCTGCGCCTTTCAACTTTTCCCAACCCTTGAGCGTGAGTGGCAGTTCTGCAGGAGGCACCGCTTCTGCTCTGCTTGCGCAGGAACAATAACGCCGACATTGCAACTTCATCTGCTTTACATGAAACCACTTAGAACTAGAAAGGCCTTAAAAGCCAGACCTACATTAACTTCCTTTCGGCCCGTCCTTGCAAATGTGAGCCAACCACGCGTGTTCCACAAGTCTCCTCTCCCGGCGTGGGAAGCTGGCCGGTGCTCAGGCTGCACGCTTTAAACGACCCAGAGACTGGGAAGCGAGGCGGGGGCAAGAGAAACACGCGGGGCCGAGCAAGGGCGCCCACGCCCAGCTACCGGCACGAAATGACATTTTAATAGCAATCACTCCATTCCCATCCTCGAGGACAGGCGAGAACGCGCGCCTGCACAGGCAGGCCTGACCGAAAGCGACATCCCGGGGAGTGGGGCCCTTCCCGGAGCGCGCGACCCCGCGACGCTCGCAGCCCCCCGGGCCTCCGCGTGCAGCGCGGGAGCGCCCCCCGCTGCAGGGCGGTGAGTCCCGCGAGCACCCCTGATCCCGGGAGCTGTGGGAGGGGGGTGGGGCGGGCCGGAGGAGGGGCGACCCGAAGCAGGCGCGGCGCGGCCCGGCCCGGCCGGGTTCGAGGCACTTACCCGGCGGCGGCGGCTCCGCGGCTCCACCTACCCTGGCTCCTGTATGGCAGGGGCCGGCAGCCTCGCAGGAGGTGGAGAGAAGGCCGCACAGCTCCCGGGGTGGCCCAAGAGCCTGCGCGTAACCCCGCCCCCGGCTCCGCCCCGCCCCGCCCCGCCGTCCGCATCGGCCCCCATTGGCCTCCAGCAGCGCTAGCCCCACCCCACCACTCCGCCCCTGGCGGTCCGCGGTGGAACTGCGCACCTGGAGGCGGGAGGGGCGGAGGCCCCATGGGGTTTCCACGCGCGGCCTCCTGCTGCTCGCTGGGGACCCGGCAAGGCCTTGCCCCTCGGTTCTCGACTTCAGGGGGGTGAAATAGAAACTTGGGGAACTCACGGCAGGCCCAGGGCCTGAGCCGGAAAAAGTGCCTTTGCACACTGCTCTTATTATTTTTTTTTTAACCCCAGCTTTTTTGGTTTGAAAATTTACAAACTGACCGAAAAGTTGAGAGAATCTTACTTTAAACAGTATACCCTTTACCCATTTTCACCAAATGGTGACATATCACGTTTGCTTCATCTCTATATATTTTCCCCCTTGACCCATTTCAAAGTTGCATGAAAAATGCTTCATCCCTAAATACCTCACCATGATCCCATGTAAGAAACGTAATACTGTTTCGATGGTATCACCCGGTAAAATTGAAAATCTCCTTTATTGACCTGAAGTGTTACACACACACACACACACACACACACACACACGTGCTTTTTGTTTTTTAAACATTCACCTGTTGCATTTGGTTTGTCTCTCTGTGTAAGCTCCTTTAATCAAGACCAGTGCCCACCCCCTTCTTTTATTTTTAATCTTAAATAACTTTCAGATATTTGAAAAGTTCAGGATGATTGTCTTGTAGAGTGTATCACGTTTTGGCTTGACCAAGTTGTTTCCTCATGATTAGAATCGGGGTTAAGGGTTTCGGTAAGAAAAGTAGATGCTGAGTACTGCCTCTTGCAACACACCAGGAGGAGCTCTGCGGGTTGGCCCATTATTCCTGAGTCCAGGCTTGGCCACATGGTCAAGCGATGGCCTGCAGAGTGTCCACTACAGAGAAACCTCTTTTCCTCTACAACTAATCTCTGGGGATAGGCTGAAACCAGGTCAATATTTTGTCCCCTAGCAACCTTTCACTCAGTGAACCTAGCGTATACAGATGAACTCTTATGGCACTGGTTATGATGTGATTTCTAATTCATCAAAACTAAATAAATATTTGTATAGCATAAATAGACTAAATAAATCTATTCAATTTATTTAATTCTTCCTAGCTGGCATCCTTAGCAAGAGTTAAGTACCCTCCCCTTTTTTGCTCTTTTCTCTTTCCTTCCTTTTCTTCTTCTCCATCTCCTTTTCATTTTTCCCCTCCCCAGCTCTTCTTCTTCCTTCTTTTTGACTATCGGTAGGGAGTCCTGGATTCTTTTTTTAATTCAATTATTATAATCCAAAACCATTAGTAATTTACATCTGTGGTGGTTTGGAGCTATGTACCCAGAAAAACATGTTCTTAAACTTAATCCATTTATGTACATGTGAACCCTTGTAAATAGGGCCTTTTGATGAGGTCCCTTCAGTTAAAGTGTGGCCCAACTCAATCAGGATGGGTTGTAATCCTATTACTTGAGTCCTTTATTAGCAGAATGAAATTTAGACAGATAGAGAGCCACAGAAGCAGCCAGAAGCTGAAGACCAGTGGCATCCAGAAGAGAAGGGAGAGGCCAGCAGAGGCCACCACGTGCATTGCCATGTGGCAGGGGAGCCAAGATCAAGGGTCACTGGCTTCCAGCCCCAGAACTCCTGTCTTTGGGATGAAAACATTGTCTTGATGACACCTTGATATGGACTGCTCACCTGAAAACACAAACCCATAAATTCCCATTGTTTAAGCCAACCCATTGCACAGTATTTGCTTTAGGAACAAGGAGATTGAAACTATATCCCACCAATCTAAGCACTTTCTTGCTCTCTGACACAAGACATATTAGCTGTCATTGCACTTACTAGTTCCTTTTAGTAGGAAATGGTATTTTAAAAATAGGGCGGGCCGCGGTGGCTCAGCGGGCAAGAGTGCTTGCCTGCTATGCCGGAGGACCCCGGTTCGATTCCCGGCCCCAGCCCATGTAAAAAAAAAACAAACAAACAAACAAACAAAATATAATAAAACAAGAAAATGTTTAAAGATGTTTCCCTTTCTTCCTCCCTTCCTTCCTTCTATCCTTCCTTCCTTCTCTGTCTTTAAAAAAAAAAAAAATCTGTACTTCTAAAAAAAAAAAAAATAATAATGTCTGAGCACTTGGTGTCCTCATTGCTACTAGCATGTCATTTCTTCTAGTCCCTTCCAGCGGACAAAGCATATGCATACGACAAAGAATAGTATATATTTTACCCAAATATATATTTAAATCATGAGTTTGTACTGATACAAAATCCATAGAGTTCATTCTAGCCTTCTGTTTCTGTTTACTAAAGCTGTCAGAATGCAATATACCAGAAACGGATTGGCTGTTACAAAGGTGATTTAATAAGTTACAAGTTACAATTCTAAGGCCATGAAAATGCCCAAATTAAGGCACCAACAAGAGGACACCTTCACTCAGGAAAGGCCTATGGCCCTCTCTATCTAAGCCAACGTGGCAGGTGAACTCACTGCTCTCCCACTACATGGGACATGACTCCCAGGGGTGTAAATCTCCCTGGTGGGAGAATGCTCCCAGGATGAGCCAGGACCTGGCATCATGGATTAAGGAAAGGCTTCTTGACCAAAAGGGGAAAGAGAGAAATGAAACAAAATAAAATTTCAGTGGCTAAGAGATTTCAAACAGAGTCAAGAGGTTATCCTGGAGGTTATCCTTATGCACTGTATAGATATCTCTTTTTAGTTTATGGTGTACTAAAGTGGCTGGAGGGAAGTACCTGAAACTGTTGAACTGTGTCTCACTTCAAGAATATACTTGATTCTTGAATACAATTGTGCAACTATATAGCTTTTACAGTGTGACCATGTGATTGTGAAAACCTTGTGTCTGATGCTCCTTTTATCCAGGGTATGGACAGATGAGTAAAAAAAAAAATAAGGATAAAAATAAATAAATAATAGGAAGGTCAAGAGAACCTCTTTTGTTGCTCAGATGTGGCCTCTCTCTCTTCAGCCAACACCACAAGTAAACTCACCACCCTCCCCCTGTCTATGTGGGACATGACTCCCAGGGGTATGGACTTTCCTGGCAATGTGGGACAGAAATCCCAGAATGAGCTAAGACTCAGCATCAAGGGATTGAGAAAACCTTCTTGACCAAGAGGGGGAAGAGGGAAATGAGACAAAGTGTCGATGGCTGAGAGATCCCAAACAGAGTTGAGAGGTTATCCTGGAGGTTATTCTTACTCACTGAGTAGATATCACCTTGTTATTCAAGATGTAAGGGAGAGGCTGGAAGGAACTGCCTGAAAATGTGGAGCTGTGTTCCAGTAGCCATGTTTCTTGAAGATGATTGTATAATGATATAGCATTCACAATGTGACTGTGTGATCATGAAAACCTCGTGTCTGATGCTTATTTTATCTACCTTGTCAACAGATGAGTAAAACATATGGAATAAAGATGAATAATAGGGGGAACAAATGTTAAAATAACTTTAGATTGAAATGCTGGTGATCAGTGAGGGGGAGGGGTGGGGGTATGGTATGTATGAATTTTTTTCTGTTTTCTTTTTATTTCTTTTTCTGAATAGATGCAAATGTTCCAAGAAATGATCATGATGATGAATATACAATTATGTGATGTTATTGTGAATTACTGATTATATATGTAGAATGGAATGATCAAAAGTTAAGAATGTTTGCGTTTGTTTGGTGTTTTTTGGTATTTAAAAAAAGTAAAAAATTAATAATAAAAAACAGTAGGGGGTGATAACTACTAACAATACTGGGTAGATTGCAATACTAGTGCTCAATGAGAAAGGGGGTAAGGGGTATGGAATGTATGAGATTTTTCTTTTTTCTTTTTATTTCTTTTTCTGGAGTGATGCAAATGTTCTAAAAAGGATCACGGTGATGAATACACAACTATGTGAAGATATTGTGAGCCATTGATCGTATACTATGTATGGACTATATCTGTGTGAAGGTTTCTCAGAAAAGAAATTTTTTTTTTAAGTAAGAAAGAAAAAGAAAAGCCGATGGTGTTGGAATTTGCTTTAGAACAAGGACATCAAAACTATATCCCATCAATCTGTCATATGGGAGGGCACATGGTGACGTCTGCTGGCACTTCTTTCCTGGGTTGGTTTCAAAATGGCTCTCTCAGCTCCTGGGTGTCCTTCTGCCTTCTCCTGGGCCATTCTATCTCTGAGCTCTCTCCAAAATATCTCTCCCTTAAAGGACTCCAGCAAGCAGATTAAGACCCACCTTGAATGGGCAGGGTCACATCTCCATGGAAACAATCTAATGGCAAGGTCCCACCCAACAATAAGTCTGCCCCCACAAGATCGGATGAAAAGAACTAGGCTTTTCTGGGGTACATCACAGATTCAATCCAACATGCCTTCCCTTCTACATATTTCTTTCTTCCTTCTCCCACAGTGAGATACGGCATTAATGTATTTCCTCATTTATTCTATTCTACTATATACACAATATAATTTTACACTTACACACCTGTACCACCAACAACAACAACAAACCTTCTAAGTAAAATTCAAATTTTCCTTGCAGTTCTTTTGGTCTCTATAACACATACTACTAGATGGTATACACAGAGTACCATGTTGAAGAGATATTACAATTAATTTGATTTTCAACATGGTTATGTTAGCAATTTGATATACTTGTTAGGTTTGTTATGTTTATTGGTAACCATTTTAGGGTTTAAATTTAATTTCAGTTTTTTCAATGCATAAAATATTTACATGGTCCCAAGCCTAATCTTGTAAAAGTTATATGCAGAGAAATCTCACTCCCATTCCAATTTCCTCCACTCACTTCTCAATCACCTTCTATCAGTAACCATTTTCATTAGTTTCGAGTTTATTCTTCCATTACTCCCCCCCCCCCAAATTAAGAGAGAGAGAGTGTGTGTATGCATTAATTATCTAAGAACTTACCCCAAAACTTATCCACTCAAACAAGCACCTATTGTCTCGGTTTCTGGGTGTTGGAAATCGGGGAGCAGCCTGGCTGGGTGCCTCTGTCTCAGGGGCTCAGAGGCTGTAATAAAGGTGTCACCTGGCGCTGCGGCATCTCAAGGGAGGAGGATCCCCTTCCAAGCCCCCTCACGTGGCTGTTGGCAGGTCTGAGCGCCTCGCCGTCTACTGGCCTTAGGATAACTGGGGACTGTGGTCCCGGAGCGGGGGTAAGCTGAGTGATTGCAGAGAGTGATCTTCAGTTATTCTTGGGGAGGAGAACAGTGGGAGGATTGGGATGGGAGGGTCAGCTGTGAACTCCATCGGGGGGAGGTGGGAGATGGGAGATGGGAGGGAACTGACAGTCCCCCTGCTGCCGCCTGCCCCAGCTGCTGGATGGGGAAACCTCCTCACGCGGCCCCATAGCTGGCAGTACCCGTGGGGAACCCGGAGGTGGCCCAGCCATCCACTATGAATAGTCGCGCCCCCAGGCGCAGGTCGTGGTTACACCCCTGGGCACCGCAAATAGCCATCCCGTAGGGCCCAGTGTGTGCTGGATCCACCAAACATCCAGCACTGCGGGTCAGCTGCTTCCCCCAGGCCCTGCCCACCGATTCCCTGTCCCCCAGGGCAGGAGCAGCCACCTCCACCGCTCATGCCAACTTCCAGCCTGCCATTGCCGTCAGAGAGAGGCGGGCCTGAGGGGAGGCGGTGACTCCCTATCAGCCTGGTTTGCTTTTTTCTGTTTCTTCTTTTTTAAATGTATTTTTTTCTCAATCCATTTTTATTAGTTATATCATTGGTATTTTTACTTATATTTTTTATCCTTATTTTTATTTATTTATTTATTTATTTGGCATAGGTAGGCTCTGGGAATCGAACCCAGGTGTCCATCATGGCTGGTGAGAATTTTGCCACTGACTCACTATTGCACCACACGTTATTTTTTAATTTCATTATTATTTTTCTCTCCTTCCTGTGGGCATCAGTCTGAGTTCACTCCCAATACATCTTGGGGTGTCTCCTTTTGACTTTGAGGCCTACTACTGAGGTGTGTTTTTTTCATATTTTTATTAGTATTTTTTTTAGTTTGAGAGGATGCATGGGCCAGGACTCAAGCCCAGGTCTTCCACGAGGCAGGCAGGCATTATGCCACTGAAATAACCATGCACCCCTACCTAGCTTTTAAAAGACCCTCAAGTAGAGTTGTGCTTTCTACATGAGATCTAGGCATTGGTTTGGTGGAATTACTGACAAATCAAGTTCAAAAGGAAACCTTCAACACAAAGCCAAGTAAATACAAACTTTAGATGAGTGAAGGAAACCCACTTGCAAAATAACCTTATTAAGGTAATCAAATGCCTCAAACACAACAGAAAATCAGAAAACTCATGAAGATGCAAGCAGATGTGGCCCAGTCAAATGACCAAATCAAAACTCGGTAGAGGATACAGAATATGGAACAACTACTCAAGAACATTTATAAAGAAGTGAAGGATATCAGGACGACACTAAAAGAGCATAAAGAAGAATTCAAAAGATTAAATAGAAAAATGGCAGCTCCTACAGAGGTAAAAGATACAGTAGACCAAACAACAAATATAATAAATTCAATTCCCGGTGTCTGCCCATGCAAAAATAAAAATATACTAAATTCGATTCCCGGTGTCTGCCCATGCAAAAATAAAAAATAAAAATAAAAATATACTAAATTCAATTCCCAGTGCCTGCCCATGCAAAAATAAAAAATGAAAATATACTAAAGACACACGGTAGCAGATTCAAAGAACCTGAAGGAAGGATAAGTGAACTAGAGGACAGAACAATTAAATGAGAGTGTGCAAAAGAACAAATGGCGGCCGTCGCCACATCCTGAAGTCTGCTCTGGCGCCTCAGCAGAGGGCTTGCGGCTGCCATGCCCACCGCCAGGCCGCTCCCATCCATGGACTAGAAGTGTCGGGAGAGTGCTGGGCGCATGCTTCAGCTTGTACTCGGAAGACCAAGCTAAGAGAGTCGGCGTGGTCAGTTGGGTGAAGAATACCAGCAAAGGCACCGTGACAGGCCAGGTGCAGGACCCCGAAGGAAAAGCCAATTCCACGAAGTCGTAGCTGAGCAAGGTTGGAGGTCCCAGTTCTCACATGGCAGGGACTTTTCTAATGAAAAAAACATCTCTAAACTTGAATTCACTAATTTTAGTATTAGATACTAACTGAAAAAGGAATAAAGACTGTAATGCTTGCACTGTATAATAGACACCATATGTTCCAGTCTGCCAAGGTTGCCGGAATGCAACACACTAGAGACGACTGGCTTTCAATAAAAGGGGATTTATTTAGCTAACGTATATTTCTTCAGAGGAAAGGCAGCTAACTTTCATCTGAGGTTCTTTCTTACATGAGAAGGCACCGGGCAATCTCTGCTGGCCTTCTCTCCAGGCCTCTGGGTTCCAACACATTTCCCTGGGGTGATTTCTTTCTGCATCTCCAAAGGCCTGGGCTAAGCTGTGAGTGCTGAGATGAGGTATGCTGAGCTGCTTGGCTGTGCTATGTTGAGCTCTCTCAGTTAAGCACCAGCCAATTAAATGCAACATTATTCATTGCAGCAGGCATGCCTCCTAGCCGACTGCAGATGTAATCAGCAACAAATGAGGTTCACATGCCATTGGCTCATGTCCACAGCAATAGAACTAGGCACCTTCACCTGGCCAAGTTGACACTTGAACCTAACTACCACACCATATATTATTAAAACTATAAACTTAAAGACTAATTGCCACAGAGAAGGGTAAAAAATAAAAAGCTAACTTCCTGTTCTGAGAGCTATAGAATTACTAAATGTTGCTAAAAATGTCTGAGATTGAAATAATTTTACTCAACTATGTTTTCAAAAAACAAAATCTTAGTATTCTAAAGAAAGAAAATGCCATTACAAAATATTTAATATGAATATGCAGTTTAAACTTGCCTCATGGAATCTTTAATTTTAATGAATTTATAGCATACCTGTTACTTATCCAGATATAAAACAATAGAGGTAACCATTTAATAAGTTTTATGAACTGTTGTCTGCATTGAATTCTAAAACTTTCTGAATAATAATTTGAGTAACTTATTATTAAACCTGAGTGATTTATATGGTAAGAATGTTTGTGTTTGTATGTGGTTATGTTTAATTAGTTAATTGATGAAAAATAGAAAAGAAATGGGCCACTTAGAGCTTGAAAATATGAATGAGATATGGAGTTTTACTGTACAGTAATCCAATTTACAGCACAAAATAGTAATTTTTAATGCTTTGCTTTTGTTCATAGAAGTAAAATGATCTATACTGCCTTATGTAGAGGTGGTATCACCATAAAATGGATCCATAAGAAAAAAAAAAGCTTAGTGATCTGTTACTCAAGTCTTTAAAAAGAATCAGAAATCATTGAATGTGATGATCAATATAACCGTAAAATTATTTCAAAAAGAATTAATTTTTAAATTTCTGGTTAAAAAAAAAAGAACAAATGGCAAGAAAGACTGAAAAAATGGAACTGGATCTTAGGGAAATGATGGGCGATAAGAGGTGTACAAATAAAAGAATCACTGGTGTCCCAGAAGGAGAAGAGAAGAGTAAAGGGCTAGGAAAGTTGGTTGAAGATAAAATTGGGAGAACTTCCCACCCTTGTAAAAGACATAAATATGCAAATCAAAGAGGCCCAACACAGTTCAAATAGAATAAGTCCAAATAGACCTACCCGAAGACACATAATTAAACTGTCAAATGCTGAAGAGAAGCAGAAAGTCCTGAAAGCAGTACAAGAAAAGCAATCTACAATACACAAGAGCAAACATGTAGAACTGATGCTGAATTACTCAGTAGGCACCATGGAAGCAAGAAGGCAGTGGCATGATATATTTAACATCCTGATCTAGAAAGGCTTCCAGCCAAGAATTCCTTATCCAGCCAAGTTGGCCTTTAAAATTGATAGATTAAATACAGACTGTGCAACAGGACTAGATACAAAAACTCAAAAATGGACAGCACAATAATACCTAATTGTAAAGTAATCATGTTAAAACACTGAATGAAGCTGCATCTGAGCTATAGGTTTTTTGTTTTTTTTTACTATTATTATTACTTTTATTTTTTTTCTCTATATTAACATTAACTTTGTCTGTTGTGTTGCTAGTTCTTCTAAACCGATGCAAACGTACCAAGAAACGATGATCATGCATCTATGTGATGATGTTAAGAATTACTGATTGCATATGTAGAATGGTATGATTTCTAAATGTTGGGTTAATTTCTTTTTTTCTGTTAATGAAAAAAAAGAAACATTAGAAAAAAAAATTGATAGATTGAAATATTCAAAGACAATCAAAGACTGAGAGAACTAGTCAACAAAAGACCTGCCCTACAAGAAATACTAAAGGGAGTCTTGTCAGCTGAAAAAAAACAAGGCAGGAAAGGGAGGGCACAGAATTGAAGAGTCCCAGTAATGGTAATTTAAAACATAAAAAGAGAGAGAGGGAAAAGATTATATAGATCTGACAAAAACTAAAGGATAAGATGGTAGATTCAAGAACCGCTTTTACAGTAATAACTTGAACATTAATGGACTAAACTCACCAAATAAAAGATACAGATTGGCAGAATGGGTTAAAATATATAATCCATCTATATGTTGTTTACAAGAGATGCATCTTAGACCCAGGACCAAAAGTAGGTTGAAAGTGAAAGAATGGAAAAGGATGTTTTACGCAAGCTGTAACCAAAAGAAAGCAGGAGTAGCTATACTAATTTCAGATAAAATAGACTTTAAATGTAAAGAAATCATAAGAGACAAAGAAGGACACTACATATTAATAAAAGGGACATTTCAGCAAGAGGAAATAACAGTCATAAATGTTTATGCTCTCAATCAAAGAGCTCCAAAGTACATGAGGCAAACTTTGGCAAAACTGAAGGGAGCTATAGATGTTTTAACAATAATAGTGGGAGATTTCAATAAACAACTCTCCACTATAGATAGAACAACCAGACAGAGGATAAGCAAGGAAATAAAGAACCTGAACAATATGATAATGAATTAGATCTAATAGACATATATAGATCATTACACCCCAAAACACCAGGATGTACATTCTTCTTTGTGCAACTGATTTAATACTCTCTTTCCCCTCTGGGAGTTTTACACATGATAAATTGCACCTGATCTGTTTTTCTTCTTGCTAACTCTTACTCATCCTTCATACCTTGGTTTGGATATCACCTCCTCCAGGAAGTTGCTCTGAATCCCTAAAACCAGGTGAAGTAAGTGTCTCTGTGCATACCTCCTGCTATCAGAGCAGTTACCATGCTTTAGTAGGATGAATCATCCTAATCAGTTTTCCCACTGGATGTTAAGCAACTTGGGGCAGGGACCCCATCTTGCTCGCCACCATATTCCATTAGCTCAGTGCAGCACCTAACCTATGGTAGGCACCCAACACATATAAACACGCTGAAAGAGTCTACATCGTTTGGGAGCTGGTGAGAAGATGGAGGACTTTTTCAAAGGGTCCATCCACCTGCCATCGACATAACGGCAGTACTAGCCCTACTCAGAGAATGTCCACTTCTTTGAATATTTCCAGGTAGAGAAAATGTTAAGAAAAATGGTGGCTGGGTTCTCAGATGAAGTCTGGTGAACTGTATTGGGAAAGCCAGGTTATTTAATTTTATGTTATTCTCTATTTTTATTTTCTTTTTATTTTCTTCCAGCCCAGGAAGTCCTCAAACTATGACCCATGGACCAATCTGCCTGGTTGGTCCAGGCATGTTTGTACCGCCTTAGAGTTAAGAATGGTTTTTGCATTTTTTTAATTGTTATATTTTAAATGGTCATATAAGGATTTATATAATAACCTCAATTTTGCTTCTTGGCTCACAAAGGCACAATTATTTACAAAAAGTTTGCTGATCTCTGCTCTCAATTAGCAAAATTTGTGATTAAACATTGGAAGCTGGCCTCAGCTGTGTTTTTGGATATTGAGTCCTAAGGCTGTTGGGGCTTGTTTGGTAAATGGGGACAGCATAACCTTTTAATAGCCAGTGTGGGACTAAAGCAACTATCACAAAACACTCAGGAAGTTGTCCTGGCAGCCTGGCTGGACAGACCTGCAACACGACTATGTTGATACAATGAGTTTGGCTTACACACTTCATCAAATTCTCTTGCACATTTCAATTTAAAATCACCAAGTAGATTGTCAATTGCACATTTTAAATTGAGATCACAAGGTCATCTGCCAGATTCTCTAAAGAGGATAATTTCTGCCTTTCCTATGACTGGCATTTCAAATAAATAACAGACCCATGCAGATTGACTTATACTTAATAGTTAGTACTAAGAATATTGGCACCAGGGGTTTGATTTAGTTCCTCATTTCTATATTTAATTATGCACTTTCCCTGAATTGTATAATCCTCCACCCAAGTAAGAACAGATTTACTACCTCAATCAGCTAAGGATGGATGATGAAAAAAATCAGGGTATTGATAAGGTTCTTTTTCTTGAAGGATCTGAGACTAGGACCCAGGACCTGGGAACTACACTGTTATATGTCCCTTAAAAAAAAAAAAAATTTAGTAACCCATATGACATGAAATCTGCCATCTTAGTTCTTTTTAAGTGTACAATTCAGTGGTATTAATTACATTCACAATGTTGGGCTACCATCACCACCATCCATTACCAAAACTTTTTTATCACCCCAAACAGAAACTCTGTACCAATTATGCAATAACTTCCCATTCCCCCTCTCTCTGACCCCTGGTAACCTCTAATATACTTTCTGCCTTTATGAATTTGCCCAGTCTAGATATTTTGTATAAGTGGAATCATTAATTTTCCTTTTGTGTCTGGTTTATCTCACTCAACATAATGTCTGTAAGGTTCTTCCATGTTATGGCATGTGTCAGAATTTCATTCCTTTTTATGATTGAATAATCTTCCATTGTATCCATATACCATGCTTTATTTATCCATTCATCCGTTGGTGGACATTTGGGTCTTTTCCACCTTTTTGGCAATTGTCCTGTTTTTATAGAGGAGTCAGTTCTGATATGTCAGCAGGGACACAAGTCTACTCATTTCGGCTTAAATTTAGTCTATCTACCTTTATCCCTGGCATTCCCCTAGTTATCCCCTTGCCCAATTTGCTTGTGTCCTGTTTTAAGTTTTATAGCCTGCTGTGGGTAGGTGGGGATCTGCAGCTCCCCAGTAGGGTTCTGCTAATACTTTAACACTTGATTCTGCATGCTGCATGCAGATTCTGCATGCTGTTCCTGTTTTGCTCTCTGGCTCTTGGCAATGACTAGATAGACATTTTAATGCAGGCTTAATTATGCAGGCTTAACAACAAAGTCTGTGGTGCTTGACTAGCAACAATAATGGTTTAATCTTTTGGATCCAGTGTACTATCTACATAGGATAGCTCATTTATTCATTCAACAAATATTTATTGAACACCACCTTGGAACACAGTCCATTGAAACGGATTCTTTAAAATGGTCTCCCTTCTTATCACTTGCTACATTAATACCAACCCTGTGCATTCAGCTTTCTCTGGTGACACTTTCATATAAATAACTGAATAATTTGCCTTTTGCCCAGATGAGTTTGGCTTCAACAGGACAAAAATTGCTCTGCTGAAATTCAGATATTTGAGGTAGTTTGCCTCATGTCAAATTACTTATTTGTATCTATTGATAATTTTTAATATTCTGCATCACACTAGGTAATGGAGTGCACACATCTCTCCTGCCTTTAGTGAACTCAGTGACAACCGTGAATATGCCCTCATCAGACCCACTTCTACCTTCACTTCCCATCTAATCAGCTTAGATTTCATGATTCATCATCATACCCATCCCCTTAAAATACCCTTAACTCATTTTCTCCATCTCACCCCCCAATGCTCACCTGGAAAACACCTAACCTAGGTTAAATGCAGGTACCTTCTCTGAGCCCGTACCTGTAAATCTGAAAACACACACACTCACACCCATACCTGGGTTTCACTTTAAAGTCATGATCACAAGTCTCAAATCGTTTGTGTTCATCTGTTCCTGCAAAATCATCTGTATCTCCTCGAAAGGTTTGCTTTTCTGTGCTCCGAGGTGACTGTTTGATTCCTTTTCTGACTTCAAACTTTCCTGCCGCTCACTTTCAGCTGTAACATGATCCACGCAGATGGGTGGGTCATGCCAGCAGGTATGAACTTCCTCATCTACCAAATCCACACACCTACATGTCTTCTACCCTTTTTCAGAGAACTCCTCTTGCTCCTGCCTAGGCCAGTCCTCCCACTTGTGCTCTGGATCTCCTGTCATCTTCTCAAGGGTTCCACTTTGGCAGCTTTTACCTCCCTCTCTTGCACCTCCAATTTTTGCCTCATTCCCATCAGCAATACCAGTATGCTCCAATATGCCCGACTTTAAAAAGGAAAAACAAACCCTCTGCTGTCTCCATACTCCCCTCCAGCTACTGTCTCACTTCTGCTCTCCTTCACAGCAAAATTTCCCCAAATAATTGCTACACTTGCTGTCTTCATCTTCACTTTCCATTTGCCTTCTACAATTTGGCTTCCTTTTCCACTACTCCATAGAAACTTTTCCTTTAAAGATCACCTGCAACCTCTGTGTTGCTAAATCCAGCGGCCACTCCTCTGTCCTCTTTTCATTGATTTTTCTGTAGAGCATTTCATCCAAGAGATTACTCATGTCTAGTTAAATGTGAGTCACTTCCACTTAAATACTGTGAGCTGAATTCAGGAGTTTCCCAGTAGCCTCTATTAACCCCTCACTAAAGTTGTCAGTAAACAACAACAATAAAAGCATTGATTCATATAGAAAATAAGAATATGTGAGGAGAAGAAAGAAAATGGAGTTTAACTCACTAAGCAGAGTGGAGAAATCTGATAATGAGGGAAGCGAAAAGAAAATTGATTTGCGCTACAGAATTCTAGCATGACTCATGCAATCAGACAACTAGGACTGAAAGCAAGACAACTGACTAAAATTCTAGATAAGACCCAATTATAAGACCCAGTTAGGCTGCACACTCTCTCTCACCTTTCTCAGTTGGGAAACTGCCCCTGTCCCAGACTGGCAGGGGAGTGGAGGTTAATTCTCTAGAGGAGTTGAACCAGAGAACATTCTGCACTTGGGAACACTGGGTACAGCAAACAGCTGGGGTGCTGTACTAAAAAAATGTAAGAATCCTATGAAAATCTACTTAGTCAAAGGGAAAAGTCCCAGATGTCTTTCCCAACCCAGTCTCCCAAACACCTTCGGTCAGGCTTAATCCTCCCAGGAATAAGACTAGGTGATCTTTTGTCAGATCTAGGATTTGATCTTATTCTATTCATGACTACTGAGTTAGCCTGTTATTGTTTCTAGGTTTTGGCAGAGACACCAGACTTCTGGGTCAGATACAAAGGACTTCATGCCTGACAGCACAATAAGCAGCAAGAGCATCAGTCTATTTATGTCGGTTTTCCTTCCACCCCAATCTCACATGAGTGACATAATGGGCCCAGGTAGATGCCACATATGCTACATATAGGTTTGCACTGCAACTGGGGAACACTGAGCCTGGGGATGCCACTGCTTTTATAGCAAGTAGTAAGCAATTCTGATTTTTTTTGTCTGGAGCGGGGGAGGGACATTACCTCATCTATCAAGGTTATTAGTTGCAGTAAATAGCCCTGAGAAATGGCCCCATTTTTTAAAAAGGCAGTCTTGGCAAGACATGTAGGAGCACAAGAAGCCCAAGGAGGCATGGCTCTCCCAATATCCCTCTCTGGGGAAACTAACCATCCCAAGAGAAAAGATAACTTTGGGTCCAGCCTGAGCCATGTATAATAAAGCCCACCAGTTGGCAAGTTCCCTGCCCAACACATAAACAGCTCATAATCAACTCTGCACTGTCCCTCCTTCAGAAAAGAAATCCTCAAGAATGAAATTTAGAAACCAAAACAAACAAAGAAATAAAAGACTGGAACTTGGAGGGAAAAAGAGGCAAAATGGAGTGTGGTAGATTGAATCATGTGCCCAAATTTAGACATGTTCTTAATTTTAATCTGTATTCCTCTGGGTGTGTACCCATTATAACTATGATCTCTTGAAGATAAAAATTTTAGTTAACATGTGGCCCATCTGAATGAGGTTGGGTTTTAATCTGGATTACTGGATTATAAAGAGAAAGAAACCAGAAGCCAGAATTCAGAGAAGGCCATGGGGGAGAACCAGAAGCAGCAAGTCAGCAGGACATGGAAGAGAAAGGAGGAAGGAGAGGACATCACCATGTGACAGGGAAGTCAAGAACCCCAAGGATTCATTCCAGGAAAACGAGAGGTTACATAAAACAGGAAATACACTGCATGTCTCACCTCTGAATAACATTTACAAAATAAGGTAACGAAAATATGATACATTGATTTCACCAAAAATTGTGTTGTAGCTATAATTAGAGGACGTGGGGAACTCTGAGTGTCTGTTTAAGTAAGTATGTGTGAATATGTGTGAGGGGTGATGGTGGGTAGATATCAAAGAGTAAATATTTGCAGTCAAAGGAAGCCTATAAATATCACAAAAGAAAATTCAAGAATTAGCAGATAAAACAGCTATTTAGAAATCAATGAGGCAAAGACAAGATGAAAGAGCTAAAAGAGTTGAAAGTGGTTAGCTCTGGAAATCAGGATCAGTAATGGGGAAGGGTGGGGCAGATAGATGATTTTTTCTTTTTCATTATGAACCTCGTAGAATAACTGGACTTTAAAAACCATAAAATGCCTAACTTTGATTTTAAAAAATTAAGCTTTTTTAGTGAAAAAAAAATGTATCCCTAATTTTTCTTCCTCCTCATTGGCAACCCTTCCTGTTCTCCTTCAATGATGCCTTCCTTCTTCCAAATCTCAGAGATTAGAATGTTTCAGGGCTCTGTCCTGAGGCCCTTCTCTTCTCCAACAATTCCCTTTCCCAAGGCCCTTACCTAATCCTACGGCTCTAAATACCAGTTGATGATTGCATATCTCTACCAGTCCAGACCCACATATCCAATTGACTCTTCAACGCCTCCTCTTTTATGTGAATAACCCCCTCAAACTTAATGCTTCTAAGATAATTCTTACTTTTGTTCCTGAAGCCTTTTCCATCCTTAGTCTTTCTCTTAATAAATGTCACCATCATCTACTCAAGCTCAAACCAAAAACCTAAGAGTCATCTTGATTTTTCCCTTGTTCTCACATTCAATATCCACTCTTTAAGTCCTGATACCTCTACCTGTATAATACCTACCTCAAATCTGGTCCCTTCTCTCCATCTATACTGCTACCAACTTAGTCCAAGCCACCATAATCTCTCGTCTAGATTCCTAAAATAATAGCTTCCCTGCTCTCACTCTTGCCAAACTTGCTTGGGGCCACTCTTCCTCACTTAATGCCCCAGCAAATGGCATTGACTAAGAAGAGGGCAGGAGAAGGCATTGCTTCCCACGAGTATCTTCTCCGGAGTGATACCGTTCAGACCTTTGACACTTGTGGAAGGTGTGCCAAGGGTGGGACCTTTTTGACAAATCCTTCCCCGTTGGGAATCTGCAACCATGGTTCTGATTCCAGCTACCTGCTCACCGTTTTCTTCCCATCTACATAGCAAATGCTTTTGCACTCAGGGCTTTCACATTTATTAATTCCTTTATCCAGAATGCTTCTCCTTTCTCTTCTCATGATTGCTTCTGTGCATCTCCAGGTCTCACATCGAATGCCACTTCATCAGAAATGCCTTTCAGGGCCACCCATTTTGAAGTAGAATCCCTTCTAATTATTGTCCGTCACCTTACATGTTTTGGTCCTACAGAACTCTTATTAAAACCTGAATTTATTGTGCTTATTTATTTGTTGGTTTGTCCCTGTGTCTTAGTCAGGACTGGCTAAATACTGTAAAAGACAACTCCCTTATCTCAATGGCTCAACAGAGTGGAGTTTATTGCTCTCCCACACCCAGTAGTAAGGCTGTTCTCCATAGAGTCCTTCAGGGACCAAGACTCCTTCCTTCTTGCAATGCAATTATCTCTGTATATAGCTACCAAAGACTCTGTAAAAGAAGAGTTAGAGCATAGAGATAGCATACTTATTCTTCACTGCTCTGCTCACAATTCATTGACAGGAACTAGTTACCAGCTGTTACTTGAATACAAGGATGCTGGAAAATGTGGTTTAACTGTATGCCCTTGGGAGAGGAAATGGATTTTGGTGAGCATCTGGTCAGTCACTGCTCCACTATGTAGTGGAAAGTAGTTCCAGGAGGGCTGGAGTCTTGCCATTCTAATCCCTGCTATACCCCTAGCACCTAGCTAAGTAGGCTTCAGTAGATATTTGTTAGATAAATGTATGATTTGTTTTCTTATGTTGACTCTTTCCTCCCCCATCCATTCTCCACAGAGCAGACAGAGTGATTTGAATCGGTTCTTCCTGCTGTTTAAAAATCTTTAATAATTTTCCATTACACTTAATATGAAACACCAAATCCTAAAGATGGCCTAGGAGGCCTGCCTGGTCTGGCCTCTCTTGTTATTTTCCCCTCCTTCACACATTGAACTCCAGTGAGGGGCTTTCTTTCAATTCTTCAGATGTACCAAGTTCTTCTTGATCTCAGAGGTCTTGCACAAGTTGTTCCCTCTGCTTGGAGTACTGCCTGTTCTGTTCACTTTATCTTCAGCCTGACATTTACTCATCCCTTTTTCTCAGGTCAAATGTGGCTTCTTCCAAGAGGCTCACTGTGGAAAGCAGAATAACTGTGCCCAGAGATGTCTACCCTAATCTCTAGACCCTGTGAATATGTTATATAACATGACAAGGGGAAATTAAGGTTGCTGGTGTAATTAAAGTTGCTAATTAGTTGACCTTAAAAATGGAAGATGATTCTGGATTATCCAGATGGGCCCAACATAATCACAAGTGTCTTCAAAAGCAGAAGAGGAAGACAGGAGAGTCAGAAAAGGAGATACAACTATGGAGTCAGATTGAAATAATGTGATATGAGAAAGACACAGCCAACCATTGCTGGCTTTGAAGATGGAAGGGAGTAAAACAAGGGGTGTTGGGCTGCCTGTAGAAGCTAGAAAGAGCAAGGGAACAGAGTCTCCCCTAGAGCCTCCAGAAATGAACACAGCCCTGCCAACACCTTGATTTTAGCTCTGTGAAGCCCATTTTGAACTTCCGCTCTATTAACCTGTGAGAAAAATTTGTGTTGTTTTTAGCCAGTTAGTGACAATTTGTTACAGCAGCAACAGGAAACTTATACTCCCTGCTGATTCCCTGACTCCATTTCCCCACCATGTGAATTGGGTCCATACCCTAGTTTCTCTCACAACAAGTCCTCTGTTCTCCCCTTGCAGGTGTGGATCTCAGATGGGTCCATACTTAGGCCTTCTGGGGAACACTCTGGGGAAACTGACCTTGGCTTCACCAAGGCTCATTTTAAATGCTCAGGAATGTAGGTTTCCCCCAGCTATTTGCACCTGAGGGTGTACAGGCAGAATAGTCTGACAGAAGTCTGACAAAAAAGCATAAACTCTTCCATGAAAATGGCTGAAAGAGTTTCTCATGCCTGAGTCCTCTCACTCCACAAGGATTCAGCACAAGGACTTGACATCCAAGCAGGGAGAACTTAAAAAAATTACTTATCTTCTTTGCAATTCTGTTTCTTTAATAGTAAAATAAATAGTTGTTTTGGTTTGCTAAATCTACCAGAATGTCATATACCAGAAATGGATTGGCTTTTACAAAGGGGATTTATTAAGTTATAAATTACAATTCTAAGGCCAAGGAAATGTCCAAATTAAGGCATCAACAAGAGGATACCTTCACTCAAGAAAGACCAATGGCATCCAGGGTTCCTCTGTCACATGGGAAAGTACATGACGATGTCTGCTGGCCCTTCTCTCCTGGCCTGGTTACAAAATGGCTCTTTCAGCCCTTGTGCCTCCTTCTGGCTTCTGCTGTGGCATTTCCTTTCTCCAAGCTTCTGTAGGTCTTCTCTTAGCTTCTCCAGGGCAAACTCTGGATTTCATCTCTTTGTTTAACACCCCCCACCCTGGGGCATTTTCTGTCTCCAAGCATTTGTGTTTTCTGCATTTGGTTTCATCTCTCTGATTTCTATATTGGCTCTGAGCTCTCTCTAGGTTTTCTGCCTTTTATTGTCTTCATAGAGGACTCCAGTAAAAGGATTAAGACCATCCTTGAATAAGGTGGGTCACATCTCCATGGAGACAACCTAATCAAAAGTCCCACCTATAATAGGTCTACCTTCACGAGATTGGATTAGGAAAAAGACCATGGCTTTGCTGAGGTATGTAATTGTTCCAAACCAGCACAATGGTCATACTTTCTTCTGAGGTTCTTTTGAAGAATTAGAAGAAACAAATGAAAAATTAACACAGTGCCCATATAATACACATTATTGTCATTGTTTATCATCATCAGTATTGACCAGAATTTTTCATAATATTTCATGTAATATACAAAAGACCCACTCTATCTAGGCAAAACCATTCTTGCAAAATAGTCTAAAATTAAAGCCTTTCATATATATGGGAGGTTGTATCCTGAGGTATATGCTTGGTACCTTCGATTAATTCCGATCAAGTAATGCAATATCAAAAATCCCATTTTAACAGAAATCAAAATAGCTGCTTACTTGTTATTATGGCAAGTTATATCTATGGGTCATTAAGAAAACCAATCAATTCAACATGTAAAAAAAAAATCAATCTGAACCTCAAACAGAATTGTCCACATTGTTGTTATTTTTTTTTTATATGCTGTATGGCATGGTCATGTTTCATTATTTTTCCATGTGAGTATCCTGTTATTGCAGCACCATTTGTTGAATTTTTGTTTGTTTGTTTCTTTTTTTGTTTGTTTTTTGGGAAGTGCCTGGACCCAGAATCCAACCTGGGTCTCTCGCATGGCGGACAAGAATTCTGCCACTGAACTACATTGCATCCCCCACATTGTTTTTTAAGCCAATCTTTTGACTAACTTACTCTCTAACCTTCTCTGTTGACTTCATGTGAACGCTGCTTAAGACAAACTATGAGACATTAGTTGATCAGAAGCAAAATTAAAAAGGCAAATTGTAATCTCTAACAGATGAGATGTGACTTTTTCCTTATAAAGAATTTGGGAACCTGTCAGTGCTAGGGTTGAGAGGCACAAGTATAAAAGCAACAAACAGGTGGCTTCCATGGGATAATTTTGGCCAGACTGTTCTGCAGCCTCCTTACAGGTGGAAGGGAGGTCAGTGCCCTGGCCTGTGCTTGTAGAGACAGCTTGGAATATTCAAGACATTAAAAAAATTGGGGACAATAAAGCCAGAATGAACACAGTTTTTCTACAATTGGAAAACAGAAAGCTGTAGAGCCCTAGGAGGACTTATTTCTCAGTTCTTGGAACCTACTTTAGGCACAGACTACCATGCTCAATTTTTGCCTGTGATAAAGAGAATACATGAGCTTAGCACGAGGGCTCTGACCTTGCCTGTGAAATTAGAATTCCGGGAATGTTTGCAGGTCAGGGCGATGGGCTAAGGCCTGCAGCCTGCAAGGCAGAAAAGTCTGAGTAATTCTGATGGGTCTATAGTTGTTCAGGTCTCTGGCTTTCAAGCTTGTAAAACTTTAACCCACAGTCAGAAACACATTTTCCATCACGACCTAGCACACACACATTCACACGTAACTGAGGCAACCATTTCAGCAAAGAATATTTCCCCTGATTGCATTGCACTCAGATATTTATTATTCTATTCGATTCTATTTCATTTTTTGTTCATGCTGTTCATAACCCACGAAATTGAAAACCCACAGCTTGAAAAATACTGGTTATAAAATAAAACAAAGTCACATTTTCTCTGAGCTTTTCTGTTACATGGGAAGCCCCAGTGGCCCCTCCTCATTACCCCTGCAGAGTTGGAAAAGGTGAGTCTCAAGAGAGGTAGGTGTGGTAAGATGGCCTCTGTCAGATGGCGGCACATACACCTGCCAGCACCCTGCTATCACCATGAGGATTCAATGATCTGATTCTGTGACCGTGACAAGGATGGTAATGAGTTTTGCAAATAAAGGTTGTAAAGAGTGAATGGCAGCCTGACCCTCTGATAACTCATCTTGAGGCCTTAGGATGGAAAATTTCTCTCCCTGTGGGTGAAATTGTAACCAAGAAATTAAGAATTAAATGATTATGATGACTGAAGCATTATAGATGTGTTTTTCTTTCTACATTGTAAAATAGCCAAAAGTTAACACCTGAAATTACTGAAACTCAGCTAGTCTCAGTCCTGTGTCTACTTACTATTGTCAGGGTTATTCTAGCCTAGTCTCGGTCCTGTTTATACTTATTATTGTAATGGCAACAAGTCTATCTCCCCTTGCTTGACTCCATTAAAAACCCTGAACTCTTTGAACTCAGGGAGAGCAATATTTTTTTGGCCAGTAGGCCATCTGACCTGCTTTGCACATAGCTTTAAATCTTTCCTCTCTTTGAAACGCCGGTGTCATGGAATGGGTCTTGTGCGCATTGAGCAGAGACCCCTACATCTGCTTGGTATCAAAACAAAGGAAGAATTACCTTTTCATGTCAGACTACAGCCACTCATGGCCTTGTGCATTAACTGGTTTTTTTTTGTTTTTTTGATGGCGAACCAGGTCCTTTATGCAGTTCAACATATAAGGTGACACCAAGATAAGAAGAGAGAACTTCCACTCTGGGTGCCTCCACCTCTCTCCCCTAAATCCTGACCCAGCAGCAGCTAAAGCCAAGAAGGGGCATGGAACAGGGTCTTGGTCAAGGGGAAGCTGCTGCAGTTGGCCCAGCAGTTGGGGAAAGAGAGAGGCTTCACTTCTTTACAATCTGAGTGACATTCTCGTCCTCCAGTGTATGGCCTTTACCCACTTTCTGAGGATTGTGCTTCACAGATAGACCCCAGACCAGAGCATATTTAAAGTCTTTGATAAGATTTTTGTGACTCATCATGCAGAAATCCTCCCCTGTGGTCCTGGAGTTAGGCAGCGCCACTGGGGATGTAGAGTCTGGGAACTGGCCTTCGGGTTTTGTGTAAATCCTTTCTCATCTCAAATCATCTTAGATCTTTTCCAACAGGTCACCAAAATTCCAGGAGTGGTGGGTGGAGATGGGTGCTCAGTGAGGTACCTGATAGATGATATCCAGTTCCTCACTGGAGAGCTGATCAGTCTTATTTAACACAGATACAGGGACTATAGACTGTTTCCTTCCACCACAGCGATGAGGTCACCAGCTGCACAGAGTCACATCAGCACTACGAATTTTGTATTCAACCAAGATGCTTCTCGCAGTTTCTGCATCCAGCTCACTTTGAGGGCAAGTGGCTGTGAGATTAATGCTTCCTTTGCCCTTCTTCTTAAAGCCAATGTCAGAGGGGGTTGCAGTTCAAGAGAATGCCAAACTATGTGCTTGTGAAAACCTTGTGCCCGATGCTCTTTTTATCTATGGTACGGACAGATGAGTAAAACATATGGATTAAAATTAATAAATAACAGGGAGAACAAATGTTAAAACAAACTTAGTAAATTGTAATGTTAGTGATCAATGAAAGGGAGTGGTAAGGGGTATAGAAAAAAATAGGGGAAAGAAAGGCTAAAATTTATTGGGTAGAAGGAAATACTAGCAGTCAATGAGAGGGAGGGGTAAGAGGTATGCCATGCATGAGCTTTATTCTTTTTACTTTTTATTTCTTTTTCTGAATTGATGCAACTGTTCTACAAAATGATCATGGTGATGAATATACAACTATGTGGTGATATTTTGAGTTATTGATTATATAACAAGACTGGAATGTTCATATGTTAAGTACTTTTGTGTTTGTATGCTGTTACATTAATAAATAAATAAATAAATAAATAAATAAATAAATAAATAAATAAATAAATAAAAGAGCTTAAAAAAAGAGAGAGAATGCCAAAGCCGTCCAGCTCATTTTCAATGACCTACATATGCCCCAAGGGTTTTAGGACATCCCGAACCATCAGGATCAAGTTACAGTTTCCAGCCACTGCAATGACTTGCCGGCCTCTACCCTTCCCATCCTTGGCACCATCAGTGACACCTGGGAGATCCAGAAGCTGGATCTTGGCACCTTTGTATCTGATGACGCAGGTCAGAGTAGGGAATTCACAGGCTGCCACCTCGGAGTACGCTCCTGCCAGGTTACTGAGCAGTGTTGACTGCCCCACAGAGGGAAGACCCATGAACCCAATTTCAGCGTCACCTGGCCACATCAAAGCCTTCTCCCGGGCCACCACCACCACCACCTCTTGGAGTAATGAGTTCTCCGCGAAGCTGAACCAGGCAAGAGTTGTGTGCTGTGGACTTGTTCTTTTGAGTCTGAGCCGTCTTGGCTGCAATCGCTGCAATCTAAGGTGCTGCTCGCGGTGGCGGGTCACGCATGCGTGGGAGCGTAGCGGCCTCCCCTCTGACTGTTCTTACACACGTGCCGCGGACTCGCCACCCACTGACTGGATTTGATCATCATTTGTTTCCTTTTGTGTGAATTTTTCTACTATCTAAGCCACTGTTAAATGGCTAAACAATAAATCCTCGGCAAACAGACAGCTACAACCTCTGCAGTGGAGGCACATTTGAGGACAGGAGAGCAAAAGTTTGGGAGAATTGCCTAGTACCATCTGGTCAGGAAACTATATGTACATATATAATTTTAATATATATTTAATGTAAAGTCTATGTAGAAGATTAATCTACACACACATATAGCACTTGGATTACTCTGGAAGGCAGTGTTGATGGAATCTTTAAAGGACATGATACCAAACAAAAGCAGACAATTCTCTGCCTGATATGCTCAAATGTCCGATTCCTGAGACACCAGGGTTTCAAAGAGAGAAAGAGTTTATTGTTAGGTGCAAAGCAGGAGATCAGATGGCCTATCAGCCTAAAAGTCTGTTTCCCCAAACTTCAGTAATTCTGATAGTTTTATAAAATTAAAAGGTGGGCAGGTTGTAGGATAATGAGCACAGTTGCCCCAGATGATGTAATTAGAGGCGATCTAATTATTGAGCTTGTGCAGACTGATTACGTAGTCACTGGACGTGTTAAGAAAGTGGCAGCAATAGTATGATGATGGGTGTGATTTCTAGTATTATAATGCTTAGAAAGACAGCCATACCTGAAAGAGAACAAATGCTCAACCAATTGTGAAAAAGAAAAGAATTTTTTCACGATCCTGCAAGAACGGGCACTCAACTGAAGAAATGACGGCTGGCGCACCAAGCAACCGACAGCAGTAGTATTTATTTCCTAAGCTTAGCACCCAGGTCCCTCCCCTGTTTCTCTGCTGATTGGATACAGCATAGGTTACAGCCTATTCGGAGAGTCTAACTAATTCAAATTTCCCTCCAAAGGTTCCCGCTTTTGATTACGCTTTACATTTCACTGACCCTGGCCGTTACTTATTTAAACTTGTTTTTACCTATATAAGAATTTGGTGCCAGTTCTTGGCTTGCATCAGAGGCCCTCCCCTTTCCCTGCCTGCAAGACCAGTTTGAGCCATCTTCCAGCCCTTTGTTTAGTGAGTTCTACTTCCTGCGCCATCTTGTGTGAAAGCTGAACTTAATTTATTCTTATAGTAATGAGGTATAGGTGACTTGTAGGTTAAAGTCTAAGCTACTGTGCATGTCCATTTTGGTTAGTTCCAGTTCTGTTTATCAAGATAAGTTTGGAATTGAGGTGGCTTGGCTTTGGGCTGACTCAAGTTCCTTCATTAATAAACATCAGGGGCTGTCTTTAGTGATCATAGGACTCTAAAGTTGAAAAACAGGATGGGAGTCAATCATAAGGTTTTTATAATCAGAAAATAAAGGCTAGATAGTTACATAATCATTGTCAGGGATCAAGGCAGCTCGAGTTACAGTTCAGAAATCTCACGTATTTCCCCTCTGTCTACTCTAATATACCAGAAAGTAATAAGGAATGTCTGTATAATGATTCAGAAATCATAATCATCCCCTAAATCCTAACTTCTCAGTTATGGATGGAGGACACGATCATTCTCAACATTTACATAAACTTGTCCAAAAACATATAGGAGCACACCCCAGCAGAGCAATAAAAATGTAGGGGTTTTAATTTTTTTATGTGTTTGTTCTGGCACTCTCGATAAACAAAGCAAAGCCACTTTTAGGGATTTGAAGAAATAAAGATAGAAAGACAAACTTTTTGTAAATAGTAAAGCAGTCACAGAACACAGCCAGGTTGGCCCAGCTAGGTTGACAGCGTAGAACCTGGGTACAGGGCCAAGTCTTGTTTTGTTTCCTCCTTGGGAGAGCCTCTGGGCACTGCCTCACCTATACCCTCCTGAAGCTGAACACAAGTGGTGGTGCATGATCCCGACCCCTGTCATACCAGTAGCACTAATACAGGAGAAAAGCAGTGGGTTCTCTACCCGATGTGCATGACAGCCACTCCATAATGGAAGGCCTGGCCTGGGAGCCTCTGGCTGGAAGGCCCCCTCCCGAACTAAAACCCGTGAACATCTGGGCATACAGCTGTTCAAACTCAGCCAATCAGGACCTGCCCTGACAAACAAAGGACCCCACTGCCCACGGCCCGTAGCTATGCCCACTGCACACGGCCTGTAGCTATACCCACTGTGCATAGCCTGTAGTTATGCCCCCAGCCCTAAAGCACGAAACTCCTAACCTACCACAGGAGGCCCCGTAGGCATCGTCAGCACTCCCCACTAGCCAGCCTATATCTAGCCCTGCCGCCCCTGGGGGGGCGCGACTTCCCCGACCCCCACCCTGAGCACCCGGACCCGGGAACCTCGCCCCGCGACAATAAACTTTTTAAACTTGGACTCAGTTTCTCTGATTTCTCAGTCGGCTACCGTCTAAAACCTGACACATAACAGCGGGGTTTCAAAGAAAGGAAGAGTTCGATGCTAGGCACGACGCAGGAGAGCAGACAACCTTCTCCCAGAGTCTAAGGAGTTCAAGGTTTTTATGGATTCAAACAAGGGGAGACAGAGTGGTTACCATTTCAGTAACAAGCATAAGCAGAAACAATTTACAAATGTAAAGGAGTGAAGCTATGCTAGAGCCAAGCTTAACCACTATAAGAATGAGTCAATGAAGTTTCCTTCATAAACATTAAGGGGTTGCCTTTGTGATTATAAGACTCCAAAGTTGAAAAAAAAAAAAAAAAAGAAACTGGATAAAGGAGGTACCAGTGGCAAGGCTTTTATAATCACAAATTCACAAGATAAAGGCTAGATAGTTATATAATCATTATCAAATATCAAGGCAACTGGATTATAGTTCAGCAATTTGAGGCATGTTTTTCCAGCTATTCTAATATACTAGAAAGCAAGAAGAAATAACTATATTTGATTTAGTAATCATAATCATTTCTTAAACCCTAACTTCTTGGGGGCAGCCTGGGGGCCGCCACCAGGTACCGGAGCTACAACTGCAGTTCCAGTTTCCGCAAAACTCTGTCCCAGGTCTTGGACAACTTTTCATCTCCTTTATTCCCTATGTAGCCTTGTGGGGGGTCAACAGCAATAAATCAGGCCCTAGCAAGAAGTTATCTGGAGTCACAAGATCTAGGGCGGAAAGTTCCCAAGAGTTAAAAATTGAACAATAATCATTGTTAAGAAACTAAAAGAATGGGATGTATTGTGCAAAAGCAAATGGCATTCCTCTGCTTCTGTAGATAAGATTGCTTGCTTACAGCTGCAAACCAAGATGTGGCTCTAAAAGAGAATGTCCTTTTTCCTGCTTCTGTGGATACACTTGCGTTTTTACCTTTATAAGGCCCCCTTGAGAACTTCTTGGGGCTGCTCTCTGATTCCTCCTTCTTGGGTTTCTGAGGCAGTCACTAATAAAGACTCCTAATTGGCTTGCAAATTGCTTTGACTTGTGTGGTCTCTCCTTTGGTGGCCCGACAACAGCCTTATAATTAACCCTCATTAGAGAATGTAACCTGAGGATGTGTCGGTACCTTGAAAATCAGGAAGAATCTCATTTACATGTAAAAGCAAATAGAAGCAACCAGAATGGGTCTAACTACTCCCTGTTTCCCTAATGGGAAACTGGTGGTTCCTGTCAGCACCACAGAGGGGTTACATCTGTAAATTGTTACTAGGGGTGCTTATTCCCAATCTTTCTCTCCTTGGCCAACTTCCATTAGAGAAGCTGGAAAACCTAAATACAACGTTCTCAGCTTCCTTGCAGCTAAGTGTAGCCACTTGCCAGGTTTTGGCCAATGAGACAGAAGCCGAACTCTTTATGGGGGTGAAAAGGGAGAAGGGATAGAGGGAGCTTTTATTTCTCTGTAAAGGGTCAGGCACAGGGGCTGCATCGCAGGAGCCACCCTTCGCGGTCCTCCTGCTTTGAATCTAACATAGGACCTGGAGCTGTGGCAACATCTAATGATCACAGAGTCCCTCACATGATCACAGAAGACCCACTGGCTTAGTAGGGCAGGGCGGAAAGATAGAAATAGCCAGGTTCCATGTTGGCTGGCCTTACGGAGTTTTGAACAGTAAGAATGTGAAGACCCAGTTCATACACGCATGTAAGCACAACTTTCGTTATCACCTACATGCAATTTTCTAGGGGATGGTTCTTCAAGCAATACATGTCTTGTACTAAATGTCTTTCCCAAATGTTCAATCTATTTATGAGAAGATAAAAGTCTAAAGTGCTCAGGCTTCATTAGCCCACATAACATGAGCTCTAAATGGAGCAGATGCTCGACCACCACTGCAGAAGGAAGGAATTCTTCTGCATGAGTATAACAAGCAGAGGCCATGTTTCAATGCAGGCGTAGGTTGGAGCTGATAAGCATGCAGTGTCAGGTTGTCCTCCCCATCTCCACCCTTCCCCAACAGGTCCAGACCAGTTTTTACTTGAGGGTTGGGCTCACATGGATGCTCTTAGCATGAACGAATGCCAAACTCGTTCTGTCCACCCCACCGAAGGGCTCTGAATTGATGCAGCCCCCAATTCTTCTGTGATCTGGAACTCTGCTTTTAATCTGGATGTTCCATCAGGCTGGGAAAGCTTCTGCAGCTGGAGCTTCAAGTACCCACATATCCACCATCACCCTTTCACCTACTTACCTAAAAAAGATAACAAGGCCTTGGCTGGGCCTTATTGTTCGAGTGCATTGGACGGCCCCTGCACTTTGACACAGTGTCTATCTCCCAGGCTTTAAAAATAGTCCTACATTAAAAAAAAACAGAATAACCCATTCCCCCAATATGTTTCCTTTAATTTGATAGAGTTTTCATTAGAGTAAAAAGTGGGGGGAAAAAGGATAACTTGCCAAAGTGCTTTGTGCTTGGTGTTTTTTGTCCTCTTTCTATTTATGCTAATAAAAAATCTCGATGGGAGTGTCAGGTGGCTTTTCCCATGCTATGTTATATATAGCAAAATGTGAACACTTTATAAATATTAGGTAAATTACAACCAGTAAAGTCAATCCAGAAATTTGCAAGATTAATCTAAGAATTGTTTCCTGTCCTTGATAATCTGTGAGAAAGCCATGGGAACATAACCAGGACTTTCTGTGACAAATATCTCCAAGTTGTTGCTCTCACCCACTGACAATACTTTATATTAAAATGAATCATAACTTATGTAGACAGCTTAATTGAACCATGAGTACATGGAACCTTGAGTAGGGCATGAGATTTTGTTGGTTTGTCCAGAGTGATGCCCCTATAAATCCCAGAGCAATTTGAACAGTGAATAAAAAACTATTTGCAAAGTCTCCTTCGGAGAATGGTGAGAACAGGGAAAATTCAACTTCCCCAAGTTGAATTCTTGATATTCTCATAAGCAGTGTGGACAACCAAAGCGATAGGCTGAGCCCCAATCTTGGGGTTTGTTCATATGAAACTTAACCCCACAAAGGATAGGTCAAGCCTACTTAAAATTAAGCCTAAGAGTCACCCTCAAGAGAACATCTTTTGTTGCTCAGATGTGGCCTCTCTCTACAGCCAACACAACAAGCAAACTCACCACCCTGCCCCTGCCTACATGGGACATGACTCCCAGGGGTGTGGACCTTCCTGGCCACATGGGTCAGAAATCCAGGAATGAGCTGAGACTCCGCATCAAGCGATTGAGAAAACCCCTAGAATGGGCTGAGACTCAGCATCAGGGGATTGAGAAAACCTTCTCAACCAAAAGGGGGAAGAGTGAAATGAGACAAAATAAGTGTCAATGGGTGAGAGATTCCAAACAGAGTTGAGAGGTTATCCTGGAGGAAATTCTGATGCATTAAATAGATATCACCTTGTTAGTCAAGATGTAGTGGAGAGGCTGGAGGGAACTGCCTGAAAATGTGGAGCTGTGTTCCAGTAGCTATGTTTCTTGAAGATGATTGTATAATGATATAGCTTTCACAATGTGATTGTGTGATTGTGAAAACCTTGTGTCTGATGGTCCTTTTATCTACCTTGTCAACAGATGAGTAAAACATATGGAATAAAGATGAATAATAGGGGGAACAAATGTTAAAATAAATTTAGAGTAAAATGCTGGTGATTGGTGAGGGGGAGGGGTGGGGGTATGGTATATATGAATTTTTTTCTGGTTTCTTTTTATTTCTTTTTCTGAATAGATGCAAATGTTCCAAGAAATGATCACAATGATGAATATGCAACTATGTGATGATATTGCGAATTACTGATTATGTATGTAGAACAGAATGATCAAAAATTATGAATGTTTGCATTTGTTTGGTGTTTTTTTATATATTTTTTAAAATTTAAAAATTTAAAAAAAGAAAAAAATTAATCATAGCAGTAAACAATCCAGCAAGAGTTGGAAAGCGGTAACGTGTCTAATTGTGGGGTTCCCACAGTTTGCCTTGGCAGGGATGTAAAGGAACTCTCCTACAGAGATAGAAGTATTTCCAATAGCTGATTTCATCAATTGCAGTTTATATGTTTAATTTCCTTTGAAGACCTGAATTCACTTAATTCTCTGCTCCAGTGCACTCGAACTGAATTTCTACTCACTATGTGACTCCTGAGTCCTGAGTCTTGCTTCCTTTTGGTCTTAGTAGAGAATGAAATAGAATCACAAGATAAAATATGTCCAGAAAAAAAAAATGGATAAAGCCTGTGGGAAGTAGGAAGCAAAAATGGAAAGACCCCCGCCTTTACTCATGAATTCAGTGTGCAGCTTTGGAAAGTATCATTTTCTTACTTTGTTCATTCATGCATGCATTTAACAATCACTAATTGAGTGTCATGCTGAGTTCAAAGGAAAAATGATGTTTGGCCTTTAGAGTCTGATAGGAGAGAAAGGAAACAAACTGACAACTACACATAATCTGAGCAAACTTTTGGAAGCCTCCTGGAGGAGGTGACCCTTGAGCTGACCAAGTCTTGAAGCATGAATGTGGTTTCTCCAGTTGAAGAGCTTAATTAAGACAGCAAGCATAGGAGAGAAGAAGGAGAAAGACTCTGAAGAACTAAATGACCTGCCATGGGAGGTAGAGGAGAAGTCATGGAGGCAAATACCTGTGTCCCTGGCTTGTGTCAAAAGAAGTAAAGGTGAGGATTCCATGTGAGATATGCTGCTTTAATGTGTCTAAGAGTCTAAGAGTCAATTTAATATGCTGTATGGGTGCAGAGCTCAGGAGAGAGGTATGCACTGCAAATGACTGTAGAGTCACAGAAATTACCCAAGCAGTAGCTGAATCCACAGCTCTGTGAGGGCTCCCACAGGCAGCAAGATTGTCAGGCGGGGGAGGACACTCCTCTGGAGGAGGTGAGCCCTAGAGACCAAGGAGGAAGGACAGGAGTGCACAATGTTCCAAAGCCAAGATAGGAGTGGTCAACATATCAAAGACCAAAAGGACTTTGGAAAGGAGGAATTGCCTTTTCTTCTGAGAAAGAACTAAAAAGCAAAAGATAGGCAAAGGTATCATTTAGAGAGGAGAAAAAGTTTCCTTTCTCCTCTAGGATGTTGGAGTTTCTTGTGAAACTGCCCTGGCACTAAGATTGGGGCACTGGTGCTGCCCCCATTCCTTTTCCCAGCCAGCCTCTTAGGGCTGAGTGGAGTCCTACTGAGCTCCAGGGAAGTGAATCGTCCCAATGGCAGGACACGCATGGGTCTCCTCCTCTAAGGAATCCTGGGCAGCATAGGTAGAGCCACCCCTTTTCAGCAGGGTCACCCCACTTCTGCAGGTAGGATACAGGGTGTTTGGAAGTGTAACTCATGGCTGGCTCAGACCCCTTGCTTGTTGCTCTGCAAAGCTGTGGAGGGACAGGGTTCAAACACCAGTGTGACAGTTCCCATGTTCCCTCAGCCTTTCATGACTGGGCTCTCAGCTTGTTTCAGACCTTTATCCTGCATGTCGTGCCAGGTTCCAGCACAGCAGACACCTTTGCTGACCAGAAAGTCAAAGCAACTGACCTTATCTTGGAGAGTTCAGAGCTGCTGTATTAAAAATTAAACCTCTTAAAACTTCCCATCATTTCAGCTATTAGAAAAGAATCCAGGCCAAGCCGATCAGTTTGGAAGAAATAATTCAGATGATTCACTCATTACCCCATCAATACATCTTGGGTTTTGGTGTCCCAATTCACAACATCATTCCCCTTTTCTTCCTTTTAATTAGAATTCAAATTCCTTCAGGATTCCTTAGAGGAGGAGACCCATGCATGTCCTGCCAGTGGAATGATTCACTTCCCTGGAGCTCAGTAGGACTCCGCTGAGGGTGGGCAATGGTGGTGCAGTGGCAGAGTTCTCGCCTGCCAGGCCCGAGACCTGGGTTCAATTCCCCGCGCCTGCCCATGCAAAAAAAAAAATAAAAATTCTAGTCAAACCTCTCACCTCCCCAAATGGCTTGTTCACGATTACATACTCGTGCTCAGGACCAAACCGTGTGAACGAAGGAATTAAATTCTATAAAATGTTTTGTTGAAACTAGTAGTTAATAATTAATATTATCTAAACCATGGTTATAGTTAATAGTACAATTATAATATTCCTTCAATGTTTATAATGAACCACACTAATGCAAAAATTTTTTTTCGTTTTTAAACAGCAAGATGTTAATAATAGGGGGTATATATGGGAACTGTGGATTTTCTACATGGTTTTATTTAAATCTACAACTTCTCTAACTAAAGAAAAAAAATCCCCAATAATGCCAGACATAATATTTCAAAGTTACTTTTAAAATAAACGGATTCTGTTTGGGGAAAAGAAATAGTATCAACAACCAACCTCTCTTGGTATACCTTTTGTATTATTTATCTTTTTATAAGTTTGTGTCTCGTCTTCCAAATCTAGTTGGGTTTTTTTTTAGATTTTTATTGATAAAACAACATGCAAGCACATCCAGTCTTAACATACAAACATTCCATACATGGTGCACAATCAATAGCTCGCAGCATCATCACATAGCTGACCCTTATGAAAGACATGTTTTTCCCATATGCAAAATACATTAATTTCTGTAAGCAATTAATTTTTCATTATTATAAAATAATATATATTATTAATTATTATATTAATTTGCAAACTGTGTATTAATTAATTTTTGTATTAATTAATTTCTAACAATATCAGAAACCTTAAACCTTTCAGCAGCAACACAACGAAGTACAAAAGTAGAGACAGTATAAAATCTCATCAAGTCAGTTACAGGCATTGTCTATCCGAAGGCAAAATTCTCTCCATTTCCTCTGGACCTTTGAAAATTCCTAACAAGTTATTTGCTGCCAACATATAAAGGAGGAACATTCGTAGGATACATATACACATTTCCCTAAGGAGGAAGGAACACAGGGGTCACTGGACCCATACAGTTTCAACAACCTGCAGGGCAAAGTCCATTACATCTCAAAGTCTGAGAATCATTCAGCTTTGGGGCTTTGGAAAGTGGCAGTCCCACCCCTTCCAAGGGCCTATGCAGTGGCCCGCCTGTTCCCAAATCAACCTCGGGGAACATCGAGGAGACCACCTCTGGGCTCCACTCTCTCCAGGCATCAGGGCCACCCCTGGGCTCTCTGCCATTTCTGGGGCACACACTCAAGCCCTGCACATGGCGGCAGCCAGGCTCTCCCAGTCCCCCAACGAGCGTGCTACGCCTTTTCCAAGGCCTGAGGCTGCACAGCTCTTCCACTGCAATGACAGGGGAGACTCATCCTCGCCCTTCAGGGTACACTCACCCTCTCCACGCATACAGGTGGGTCCACTCTCCTGGCCGAGGTTTCTTGGCTTCAGACCCAATCTCTCATGGTTCTCACTCTGCAGACTCCAATCTCTCCCTTTTGTGTCCTCCTCTGTCAAGACTGGCAGTGGTTCCATTTACACCAACAGTCTCTTCATGCACTCCACGACTTCTCCATCATTCTCTTCACAGCTCTTCCAAAATCCTCCCCTTAGCCATCCAAAACACCGTTCAAACATATCTGGCATTTGCAAACCACCGCAGCACCCCACTCTCCGGTACCAAATCTGTTCTGGTTTGCTAGCTGCTGGAATGCAATATACCAGAAACGGAATGGCTTCTAAAAAGGGGAATTCAATGAGTTGCTAGTTTACAGTTCTAAGTCCAAGAAAACGTCCCAATTCAAACAAGTCTATAGAAATGTCCAATCAAAGGCATCCAGGGAAAGACACCCTGGTTCAAGAAGGCCGATGAAGTTCAGGGTTTCTCTCTCAAGTGAGATGGCACATGGCAAACACAGTCAGGGCTTCTCTCTCAGCTGGAAGGGCACATGGCAAATACGGCGTCATCTGCTAGCTTTCTCTCCTGGCTTCCTATTTCATGAAGCTCCCCGGGAGGCATCTTCCTTCTTCAGCTCCAAAGGTCACTGGCTGGTGGACTCTCTGCTTCGTGCTGCGGCAGCATTCTCTGCCCTCTCTGAGTCTCTCACTCTCCAAAATGTTTCCTCTTTTATAGGACTTCAGAAACTAATCAAGACCCACTCCAGGCCCACATGAAGCAGTGGGGGGGCTGGGGAAGGAGGAGGTACAGGAAGGTGAGAGACCCCCAGCGACAAGGGAGGTGACAACGGGAGGGGCCAAGGGGCAGGGGTTAGGGACAAGGAGGAAGGGCCTGGAGTGCCCTCAGGGTACAGCCATCTGCCCAGGCCACTGCAGCCAAAGCTGGGAAAGGGTCCCAACCCATCTCACCATCTACAGCCCCTCCCTGTGTGGCTGAACTCCCCCTGATTCACCTCCCCAGTCGGTGTCTGGGGAGCACCCAAAGCTAGGGTTTCTGCGGGGCACCCCACCGCCGTCCTCACTCAGGCCAGCCTGGTGCTGACCTGTCCACGCCTTCCAGGTGGGAGGTCTCCAATCCCCCACTGGGTTCAGCCACCCAAGCTGCGGAGGAGCCCAGCTGACCCCGGCCCACCCTGGTTCCTGCACCCAGCGTCCCTCCCCCACCCCCACAAGCTGACCCCCAGTGACACCCCAGGGTCCACACATGTACCCCGCAGTTGGCAAGGGCAGCCGGGCCTGGGCACAGTGCCCGTGAGTGGATGGTGCTGCTGCCGTGCGGGGCCTGCCAGGCCGTGAGTGGGGTGGGCCGTAGCCTGGAGTCCGGGCCTGGCATGTCCTGAATGGACTTGCACGAAGAAAGGCTGCCCTTGACTCTCAGACACCTCCTCTGAGGAATCTGTCCGTGCCGGACGGGCCCCAGGACAGCCAGTTTCCTCCAAGGGCAGCATCTGGGGTCTGCGGAACAGCTGTGTCTGGGGGGGATGGGCAAGGGGACAGCCGGGCCCGTGGCCTTCTGCCACCTGTGGGGTCCCCCATCTCAGTCTGCATGCCCAGGAGTGAGGGGTGCAGGGAAGAGAGCAGGGGTGGCTGCCCTGGGCCCGCTGCCCCTGGCCCCTCAGGAATGGTGGGTGACAGGCCTGTGCTAAGCTGGTTAACGGGCCATGGAGGCGGCGAGCCCCCGATTGTGGATTTTAAGATACAGTTCCATGTTTCCAGATACTAGTGCTTCCTTTGTTTCTCACCCGAGACCTCAAAAGCAAGTGTGGTGACAAAAAGGGGGAAGAGAAATGAAATAAAGTTTCAGTGGCTGAGAGATTTCCAACAAAGTGGGGAGGTTATCCTGGAGGTTATTCTTATACATTATATAGATATCCCTTTTTAGTTTATGGTGTTTTGGAGTGGCTGGAGGGAAATATCTGAAACTAGTGAGCTGTGTTCCAGTAGCCATGTTTCTTGATGATGATTGAACAATGATAGAGCTTTCACAATGTGACTCTGTGAATGTGAAAACCTTGTTTCTGATGCTCCTTTTAGCTACTTTATCAATAGAAGAGTAAAACATATGGAATAAAAATAAATAATAGGGGGAACAAATGTTAAATTTAGTTTGAAATGCTAGTAGTAAATGAAAGCGAGGGGTAATGGGTATGGTATGTATAATCTTTTTTTTCTTTATTATTGTTTTATTTCTTTTTCTATTGTCTTTTTATTTCTTTTTCTAAATTGATGCAAATGTTCTAAGAAATGATGAATATGCAACTATGTGATGATATTAAGAATTACTGATTGTATATGTAGAGTGGAATGATATTTTAATGTTTTGTTTGTTAATTTTTAATTAATAAAAAAAGTTTTTTAAAAAAGTCATCATGTCCATTTCAGTACATATAAAAATATTTGCTTAATACTTTGTGCAATACTGATTTTTGTCCAAACAAAATTATATCAAAAAAGCCAATAAATTCACATCAACAATCCTCAATTGTAAAGACAAATGGATTAAGGCAACTTTGAATAATGAGATTTCCATAATAAGATCTGAGACAAGATTAAACAAACAACAAAAAATTTCTAACACAAAATTAAAATTTCAAGTTCAAGATTTATTTTATGCCAAAAAAGTATAGAAACAAAATAGTGTTTACACATTTTATAATAAACAATGAAAAAAACAAGGTAGGTGATAATCATAACAAGGAGAATATAGAAATAGCATATAATTATTAAACTGAGAAGTAGATAGATCTAACAAGTCCTGTGCATGGGCCAGTCTCAGTCAGGCTTCTTCTATCAGTAAATTTTAGTGCCCCATGTACCTAACTCACTCACTTCACACATACACAGCATAAACTCAGCAGAGAAATCATTCATTTCAACACCCTCTAATAAATACAAAACTCCTGAAATATAACTACAACCTCAAAGAATTCCATAAATGCAATTTATGAATTCCATAAATGAAATACACGAATGGTGCAAACAAAGAGATTTTACACAAAGTCATTCACGTTTGGCCTCTATTCTTGTGTACAACCAGACCAGGTAAAATCAGTGAGTAATTTTCTGGATCATATAATATTCTTGATGAAGAATCAACCATCAGTCCAGCTATTTTTTTTTTTTGAAGGGGTGAGGCATAAAGAAAGAGCGAGGAGGAAAATCCCAAAATTAAAGATGTCCAGCAGATCTCACTTCAGATAACTCCAGCACATAGTATAATCCCTTCTCTGAATGCAGGGAACCAGCTCTTGTTAACAAAACTATTGGGTATAAAACCATTGTGACTATTTCCCACATCTGAGAGCAGTCTTTATCTTACAAGCAGAAGCTGAAGTTCCAGAAGAGAAAACATATCTTTCCCATTTGACTCCACTGTAAATGCTGCTGGAGACTGGTTAAATAGAAATCCTCCTGAGCCTGAAGGCTGGGCTGGGGCTACAGGTGTGTGGCAGATTTGCACCAAATGTGAACACTCCTGATGGATTATTGTTTGTGAAGTTGAAATTTGTAGTGCTGATGCCGAGTTGGAAAACCAAACTGGAATTAGGAGTTGTTCCAGAGCCAAATGCAGACTGACTAGGCTGTTATGCAAACACAGGAGGCTCGTACTGCTTCATACTGTGCCAAAAGTAGGTGGTGGTTCAGGCTGAGAACCAGTTGGAAATAATGCTACTGAAGATGATACAGATCTAAAGCCTGGGGGATTAGGCCGGTTGGAGTCTTATTAGCACCCAATGCTGGACTGGCAGATGTTGAAGGTCCAGTGCCAAATACAAAGGAGGATCCTGCAGAGCTAGATGTGGTTGTAGCTCCAAAGTTGAAACCAGGGATTGAAGTTTATTGGCTGCTTTCCCAGACCAAAGACAAATGGGGTGACAGCTCTACCAATGCTAGATGAGGCTGCTGGTTTCTTATCTTGAGAAAATAGCAAAAATTGATATTTGGTGGATTCAGTAGAGTTACCAAAGAGAGAGCTGCGCACAGGATTGCTGACCTGTCCTAACACAAAGGTGGCCACAGGTGGATTGGAGGAAGAGATGGTGCTACCAAAATGCTAACAGTGATATGAAACTCCAAATTTAAAATCTCCTATGTGTTTAGAAAATTTAATCCTCCACTTATAGAATTCATGGACCCAGAATCTGATGACACACCAAATTTGAAGCCTCCTTTAAAAGTTTCCAGTGTTTGTTAAAGTCTGAGAAGCCCAGAAGGGGATGATGAGATCACAAATTTGAAGGTTGAGGATGCTGAATTTGAAAATGAAGAAAAATACCAAAGCCTTTAAGCTCATATTTTCTCCCCAGCTTTGCACTTTCACATGCTACACATTTGAAAGACTGCTTTATTCTACACTAGGCATACTTCACAGTCCCAGCTTCCCTCTGGTTTCTTAAACTTGTCCAATTCTAGCTGGCTTCCAGATGACAGAGAGTCAGCTCGAGTGCTGCTACTTGAAGCAGGTACTAAACTCTCTGGTTTGGCAGACATACAGAACACATCCTGATTTTCTTTTGCATTATTAGAAACGCAGCCTATTGGACACTCCTAAGATTTTGTGGGTCTTTTGAGCTCATCTCCAAATCCAAAAGTACCAGTGGTCACAGGGCAGTTAGAAGATGGAGCAGTCATATTTACAGGCTTTCTGAAGTCACTGGCCATGTAAGAAACCACTTAACACCAATTCCAGGTTTGGCTGTTTCACAAGCAACACATCTCACTGCTTCAGGTTTGTTGTGCACTAAACAGGTATCACAATCCCATGTTCCTACTGCTGGCTTACATTTGTGTCCAAAGCATGACCCTGATGCAGAGGCAGTTGGTTTGCCATTTATATTTGAAGTCACAAATCCAGTCTGTTTAGCAGCTTTGTAACTTCACAGACCAGGCATTTCTGTTTAGCAGCACCTCTTGATGGCAACTTTGCAGCTTCACAGACCAGGCACTTCTCCGGAACTTTACATGTTTTATGCCGCCGTGATGATTGACCTTTTAAACTTTCCCCAAGTCCAATTACACTAGGAGTAGGGCTACCTATTGCTGCTTTTGCATTAACTACCTGGCTTGTCCGGAGTAGACATGTTTTACGCCGCCGTGATGACTGACCTTTTAAACTTTCCCCAAGTCCAATTACACTAGGAGTAAAGCTACTTGTTGCTGGTTTTGTATCAACCACCTGACTTGTCGTAGTATGCTGAGCAGCAAAAGGATCTACCTTCGGTGATATGAAACCACGGTTTCCCACAAAATCTAGGACATTTCCTTCTTTCACAGATTTTGCTTGGCTAAAAAGGCCTTCACAAACTTCATCTGGTTTCTTCTTACAGCTTGTATTACTCACAGAAGTGATATTTTGAGCTGAAGTATTTATCACTGGGTCTGAAGTACTAGTGGTGTCAGAGATTTCTGCTTTTGTAGCCGGCACACTAGATGGTGGAGATTGTATATCTGCCTCAGTGACTTTTACAACTGGAGATGGACCTCGACACTCAGGACTGCTGGTGCTGCTTGAAGAGGTCATTTGTTCCTTATTTGTGTGCCGTGATGACTGACCTTTTAAACTTTCCCCAAGTCCAATTACACTAGGAGTAAAGCTACCCATTGCTGGTTTTGTATCAACTGCCTGGCTTGTCGTAGTATGCTGAGCAGCAAAAGGATCTACCTTCGGTGATATGAAATCAGTGTTTTCCACAAAATCTAAGACATTTCCTTCTTTCACAGATTTTGCTAGGCTAAAAAGACCTTCACAAACTTCATCTGGTTTCTTCTTACAGCTTGTATTATTAACAGAAGTGATATTTTGAGCTGAAGTATTTATCACTGGGTCTGAAGTACTAGTGGTGTCAGAGGTTTCTGCTTTTGTAGCAGGCACACTAGATGGTGGAGATTGTATATCTGCCTCAGTGACTTTTACAACTGGAGATGAACCTCGACACTCAGGACTGCTGATGCTGCTTGAAGAGGTCATTTGTTCCTTATTTGTGTGCCGTGATGACTGACCTTTTAAACTTTCCCCAAGTCCAATTACACTAGGAGTAAAGCTACCTATTGCTGGTTTTGTATCAACTGCCTGGCTAGTCCGGAGTACACATGTTTTACGCCGCCGTGATGACTGACCTTTTAAACTTTCCCCAAGTCCAGTTGCACTAGGAGTAAAGCTACCTATTGCTGGTTTTGTATCAACTACCTGGCTTGTCCGGAGTACACATGTTTTACGCCGCCGTGATGACTGACCTTTTAAACTTTCCCCAAGTCCAGTTGCACTAGGAGTAAAGCTACTTGTTGCTGGTTTTGTATCAACTACCTGGCTTGTCGTAGTATGCTGAGCAGCAAAAGGATCTACCTTCGGTGATATGAAACCACGGTTTCCCACAAAATCTAGGACATTGCCTTCTTTCACAGATTTTGCTTGGCTTAAAAGACCTTCACAAACTTCATCTGGTTTCTTCTTACAGCTTGTATTACTCACAGAAGTGATATTTTGAACTGAAGTATTTATCACTGGGTCTGAAGTACTAGTGGTGTCAGAGATTTCTGCTTTTGTAGCAGGCACACTAGATGGTGGAGATTGTATATCTGCCTCAGTGACTTTTACAACTGGAGATGGACCTCGACACTCAGGACTGCTGGTGCTGCTTGAAGAGGTCATTTGTTCCTTATTTGTGTGCCGTGATGACTGACCTTTTAAACTTTCCCCAAGTCCAGTTGCACTAGGAGTAAAGCTACCTATTGCTGGTTTTGTATCAACTACCTGGCTTGTCCGGAGTACACATGTTTTACGCCGCCGTGATGACTGACCTTTTAAACTTTCCCCAAGTCCAGTTGCACTAGGAGTAAAGCTACCCATTGCTGGTTTTGTATCAACTGCCTGGCTTGTCGTAGTATGCTGAGCAGCAAAAGGATCTACCTTCGGTGATATGAAACCACGGTTTTCCACAAAATCTAGGGCATTTCCTTCTTTCACAGATTTTGCTTGACTAAAAAGACCTTCACAAACTTCATCTGGTTTCTTCTTACAGCTTGTATTACTCACAGAAGTGATATTTTGAACTGAAGTATTTATCACTGGGTCTGAAGTACTAGTGGTGTCAGAGATTTCTGCTTTTGTAGCAGGCACACTAGATGGTGGAGATTGTATATCTGCCTCAGTGACTTTTACAACTGGAGATGAACCTCGACACTCAGGACTGCTTGAGTTTACAGGCCATGTAAGAAACCACTTAACACCAATTCCAGGTTTGACTGTATCACAAGCAACACATCTTAGTGCTTCAGGTTTGTTGTGCACTAAACAGGTATCACAATCCCATGTTCCTACTGCTGGATTACATTTGTGTCCAAAGCCTGACCCTAATGCAGAGACAGTTGGTTTGCCATTTATATTTGCTGTCCCACTTCCAGTCTGTTTAGCAGCACCTCTTGATGGCAACTTTGCAGCTTCACAGACCAGGCACTTCTCCGGAACTTTGTTCCGGAGTAGACATGTTTTACGCCGCCGTGATGACTGACCTTTTAAACTTTCCTCAAGTCCAATTACACTAGGAGTAAAGCTACCTATTGCTGGTTTTGTATCAACTACCTGGCTTGTCATACTATGCTGAGCAGCAAAAGGATCTACCTTCGGTGATATGAAACCACGGTTTTCCACAAAATCTAGAACATTTCCTTCTTTCACAGATTTTGCTTGGCTAAAAAGACCTTCACAAACTTCATCTGGTTTCTTCTTACAGCTTCTATTATTCACAGAAGTGATATTTTGAACTGAAGTATTTATCACTGGGTCTGAAGTACTAGTGGTGTCAGAGATTTCTGCTTTTGTAGCAGGCACACTAGATGGTGGAGATTGTATATCTGCCTCAGTGACTTTTACAACTGGAGATGAACCTCGACACTCAGGACTGCTGGTGCTGCTTGAAGAGGTCATTTGTTCCTTATTTGTGTGCCGTGATGACTGACCTTTTAAACTTTCCCCAAGTCCAATTACACTAGGAGTAAAGCTACCTATTGCTGGTTTTGTATCAACTGCCTGGTTTGTCCGGAGTAGACATGTTTTACGCCGCCGTGATGACTGACCTTTTAAACTTTCCCCAAGTCCAGTTGCACTAGGAGTAAAGCTACTTGTTGCTGGTTTTGTATCAACTACCTGGCTTGTCGTAGTATGCTGAGCAGCAAAAGGATCTACCTTCGGTGATATGAAACCACGGTTTTCCACAAAATCTAGGACATTTCCTTCTTTCACAGATTTTGCTTGGCTAAAAAGACCTTCACAAACTTCATCTGGTTTCTTCTTACAGCTTGTATTATTAACAGAAGTGATATTTTGAGCTGAAGTATTTATCACTGGGTCTGAAGTACTAGTGGTGTCAGAGATTTCTGCTTTTGTAGCCGGCACACTAGATGATGGAGATTGTATATCTGCCTCAGTGACTTTTACAACTACAGATGAAACTCGAACCTCAGGACTGCTTGAGTTTACAGGCCATGTAAGAAACCACTTAACACCAATTCCAGGTTTGGCTGTATCACAAGCAACACATCTTAGTGCTTCAGGTTTGTTGTGCACTAAACAGGTATCACAATCCCATGTTCCTACTGCTGGATTACATTTGTGCCCAAAGCCTGACCCTGATGCAGAGACAGTTGGTTTGCCATTTATATTTGATGTCCCACTTCCAGTCTGTTTAGCAGCACCACTTGATGGCAACTTTGCAGCTTCACAGATCAGGCACTTCTCTGGAACTTTGTTCCGGAGTAGACATGTTTTACGCCGCCGTGATGACTGACCTTTTAAACTTTCCTCAAGTCCAATTACACTAGGAGTAAAGCTACTTGTTGCTGGTTTTGTATCAACTACCTGGCTTGTCGTAGTATGCTGAGCAGCAAAAGGATCTACCTTCGGTGATATGAAACCACGGTTTTCCACAAAATCTAGGACATTTCCTTCTTTCACAGATTTTACTTGGCTAAAAAGGCCTTCACAAACTTCATCTGGTTTCTTCTTACAGCTTGTATTACTCACAGAAGTGATATTTTGAGCTGAAGTATTTATCACTGGGTCTGAAGTACTAGTGGTGTCAGAGATTTCTGCTTTTGTAGCAGGCACACTAGATGGTGGAGACTGTATATCTGCCTCAGTGACTTTTACAACTGGAGATGAACCTCGAAACTCAGGACTGCTGGTGCTGCTTGGAGAGGTCATTTGTTTCTTATTTGTGTGCTGTGATGATTGACCTTTTAAACTTTCCCCAAGTCCAGTTGCACTAGGAGTAGGGCTACCTATTGCTGGTTTTGTATCAACTACCTGGCTTGTCCGGAGTAGACATGTTTTACGCCGCCGTGATGACTGACCTTTTAAACTTTCCCCAAGTCCAATTACACTAGGAGTAAAGCTACTTATTGCTGGTTTTGTATCAACTACCTGGCTTGTCTGGAGTAGACATGTTTTACGCCGCCGCGATGGCTGGCCTTTTAAACTTTCCCCAAGTCCAATTACACTAGGAGTAAAGCTACCTCTTGCCTGTTTTGTAGGAACTACCTGGCTTGTCCGGAGTTGACATATTTTACGCCGCCGTGATGACTGACCTTTTAAACTTTCCCCAAGTCCAATTACACTAGGAGTAAAGCTACCTCTTGCTCGTTTTGTAGGAACTACCTGGCTTGTCCGGAGTTGACATATTTTACGCCGCCGTGATGACTGACCTTTTAAACTTTCCCCAAGTCCAGTTGCACTAGGAGTAAAGCTACTTGTTGCTGGTTTTGTATCAACTACCTGGCTTGTCGTAGTATGCTGAGCAGCAAAAGGATCTACCTTCAGTGATATGAAACCACGGTTTTCCACAAAATCTAGAACATTTCCTTCTTTCACAGATTTTGCTTGGCTAAAAAGGCCTTCACAAACTTCATCTGGTTTCTTCTTACAGTTTGTATTATTAACAGAAGTGATATTTTGAGCTGAAGTATTTATCACTGGGTCTGAAGTACTAGTGGTGTCAGAGATTTCTGCTTTTGTAGCCGGCACACTAGATGGTGGAGATTGTATATCTGCCTCAGTGACTTTTACAACTGGAGATGAACCTCGACACTCAGGACTGCTTGAGTTTACAGGCCATGTAAGAAACCACTTAACACCAATTCCAGGTTTGACTGTATCACAAGCAACACATCTTAGTGCTTCAGGTTTGTTGTGCACTAAACAGGTATCACAATCCCATGTTCCTACTGCTGGATTACATTTGTGTCCAAAGCCTGACCCTAATGCAGAGACAGTTGGTTTGCCATTTATATTTGCTGTCCCACTTCCAGTCTGTTTAGCAGCACCTCTTGATGGTAACTTTGCAGCTTCACAGACCAGGCACTTCTCCGGAACATTGTTCCGGAGTAGACATGTTTTACACCACCGTGATGTCTGACCTTTTAAACTTTCCCCAAGTCCAATTACACTAGGAGTAAAGCTACTTATTGCTGGTTTTGTATCAACTACCTGGCTTGTCGTAGTATGCTGAGTAGCAAAAGGATCTACCTTCGGTGATATGAAATCAGTGTTTTCCACAAAATCTAGGACATTTCCTTCTTTCACAGATTTTGCTTGGCTTAAAAGACCTTCACAAACTTCATCTGGTTTCTTCTTACAGCTTGTATTACTCACAGAAGTGATATTTTGAACTGAAGTATTTATCACTGGGTCTGAAGTACTAGTGGTGTCAGAGATTTCTGCTTTTGTAGCAGGCACACTAGATGGTGGAGATTGTATATCTGCCTCAGTGACTTTTACAACTGGAGATGAACCTCGAAACTCAGGACTGCTGGTGCTGCTTGGAGAGGTCATTTGTTCCTTATTTGGTAATGGTTGTGAAGGACTGATAGGTGATGGCGGGGAAAGCGTGGTTCCAGAGGAACTTGAACTGCAGGCAGTCAGTGAAGAACTGGTGATTGGTGAAGAGATTTTTGATAATACCGGTACTTCCATTCCCTTCTCCGTTGTCAATTTAGTTGCAGCGAAGTGTGTTCTGTCATGTCTTGTTTTGGTGCCTCCATTCCCTATTCCAGAAGATAACCCATAAGTTGCAGGTGGACTGAAATTTGGGCATGGAACTCCACTTTCTTGTTGTCTATTTTGTCCTGGTGTCACACTTTTTTCATACTGGGTATTGTTCTTGTAGTTGTCAGCTATTCTTTGATAGGTCTTTCTCAATTTATGAGTAAGGATCACAGATGGTTTAAAATGAACAGCGTGATTTGTTGCTATGGAAACTGGCTTTGGGATCAAAGGTCCCTTAACAGGGGGATACTGAGAGTCCAGCTTAATCTTTTTAGCCTGAAAATCTGTGGAATATATATCACTTCTATCAAGATAATTCACAGCTGACGAAACAGCAAAAGGTATTTTTTTTGCATCCTGTAGAGGGCTGGACCTCTTCTCTAAGGATTGTAATATTCGCCGAGCTGCTAAACTAGTCACACCCAGAGACTGTGCATTGAGTTGCTTAGCTTTCATCTGTGTTCTAACTGGTGCCTGATAAGGAGTACTCTGTAGTTGAGACCATCCTGCAGGAGCTGAGGCAGCACCATATGCTGTTTTTCCAGGATAAAAAGGAGAATCCCCAAACTGATTTGTTTGAAGGGTCGAAGAATTCCCAAGTGAAGAGGAATGTGTTTCGAAGGCAGACAAGTTGAATGCTGGGTTTTTTGAGCTGGTGGCAATGTGCTGTGGGGCAGCTGGAGAAGCCTCAGGCTCTATGGAGCACAGAGGTGGGACTGAAGGATACTTTGCAGCAGCTATATCTTTATCAGAAGCTCTTGAAGAAAAATCACTGGTAGTTGAGCTGTTATCATCATGCTGATTTTTCTTTACAAAGGAAAATCCAGAACCGCCAATTGGCAATGCCAATGATACAGTCGACTGGCGGTATAAAGCAGGGGATTCCAACATGGAGAACCGCAGATGGCTCTGATGAAGAGAAGGCCTTGTTGACACATCTGCATGACTTGAAGCAGAGCTAGTTGTTGAAGGTTCTTCTGTATTATCGACTGTTGGTGCAGGAGTAGGAGTGATCCTCCCATCACTAGTACTGGAGCTCTCCTCAGTGGCCTGCGTGAGACGCTCATCTTCTCTATTTTCCTGCCCACGTGGTACCTGCCCTGTGTCTGCTGAGCACCTGAGTACAACTTCATTCGTGTTTAAGTATCTCTGCAGCCATCCTGGCACAATATTCCTTATGGATTCTGTAAGCCTTCTTAGGATGCCCCCATGCCTCGGTCGCCCCTGCATATAAGGCTTAATCAGCCCTTTGTGGATAGTTCGTGTCCGGATCTTGCCGCCGCCCCTTCCCAGTCCTCCGGCTCCGGAGGCCATGGCGAGGCTCTGCGGCTCCTGGTCAGGCCGGCAACCGGGCGGGTAACGGGGCAGGTGAGAGGGGCGGGAGAGCGGGGGGGGGGGGGGAGGGACCTTGGGGCAATCCCCCACCCGGGCTTGGCCCAGATGGCCGCCCGGATGGGGACACAGCACCCCAGGGACCACGAGGTTGAGAACAGGAGCAGAGCAACAGTGCTCACTGGCAGAAGGGGGGCTTGGCGGCGGAGAGACAGCTAAGCTGGCTCGTGTCCGGTCGGAACCCGCGTCTGTGACATCACGGTCTCTATGGAGATGCCCCGCAGAAAAAGGCGCGGGAGGCTCCTCGCGCTGCTGAGTTCCAGCTGGACCCATGGCCTGTTCTTTTCCATTGCTCAGGTGGTTGCTGCTGCACCTGAGGCCCCCCGGTGCCGCCCGCCTTCCCTACCCCTTTGTGAACAGCGCCTGCCCCCGCCGCGGTAGATAGCGCAGCTCTGCCTATTCCGTTGTTTTTAATGAAGATATGTCCACATTTATTTCAAACATAATTCTATTGAGCACTTAATATACTATAGCAAATTGTGAACATAACTTTTATTGCACTGGGAAACCAAAAGCAACGTGGAATTCACTTTATTGCAATGTTTGCTGAATTGCAGTAGTCTGGAACCAAACCTTCAATATCTGGGACCCCCTGGATAAAGATTACAGGCTGCCTAGGGGTTAGTTTAGGGGGCTAAATAGTTCTAAAATTCTTTATTAAGAAAACAACACCACTATATGCTTCACCCCATGTCCTTCTCTCACAGGAAACCATTTTGATTGTTTTACACTTTTTCCTGGGTGTGCCATCTCCATTTCATCCCTAAGAGCTAGCTTTCTTATTATGCCTAAGCCCTGCGATGTCAGAAAGAAAGATGGATGTTAAAGATTGTTATAGTATAATCTAGGAATGCCTAGAGTGTATAATAATAGTGAAATGTACAATGTACAAATTTTAAAAATGTTTTTGCATGAGGAAGAACAAAGGAATGTCATTATTGAAGGGTGCTGAAAATAGATGGTAATTAATATTTTAAAATTTCACCTTATGTGTGAGACTAAAGCAAAAAATGTTTGTTACAAAATTTATATTTTGACTAGTGCATTTCCTAATATAACTTATGTAGATAGTTTGATCGAATGCCATAAGTACTTGGAATCTCAGGTAGGACATGAGAGTTTGTTGGTTTGTCCAGAGTGATGCCCCGATGAATCCCAGAGTGATTTGATCAGTGAGTGGAAAAGTGTTTGCAAAGCCCCCTTCAGGGAATGGTGAGAACGGGGAGAAATTCAACTTCACCAAGTTGAATTCTTGATATTCTCACAAGCAGTGTGAACAACCAAAGTTATAGGCTGAGCCCCCAGTCTTGTGGTTTGTTCATATGTAACTTAACCCCACAAAGGATAGGTCAAGTTTACTTAAAATTTAGGCCTAAGAGTCACCCCCAAGAGAGCCTCTTTTGTTGCTCAGATGTGGCCTTTCTCTCTCCAACCAACACAACAAGCAAACTTACCACCCTCCCCCTGTCTACGTGGGACATGACTCCCAGGGGTGTGGACCTTCCTGGCAACGTGGGACAGAGATCCTGGAATGAGCTAAGACTCAGCATCAAGGGATTGAGAAAAACCCTAGAATGAGCTGAGAATTAACATCAAGGGATTGAGAGAACCTTCTAGACCAAAAGGGGGAAGAGTGAAATGAGACTATGTGTCAATGGCTGAGAGATTCCAAACAGAGTTGAGAGGTTATCCTGGAGGTTTTTCTTATGCATTAAAGTAGATATCACCTTGTTGTTCAAGATGTAGTGGAGAGGCTGGAGGGAACGGCCTGAAAACGTAGAGCTGTGTTGCAGTAGCCATGTTTCTTGATGATGATTGAACAATGATACAGTTTTCACAATGTGACTCTGTGATTGTGAAAACCTTGTGTCCGACGCTCCTTTTCTGTACCATATCAACAGACGAGTAGACCGTATGGAATAAAAATAAATAATAGGGGGAACAAATGTTAAAATAAATTTAGTTTGAAATGCTAGTGGTAAATGAAAGCAAGGGGTAAGGGGTATGGTATGTATAATCTTTTTTTCCCTATCATTTTATTTCTTTTTCTGTTGTCCTTTTATTTTTTTCTAAATCAATGCAAATGTTCTAAGAAATGATGAATATGTAACTATGTGATGATATTGTGAATTACTGATGATATATGTAGAATGGAATGATATCTTAATGTTTTTGTTTGTTAATTTTTTAAAATTAATAAATGAAAAAAAAAAAAAAGCAATTCTGAAATAGGTTACCAGGGGCTGAGAAGAGGAAGTTATTGCTTAATGGGTACAGATTTTTTGAGGTGATAAAAAAGTTGGGGTAATGAATACTGGTGATGGAAGCAAATTACTGTGCAAGTAATACTACTATACAGTTGATAGTGGTTAAAATGGGATATTTGAAGTTGTACATTGTTAGTACAATTTTTAAAATGTTTGGAAAAAATAATTCTGGAGACTTTGTTTCTTTTCATACTCTGATACAAGTATCAGTTGCCACACTACCAAATTTCTGCAGCAATTTTTATCTAGAGAAGCAAGCTGGCTCACCCTTTTTATCTGTTCATGTGATGGAGCTAATGATAGCTGCCAACTTTAACTGAAGGCACACTGTGTGTCACACACCATTGGGCTCTTTATACATCAAATCTTCTCAGAAAATCCATGGGGTAGGTAGGTCCTATAATTATGCATATCTTACAGTTGAGAACACTAAGCCTCCCAAGAAATGAAGCTGCCCAAGGGAAAAAAGATAATTGTAACACTGACCAAGAATACTGGTAACTCAGGAACCATGTTATTTCCAAAAGAGCAAAAACTTCTGAAAACAAGAGTATTTTATTTTTACTTTAGCCAGCAGTGTTGGTAAAAAAAACTCTCAACTTTCAAAGCCAACTGTGTTCTGTCCCCAGACTTCTTCTTGGATCATGAATTTATATCCAACTGACAAGTGCTCCAAAGAAAAGAAACCCAAATTGTGAGAAAAACATGTCTATTTCCCATCAGAAGAATGCTAAGAAAGCTCCCAGCATTTTTCCTGAACTAGCCTTGGAGCAAGTGGCTTCATCTGGAATGGCTGAGGAAAGGCCAACTCTCTCCTTCCCAATCACCCCCACCAAAGAACACCAGTTGCTCACAGCAGTCGCAGAATCTATACTGGATGCCCTCGAAGAGGAAGGGACTTCAAAGTCAGACCTATAAGGTCTGGCCTCTGAAGAAAAAAATCTTGGTTTGAGCTAAACAAATCAGTGCTTCAGAACCACTTATTCCAAATTCACATTTTGCCAGACATTCCAAAAGAAAGGCAAAGTATCTGCCTCACTTCAAGGCTATGGCCACCCCCAACATGCTACACTGTTGTCTTCAGGTGGAACTGCTTTCCATGGTGAACTTTTTCTCCTGGGTTAGGCCCAATGGTGCTGAGGGGATCTCAGTCACTAACAGTCATCATTTCTTTAAGAATTCCAAACCACATACTTGTCTGGTTTAATTCTTCCTTTTTTTATCTTTTCCCCAAAACCTGTTTTACATCTTCTAGCCTAGTTTCAAAACTACAAACACACTGAAACTAAAACAGGAAACACAAAAATAACACAGGAGCCAAATACCATGGTATGAGATAGTCAATACTGTAACTTATACTCAAATCGTCTCACCTCAGCCTTCTCAGAGGCTGGAGAAAATTTAGCATGCTCAGGAACTCACAGGCAGCCATTGCAAGGTCCCTCCAAGACTACATGGTCACGTGGGTCCAAGAGCCCAGTTTGAGATGGCAACAAAACCACCATCAAGCTGTGTTTTTCTCGCCATAGGAAGCCCGTGTGTTTTCTGGACTAGAGTTTCTGCCCCAGCTCCAGGGCTGGAGATGTCAGCTCCAAGTAGCAGTGAGGTCTGGAAATTAATACTGAAAACTACGTTTTGTCTGGATATCATCAAGAATCTGTTGCAGCTCCTCATCTTCAAATCGCCCCTCCAGGCTACAAGAAAATCAAAAGAAAGGGGTAATTAGTGATTAAAGGGTCTCCCCACACTCTTCTTTAATGCACGCTTATCTATGAGCTTGCCACACATTCTGTTGTTATTTTCTATTTTTTTTTCAAAGAGACAAAGAGATTATTACTAGGCACATAGTAGGAGAGCAGATAGCCTACCAGCCCAAGATCTGTCTCCCAGAACTGCAGTAATTCTGGTAAGTTTTTATTAAAGAAAAAGATGGGCAGGGTTTAGGGTAATGAGAACAGTGGTCCCAGATGATGTAATTAAAGGTGACCTAATTATTGAGCATGTGCAGATTGGTTACATGCTTAGTCACAGAACATATGTTAAGAAAATGGAAGAATGGGATACAGGTGACTTGTAGGTTTAAGTCTGAGCTACTGCACATGTCAGGCAGGTCCATTTTGGTTAGATTCAGTCTTGGTTATCAAGATAACTTTGGAGTTGGGGTGAAACCCACTGTATATTTATGCATAAGCACTTTTTACTATATATTTTTTCTATCTGTTTCTTTTCCTTTTATTTCAAGCATATAAAAGGTAATACAAAATAAGTTAACCTTAACAGTTAGCCCTATTTGACTTAGATTTCTTTACTAAAAGCTGACAGAAACTGATGGGCCTTGTGTATGTGGTCCCATCCTAGTACCTTCCCTTTTCCCCCAGAAGTAACCACTATCCTATACTTGGCACTTATCATTGTTATACAAACCTTTATACTTATTATACATAAGTATCCATAAACAATATATAGCATTATTTTTCAACTTTATAAGGAATGGCATCATAACCATGGTTTCTTCCTGCAACTTTTTTTCTCTCAAAATTAATTTTAACACACATTCTATGCTGTTTTAACTCTTTAATTTTTTTTTTTCTTTTTTAGGTGCATGGTCCAGCAATCAAACCCAGATCTTCTGCACGGAAGGTGAACATTCTACTGCTGAAGTACTCTAGCTCATTAATATTTTTACTGCTGTAAAATCCACATTGTATGAAGATATAATAAGCTATTTATCAATTTTCTTGTTGACTGACATTCAGCAAATTTCTGTATCTACTAACCAAGCTGCAATGAACACTGTAATATATGTCTTCTTGTAAACCTGCTTGAGAGCATATACCTAGAAATGGATTTTTGGATCACATGGCATTAACTTTACTCGATGTAGCCAAATTCTCTCAAAAGTTACTGCAACAATTTACACTCTTACCATTCTTCCTAACATTTGGTGTAGTACGCCGGCCGTATATACCTAAATTTTAACCTTAATTTAAAATTTAGAATTTCTTACCTCCCACTACTAACCTTGGTATGAGGGCCTTGGACTCCTCAGCAGTCTCTGGGCAAAGATTGGCCAAACAGGCCAACTCAAACTTATGAAGCTTTTTCTGTAGCAACAAGCTGATCATAGGAAGAGAATCCAAAAGAAAAGATCAGAGACTGCTCCACAGGAAAAGGGGGCATCAAATATAGCTAGCAAGGAAAAAGTAGAGCACTCAAAATCCTTCTACTATGGCTAGGTATGGCTGCAAAATCCTACTTTCAAGTCATCTCCTATACCTAATCCTGGAGAACAGGGAAGTTCTAGTAAATCAGCCACAGGCCAAAAAGGGCAGAGGACTACAAGTTTTGAAAAGCCTCTATATGTACAACTCAGGAACTTAAACTTTTGCCCAGAATTTTGTCCTCTGTTCCCTGCTTTTCTTCAGTTTCCTTTGATTTTAATTTTATGTCAACCAAAAAATGCAAACATCTTAACTTATGATCATTCCGTTCTACATATATGATCAGTAATTCACAATATCATCACATAGTTGCATATTCATCATGATGATCATTTCTTAGAACATTTGCATCAATTCAGAAAAAGAAATAAAGACAACAGAAAAAAATTCATACATACCATATCCCTTACCCCTGCCTTTCACTGATCACTAGCATTTAAATCTAAATTTATTTTAACATTTGTTCCCCCTATTATTTATTTTTATTCCCTACGTTTTTCTCGTCTGTTGATAAGATAGGTAAAAGGAGCTGTGGGCACAGTTTGTGAAAACTTACACAACTATGCAGCTATTATTTGTGTGCTTTTCTGTATGTTTGTCACATTTCAAAAAATGTGTCTAAGACTAAGACTGGTCTATAGGTCTGAGTTCCAAAAGGAGGAGTGCTCTCACCAGGAGACACAACAATGATTCTATTGAACTGGAAGTTAAGACTCCCACCTGGCCACTTTGGGCTCCTCATGCCTCTGAATTAACAGGCAAGGAAGAGGATTACTGTTCTGTCTAGGGTGATTGATCCTGATCATCAGAGGGAAATCGGACTGCAAGTACACAAAGGAGATAGAGAAGAATTTTCCTTGAATATAGGAGATCCCCTAGGACATCTCTTAGTCCTATCATGCCCTGTGATTAAAATCAATGGAAAACTGCAACAACCCAATCCAGACAGGACTACCAATGGCCCAGAAACTCCAGGATTGAAGGTTTGGGTCTCCCCACCAGGCAAAGAACCACAGCCAGCTGAGGTGCTCACTGAGGGGAAAGGGAACATGGTAGTGGAACAAGGTAGTGATAAACATGAGCTACATCTACATGGTCAATTGCAGAAATGAGGGCTGTAGTTGTTGAATAGTTCTTCCTTATTTTGCCAAGAATATGTTTGTATATATGTATTAATCAAATATTTTTATTTCCTTTGCTCTTTTACTCATTATCACCCAACCATTGATAATAGCTACTTTTCATCATATTTATTAGGTTAAATCAAAGAGGAAGAGTGAAACTCACTGAAGGACTTTGCATCCTCTTCTGTGGGAAGCATTAGCATGTTTTGGGGTTGTACATAGGATAGTTGTGTCATGTGTGACAACAGTTAAATCTCTGCTGTTGCCTTTATTTGGAGATAAATAAAGGAGATGTGTCAGTGCCCAGATGACAAGGAGTGGACTGGTGATGTTTTCAATGTGTCAGCTTGATTAGACTAAGTTCCCAGTTATACAACCAAATACTAATTTACGTGGTTTTGTAACTGTACTTGTAGATGTCCATAACTGATTGACTTCAAGCAAGGGAGATTATCCTGCATAATCTTTGTGGACTTGATTCGTTCAGTTTTATGGCCTCAAAAGCAGAGTTGAGGCTTCCCTTAGGAAGAACAAATTCTGCCCAAGGACCCATGCACAGGTTTCCAGCATGCCCTTCCTGACCACCTGCCCCGTGGATTCACACTGATGTCAGCCAATTTCTTGCAGTAAACCCCTTCTTCTGTCTCCTACTGGTTCTGCCTCTTTGGATGAACCATAACTTAGAGAAGTAGAGACACCCAGCCCTGGGAAAGATGCCCACACTCCCTTCCTATTCCATCAATTCACTGAAATTTGTGTTGCTGCCATGAGCACAGGAAAGGCAATCATGGGGACTGCGGGAAAGGCATGGGTGGGTTATGTCCTCAGAACTGTCCACAGAAACGAGAAAGATGAGCCACTTTCAGGGAAGCTAAATAAACCAGGGGTGCATGCCTCTCTCCACCAGTCATGTGTGTGCTCATTGGGTGGGAACTGTGAATTATTCAGCTTTGTTGCTTCTGCAGAGCACAACAGATTCTTAAGAAATGCATATCACCAAATAAATACACAAAATAAAATTGGTAGGGCCTGGGGGTGTTCACAGCCATTGCAGCCTAGAAACAGACCCTACCTTCTGTCTGCCTGGGCTGAGCATTTTGAGGAGGATATAAGCTAATCGGCAGAAATTTCTGCAAGTTTCTCTGATATAGAAATAAGACAAATGAAGTATCCCCTGTGGTACTCTACTTCCTATTCCCATGTGTTGGCTGCATTGCTAAAATGTGCTCATTGTAGGGTGTTCTCACACAACCCAGAACAATCAGCAGCACTTTTCCTTGTTTTATATAGTAGCTTCAATGCAATATCGCATGTTAAATATTAATATGTGCTATCATGTCATCTTAGAAGAGTTGAAAGGCAATTTTTAAAATGTAATTATAAAATCATACAACATCAAATTTTGTATACACATTGCCTAATATTATGGGAAATATGACATATTGAAATGTTGCTTTGCTAAGTGTACATGGTATATATTAGTAATAATACTTCATTATGATTATTACATGGGTAGTCTTACAAATGAATACAAAACCTTTACAAATAAATACAAAACAAGAATATGGAATGAGAGATGAGTGAATAATCTGGACGCTGGATGGGAGTGGATTTAATGCAGACTATGGATTTCCTGTGCATGGACAGATGCAGGTTCCCAGGTGGGGCGGGGACCCAGGGCAGGTGGGGGCTGCGATTGCATAAGGAGCTAGTCAGCACGCTGGTCTCACCTCTCACTGGTCTCACCTCATCACATTATCTGAGTGCAATAATGAGATGAGTAATGTACAGCCTCAGCTCACGAAGTCTTTTCAATTGGGAAAGATATCGTCCTTTGATAATATCTCTGGGAGAAGGGCATGCCCAGCACAGGCAGAGGAGACCTGAGCAACGTGCAAGCCACAAAGGACCTCACCTGCATGCAGCCCAGGAAGGACACATGGAGCAGACCTGACTCACCTGCAGCCCAAGACACATGGAGCAAACCTGACTCACCTGTAGGACAGAGATGGAACAGATCACACCAGCCTGCAGCACAGACACCTGGAGCACACCTGACCAGCCAAAACCCAGGACATATGGACCAGGTCTGGCCTGTCTGCTGGACAGACACACAGTGCAGAGCCGACCCACCTGAAGCCCAGGAAGGATTGATGGAGTAGACTTGACCAACAAGGAGCTCAAGAAGGACACATGGAGCAGAACTGATACCCCTGCAGGACAGACACATGGAAAAGAAATGACTCATCTGCAGCCCTGAAAAGACACAAGGAGCAGCCCTGACCCACCTGGCACCAGGACACACAGATCAGAACAAACTACCTGCAGGACAGACACAAGGAGTAGACCTGACCCACCTGCAGCCAAGGAATGACACACAGAGCAGACCTGACCTGCCTGCAGCCCAGGAAGAATACATGAAGGAGACCAGACCTAGTTGTTAGACAGACACATAGAGCAGACCTGACCAGCCTGCAGGAAAGACACACAGACCAAACCAAACCCACACGCAGCCCAGGACACACAGCAAACTTGACACACCTGCAGGACACACACGTGGAGCAGACCTGACCCATACACAGCCCAGGACACAGAGCAAACCTGTCCCATAGGAGCCCAGGAAGGATGCAGTGAGCAGACCTGACCCACCTGCAGCCCTGGAAGGACAAACAGAACTGACCTGACCCACTTGCACCCAGCCAGCACTGCCCAGGTGAACAAGCTGCACTGCCAAGTGATAATAAGTGGCTGGCTCTAAGCACAATGTGGCAAAAACTAACAGAGCCAGCACAGCCAGCACTTTGAGGTTGTAAAGTACCAGGAACATGCTTCCTAGGGAAACCCTCAGCCAGTGGGAGCTAGAGGACCTCTCTCAGAGACCTGGGGTTGACAATTTTGCAAGACCTTCTTTACACTTCTCAGCAGGTACCAGAGGGACAGAGCTGCGGCCCACGGTGACACTTATTTGGTAATGCTCACTTCTTGTTGGCCTTTCAACCTCTTTATCTGTTCTTACCCCATATTCTGTGAACCACCTCTCACATAAACTACCTCCAGGGGCCAGTGAGAAAGATGCTGCCTACAGGAAGAAGGGAGGTCCTCGGGCATAGTGTTCCACCCAAGGGATGCTGGGGGCGGGCTGGGACACTGGGCTGGGTGGGCACTGGGCAGGGCCAGGCTGAGCCATAGGCTGAGTGTCAGGCTACACTGGTGCTGATGCTTGGGCATGTGTCCCCCTGGAAGGGTGGGGAGCTGTAGTGGCTGTGTATGGCATGTGTTCCCCTAGGAGGGTGGGGAGCTGGGGGGCACTGGTGTATGCAGCGTGGGTCCTCCATGCCAAGGTCAGGGCCTGATGGGGGGAATGCACTGGACCCTGTAGCTGGCTTAGGGACATTCGGGTGGGTGAGCCTGATAGTACTGGAACCCAGTTCACCCAGAGTCCCTAGGCAGCAGCCCTTCCCTAGAGATCAGAACCCCCCACCCAGTGGTCAGAGGTCATGCATGGCCTCCCCTAAGGCCCATGTCTTTTAAAATGAGGATTTCCTCCTCAAGATCTGCCCCGCCTTCCATCATTACTTCCAGACTTAATTTCTAAGGTCAGATTTGAGCATAGCTCAAGAAAGAAAATCAGTCTTTCCCATGTGGGCATGGACCCTGAGGGGTCATATCAGGTGGGGGGTGGGAGAAGCTGAGGCTGGATGTGGTATGGAGGTGGCTGTGCTAACCATCACTCCCAGCCAGGCCCCTGCCAGTCCTGACCCCTGGCCAAGACGAACTGGGCCTGAGAGAGAGAACAGTGGTCTTCAGTGAAGGAGAGAGAGATGCAGCACATCCCCCTCGCGGTGCTGAGGAGGGGTCCGAAGGCTTTGGGGCTGGGGCAAAGTGGAATAAGCTGTCATGCAGGACTGAGGACTCTCAGCCAAAGGTGAAGGGAGCTGTGACCCAAGCTTCCCCACCTCTTTTGGGTGGACAATTCTGAAAGGCACTGCACAGCCTCACTGGGCTGCCCCTTGGGATCGATGCAGGTGCCCCTGGTGACAATTCCACAACGAGCCACCCATTGGCTTCTCCTCTGTTCCATTCTCACCTCCATCTTTCTCATCTCTGCTCTCCAGAAGCAGCTTTCAATAACCCACCTGCACCCAGAGCCTTTTCTGAGGCTGCTTTTGGGGGCACCAGAGCAGCACCCTCTAATAACCATAGTTAAATTACCACCTGCACACCAAATCTCTCTTTTGTTATAACCTGGCATGGGTCACGACGATGAGGGGCTGTGAGATGGGCTGATTTTCAGTCCCTCCCTCTGGGTGCAGACGCTGATATCCCATCACCATGCTCTCCCATCGAGTGAAATCGGGCTGTAATTTCCCCCATCTTACAGTCATTTCAAAAGATTGTGCTTGGCGTAAAGACAGAGACAGTGAAATACAGCAGAAAAGCTCAGTTATGAAATCTGTATCAGCTGTAATGATAACAGAGCAGACATCTGAGGAAGTCACAAAACTTTTGAGCACCCTCTTAGAGGGAGGCAGCTTAAAGAAAGTAGCCTGTGCAAATATCAGTTCACACCTGTTTTAGCCTGCACGCAGCTGGGACTGCGATATACCAGAACTGCAACAGATTTTATGAAAGGGAATTTAATAAGTTACAAGTTTACAGTTCTAAGGAAGTGAAAGTGTCCAAAGAAAGGCATCCAGGGAAAGACACCTTAATTAAAGAAAGGGTGATACATCTGCAACACCTGTCAGCTGGGAAGTCACACTTCTGGCAGTCATTGCATGATTTCACTTGAAACATTCATTACATTATATACTAGTGATTACCCCAACATTTTAACACATTTAACCCCATCTCGTTAACCCTGCCTAGATTTAGATATGTTCTACATCTCTCCTTAAAAGGTTTGCCTTGCTTTTCTTCATTCTTGTCACTCTATCCTCTTGCTACCTAGTACCTTAACACTCCTGGGGTTTTAGATCAAGATGATTATAAAGTTATTTTTATTTTAATCACACATTTGAATCCACTATTTAGTGTTCCTATTTATTTTTCTGAAAATTGTTCCTCATTTCTCATTTTTCTTTAGGTTTCTTTTCTTTTCTTTCATAAGTGCATCCTCCAGAGTCATTTTTTTTTCCCAAAGAGGGTGAACAGATGGTCTTAGCTCTGCGAACTGGAATGGCAGCTTGTCTGTATTGTAATCTCATGTTTATTTGATAGATTCTGTGTTTTTTAAAATTCTATTTCCAAAGTTATTATTCATCAGAATTGTGAAGTCTCCATTAGTTTTATGTCCAGGAGTCTTCTAATAAGTTTGACGTGGATCTGATTCTTTCCCCACTGTAGATCATTCCTGTTTATTTCTAGAAGAAATTTGGAAGGGTCTTTTCAGCTCTGTTTTGTCACTTCTCAAGACAAGTTAAGAATTTTCAAACTAAACCCTTAAGTTCTCCAGGTTCTGGGAACTTTTCTTCCCAATTTTCACACTACTGATTTTTTTAAACATTTTGAGAATACCATTATAGCAAATTGGGGGTGGGAGGTGGTAAGGGGGGCATGGCCAGTGCATGCATAACCTGAGTTATGTCCCAGACCTGGCTGGTACCTGAGGATCTGAGGATTCACGGGAGACATGTTCCTTCCTTCCCTCCCAGGCATGGCCATGCTCAGAACCCCTCCTCACACCACCACCTCATGCTGTGGGGTGGCTGTTTCCTGGGTGACCACAGACAGTGCTGCTTTCCAGGGGTTCTAAACAAATCACAGAACTAATGGGAATGAAAGGCACAGTAGAGGAGATGAAAAAAACATTGGAAACTTACAATGGTAGATTTCGAGAGACAGAACATAGGATTAGTGAACTGGAGGATGGAACATCTGAATTTGGGCAAGAAAAAGAACATATAGGGGTAAAAATGGAAAAATATGAGCAGGGACTCAGGAAACTGAAAGACAATATGAAGCTCATGAATATGCATGTTGTGGGTATCCCAAAAGGAGAAGAGAAGGGAAAAGGAGGAGAAAACTAATGGAGGAAATTATCACTGAAAATTTCCCAACTCTTATGAAACACTTAAAATTATAGATCCAAGAAGTGCAGCGTACCCCAAAGAGAATAGATCCAAATAGACGTACTCCAAGACATTTACTAATCAGAATGTCAGAGGTCAAAGAGAAAGAGAGACTCTTAAAACCAGCAAGAGAAAAGCAATCCATCACACACAAGGGAAGCCCAATAAGACTATGCATAGATTTCTCAGCAGAAACCATGGAGGCAAGAAGACTGTGGGATGATATATATAAATTATTAAAAGAGAAAAACTGTCAACCAAAAATTCTATATCCAGCAAACTTTTCCTTCAAAAATGAGGAGAAATTAAAACACTTTCAGCCAAAAAATCACTGAGAGAATTTAAAAATGACCAAGAGACCAGCTCTGCAAGAAATACTAAAGGGAGAACTAGAGAGAGATATGAAAGGACAGAAGAGAGAGGTGCGGAGAAGAGTGTAGAAAGGAAGACTATGAGTAAAGGTAAAAAGAAGGAAAATCAGATATGACATATAAGATCCAGAAGGCGGGATAGTGGAAGAGAGTACTACCTGTGCAGTGGTGACACTGAATGTTGATGGACTGAATTCCCCAATCGGGAGACATAGACTGGCAAAATGGAGTAGAGAACAGGACCCATCTATATGCTGTCTCTACTCAAAGGACATGAGGGTGAGGAGACAAATGGACATTTGCACACCAATCTTTATAGCAGCATTATAATTATTTACAATTACCAAGAGATGGAAACAGTTAACATGTCCATCAACAGATGGGTGGCTAAACAAACTGTGGCATATACATACGATGGAATATTATGCAGCTGTAAGACAGAATACAGTTATGAGGCATGTAACAACATGGATGGACCTTAAGGACATTATGCTGAGTGAGATTAGCCAAAAACAAAAGGACAAATGCTGTATGGTCTCACTGATATGAACTGACATTAGTGAATAAAGTTGGAATATTTTGTTGGTAACAGAGACCATCAGGAGATAGAAATAGGGTAAGATATTGGGTAATTGGAGCTGGAGGGATACAGATCGTGCAACAGGAGTGAATATAAAAACTCAGAAATGGACAGCACAATACTACCTAACTGTAATACAATTATGTTAAAACACTGAATGAAGCTGTATGTGAGAATGACAAAATTTATATTTTGACTAGTGCATCTCCTAATATAACTTATGTAGATAGTTGGTTGAACAACATAAGTACATGGAACCTTGGGTAGGACATGGGATTTTGTTGGTTTGTCCAGAGTGGTGCCCCCATGAATCCCAGAGTGATTTGATCAGTGAGTGTAAAGTATTTGCGAAGTCCCTTTTGGGAAATGGTGAGAATAGGGGAAAATTCAACCTCCCCAAGTTGAATTCTTGATATTCTCACAAGCAGTGTGGACAACAAAGCTATAGGCTGAACCCCCAGTCTTGGGGTTTGTTCATATGAAACTTAACCCCACAGGGGATAGGTCAAGCCTACTTCAAATTAGGCCTAAGAGTCACCCCCAAGAGAACCTCTTTTGTTGCTCAGAAGTGGCCTCTCTCTCCAGCTAACACAACAGGCAAACTCACCACCCTCCCCCTGTCTACGTGGGACATGACTCCCAGGGGTGTGGACCTTCCTGGCAATGTGGGACAGAAATCCCAAAATGAGCTGAGATTCAGCAACAAGGGATTGAGAAAAACTCTAGAATGAGCTTAGACCCAGCATCAAGGGACTGACAAAACCGTCTCATCTAAAAAGGGGAAGAGTGAAAAGAGACAAAGTGTCAATGGCTGAGAGATTCCAAACAGAGTCGAGAGGTTATCCTGGAGGTTATTCTTATGCATTAAGTAAATATCACCTTGTTATCCAAGATGCAATGGAGAGGCTTGAGGGAACTGCCTGAAAATGTAGAGCTGTGTCCCAGTAGCCGTGTCTCTTGAAGATGATTGTATAATGATATAGCTTTCACAATATGACTGGGTGATTGTGAAAACCTTGTGTCTGTTGCTCCTTTTATCTACCTTGTCAAGAGATGAGTAGAACATATGGAATAAAAATAAATAATGGGGAAACAAATGTTAAAATAAATTTAGTTTGAAATGCTAGTGATCAATGAAAGGGAGGGGTAAGGGGTATGGTATGTAAAATTTCTTTTTCTGCTTTCGTTTTATTTTTCTGTTGTCTTTTTATTTCTTTTTCTGAATTGATGCAAACGTTCTAAGAAATGATCATGATGATGAATATGCAACTATGTAATGATATTGTGAATTACTGATTACATTGTAGAACAGAATGAGCATATATTAAGAATGTTTGTGTTCCCTTCTTGTAATTTTTTAAATTAATAAAAAATTTTTAAAAATCATGCTACAGTATATAGAATAATATGCTTATATTGAATACAGATGAAGGAAATTTCCCAGCGGAGTAATAGAAACCATAGAAAACATCCACATAGAAATTCTAGAACTGAAAAATACAATATAACTGCAGATTGGATATGACAGAAGAAAGAAATAGTGACCTGGAAAATAGATCAACAAACATTATCCAACAGATAAAGAAATAAAACAGATTTAAAAAAAAAGAGAGAAAATTATAGAAAAAAATAACAGTGTCTCAGTGACATGTGGGACAATATCAAAAGGTCTAACTATAAATGGAGTCCTAGAAGAAGAGACAATTGAGGCAGAAAAATTTTCAGTAAATTATAGCTAAAATTTCCAAAATTTGGTAAAGCGTGTATGTTTGTGGATGTGCACAGAGCACTGCCCCAGCCCGGGAAGGAAGCTGGTGCCCACGACATGGCATGGGGAGAGAGCAGCCTTTGCCAGTGGGAGTTGGCACGAGTCCCATGGGAAGCTGCAGATGCTCCAGCCCAGTTTCGTGATGAAGCCTGTCTGGAAAATGCCACCTGCAACAGCTCCATGTTGAAAACTCAAGGCACATTGTTGTGATAAACCTCCAGAAAGCCCTGGAAAAAGAAACCCTGAGTTCAGCCCAGCATTTCCCAGGAGCACCCTGGGGCTGGAAGCAGTGAGCAGAGCTTCCATGGACGCCCTTGAGCTGACCCTGTCCTTCCAGCCACCCCTGCTTCCACCTGCAGGTCTGGCTGAGTTGAGGGTCCAGGGTCCCTACAAAGGAGACTCTGTCACCTTGGGAGCCTGGGCCACAGCCTCTGTCCTCAAGGATCCAGACAACTCCTTCCCACCCACCTGGGCCCCAGGGCTTCCTGCAGCCCTTCTTTTGTTAGGGGCACGAGTCTCCCCACAAATCCCCACTCTGGCCCCTGGCCCAGTGCCTCTCCTCCCCCTCACCTCTCCCTCCCGGTCTTCCCAGCTCTATATTTGAGGGGATCCCCCTCCCACCCACCTCTGTTGGATGGTCCAGCAGGGACCACTGTCCACCCCAGGCAGGCCATGGAGGCACTAGATGGAGGAGCAGCTCTCAAAGAGGACTGTGGGAAGGGGGAGTGCAACACAGCTACCCAGGAAAGCAGCGTGAGGATGAGGAGGCTCCCAGTGGATGGGATGGGGCTCCCTGGGTCAGGGGCCAGGTGAGATGACAGCCATGTGCCACCTTGCTTCTCCCCCCGCCCCCCCCCCGTCTCAGTCTCACACCCACTCCTCACCCTCCCCTCCCAGCCTCATACAAGCCCCAACATCCACCCCTCTCCCACCTCCCTCCCCTCACCTGTTCTCTCTGGCCTCATCGCCCCTCCTGCGCTGACCACAGCCTGCGCTGACCACAGCCGGCCAATTCCAGGCATCATCATTCATACTTCAGCACTTAGCCCCCACTGTGAAGCCACCATCACACTAGCGAGGGTCCCTGCAGGAACCCATGACAACCTCTATTCCACTGCATTTGCTCTGGAATTGGCTTTTCCCTGCCAATGTGTTAATACTTTGAAAACTCTTAAAATCCATATTCGCATTGTGTCTGATCCCGTAACCCCGTCTTCCTGTCCCTTTGTCCCCAGGGCTCTTGGTCAGTACCTCTCAGGGGCAGTTTCACCCCAGTTTCTACAGGGCAGGGTATTTGGAAGGTGGGGGGACCCTGGAGCCAGCTCATCCCATATGAACTCCTGGGCCGGGGCCCCATCCAGCTGTGTGGGGTCGAGACCAGACCATGAGGCAAAAGGTACTGCTGGAGCCAGGAAGCCTGATGCGCCTGCACGTGAACTTACAGGAACAAACCTGTGGTGAGGTGACGCCACCAGGGGTTACAATTCCATGTACCCCAATAGGAAAACTGACAGTGTCTGTCATGGATTGGGTGGAAAGTAAGTTGAACGTAAGGGTATAGTCATGTACACATATCCACAAGCCCTGCACATGCATGTGCGGACACACACACGCACACATGTGCTTATGCATGCACCATTCACGGTATGCTCATGCGCTTACTGACACATGTACTTGCACAGGCATGTGCACACTCACTGGCAGCCATATGCACACACATGTGCACACATACTCCCTCTTTACTCTTGGACCACGAAGACCAGCCCACAGCTCTGCATTCAGCAATCTGATGGGTGTGGGGTGGGAGAGTGGGAAGCAAGCCCCTATTTGGGGGTCCCCTCTGACCATGGCCCTGAACCTCGGCTCCAGCTAGCTGAGGGACCCCTCCCGGCCACATCCTGAGGGAGGGAGAGAGGGGTGCATCATTTACCTAGTCCCAAAGATGAGCACTCCTGGAGGAATGTCCCTGTGGGCAGGACACACTGCTCACTGAAAGCAAGGGCTCATGTCTCCTCCCACAGGGGAGAAGCTCATAGAAGGAGGCCCGGGGTCCCTCAGACCCGGACAGCAGTTTTTGAGATCACCCTAAGGCAAAGGAGGGGCCCACATGACAAAGCCCTCAGCCTCAGGGCCTTGAGAGACCACTCCACCCGTGCTCCCCAAGCCAGGCGGCACCGGCCACGTCCCAGCCGGAAGCAAGTGCCAAATGTGTTCTTAAAAACGTAGAGAAATTAAGCATTTAGGGGAAAAAATCCTATTACAGCTGGTTCTGGTCAGAAAATTCGCATAAAAATGCCAGCTTCCCTCTCAACACCTGGTAACTCGTCAGCACCGCCTGCTTCCCTCTCCAGAGAGTGTCGTCTCTTCTGTGTGGTCCCTGGTCTCGGGGCAGCCCTGGTGGGGGTGTCCTGATGGAAGCCACCCTCTGTCCTGTCCGGGAGCCCCTCAGAATGTCCCAGGCCCATGGCAGGCCGCGCCAGACCCCAGGGCGTAGAGGAGCCCAGGACTTCTCTCCTCTAGTGCATGCTGAGCTTGGCTCAGAGAGGATGGCCAGCTCAGTGGTTCCTTGAGTTAAACCGCTGTTGGCATTTTTGAATCTGGGCTGTTCACCTACAAATTCAGACTGGAGCCTCCTAATGGAAAGTGTCTCCCAGAGCAGTGATAAGCCAATTTCCACTTTCAGGCTTAACTTCAAGTTGCTGCACACCCCACTACTCGCTGTTGTCTCCCAACCTGAGCCAGGGAATAAAAGACTCTGGGGCAGAAGAGAGGTTTCAGAAAGCAGTGTCTGAAGTGAGTCCAAGATCCTAAGTGGAGTCTTCCAGAGTCCACTGTGGCCATAGCCTCCCTACTTTCCTGGCCAGTCTTGTGGCCCTAAGCCACCCCCTCCGTGCGGCCTCCAGGATTTGCTCCAAGCCACCCCCCTCCTGTACTCCAGGCCACCAATGTTATGCCTTCTTGGAGGCATGTGTCACTTCGTGCAGCATCACCCACTAGGAAGGAGGACCCGGCATGAAACATACACCCTGCAGCCCTGCCCTTGGGGAGGGGCATTCCAGTGGGCAGAATCTGTGAAAAGGAAAGCGGGGGGGGGGGGGGGTGGGGTGGAAGGCCAAGGGAGGGGTGGGTTTCAGTTTCAAATAGAAGCATCCATAAAGGGCCCCGAGCCCTCCACCCCGACTTTGGAAAGTCAAAATGGTGGTTCTGACCTCCATCCAGGGCACCTGCCTAGTCTCACCTCCCCTGCAGCACAGACCTGTGGGAAAACACGGCCTTCACCCAGTCCACGGGCACTGCCAGCTGGGATGTCAGCCCAGGGAGCAGAAGGAACCCCCAGCCCTGAGGGCTCCCTGCACCTCCCAAAACCTTCACCTGAGAACCCCTGCATCACCTGGGACCTTCCCCTCAGACTCCCTACCCCTCCTCGGGAACATCCCCTCAGGACCCACTGCACCTCCCTGGGAGCACCTCTCAGGACCCATTGCACCTCCCCAGGAGCACCCCCTCAGGACCCCCTTGCCCCTCCCAGGGTGCACCCCCTCAGGAACCCCTGCCCCTCCCCAGGAGCACCCCCTCAGGGCCCCCTGCCCCTCCCAGGGAGCACCCCACAAGACCCATTTCACCTCCCTAGGAGCACCCCCTTAAGACCCCCTGCCCCTCCCAGGAGCACCCCCTCAGGACCCCCTGGGCTTCCTCAGGACAATTACCTCAGGACCCCCTGCACCTCCCCAGGAGCACCCCCTCAGCACCCCTGCGCCTCCCCAGGAACACCCCCTAGCACCCCCTGAGCCTCCCCAGGAGGACCTCTCAGGACCCCCTGTGCTTCCTCAGGACAATTACCTCAGGACCCCCTGCACCTCCCCAGGAGCACCCCCTCAGCACCCCTGTGCCTCCCCAGGAGCACCCCCTCAGCACCCTCTGCGCCCCCCGCCCAGAAGCAGTGCAGCAACTACGGAAACTGGTGGCAGTTCTCAGTGGTCAGTGGCTGCGGGTCCCCCTCAGATGCCCCTGAGCAGAGAGGACCTTGGACGGCAGTCGCAGCCCTGGGCTACGCCGTCACCACAGCCGAGTGTCTGATTTGCGTCCTGGGTTTTCTCCACTTTCGCGAGGTTAGCGTTCAGACATGAAAGTGCTGGCTGTGAGCAGCAGACATTCTCCCGGGACTTTGCAGGGAAGACGCGCCATGTGGCTTCCCGGTCCTCTACCGCCCCCTGTTGGTGGAAGCGGGAAGTTGGGAACGGTGAGCGGAGAAGTGGGAGAACACAGGAGCCAGCGGTAACACCGAGGCTCGCTGGGAGACACGGGGGCACATGCAGAGACGGCTGCTCCCTGCAGGAGACACTCCCAACCATGGAAAGGCGGCCAAGCATTTTTCTGCTAGGATCTTCCTAAAAACAGAAATGTCGTTATTGAGGTTTGCTAAGTGCCAATAAATATCCCTGAGCATAGAAATGACACTATTGCTTGACTGCCCCTGCCTGACTGACAAGATGGAGAATGCACCCCTTCTCTAGGGGACCCTCATGGGAGAGGGAAGCCTGGAAGGAGGGGGTGCATCTGCTCAGAAGCCCAGCTCCAGGGAGGTTCTATGCTGCCCTGCAGGCCTCACCCTGGGGAGTCCCTTCCCTGAGGTCTGGGTAGCAGAGCTGGGGGCACTGGAGAACATGATTATTCTACCCTGAGCCAGGACCCCTGCCAATGTGGAGGACAGAATTCATCTTCAGGAGGAAAACAAAGGGATTCACGCAGCCAGTGCCTTGGGGGCCAATTCGATGCCCCATCCCTTGCACCCTCCAGCGTCCAGGCAGGTTGAACCTCTAGGGTGCACCATCTTCCAGTGTCAGCAAAGGGGCACCATGGAATGTCCACATTCTAGGGGTCTTTGGAGCACCAAAGTCAATGAGGGGTAGCGGCCACATAGATGGAGCTTCCAGAAGTCACACTGGTGTGGTGAGCCGCCAGAGGCAACCTGACAGTACCATCCCCATATCATTGCCCAGAGGGACCCTGGTTCCTGCGAGGAACTTGGTTCCTTGTCTATTATCTGCACTTTTCTGAGAATATGGGGGTGGGGGTGGGGGAGTCTGGTGCCCAGGGTTGCTGGTTGACCAGATATTTCATTCTAGAAACTCCTACAGACCAAGGTCTGTGTTGGCCAAAGACTCTTGCCTGAGCCCTGGAAATCACGAGGCCCATGGGCAGACCTGTCAGGTGTCATGATGAGGCCTAGGAGGTGGACCTTGGGATTCCTGCTCTTGAGTCCCGACACTCCCTTGTAGAAGATAGGATTAAAATGAGACCTGTGGAATTAGATGGGAGCAGATGGCATAGGGTGGTGTCGACAGTAAACTGTGGAGAGTGTAATCTGCTTTATGTTATCTGATTTATGTAGAACAGTCTGGGAGGAAGAGAATGTTTGTTTACCCCAAATGGTTACCTAAGTATGAAGGAAGAGCACTGAAAGATAAACACTTTGCTCCCTCAGGAAATGCATGCATGCCTTTGGTCATCCTGCAGTATATAAGCAGGAGCTGGTTAAGAATAAAGTTGTCTGTTGTCTGGTATCACTGATCTTCAAACCTCCTGATCCAGTCTCTTTCTCATCATTCCTTAACATTCTTCAAGCTCCCGTAGGAAGCAACACTCCCTCTGAGAGAATGGCTCTGGACTGGACTTCTCCAATGTGGGCAGGGTACACAAGACCTCACTTCCCCTTCCAGTGCCCAAGACATCAGTTGGCCTTGGGTCCAAGTAATGCACAGAGATGACCTGGCTCTGGGAGGGAGCCATGAACGCACATGGCCTTGTCCTCCGGAATTAAATATGAGAAGTATCACTGGCCACACAAATCATTCTGAACTGTGAGTGTCCATGTACAGCAAATACCACCTATTGCTCATCACTGGGGAGAAATCTCTAAGACCTGGATGTGATGTGTAAAATCACAGGAGTTCCCAGAGTCTTTGGGCTCTGGTAGTGGTTCAGGGCCACTGGTAGAGTTCCCCACCTTGCAGTCACCCACCCCAGCATGGCTTTCCGGATGCAGGCCAGGGCTCTAACAGAAGAGCAGGTATAGGAATTCCCAGAGCCATATCCTCCCACAAATACAGTCCTGTCCCCTGAAGTGATCAGGGGCCCTGGGACAGTGTATTCAGGGGCAGTCAAATACCCAAAGTGAGCTGGGCAGCCAACAATAGGGAGTTGAGGGTGCACTGGCACCTCAGCCAACTTAGTCCATTTCCAGGACACCAATGGAGCCCCGAGAACAAATAAGCTGAGTGCCATACTCCTGGGAGCCAGCTCTGCCTCACTGGGTATTTGGGCCTTCACTCAGTGCCCCCAGTGTGGCCCCAGCATGTGAGATTTCCCCTGAAGACCAGGCATGAAAGGCAGCTCCTCAGAGTCTCACAGATTCATCACCTCTCCCACACTGTGTCCCTCAGATGCTGAGTGTCCACCTCTCCCACCAGCCAGCAGGCAAGGGAAACTTGGGGTCTGGAGCAGGCAGAACCCATGTGATGAAATGGGTCCTCCTGGAACCTGGGAACTCAGAGCACAGACCCTGACTTCCCCAGCATGGAGGGACACCTGATTATGTCCTGCTGGGTCACCATCAAGGAGGGAAGGAACCTGCAGAACAATTTGCAGCAGCCCCACAAGCAGAAACTATATTGGAGCTTTGAAGTACAGAAATTGAAATGAAAAACTCATTAGATGGATTCAGCAGCAAATTTGAACAGGCAGAAGAAAGATTCAGTGAACTTGAAGACAAGACCACTGAAATTATTTGGTGTAAGGGACAGTGTTTTAGTTTCCAAAACATTCCAAAAAGAACTAACACCAATCCTGCTCAAACATTTCCAAGAAATTGAGGAAAAAGGAACTCTACCTAACTCATTTTATGAAGCTAATATCATTTTAATGCCAAAACCAGGTAAAGATGCTATAAGAAAGGAAAACTACAGGCCAATGTCCCTAATGAACATAGATGCAAAACTTCTCAATAAAATATTACCAAATTAAATCCAACAACACATTAAAATAATTATACACCATGACCTGGGGTTTATACCAGGAATACAAGGAATGCAACACAAGAAAACCAATTACTATAATACAGCACATTAACAAATTGAAAGGGAAAAATCACACAATCATCTCGATTAATGCTGAAAAAGTATTTGACAAAATTCAGCATCCTTTTCTGATAAAAACAGTCCAAAAGATAGGAATCAAAGGTAACTACCCTCAATATGATAAAGGAAATATGTGAAAAACCAATAGCCAGCATCATACTCAATGGAGAGAGACTGAAAGCTTTCCCCCTAATATCTGGAACAAGTTAAAGATGCCCACTGTCACCACTATTTTTCACCATTGTGCTAAAAGTTCTAGCTAGAGCAATTGGTCAGGACAAAGAAATAAAAGGCATCTAAATTGGAAATGAAGAAGTGAAACTCTCATTATTTGCATATGATATGACTATACTTGGAAGATCCTGAGAACTTCACAGGAAAGTTACTTGAGCTGATAAATGCAGTAAGGTAGTGGGTTATAAAATTAATGTGCAAAAATCAGTAACGTTTCTATACACAAGCAATGACCTACCTGAGGAGTCAATTCAGGAAAAAGTACCATTAAGAATAGCAACTAACAGAATCAAGTACTTTGAATTTAACTAGGGACATAAAGGACATGTACACAGAAAATTAAATAACATTGCTAAAAGAAATCAAGGGAGATCTAAATAGGTGGAAAGACATTCCCTGCTCATGGATAGGAAGGCTAAATATATTTAAGATGTCAATTCTCCCCAAATTGATCTACAGATTCAACACAGTACCAATCAAAATTCCAACAACCTGAGACTTCCGGAGAAGATGGCAGCTTAGTAAGAGGCGCGGATCTTAGTTCCTCCTCCAGAACAGCTACTAGGGGAGTAGAAACGATACAGAACAGCTCCCGGAGCCACGACAGAGATCAAAAAGACAGCATACCCCATCCTGGAACGGCTGACTGGCTGAGAGAACCCGCTCCGGTGAGATCGCCGAGGGGCGCGGGCTTCCCCGGGCCGGGGCAGCAAGCGGCCGGAGTCCCTCCCTTCCCCCTTCCCGGGCCAGCTGGGACAATTGGATAGGCGGTCCCCTCAAGCCACGGTGGTTGGCGCCCCCCCACACGTGGCCCCCCGGACCAACTGGGAGAATTGGATCGGAGATCCCCAGGCCGTGGAGAACGGTGACCGGGGTTCCTTCCAAACACGTGACTTCCCGGTCCGGCTGGGAACAGTGCACTCTCCCGGGCTGCGGTGGCTGGTGCCCTCCCGCCACGCTTGGCGCCCTGGGCCGACTAGGAGATTTGGATGGGCGCTCTCCCAGGCTGCAGCGGCCGGTGACCCTCCCCGCGTTCGGATCCCCGGGCAAGCTGGCACTCTTCCAAGCCACTTCGGCTGGTGAACCTCCCCCACAGCGAGAGTTTTCCAAAGTTAAAGGACCTACAGCATCTTTTACTGGTGGGACCCGCAGACAAACGTGTGCCACGAGCGCCACCTACTGGGCAGGATAAGAAAAACAGAACCCAGAGATTTCACAGAAAAATCTTTCAACCTGTTGGGTCCAACACCCAGGGAAATCTGACAAATGCCCAGACACCAGCAGAAGATAACGGATCACGCTCAGAAAATTGAAAATATGGCCCAGTCAAAAGAACAAGCCAATAGTTCAAATGAGATACAGGAGCTGAGACAACTAATGCTGAATATACGAACAGAAATGGAAAACCTCTTCAAAAACGAAATCGATAAATTGAGGGAGGACATGAAGAAGACATGGGCTGAACAAAAAGAAGAAATAGAAAAACTGAAAAAACAAATCACAGAACTTATGGAAGTGAAGGATAAAGTAGAAAAGATGGAAAAAACAATGGATACCTACAATGATAGATTTAAAGAGACAGAAGATAGAATTAGTGATTTGGAGGATGGAACATCTGAATTCCAAAAACAAACAGAAACTATCAGGAAAAGAATGGAAAAATTTGAACAGGGTATCAGGGAACTCAAGGACAATATGAACCGCACAAATATACGTGTTGTGGGTGTCCCAGAAGGAGAAGAGAAGGGAAAAGGAGGAGAAAAACTAATGGAAGAAATTATCACTGAAAATTTCCCAACTCTTATGAAAGACCTAAAATTACAGATCCAAGAAGTACAGCACACCCCAAAGAGAATAGACCCAAATAGGTGTTCTCCAAGACACTTACTAGTTAGAACGTCAGAGGTCAAAGAGAAAGAGAGGATCTTGAAAGCAGCAAGAGAAAAACAATCCATCACATACAAGGGAAACCCAATAAGACTATGTGTAGATTTCCCAGCAGAAACCATAGAAGCTAGAAGACAGTGGGATGATATATTTAAATTACTAAAAGAGAAAAACTGCCAACCAAGACTCCTATATCCAGCAAAATTGTCCTTCAAAAATGAGGGAGAAATTAAAACATTCTCAGACAAAAAGTCACTGAGAGAATTTGTGACCAAGAGACCAGCTCTGCAAGAAATACTAAAGGGAGCACTACAGTCAGATATGAAAAGACAGAAGAGAGAGGTATGGAGAAGAGTATAGAAAGAAGGAAAGTCAAATATTATATATATAATACAAAAGGCAAAATGTTAGAGGAAAATATTATCCTAACAGTAATAACACTGAATGTTAATGGACTGAATTCCCCAATCAGAAGACATAGACTGGCAGAATGGATTAAAAAACAGGATCCTTCTATATGCTGTCTACAGGAAACACATCTTAGACCCAAGGATAAACGTGGATTGAAAGTGAAAGGTTGGGAAAAGATATTTCATGCAAATAACAACCAGAAAAGAGCAGGAGTAGCTATACTAATATCCAACAAATTAGACTTCAAATGTAAAGCAGTTAAAAGAGACAAAGAAGGACACTATCTACTAATAAAAGGAACAATTCAACAAGAAGACATAACAATCATAAATATTTATGCACCGAACCAGAATACCCCTAAATACGTGAAGAATACACTGCAAACACTGAAAAGGGAAATAGACACATATACCATAATAGTTGGAGACTTCAATTCACCACTCTCATCAATGGACAGAACATCTAGACAGAGGGTCAATAAAGAAATAGAGAATCTGAATATTACTATAAATGAGCTAGACTTAACAGACATTTATAGGACATTACATCCCACAACAGCAGGATGCACCTTTTTCTCAAGTGCTCATGGATCATTCTCAAAGATAGACCATATGCTGGGTCACAAAGCAAGTCTTAACAAATTTTAAAAGATTGAAATCATACACAACACTTTCTCGGATCATAAAGGAATGAAGTTGGAAATCAATAATAGGCGGAGTGCCAGAAAATTCACAAATACATGGAGGCTCAACAACACCCTCTTAAACAACGAGTGGGTCAAAGGAGAAATTAATAAATACCTCGAGGCGAATGAAAACAAAAACACAACATATCAAAACTTATGGGACACAGCAAAAGCAGTGCTAAGAGGGAAATTTATTGCCCTAAATGCCTATATCAGAAAAGAAGAAAAGGCAAAAATTCAGGAATTAACTGCCCACTTGGAAGAACTGGAGAAAGAACAGCAAACTAATCCCAAAGCAAGCAAAAGGAAAGAAATAACAAAGATTAGAGCAGAAATAAATGAAATTGAAAACATGAAAATAGAGAAAATCAATAAGACCAGAATTTGGTTCTATGAGAAAATCAATAAGATTGATGGGCACTTAGCAAGATTGACAAAAAGAAGAAGAGAGAGGATGCAAATAAATAAGATCAGAAATGGAAGAGGAGACATAACTACTGATCTCACAGAAATAAAGGAGGTAATAACAGGATACTATGAACAACTTTACACTAATAAATACAACAATTTAGATGAAATGGACGGGTTCCTGGAAAGACATGAACAACCAACTTTGACTCAAGAAGAAATAGATGACCTCAACAAACCAATCACAAGTAAAGAAATTGAATCAGTCATTCAAAAGCTTCCTAAAAAGAAAAGTCCAGGGATACAGACTATGCAACAAGACTAGATACAAAAACTCAAAAATGGACAGCACAATAATACCTAATTGTAAAGTAATCATGTTAAAACACTGAATGAAGCTGCATCTGAGCTATAGGTTTTTTTTGTGTCTGTCTGTTTGTTGTTTGTCTTTTTTTTGTACTATTATTATTATTTTTATTTTTTTCTCTATTAACATTCTATATCTTTTTCTGTTGTTTTGCTAGTTCTTCTAAATCAATGCAAATGTACTGAGAAATGATGATCATGCATCTATGTGAGGATATTAAGAATTACTGATTGCATATGTAGAATGGAATGATTTCTAAATGTTGGGTTAATTTCTTTTTTTTTTCTTTAATTAAAAAAAAAAAAAAAGTCCAGGACCAGATGGCTTCACATGTGAATTCTATCAAACATTCCAGAAAGAATTAGTACCAACTCTCCTCAAACTCTTCAAAAAAATCGAAGTGGAGGGAAAACTACCTAATTCATTCTATGAAGCCAACATCACCCTCATACCAAAACCAGGCAAAGATATTACAAAAAAAGAAAACTACAGACCAATCTCTCTAATGAACATAGATGCAAAAATCCTCAATAAAATTCTAGCAAATTGTATCCAACAGCACATTAAAAGAATTATACATCGTGACCAAGTAGGATTCATCCCAGGTATGCAAGGATGGTTCAACATAAGAAAATCAATTAATGTAATACACCATATCAACAAATCAAAGCAGAAAAATCACATGATCATCTCAATTGATGCAGAGAAGGCATTTGACAAGATTCAACATCCTTTCCTGTTGAAAACACTTCAAAAGATAGGAATACAAGGAAACTTCCTTAAAATGATAGAGGGAATATATGAAAAACCCACAGCTAATATCAGCCTCAATGGGGAAAAATTTAAAACTTTCCCGCTAAGATCAGGAACAAGACAAGGATGTCCATTGTCACCACTATTATTCAACATTGTGTTGGAGGTTCTATCCAGAGCAATTAGACAAGAAAAAGAAATACAAGGCATCAAAATTGGAAAGGAAGAAGTAAAACTATCACTGTTTGCAGACGATATGATACTATACGTCGAAAACCCGGAAAAATCCACAACAAAACTACTAGAGCTAATAAATGAGTACAGCAATGTAGCAGGTTACAAGATCAACATCCAAAAATCTGTATCATTTCTATACACTAGTAATGAACAAGCTGAGGGGGAAATCAAGAAACGAATCCCATTTACAATTGCAACTAAAAGAATAAAATACCTAGGAATAAATTTAACTAAAGAGACAAAAAACCTATACAAAGAAAACTACAAAAAACTGCTAAAAGAAATCACAGAAGAACTAAATAGATGGAAGGGCATACCGTGTTCATGGATTGGAAGACTAAATATAGTTAAGATGTCAATCCTACCTAAATTGATTTACAGATTCAATGCAATACCAATCAAAATCCCAACAACTTATTTTTCAGAAATAGAAAAACCAATAAGCAAATTTATCTGGAAAGGCAGGGTGCCCCGAAGTGCTAAAAACATCTTGAGGAAAAAAAACGAAACTGGAGGTCTCGCGCTGCCTGATTTTAAGGCATATTATGAAGCCACACTGGTCAAAACAGCATGGTATTGGCATAAAGATAGATATATTGACCAATGGAATCGAATAGAGTGCTCAGATATAGACCCTCTCATCTATGGACATTTGATCTTTGATAAGGCAGTCAAGCCAACTCACCTGGGACAGAACAGTCTCTTCAATAAATGGTGCCTAGAGAACTGGATATCCAAATGCAAAAGAATGAAAGAGGACCCGTATCTCACACCCTATACAAAAGTTAACTCAAAATGGATCAAAGATCTAAACATTAGGTCTAAGACCATAAAACAGTTAGAGGAAAATGTAGGGAGATACCTTATGAATCTTACAATTGGAGGCGGTTTTATGGACCTTAAACCTAAAGCAAGAGCACTGAAGAAGGAAATAAATAAATGGGAGCTCCTCAAAATTAAACACTTTTGTGCATCAAAGAACTTCATCAAGAAAGTAGAAAGACAGCCTACACAATGGGAGACAATATTTGGAAATGACATATCAGATAAAGGTCTAGTATCCAGAATTTATAAAGAGATTGTTCAACTCAACAACAAAAAGACAGCCAACCCAATTACAAAATGGGAAAAAGACTTGAACAGACACCTCTCAGAAGAGGAAATACAAATGGCCAAAAGGCACATGAAGAGATGCTCAATGTCCCTGGCCATTAGAGAAATGCAAATCAAAACCACAATGAGATATCATCTCACACCCACCAGAATGGCCATTATCAACAAAACAGAAAATGACAAGTGCTGGAGAGGATGCGGTGAAAGAGGCACACTTATCCACTGTTGGTGGGAATGTCAAATGGTGCAACCACTGTGGAAGGCAGTTTGGCGGTTCCTCAAAAAGCTGAATATAGAATTGCCATACGACCCAGCAATACCATTGCTGGGAATCTACTCAAAGGAATTAAGGGCAAAAACTCAAACGGACATTTGCACACCAATGTTGATAGCAGCGTTATTTACAATTGCAAAGAGATGGAAACAGCCAAAATGTCCATCAACAGACGAGTGGCTAAACAAACTGTGGTATATACATATGATGGAATATTATGCAGCTTTAAGACAGGATAAACTTATGAAGCATGTAATAACATGGATGGACCTAGAGAACATTATGCTGAGTGAGTCTAGCGAAAAACTAAAAGACAAATACTGTATGGTCCCAATGATGTGAATCGACATTCGAGAATAAACTTGGAATATGTCATTGGTAACAGAGTCCAGCAGGAGTTAGAAACAGGGTAAGATAATGGGTAATTGGAGCTGATGGGATACAGACTGTGCAACAGGACTAGATAAAAAAACTCAAAAATGGACAGCACAATAATACCTAATTGTAAAGTAATCATGTTAAAACACTAAATGAAGCTGCATCCGAGCTATAGGTTTTTGTTTTGTTTTGTTTTGTTTTTAATATTATTACTTTTATTTTTTTTTCTCTATATTAGCATTCTATATCTTTTTCTGTTGTGTTGCTAGTTCTTCTAAACTGATGCAAATGTACTAAGAAACGATGATCATGCATCTATGTGATGATGTTAAGAATTACTGATTGCATATGTAGAATGGTATGATTTCTAAATGTTGGGTTAATTTCTTTTTTTCCGTTAATTAATAATAAAAAAAAAGTAACTCCTTTGTACCATAAATTGAACCACATTATTGGGAGGTGGCCTTGACAAACAGCAGTTAGTGCTGACAAAAGCAGTAGAATGCAAACATTACAGTGGAATTTGTCTACAGAAGCTACTCATCTAAAGTTTTCAGGAATTACCAGTAAACAAAATGAGATCATACAGTTTTAAAGACTTGATATCTAAAACATGAACACTACATCTAGCAAAATCTTACTCGAGGATTTTATAGGACAGCTTTGAGGGGCAGCATTTACGAATCTCTACCTTACCTGTTGCCTTTGTTAGATATGTCAGAATTAACCAAGCTAAGGGTCTAATTTTTCTGACTTTTAAATCCAACACGTCTGATCATCAAGGACTCAGTTAACAGATAGGAATATGCTTATTCACATTACTATTAATAAAATTATAAAGACTGGGTTTAAAATTTATCCCAGCAATGGACTCTTGGACTGATTATGTATGATTATGTCTCAGTGTTACATATGTTATTTTACTTTATCTTTGTAACAACCCATAGGAGGAGCATAGCCCAAACACCCCTAGAGAGAGGGATAGAAAGAAGGTGATGGTGGAGTTATACAGAGAAGAAAGGATTTAACAAATGAATATGAGTGCTGAATCATTAAATTAATATCTCTTTTAGTCTCCAGTATCTTAGAGCACCTAGAAGTAAAAACCTAAAATTGTGGAATTGTAACCCATGTCAAACTCTGAAATATATTCTACAACTAATTGTGGTGCTGTGCTTTGAAATGTCTTGCTTATTTGTATTTATGTTATTTTTTCACTAAAAATAAAGGAAAAAAGTCGGTTGTGGTGATAAAAAAATATTTAAGACCTCTAGCCTCCTACATTCTGGAGCAGCTAGAAGGAAAAATCTGAAGTGATGGTATGGTAGCCCATGACAAACTCTGGGATCTGTCCTGTAACTACTTGTTGAAGAGTGCTTTGAAAACTACTGCTTTTTTATTTCTTTGCTTTGAGTATATGTTATACCATATAATAAAAAAGTTAAAAGCAAGCAAGCAAACAAAAAAGAATAGCATTGCTATAAAAAAAAAAACATGGAGGAGGAGATTACCCCCATTTTTCTGGGGAACTGAGGCTCAAGAGATGGATTTATTAAGTACCCTGATGAACATTTAACTTCCTGTGGCTTTGCATTTGAGAAGAGAATGTTCTGAGTGGTGAATGCAAGTTTCCCATCTACCTCATATTTTTCATTGAACATTAGTGGTATTCTGCGTTTTTGGAATATCAGACTCTTGTGAGTTTGTTTGGTCCAAGGAAGTTTCTGGAGCTAGAAAGCATCAATCCAGTTTTCAGTCCTTACAAAGTGCGAAGTGGGGACCACACCATGGTGTCTAGCTCTTACCCTGGCTTTTCCATTCAAATGGGAGCAGGCTGGTGAGAATTGCTCAAATACACATCGAAGCTTGGCTGTGTTCAAGAGTTTCATGAGAAAGCATAGGGGACCCTGAGGACTGCCAGGTGGCATTTATTATTCCCATTGCTTTTCCTGGATGGTGTGGTGCAATGAAACTCCAATTATCAACCAGGCATTAAACTGAACAAGAAAGGGCATCTGTATTAGTTTTCAATGGCTGCTGTAATAAAATACCACAAACTGGGTGGCTTAAAATAACAAATTTATTCTTTCAGTTCAGGTAACTAGAACTCTGAAACTGAGGTGTTAGTAGGACTGTTTCCTTCTGGAGGCTCTGAGGAAGAATCTGCTCCATGCTTCTCTCCTAGCTTCTGGTGGCTACTGGCCATCCTTGGCTTGTACATGCATCATTCCAATTTCTGTCTCTGTTATCACGTGGACTTCTTTGCTGCATGTGTCTTTGTCTCTGTATCCAAATATCACTCTCATTTTTCTTGTCAAGACATCCATCACTGTAGTTAGTACCCACCCAAATCCAGTATGACCTCATCTTACCCAATTCAATCTTCAAAGACCCTATTTCCAAATAAGACCCCACTCACAGGTACCAGGGGGTGAGAACTTGAAAACATCTATTTGAGAAACACAATTCAACCCACTTGTGTTAGTTTGCAAGCTGCCAGAATGCAATATATGAGAATTGGAACAGCTTTTATAAAGGGAATTTAATAAGTTACAGGTTTACAATTTTTAACCTATAGAAATGTCCAAAGTAAGGCATCCAGGTAAAGACACCTTAATTCAAAGAAGGCTGACAGGTCAGGAACACCTTTGTCAGCTGGGCAGTCATATGGCTGGCATTTACTTGTCCCTTGCTCTTGGACTCTGTTACTTAAAGGCCCTTGGTGTCTCTTGGCTCTCTCCAGGTTCTGGCTTGCTTAATTTCTCATGGCAATGTCTACTGGACTCCAAGAATCTCCAAACATCTCTGTCTCTGTTCTCCAAGTGTTGGCAGCTCTGCTGTCTCCAAAATGTTTCCTCTTTAAAGGACTCCAGTAAACTAATCAAGACCTACATTTAATGGACAGAGTCACATCTCCATTGAATCAAAAGGTCACACCCACAATTGGGTTGTCACATCACCATGGAAATAACCTAATTAAAATTTTCTAGCCTGCAGTATTGAATCAGGATTAAAAGAAACAGCTGCTCAAACACAACAAACAAACTCACTGCCTTCCCCTTCTCTATGTGGGACATGACTCCCAGGGGTGTAAACCTTTGTGCTGGTTTGAAAGGATATATGTACCCTAGAAAAGCCATGTTTTAATCCTAATCCCATTCTGTAAAGGCAGCCGTTTCTTCTAATCCTTATTCAGTACTGAATGTTTGAAACTGTAATTATATCATCTCCCTGGAGATATGACTCATTCAAGAATGGTTGTTAAACTGGATTAGTTGGAGATGTATTTCCACCCATTTGGGTGGGTCTTGATTAGTTTACTGAAATCCTATAAAAGAGGAAACATTTTGAATAAAGGAGTAGATTCTGAGAGAGCAGAGAATGGCATAGCCACTAGAAGCAGGTCCACCAGCCTTTGGAGATGAAGAAGGAAAACGCCTCCTGGGGAGCTTCATGAAACAGGAAGCCAGGAGAGAAAGTTAGTAGATGACCCCGTGTTTGCCACATGCCTTTCCAGATGAGAGACAAACCTTGACTGTGTTCGCCATGTGTTTTTCCACGTGAGAGAGAAACCCTGAACTTCATCAGCCTTCTTGAGCCAAGGTATGTTTCCCCAGATGACTTAGATTGGATATTTCTATAGACTTGTTTTAATTGGGACATTTTCTCGGCCTTAGAACTGTAAACTTGCAACTTATTAAATTCCTCTTTTTAAAACCCATTCCGTTTCTGGTATACTGCATTCTGGCAGCTAGCAAACTAGAACAACCTTCCTGGCAATGTTGGACACAAATCCTAGAATGAGCTGGTACTCAGCATCAAAGGATTAAGAAAACCTTGTCAACCAAAAGGGGGAAGAGAGAATGAGACAAAATGAAGTATCAATGGCTGAGAGATTTCAAAACAGTCGAGAGGTTATCCTGGAGGTTATTCTTACACATTATATAGATATCACCTTTTTAGTTAAGGTATAACGGAGAGGCTGGAGGGAACTTCCTGTAAATGTAGAGCTGTGTTCCAGAAGCCATGTTTCTTGAACATAATTGTATAATGATACAGCTTTCACAATGTGACTGTGTGATTGTGAAAACCTTGTGTCTGATGCTCCTTTTAATCTACCTTATGGACAGAATGAGTAAAACATATGGATTAAAAATAAATAAATAATAGGGGCAACAAATGTTAAAATAAATTTAGTAGATTGAAATACTGGTGATTAATGAAAGGGAAGGTTAAAGGGTATGGTATGCATGAATTTTTTTCTTTTTTCTTTTTATTTCTTTTTCTGAATTGATGCAAATGTTCTAAGAAATGATCATGATGATAAATACACAACTATGTGATGATATTGTGAGTTATTGATTATATAACAAGAATGGAATGATAATATGGTAAGAATACATTTTTAAAAAAAATTTTTTAATAATAAAAAATAAAAATAAAAGAAACAGCTGTCCCCACAAGCTTTGGATCAGGATTAAAACATGGCTTTTCTGAGGTATGCAGTAGATTCAAACTAGCATGCCACTAAAGCATCTTTCTATCATCCAAGGCTAAGGTAGAGCTTTCTCTTCTCTGAATACCCCACTATTTACTTCCTTTCTGAAACTACTGAGCTTCGTACCCAGTTTCTCAGTCCATCATCTTCCTTTGTTTTAGTTTTCTAAACTGCTCAAAGTGAATACCATGAAATAGGTAAGATTAAACAATGGGAATTTATTCACTCATGGTTTGGAGGTTGGGAAATGTCCAAATCAAGGCATCACTGAGGTGATGGTCTCTTCCCAAAGACTGTGGTGTCCTGGGGCTGGCTGCTGGCAACCCCTGGCCCTTAGCTTGTCTCATGTAGACACATGGTGGCATCTCCTGGTCTTTTCCTTTGTTCTGGGTTCCCTTTCAGCTTCTTGCTTCTATGGTTTTTTTTTTTTCTCCCTCTCTCTCTCTCTTTCTCTCTGTCTATCTGAATTTCATTCTCTTATAAAGGATTCCGGTAATAGGATTAGGTTCCATCCTGACTGAAAGGGGTGACACCTTAACTGAAGTAACCTCATCAAAAGGCCATACTTACAATGGGTTCATGCCCACAGGAACGGATTAGGTTTAAGAACATGTTTTTCTGGGGTACATACAGCCCCAACCCATCACACCCTCCATCCTTTTCCTCACATTTTCGAAGACAGAAGACTGTCACCTTTAACTCACCCTCTCCCTCTCTCCTGGTCCCTAGTTCCTAGCGTGTCTTCTACCTTGTTATCCCTGCACCCATCTGCTTGTCCCTTTCCCCCCACCCCCACACAACACAGCCTTGGATCTGACCACTGTCCACCTCTCACCTGGGCTGCTTTAACAGGCATCCACCTGGCCTCGTGCTTCTGGCCCTGCTCCAATTAGCTAACTCATTCTCCACATCCTAGTCAGGGAGTCTTCCAAAAAAGGAACCGTGCTCATCTCCTTCTCCTTTCAGGTTCCCTATTGCTTACAGAACAAAATCCCAATGCCCCCGCATGGCACTCACCACCTTTCCTGATCTAGCTCCTGCTTTCCTTGTGAGCCTTAGCTTTCTTTTCCTTCAGGCCACTGTGCAAATAAAAGTTGGCACTGTACTTCCCAGCCTATGGCCTGGACCTTCTCCCACTCCTTTGTTCTGCTAACTCTGGGTGGTGGATTGTAAAATGTGCCTCGTAAAATGTGCCTCTCTTCATACCCTGCCCCTTTGTAAGCTTCTCACGGTAAGATACGGAGCCTATTTTCATGCCCTTGAATCTGGGCTGGGACTTGCATTGACAAATAGGAGGTGCTGGAAGTACGCTGTGTGACTTCTGAGCCAGAGCCTCATGAGGCCTGCAGCTTCTGCCCACTGCCTCGAGTCCCTACCCAGCCACAGTGGGAGCAAGAACTTCCTTTTCGAATGTAAGTGAAACCCCATAACCGAAGGCTGGGGCTACATCTCCCTGGGTGGAGGGGCCAGAAGGAAAAAACCAGACGTTCCAGGCCATTAGTCCCTATGGGTGAGACACCATCTGGAAATGAAAGACACATTTTTCCTCCTTTCTGTCTTCCGGACGCTATTCTGAGGAAGCGCTTCCTCCTGAGTGAGTGGATGAGTCCGTTGAGAGCAGTCTCTGTCTCTTCACAGCCCCTTGTGGCCAACCTGGTATCCCAGGGAAAATCTTTGCGTCTTTCTTTGCGTCACTTCCCCTTTTCTCTCACTCTTCCTGCCCTAAGTTTGCACTTCTCCTAATGAAAGTGTCAACGTCCTAATTTTACCTCAGGTTCTGCTTTCTAGGGGACAAGGGTTAGGGCAGCAGCCCCTGTGCAGTGTCATAGATGGGAACCAAGTTTATAATCCAGATGCTCTCATAGAGGCCAAGAATTCCCAGAAAGCACGCATTTTAGTTTCCTATGTCTGTGGTGACAAATTATCACAAATTTAGTGACAACGCAAATTTATCACCTTGTGGGTCTGGAAGTCAGAAATCTGAAATCAGTCTCCCTGGGCTAAGTTCGAGGCGTCAGTAGAGCTGATTCCTTCTGGAGGTTCTGTAGGAAGAATCCGTTTCTTGGCATTTTTCTGTTTCTTGTGACCTCCTCTCTTCCTTGGCTGTGGCTCCTTCCTCCTTCCTGAAAGCTCATTGCTCTACTCTCTGCTTCTGTTATCCCATCACCTTCTCCTCTCCTATGGTCCAAACTTCTGCCGTCTCCCCCTTCTAAGGACACTTGTGATTCCATTTAGGGCCCACCTGGGAAATGCAGGATCCAATCCCCTTCTCACCATCTTTAACTCAGGCACATCTGCAAAGTCTCCTTTGCCCTGTAAGGTCACATTCACAAACCCCAGGGGTTAGGACCTTTATGTCTTTGGGGGATGTTATTCCATCATCACAGTGCCTGTCACTTTTCTGCACCTATACCTCACCCCCAAGGGTGGCAAACCAGTGACCTCCCCACAAGTTCTAAAGTTTCTCCCACTGCGTCAAGCCCTTCTATAAAAACGAGAGGCCAAGCTTACAACACAATTCACCACTAATGTTCTATTCCATCCTCTCATTGTTTAAATAAATGAGGCCTTCAAGAGAGTTAAATTGTATGTGGTCATCAGAACATGAAATAGAGACTTGGCAATTACCTTTGTAATTTGTCCGATCTGGATATCAGATGCCCTGATATTATCCAGATTGCCTGTTATTTCACTTCTGTATGTGCTTGCTAGACCCCCGCTGTTTCTGAAGCAATAATTTTCCTTGGTTTCTAATTAGAAATTAGGATTTATACACTCAGTTTACTTAATCTCCTTTATAACCTAATTTAGGAACTGCAGGAAATTCACTAGGCACCAAGAAAAAAAAAATTGAATGTAGATCAGCAGATTGCCCCACTGTCTGGGTTTCATTTCCCTGATACTTCATTCTCATAAAATCCTATTCTGAATTTAAACCAATTCAAACATGTACAATGGGGAAAAACTGTAATGATAGCAAAATTTATTTGGCTGTATTTCCAAAACACAGTATCTTCTTTCAGACAGAACATGGGTTTTATTCATTCATTCAGTATGTATGCATACTGAATGCCCATGTGAAGCACTCAAAATATTGGCTCAATAAAAGATGAATGAAATATGCAATTTCTCCAAGCTGTTGTGTCTTCACGGAACCAGTGGCAGTGCAGAAAGAGAGGGCTTGCAGCTTCAGTATGTATGCATACTGAATGAATGCAGCATGTGTGCAACGTGTATGGGTAAATTTTATTGACATGTCAAGACACGGCTGAAGACAGTACATGCAGAAATAAATCAAAGTTCTTACCCTCTTCAACCTTACAGTGTGGTTGGGAGGAGATGGAAAATAAACAAACATGCAAATAAATGTCAGGAGATGAGACATGCTATAAAGGAAAATAAATCAGGGTAAAGAGAAGGGAATGATGGCAGAGGAGCGTGTACCATGCTGGATGGTGAGGCCAGGGAAAGGCACGACAGGAAGGAGACTTGGCTAACGGAGAGCATAAGCTTGCACACTCTTGAGATCAGAGCAGAGGGAAGGACGCATCTAAGAATTTGAGACACAGGCAACAGAAAATGCAACCGCTCTGCCAGCACATGCCTGGGGAACAGCAAGGAGGCCAGCATGGCTGGAGCGGGAGTAATAGATGATAAGGTCAGAGAGGTGGGCAGGTGAAACTTGACTAAGCGTGTTTACTTCCTAGCCTAGTACCATCCTACGCATTCATGCTTAACATTATTTTGGTTTACCCACACTTTTTTTTTTTTTGCCTTTTACAGTGTTTTATGCATCAGTCACTATTTTTCCAACTGAGAAGCAAAACATTTGGGGCACTGCTGAGGACACGAGCTCTGCCTCCCCTGTACACGTGCTGGGAGCACAGAAGGTGTGAGCATCTGGCCTGGGCCTGGCCCTCCTGGAGGAGCTGCTGCCCATCGCTGCACCCCCTGGGCTCCAGGACTCAGCGTGGCACCTCTCGCCTGCATGCTTGCTGGCCTTGGAGGCAGGGGTAGGCCGGGCTCCCTGTGCTGAAGGCCGGTCCTGCTCCCCAGTAATCCACAGATGAGCTAAGGCCTGTGTTTGTCCCCTAGACAGCTGCCAGGCTCGAGGAGACAGAGCGGACGCTGCATGACAGGGAGGTGCTGCTGAGGGCCCTGACCCTTGAGAGGGCCCTGGCCATGCTCTAGCTGAGGACACACAGGCTCCTTCCTGGCTGATTGTGGAGGGTCTGGGGGAGACACGGTCTCCTCCAGGGGCACTGCAGGAGCATGCGTGAAGAGCCAGAGCTCACCAGTTTCACCTGCCAGGCCTCAGCGGGCAGAGACTAGGCCAGCAGCCACTTCTCCCTTCATAAGGACCTTCCCGCTGTCTCGGCCCTGGACGGTGCAGGCTGTCACTGTGGGTTGGCTGGGCCGGGCCCCGCTCTGGTTCCAGAATGCTACTGGGAGCTGCCTGGAGCCTCCTCTACCTGGCTCCACCTGAAGGAGGCCATATGCGTGTGGGCCTGGGTTCAGCACGACTGTGAATGTCAGCACAGCAGCTTGACACCACCTCATGTGCTCATGGGCTCATTTCAGTGTCCCAGGGTGCACCAGACACATCCTACACTTATCTTAACACAGATTCAACAGCATGAAATGTATAGGGACTATGACTTGGTAGCTAGCTGGTCACCATATTGTTTGAATAAGCTTTGGAAGTATCATAATTCTATCTTCCTGCTTTATGTGTGCACATCACCCCATTCCACTCAGCGGGACTGTGCCAACCTTGAGAGCAGGGCCACACCTGCTCACGTGTGCATCCCCCACTACCAGGCCCCATGACTGCCCATGTGAAGCATTCAAAATATTGGCTCAATAAAAGATGAATGAAATATGCAACTTCTCCGAGCTATTGTGTCTTCACGGAACCAGTGGCAGTGCAGAAAGAGAGGGCTTGCAGCTTCAGTGGTCCTTGCGGCCCGATGAGCCACACATTTTCCCATCAGGCCCTTGGCTGGCAAGGGAGCAAAGAAGGTAAAAGGGGCCTCTTCAGAAGGTGCTTCCAGCAGTCCTTACCCAGGGCAGGATTGGGAAGGTCTGGTTTCAGTAGGTCCATCAGGAAGTCCATGTATGACTGAAGCTGCTTCAGTCTTGTAGACCATTTTCCATCTGGCTGACTCTGACCCCATAGGAGGGCTCTAGGCTGCATTGGGGACCTCTGGCATCTGAAAGGGAAATTGTATCCTTGTGATTCTGACCTCCTACTTTCAGAGACTAACAATTGCAATTCAGTGCTGGGCATACTTTTGCCTACAGGAAACACCCTGGAATTCACTCCAGAAACTAAAATTAAAGGGCTGCACTTGAAGTATGTTTTTATATTTGGAAAAGTATGATTAAATAAAGGAGATTTTGTATGTGGAATTGGAAAGAAAAAAGAGACAGAATTAGAGTTATGATTCTGAACCTTCACTTGGGACAGAAATCGTAGAAGAGCTGGGACTCACCATCAAGGGATTGAGAAAATCTTCTTGACCAAAAGGGGGAAGAGCAAAATGAGAAAAAATAAAGTGTCAATGGCTGAGAAATTCCAAACGGAGTCAAGAGATTATCCTGGAGGTTATTCTAATGCATTATATAGATAACACCTTTTTAGTTAAGGTATAACGGAGAGGCTGGAGGGAACTGCCTGAAAATGTAGAGCTGTGTTCCAGTAGCCATGTTTCTTCAAGATGATTGTACAATGATATAGCTTTCGCAATATGACTGTGTGATTGTGAAAACCTTGTGTCTGATACTCCTTTTCTCTACCGTATCGACAGACAAGTAAAACATATGGATTAAAAATAAATAAATAATAGGGGGAACAAATGTTAAAATAAATTTTAGTAGATTGGAAAAATAAAAAAATTCTGAGACTTATTTATCACTTTAAAGTTTGTCTCATGTTGCACGCTGAGTGCATCAAGAGGAAAATTCTGTCAAATAAATTTGCATCACCTTCAGAGATATGCAAACATTCAACTGTGAGTCTCCAAAATTGAAAAGGTACAACTCAAGTTCAGCTCTGACAGCAGGAAAAAGGAGTCTCCCACACAATGGGCCCTATGCGTGCATCTCTAACCATCTGGTAAAAAGCCTTTGTCATTCTAGTCTTCTTGTGTCTATGCTTCTCCATGACAACATTTTCACTGACCTACAGAATTCTTCCAGATAAATTCTGAATGCTCTGTGTGAGGCAATCTGGGCCCAGTGTGAGCCCCAGTTTTGGGAGTCAGAAGCAAGAGAAGCTGAAATGGGACTTCAGGTGCAGGGGCTAGGGTTCTTAAGTGGCCAAAAGTTAGAGCTTTACTGTGTGCTCCTCAGTATTTGCATCATTTGTTTGCTATCTATATGAAACTGAATCTTCAGCAATGGCCGATAAAAATTAAATGCCTAAATAGTTGGTCATTCGTATTGACCTCTGCTTATATAGATCCCCAAACTGACAAGTTTGGATCAGGAAAGATGCAAGATGGCAGCCACCGTGTGCTCTGGAGTAAAAGTCTTTTGCAATTTCTGACTGTTGGCTAAACTCAAAGAAGGCCAGAAAGGTGTAGGAGATGTGTTTCAGTTTGCTAAAGCTCCTGGAATGGAATATACCAACAATGGGTTGGCTTTTACAATGGAGATTTATTAGCTTATAAATTTACAATTCTATCTGGCAGAATGGATTGAAAAACAGGACCCATCTATATGCTGTCTCTATTCAAAAGTCACGAGGCCAAGGACAAAAATGGACAGTTACACACCAATGTTTATAGCAGCATTATTAACAATTACCAAGAGATGGAAACAGCCAAAATGTCCATCAACAGACAGTTGACTAAAAAAACTGTGACATTTACATACGATGGAATATTAGGCAGCTGTAAGACAGAATAAAGTTATGAAATATGTAATGGACCTTACGGGCATTATGCTGAGTGTGATTAGCCAGAAACAAAAGGAAAAATACTGTATGGTCTCACTGATATGAACTAACATTAGTGAATAAACTTGGAATATTTCCTTGGTAACAGAGACCATCAGGAGATAGAAATAGGGTAAGATATTGGGTAATTGGAGCTGAAGGGATGCGGATTGTGCACCAGGACTGAAGGGATGTGGATTGTGCACCAGGACTGAATATAAAAACTCAGAAATGGACAGCACAATATTACCTAACTGTAATACAATTATGTTAAAACACTGAATGAAACTGCGTATGAGAATGACAGAGGGAGGAGGGGTGAGGGCATAAATGAAATCACAAAGAAAGATAGACAATAAAGACTGAGATGGTATAATCTAAGAATGCCTAGAGTGTATAATGATAGTGACTAAATGTACAAATTTAAAAATGTTTTTGCATGAGGAAGAACAAAAGAATGTCATTACTGCAGTGTGCTGAAAATAGATGGTACTTAATATTTTAAAATTTCAACTAATGTGTGAGACTAAAGCAAAAAATGTTTATTTGGTACAAATCTATACTTTGACTAGTGTATCTCCTAATATAACTTATGTAGATAGTTCATTGAACACCTTAAGTACATGGAACTTTGTATAGGACATGAGATTTTGTTGGTTTGTCCAGGTGATGCCCTGATGAATCCCAGAGTGATTTGATCAGTGAGTGGAAAAGTATTTGCCAAGTCCCCTTCTGGAAATGGTGAGAACGGGGAAAAACTCAACTTCCCCAAGTTGAATTCTTGATATTCTCACAAGCAGTGTGGACAATCAAAGCTATAGACTGAGCCCCCAGTCTTGGGGTTTGTTCATATGAAACTTAACCCCACAGGGGATAGTTCAAGCCTACTTAAAATTAAGCCTAAGAGTCACCCCCAAGAGAACCTCTTTTGTTGCTTAGATGTGGCCTCTCTCTCCAGCCAACATAGCAAGCAGACTCACCACCCTTCCCTTGTCTACATGGGACATGACTACCAGGGGTGTGGATCTTCCTGGCAGCCTGGGATAGAAATCCCAGAATAAGCTGAGATTCTGCATCAAGGGATTGAGAAAAACTCTAGAATGAGCTGAGACCCAGCATCAAGGAATTGAGAAAACCTTCTCGACCAAAAGGGGGAAGAGTGAAATGAGACAAAGCGTCAATGGTTGAGAGATTCCAAACAGAGTCGAGAGGTTATCCTGGAGGTTATTTTTACACATTAAGTAGATATCACCTTGTCCTTCAAGATGTCATGGAGAGGCTGGAGGGAACTGCCTGAAAATGTAGAGCTGTGTTCCAGTAGCCATATTTCTTGATGATGATTGAACAGTGATATAGCTTTCACAATGTGACTGTGTGATTGTGAAAACCTTGTGTCTGATGCTCCTTTTATCTACCTTGTCAACAGATGAGTATAAATATGGAATAAAAATTAAATAATAGGGGGAAAAAATGTTAAAATAGATTTAGTTTGAAATGCTAGTGATCAATGAAAGGGATCAGTAAGGGGTATGGCATGTAAAATTTCTTTTTCCTTCTGTTTGTTATAAAAAAAAAATTTACAGTACTAATGTCACGCAAATGTCAAAATTAAGGAATCAACAGGGTGATACCTGGACTCTGAAGAAAGGTCACTGGTATTTAGGACAAGTGACCTAAATTGGGAAGGCACATGGCTGGTGTCTGCTGGTCATTCTCTCCTGGGTTTCTTTGTTTCAGTGCCTAGCTTCAGTGGCTCTCAGTTTCTATGGGTGTGTCCTTGTCTCTCTTAGCTACTTTGGGGTTTTTCTCTCTGTTAAATTCATCTCTTTGGTTTTTTTCTGTCTTTTATCCTCCAGGAAAGGATTAAGATTCATCTTGAATGGGCTGGGTCATGTCTCATTTGAAATAACCTAATCAAAAGGTGCCACCTGAGCAGGCAATGGTGGCTCAGTGGCAGAGTTCTCACCTGCCATGCTGGAAACCTGGGTTCAATTCCCAGTGCCTGCCCATGCCACAAAAAAAAAATAAATAAAATAAAATAAAAAGGTGCCACCCACAATAGGTCTGCACCCACAGGAATGGATTAAAAGAACATGGCCTTTTCTGGGTTACATAACAGATTCAAACCAGTACAAGGTGACAATTAGCTGGAGTCTAGAAACTGACAAAGACATGACACTTACAAGATGAACAGGAACGATAATTAGGCCTCTGTTTGGGTTTATTAATGCTGCAAGAATGCAATATACCAGAAATGGAACAGCTTTTATAAATGGAATTTATTAAGTTGCAAGTTCACAATCCTAAAGCTATAAAAATATCCAAACTAAGGCATCCAGATAAAGATACCTTTACTCAAGAAAGGCTGGTGGGTCCAGAACACCTCTGTCAGCTCAGAAGGCATGTGGTTGGCATTAGCTAGTGTCTTTGGCTTCTGGTTCAAATAGCTTCCCTGGGGTGGGTGATGGGGAGATTTGCAGTTCTTTCTGCATCTCCAAACGTCTGAGTCTCATGTTGGCTCTGTCAGCTCTGAATTCTCTCCAAAATGTTTCCCCTTTTAAAGGATTCCAATAAACTAATCAAGACACATCTTAAATAGGAAGAGTCACATATCTAATCAAAAGATCAAACTCACAATTGAGTGAATGATATCTCCATAAAGAATCTAATCAAAGGGTTCCACCCTAAACAGTATTGAAAGAGGATTAAGAGAACATGGCTTTTCTGGGGAACATAACATTTTTAAACCAGCACAGCCTCCAAGAACAAACTTTGAAAGCTGAATATACAATTTTAAAATATAATGTGGACCTAAATACCCCTTTGTAAGATTTGTAACACAAATTAGCATGAATGGAATTAATAATAGTTCTAATAGAATGGTAGACCCAAGAGCCACATCAGTGTTAATAAAAGGGCAGCATTCATAGAGCATCAAACTTGTCCTGTAAGAGCTTTGGGATCTAATGATGTCTAAAGAAAATATGAAACTCCCTCAGCTACCTGAAGGACAGCTAATCAAAAAGGAAACCACAGGACCTCCACCCCACTCCATTCAATTTAAGCAGTCTTCATTTTCCACTGCAGTAAATTTTTTAGATATGTCTTGTAGACCTCAATGTCTGGAAAAGAAGACATTTTATCTGTTAATAACACTGATTTTGGGTTCATTTGAAACATATCAGTTGTGCTGTAACAACTCATACTGTCAAGTATAGCTGCTGTCCATGTAGCTGAACTTCTGAGATCAAGAAAGTATATTTAAGTTGGTTTCCATCATAACTCATGGGGCACATCTAAATCAACTGTGAAACCACACATCACACAATCACCTTGCTGCTGATTACATGGCATGGGGGTCTCTGCTTCCCTGCCCTTCCCCTCCCCCTGCCTTCCTCCTTCCTTCTCTCCCTGCAATAGCCCTCCAGTTTGGAGGAGGCTTGTTAGAATAGATTTGAAGGTTTTAGGCCGCAGCCTGTGGGACCACTGCTGAGTGCATGTGGGTGCTTCATCTTCACCCCCTAGTTTCTTTTTTTAAGTCTTAAATGACTACACCCTTCCAAGTCATCATCCTTTCTCCACTCTCCATTAACATCCTTGGCCAAAGAATAGATTGTAATCTCCTCTGCTCTCCTCTGAAATTGGCCTTTGGTGAGAAATTCTTTCAGGGCTTTCCCCATACCTTCCCCTGACCCCTCAACCCTTTATCAAGGGGTGCTGTTTTTTTCCTTCCTCCCCCTGAAGTCTCTTTCTATGTTATCGCCACCCAATGATTTCCATGACACTTCCTTGCATTGGCCAGAAGCTATCAAGTTGGAAGAGTCTCTGACCTCCCTCATTTAGTTTTGGAATAACATTTCTTTACTATCCACCAGACTGGGAAATGAAAATTGGGGTCCTCAACCCTGCCATCCACTGCTGTCATCTGCAGCTGATGCATTGTTTAGCCCAGATTTTTTTCTTTTTTTGGCTTTTAAAAAGGGGGAATTTAATAATTTGCTAGTTTACAGTTCTAAGACTGAGAAAATGTCCCAATTAAAACAAGCCTATAGAAGCCTTGCGTTAGTTGGAACATTTTCAGACCTTACAATTGTGGACTTGCAACTTAATAAATTTCCCCCTTTAAAAGCCAAAAAAAAAAAAAAAACAAGCCTATAGAAATGTCCAATCTAAGGCATCCAGGGAAAGATACCTTGGTTCAAGAAGACTGATGCAGTTCAGAGTTTCTCTCTTATCTGGAAAGGCACAGGGTGAACACGGTCAGGGTTCCTCTCTCATCTGGAAGGGCACATGGTGAACAGGGCATCATCTGCTGGTTTCTCCTCCTGGCTTCCTGTTTTATGATGCTCCCTGGGAGGCATTTTCCTTCTTCATCTCCAAAGGTCGTTGGCTGGTGGACTCTGCTTCTCATGGCTATGCCAATCTGCTCTGCTTTCTCTGAATCTCCTTCATTCTCCAAAATGTTTCCTCTTTTATAGGACTTCTGAAACTTAACAAGACCCACCCAAATGGGTGGAGACATGTTATCACCTAATCCAGTTTAACAACCACTCTTGATTGTAGCCCAGATTTTTAAAAAAAAATTTATTACAGAAATTGTGGATTTACAGCGAAATCATGCATGAAATGCAGGATTCCCATATATCGCACTATTATTATCACCCTGCATTGGTGTGGTATATTTTTACAATTGGTGAGAACACATTTTTATAATTATACTATTAACTATAGTCCATGGTTTCACTAAGGATTCATTGTTTGTGTAGCGCAGTTCTATGGATTAAAAAAAATATATATATATATCCTATTGCCATATATACAATATAACATTTTCCCTTTTAACCACATTCATATAAAATATATTTTTTCAGTGCCGTTAATTATGTTCACAATGTCATGCTACCATCGCCATCATCCATTACCAAAATATTTCCATCATTCCAAATAGAAGCTCTGTACATTTTTTCTTAAAGAAAATAAAAGTAAAAAGAACACCCCAAATACCCCATTATCCCCTCCATTTTTAATTTATTTTTTGTTTTTTTTTTCTTACTCATCTGTCTTTACAGTGGATAAAAGGAGTGTCAGTCACAAGGTTTTCACAATCACACAGTTACACCTTAAAAGCTCCATAGTTAATTCAATCATCTTCAAGAATCAAGGCTATTGTATTACAGTTCAACAGTTTCAAGTACTTCCCTCTAGCTACTCCAATACACCAAAAACTGAAAAGGGATATCTATATAATGCATAAGAATAACCTCCAGAATGACCTCTCAACTCTATTTTAAATCCCTCAGCCACTGAAACATTATTTTGCTTCATTTCTCTTCCCTGTTTTGGTCAAGAAGGCATTCTCACTCCCATGTTTCCAGGACCAGGCTCATCCTTGGGAGTCAAGTCTCATGTTGCCAGGGAGATTTACACTCCTGGAAATCATGTCCCACATAGTGGAGAGGGCAGTGGGTTTACCTTTGGAGTTGGCTTAGAGAGAGAGCCACATCTGAGCAACAAAAGAAGTTCTCTGGGGGTGACTTATATGCATAATCATAGTAGGCTTAGCTTCTGCTCTGCAGGAATACATTTCATAAGGGCCAGACCCAAGATCAAGGGCCTGGTCCATCAAATTGGCAGTCCCCAGTGCTTGTAAGAATATCAGGGGCAAGCCACGGTGGCTCCGCAGGCAGGAATGCTTGCCTGTGATGCCAGAGGACCCGGGTTCGATTCCTGGTGCCTGCCCATGTTAAAAAAAAAGAGAATATCAGGTCTTCCTCAGGTGGGGAAGTTTAATATTTCCACCTTTTCCACTAGTCCCTCAAGGGGACTTTGTAAATACTTTTTAATTTTAATCCCAAAATTACTCTGGGATGTTTTGAGGCATCACACCATCCTGTACAAACAAACAAGATCTCACTCTCAATTCAAGTGTTCATGCAATTATGATGTTTGACTAAGCTGACTATACAAGTTAAATTAGATAGTGTGCTAGTGAAGATATAAATGTTGCACCAAATCAACATCTCTTCCTTTGGTCTCACACAGAAAATGAATATCAATATCATCCTTTACCCTTCAGTCTGATTTACCTTAGTGCTACCCAAATCACTTTGATTTACATCTCTAATTGAAGTCTGATCATTTTTTCAGTGTTTGTAACAGTTACTGTAGGGGGTAATGCTGACTTTCCTAGCTGCAGAACTCTAGCTCTGAGTCTTAGGTGTCACACAGAGTTCCAAAGTGTCCGAAGTTCCAAGTAAAGACCAGATTATGCACAAAGAGCTCAGCATCTCAAAATTTAGCAATCACAATTCCAACTCTGAAATAGAAGTGACAGCTATAAGAGTTATAATCTAGGAGTCTTTACAATGGGCCCCAACCTATTAACCTATTGCTCTAGTTTGCTAGCTGCTGGAATCCAATATATCAGAAATGCCATGGCTTTTAAAAGGGGGGAATTTATTGAGTTGCAAATTTACAGTTCTAAAGCCATGAAAATATCCCAATTAAAGCAAGTCTATAAAAATGTCCAAATTAAGGCACCGCAAGAGGCTACCTTCATTCAAGAAGAGTGGATGAAGTTCAGGGATTCTCTCTTAACTGGAAAGACTCATGGTGAACATGGCAATGTCTGCTACCTTTCTCTCCAGGCTTCTTATTCATGAAGCTCCCTGGGAGATGTATTCTTTCCTTCATCTCCAAGGTCTCTACCAGCGAGGGCTCTCTGGTTCATGGCTCTCTCATCATGCTGAGGCTTTCTCCAAAATGCTTCCTTTTTCAAATTCCAGTAAACTAATCAAGACCCATGTGGAATGGGTGGCGTCACATCTCTCTCTAATCCAAGGTTAACACTCCCAATCGGGTGAGTCATATTTCCGTGGAGACAATCTAAGCAAAGGATTCCAATCTACATTATCAAATAGGGATTAAAAGAAATGGTTGCTCCCACAAGATTTAATGAGGATTAAAATCTTATCCTTTCAAACCAACACACCTATGCTCTCAACTTCAATTCTCCAAGTTTAGTTCATATTAGTGAGGTGTTATAATATTTGTCTTTTCATTTCTGACTTGTTTCACAAAACATACTCTCCTTAAGGTTCATTCACATCCTTGCAGGCCTCCTGCCTTAACTCCTTATGGCAGTTACTCAACAGTCTTTTGTATGTAAACACTATGGTTCCTTCTTCCACCCCTCAGTCTATGTACTCTTAGGCTACCTCCATTTATTGCAAATCTCAAACACTGTTGCCTTAAACACCAACCTGCAGCTGTCCATTCGTGTCCCCACTCTCAGTTCTTCCAAGTATATACCTAATGACAGAGTTGCGGGATCATATGGCAACCCCACCCCTGGTCTCCTGTGGAGTCACCACACTGCGCTCCAGAGGGGCTGCACCACTCGACTTCCCTAACAACAGTGATCAGGTACATCTCCTTTTCCACATTTTCCCCACCACTTGTATCTCTCTGCTCATCGTTAAACAGTTTCATTCACACATCATAAATCCAACTTAAGTAAACAATCAATGGTTCCCAGTATAATCACACAGCCATGCCTTTATCACCACAATCCATAGGAGGACAATTTCATTTCCTCCCCCAAAGAATCCCATACCCCTCCCAAACACCCCCCACTTATTACTTTTAGCTTTGAGCCCAGATTTTGATAGGGTGAAAAGAACAGTCACCAAGGTTACTCAGACCTGCCAGCTCTCAGAGTCCTTGGCGATTAAACTTGGAGGAAGTCCCCATGAGGACACTTGTCTGAACATACAACCCCTCTGAATGAATTCACTGAATTGATTTTTAAAAATTGAAGAATTTTTAAGCAAACAGGGCTTTCATTTGGCCATCCTTGCAATCTATTTGGGTTTAGTCTAGATCTGACAACTGGAACAAAAAGAACCTGCCTCTCATGAGCCTCAGTAGGGATTCAGAAAGAACTTGGTGTACACAACAGATCCCTGAAATTGGCAACTTGACCCCCTGATTTGGTTTGTTAATGCTACAGGACACGCAATATACTAGAAATGGGTTGGCGTTTATAAAGAAAGTTTATTCAGTCACAAGTTTACGGTTCTAAGGCCATAAAAATGTCCAAACTAAGGCATCCAGAGGTAGATACCTTGAACAAGAAAGGGCCAATGACATTCGGGGTTTCTCTGTCAGCTGAGAAGGTGCATGGTGACCTCTGCTAGCTCTCTCTCCCAGCTTCTTTCAAACGGCTTCCCCAGGGATGTTTTCTTTCTGCGTCTCCAAATGTCTCTGTCTGTCAGCTCTGAAGCTTTTTACAAAAATGGTTCTCTCTTAAAGGAGCCCAGTAAGTGACCCACCTTGAATGGGTGGAGATACAGTTTCATGGAAATGAGCTAATCAAAAGGTCCCACCCACAGTGCGGTGGGTAGGACCTACATGGAAACAGCTTGATCAAAACGATCCCACCCAACAATACTGAATGAGGATTGATGAATATGACTTTCCTGGGGTACGCAACTGTTTCAAACCAACACACTTCCTGACAAATTGCTGCATTTTCCCACTTTTCTACTGAGGATGATTAAATGCTAAAATGTGGATGCACACTGAAATAAAAGCAATTCATTGTGTCCTTAAAAAAAAAAAAGAAAAGAAAGAATGCAAGAGAAGACAACAAAGCATAATACATCATATAAAATTTTCCATGTCTTAATCTGAACAGATGTGTAGCAGTAGGAAAAAAAGCTTTAAAAACTTGTTGGTAGAAGTCCTCTGGGAAGGAAATGTTTAGCGAACACCTGGATAGCTTATTCGATTTTGAGAAAGTTAGCCCGATGGCTAGGAGTTAGAAAAGATGGGCAGAGGGAAGGAAAGGCTGGACAATATGTTGTAAATGAGGGGCCAAAAATAACAGAAAACAATGCTAGAGAGAAATTCCTGATGGTACAGATGAACAAGGGATTTTTAAGATCTGAATGTCTGATGTTTTTGCCCATCCATGGCACCAAACACCCAGCGATGCTTCTACAACCGAAGCTTTGTGTACACAGAATCAGAATGCAGAGTCCAGGACCATGATGGAAAAAGTGGACAGTGCAAATAGAAACTCCAGAATTGGGCTGACACAGGAACTCACAGCTAGAGAAGTGAAATGCAGGCCCCACCCCGCACCCCCAAGAAGACTCTGAAATATTGGGAGGGGATCTGTTGAGCTGTTGGGGAAGAGGTTTCATCTGCTGTCATTTAAATATTCAAGAGCTAGTAAACAGGTGGGCTTGGGAACACCCCAATGACTGATTCCTGAGTTACAAGTTTGTTCGTTTGCTTTGGGAGACAAGTTAGAAGCTACAAAAGCAGGTTCAGGATGAGTGTTGTTTTCTGGGTGCCTCTATCACTTATGATCAAATATGACTTTGAACAAGTTACTTATATCTCTAACCCTCAATGTCCTCATCTATAAAATGAGGGTAATAACAGTACCCATTAGTAAGATTTCTGTGAGATAATGAACATAAACAATTAGGACAGAGATTAGCACATAGCAATGATTATTTGCTGAGTGAAAAAAAAAAGTAAGCTGGATAGGCAGAGTTGGGTAACCCTTGTAACTTTGTTCACACTGGTCCCTTGGCTTGGAATGTTCCTTTCCCACGCCCAGTTTCTATCCCTCTGGCCTTCACACCAGCTCAGGTGTCACCTGTCCTGTGAACCCTCACTCCCCTCAACAGAGAATTAGTCACTATTCCTCTGCATCATTTTTGTGCTTTCTGCTTCTGTTTTTGCCTGGAACATATTTACTTGTTTGTTTTTTTAAAATTCTTCCTGTTTCGTTCCTGTTTCTGTTGCTGCTTTCAATTGCTGGTTTGTGTAAAATTGGGATGTGACAGGCTCAGTCCTCTTCACTGCAACCGGGAGTTCTTCCAAGGTTGGAAGCAGCAGAAATCTAAGAGCATGTAGAAAAAATGACCATTATTTCAAGTCACTAAAGCAAAAATAAAATTTTATGGTACCACTGCCACTGAGGTGGGACACAACCCTTTTTTGGCAGCTTTAAAATTCTTAAAAAGAGCCAGTCAGGCAATCTTTGCTTTTTTTGGTCAATAATGAAGTTTTGATTAACTTTTTTTCAAAAATATTTTTATTGGGAAATATCCACACACATGCAGTCCATATGCCGTATACAATCAATGACTCACAACATCATCGCACAGTTGTGTATATTCTTCATCCTGATCATTTTTAGAACATTTGCATCACTCCAGAAAAAGAAATAAAAAGAAGAAAAAAGAACTCATACATCCCATACCCCTTACCCTTCCCTCTCATTAACCCACAGTATTTCAATCTACCTAATTTTTACCCTTTATTTCCCCCATTATTTATTTTTTTATCTTTTTTTAAATTTTTTTAACTCATCTGCCTATACTCTGGATAAAAGGAGCATTAGACACAAGGTTTTCACAATCATGCAGTCACATTGTAAAAGCTATAAAGTTATTCGGTCTTCTTCAAGAATCAAGGTTACTGTAACACAGTTCAACACCTTCATGTATCTCCCTCTAGCCACTTCAATACACCATAAACTAAAAAGAAATATCTATATAATGTATAAGAATAACCTTCAGAATAACCTCTTGACTCTGTTTGAAATCTCTCAGCCATTGCCACTTTATTTTGTCTTATTTCTCTCCTCCCCCTTTTGGTCAAGAAGGCTTTCTCAGTCCCATGATGCAGGATCCCAGCTCATGCCCAGAAGTCAGGTCCCATGTTGCCAGGGAGATTTATGCCCCTGGGAGTCATGTCCAATGTAAGGGGGAGGGCAGTGGGCTCACCTGCAAAGTTGGCTTAGACAGACAGCAGCAAAAGAGGTTCTCTGGGGGGTGACTCTTAGGCATAATTATCAGTAGTCTTAGCTTCTCTTTTGCAGGAATAAGCTTCATATAGGCAAGCCCCAAGATTGAGTGCTCATTCTATTGAATTGGTTGCCCCCAATGCTTGAGAAAATATCAAGAATTCCCCAGATGAAGAAGTTTAGTATTTCCTCCTTAATGAAGCACTTTTTAACTGTTCTCTTTTTTTTTGTATTAAGAAGGAGGTGATCATTTCCCACCTCCCTCCTCTACTACCAGGAACAAGCCTAGCAGGCATGTGGAGGTGGGGGTGGGGGTGCAATACAAACAGCCTGGCCATATCCCAGCCCAGATTATCTCTTCCAGCCAATATCCAACCAGAGTCCCTGGTTTGCACCCAAGTCTCTCTTCCTTTTGCATTAGTTTCCTTCCCAGGCACTGGACTGGCCAGGATGCCTCCATTTATCCAGATACTTATTATTTCTGATACTTTTCATTCCCTCATGAAGATCCAAGTTTCCATCTAGGATTTAACAAATGAATCATTACAAAAATATTCTTTTTTCTTTCTGGTATATTAGAGTAGACAGAGAGGAAATACCTGAAATCTCTGAATTGTGATCCCTTGCCCTGGTGTCTAATAGTGATTGTAAAAGTTGGTACTTCCTTTATCTGTTGTGTGTTTGCTTGTTTGTTTTTAATTCTAAGGGCAAACACCCTTATACTAATGGAGGAACTTGAATCAGCCATTAACTGCTCCTAGCACAGTATCACTCCTTTACATTTGTAAATTGTTTCTGTCTATCCCTGCTATTGAAATGATAACTCTGTCTCCTTTCCTTCCTGTTTACACTTGCTATTGAAATTGTAATGACTTCATCTCCCCTTGTTAGTTTCCATAAAAACTTTGCAGTTCCTAGACTCAAGAAGACAGATTTGGGGGCAGATAAGACATCTGCTCTCCTGCTTCACACCTAGCAATAAACTCTCTTTGAAACTCTGACGTCTCAGGAATTGGTCATTTGAGCACATTAGGCCAAAAATTCACTGCCTTCATCTGATAACAATCTGGCATCATTTTCTTTAAGCCTTAAAAAAGCTTCCTTTAGCATTTTTTGTAGTAGGGGTTGGCTGGTGACAAATTCTCATCACTTTACCTGAAAGTGTCTTAACATCACCTTCACTCTTGAAGGTTAGTTTTTCTGGGTATACAATTCTCATTGATGGTGTTTTGTTTTGTTTAGCTTTTTTCTGTTGCATTTCAAAGATGGCATTTTACTCTTTCCTGGCCTCTACGAGAAAAGTCAAGGTAAAAGAAAAGTAAAGAAGTCAAGGGTCATTTGAGTTATTGTTCTGTATATAATGTGTCAATTTGCCTTGGATGTTTTCAAAATTCTCTTTATTTTTGGTTTTTAAGTTTGACTATGATGTGCTAGGCACAGTTTACTTTGTATTAATTCTGCTGGTTTTGTAGCAAGCAGACTTTTAAGCAGGCAGGCCACTACCCCCCCTCCTGCCCACTTCTTCTTCTGGTTCAGCTGCCTTCTCTGTGGAAAATCCCCAAACCCCCTCTCCTGACCTTCAGGAATGGGTAAAACTGCAGGCAAGTGAGATAAGACACATTCCTGGGATAGAAACCCCCTCTCCTAGCCTTCAGGACCAGGTAAAACTGCAGGCAAGTGAGATAAGACACCTGGGACGGGGACCCTCCCCTAACAGCTCATCTGCTTCTGTAACCTGCTTTGCTCCTTCAACTGACCAATTGTTTGTCCTTTAACATTGCTGGTCGCCATATTAAGACTACCTTATCTCTAGCATGTAATACAGTCTATAAAAGCTAAGGTTGCCTTTTGTTGAGGGCTCAGACTTTTCAGAGGCTACTTGGATGAGCCCTATGGCCATAGAAAATAAAACCTACTTTCTGAAACTTCGGAGCCTCAGCCTGGTTCATTCTATTTCTATATAAATTCCAGGAGGCTTAAAGCCTTGTCCCTCTTTTTGTGCAACATTTCCACTGAGCTTCTTGTGTCTCTAAATGTATGTCTTTAACCAAATTTGGGAAATTTTCAATTATTATTTCCCCTCCTTCTGAGCTTCCTGATACCCATATGTTATCCATATCCTTTCAGGGTAGAAAACATAAAACAGGACACTTACCCAGTGCCATATTTTCTTCCAATTATTGACTCTTTTGGAATCCATTCACTCTCAGTGCGGTAGCCCTTCCCCCACCCCTCCACCCCACCAGAGAACCCTGTTCAGGGTGTTTAGAGGAGGCTATTTCATAATCCACCATTCACTACCTCCCAGGAAGTTCACCCAGACAGTATAAAATAAGAACTTTTCTATCTGAGAAGTTCATATCCCACAGTGGCTATGCAGAAAAGGATCCCTTCTGGTATTCTCATGTAAATACAATTCTAGTGTCAAAAATCAGAGCCAGGAGGCCTAGGTTAGCCCAGTTCTTTCAAGAATCAACAGTGTGACCCTGAACACATCACATTTACTGCCTCTAAGTCAGCAACATACAAGGAGCCCAGCATACCCCCACATACTCCACCTGTTTCACAGGTTGATTATGAAAATTAAACAAGGTAACATAGGGGAAAAAATTTTTATGGACTATAATCTGATATTGTTATTCTATTGCATCTTCCTAGAGTTCAAAGTCCCCAGGGCTTGAATGCATAGTAGGGCCTTGTGTAAATGTGTGAATGAATGAAATGCACCCGATCAGGTTTCTTTCCAGGCTGTGCCTTAGGTTGGGGGGAGTGTCCACTCAACTAAGTCCCAAGGGGAGGAAAGCAGGTCTGCTTTTCTTTCCCTTACAAACTCAAAGCCAATGTCATGACCTTGTAAAATCCTGAATGAAATATAATCCTAATTAACTAGTGCCACAGGCCATACTGTTCAGGCCACAGTCCATAGCAGCCCCTTTGGGGCACCAACCCAGAGTAAAGAGGAGCCCAGAGAGGCCGATGATTGGGAAGCCCAGGGGTAGGTTGGTGTCACCAAACAAACAAAGGAGAGAGGAACCAGGCATAGACCCGTGACAGACACCCGCACAAAGGAAAGTGGGTTTTAATTTAAATAGGAATAGGGACCTGAGAACTCAGCAGCCTACTGAGAATCCCCTTGAGAGCTCAGAACTGAGCTAAGAAAGGTTGCTCTGAGAGGAGGTGGGGCAGAGAAGGGCCCAGGGAGAGTCAAGGTCAGGTTAAACAGAAAGGTGCTGGGAGAACCCTGCAGGGAAGGAGGAAGGCCACATGCGTAAATAGAGGCATGGACACAGGAAAACAAGAGGTGTGGTTTGGAAGGAAATGAATGTGGAAGCCAGCAGCTCTCTGGCCCTGAGAAATGAGCTAAATAATAAGACCCATTTCCTAAGGTCTTGCAAATATTTTCCCAAAGTCCGCCTCTTTTCCAAACCCTCCGTAGAGTTCACTTTAAGTGACTACGTAATGTTCTGTTTGGAAGATATACTAAAGTTTTGTCAATCTTTCTCTCATGATTGGACAACTGAGTTGATTCTATTTTTTTTTTAATTATGGTAAGACACATACAACACACAACGCCCCATTTTAACCTCTTTCACGTGTACAGTTCAGTGTTATAATTACACTCACAATGTTGTGCCGTCATCACCACCATCCATTACCAAAACTTTATCATCCCCCTGCCTCCCACAAACAGAAGCTCTATACCAATTAAGCAATAACTCCCCATTTCCCCTCTGGCCTTTGGTAACCTCAAATCCACTTTCTGTCCTATGAATTTGTTTATTCTAGGTATTTTATATAAATGGAATCATGCAATCTCTGGCCTTTGGTGCCTGACTTCTTTCACTCAGCACAACGTCTTCAAGGCTCCACCATGTCATTCCAGGTGACAGCACTTTGTTTCTGCCCTCTCACCACCATCCCTCCTTCACTGTGTTCCTGGTACACCAGCCTTCACACAGTTCTTTGAAGATGTTACACTTATTCCTCGTGACCTTTGGTGACTTGCTTTTCCCTCTGCCAGGAAAGTTTTCCTCCCAGATCACACTGTGGGCTCTATTTCTCAACATCCAGGACTCTGCTCAAAAGTCACCTACTCAGAGAGGCCTCGCCTGACCCAGCAACCTCAACTCTCTTGTTTTCAGTCCCTTTCGACCCCTACACTGCCTGTCGTATTCAAAGCTCTTATCACTGTCTGAAATCATCTTATTGTGTGATTGTCATTGTCAGTCTCTCTCCACTAGAATACAAGCTCCAAAGAACAGGAGTCTTACTTGTTTTGCTCATTGGGGTAACCTTAGGGCTCAGAACCCTTTGTAATCTTAGCAAAGACTTGATAAATGAATAGGTAGGGTAAAGTAAGCATTCAATGAGATAGTTGCCCAGGCACTTGCAGAATGTTGGTATCTATTGTTTTTGCTGTTACTCTCAGTCTCCTTTTGTTGTAATGCTAATCTGTTGGATAAAATACTGACACTAACCCCAAAAACAACCAAAGGGGAGAGCACATCACTGAATTTTCAAGAAAAGCCACCCCTTCTTTCCTCCTGAGGACAAAAGCCAGACTCAAATGGATTCACCAACAAACCTTTACTCCTGCTAAAGGGTAGAAGTTGGGCCCAAGGCAGCACTGTGTGTGCCGGGAGATCATCAGCCCACAGCTTTGTGCTAACCGGCTATGTGACCTTGAGTAAATTCCTCAACCTCTCTGAACTTCAGTTTTTCCATCAGAGAAAATTGGAGGTGTCAGTAGATGCTGCAAAAGATGCCTTCCAACTGAAAATGTCCTCACTTCATCATAGTGGCTTGCTTGCCTCCTAGAGGAAAAGCAAATGAACTAAAGACTAGCAGGGTGGGAGACGAGCCAGGAGGTTCAGGGGTAAATATTGTAGTTAGTTTCCAAATGACTGGTCTGGACATCTTCCCCTTGCAGGAAGGAGGAGACCCACCAGAGGCCCGGGAACCTCTCCTTTGGCTTTAACTCAGAGTGGAGACTACCTTGCTTTTACATTTACAATTAGCAGCTTTAGGTTCTGATATCGTTAAAATAACCTTATAAAGTAGTCATCTTTACTAATTGCATGTTACAAAAATAAACAAATGAATTTTTAAAACCCACACAGCCAAAAAAAAAAGCCACAGGGCTGGGGCTGGAAACGAGGTTCGTCTCCTCCTGCACCTGGGGCTGGCTGAGGGGAGCTCCACCAACAGGTCCCAAAACTCTTGATCATCAGAATTAGCTGGAATCCTCTCCCAGCCCCCAATTCCTACAGAACTAGAGTCTTTGGGGGTGGGGACAAGAAATTCCTATTTTTCAAAAGTTCTCTGACCTAACCTGATAGCTGGATTTGGAAACCACTGAGTTATACTGACCTGTAAAATCATCCTAGCATTTGGAAAGAGTCCTGGGAATTCGCTAATACTCAACACTGTTGTCATTCAAAACGTCTCTACTCTTCCTCCCGCTCCCCCTTCCGGAAGGGTGGGCCCTGCGACAGCCGCGTCTCAGCAGCGCCCTCTACTGCGCACTTAATGAAACCTTCACAGCAGCCAGAAGCGTCGTAGGAGGGCTACCCAACCTCGCTGTAATATTAAAAATTTAGTGCAGCTCCCCACTGTGATGCCATACCGTTGAATGAATTAATTAAGAATTTTAAAATTATAAACGGTACTATCAACACACCCTTGGGAAAAAGGGCAGGTATGTGTAAGATTTCTTCAATGGTTTTGGACATTCCTGGGTGGAGTTGCCCAGAGTTCATTATTCATTCATTTTTTTTCAACAAGCATTTATTGAATGCCTATTAAATGCCAAGCATTGTTCTAGCAGTAGAACAAGATGAAAAATCCCTCTCTCATGGGGTTTAGAGTTTAGCAAGGGAGATAATTATTAAACAGGTAACAAACAAATAGTTACAAATGGTGGCAAATGCTATGAAGGAAAGGAACTTGGTTTGAGAACGCTATTTTTTGAAAAGACAGTCAAGGAAGGTGATCTAGTTTGCAAGCTGCTGAAATGCGATATACCAGAAACTGAATGGCTTTTTAAAAGGGTAATTTATTAAGTTGCAAGTTTACAGGTTCTAAGGTCATGAAAATGTTCAAATTAAAGCAATGCTATAGAAATGTCCAATCAAAGGCATCCAGGGAGAGATACCTTGGTTGAAGAAGGCCAATGACGTTCAGGGTTTCCCTTTCAGTGAGAAAGTCACATGGGGAGATCTGTTACCTTTCTCTTCAATGGCTTCCCTGGGGCTCTGTCTGTTGGCTCTGCCAGTTCTGGTGGCTCTAAAGCTTTTTCCAACATGGTTCCCTCTTAAAGAGCGCCAGTAAGCAACCCCACCCTGAATGGGTGGAGACACAGCTCCATGGAAATCATCCAATCAAAAGTTACCACCTACAATTGGTGGGTCACATCTCCATGGGAACAATCAAAAGAATCCCACCCAGCAATATTGAATGAGGATTACAGAACATGGCTTTTCCGGGGTATACAACAGATTCAAACCAGCACAAATTACTGTAACTTTGTAATAAGTTTTGAAATTGGGAAATATGAGTCCTCCTACTTTGTTCTTTTTCAAGCTGATTTTGGCTGTTTGTAACTGCCATGGTTAGGGACATGTGTCAATTTGGCCAAGTTGTGGTACCTGTTTATCTGTTTGGGCAAGTACTGGCCTGTTTGTTACAATGAGGACATTTCATAGAATTAGATCATGATTACGTCAGCTGCATCCACAGCTGATTCCATTTGTAATCAGCCAAACCGTAGTGTCTTCTACAATGAGTGATGCTTAATCTAATCACCAGAAGCCTTTTAAGGAGGATTCAGAGGAGACAGGTGCCATTCCTGCTTCGGCTGGTGAGCCTCTCCTGTGGAGTTCATCCAGACCCTCCATCGGAGTTGTCGGCTTCACAGCCTGCCCTGTGGATTTTGGACTCTGCGTTCCTGCGGTCACGTGAGACACTTTTATAAATTTTATATTTGCAAGTGTTCCCTGTTGATTCTGTTTCTCTAGAGAACCCTCACTAATACGGTAACTCTTTGCCCTTCCATATGAATTTGATGGTTTGCTTTCCCATTTTTGCAAAAAAAACGAAAAGGCTACTAAACTTTTAACTGAGATTGTGTTGAATCTCTGTATCAAACATCTTAACAAAAAGAAGTCTTCTAACCCATACACATGGATTGTCATTTTTTTAGGTATTCTTTAATTTATTTCACCAGTGTATTGTAGTTTTCTGTGTACAAGTCTTTTATTGTTTAGTTAAATGTGTTCCTGGATATTTTATTCTTTTGGTTGCTATTGTAAATGGCATTGTTTTCTTAATTTTCATTTCATGTTGTTCCTTACTACTATATAGAAACACTTTTTATTTTTGTACAATGATCTTGTACTTGCCACTTTGCTGAATTCATTTATTATTTCTAATAGCTTTCTTGTAGATTCTTTGGAATTTTCTACATGTAGCATCATGTGATCTGCAAATAGGGAAAGTTTTACTTCTTCCTTGCTGTGGTAGTTAGATTTAGGTGTCAACTTGGTCAGGTAAAGGTGCCTAGTTCTATCGCTGTGGACATGAGCCAATGACATGTGAACCTCATCTGTTCCTGATTACATCTGCAGTTGTCTAGGAGGTGTGCCCACTGCAATGAATGATGTTTCATTTAATTGGCTGGAAGCTTAAATGAGAGATTCAACGTAGCACAGCCCAAGCAGCTCAGCATACCTCATCTCAGCACTCGCAGCTCAGCCCAGGCCTTTGGAGATACAGAAAGGAATCACCCCGGGGAAAGTTGTTGGAACCCAGAGGCCTAGAGAGAAGGCCAGCAGAGATTGCCCTGTGTATTCCCAGGTAAGAAAGAACCTCAGTTGAAAGCTAGCTGCCTTTCTCTGAAAAACTATGCATTAACTAAATAAATCCCCTTTTATTGAAAGCCAATTTGTCACTGGTGTGTTGCATTCCAGCAGCTAGCAAACTAGAACACTTGCCAATTTGGATGCCTTTTTATTTCTCTTTCTTCCACAGTTGCTTTGCTTGGAACTTTCAGAACAATGTTGAATAGCATTGGTGACCGAGAGTGGGTCTCATAATCTTGTTTCTCATCTTAGAGGGAAAACTTTTCTTTTAATGATATTAGCTGTGAATTTTTAATATATGCCCTTATCATGTTGAGGAATTTCTCTTTGAGTCCTAGTTTTCTGAGTGTTTCTATCAAGAAAGTGTGCTGGATTTTGACAAATGCTTATCAGCCTCAATTGATCATGTAGGTTTTTTCCCTTCATTCTATTAATGTGTTATATTACAATGATTTCTTTTCTTATGTTGAACCACCCTTGCATTCACTGGATAAATTCACTGGTCATGATGTATAATTCTTTTAATTTGCTGTTGGATTTTTTTGCTAGTATTTTGTTGAGGATTTTGCATCTATTTCATAAGGGATGTTGGCTTTAATTTTCTTTCATTGTGTGTGTTGTCTTTATCAGGTTTTAGTATTAGGGTAATGCTGGAAACATGAATGAGAAAGTACTCTCCTTGTGATTTTTTTTAAGGGTTTGAGAAGTTAGTTCTTCTTCAAAAGTTTGGCAATAGTCACTAGTGAAGCCATCTGATCCTGGACTTTTCTTTGTTGGGAGGTTTCTGATTACCAATTCAATCTCTACTTATTATTCTGTTGAGATTTTCTATTTTTTCTTGAGTCAGTTAAAGTAATTTGTATTTTTTTAAGGATTTGTTCATTTCATCTAAGTTATCTAATTTGTTGGTGTACAATAGTTCATAGCACCCTTGATAATCCTATTTATCTCTGTAAGGTCAGTGGTAATGTCCCTACTGTGGTTTCTGATTTTTGTTTATTGCATCCTCTCTCATTGTTTCTTTGTCAGCCTAGCTAAAGGCTTGTCAATATTATTGACCCTTTCAAGGAATCAACTTTTGGCTTCATTTTTATCTATTTTTCTTTTCTCTATTTAATTTCTTTCCTCTCTAATTTGAAAAACATGAGCAAGTCCAGAGGTCAGCAAAGTTTTTCTATAATAGACCAGCCAGAGAGTAAATCCTTTAGGTTTCACACACCAAACAGTTTCTGTTATTTAACTGTGAAACTCTACTATTGTAGCCTGAAGGTATCCATAGACAATAAGTGTGGCTGTGTTCCAGTAAAAGTTTATTTACATGTGAGGCATGCAACTAGGTGAGAACAGTATGTTCAATGAAAAACCAGAAACAGAAAGGCAAATATTACCATGCTTCACTCATATGGTTCAAATATAATATTTGAACTTGGAGAATTGAAGTCAAGACCGTAGGTTAAGGTCTATTGTAAAGGTTCCTAGACTGTAAGCTCTTACAGCAGTCACATCTATTCTAGAGTTGTAACAGTTATTTCTAAATTCTAAGATGCTAAACTATTTGTGTATAATCTGGGCATTCCCTGGAACTTCAGGTATTTGTGTGACACCTGGGACTCAGAGTTAGAACTGTGAAGCTATGAAAGTCAACATCAACCCATACAGCAACTGTTTAAAAAGTGATCAGATTTCAACTAGAGATACAAATGAAGCTGATTTGGAAAGGACCAAGGTAAATAAGAAAACAGGAAAGGATGATATGCTCTATTTTCTAAAACTTCAACTTCTGTGTGAGACCAAAGGAAGAAATGTTTATTTGGTATAGAACTTATATTTTTGGTAGTACAATGTCTAATTTAACTTGTATGGCCATTTTATTTGAAAATCATAATTACATGGACTCTTGTATAGACAGCAAGAACTTGTTGGTTCGTACAAGTCAGTGTGATGCCCCAATACATCCCTGAGTAATTTTGGTAGGGAATTAAAAAGTATTTGCAAAGTCCCCAGGAGGGACTAGGAAGAAAGGATGAAATATTAAATTTCTTCACTATTCCCCCAAGGGGACTTTGCAAATACTTTATTCACTGTCCAAATCATTCTGGAAATTATCAGGGCATCACACTAACCTGAACAAACCAACAAAATCTCATGCCCTATTAAGAATCCATGTATTTATGGTGTTCTATTAAACTGACCGTACAAGTTAAATTAGGAAATGCACTAGCAAAAATATAAATTTTGCACCAAATAAATATTTCTTCCTTTTAGTTTCACACAGAAGTTGAAGTTTTAAAATATGGATAATATCATCCTTTATCCAGTCTTTTGATATACCTTAGTCTTATCCAGATCAGCTTCATTCATATCTCTACTTGATGTCTGATCACCTTTTCAACTTTTTTTTTTTTTGCATGGGCAGGCGCCAGGAATCGAACCCAGGTCTTGGACATGGGAGGGGAGAACTCTGCCTGCAGAGCCACAATGGCCTGCCCCTTTTCAACTTTTTAAACAGTTCCTGTATGGCCTATGTGGGGTAATGCTGACTTTCATAGCTTCAGAGCTCTGACTCTGAGCCTCAGGTGTCACATAAATACCTGAAGATTCTGGGAAAGACCATGTTATATAAAACATTTCAGAATAAGAGCTGGAAGATGGCGGCTTAGTAAGACGCGCGGATCTTAGTTTCTTCTCCAGGACACCTACTAGGGGAGTAGAAACGATACAGAAAGCACCCAAAGCCACAACAGAGATAAAAAAGACAGCGTACCCCATCCTGGAACGGCTGGCTGGCTGAGAGAAGCAGCTCGGGTGAGATCGCCGAGGCGCGCGGGCCTTACCGGGTGGGGTGGCAAGCGGCCGGAGTTACTCCCTTCCCCCTTCCCGGGCCGGCTGGGAGAATTGGAGAGGTGGCCCCCTGAAACCAAGGCGACTGGCGCCCACACCACGCGCAGCCCCCGGACCAACTGAGAGAATTGGATCGGAAACCCCCAGGCCGCGGAGAACGGTGACCCCGTGACTCCCGGGGAACGTGCACTCTCACGGGCGGGCCGCTGCCGCTGGCGCCCTCCCGCCACGCTTGTTGCCCAGGGCCGACTAGGAAATTCGGACGGGCTCTTTCCCTGGCTGCGGCGACCAGCAACCCTCCCTGCGTTCGGACACCCTCCCTGCGTTCGGACCCCGGGCCGGCTCAAGCCGCTTCGGCTAGCGAACCCCCAGGACGGCGAGAGTTTTCCAAAGTTTAAGGTCCCACAGCACCTTTTACTGGTGGGACCCGCAGACAAACGTGTGCCACGAGCGCCACCTACTGGGCAGGATAAGAAAAACAGAACCCAGAGATTTCACAGAAAAATATTACAACCTTGCTGGGTCCAACACCAAGAGAAATCTGAATAAATGCCCAGATGCCAGCAGCAGAAGATAACTGTCCACGCTCAAAAGATTGAGAATATGGCTCAGTCAAAGGAACAAACCAATAGCTCAAATGAGACACAAGAGCTGAGACAACTAATGCTGAATATACGAACAGAAATGGAAAACCTCTTCAAAAATGAAATCGATAAATTGAGGGAGGACATGAAGAGGACATGGGCTGAACATAAAGAAGAAATAGAAAAACTGAAAAAACAAATCGCAGAACTTATGGAAGTGAAGGATAAAGTAGCAAACATAGAAAAAATAATGGATAGCTACAATGATAGATTTAAAGAGACAGAAGATAGAATTAGTGATTTGGAGGATGGAACATCTGAATTCCAAAAAGAAACAGAAACTATAGGGAAAAGAATGGAAAAATTTGAACAGGGTATCAGGGAACTCAAGGACAATATGAACCGCACAAATATACGTGTTGTGGGTGTCCCAGAAGGAGAAGAGAAGGGAAAAGGAGGAGAAAAACTAATGGAAGAAATTATCACTGAAAATTTCCCAACTCTTATGAAAGACCTAAAATTACAGATCCAAGAAGTGCAGCGCACCCCAAAGAGATTAGACCCAAATAGGCATTCTCCAAGACACTTACTAGTTAGAATGTCAGAGGTCAAAGAGAAAGAGAAGATCTTGAAAGCAGCAAGAGAAAAACAATCCATTACATACAAGGGAAACCCAATAAGACTTTGTGTAGATTTCTCAGCAGAAACCATGGAAGCTAGAAGACAGTGGGATGATATATTTAAAATACTAAAAGAGAAAAACTGCCAACCAAGACTCCTATATCCAGCAAAATTATCCTTCAAAAATGAGGGAGAAATTAAAACATTCTCAGACAAAAAGTCACTGAAAGAATTTGTGACCAAGAGACCAGCTCTGCAAGAAATACTAAAGGGAGCACTAGAGTCAGATACAAAAAGACAGAAGAGAGAGATATGGAAAAGAGTGTAGAAAGAAGGAAAATCAGATATGATATATATAATACAAAAGGCAAAATGTTAGAGGAAAATATTATCCAAACAGTAATAACACTAAATGTCAATGGACTGAATTCCCCAATCAAAAGACATAGATTGGCAGAATGGATTAAAAAACAGGATCCTTCGATATGCTGTCTACAGGAAACACATCTTAGACCCAAAGATAAACATAGGTTGAAAGTAAAAGGTTGGGAAAAGATATTTCATGCAAATAACAACCAGAAAAGAGCAGGAGTGGCTATACTAATATCCAACAAATTAGACTTCAAATGTAAAACAGTTAAAAGAGACAAAGAAGGACACTATATACTAATAAAAGGAACAATTAAACAAGAAGACATAACAATCATAAATATTTACGCACCGAATCAGAATGCCCCAAAATACGGGAGGAATATACTGCAAACACTGAAAAGGGAAATAGACTCATATACCATAATAGTTGGAGACTTCAACTCACCACTCTCATCAAGGGACAGAACATCTAGACAGAGGATCAACAAAGAAATAGAGAATCTGAATATTACTATAAATGAACTATACTTAATAGACATTTATAGGACATTACATCCCACAACAGCAGGATACACCTTTTTCTCAAGTGCTCATGGATCATTCTCAAAGATAGACCATATGCTGGGTCACAAAGCAAGTCTCAACAAATTTAAAAAGATTGAAATCTTACACAACACTTTCTCGGACCATAAAGGAATGATGTTGGAAATCAATAAAGCAGAGTGCCAGTAAATTCACAAATACGTGGAGGCTCAACAACACACTCCTAAACAACGACGGGGTCAAAGAAGAAATTGCAAGAGAAATTAGCAAATACCTCGAGGCGAATGAAAATGAAAACACAACATATCAAAACTTATGGGACGCAGCAAAGGCAGTGCTAAGAGGGAAATTTATTGCTCTAACTGCCTATATCAGAAAAGAAGAAAAGGCAAAAATTCAGAAATTAACTATCCATTTGGAAGAACTGGAGAAAGAACAGCAAGCTAACCCCAAAGCAAGCAAAAGGAAAGAAATAACAAAGATTAGAGCACAAATAAATGAAATTGAAAACATGAAAACAATAGAGAAAATCAATAAGGCCAGAAGTTGGTTCTATGAGAAAATCAATAAGATTGATGGGCCCTTAGCAAGATTGACAAAAAGAAGAAGAGAGAGGATGCAAATAAATAAGATCAGAAATGGAAGAGGAGACATAACTACTGACCTCACAGAAATAAAGGAGGTAATAACAGGATACTATGAACAACTTTACGCTAATAAATACAACAATTTAGAGGAAATGGACGGGTTCCTGGAAAGACATGAACAACCAACTTTGACTCAAGAAGACATAGATGACCTCAACAAACCAATCACAAGTAAAGAAATTGAATTAGTCATTCAAAAGCTTCCTAAAAAGAAAAGTCCAGGACCAGATGGCTTCACATGTGAATTCTACCAAACGTTCCAGAAAGAATTAGTACCAATTCTCTTCAAACTCTTCAAAAAAATCGAAGTGGAGGGAAAACTACCTAATTCATTCTATGAAGCCAACATCACCCTCATACCAAAACCAGGCAAAGATATTACAAAAAAAGAAAACTACAGACCAATCTCTCTAATGAATACAGATGCAAAAATCCTCAATAAAATTCTAGCAAATCGTATCCAACAACACATTAAAAGAATTATACATCATGACCAAGTAGGATTCATCCCAGGTATGCAAGGATGGTTCAACATAAGAAAATCAATTAATGTAATACACCATATCAACAAATCAAAGCAGAAAAATCACATGATCATCTCAATTGATGCAGAGAAGGCATTTGACAAGATTCAACATCCTTTCCTGTTGAAAACACTTCAAAAGATAGGAATACAAGGGAACTTCCTTAAAATGATAGAGGGAATATATGAAAAACCCACAGCTAATATCATCCTCAATGGGGAAAAATTGAAAACTTTCCCCCTAAGATCAGGAACAAGACAATGATGTCCACTATCACCACTATTATTCAACATTGTGTTGGAGGTTCTAGCCAGAGCAATTAGACAAGAAAAAGAAATACAAGGCATCAAAATTGGAAAGGAAGAAGTAAAACTATCACTGTTTGCAGACGATATGATACCATACGTCGAAAACCCGGAAAAATCCACAACAAAACTACTAGAGCTAATAAATGAGTACAGCAAAGTAGCAGGTTACAAGATCAACATTCAAAAATCTGTAGCATTTCTATACACTAGTAATGAACAAGCTGAGGGGGAAATCAAGAAACGAATCCCATTTACAATTGCAACTAAAAGAATAAAATACCTAGGAATAAATTTAACTAAAGAGACAAAAAACCTATATAAAGAAAACTACAAAAAACTGCTAAAAGAAATCACAGAAGACCTAAATAGATGGAAGGGCATACCGTGTTCATGGATTGGAAGACTAAATATAGTTAAGATGTCAATCCTACCTAAATTGATCTACAGATTCAATGCAATACCAATCAAAATCCCAACAACTTATTTTTCAGAAATAGAAAAACCAATAAGCAAATTTATCTGGAAGGGCAGGGTGCCCCGAATTGCTAAAAACATCTTGAGGAAAAAAAACGAAGCTGGAGGTCTCGCGCTGCCTGACTTTAAGGCATATTATGAAGCCACAGTGGTCAAAACAGCATGGTATTGGCATAAAGATAGATATATCGACCAATGGAATCGAATAGAGTGCTCAGATATAGACCCTCTCATCTATGGACATTTGATCTTTGATAAGGCAGTCAAGCCAACTCACCTGGGACAGAGCAGTCTCTTCAATAAATGGTGCCTAGAGAACTGGATATCCATATGCAAAAGAATGAAAGAAGACCCATCTCTCACACCCTATACAAAAGTTAACTCAAAATGGATCAAAGATCTAAACATTAGGCCTAAGACCATAAAACAGTTAGAGGAAAATGTTGGGAGATATCTTATGGATCTTACAACTGGAGGCGGTTTTATGGACCTTAAACCTAAAGCAAGAGCACTGAAGAAGGAAATAAATAAATGGGAACTCCTCAAAATTAAACACTTTTGTGCATCAAAGAACTTCATCAAGAAAGTAGAAAGACAGCCTTCACAATGGGAGACAATATTTGGAAATGATATATCAGATAAAGGTCTAGTATCCAGAATTTGTAAAGAGATTGTTCATCTCAACAACAAAAAGACAGCCAACCCAATTACAAAATGGGAAAAAGACTTGAACAGACACCTCTCAGAAGAGGAAATACGGATGGCCAAGAGGCACATGAAGAGATGCTCAATGTCCCTGGCCAGTAGAGAAATGCAAATCAAAACCACAATGAGATATCATCTCACACCCACCAGAATGGCCATTATCAACAAAACAGAAAATGACAAGTGCTGGAGAGGATGCGGAGAAAGAGGCACACTTATCCACTGTTGGTGGGAATGTCAAAGGGTGCAACCACTGTGGAAGGCAGTTTGGCGGTTCCTCAAAAAGCTGAATATAGAATTGCCATACGACCCAGCAATACCATTGCTAGGTATCTACTCAAAGGACTTAAGGGCAAAGACACAAACGGACATTTGCACACCAATGTTTATAGCAGCATTATTTACAATTGCAAAGAGATGGAAACAGCCAAAATGTCCATCAACAGAAGAGTGGCTAAACAAACTGTGGTATATACATACGATGGAATATTATGCAGCTTTAAGACAAGATAAACTTATGAACCATGTAATAACATGGATGGACCTAGAGAATATTATGCTGAGTGAATCCAGCCAAAAACTAAAGGACAAATACTGTATGGTCCCACTGATGTGAACGGACATTCGAGAATAAACTTGAAATATGTCATTGGTAACAGAGTTCAGCAGGAGTTAGAAACAGGGTAAGACAATGGGTAATTGAAGCTGAAGGGATACAGACTGTGCAACAGGACTAGATACAAAAACTCAAAAATGGACAGCACAATAATACCTAATTGTAAAGTAATCATGTTAAAACACTGAATGAAGCTGCATCTGAGCTATAGGTTTTTGTTTTGTTTTGTTTTGTTTTGTTTTGATTTTACTATTATTACTTTTATTTTTTTCTCTATATTAACATTCTATATCTTTTTCGGTTATGTTGCTAGTTCTTCTAAACCAATGCAAATGTACTAAGAAATGATGATCATGCATCTATGTGATGATGTTAAGAATTAATGATTGCATGTGTAGAATGGTATGATCTCTAAATGTTGGGTTAATTTCTTTTTTTCCGTTAATTAAAAAAAAAAAAAAAAAGAGAAGGGATAATTGGAGATGAAGGGATACAGACTGTACAACGGGACTGGATATAAAAACTCAGAAATGGACAGCACAATATTACCCAATTGTAATGCAATTATGTTAAAACACTGAATGAAGCTGCATGTGAGGTATAGGTTTTTTGTTTTTGTTTTTTTTGTTTTTTTTTCTTTCTATTATTGTTTTAATTCTTATTCTGTTGTCTTTTTATTTCTTTTTCTAAATCGATGCAAATGTACTAAGAAATGATGAATATGCAACTATGTGATGTTATTAAGAATTACTGATTGTACACGTAGATTGGAATGATTTCTAATTGTTTTGTTAATTCTTTTTTTAATTAATAAAAAAAAAAGTAAAAAAAAAAAAAAAAACATTTCAGTATCTGAGAATTTCGAATTAACAGTTACACCTCCTGAATATGTATGACTGCTGTAAGAGCTTACAATCTGGGCTTTACAATATGCCCCAACCTGATATCCTATGCTCTCGACTTTAGTTCACCATATTTTTATATCATAGTCCATATGAGTGAGGCATGGTTAATATTTGTCTTTTTATTCCTGACATTTCATTCAACATACTGCTCTTAAGGTTCATTCATCTAGTTGCATGCCTCACAACTTCACTCTTTTTGTGGCTGCTCAGTAGTCCATTGTATGTATATACCATAGTTCCCCCTTCTATTCCTCAGTCTTGCACTGTTAGGCCACCTCCATTCATTGTGGATCACAAACACTGCCGCAGAGACACCTGTGTACAAATGTCCATTTCTGTCCCCACCCTCAGCTCCTCCAGGTATAAACTTAGCAGCTGGGTTTCAGGATCATATGGTAAACCCATCCTTCGCCTCTTGTGGAGCCACCACACAGCCCTCCAAGGGGCTGCACCTCTCATTTCCCTACCAACAGTGAATAGGTACATCTCTTTCTCTACATTTTCTCTAGCATCTGTTTATTTTTAAACAGTTTTATTCACACGTCATACAATCCAGCCTAAGTGTATAGACATGCCTTCACCACCATACTCTATCTGAAGACATTTCCTTTTCTTCCACAAAGAATCCATACCCCTTTCCCAATCCCCTAGCCTGTTGGCATTTAGTTTTGGCATAATGCCTTTGTTACATTCATTGGAAGCATATTACAATGTTACCATTGATGGTAGACCTTGGCTTGCATCTCTGCCATCTATTTTCAACACCCTGCAATACTGACATTCATTCCTTTGTTCTTCCTCATGCAAAAACATTTTTTAATTTGTACATTTAATCGCCACCATAGTATACTCTAGGCATTCCTAAATTATAACATCTCTGTCTTTATCATTTATCTTTCCTTTTGGTTCCATATGTGCCCCCAACCTTCTCCCTCTGTCATACTCACATTCAGCCTCATTCAGTGTACTTAATTTACTGTGCTCCTATCGGGTAGTATTGTGCTATCCATTTCTGAACTTTTACAAGCAGTCCTCTTGTACAATCTGTATTTCTTCAACACCAATTACCCAAATCCTACCCTCTTACTATCTCCTGATAATTTGTGTTCTTAACTGAAATTCTCCAAGTTCATTCATTAATGTCAATTCATATCTGTGAGACCATACAGCATTTGTCCTTTTGTTTCTGGCTAATAAGAAACATAAGTTCTCCATCCATGTTGTTACATGCTTCATGACTTTATTCAGTCTTACAGCTGTGTGATATTCCATTGTATGTATATACTACACCTTGTTTAGCCACTCATCTGTTGATGGACGTTTGGACTGTTTCCATCTTTTGGTAATTGTAAATAATACTGCTACACTGGTATGCAAATGTCTGTTTGTGTCCTTGCCCTCATAGCCTCTGAGTAGATACCTAGCAATGATATTGTCAGATCATATGGCAATTCTATACTTAGCTTCCCGATAAACTGCCAAACTGCCTTCCATAGTGGTTGTACCATTTTACATTCTCACCAACAGTGAATAAGTGTGCCTCTTTCTCCACATCCTCTCCAGCATTTGTCGTTTTCTGTTTTGTTTTGTTTTTTATAATGGCTGTTCTAGTGGGTGTCAGATGATATCCCATTGTGGTTTTTATTTGCATTTTCCTAATAGCCAGGGAAGTTGAGCATCTTTTCATGTGCCTTTTAGTTATTTGTATTTCTTCTTCTGAGAAGTGTCTGTTCATGTCTTTTGTCCATTTAAAAAAATTTTTTTTATTCTAAAATTTGCATGGCTTCTTTTTTAATATTGAAAAAATGACACTAAATATTGGACAGGAAAATTAGGTGACTTAATATCTATGATTTCCACATTTATAATAAAGGAACAATAATTCATTAGACAGTTATGGTAAAGGGATAAAATTAATTAGGAAGTAAATAAAAAGCCTTATTTTCTCATATTATTTTGTCAATGTGCTGCCTCCAACATACACAGACAACAGCACATAAAATCCCTGACACCCACCCACTGAATACAAACACAGAAGAGACACATTCATAACTAGTCAAGTCTTTGGATATTGAAAAGAGACATTTTAGAAACTGGTAGAAGCTAGCATTAATGACAAGACAAGAAATATAACCTCTGTTTTGAGTGATTTGTTTTCTCACCAGAATTCCTTGAAAACTTAAATTGACAAATACATATGAGAAAATAACCCTGAATATATTTAAAGTAGTAATCTGAAGATTTGCCTCATTAGAGTTCAACTTTTTTTATATATATATTTTTATTAATTAAAAAAAATTAACTAACACAACATTTAGAAATCATTCCATTCTACATATGCAATCAGTAATTCTTAATATCATCACATAGATGTGTGATCATCATTTCTTAGTACATTTGCATCGATTTAGGAAAAGAACTAACAAAACAACAGAAAAAGATATAGCATGATAATATAGAGAAAAAAATAAAAATAATAATAAAAGTAAAAAATAAAAAATATATATATAAAAAAAGGAAAAAACAAAAAACACAAACAAAGAAACAAACAAAACTATAGCTCAGCTGCAGCTTCATTCAGTGTTTTAACATCATTACTTTACAATTAGGTATTATTGTGCTGTCCATTTTTGAGTTTTTGTATCTAGTCCTGTTGCACAGTCTGTATCCCTTCAGCTCCAATTACCCATTATCTCACCCTGTTTCTAACTCCTGCTGGACTCTGTTACCAATGACATATTCCAAGTTTATTCTCGAATGTCGGTTCACATCAGTGGGACCATATAGTATTTGTCCTTTAGTTTTTGGCTAGTCTCACTCGGCATAATGTTCGCTAGGTCCATCCATGTTATTACATGCTTCATAAGTTTATTCTGTCTTAAAGCTGCATAATATTCCATCGTATGTATATACCACAGTTTGTTTAGCCACTCGTCTGTTGATGGACATTTTGGCTGTTTCCATCTCCTTGCAATTGTAAATAATGCTGCTATAAACATTGGTGTGCAAATGTCCGTTTGTGTCTTTGCCCTTAAGTCCTTTGAGTAGATACCTAGCAATGGTATTGCAGGGTCGTATGGCAATTCTATATTCAGTTTTTTGAGGAACCGCCAAACTGCCTTCCACAGTGGTTGCACCATTTGACATTCCCACCAACAGTGGATAAGTGTGCCTCTTTCTCCGCATCCTCTCCAGCACTTGTCATTTTCTGTTTTGTTGATAATGGCCATTCTGATGGGTGTGAGATGATATCTCATTGTGGTTTTGATTTGCAATTCTCTAATGGCCAGGGACATTGAGCATCTCTTCATGTGTCTTTTGGCCATTTGTATTTCCTCTTCTGAGAGGTGTCTGTTCAAGTCTTTTTCCCATTTTGTAATTGGGTTGGCTGTCTTTTTGTTGTTGAGTTGAACACTCTCTTTATAAATTCTGGATACTAGACCTTTATCTGATATGTCATTTCCAAATATTGTCTCCCATTGTGTAGGCTGTCTTTCTACTTTCTTGATGAAGTTCTTTGATGCACAAAAGTGTTTAATTTTGAGGAGCTCCCATTTATTTATTTCTTTCTTCAGTGCTCTTGCTTTAGGTTTAAGGTCCATAAAACCGCCTCCAATTGTAAGTTTCATAAGATATCTCCCTACATTTTCTTCTAACTGTTCTATGGTCTTAGACCTAATGTTTAGATCTTTGATCCATTTTGAGTTAACTTTTGTATAGGGTGTGAGATACGGGTCCTCTTTCATTCTTTTGCATATGGATATCCAGTTCTCTAGGTACCATTTATTGAAGAGACTGTTCTGTCCCAGGTGAGTTGGCTTGACTGCCTTATCAAAGATCAAATGTCCATAGATGAGAGGGTCTATATCTGAGCACTCTATTCGATTCCATTGGTCGATAGATCTATCTTTATGCCAGTACCATGCTGTTTTGACCACTGTGGCTTCATAATGTGCCTTAAAGTCAGGCAGCGCGAGACCTCCAGCTTCGTTTTTTTCCTCAAGATACTTTTAGCAATTCGGGGCACCCTGCCCTTCCAGATAAATTTGCTTATTGGTTTTTCTATTTCTGAAAAATAAGTTGTTGGGATTTTGATTGGTATTGCATTGAATCTGTAAATCAATTTAGGTAGGATTGACATCTTAACTATATTTAATCTTCCAATCCATGAACACGGTATGCCCTTCCATCTATTTAGGTCTTCTGTGATTTCTTTTAACAGTTTTTTTGTAGTTTTCTTTGCATAGGTTTTTTTGTCTCTTTAGTTAAATTTATTCCTAGGTATTTTATTCTTTTAGTTGCAATTGTAAATGGAATTCGTTTCTTGATTTTCCCCTCAGCTTGTTCATTGCTAGTGTATAGAAACACAACAGATTTTTGAATGTTGATCTTGTAACCTGCTACATTGCTGTACTCATTTATTAGCTCTCGTAGTTTTGTTGTGGATTTTTCAGGGTTTTCGACGTATAGTATCATATCGTCTGCAAACAGTGATAGTTTTACTTCTTCCTTTCCAATTTTGATGCCTTGTATTTCTTTTTCTTGTCTAATTGCTCTGGCTAGAACCTCCAACACGATGTTGAATAATAGTGGTGATAATGGACATCCTTGTCTTGTTCCTGATCTTAGAGGGAAAGTTTTCAATTTTTCCCCATTGAGGATGATATTAGCTGTGGGTTTTTCATATATTCCCTCTATCATTTTAAGGAAGTTCCCTTGTATTCCTATCCTTTGAAGTGTTTTCAACAGGAAAGGATGTTGAATCTTGTCAAATGCCTTCTCTGCATCAATTGAGATGATCATGTGATTTTTCTGCTTTGATTTGTTGATATGGTATATTACATTAATTGATTTTCTTATGTTGAACCATCCTTGCATACCTGGGATGAATCCTACTTGGTCATAATGTATAATTCTTTTAATGTGTTGCTGGATTCAATTTGCTAGAATTTTGTTGAGGATTTTTGCATCTATATTCATTAGAGAGATTGGTCTGTAGTTTTCTTTTTTTGTAATATCTTTGCCTGGTTTTGGTATGAGGGTGATGTTGGCTTCATAGAATGAATTAGGTAGCTTTCCCTCCACTTCAATTTTTTTGAAAAGTTTGAGCAGAGTTGGTACAATTCTTTCTGAAATGTTTGGTAGAATTCACATGTGAAGCCGTCTGGTCCTGGACTTTTCTTTTTGTGAAGCTTTTTAATGACTGATTCAATTTCTTTACTTGTGATTGGTTTGTTGAGGTCATCTATTTCTTCTTGAGTCAAAGTTGGTTGTGCATGCCTTTCCAGGAACCCGTCCATTTCATCTAAATTGTTGTATTTATTAGCGTAAAGTTGTTCATAGTATCCTGTTATTGCCTCCTTTATTTCTGTGAGGCCAGTGGTTATGTCTCCTCTTCCATTTCTGATCTTATTTATTTGCGTCCTCTCTCTTCTTCTTTTTGTCAGTCTTGCTAAGGGCCCATCAATCTTATTGATTTTCTCATAGAACCAACTTCTGGTCTTATTGATTTTCTCTATTGTTTTCATGTTCTCAATTTCATTTATTTCTGCTCTAATCTTTGTTATTTCTTTCCTTTTGCTTGCTTTGGGGTTAGTTTGCTGTTCTTTCTCTAGTTCTTCCAAGTGAACAGTTAATTCCTGAATTTTTGCCTTTTCTTCTTTTCTGATATAGGCATTTAGGGCAATAAATTTCCCTCTTAGCACTGCCTTTGCTGCGTCCCATAGGTTTTGATATGTTGTGTTTTCATTTTCATTCGCCTTGAGATATTTACTAATTTCTCTTGCAAGTTCTTCCTTGACCCACTCGTTGTTTAAAAGTGTGTTGTTGAGCCTCCACGTATTTGCGAATTTTCTGGCACTCTGCCTATTATTGATTTCCAACTTCATTCCTTTATGATCTGAGAAAGTGTTGTGTATGATTTCAATCTTTTTAAATTTGTTGAGACTTGCTTTGTGACCCAGCATATGGTCTATCTTTGAGAATGATCCAGGAGCACTTGAGAAAAAGGTGTATCCGATAAATGTCTGTTAAGTCTAGCTCATTTATTGTAATATTCAAATTCTCTATTTCTTTACTGATCCTCTGTCTAGATGTTCTGTCCATTGATGAGAGTGGTGAATTGAAGTCTCCAACTATTATGGTAGGTGTGTCTATTTCCCTTTTCAGTGATTGCAGTGTATTCCTCACGTATTTTGGGGCATTCTGGTTCGGTGCATAAATATTTATGATTGTTATGTCTTCTTGTTTAATTTTCCCTTTTATTAGTAGATAGTATCCTTCTTTGTCTCTTTTAACTGTTTTACATTTGAAGTCTAATTTGTTGGATATTAGTATAGCTACTCCTGCTCTTTTCTGGTTGTTATTTGCGTGAAATATCTTTTCCCAACCTTTCACTTTCAACCTATTTTTATCTTTGGGTCTAAGATGTGTTTCCTGTAGACAGCATATAGAAGGATCCTGTTTTTTAATCCATTCTGCCAGTCTATGCCTTTTGATTGGGGAATTCAGTCCATTAACATTTAGTGTTATTACTGTTTGGATAATATTTTCCTCTAACATTTTGCCTTTTGTATTATATATATCATATCTGATTTTCCTTCTTTCTACACTCTTCTCCATATCTCTCTCTTCTGTCTTTTCATATCTGACTCTAGTGCTCCCTTTAGTATTTCTTGCAGAGCTGGTCTCTTGGTCACAAATTCTCTCAGTGACTTTTTGTCTGAAAATGTTTTAATTTCTCCCTCATTTTTGAAGGACAATTTTGCTGGATATAGAAGTCTTGGTTGACAGTTTTTCTCTTTTAGTACTTTAAATATATCATCCCACTGTCTTCTAGCTTCCATGGTTTCTGCTGAGAAATCTACACATAGTCTTATTGGGTTTCCCTTGTATGTGACAGATTGTTTTTCTCTTGCTGCTTTCAAGATCCTCTCTTTCTCTTTGACCTCTGACATTCTAACTAGTAAGTGTCTTGGAGAACGCCTATTTGGGTCTATTCTCTTTGGGGTGCGCTGTACTTCTTGGATCTGTAATTTTAGATCTTTCATAAGAGTTGGGAAATTTTCAGTGATAATTTCTTCCATTAGTTTTTCTCCTCCTTTTCCTTTCTCTTCTCCTTCTGGGACACCCACAACATGTATATTTGTGTGCTTCATATTATCATTCAATTCCCTGATCCCCTGCTCAAATTTTTCCATTCTTTTCCCTATAGTTTCTGTTTCTTTTTGGAATTCAGATGTTCCATCCTCCAGTTCACTAATTCTAGCTTCTGTCTGTTTAAATCTACCATTGTAGGTTTCCATTGTTTTTTCCATCTTTTCTACTTTGTCCTTCAATCCCATAAGTTCTGTGATTTGTTTTTTCAGACTTTCCATTTCTTCTTTTTGTTCAGCCCATGCCTTCTTCATGTCCTCCCTCAATTTATTGATTTGGTTTTTGAAGAGGTTTTCCATTTCTGTTCGTATATTCAGAATTAGTTGTCTCAGCTCCTGTATCTCATTTGAGCTATTGGTTTGTTCCTTTGACTGGGCCATATCTTCAATTTTCCTGGTGTGATCCATTATATTCTGCTGGTGTCTGGGCATTTGATCAGATTTCCCTGGGCGACGGACCCAGCAGGTTGAAAGGCTTTCCTTGAAGTCTCTGGGCTGTTTTTCTCATCCTGCCCAGTATTTGGTGCTCGTCTGTCTGCGGGTCCCACCAGTAAAAGATGCTGTGGCTCCTTTAACTTTGGAAGACTCTCGCTGTGGGGGAGGGTCGCCAGCCGACGCGGCTTGGGGGAGTGCCAATCCAAATCTCCCAGCTGGCCAGGGAAGCCATGCGTGGGGGGGGTGCCGACCACCGCAGCTTGGGGGAGTGCCGATCCAAATCTCCTAGCCGGCCCGGGAAGGAGGGAGGAGGGACTCCGGCCACCAGCCGCCACGGCCCGGGGAAGCGTGCGCCTCTCGGGGACCTCACCGCAGCGCATTCTCTTAGCCAGTTCAGCCGTTCCAGAATGGGGTACGCTGTGTTTCTGTTCTCTGTCGTGGCTCCGGGAGCTGTTCTGTACTGTTTCTATTTCTTTAGTAGCTGTTCTGGAGGAGGAACTAAGACCCGTGCGTCTTACTAAGCCACCATCTTCTCCGGAAGTCAGTAATAAATTTGTTTTTTTTGTTGTTGTTGAGTTAAGGAACTTCTTTATGTATTCTGGATATTAAACCTTTACCTGATATGTGGTGTCTAAATATTGCCTCCCATTGCATAGGCTGTCTTTTTACTTTCTTGGCAAAGTTCTCTGATGCGCAAAAGTGTTTAATTTTGAGGAGTTCCCATTTATCTATTTATTTCTTCAATGCTCATGCTTTGGGTGTAAAGATCTAGAAAACTGCCTCCTATTACAAGTTTTAAAAGATATTTCCCTACATTTACTTCTAAAAGTTCTATGGTCTTAACTTTAATGTTTAGGTCTTTGATCCATTTTGAGTTAATTTTTGTATATGGTCTGAGGTATGGATACTCTTTCATTCTTTTGCAGATGGATATCCAGTTCCAGGATTCTTGAAGATGATTATATAATTATATAGCTTTTATAGTGTGGCTGTGTGATTGTGAAGACCTTGTGACTGACACTCCCTTTATCCAATGTATATGCAAATGAGTAAGAAAATAAAGACAAAAAAATAAATAAATAACAGGGGAGGTTAAGAGGTATGGGGTGTTTTGGGTGTTCTTGTTTATTTTTATTTTGGGGGAACAATGAAACTGTTCTAAAATTGATTGTGGTAACGAATGCACAACTATATGATGACTATGAACCACTGATTATATACTTTAGATGATTATATGGTATGTGAATATATCTTAATAAAATTACATTAGGAAAAAAAAAAAACGGGCAGCAGGCTAGATTTGGCTCATAGGCCAGTCTGCCTATCCCTTAAAAACCTACCCCTCTATAATATCATTAAGTCAATAAATTTCCACATAATGGAGAATAATGTATTTCAGGAAGCAAAGCTGAAGCATTTAAAAAAATTGTTGCAATGACTACACTTCAAGAAAAATATACAAATTATGTGGCATTTGTTTATGATATCAATTACCATCAAAAAGCAATTATTTTATGAGATGCTGGCAAAAAGCCCAGATGCTACGACATTAGGATTTCTACTACACTTTAAAGTAGATTTGAATGTAAAGAAAGCTTGGCCAAAGAAAATATTGTTAATAGCTTGCAGTATACTGTCTAATGCTCTACTGTCATAATAACAGAATTATTGATCCCTTTGAGCCTTTTACTCATAGTGAATAGACATCAAATACATAAACTTAAGAAAATAAAACTATGCAAATTCATTTTAGGAGCTAGGCTTTTAGCATGTCTTCCAGACAAACTGGAAATAATGCAACTCCTTCCAAAGTGTTCATCAAATGGCTAAATAGTTTAATAAATCTAGATGCTTATGCCAGCAAAGAGCAGCAAATCTCCTGGAAGACAGCTTCCAGCTTACACCTGAAACCTGCACCATATATTATAGATGCTCACTTTGCCTCCTGAATTACATTTCCCTTGAATTATATTGGATATTTGGGTGCTTATTTCACCTGCTTCAGATTTAGCAGCACCAGAAATGCCAAGGCAACCAACAGGATAAAGAGTATCTTGGCTCATTTTAAAATCCAAATCTGAAAAGTATCAGGCAGGGAAGGCCAGAGAAGAAGAGGAGACCTGCATCTGTGTATCTGTCAAAAAGATGTGATGATTTTGCAGTGCTGTTATACAGAGCATTCTACTCCCCCATGACCCAGAACCCAGCATGATGACAAGACTACGTACCCACAGCTGTCAACTTGGCCTCCCGTAAAAGCAAACTTATCTTCTCTATCATATGATTTGTTGATCTGCCTTTAGTTAAGCTTGAGTAGACCTGATAACAGCCCAAGAAATGGTCATATTACCTGGTCTGTCTATTGTGAAGAGCCCCATCAATCTTCTGATGCCCTGTGCTTTAAACAAATCCCTGTTAGCACGGGAATCCTTAACCTAGGTTGACCTTCAAATACTCTGTATTCGATTGCCATTGCATGCACAGTTTTGTGGATGTATTCATTTTTATGGGCGAGAGGATCTATAGCTTTTATCAGACTCTCAAAGTGCTCCAGGGTCCAAAATATCAAAAACTATAAAGAGAATCAGTTTCAGAATGGTGTGACTCAGGGCTCAATTATTAATTGAATTCCAGTCATTTCTTGACTGAGCATATATGAAACTGTCCTTCAGTTTCTCCTCTACCCCCAACCTTAATCTACCTCTATTCCCAGTGAGGAGCACATCTGTCCCCCAATTGAGTCCATGACCCATGGGGCTTTTTCTCCCATGTTTTTTTTTTTTTAATTGTGAAATATATATATACAAAAGCAATAAATTTCCAAGTACATTTTCCTCAATTTTTTTTTTTTTTTTGCATGGGCAGGCACTGGGAACTGAACCCAGGTCTCCAGCATGGCAGGTGAGAACTCTGCCTGCTGAGCCACCACGGCCTGCCCCCAAGTACGGTTTATCAAGTAGTTACAGAACAGATTTTAAAGTTTGGTATGGGTTCTACAATTTTTTGTTTTTTCTTCAAGCTGCTCCACGACACTGGAGACCAATAGAATTATCAATATGATGATGCAGCAGTCACACTCATTTGTTAAATCCTCTCTTTTCTGTTATAATCCTCCTTCTCTTTAAATAACATATATACATAAAAGCCATAAATTTCAAAGTACATCCCAACAATTAGTTGTAGATAAGATTTCAGAGTTTCATATGGTTACAATACCACAATTTTAGGTTTTTACTCCTAGCTGCTCTAAGGTACTGGAGGCTAAAATAAATATCAGTATAATGATTGAGCACTCATATTCATTTGTTAAACCCGACCTTCTCTATATAATTCCAACATCACTTTTGATCTTTCTCCCACTCTTTAGGGGTATTTGGGCTATGCCTATTCTAACTTTTTCATGTTGGAAGAGGCTGTCGATAGTATGGGATGCGGGATGGAACTAGTTGATCTTCTGGAGAGGCTGGGCCCTTGGCATTTCAGGACTTTTCTGGTCCAGGGACCCATCTGGAGGTTGCAGGTTTTGGAAAGTTACCCTAGTGCATGGAACCTTTGTAGAATCTTATATATTGCCCTAGGTGTTCTTTAGGATTGGCAGGAATGGTTTTGGTTGGGGTTTGGCAAGTTATCATAGTAGCAGTGTCTAACTAAAGCATGTGTAAGAGTGAACCTATCTGAACTCTCTCAGTCACTGATACCTTATTAGTTGCACTACTTTTCCCACTTTTGGTCAAGATGAAATTATTGATCCCATGGTACCAGGGCCAGATTCATCCCTGGGAGTCATCTCCCACACCACCAGGAAGACTTTCATCCCTGGATATCATGTCCTACATAGTGGGGAGGGCAATGTTTTCACTTGCAAAGTCGGGCTTGGAGAGAGAAAGGCCACATCCGGGCAACAAAAGAGGTCCTCCGGAGGTAACTCTTAAGCATACCTATAGGGAGGCTAAGCTTCTCTGCTACATACATAAGCTTCACAAGATCAAGGGTTTGGCATATTGATTTGGGTATCCCTAATATTTGGTGCTGTATCCAGGGTTCCTTGGTGATAAGGTTTAATAGTTTCATAATTTTTCTCCATCCCTCAAAGGACTTTGCCAATACGTTTTTATTAGCCGCTTAATATACTCTGAGATGTATCCAGGCATTACATTAAATTACACAGGATGAAAGCCTCTCATTCTTATTCTGGGCTCCCTGTGTTTGGATTGTTTAAACGATCTATCCTGACAGGTTGAGTTAGATTATGTGCTACAGAAAACCTAGCTTCTGGATTATAATAAAACTTTCTCACTTTGGTCTTGAAGAGTAGGTGAAGTTCTCAAATACAGGCAATGTCTTCTTTACCCCTGTATTCTGAATTACCTTAATCCTGACCCAAGCAACTTCATTCTTGTCTCTAAATACCAGGTTATAACATTTATAAAACAGCTCCTAAAAATCCAGAAATAACAATTACCAGTCCAGATTAAATGTAACTGCCATAAGAGTTTACAATATAGGCCCCGATTTCCATGAACCATATTTTTAAAGAGACCAGCCCCATTCCTGCTCACCCAGCTCTAAGGACCCAAACACTTATATGTACAGCACACCAAAGCAGATGTCCTCTTTCAATTGTTCCTGATCACTTAGGGAGATTTAAGTCACGGCATTTTGATAATAAGATATGCCACAGGTATCATTGGCAGAGGAAACTAAATGAGGGACTCTGAGAAATTAAAACCTACACCTTAGATTTAAACAAGTGACACCCATAAGTGAATGAGCTGAAAATAAGTTTGACATCCCCCTTAAGAGCAGCCAAACAGGGCAGAAATGTACATATCTCCTTCATTAAAGTCAATAAGGAAGATTCTGAGAAGATGTCAGCAGAGGTGGAGTAGTAGTTTTTTAAAAATCTCTTTGAATCCTCACATAAAATTAGTCAACGCTACTATAACAAAGTCAAAGCCTATGGGTAACCTTTACAACAAAATTAAGGGATAAGATCTCACCATGATAACCAAAATACAAACAGATGATTTAAATCTCAGAAAGTCACCAGGCTATCTGGTGCTTGTATCTATGCAGGAAAAAACAGGGGAAACAACAGAGAGTCTGCTGGACCAGAGGACAGAGCTCCACAATAGCTGACAGATAGCCACCAGAAATCACTGAAACTGGGAGAAGCATTGCCCATCCCAACAGTCAGTGTGTTCAAGGCGTCTGCAGAAGAATCAAAGATGCTGCAGCAGTCTAGGTCCTGTGCACTCGAGAAACTAGGGGTTAGAAAATAATAAGGCCAGGAGAACAGAGCCAAGAAATCCCAGATGGGAAGCTGCCATATTTTTTAATCCAATACAAAAATTAAAGGATGGGGAGCTTGGTAATGTTGGAAAAGCTACCCTGAAACACATTACTTTCTAAAAGGTCTGGGAAACTAACTTTCACACAATAATGAATGACAGTAAAGCGTTGAGGTAAAATCCAACACAAAGGAATTGTAAGATACAGAGAAAATAAGGAACAGTACAATGTCCCTACAGATAATATAAATATGCCAGAAACATGTCCACAGAACAGATCAAATTATAACGTAATACTTTGAAATGGATCAAAAGACACTATGAAAATGATACAAGACATCAAAGACAAGGTAAATCAGAATTTGAAAAACTCAGATGAAGTTACAGAGCTCAGGGAAGAATTGAAAACAAGAGAAAACATCATTTCAGAAATGAAGACTAAACTAGATGGAACCCAAGTGTCATGGTCAGGTTCATGTGTCAACTTGGCCAAGTGGTGGTACCTGTTTGTCTGGTTGGGCAAGTGCCAGCCTGTCTGTTGTGAAGAGGATATTTCATAGAATTAAATCATGATCATGTCAGCTGTATCCACAGCTGATTCCATTTGTAATCAGCCAACGGGGAGTGTCTTCTGCAATGAGTGATACTTAATTTGATCACTGGAAGCCTTTTAAGGAGGATTCAGAAGAGACAGGCTCTTCCTGCTTCAGCTGGTGAGCCTCTCTTGTGGAGTTCATCCAGACCCTCCATCGGAATCGTCGGCTTCACAGCCTGCCCTGCGGATTTTGGACTCTGCGTTCCCGCGGTCACACGAGACACTTTTATAAATTTTATATTTGCAAGTGTTCCCTGTTGATTCTGTTTCTCTAGAGAACCCTAACTAATACACCAAGAAAGAATAAAAATGACAGATAATGCCTGAAGAGAAATAGGTGGTGAAAGGAGGAAATATTTTTATGAAAAAAAATGAACAGATTAAAAAAAAAAAGAACCTCAAGAAGAAATGGCAAACTGAAGATGGGCAAAGATTCAATGTAAGGATAATAGGAATCCTTGAAAAAGAAAATCAAAACAAGGGAACCACATGAATACCAAAATTTATAATTCAAGAGAACTTTCTAAAATAAAAAAAAAAGATTAAAGCTACGTACTGAAGAAGTTTACCACATACCTGAGACTAATGACCCAGAACAGCCAATGCCAAGACATATTCTAGTGAAACCATTAGATTTTAAAAATAAAAAATAAAAATTTCCTTTTGGCATCTAGGAAGGACACACCAAGTAACTTACAAGGGAAATGATTAGATTATTATTAGGTCTTTTGATAATAACATCATATGCCAGAAGAAAATGCAGTCAGCATGTTTAAGATGCTCCAGGAAAGAAAATGTGAACCAAAATCTTTCAAATTGAGGAAAATGGACTTTCAGGTATAAAAGGCAGAAAACGATTATTAGCATGGAAGAATTCAGGAAATACTGTTCCCATGACCCTTTTCTTGGAAATCTACTAAAGAACAGGCTTTTGACAACTGGAATGATTAGAGAGGCCTTAACAGAACTATGTCTGGATTAAAGTTACAAAGGAGAGTGTATCATATGCGATGGCTTTATGCTCAGGATAATGAGTGGAGACTAAGAAAAGCATATGCAAAATGCTTTTAAACGGTCTCAGTAGTTATGGAGGAATGGTTGCAATAGGTGTGTCATTCTGAAATGGCTGTGTGTGTGATGTGGGATAAAATAGGTAAATAATTAAAAGATATTTAATTTTATCATGTGTCCTAACTCTGAGAACCAGAATTTTTGGTGTAGGAAAAAGGTGATAAAGATGTCACACAGAAGCGGTTAAAGGAAATTCCATGTGGTCCTGAATTTGAATTGGCAATAACAGAAGAACTCATGGAATATTTGATCTTAAATATGTGTGTGTGTTTATTTTCCAGCCCTGTCCACTGAAAATGTCTGAAAACAATGGCAAACTCAGTAGCAATAAGCATCCCTGGCACACAGACTGTGCTGTTGTAATACTGTTTAATTTAAAATCAAAACAGCCAGAGCTTCTTGGAAAAATGGCTGAGTGCAAATCTGTGACAGGAAATGTGCAAGATGAGTCCAAAACATGCTGTCTTCTCAGAAGTCAAGGAAGTTATGGCCTACTAAAATCACAGCAAAAGAATGCAGAAGCCAACTTCAAAAGGTTCCCACTGGCCAAATATTTTAATAATGGCAATCATTGCAATTGATTGAAACCCAAATGTGTTTTGTTTCAAATATGGTTAAATTCATGTCTTCATAATGCTTTATTAAAAAAAAAACTAATTGTTTGCTCTTGTAGTTTGCAAGCTGTCAGGATGAGATAGAACAGAAACTGAATGGCTTTTATTAAAAAGGGATCTTATTAAGTTGCAAGTTTACAGTTCTAAGGCTGTGAAAATATCAAATTAAAGCAAGGCTATAGAAATGTGCAATCTAAGGCATCCAGAGAAAGATACCTTGGTTCAAGAAGGCCAATGATGTTCAGGGTTTCTCTCTCAGCTGGAAAGGCACATGGGGAGATCTGCTAGCTTTTCTTCAATGACTTCCCTGGGGCTCTGTCATTTCCGATGGCTCTAAGGCTTTTTCCAAAATGGTTCCCTCCTGAAGGGCTACAGTAAGCAACCCCACTTTGAATGGGAGGACACACACCTCCATGGAAACCACCTAATCAAAAGTTACCACCCACAACTGGGTGGATCACATCTCCATGGAAATAATCAAAAAGCTCCCACCCAGAAATACTAAAAGAGGATTAAAGAACTTGGCTTTTCTGGGATACACAACCGATCCAACCTAGCACAGTCACGTATGAAAGATGATAGGAAACCAATCCATTATCTTGGAAACTGATAAATGAAAGGACTCAAGCATCAGTCCTGCCTTCCTAAAGAAGACGTACCCCTTGGTAACCAAATAACAAATGTGGGAGAGTATCTTAAAAAAAAAAAAAAAAAAGCAGTTCAATTAATAGCATTTAAAAGAGCAGATAGGAACTGCCTGAAAATGTAGTGCTGTGTTCCAGTAGCCATGTTTCTTGATGATGATTGAACAAAGATATAGCTTTCACAATGAGACTCTGTGAATGTGAAAACCTTGTGTCTGATGCTGCTTTTAGCTACTATATCAACAGAAGAGTAGAACGTATGGAATAAAAATAAATAATAGGGGGAACAAATGTTAAAATAAATTTAGTTTGTAATGCTAGTGGTAAATGAAAGCAAGGGGTAAGAGGTATGGTATGTATAATCTTTTTTTTCTCTGTTATCGTTTTATTTCTTTTTCTGTTGTCTTTTTATTTCTTTTTCTAAATCAATGCAAATGTTCTAAGAAAGGATGAATATGCAACTATGTGATGATATTAAGAATTACTGATTGTATATGTAGAATGTAATGATATCTTAATGTTTTTTTGTTAATTTTTTTTAATTAATAAAAAAAGTTTAAAAAAAAAAAAAGATGGAATGAAGAGGCTGGAGAGAACTGCCTGAAAATGTAGAGCTGTGTTCCAGTAGCCATGTTTCTTGAGGATGATTGAATAATGATACAGCTGTCACAATGTGACTGTGTGATTGTGAAAACCTTGTGTCTGATGCTCCTTTTATCTACCTTGTCAACAGATGAGTAGAATACATGGAATAAAAATAAATAATAGGGGGAACAAATGCTAAGATAAATTTAGTTTGAAATGCTAGTGATAAATGAAAGCGAGGGGTAAGGGATATGGTAGGTATAATCTTTGTTTTTCTTTCCTGTGTTTGTTTTATTTTTTTTCTGTTGTCTTTTTATTTCTTTTTCTGAATTACTGCAAATGTTCTAAGAAATGATGACTATGCAACTAAGTGATGATATTGTGAATTACTGATTATGAATGTTGATGTTTTATTTTTTCTTTATTTTTAATTAATAAATTAATTTAAAAAAAAAGAAAAAAGAAAAGAGCAGATAGGATATCACCATTTTGCAGCCTCAATTACAAAATGGTTCTATATATCAGTACCAATGATATATATGTATATATATATATATATATATATATATATATAATAAGAACAGAGTGAAAACCAGATGTTGCAGGCCTCCCAGTGAAAGAATTCGGGGCCATGTGTCACCTAGTCCAAGTGACTACACCTCCTCAAACTTCTAGATCTAGCAGGAAACTTTTACAGGAAACACAGAGGACAGAAAAAGATATTTAACTACACGAACTCCAGGCTGTGAGACACTTTATAGCTGAAACGATCTGCATTCTCCAACCAGTGAATTTGAGGGAAAGAATGGAATGGAGGGGAACCAGTGGATTAAAATAAATTTAGAAAATCCAAAGGTTTAAAGTAGGCAAGACCAAACTATGACGGCTAAGGATGCTAGTCAGATGATAAAGCTATACAAAAAATAGAAGAAAGTGGCCACTACAAACACAGGAGAGTACTTACTTGAAGGAAAGGGAAAGTTTGAGATGGGATAAGATTAATTTATTGAGGCTGAGAAAATGGCCATATTCTAATCTTACCATTTCTTTTTTTTTTAATTTATTAATTGGAACCTATTTATAGAAAGAAGCTTTCCCTCATCTGTTATTTGGTTACTCAGGAGTACAGTTCATAAAAAACAAGGCAGGACAAATGCTTGATGGACACATGAAACACCTTCTGGGTGTTTCTGTTTCTTGTCCTGGGAAGTGATTACAAAGATGTTTGTGGGGTGGTAAAATTAACATAGGCATGTGGAGGAGGAAAAGAAAGAACAAAGCAAAATAAGAAAAGACATTTTCTGCCATTACAATAAAGCACATATGGGAAGATAATATTTACACATTTACTTAAAAATTTTTATGTATGGGTAAATTACTTCTAGAGATAAATAAAATTAAAACATAGAGTATCTGCCCATCTGTATGGGTGAATTGAGGCATGGGTCTACCTAAAGGCAGATGAATAGATATAATGACGCTTCTAAGGCCTTTCGAAGAACAAAGGACCTTCCAGGCTTCTGGGGTGCAGCTAAGGGACCTGTTTATGGAGCTGGGTGCTGGCTGCCTGAGCGGGTTCAGTTTGTGAAAAATTCTTGACCTCTGTACTTACAGCATGTGCACTTTTTTGTCTAGCACAGTGTAATAATAACTTTCAAAAAAATTAAAAGTCCCTTCTACTCTTAAGATTCTACTTTAGCTTACTTCTCAGACTTTCATCCTTCTAGAAGCTACCACCGTCTGGTTGTGATGCCGCGTGGAAGCCGAAGCCATACCTCACATATGGCCCCTCTGGCCAGCCGGGCGCCTCAGATGAGAACTGCGTCCAGGCCACCACCAGCAGCTCAGCCACCAGCAGCAGCCCCACCATCTGCAGTTGGCTCACCTGCACCCCGGCAGCCAGGTCTGATGGCCCGGATGGCAACCACTGCAGCTGGCGTGGCTGTGGGCTCTGCTGTTGGGCATACTCTGGGTCATGCCATCACTGGGGGCCTTGGTGCTGGGAGCAGTGCTGAACCCTCAAGTCCTGACATCACTTACTAGGAGTCTCAGGGAGCCCAGCCAGCATACCAGCAGCAGCAGGAGTTTGGCCCTTGCCCCTATGAGATGAAACGGGTTTTGGGGTGTGCCCAGAACCAGGGTGACCTTAAGCTTTGTGATGGTTTCAGTGAGGTGCTGAAGCAGGGCAGAATGGCAAATGGATTAGCATAATCTGAAATTGAAAATGAAGAAATGGAAAATCTGATCTAATGACCAGGTTAATTTAGCATAAAACTATAACTGATAGTGAAACTATAAAGTGTAAAATCACCAGTTAAACCTCTCTATCAATAGCGTCTTTGCTTCAGAATCACAAAAGGAGAGGGTGTTCTTATAGAAGAGTTCAATGAGATGGTGTAGAGTTTGGGGCTGGACAAATGTTTGTGCTGCCTCCTTAAGCCAGCCGCTGTAATGTCATTATCCATGACTAATTAGAATAAAGTGATTTTCTTCCAAGGGGGGAAAAAAAAAAGATTCTACCTTAGGAAAATACTCAATATCTATTTAGATTGTTAGAATTAAAAGAACTAAAAATTCTACATACAAACAGGTAGAACTGGAATCAGAGTCATTTCCTCTCATTAATTATCCATCCCGTGACACTCGGCCTGACTCACCAGGGTGGTTTTTCTTGACTTTGATGACTACAACCCAATACACTGGGCCTAGGAATGACTTAGCATCTAACAGTGGCTGCTGACTGCTGAGTCTGCTTTCCAGTTCATGGATGCAAGGGTGGGTGTTGAAGAAAACTCACCAATGACACAATATAAGAAGAAATAAAGGAGAGAAAGAAGAGGGGAGAAAGAGAACAATCTAAATAAAAGTTTACCTACTTCATACCTATTGCAATAATAATTTTTGCGTTATAGGCTCAAATTTTCCTACAAAACGTTAATCTCTCTATTTCCCACTTACCTCATGGGAATGAAAACTATCACTTCAGTGAATTTCGCTTTAAACTTTCTAACCCTGTTAACTCTGAGATTCCAGACTCTCTTGAAGAAATATTCATCTAATGTGAGTTGCCGCAGCTGCCCCTCTTCTTCATTCCTAAAGCCTAAAGGGGTTTCTTGGGAAAGATGTGACAATTCTTGTCACTTGGGAATATCATAGTTATGTGAGTTCCTTGACCACAAAGCACTTTAGAGATAGCAAATCTCTCAAAATTCCTCTCTTAGCCAAACAAATACCTAGTAAGAAGATGGTGTTCCTTAACTGTGAAAAATTCTGTTGTTTTTTTTTTTCTATAACTATGAAGTTTTATTCTACCATAAAGCTATAGATAAAATATTTTGGAAAAACATTTTTACTGAAGGAGAAGACAATATTGGCATTTTAAAGGAAGGAAGGAAGATATGAAAATATACAGAGCTCAAGGTATCTCAGGGATCATCGTCCTTTACAAGGGTATCTGTCAGTTGATATGTACACTTCTCTGAATGCATATTATTTGATAAAATCAAACAGCAGATGATCCAAAGAAGCAAATTAATTTGCAAGAACAAGGAGGGAACTAGCACTTGCTGTGGGCCCAGAGTGGGCCAGCCATCGTGGTGGATGCTTTTCTATACTTGACTTGACTCAATCTTTACAACTACCCTGAAAGGCATACCCCATATTACAGGTGAGGAAACTGAGTATCCGGTAAGCTTAGTAGGTCACATGGCTCGAAAGTGGCTGAGCCAGGATGTGGGAAGACATCTGTCTGGTGTCCACCAAACCACACTGCCTTCCTTATTTGCTAACCCCAGTGAGGAGCTGACCCTGTGCAAAGAGGAAAGAGAGCACCTACCACAGGCCGCATGGCTTCTAGAAAGGTGGGGCCCACATTCCAGCTGGCAACGGCTGGTGAACAGATTAAGCTTTGCCTACAGGGAGAAATAGTCACCTCCACAACAAGTTTTGTTTCTGTCAGTCAAAGTGAATGAGACAGAGAATAGAGAGGTCCTGGGTGACCCGGATGGAAATAGGATTTCTGAGCAGGAATCAGAGCCGGAAGCTTGAAGCCATGGAGGGAATTCTGTGGGGGCAGAGGGAAGGCTGCTTTTGTCTCCGGGGTCTCAAGGAACCAGGCAGCCATAGACCACCCTGAACCGGGGCAGAAAGTGGTCCTTGGGGGAAGCACACAAGCACTGGAGAATTCCAACATCTGTTGGGTGCCAGCCCAAAGCCAGCTGGGCTGAGAGCCTGCTTAGCAGCCCCTCCTCGTAGGTTTAAGGGGAAGGAGTGGGCGCCCTGGAATCTCCAATTAACTGTGCCAAACCTATGGATAGCCCCAATGTCCTTTAGAATAGGAAAACTATAAAATCTGATTTGAGCTTCATGTTTCCATACTACTGTGTTTTCTTTGTGTTTATTTTTCCTTCATTTTCTGGTTAAATCACTTTTGAAAAATTTCAGCCTTTACCATGAAGAAGGAAAGGCGAAGGGATTTGTCCAGATCTAGGCCGAAGTAGGTGGGGAGATGAGAATATGCCTAGAGGCTGGATAAAACTTCAGCATGGGCTGCCTGCAGTCCTGGAGCAGGGAAGAACCCCCGGAAGTGAGAGAGCTGGAGAATGAAAACCTGGAAACCTCAGGCTGAGGGAATTTACCCCTTTCTGTAAGTCTGTCCTCGTGGCTCGCATTTTGTTGGGTGATGACCTTAAGCCTGTGAGTCGCATATCATTTACCTTCAGAATCTCCTTTCTCGCTTGGGTTAATACTGGTTTTCATCTCATCTAAGAAGCATCACTATTTTATGCATCACTTAGAAAGAAAAAAAAATGCCATCAGGTAACCATGACATGCCATATAAGACGCATCCTCAAATTGGAAATGTGAAAAAAGATGCATCTTAGAATTAATAAAAGACTGTAGCTTTTAATCAGTCTTCAGGCCACTTTCCAATTACAGTATTTTCTACTCAAGTTTGGTGTAAACTTGGAATTAGAGATTTCTTTTCCTCTGAGGCAAACTTATCATTGATAGAAGTAGCCAGATTTAGCATTTCTTTCAGATTATTGGATAATCAGGGATAAATTTTGAATAGTCTACAAAAGGATACAAAAATCTAGAAATGGGAATCACCCAGAGGAAAAAAAAATGAGGTACACACAGTCCAATTCATTTTAAAGTAAATGAAAATGCCAGAACGGTATTGAAACTGTGCTCCAATTGCAGCTTATCTGCCACAATATATGTGTATATTTTGATTATTCAAATTCTTGATATGGTTAGACACTATATTTATATGCCCACTTAATACAGTACCCACCATTCCTACCTTTTCAAGGTCTTCCAACTCTTCAAGGACCTGGGTGAAAGCAACCTCCTGGAACAGGCCTCTATTTCCCCTGAGTTCCTACAGTACTCTGTACTACTTTTGTAACCTGTCAGTCTGGTATTTTTAGTGCCATTTGCATGTGTGACAATATGTTGTAAGCTCATCAAAGACAGGCTGGTATCTTACACATTCCCAAGATTTAAAAAATATGTTTTTAAAAATATTTGAAATCTTTGAGCTTTCACCCTAAGTATTCTTCCTTGTGTCCTGTCTTGTTTCAAATAGGATTTGATGTGGCTTACGGAAGTGTAAATGGTAGTACATCATTTATGTAGTAAAATACAGAAATAAGTGCTAAGGGAAAATGTAAGTAGGAAATTGGGTAAAACCAGTAATGAGTTAGAACATGAAACGTTCTACAACATTCTGTTGCCAGAAATAAGGTCAAATTTGACTCTGAGCTTCCTAGTCATCAAAGAGAGGAGGGAAACTTGATCAGTTTGTAGGACTGTAAGACATGATTTAAAACTAGCTGCTATACCCTGTAAATCTGCACCCAGCTGGCATACACTTATTTTTGTATTCCAGATCCTAACTCAAGGCTTGGGATGTGGTAGGCCATATTTTGGGTCTTAAAAAAAACAAGAACCAAACCTTCTAATTTGAAGTAATTTTATATTTACAGAAGAGTTAGAAAGAATGTACAGAGAGTTTCAATGTACCTTTCATCCAGCTTCCTTTAATGTTAACATCCGATATAACCATGATACCTTTATCTAAACTAAGAAAATAACATTGGTACAATACTATTAACTAAACTATTAAATAAACTAACAGACTTTATTTGGATTTCACCAGTTCTTCCTCTAATATGCTTTTCCTATTTCAAGTCTCACTGCAGAATCTCATGTTGCATTTAGTTTTTTATACTTTTAAAAATTACTGAGGACCCAGAGTTTTTGCTTATGTCAGTTATACCTGTTGATATTTACTGTATTAGATATTAAAACTTAGAAAATTTAAAAATATTTGTCTAAAACAACAAACCGATTATATGTTAACATAAACATTTTTATGAAAAATAACTACATTTTCCAAAACAAAAAAATAAGTAAAAAGAGTGGCACTGTTTCACACTTTTAGAAAAACACCTTTAATGGCTGGATTTCATACCTGCATTTGCATTAAATCTATTGCAATATAACATATCATGCAGCCTCTTGAAAACTCCCCTGAATGTTGTGAAAAAAAATAAGGACAAAAAAAAGCAAATAATATCTTGCCTCTTTTGACCTAGTTGACCCCTGAAAGGTTTCAGGGACCACACTTTGAGAACCACCGATAGGCATACAGCATGCTTACTCTATTAAATGTCCATATCACCACAGCTTCGTTTTTCTTGTTCTTTTTGTCTCAGTGAAGTTGTATACTCTAGGTAATTCAGATAAGAGGAATCATACGATAAGTGTCCTCTTATGTCTGACTTGTTTCACTCAGCACGAGGTCTTCAAGGCTCATCCAGGTTGCAATATATTTCAGAACTTTATTCCTTTTTGCAGATGAATAACATTCCACTGTGTGTCCATACCACATTTTGTGTATCCATTCATTCACTGATGGGCACTTGGGTTGCATCCACATTTAGGCTACTGCGAATAATGTGTCTGCCTCATTTGGGGGCTCAGTATCTGAAAGTCACTTGCCCACAGATAGAACCCTTGTCCTCCAACCTGGCCTTCATCACCAATAAAGGTGACACTTTGGTCTCCACCTGCCGACTCCTTTCTCTAGTATCTTAACTGATTGAGAACTCCAGTGAGGAAGAAGGGTGCTATAATTTTGCCCCCTCAAAGACCCTAGCATGATCACACAGGGCTAAGTGTTAGCAATTCTAGGTCACTGCTAAGAAGACAGTTATTGAAGATGGCCTAAAAATATAAAATTTGTTTTGAGTGCTATTGTCAGCAATTTTTTTACATTCTTAAAGAATTAAATCAATATTGTATTCATTTATTTATTTTTGGGTGCATTGGCAGGAAATCGAACCCAGGTTTTCCACAAGACAGGTGAGTATTCTATCACTGAACCACCCGTGCACCTCAAATTGATATTTTGATTGACCCTTATCTGGATTACATGCTGTTGGCAGTGCTCTGACCTGTCCTAATCACAAAGCTTATGCACTTTGCACATTTAATTGCACGTCTGTTCCCCACTTCCTTTGGGACAAGTACTTCATCTTGTTCCTGTCATATATTTAGTCTTAGCAAAGTGCCCAACACATCATAATTGCTCCATGTAATTTGCTGGAAAAAAAAAAGATAAAAAATTAATACTGATTCTTATCAAAAGTTCAAGTGCTAGTCAATTTTTTTTTCTTTTGGGAAAGAACTGCCTTTGGGAAAATACTTTAATAAATCACCTAGTGATAGAAGTGCAAGACCGTGAAGGCTGGAAAAAAAAGATGGTTAAATTGCCTCTATTTGAGAAAGCAAGAGGAAATTGTCATTTTTCCCCCTCGTGTTGGGCAGGTAGGGAATGGGACTGAGAACAGAGAACAGCCAGTGAGCTGACCTCAGTTAGGGGTTATAAGAAGTAGTGGTGGGCGGATGGCTAACAATATTTTAAGGGGAGGGAGGACCAGAGTCCAATCTGAAGTAGCATTGTAGCAACATAATACACTCTCTTTCTTCCCAGCTTCATAACCTCATGAAGTCCAAGGGCAGTGCAGGGGGCAGAGGTGGGGGTGGTGGACACACCTGGCTTTGGCACAGTGACAAGGGCAGGAGAGGGGGTGAGAGGCAGAAATGACTCTGAGGGCTTAAACCTCCCACGCATTGACAGAAATCTTGGGGAAGGTTTTGGATTTCTTCAGAGGTTATGTAAAAACCTCATCTGGGTTTCAGGGGGACAGGAGACCCCATCAGACACGTGGGCTAACACCTGAAACAATATTTGTGGTAGATCGCTGTGCGAATATTCTGCCCTTTTCAGATCATGTTACTTTTATGTTTGGGTCAATCCAGACCTCAGAAAGCCATGAGGCAGAACACCTTTGCTCTGCCGACTAGTAGAATTATTGCCACTGACTTGACGTTCAAGGTTAGGCCTATATTGACTGAGATTATAAGAAATGAGCCATATGAAAATACTGAATTTAAGATTGTGTGGAGATTAAATCATGTAACTGGGGAAACGTGTTGCTTGTCTTATTATTGGACATGCAAAATTTTTTTTTCCTAGAACAGCGATTTATATTAATACAAAATCATGGTGAATCATCCAACCAATTTTATTTCCCACTTTGCTTTGGTTGTTAAAAACACCTAACAAAATTTGGAGCCTACTTTAAGGAAGATGCAGAACTTGATGATGCCCAATTTAATGCTATCCTCACTCCTGGGTCCAGCTGATTGTCCTATTTCCTCTTTTCAGTTCACACCAATTGCCAAATTTTTTAAGGTGTTTGGGCTACCCATAACTCTAGAAGCTACTTCCACTATTTTTTCAAACAGGGCCATGTGTAAAGAAAATTAATTAATATACACTCCAAATTCTACTATCTCTAATCCCTACCCCAGTGTGCTCTTGGCTGGAAAGAGTGGAAACTAAGAGATAAGCTATCAGCCTCAGGGTTGGCCAGCACACACCCAACACTTCCCCACTCCCACCCTAATAAGTAATTGCTGCCTTTTATAACAAAATGACTTATGGGTCAGTTTTTCAGATCAAAATCATGCTAGTTCACACACACACACACACTTTGCTTATTAAGGGATGAGAAGACCCATTTAGATACAGAATTCTCTTAGCTTTTCTCAGGAAGAACTTATTAATTTAATGCATTTGCCACTTACATTGTCTATATAAATACTACTCCATACTTAATTGGTATGTTGATATTTAGTATCTATGAAAAAAAGGACTTATTAAAAATTAAATCTTTCCCGGGCAGCTGCCAAAAATGGCAGAGGGTCGGGTGCTGGCGCTCACTGGCCAAGGCCATCTCCTGGGTCGCCCAGTCCCCACTGTGGCTAAGCAGATACTGCTGGAACGGAAGGTGGTGGGCGGGCGCTATGAGGGCATCAGTAGTTCTGGAAATTTCCATAGAAATAAGTTGAAGTACGTGACCTTCTTCCTCACGCACACGGACAGTAACCCTTCCCGAGCCCCTTACCACGTCCGGGTCCCCAACCACTTCCGGGTCCCCAGCTGCATCCTGCCCCGGAAGACCAAGCCGGGCCAGGCTCCCTGGCCTGCCTCGAGGTGTTTAATGGAAACCCAGCCCCCTATGACAAGAAAAAGCGGATGGTGATTCCTGTGGCCCTCAAGCTTGAGCTTCTGAAGCCCACTCGAAAGTTTGCCTGCCTGGGGTGTTGGACTCATGAGGTTGGCCGGAAGTACCAGGCAGTAACAGCCCACCCTGGAGGAGAAGAGGAAGGAGAAGGCCAAGATCCACTACCAGAAGCAACAGCAGCTCGTGAGGCTACCGAAGCAGTCCGAAAAGAATGTGAAGGAAAATTGGCAAATACGCAGAGGGCCTAAAGACCCATAGATTCTTGGTCTGAGCTCAAGAGTAAAAATATTATTTTTCACACTGAACCTGGCCTGCCCTTCCTCTATCACCTCCCCGGAATGTGGGGTGTCCTCAGGCAGCAGCCCCGGATCTCCAGGTAGCCTGGGGCTGAGAAGGCTAGCGAGGCACAGAGGGCCCTAGTGTGTTTGAGTTCACTGCTCAAGAGATCAACAGCTAAGAGCTGCCACAGTTGGTGTCTGGCCTACCTGTTCACGAGAGAATTTTGCAAAAACTGACAGTGGGAACTGCCAGTTATCTGGGTTTCAATGTTTTTGCAAAAGAAGGCTGGGAGATTATAATGGGGGGCCTTAAATTGTGACTGGGATCTTTGTTCAAAGCATTCCGTGTGGTTCCATAGCATACTCTGCAGCTGTTAGAGTGTTAGAAATCACATGTGTGTATGGGGTGTACTGGGGGTCTCAGAGGGTATTCATAGAGGCCCATGCTGGGAAGACTGTGTCCTGGGCTTACAGGTACTTCCTTTGCCCTTTCGCTGTACAATGTGATAAGAAATAAATTAATTAAAAAAAAATTAAGTGTGAAAATATGAGTGTGGCAAACCTCCAAGCATTATAATCAGCACTAAATTTACCCCCTGCTATAGCCCAGTTATCTCCCCAGATTTAGCAGTGGTTACCAGTTCCATGCATATCCGTCCAGACTCTTGTCTATCCTGTGGTATGCTGTACCGTTATGTAGTTGTATAACCTGTTTTTTGTCACTGGACAATGCCTTAGAACACTTTCCTGCTTCAAGGGAAGAGCTTGTTTCTGTGTTAACTTATCCAAACCACGTTTCATAGCCACGAGCTGTTCTTCCAACTTTATTTTTCAGTCAGTGGTATTGCAAAAAAACGAAGTTGCAGGTCACAGAGAAATTTGCTGTGCCTGAAATATGGTGCTCAACCAATATTAGTCTGTATTAGTATTCTTAGTCCAAAGTTCATTTAGTTGACAATTATTTACCGACCTTCTAGTCTAGGTCCTGGGGCTATATCAGTGAAAGAGAAAAAAAAAACAAACCCAACAATCTCTTCCTCCATGGCACTTAGAGTTTCTTGTGGGGAGATAATAAAATAAGTAAAATAAATAGTGTTTTGATTGATGATAAGTGCTACAAAGACAAATTAAGGAGAAAAGAAGAATGGGGGTTTCCCAAGAGGTGGCTGGAGTGCAATTTTAAAAACCTGGTGGTCATAGATGACCAATGGAGAAGGTAACAATTTGAGCCAAGTCTACACCTTTAATTTCTGTAGACAGATACTTAGAAACTTTTGTTTCAGAGGAAGGGAAAAGAATACCCATGAGGCATGTGCAGCAATTTCTTTCTCACCAATTAGCCTTCCCACCAATGGCTCACTCTAAAACCTTGACTGCGGAACAGTTCCTGTCTAATAAAAGTCAGGATGACCACACTTCTTTTAGCCTGCCAGACAGCTTGGGTAACAATTTGGCTGCTTTCTCTTTCTGGCTTCCTCTTTAGGCACTTGCACTTTTAAAGGCATCAAATTGCTTCTCTGGACTACTATTTTGAAAAATCCCTTGAGACAAAGATTCTCAACCTTTGGCCGCACTTTGGCATTACCTGGAGAGCTTTAAGGACTCCTGATGTCTGGAACCACTCCCAGAGAATCTGATTTCTTTGATCGGGGGTATGGTCTGAGCATTAGGATTTTTAAAAGTTCTCCATGTGATTTTAATGCACAGCGAGGGGTGAGGACTACTAAAGGCTACTGACCCTTAGTGAGAGGGTGTTCATCACTGACCCCAGGTTTTCAGTTGGAGGCCAATTTGGCCAGAAAGTAAGACTAGGATGTCCTATAATTAGCCAGTTGTGAATATTAATAATTATACCTTAACTTGCATATAATCTCAGTTTTACAAAGTTCTTTCTAAAATATTATGTTTTCTCAGAATATATGTTGCTATCCTGAATGTTGTCCTAAAAAAGACACTAGAGTTCTGTGCTGGTGATGATCAGTGTGGGAAGGACTTCGCTGAAAGGTTGAGTCATTCAAAAAGAATTTATTGAGCAGCTACTGTGTGACACATTGCACTGTCAAATAAAAAAAATTGACAGGTCTCAGACCTTTCTTGACACGAAATTTAAAGTGTGATTTAGTCAAATGACTTAAAAATAATTTTGAACTACAAATGGTAACTAGAAAAAGGAAAATGTTTAATTGAATGCTTATCCATCTCTTTAACATCTGTTTAGCATTTTCCTATATAACTTTATCATCTGGGAATTACTCTGTAAACAAGCTCAGACTCAGAGAGGTTGTGCCTAAAGCAGGGCAGTTTTATAAGTTGTAGAACCAGAATTTGAACCCAGTTCTTCTAACTTTGAAACTGCTATTCTTGCAGTGTGGATGGGAACTGTTGGGCTACAGCTTCTCTGTTTATGCTATAGCTATGCTCCACTGAAGGCATCATGTGATCCAAGAAAATGCATTCATTGATTGGCTTCAATACTGGGTCCAGAAGCAGGGCTCCATCATCCTGTAGCTGTGTGACACTGAGAAGTCACCTCTCTGTGCCTCTTTCTCTCACATACAAAATGAAGAAAACAGTTACTAATCTTTCTCCCTTGTGTGACTGTTTGAGAGAGTCAAAGGTAGCAGTGTACACAAAAGTCCTCTGTAAATTGTAAAAGTACTATATCAAATGATGAAGAGGAATTTTTGACTATGAAAAAAATTTTTTCTTCACAGATTTGTGAAGAGCCAAACAACTTTGGAAGTATATCTCCTTATCAGCATAGAGGTATGCTTCAAATCTAATTCTCATCACACTGGCACAGTTTTTTGAGAATTGCATCAGCCTCTACACCTATACTAAAGGATATAAAATACAGGGTAAGACAGAAATAGCCAGTAAAAAATTATAGACTCACGTTCATATATGTTCTATAGAAATGTTCTTGGGCTTCTCCACATATTTTTACATATCTGAGATTTTAGTAAATTAAAACTTTGATCTACAAGCAGTTTCAAATTATTATGCCCTATGCTATTTAAAAAAAAATTATTTCCTTTTCCGTAGCCAACTTTGCAGTCACCTCTACTGAGGCAGCCTTGAAAAAAAACCACATCAGCAGCTGAGGTGAAGTTCTACCACCATTTCCTTTTCTGTTCTTTCACCTATATGAGAAACTTCAAAGATCCAAAGCAAAACTGAGAAAAATAAGGACAATGTAATGAATTTCTCACCGAGTTCAATTTATTCGGATGAAAGGATTGCCCATTATTTAGAGATTATCCTTTCATTCATGAAATGGTAAGGGCAGATCACTGTTGCTTTTAATGAGCTTTATTGGCAAGATTAAAAAACGGCGTACTTATATGGGGACCCACATTTCTAGGAAATACTACTGATGCATAAAATACCAAATTTGGGAAGTACTCCACTATGATCTTTTTATTTAATTATAAAAAGAACACAAGTACATGTTAAAGATTCAAAGAACACCAATGGTTGTAAAATTTTATTTATTTGTTTTCATGGACAGGCTCCGGGATTCGAACCTGGGTCTCCGGCATGGCAGTGAGAATTCTGCCACTGAGCCACCGTTGCACCACCTTGCTTATAAAATTTAAAATAAAAATCTTTCAAGCCTTTGAAACTACTGGTTTCCTCACAGTAACCTCCATCACAGTCATCACAGTAATCTCTATTAATAATTTATTATAAGACCTCTGAAAATTTGTAATACATATGCAAACATATATATTGATTTTTTCTCCAAATGGATTGGCTGCTCTGCATCTGTATTTGCTCTCATAATACAATTTAATTACATCCAGGCTCTTTGTTTTAAAATCTTAAGTTTTCTTGATATTCTATTAAATTGTATTGGGTTCCTACTACGAGCTAATTTCCATGATCATTATGGAGAGAGGTGGACAGACAGCAAGTGCCAGGAAAAGAGAGGTCAGATAGAAAGAGGAGTAAGTCTACCAAAAAGTTAGTAATCTGGAAGGAACGCAGAGTAATTATATAAATAACTCTAGTATTTGTTCATTCATTCAATCATTTATACAGTTTACAAACTACTTACATATCCAATGATAATTCTGTGAGGCAAGATGGAGACTGAAGACAGAAGTTAACTGCTACTAAATAGCCATTATACAAGCCACAGAAATAGTAGTGTAAAAATCACGGAGACTGCTCATTCTTACAACTACTTATCTTTATCCACAGCCCTAATTTTAGCTGGGCCCATGGTCCCCAGAAAAAAGAATGCATTTCCCAGCTTCTCTTGGACCTAAAGACTCTGTTTGTAGGTTCTGGCAATAAGATGAAATAAGTGATACATGCAAGTTCGGAGCCATGCCTTAAAAATAAGGTGTCTGCCCTTCAATTCCTATTTATCCATTTCCTATTGATTGGGAAGATGGATAAGATTAGTGTGATTACCTGAGTGGTCATGGTAGGAAAGATGAATAGAATTGTGGGTGGGAATAAAGAGGGACAAAGTAGACTTCAACTGCATCTGAAGTATTTTTTTCATTTATTAAAATAATTACTTGAAGCAAATATGGAAAATGTTAGCAATTACTAGTTGTAGCTGGTGGATACCTGAATTAAAAAAAAAATCTCAGCATGTCTCTGTATCTTGAATTTTTTTAATTTTAATTTAAAATCAAATTATAGGACAGTGGACAGTCATCTAGTAGAATTTTTATAAGAATTTCAAAGAGCATTTTAGGAAAATAATTAGTGACATGGGAAATACTCATAATACATAATGAAAATGCTTGAATGATTTTTCTGATAGGCCTAACTGATAATAAGAACCCAGCATTAGCCCCCAGCCAACTGATTAACCTTATAATTTACCAGGAATTTTTAAAATCCAGTTTGTGCTGGTTTGAGACCATTATGTACCCCAGAACGCCATGTTCTTTTTCCTAATCCAACCTTGTGGGGGCAGACCTATCATGGGAGCTTTTGATTAGGTTGTTTCTATGGAGATGTGACCCATCCAATCGTGGATGAGACCTTTAGATGAGGTGGTTTCCATGGAAATGTGTCTCTCCCCATTCCAGGTGGATCTTAATCTTCCTGCTGGAGTCCTTTAAGAGGGAACCATTTTGGAAAAAGCTTCAGAGCTGACACAGACAGATACAGAAAGAAAATGCCCCCGGGGAAGCTGTTTGAAACCACAAGCCAAAGGACAAGCCAATGACAGCCACATGCCTTCCAAGATGAAAAAGCTGTTCCATATGCCATCAGCCTTTCTTGAATTCAAGGTATCTTTATCTGGATGCCTTAGTTTGGACATGTTTATGGCTTTAGAGCTATAAATTTGTGACTTAATAAATCCTCTTTATAAAAGCCAATCCATTTCTAGTATATAGCATTCAGTAGCATTAGCAAACTAAGACACAGTCTAAAAATGAGTAACTATTATTTTTTCCAAAAACAGTCCCAACAAAGAGATCTTTGAATTAGATTGTTCTTCCAACAAACTTGAAACAAAACAATGCTCTATGCTTACAGTAAATTGGGGAAGATGCTTTATCATCAATATGATTCCCATTTTTAAAAAATCTGCAAAAACTGTGTTATGGTTAGGTTCACGGGTCAACTTGGCCAGGTGATGGTGCCCAGTTGTCTGGTCAAGGAAGTACTGGCCTAACCATTCCTGCAACCATTACTCTTGCTCAGCATAAACAATCTCATAGAAACTTCTTGTCAGACAAGGCCCTTCTATGACCGTGATGGAGCAAGACAAAAATTAAAACCACCCCATAATCACATTTGAACGCAGGCAAAAACATGGACCTTGTCCAAGTGGCCTACAGAGTCAAAAATAAGTATCCGCTGAAATCTTGGGGCATATTTAAAAAAATCATTCACTGCTACCAAGTAATATGTTTAAAGAGAAAATTTGCCTACATCCGTGGGTTTTAAACTTTTTTTGTTATACATCCACAGGTATATATGTAGTATATGTAAATAAATGTGAATATTTCACAGAAATATTTTGTCAAGATACAATACCCACACACTTGTATAAATCAAAAACAAAAGTTTCATGAAATACCTTTACTACATGTAATTCACTTTCTTTTTTTCCCTTCAACCAGAAGGCTGGTTTATTAAATCACCAGCACATTGATTGCATCCGTGGCTGCTAACATCTGCAGTCGGCCAAGGGGAGTGTTTTCCACAATTAGCTATGTTAATAAGGTGAAGGCTTTCAATGAGAAGTCAGAAGAGAGAATCTCTCTCTCTGCTTCAGCCAGCCAATCTCTCCTGGGGGATTCACTGAAGACCTTCATTGGAGCTGTCATCTCGCAGCCTGTTCTATGCAATTTGGACTCATGCATCCCCACAGTTCCATGAAACAGTTAAAAAAAATTTTTTTAATACTAAAAAACACCAAACAAATGAAACATTCTTAACTTTTGATCATTCCATTCTACACATATAATCAGTAATTCACAATATCATCACATAGTTGCATATTCATCATTATGATCATTTCTTGGAACATTTGCATCTATTTCATGAAACACTTTTATAAAATCTCATATATTTATAGATGTCTCCTGTTTTAGTTTGTTAAAACTGCCGGAATGCAATATACCAGAAATGAACAGCTTTTATAAAGGGAATTTATTAAGTTGAAAGCTTACAGCTCTAAGGCTATGAAAATGTACAAATGAAGGCACCAACAAGAGGTTACATTCACTCAAGAAAGGCTGATGCCGTCTGGAACACTTTTGACAGCTGGGAAGGCACATGGCTGGCATCCACTGGGGTCTTTGGCTTCTGGACACCTCTGTTAGATGGGAAAGCACACGGCAACATCTGCTAACCTTCACTTCTGGCTTCTCATTTCATAAGGATTCCCCAGTAATGTTTTCCTTCTGCATTTCCAAAGGTCACTGCCTGTGTGGATACTGTCTGCTCTGAAGCTTTTTCCAAAATGGCTCCCTCTTAAAGGGCTCCAATAAGCACCCACTTTGCATGGGTGGAGACACATCTCCATAGAAACCACCAAATCAAGGGTCCTACCCACAATTGGGTGGGTCACATCTCCATGGAAACAATTTAATCAAAAGGTCCTACCCCATAATACTGAAACGGGATTAAAGAACATGGCTTTTCTGGGTACACAACAGTTTCAAACCGGCATCTCTTGTTGGTTCTGTTTCCCTCGAGAACCCTGACTAATACAAACAGATTGGCAGAAAATATTAAAACATCAATACAAGCTATCTGTGGTTTCTTCTATGGTTTATAAATGCTTTATAATATGTATTATTATTATTTTTATAATCAGAAAAAATGTTCTATTTCTCAAAATTAAAAGTAATATGCCACAATCTAAAAACCTCTTAGATACCAATGATCAATTTTCATTTGTCAAAAACACAAATGGAAGTTATCCAACTTAATTTACTTGGCTTCACACATCAGGAAAAGAACCTGCCCTGCCAGCTGGGCCCTGGTGTGTCTAGAAGCTGGCCTGGCACTCATGCTTCATTATAGTCTCCTGCTAAGCATAAACAATCTCATAGAAACTTTTTGTCAGACAAGGCCCTTCTATGACCGTGATGGAGCAAGACAAAAATAAAACCACCCCATAATCATATTTGAATGCAGGCAAAAACATGGACCTTGTCCAAGTGGCCTACAGAGTCAAAAATAAGTATCCACTGAAATCTTGGGGCATATTAAAGAAAAAAATCACCCATTGCTACCAAGTAATACATTTAAAGAGAAAATTTGCCTACATCCATGGGTTTTAGATATTTTTTGTTATATATCCACAGGTATATATGTAGTGTATGTGAATAAATGTGAATATTTCACAGGAATATTTTGTCAGGATACAATACCCACACACTTGCATAAATCAAAAACAAAAGTTTCATGAAATACCTTTACTACATGTAATTCACTTTCTTTTTTTCCCTTCAATTTCTCTTCTTTTTTTTTTTTTTTTTTTTAAAGACAGAGAGAAGGAAGGAAGGGAGGAAGAAAGGGAAACATCTTTTAAACATTTTCTTGTTTTATTGTATTTTGTTTCTCCGTTTTTGTTACATGGGCTGGGGCCGGGAATCGAACCGAGGTCCTCCGGCATAGCAGGCAAGCACTTTGCCCGCTGAGCCACCGCGGCCCGCCCCTTCTTTTTTTTTTTTTTTAATGAAGCTGGTTGCTATTCAGTAAATTGCTTCTGAAACCTTGGTTTGAAAAGCACTGTGATAGTAGGTCTTAGATATTTGCTTAATTAAATTAGCTGAGGTGGGATTTGATTTAATCTAATTAAGAGAGATGACAAAAGCGTCATTTCATTCATTCATTCAAAAGCAATTACACAGTGTGTCAAGCCCTGTTCTAGTTGCTGACCTCATGGAGTTTTTATTCGAAAGCAGTGTTGTGCAATAAAACTACTAGCCATTTAATTAAACATTAAAGTACACATTCAGTTATTCACAACAGCCAAAAGATGGTGACAACCCAAGTGTCCACTCAGAAGAATGGACAAACAAAATTTGGTACGTACACACAATGTTATTCAGCTGTAAGAGGCAATGAAGTTCTGAGACACGCTGCAATATGGATGAACCTTGAAGACATTATGCTGAGTGAAATAAGTGAGGCACAGGAGGACAAACACTGTGCAATTTCACTTGCCCTTAGCCACATTTCAAATGTTCAACCATACCCATGGCTTTTGGCTTCTACATAGCACAGAGCAGATATAGAACATTTCCATCACTGCAAGAAGTTCTGCTGAACAGCTCTGCTCTAGAGGAAGGAATTTTTGCCCTCTAACTTCCTAAAGTAATGATTTGTTAGAGTATGAAGAGTCTAGGGGGAAAAAAATAATAATTAACACATCTCAAAATCAGGGTGTTCAGGCCACACACTGGAAATAGTCCAGCTTGGACTATTTCCAACACCCTTCTGTCATAATCATACACATGCCAGTCCTTTCTGGATTAACTTCTTGTTATTCAAATCACTTTTTGAGTAACTTTACTTCCTATATTACAGATAACCAGCTGACATGGGAAGTTTTCATCATAAATAAATGGTATTCTGGTTTGCGAATCAATCTAAGTTAGTTTCCTTGATCATTAAAGCTGAGAACCAGACCTGTGCACTATGTTTATGGCAGAGACTACTGGCTGCCTACCGATATCCATTCTTCCTTAATAGAAAAATCCTGATTTTTATTTAAGGTGGCAATGAGCCAGTGAGAAGCGAGAAGACTACAGTATGTGGTCTTCCTTGCAAGTAGATGCAACCATGTTATTGTGCAGTGGGGCTTTAGACCCCTCTTTTCACTGCCTGCAAGATGCATGGGTGGGATTCCAGCATATGTTGTGGCCCACAGGGTACCTGTGGATGGTGAAGAAAGGGTGATCCTGGATTCCTGATGCCCATGGAGCCACCAGAGCTGGACTATGCACCCTGGATTTCTTTCATGTGAGTGAATACGAATCTTTAACTGATGTGCTGAAGCCCTTGTACTCAATCCCTCACTGATGAAATAGTGAACCTTCCAGAGGTGCTTTTGTCATGTGAGGACTTTGAAGAGCTTAAAGACATTTTATTTGAAATCTTTTTAATTGCAAGAGATACCAAATCATATTCAGTTGTAAAATTGAAGACAATCTTAGATTTTGCTAGAAATTACTGTTTAAATCACTGTAAGAAATAACGTGTGTGGTGGTTTGGAGCTGGATGCACCCAGAAAAACATGTTCTTAAATTTAATCCGTTCCTGTGGGTGTGGACCCACTGTATGTAGGATCTTTTCAGGAGGCTACTTCAGTTAAGGTGTGACCCACCTCAATCAGGATGGGTCTTAATCCTCTTACTGCAGTCCTGCACAGATGGGATGACTACAGAAAGAGAAAGCCAGGGAAGCAAGAAGCTGAAATCAACAAAACCTGCAACAGAAGGGAGAGCCCATCGACCCTGCCACTTGCCCTGCCATGTGGCAGAGGAAACAAGCACCATCAGTCGGTGTCCAGGAATAAGGTATTGCCTTGTTTTGGGCATTTTCCCAGACCCTGTGAGCACATAAATTCCCATTGTTTAAACTGAACTCACTTCTTGGTATGGCGTTCAGCAGACTAGAAACTAAAACAGAGATCCTTCCTCAACCACTGGTCAGAGGTCCATTTGTTTTCAGATCCCCTTCACCCTCTTTTTAATTTCCTACCAGATACCAAAGGTCTTCCAGTGCAGCACCCTAGCCCGGTCTTCCCCCAAGAGCCCCATTCTCTGGCTCTTCCCCACTGTGACTTCTCCATCATCCCAATTCACTTTCTCATGCCCTGAACTTGCACAAGGGGTTACTTCCTCTTCTCTGCTAACTGGCTTATTTTTAGATTTACGAAAAACTATTACTGTATTATTAAAATTGCCTGATTATTAACTAGAATGAAAATTTCTATGACGGTAGGACTGTGTCTAATGCATTCATAGTTGGGACCTTCAGGCAAACCCCAGCGCCAATGAGAAAAGTACAAAAATATTTGTAAAAAGGGAACAAGGCTTCAGATTTTATACTGGCATACATCTTTGCTTTAAAGGAAAGATGTGACCAGAGAAGGGAATACACTTGGAAGGTGGGAAGCTTCCTTTTTAGGCTTAACCCTCTAGCACAATGGATAAGATTTCAACCTCATCTTAAAAGAGACCACGTGTCCCCTTATTCAAACAAAGGCCACGATTAAAGACCAAGTTAAAAATAGGGGAAGAGCTCTTCAGCTGTTCGTCACAGGACACCATCAGCTCGCAAGTGGGGCTCCAGCTGAAAAAGATGGGAAAGCACTGTAAACTCCCCTAACATCTTCCTCCCCAAGTCTTTTGCCACTGACCCTGTGGCCCAGAAAAGTCGCGCGGGGGGCGGGAGAGGACAGTGACCGAGCGGGATAATAGGGATTCCCCTAGAGAGTCTTCAGCTTTGACCTCCATAAAACCGCTGGGGCCTTAGGAGAATAGGGCAGCTTCCAGAGTTAAAGCCCTCAACTAAAGCCAACCCCCGAACCTCATCTTCCTGAACAACCCAGCAGTCTTCTCCGAGCCTCAAGGGCTCGACTCTCCGGAAACTCAACGTCCAACAACATCTGTGGACCCTTGATCCAAAAGGCGGTGGGAACTTGAGCCGGGCGAGGCGTGGATAGGAGCTTGAAGAGATTTCATTAAGACGACACCCAGGGTCCCCATCGTCCCGGGCAGCCCCGCGAGGATGTGTGAGGCACGGCGGACCCAGCTCCTGAGGTCCCTGCGGCGCTCCCGCTCCCGGTCGCCCTCTCTCCACCCAGCCTCTCTCCACCCAAGCTCTAGGTAAACCGGGGAACGCGCCATTGTGGCCCGGATACACCCCACCCCGCCCCACCCCCTTGCGCCGACGCGCGTCGTGGCCCCGCCCCCCGAGCGGCTCCGCGGGCCACGTCACCGCTTACGGCACTTCCGGAGGCGCAGCGGACGATGACGTCAGAGGACGCGCCCTCTATATGAGGTTGGGGAGCGGCTGAGTCGGCCTTTTCCGCCCGCTCCCCCCTCCCCCCAGCGCCGCTCCGGCCGCTCCGCGCTCTCCGCGAGTTCTGGGCTCCTGCCACGCCACCGCTGCCGCCGCCGCCGTCGTCTCCCTTCAGCCGCCATCATGATCATCTACCGGGACCTCATCAGCCGTGAGTGCTGACTACACTGCCCTTCCTGCCTCGCGCGGTGTCCAGGGGTATTGGGGGGAGGGAGATAGGACCCGCCATCGTCGGCCCAGGTGCCGCCGGCGTCCCCTCACGGTGCGAGGAGGCGTCGGAGCCTGGGACACGCGCCGGGGAGGGAACCGGAGCCGCGTGCGGCGGGCGCGGGAAATGGCGGCCGCGCCGGGTCTCCGTGACGGGCGCGTCTGTGTCTCTGAACAGATGATGAGATGTTCTCCGACATTTACAAGATTCGGGAGATCGCGGACGGGCTGTGCCTGGAGGTGGAGGGAAAGGTGAGTCGGCCGCGCCGCCGCGTGGGGGAGCCCAGGTCGGGGAGGCCCGGGTTTCCGCCGCTCCCCCGCCCGAGGTTGTGCAATCCTTTCCGCCGCCTCCTGGCGGAGGAGATGTTCTTTCCGGGCTTGGGTTTTTTTCTAGAAAAGTGGAGGCGGAGCCGAGCCTGGAAATAGGTCCGCGGCCTCGGCGCCCATCCTCCTCCCGGGCCGTTTCCCGACGTGTGGCCTTCGTGTGAGAACCAGGCTCTCCGCGTTTGCTCTGTTTCGTATTTGGCCATCTTCCCTTAGCAACCAACTGCAAATAACTCCCACTCAGTTAGAAATGTTATCGTTCCACTGGTCAGCAAAGAATTAAACTGTTTCGGGAAGTCCTAAGTTCATAAATTTTCCCCCAAATGGTTTTCACCAAGAATTGGGGAGAGGGGGTGGCGATTATGCATGCATGAAATACTGGTTAGGTGGTTTGGAGAGTTTGTTTATGCTTAGGTCAAGGATGTTTTTTCCAACCAGTTCCTGTTTTTCCTTAATCCAGATGGTCAGTAGGACAGAGGGTGGCATTGATGATGCTCTCATTGGTGGAAATGCCTCTGCCGAAGGTCCGGAGGGTGAAGGTACCGAAAGCACAGTCATCACTGGTGTTGATATTGTCATGAACCATCACTTGCAGGAAACCAGTTTCACAAAAGAAGCCTACAAGAAGTACATCAAAGATTACATGAAATCGTAAGTAATGTTCAAAAGACCCAACTGTCTTTGGATTCTTAAGAGTTGAGCATTAGAATTTGGCTAACTTTTGAGGTTATTTAGCAGCAGGTTTGGCCTCTGAAAGGCCTTTCCATTTTCTATTGGTCACCTCACAGAGGAGGTTTCTATAGTGTGAGCAGGCTGGAGCATGAAGTGTGGTGTTTGCATTTTAGAATAGAAGAATACTTTGAAAGTAAGTTGACATGGAATTCTTAATTGAAAAGTCTTGAAAGATCCTTTTTGTGAGTCAGTTTTTCTTGATTGCCCCATACTGTTTTACTTATTGAAGGTAGAAAGATAGTTTGTTTTCAGTGTTGCAGATTTTGTTTTTAGAGAGTTTGAATTTTTATTTCTTGATAAGTAACAGCCCAGGACTCAATAGTTTAATCTATTTTTAAAATATTGTTTTAGAATCAAAGGCAAGCTTGAAGAACAGAGACCAGAAAGAGTAAAACCTTTTATGACAGGGGCTGCAGAACAAATCAAGCACATCCTTGCTAATTTCAAAAACTACCAGGTAAATACCTTTACCTTTGGCATTAAGGGGGCACAATTTTAATTTTAATTAATAAAAGTAAAAAATTTCATGAGTCCACTATAATTAAATGATGATGATTTTCCATAAGCGTCTTAGTGGTTTAAATACATAGGTAGCTTGATAGATTCAGCTGGTTTGCTCAAACTATAGAAAGTAGTCTTTGTGTTCCCTAGTGTTTCCACTCCTGTCTATTCAGTTTCCAGAATCTCATCTTTATTCACTTTAATTTTCTCTTGTAGCATTTGTCCATTTTTCTTCTCTTGAATTGGTCATTAATCTCCTAAGTGGTCTTTGCATTTTCTCGTTATAATTTCAGTGTGTCCCATTGCTGCTAGAACTCTTTCTGATACAGCTGAGCTTTTGTTAGTACCTTTGGAAATCTTCAGTGACTTTTTATTACCTCAAAGATTTACAAAAACGAGTCAATTACAACCTGGCACTTTAATTTTCTAGCTTCCCTACATCCCCTGACCATAACATGCTTCTCATATGAAATGCTTTATCACTGTCAGCCCTGTGTTGCTTTGCATGTGTTGCCTGTGCTTGCAATTTGGAATTGTATCTGTGGGTTGAGTAAAAGTTTCTAGAAATCTTAGTGGTATCCTGGGTTGCTCTCTACTCATTTTGGTTATTTATGACAGTGTTAATCCCTCGAGCAGATCTTTGGGGGTTGGTGAGCATTTCTTTCCCAGGCATCTCTGAGCTTTCAGTTGCTGAAATTTGATTGGGGTACAGTGTATCATCTCTTGTTCTGTAGTTTATGGTGGTTGTTTTGAATATGACTCTCTAAGTAATGATCTAATTCTGAGTATTTATTATTTGTTTCCCAAGTTCTATATTGGTGAAAACATGAATCCAGATGGCATGGTTGCTCTCCTGGACTACCGTGAGGATGGTGTGACCCCATATATGATTTTCTTTAAGGATGGTTTAGAAATGGAGAAATGTGTAAGTATGAGAGGAAGGTTGGTCACAAGCAGTACTGTGAAACGGGGGTACTTTAGGTGTAATCCTGATGGTTTCATGACTGGAATAGTCAGAATGCATGTACAGTAGTCCCTTTTATAACGTGGGTCTAGTTTTTCTATTCTTGGGAGATCTAAAAGAGTGTAGAGTTTCACATGTAAAGACTTATGGTACAAAATGGCTCAGAATCTTGGTTATTTACAGAAAAACTCAAGTTTAGAAGGTGATTATAAAGCAGTTTGAAAAATGAACTAGAGATTGGTGATGATACCCTAAGATGTTATTCTTTCCTACAGAAATGGCCTCTTAAACTGCCTTCACAGTTCACTGCACATAACCACAAGTTTCAAAACTTTCACTTTGAATTAGTGATCATTAGCACTGAAAGACTTTTAGTCAGGTGAATGCGCAAAGCCAACTACTGTGATCACAAACATTGCGTTGATTAAGTCAGCTAACTCAGTGCTGAGGGTATCTGTTGTAGGTAGTACAAAAACGAAGGCATTCATTATCCTAGCTTTCAGAAGCTTCAGTATAAATTAGGAACAAAATGTAAACTTGTGAAATGACACTGACACAAAGTTTACAGGCAAAAGACATCTTCAGGTAAAAACTGAATTTGTGAAAGGAATGATTCAGGCAGTATGAGGAAGACGTTCCTCAGAAGGAGAAATGGACTGCATCTGATTTTGAAAGGGTGTTATGCATCCACTGATAGACCTCGAACAAGTTGTTGTTCTTTTGGTTTGCACTAGGATGCGAAAGAAAAAAATCCCTGCGCTTTCTGTCTGTCTTTGTGATGGCCCAGATTGAATAGGGGAATACATATGCAGCCTAGAAAATGATGTGAACTTTCGTATTGGAAAAGAGTTAATATCAGTCTTCCTTGTTTTTACAGTAACAAATTTGGCAATTCCTTGGATCTGTCACCTGTCATCATAAGTGGCTGCTGCTTTTCATCCACACAATACCAGGACTTAGACAGATGGACTGATGCCATCTTGAACTCATTTATTTTGACCTTGATTTATTTGGAGCGGAGGCATTGTTTTTAAGAAAAACATGTCATGTAGGTTGTCTAAAAATAAAAATGCATTTAAACTCATTTGAGAGAATGCCTCTTAGTTTAATATTTAAACTAAATTCATCCTGTAGTGTTCCTGGAGAAGCTAGAGCCTGTTTATAGGTAACTACTTTACAGCATAAGACTGTCTACAGATAACATCTACAGTTAACCTACTTCTGGGACTGGAATATAAAAACAAGAACCAAAAGTCTTAATTCTGAGTTGAAGGGAGGAGACCATGTTCATAGCAGTGCCAACATTTGAAGTGGATCTTTATAACATTTCATCATCTACCAACGGAAGTAGTTAACTCTGGAAGAGTTTTATCAAAAGAATAAAGAGACTATAATAACTTGGAAGCTAAGTATTGTCTGGGCTTATTTATCTTAAGTCAAGTAGAATCAAGTTCTAGAGAAATCTAGAAGTCACCTGGAATGAATGGCAAACCCCCCTGGCTCTGGGATATTAACTGTAGAACAGGGATCAGGCAAACTGGCCTGTCCTACTACTTGTTTTTGTATAACTTATGAACTAAGATGGTTTTATTTTTTTAAATGGTTGAAAAAAATCAAAATACTTTGTGATATGAAAATTATATGAAATTTAAATTTTGGTGTCCAGTTTTATTGGAACACACACATGCTCTTTTGCTTATGGATTGTCTATGGCTGGCTGCCTTCACTCTACACCGAAAGCAGAGTTGAATGGTTGGGGCAGATTACTGTAGGACCTATAAAACCTAAGATTACCAGGTAGCCCTTTACAAAATAGATCTACCAACCTCTACCATCGAAGATGAAATTGTAGAGGAAATAGAGTAACTGGTGGGCTGGAGGGAAAGTAATTTTGTCAGTATACTATGTCTGAAAAGGCTGTACACATCAGAATGAACATGAAAATATTCTGAACGTAAAAGTGCATCTCTGACAGACCTGGAGCAGTTAATGTCTGCTGCTAAGGTTTCCACTATAGATGCAAGAAAAAAAGGTCCTCGCGCTTTCTGTCTGTCTGATTGTGACAGTCAAGATTGAAATGGGGAATACAGGAAAGTCTGAAAACATGGGGAAAGGAAAGTAATCTTTGCAACTCAGAAATAAAACTTTAAATAGCAAATAGCCTTTTTACTCCTCCAAAGGAATATTTTTGAAACTTGAATTTACATAGAGTGTTGGAAGATTATTTCCCCTTCAACCCTTTTGGGTAATTGCACTTAAGTTTAAATAATTTTTAAAAATTGAAATTTTAGAGGTAATAGTCATTGAAGTTTTACAAACGTGGAGCTGACAAGCTCTGATGTTATCTAAGAGCTCCAGCAGTAATGAGACACTGAAATGATAATAAAACTACTTGGGGTACAATAAGCAGTTCAAGACGGGGAACACCTTTTTATACTTTGAACAGTTAATAGATTTACAGAAAAGTCCTACAGAAATAACAGCTCATATACACACAGTTCTCCCTAGTCATATTTTGCATTAGTGTGTTACATGTATAGATGAACCAATATTAACTGAAGTCCATAGTTTACATTAGGGTTCACTAGTACATTTTTTTAAATGTAATTTGATACGTATATGATTTGGTGATGTTACATTAAGTAGGTATTTACCTCATGAGTTGAGGTTTTATAAAAAATTTTGTCATTTAGAGAATGCTGTAGTTTAAAAGACGATTCAAGCTCCCATTGTCTTGGGATATTAAACTATTATCTTATGCTTAAACCTTTTGGGAAAAGATGCTGTGAGTTCACTTTACTACCTCCAGTCACAAAGGGAAATATACAGAGTGGGATTGGTGATTTTCCTTCAGACTAAAGGTACTAAACACTAGGATAAGCAGTATGAAAGTACATGGAAGGACAGCATACGAGGGGAGGTTTGCTTGGTTTGGGTGATTCTACAAAGCTCTATTCAACCACTTTTGAGTGTAACAGGAAACACCCAACATAGGGTATTGAAAGCTTTAAAAGCAGAGCAGAGAAAGCTTAGGCATTTAGTCCAAGAAGCTTACCTCAGCATGGACACAGAAAAGCTAAGAATTTGAATCATCAGCAGTTCGGGATTTGTGGCCTGAGTTTATGCTATTCAGAACTGCCCCCCACCAACTAGTAGAAGCAAACCCAGCCTGAAAACTTAGCTTGAGCTGGTAGCGACCTAAACATCTTGATTACATTAAAATGTAGGGAAAAATTCAGGTCATTGATCTGAGACTGCTTACCTTTTCTGGAACTTCCATATCGATGAGATTTTTAGGTAGTGGTTATTGCTGCGAAGGTAAGGATAAGCTGGGGCTGGGTATCAACCTTCAAAGGAGAGACATAAGCTGAAAATATGGTTGGTGAGCCAGCCTTGGGAAGGTCTATCTACAGAGAAGTTAGATCCAAGTCCATGACCATATTCAAACTCCCTAGTTCCCCCAATAGTTTTTACAGCTGTAGCCCCCCAAGCATGTGTTAGCCTGATTAAGCACACCTTGTATTTTGTCACTTCTGATATTTAATCCAAAGGCACTAACCTCAGCCTTTTTTTGAAGAGTCCATTTTGTCTTTGGCATTTTGGGCAAGATAAGAACATTTGCTATTGCAGCTCATCTAACATGTCATTTTGTTTTATTCATGGTGCTAGGTTGATAGAGGCCTGTTCCTAGGGGGTTTTAGGCACTAGGCTGTCTTCCATGAGAGAGAGGGCTTTTTATGGTGTATAGAAAGCCTCTAGCTTGACGTGAGCCTGGAGAAGGTGAGGGAGCCATGTAGGTGTCTGGGCAGGGTATTCCAGGCAAAAGGAACAGTAAATGCAGAGACCCTGCCATGGGAGTGTGCGTGACATGGTCCAGTAATCAGGTGGCCGGTGTCCTGGATCCAAGAGAGTATGTGTTAAGTAGTCAAAGTTAAGTAGACAAAGAGGCCAGATGATGCAAGAAAGCCATGGGAATACTTTGAGCAGGAGAGTGATCTGATTTAAATTCTTTTAAATGGATCACTTTAGCTGTCAGGTTGAAACTAGGTAACGGGGCAGAAGCATAGAACAATCAAGTGTGTGCTGCAGTGTTTTTTAGGCAAGACGTGATAGTGGTTTAGGCTGGGTAGGTGAGGAAGATTTGCTGATCTTGGTTGGAATGAGGGGTGTGAGGAAATAGATTTAAGGGTGATGCCAAATTTTAGTTTGGACATCTGCAAGACAAGTTAACATTCAACATGGGAAAGGCGGAGGGAGATGCATGGCTTTGGACAGGATACATTTGAGATGACTTTGGGTAGAAAGTTGAATCTGGAGGAGAGTGGAGAGGTCTAGGCTGGAGATCTCAGATATTTGAAACCAAAGCACTAAATGAGATCACTTACAGAGCAAGGGCTGACCGAGCCCTCCAACACCCAGAGCTTGGACAGAGTGAACCAGCAAAGGAAATTTAAAAGGGTGACCATGAGGTTGGAAGAGAACCAAGATAGTGGCCTCCCAGAAGTCAAGTGAAAGTGCTTTAGGAAGGAGGAAGCAGGCAGGATTGCCTGTTTCAAATTGGTCAAAATAAGTACTGAGAAGGTTGAAGTTCGTAAGAACTATTGGATTTGATGGGTGGAGGGAGAAAATCAATTAAAATGGGCTCGAGAAAACAGCTCAAATGCACAGGCAGCATAGCACTCATGAAGTGTCACCACACTGGTATTATCTGTATCTACTTAAACAAGAGATGTGAGCGGGTCCTGTTAGAATCAGGCCTTTTTCTTAATTAAAACCTAAGACCCTAGTAAAAATTACATGGATGTAAATTCCATCATTCTGAGCTGTGGAGTTTCCCAATAACTCACTACAAGCTAAAATGGTAATTACGGTTGTAAAAATGCAAGAAGAGCAGCAGCAAACTAACCAACTTGAAAAGACACTGACAAAACTTTTAAGGTTCTGAGACCAGCCCATGTATGTGCTTGGCACTGAGCAACCTTGGCTGGCAGCCAGAAGATGCAATAAAATGGAACTAAAAACTAGGGTTTTAGGTGACCTGTAATTCTACAACACAACCTATTGAGAAGGTAAAGTTCTCTGGCAATTTCTGGGGACTTTACCCGTTAGAACTGAGAGCTTGATGTTTTTGGATAGATTTATGATCCATCAGGGGTATAGCATATTTTGAAAACCATTGGATTGAAAAACAGCCGTTTTGATATTCTTGCTTAAAATTGTGAACTGTTTCTATTGAAATGTGTTTCTCTTGATAACTTATTTTTTTTTAATTTTTTTATTAATTAAAAAAATTAACTAACACAACATTTAGAAATAATTCCATTCTACATATACAATCAGTAATTCTTAATATCATCACATAGATGTATGATCATCATTTCTTAGTACATTTGCATCGATTTAGAAAAAGAAATAGCAAGACAACAGAAAAAGAAAGAAAATGATAATAGAAAAAATAAAAATAAAAAATATGTAAAAAAAACAAAAACAAAAAAAACTATAGCTCAGATGCAGCTTCATTCAGTGTTTTAACATAATTACATTACAATTAGGTAGTATTGTGCTGTCCATTTTTGAGTTTTTGTATCCAGTCCTGTTGCACAGTCTGTATCCTTTCAGCTCCAATTACCCATTATCTTACCCTATTTTTAATTCCTGATGGTCTCTGTTAACAATGACATATTCCAAGTTTATTCTCTAATGTTGGTTCACATCAGTGGGGCCATACAGTATTTGTCCTTTAGTTTTTGGCTAGTCTCACTCAGCATAATATTCTCTAGGTCCATCCATGTCATTACATGCTTCATAAGTTTATTCTGTCTGCATAATATTCCATCGTATGTATATACCACAGTTTGTTTAGCCAATCGTCTGTTGATGGACATTTTGGCTGTTTCCATCTCCTTGCAATTGTAAATAATGCTGCTATAAACATTGGTGTGCAAATGTCCGTTTGTGTCTTTGCCCTTAAGTCCTTTGAGTAGATACCTAGCAATGGTATTGCTGGGTCGTATGGCAATTCTATATTCAGTTTTTGGAAGAACCACCATACTGCCTTCCACAGTGGTTGCACCATTTGACATTCCCACCAACACCGAATAAGTGTGCCTCTTTCTCCTCATCCTCTCCAGCACTTGTCATTTTTTGTTTTGTTGATAACGCCATTCTGGTGGGTAATGAGATGATATCTCATTGTGGTTTTGATGTGCATTTCTCTAATGGCCAGGGACATTGAGCATCTCTTCATGTGTCTTTTGGCCATTTGTATTTCCTCTTCTGAGAGGTGTCTGTTCAAGTCTTTTTCCCATTTTGTAATTGGGTTGGCTGTCTTTTTGTTGTTGAGTTGAACAATCTCTTTATAAATTCTGGATACTAGACCTTTATCTGATATGTCGTTTCCAAATATTGTCTCCCATTGTGTAGGCTGTCTTTCTACTTTCTTGATGAAGTTCTTTGATGCACAAAAGTGTTTAATTTTGAGGAGCTCCCATTTATTTCTTTCTTTCTTCAGTGCTCTTGCTTTAGGTTTAAGGTCCATAAAACCACCTCCAATTGTAAGTTTCATAAGATATCTCCCTACATTTTCCTCTAACTGTTTTATGGTCTTAGACCTAATATTTAGATCTTTGATCCATTTTGAGTTAACTTTTGTATAGGGTGTGAGATACGGGTCCTCTTTCATTCTTTTGCATATGGATATCCAGTTCTCTAGGCACCATTTATTGAAGAGACTGTTCTGTCCCAGGTGAGTTGGCTTGACTGCCTTATCAAAGATCCAATGTCCATAGATGAGAGGGTCTATATCTGAGCACTCTATTCGATTCCATTGGTCGATATATCTATCTTTATGCCAATACCATGCTGTTTTGACCACTGTGGCTTCATAATATGCCTTAAAGTCAGGCAGCGTGAGACCTCCAGCTTCGTTTTTTTTCCTCAAGATACTTTTAGCAATTCGGGGCACCCTGCCCTTCCAGATAAATTTGCTTATTGGTTTTTCTATTTCTGAAAAATAAGTTGTTGGGATTTTGATTGGTATTGCATTGAATCTGTAAATCAATTTAGGTAGGATTGACATCTTAACTATATTTAGTCTTCCAATCCATGAACACGGTATGCCCTTCCATCTATTTAGTTCTTCTGTGATTTCTTTTAGCAGTTTTTTGTAGTTTTCTTTGTATAGGTTTTTTGTCTCTTTAGTTAAATTTATTCCTAGGTATTTTATTCTTTTAGTTGCAATTGTAAATGGGATTCGTTTCTTGATTTCCCCCTCAGCTTGTTCATTACTAGTGTATAGAAATGCTACAGATTTTTGAATGTTGATCTTGTAACCTGCTACTTTGCTGTACTCATTTATTAGCTCTAGTAGTTTTGTTGTGGATTTTTCCGGGTTTTCGACATATAGTATCATATCGCCTGCAAACAGTGATAGTTTTACTTCTTCCTTTCCAATTTTGATGCCTTGTATTTCTTTTTCTTGTCTAATTGCTCTGGCTAGAACCTCCAACACGATGTTGAATAATAGTGATGATAATGGACATCCTTGTCTTGTTCCTGATCTTAGGGGGAAAGTTTTCAATTTTTCCCCATTGAGGATGATATTAGCTGTGGGTTTTTCATATATTCCCTCTATCATTTTAAGGAAGTTCCCTTGTATTCCTATCTTTTGAAGTGTTTTCAACAGGAAAGGATGTTGAATCTTGTCAAATGCCTTCTCTGCATCAATTGAGATGATCATGTGATTTTTCTGCTTTGATTTGTTGATATGGTATATTATATTAATTGATTTTCTTATGTTGAACCATCCTTGCATACCTGGGATGAATCCTACTTGGTCATGATGTATAATTCTTTTAATGTGTTGCTGGATTCGATTTGCTAGAATTTTGTTGAGGATTTTTGCATCTATATTCATTAGAGAGATTGGTCTGTAGTTTTCTTTTTTTGTAATATCTTTGCCTGGTTTTGGTATGAGGGTGATGTTGGCTTCATAGAATGAATTAGGTAGCTTTCCCTCCACTTCAATTTTTTTGAAGAGTGTGAGCAGAGTTGGTACTAATTCTTTCTGGAATGTTTGGTAGAATTCACATGTGAAGCCGTCTGGTCTGGACTTTTCTTTTTGTGAAGCTTTTGAATGACTGATTCAATTTCTTACTTGTGATTGGTTTGTTGAGGTCATCTATTTCTTCTTGAGTCAAAGTTGGTTGTTCATGCCTTTCTAGGAATTTGTCCATTTCATCTACATTGTTGTATTTATTAGCTTAAAGTTGTTCATAGTATCCTGTTATTACCTCCTTTATTTCTGTGAGGTCAGTGGTTATGTCTCCTCTTCCATTTCTGATCTTATTTATTTGCGTCCTCTCTCTTCTTCTTTTTGTCAGTCTTGCTAAGGGCCCATCAATCTTATTGATTTTCTCATAGAACCAACTTCTGGTCTTATTGATTTTCCCTATTGTTTTCATGTTCTCAATTTCATTTATTTCTGCTCTAATCTTTGTTATTTCTTTCCTTTTGCTTGCTTTGGGGTTAGTTTGCTGTTCTTTCTCCAGTTCTTCCAAGTGGACAGTTAATTCCCGAATTTTTGCCCTTTCTTCTTTTCTGATATAGGCATTTAGGGCAATAAATTTCCCTCTTAGCACTGCCTTTGCTGCGTCCCATAGGTTTAGATATGTTGTGTTTTCATTTTCATTCGCCTCGAGATATTTACTAATTTCTCTTGTAATTTCTTCCTTGACCCACTGGTTGTTTAAGAGTGTGTTGTTGAGCCTCCACGTATTTGTGAATTTTCTAGCACTCTGCCTATTATTGATTTCCAACTTCATTCCTTTATAATCTGAGAAAGTATTGTGTATGATTTCAATCTTTTTAAATTTGTTAAGACTTGCTTTGTGACCCAGCATATGGTCTGTCTTTGAGAATGTTCCATGAGCACTTGAGAAAAAGGTGTATCCTGCTGTTGTGGGGTGTAATGTCCTATAAATGTCTGTTAAGTCTAGCTCATTTATTGTAGTATTCAAATTCTCTGTTTCTTTATTGATCCTCTGTCTAGATGTTCTGTTCTTCGTAACTTTTAATATTCCACTCCAAAGACATACACAGCTAAAGAAAAAGGTACTAGATATCTTCCACTTAATTAGTTAGCCGCTATGATAGCCATCTTAATAAGCTGGATTCTTTAAACTTGAAGTTTGCAGATAAATTGAAAATCATAATGCTGATCGTTTGTTCATCCCACTGAATTCCTCTAAGTCCGTCCTTTAGTCAGTACAACAGTGTGAGAACCTCTGGACTTCAGGGTTTCAGCCAGGGTCAATACCGTTCCATGAGAATAATGTCATATGAGTCTAGGAAAAGATGCTGCTCAAAGTAATTGTTTGTTCAGTGATGTTTCCCTCAGTTACTGAGTTCCCCTCTCCTAGGATCCACTTGGCATCTTTTGGTTATGTCTGTATTATGCATATGTGCTTTTTTCAGAGCTTAGAGGTAGAACAGGGGACACAGATGGAGAGAACACCTTATGCAGTGCCTTTGCATGTATAAGTCCCAATTTTTAGATGGAGAAACGAGGATCGAGGCATCAGGTGATATATTCCTAGGAGAGAATACAGAGACCACAAGTGTAAAGTCAAGAATTAAGTGCAGTATTTATAATAATTAGGACTGTAGGGCTACTCGATATCATTTGGCCCTAATTTTCTAACACAGATTTAGATATGAGGAATCTAACAGCACCCTTGTAATTTTCCTCATGTGTAAAAACAGCAGATAAGTCCTCATGTATTAGATGTGGCTTGTGCATGACCTCACCGAGAGTACAGGGTTATAAAGTTCTTCCCAGGGCCTAATCCTGCAGTCCCTAAACAGCTAATTGAAATTTGGCAAATTGCACAGAAAGCTGGTGTTTTCCAGACATCTCTTCAAAAGAGCTCTGCATGTAATTTCCTTGTCCTCAAGTACATTAATTTGGGAATTTCCCTTAAGAACTGCCAATTTGTCATGTAAGTCAAATATCCAAACTAATATTCAGTCCAAGAAAAAAAAACTGGCAAGTGAAAGGGAAAATTACTGCACATGAAATTAAAAAAAAAGAATCAATACCATTTTGGACTACCTCACTGAGGTGGAATAATGTAAATTAACAGATGGCAAGTATAAAATTGGGAGCTAAGTAAATTCGATCTGAGGTGTGATGCATTATATTTTTTCCACCCTTCCTGAGCCTCCCCCATGGTATTAATTTGAGGCGACTGCATCGATGGGTTTTATCAAGTGGAACATGGGCTGGGTGTCAGTACCCTTGGTGACTGCCATGATATCAGCATGACAGTAAACACCAACTGCTGGCATCTATTAAAAGCGAAAGTGACTAAGCTTTTGAAATTTGGTTAAGTAATGTGCAACCTGTTCTGCTGTGCTTCATAGACAAGGGAGGAGGGGAAGACTTGTGAGTATGAGAGCAGCTGACATTTTAGCACCCCAAAGCCAATGTAGAGATTTGTTTTTCTAAAGCATTAACTAAACCTTTGCTTTTTGAGGTGTGTGTATTATGTGATGTTCAGCTTCCCCTGATAACATCCTATAATGATTTTGCTGAATAGTCTTCTAAATGTCAGGCCCTTTCCTATTTCCACCCCCACTCATTCTCTTGCCATGCATTCACTTGGTCTTATTCTTCCAGGAAGTCATTCGCTCCTCATTCTCCTTGTTTCCCTCTTGTTTTTCAGTGCATGTAGGCTGACTTATGGGGCTGCAAGCTGTGCAGTTGCTCTGTGCTTAGAAGGGTCACCTGCTTGGTGCTCTACTTTCACCAATTTGAAATTCTTAATCAAGGGGTCCCACACTTTCATTTTGTACTGGGCCCCCCAAATTAGGTAGAATGCATGCATGGGTGGATGTGAGAGGTGTGTATATATGCTGTTTGAGGTTGGTAATTAGTGGCAGGTAAGGTGGTCAAAAGAAGGAGAGACAACTGGCTAGGTGGTGAAAATTGTTCTCTTGGGTAGATAACAGGATGTTGACCAATATATATTCTAACCCATAGAAGTATCCTAATGGCACATATAAGCTTTGAATGTGTGGATTTTTACACTTAGCCATTTTCCAAGGGAGTAACTAGTAGGTTTGAGAGATTGAGCCTGCTCTGTTGGACTCCATTATTACAGACAGATTTTTGTTTTTCTAGATCATAGCTAAGATTCCCAAACAGACCACCTATGAATGACCCATTTGATGGAATGAACTTTACAATCAGGAGCTATTTTTGAAGAGATTTATCAGAAGTTGTGTCCAAATTGCCGGCTGGACACTATGCATTCAGCATCTGTCTACTCTTTTTCTAAGTATAGGGCTTGGCAAGGTGCAAATGGAAATGGATTTTTTTAGGAAGAAATTCATATTCCCTTCAATAAACTTAGAATGAAATTCTGTACAAAGGCCTTCATAACTTGGCCCCTTGACTATGTGTTTAATCTTACCTGCCTCTCCTACCCCACCCACCCTCGGATGCTGTGTGAAATGTAGACATTCAGGAGAGCTCTACCCTTTCCTGAAATGCCTTTCTCCTTTCTGTCTACCAACTCTTAACAACTGCTTCATATCAATTTATCCTGAAGGAATTTACCAGTTCCTCCGCCCACCCCACCCACCATCCCTTACAGGTGAGTGAGGTGCACCTTCAGCGTTTACATTATTGAAGTGATTGCATTCCTTGTCTTTGCATCACTGTCCCTGAGAGTAAGGCCAAGGTTTTTGTTGATCTTTCTTCTTTACAGTGTATTGCACAGCGGACGTTCAACAGGCATGTGCCGATGGAGTAAGGAATGAGCTTTCACCAGTCCCTGTAAAGATTTGGGCAATAGTTTTTCCTACATTGTTCTTTTCCAATGCCATCACTAAAATGGGAAACATGGGTAGTAAGATGGATAAGAATGTTTTGACCTGCAGAACAGTGGTTTCTCATGCCCAAAGTGCTTGTCACACAAGCCATGAGTCTTAGTCACTGATGGAGTTCAAGGTTAAGGTACCTAATCTCAAAGTAATGTGAAATGTTTCTCTTCTACTTTGATTGTGAAACAATTATTTATTAAGGCACGAAATATCTGTAAATGCTTAGTTTCCTTCCGGTATCTAAAGTGAATTGTAATGCTCTTTGGATGATAGAATTCTTATCCCACTCTAGATTCTAAAGTTCTGTGCAATGTGTGACTCCATAGTGACAAATATGGCATTTTACTGAATCTCTGAATCTTGTGGATGTAGCAGCCTTGTTCTCATGCCTGGCTATATTTCAGAATCACCTGGGTTTTTTTTGTTTTTTTTTTTTTAATACAGGCAGAATTCTTTGCAATTCACACTTTAGACAGAGAACTTTCTAGGTGTTAAGTCAGAAACCATAAAGGGTCTGATGTTTTACCCTACTTGCAAGCTAACAAGATAGCCTACCACAATTAAAAAATATATATATAGCTATATTTTTATTGTAAACCTTAACAAACAAACATACAAACATTCTTGGCAAACATTCTATACGTGGTGTATAATCAGTGGCTCACAATATCATCACATAGTGTATATTCATCACCTTCATCATTTTTTGAACATTTGCATCTCTCCAGCAAAAGAAATAGAAAAGAAAAAGAAAAAACTCATAGATACCATACCATACCCCCTACCCCTCCCTCTCATTGACCACTAGTATTTCAATCTACTCAATTTATTTTCACCTTTGTTCCCCCTATTATTTGTCTATTTCTTATCCATATTTTTTACTCATCTGTCCATACCGTAGATAAAAGGAGCATAAGACACAAGGTTTTCACAATCACAGAGTCACACTGTGAAAGCTGTATCATTACACAATCATCTTCAAGAAACATGGCTACTGGAATACAGCTCTGCAGTTTCAGGTACTTCCCTGAGGGCTGGTAGTAGTGGCTCCAGGAAGTGCTTGCTCTCTTGGTCTTGCTCTCTTGCTTGCTTCCCCCAGTCCCCTTCGGTGCTGCACCTCCACCCCCATCGCCTGCGCACTGTGAGTGTGTGTGAGGGAGCCTACCACAATTTGTGTATATATACTGACAGAAGACACGAGATCTCTGGATCAGAGTTCTAGATGGTTTACAGCAAAACTGCAAAAACAGCAACCAAAGGAACATCTTGCGTTGGTTCTCTACACTTCAGTCCCCACCAGGTGACACGATGAAGGCCAAATGTTACTTGTTCAAGCAGTGGGGTGTACCACCAGAGAACCCTAAAGTTAGGTGATTGTGAGATTTTAGTGTTACTGGCACACTAGGCCTCCTCTCATCTCTGTAGGGGTATTATCATTATACCCTGGAAGATAAGCAGATCTCCTCTCGGGGAAAGAGGAAGTTATCTTTAAGTTTATTACCCTGGGATGTCTCTGGGGGTACATCTCCATCTCTAGCTTCTGAGACTGTTATTAAAATAGGTCCTAGCTTATGTAGGAACATGTGAAATCCCTGGAGAATTGTCTCCCGACACTACAAATCAATAAGGAAAAGACCAGCAACTCCCAAAAAAAAAAAAAATGGGCAAGGGATACCAGAGAGATCACAGAAATGGACCATAAACAGTTCTTAAACATATAAAAAAGATACTCAGCCTCACTCATAATACAAAAATATAAATCAAAATTGCACCTTCTGATCCTCCCAGGCCCAGGGCTGCCACTGAGCTGGGTGTATCTTGAACAAATAAAGAGATGATACCTTCAAAAAAAATTGCATTCTAATACCATTTTAATCTATCAAACTGGCAAATATAAATCATCTTGCTACCCCTCCATTATGGAGGCTTTAGGGAAACAAGTACTCTCAGACATTGGGACTGGAAGTAGGTGCAGCATGCAATGCCGCGATTGCTACCAAGTCACAAATGCCCATAACCATTGACCCGGACATTTCACTTCTGTGAGCTTATTCAACAGATACAGTCTCTAAATAACTTCAGTGTTATCCTTTGAAGTATTGTTTGCAATAGCAAAAGATTGGGCCCACATAAGTGTCCATTGATGGAGAGCTGTTTGAATAAATTATGATTTTCTCTACTCTGATAGCTCATGCAGCCATACGAAAAAAAAAAACTCTATGTACTGATATAAAATAATCATCAAGATATATTTTTACATGGAAAAGCAAAGTGCAGGATAGTATGTTAAAAAGAGAGAAAGCGAGAGAGAGAGGGAGCTAATTTGTTTATATATGCATAGAAGGTCTCTAGAAGGATACATCGTGGGAGAATATTTCTGGAAGAAACCTGGAAACACTCTGGGGAGGGAGACTTTTCACTGAGTACCTTTTCTCGGTTTTGAATCATGTGATTGTATTATCTATGCGAAAAATGAATTCGATTTTTTAAAATGCTGAGCCCCCCACCAAGCCTATTAAATCAGAATATCCAGCATTTTACAGACTCCCCTGCTAGTTGCCTGCTAGGGTTGAGGAACCACTATTGCAGCAGGAAGTATGGGAAGGAAGTGAGTTCATTAGACAAATGACTGGAAAATAGTAATCACGGTTGACTCGTAGTTGCTCCCTGGTTGCACAAACAAAAGATAAAGCCTCAGAGTGGAAAGGAGTGTTAGTAGTTATCTAATCCAGCTTCCTTCTCAATGTTCAGGACCCTCTACTTACATCCCTCTTGAACAAGATGTCCAGAATGCCCTGCCCGTCTCCAGGTGTGGCTTGGTTAGAGTGCTGCCCTACCATTATTGTCAGCATGCTTCTGCTAATGCTTTAATATTTTTATGCAGACTAAACTTACATTGCTTTATTTGGCTTATGATATCATGCTGGTGACTCACACTGAGCTTTCTGCCAACTAAAACTCCTAAGTCTTTTTTTCACAACTGCTGCTGCAAATGATAGCGACACCGTGCATTATCTGGGGCAGTTGGGTTTGGGGCTTGTGCATAGAAGCTCATATAGCAATACCTTTTTCTCACTTTGTGCACCAAATATTTCAGAATCTGATTTTGCTGTAGATGTTTTCCTTCTTAATTCTCTCTCTCATTTTAAAGTTCCATATTATAATTCTGAAACATATAAAAGACACTACCCTTTTGCATCAAGGGTGTGTAATGGCAAACTAGTAGGAAAAATGTTATTATTTCAATTTGTAGAGGAAGGCATGTGGATTGAATACAGCCCAGTGGGGAGGTCTTAAAATCTAAGTTCTAATTAAAGCCCCAGCACTTTCTGGCTATGGGAACTTCAGTATCTTAACCTCTTTAGCCCCAGAATCCTCATCTATAAGAGAGAGATATTAATACTTAAACCTTGTTGGCTGACTCAATACATGGCGACTATCACGGGAGTCCCTTTACCATGAGAAATTGCTAGAATACTGGCCTCTCCCGTGAATGAGGTGCCAGGTACAGGATGCCTGAATATATTATCTGTCTTTCCTGATGCCCTGAAAAAAATGTTCCAAGAATGTTCCAAGGCATTTGCATAGCCTACTCCCTGGCTGCTGTCCTCAAACCTGGTTTTTCACTCAAAATCCCCACCTCATCACACTCTCAGTGGTTTAACAGATGAGTGGTGACATGACTCTGGAAAATAGGGAAGCCACTAGTCCCAGAGCTTGTGCTGTTCCAGAACCCCATGGCCACGACCCCTCATCCCACATGAGATGATTACACTCGATGACCCCTCGGTCTTTTCCTCTGTTATACATTTATATTTCCTGAGCCTTTAGAGCTTTGGGTTCTTTATTCAAATTCACTTGAGCCACTCCCCCGCCCCATATTCTTGTTCAGAGTTAATAAATCACTGCTATTTAAAAATAGGTGAGCCTTATACCTCTCCAGTACCATGTGGATCTTGTCTCCGTGTGCTAATAATATTCTTTGGTTTCCAAAACAGAACACTGAATAGGCAGGGTTGACCCCACTCTTGAAAGCTGATGCATTTTCCCTTGGTTTATTTCTGGAAGAAGTGCTTGTGAAGTGCATGAAAATCCTATTATACTGTTTGCACAAGGCCCTGGTTTGGGGATGGCATAGCACAGCACCACAGAACTTTCAACAGCTCCAGCTTGGGAAGAATATGGAAAATATCCCAGGGGCCTTACGGAGAGTGAGTACCTATGTTGTGGAATAATGCTAGAGACCTCCAGGGCAACAAACACTGTTGTCCTCTCCTTCCTGAGAGAAGCTAAGAAGATCCAGCTCAAAGAGCTGCAGAAATAGGAATTTAGTACAGAAAAAACGGGAAGATTTCCTAATTGACCACTAGGGCTATCAAGCACTAACAAGACCTCACTTATTAACGTTCTAGTTTGCTAGCTGCCGGAATGCAATATACCAGAAGTGTAACGGCTTTTTAAAAAGGGGAATTTTATAAGTTGCAAGTTTACAGTTCTAAAGCTGTGAAAATGTCCAAATTAAAGCAAGGCTATAGAAATGTCCAAATTAAGGCACCAACAAGAGGTGACCTTCACTCAAGAAAGGCTGATGATGTTCAGGGTTTCTCTCTCCACTGGAAAGGCACATTGCATACATGGAGACGTCTGCTAGCTTTCTCTCTAGGCTTCCTGTTTCATGAAGCTCCCCTGGAGGCATATTCCTTCTTCATCTCCAAAGGTTTCTGGCTGTGTGGGCTCTTGTGGTTCTTGTGGCTCTCATGGTTCTAATGCTTTTTCCAAAATGGTTCCCTCTTTTAAAGGATTCCAGTAAACTAATCAAGAACAACCTGGAATGAGTGGGGTCACATCTCCCTCTAATCAAAAGTTACTACCCACAATTGGGTGAGTCACATCTCCATGGAGATAATTTAATCAACTTTCCAACATACTGTGCTGAATAGGGATTAAAAGAAATTGCTGCCTCCACTAGATGAATCAAGATTAAAACATGGCTTTTCTAGGGTATATAATCCTTTCAAACTGGCATACAAAGTTTTACAGAATTATTAATGCAAAAAAAGGATACCACTCATAGAGTCAAAGGGCTACTTGCAAGTACGTGTTGAGAGCCTTGGGACCGTATAGTTTCTCTAGAGGCCAGCGTGATCCCTCTAGAACCTAAGTCAGATTGTGTCTCTTCTCTGCCCAAAATCCTCCAATGGCTTCCTACTTCTCCCTGAGTAGAAAGCCACAGTCTTTACAGTGTCCTAGAAAACCTTTCATGACCTGAACTCTCACTATCTCAATGACCTCTCCACCTTCTTTTTCACCTTACTGCACTCTTCCCGTGCCACATAGTCCCAGTGCAATACTTGAGACATACTTACATTTGAAACACAAACAACTATTCATCATTCATCTGAAATTCAAATTGAACTGAACATTCTGTATTTTACCTGGAAACCTTAACCAGGCATGCTTCTATTTCCCAGCCTATGCTCTGGCTTCTCCTCTGCCCAAATGCTCTTCCCAGACAGCCTCTTGGCTCACCTTCCAGCTGTCTTGGCTTATTATCAGAGAGGCTTCTCCTAACCACCATATTTGAACCTCCACCTCTAAACCTTTTCTTTGCTTTACTTTTCTCCATGGCACTTATCACCATCTCCCATGCTCTGTATTTTACTTACTTATTTGTTTATCATCTATCTCCACTTCCACCCCTTGTGTGGTAGTTTGAAGCCTTTATGTACCCCAGAAAAGGTCATGTTCTTTTCATCCATTCATGTGGGTGCAGACCTATTGCAGGTGGGACCTTTTGGTTAGGTTATTTCAATTGAGATGTGATCCCCCCCGTTCAAGGTGGGTATTTAAAAAAATTTTTTTTAAGCATAGCAACATATAAACATGAACATTCTTACCATATGATCATTCCATTCTTGGTATATAATCAAAACCTTCAAGGTGGGTCTTATTCCTTTTTCTAGAGTCCTTTAAGAGAGATGAAATTAAGAGGAACTCATGGAGTAAGCCCTGGAGAAGGCTGAGAGGACTCACAGAAGCTCAGAGAGGAAGCCCCTGGAACCAGAAGCTGAAAGCAATGAGACCTAGAAGAGAAGGACCGGCAGGTGCCAGCCGTGTGCCTTCTCATGTGATAGAGGTGAGGAGATGCCAGCAGCCTTTCTTCAGAGAAGTATTGTCCTGTTGATACCTTAATTTGGACACTTTCATGGCCTTAGGACTGTAAATTTGTAAGCCAATAAATCCCCATTGTAAATGACAACCCATTGCTGGTATATCGCATTCTGGCAACTTCAGTAAACTGAAATATGATGCAAACTCCCAGAGAGCTTGGCTTTGCTTTAGTTTGTTTCATTCATGCTCTCTGTTTACTGCTGTATCCTCAGTGCTTAAAATAGTTCCTGGCAATTGGTAGGTGCTCAATGCATGACTGTTGTTGGATTAAAAGGATAATGGTAGATAAGCTACTACACATTCTGTTCAGAATGTGGCCTGGATATACATCTTTTTTTAAACTGTGAAATATAACATATATACCAAAAAGCAATAAATTTCAAAATATACATTTCTTTTTTTTAAAAAATGGGTGCATGGGTCGTTCAGTGGTAGAATGCTTGCTGCCATGTGGGAGACCAGGGTTCAGTTCCTGGCCCATGCACTTCCCTCCCCCCCCCAAAAAAAAACCCCCCAAAATAAATAACAACATTTAATGAATATAGCTTACATAGTTGAATTTAATAATTATAGAAAAAAAAAATCATCAGTCCCTTACCCCACCCATTCCTCCTAGGCTTTTCTGCTTTTTAGAGTCATCTTCTGCTCACTTCCTGTTTCTTCTGTTTGTTAATTTTTAAAACGCATTATTTCTAAACAAACTATTTCAACTATCATTTCTTGGTATTTCAGTTTCAGATATCGTTTGGCTTCTTCTATGGAGGGTGAGTTTTTAAGCTTTCTTGCTGCCCCTCCCCCCCGCCCCAGCCCTGGGCTTTCCCTTCCCTATCTTCGCATGTGGTTATCTTACAATTTAGTTAAATTAAGAATTATTGTTGTATATGTATTTATCTGACTTGAGCCATATAGTTCAATTTTTAATTCATTTTCAATTTTCACTGGAACTCTTATTTATTCACCTCCTGCTAAGGTTACTATGTACTCAACACTAATTCGTCCCCTAAGCATTCTGTCAGAAATGTAAATTTCCACTCAAAACTTAAAGCACTTCAGGAGGCCTCACTCATTTAGCCCTTTGCCATACTGCTGCATTCTGGACTGGTGTTCCCCATACTCGCTGCCCTGCAGGGACTTCCTTCCTCCCCTCCTGGGAGTTCCCTTCACCACTCGGGTTCCTGAATCCCACGCTCCCTCTTGATGAAGCAACTCTCTGGTAGTTTATGGAGAGGTTAACTTTTTTTACTGAGACTTTGCTTGTATAAAGTATTCTTATTCGTGCTTCAAACTTGATAGTTCGGTTAGGTATAAAATTCTACATTAGCAATAATTATCTGTCAGATTGTGGAGGATCTTACTCCATTATCTTTTGGCTTCCAGTGTAACTGTGAAGAAGTCTAATCCATTTTAATTGTCAATTCTTTGTTCCTAACTTGTTTGTTTGGTCTTTCTTTTCCTCTCTAGAAGCTTTTTGGATCCTCTCTTTGTCCCTGTTGTTCTGGAATTTCATTATGCTACGTCTTGGTATGTCTCTTTTAAAATTTTCTGTAATGAATAGTCAGTCATTTCAATTTAAAAATTTACATTTTTCATTTCGTGGAAATTTTATTGAATTATTTTGTTAATTTCCTTCCTTTCAGCTGAGTTTTCATTTTTCTAAAATCACTATCAGTAAAATATTGTGTTTCCTGGATATGCTTCTTACGCATAGTCTGGGTTTCACACAGGCACCCAGTGGCACCAAGGAAACCAGTTTATATATAAGGTGTCAGGAGGCTAACTTGTGACTATGACATATTTCAATATCTCTCCACTTCTTCATGAATTGAATGTGAAGACACCACCTTATTAGCATGTGGCTGTGTATAGATGATCTGTAGGTAATGTTGGGAAGAGTTGTTGAGAAAGTCTACCTGAAGCTTCCAGAGTAAAAGAAAATCAGAATACCTTCCTCATATTTGTATCATGTTTTATAAATTGGAAAACATTTTCTATGTATTTTATATTATTTAACATTGGGCCAGAATATCAAAAGCCAGCCCCCTAGGCTGTCTGCACTGAGTAGTGAACTTGGACCTAAGAAAACCTGGGAGACTTGAGTCATAGCACATCAGTCCTCAAGAAGATAATCTGCTCCCTGCATTATAAGGACTGCTTTCCTGCTGATTGTCTGTTTTCCTTGAGAATATGTCTGTATTCCTCTTTCTCAGTTTATTGTACACCACCACAATAAACTGTGGTGGGCTATGTGTTGTAGTATGAGCCAGCCAGGCACCAGAGGAGGGGGCCTGATAGTGTATAATGACATGGTGCATTGTTGGCACTGAGCCCAAATCTTGCCACCCACCCCATATGGGAGTTATTACACAGTGACATTTCCCTGCAGTCTTATAACATTAGTCTTCCCTTTTCTTTCTTTAAAACATTTCCTTTCTGTATAAATAACTTCTCAAAAAATCTGAAAGTAGCTATCCTTCTAGGTTATAGCAGGAGGTTAGCATAAAAAGGAGAAAGGTTCAATTTTCCCCCCATTATTTTGTTCTTCATTTATTTAATAGCAGCCTATACTTTGAACTGAATATAGTACAAGGTTCTGGGAACTCTGCAGGAGTCTGAAACCAATAGTGCTGTCATTAAATTGTCAGTTTAAATCCTGCTTATCCTAGCTGCTGACACTCCTTCCATGTTTCCATTCCTTGGGAAAAACCACAAGACTTTGAACAGCCAACTTTTAATCAATGCCCTTTCTCTCTCTCTCTCTCTCTCTCTCTCTCTCTCTCTCTCTCTCTCTCTCTGTTTTATTCCCCTCCAATATTCTAACTTAAACCATAAGAGGAAAATTGTCTGTGGCATTGTTCTGAGTCTAACCTAGTGTTTCCCAAACTATCTGTCGTGAAAGTTCAGTTTTCTTTAAATTTTCAATCTGGTGTAGACTGATAGCTTTTGTAAAATACAATGAAAACCAATTACTGAAAAGTGAATTGGGAAAAAAAGTGCAAAAATATACAAATACAGTTTCGTTTTTTTATTATGAAATTCAACAAATATAATGTAACCCTTCCAAATTGCTATAAAAGCTTTTGAATGCTTATTCTTGATTTCTTCTCAACTGAGGGCCACAGGCTGAGTAACTAAGTGTTAGTCAGTACTGACCTGAACTTTATCTAGTTTTGAATTATGAAACTTGAAATCCCATCATTTCATTCCTCTATTCAAAACATGCAGAACTTTGGCCTGACTTTCAAAAACCTACACAATATACCCTGTGCCAGTTTGAAGGGATTTATGTACCCTGGAAAAGTCATTTTTTAATCCTGATGCAAACGTGTGGGAGCAACCATTTCTATGAATCCTTATTCAATAATGTAGGTTATGAACTTGATTAGATTATATCTCCGTGGAGATGTGACACATCCAATTGTGGGTATTAACCTTTGATTAGACAGAGATGTGACCGCACCCTTTCCATGTGGGTCTTAATTAGTTCACTGGAATCCTTTAAAAGAGGAGACATTTGGAGAAAGCTTCAGAATGACAAGAGAACCGCAGAATCTACCAGCTAGTGACCTTTGGAGATGAAGAAGGAGAACGCTCCCATGGAGCTTCGTCAACCAAGGAGCCTGGAGAGAAAGCTAACAGATGTCGCCATGTTCACCACAGGCCTTTCCAGTTGAGAGATAAAACCTGAACTTCATTGGCCTTTCTTAAGTGAAGGTAATCTCTTGCTGGTGCCTTAATTTGGAGTAGCAAATTTTTTTATAGACTTGCTTTAATTTGGACATTTTCTTGGCTTTAGAACTGTAAAATAGCAACTTACTAAATTCTCCTTTTTAAAAGCCATTCTAGTTCTGGTATATTGCATTCTGGCAGCTAGCAAACTAGAACATAACCCAAACCTTCTCTTTTTTTTGGCGGGGTTGGGGGGGGCGGTGAGTAGGGGCAGTGGTTGTGGGCCAGGAACAAACCTTCTTTTAATGAATAAACTTTATTGAGGTATAATTTATATAAAACAAGCTGCTTTCAATTTAATGAGGTTTGATGGATCTGTGTACTTGTGAAACCACCACCACAATCAAGATGCAAGACATTTCCGTTAGCCCCAAAAAGATTCCTTGGGTCCTTTTGTAGTCCTTCTGCCCCTGACTCTAGACAACCACTGTGTTTTGTCACTATTGATGAGTTTGCATGTTATGGAATTTAATATAAATGCAATCATATGGTATATATGTACTTTTGAGTATGATTTGCTTTTATTCATTGTAATGATTTTGAGATTTATCCAGGTTGTTCAATGTTTCAGTAACTTGCTCCTTTTTATCGCAATATAGTCTTCCAGCTAAATCCTGACGATGTTTCTAGTTTTTGATTATTGTGAATAAAGCTGCTAGGTACACTTGTGTTCATGCCTGTGCTGGTTTGAAAGGATCTATGTACCCTAGAAAAGCCATGTCTTAATCAAAATCCCATTTCGTAGAGGCAGAATAATTCCTATTGAATATTGTATGTGCTGGTTTGAAATGATGTATGTACCCTAGAAAAGCCATGTTTTAATCAAAATCCCATTTCATAAAGGTAGAATAATCCCTATTCAATACTGTATATTTGAAACCATAATCAGATCATCTCCCTGGAGATGTGATTTAATCAAGAGTGATTGTTAAACTGGATTAGGTGATGACATGTCTCCACCCATTTGGGTGGGTCTTGATTAGTTTCTGAAGTCCTGTAAAAGGGGAAACATTTTGGAGAATAAGAATTCAGAGACAGCAGAGCAGAACGACATAGTCCCAAGAAGCAGAGTCCACCAGCCAGTGACCTTTGGAGATGAAGAAGGAAAATGCCTCCTGGGGAGCTTCATGAAACAGGAAGCCAGGAGAAGAAACTAGCAAATGACGCCGTGTTCACCATGTGCCTTTCCAGCTGAGAGAGAAACCCTGAACTTCATCGGCCTTCTTGAACCAAAGTATCTTTCCTTGGATGGCTTAGATTGGACATTTCTATAGACTTGTTGTAATTGGGACATTATCTTGACCTTAGAACTATAAACTAGCAAGGTATTAAATTCTCCTTTTTAAAAGCCGTTCTGTTTCTGATATATTGCATTCAGGCAGCTAGCAAACCAGAACACTGTATGTAATTAGATCATCTCCCTGGAAATGTAACCTAATCAAGAGTGGTTGTTAAACTGGATTAGGGGAGATGTGTCTCCACCCATTTGGGTGGATCTTGATTAGTTTCTGAAGTCCTATGAAAGAGGAAACATTTTAGAGAATGAGTGATTCAGACACAGCAGAGCAGAACGACATAGTCACAAGAAGCAGAGTCCACCAGCCAGCAACCTTTGGAGATGAAGAAGGAAAATGCCTCCCAGGGAGCTTCATGACACAGGAAGTGATGAGAAGAAGCTAGCAGATGACACTGTGTTCAACGTGTGCCCTTCCAGATGAGAGAGAAACCCTGAACTTCATCAGCCTTCTTGAACCAAGGTATCTCTCCCTCGATACCTTAGTTGGGACATTTCTGTAGACTTGTTTTAATTGGGACATTTTCTCTGCCTTAGAACTGTAAACTAGCAACTTATTAAATTCCCCTTTTTAAAAGTCATTCCGTTTCTGGTATATTGCATTCCGGCAGCTAGCAAACTGGAAAAAAACACCCTTGAGTGGATGTGCTTAATTTCTCTTGTGTAAATACCTTGAATGGAATGGCTGGGTTGTATGGTAGGTGGATATTTATTTCCAAACAGATTTTCCCATGTCTATTTTCTACTATTCCTTGTATCCATCTTTTTGCCCAATTAAACTATTTACCGTGTCTCAGACGTATCCCAAGAACTCCTGCCTCCATGTCTTTCTTCCTATCATTCCTTTGGCCTGGAACAGATGCTCATATGTGCTGTATTCATCAGTTCAAGCCCTGTCTCCACAAAGGCCTCAGCTAGCAGTGACTGCTACCCATCTGTAAGCCCACAGAGCTTTGTCTGTGCCATTCTTTGGGGGCTCATCTCCTTTCCTCTGATATTAGAGTTCTTGTCTCCTCTACTAATTCTAGGTATTCTTGATAGCAGGAGCCATACCCAATTGATTGGGTTCGGTGTCCCTGCAGGACCTAAATCAATTCCTTTCATGTGGTAGACACTCAGTAAATGCTTGCTTAATTGAGGGACAGAATTTATAAAGCTTATGAAAGAGACTTGAACAGGCTCAGCGTAAAGCATGTTTGAGAAAAGAGCAGGGTTAAATGGCTCGATGAGAAGAAAGGTAAAGACGGTTACAGTGGCTCCCTCAGGTTAACAGCCTAGGTAGAAAACCCAAGGACTTGCCTTCCTTACACGATACGAAGTGCTATTCGTGGGGGGCCAAGATATCCAAGTTCTTTGTACCCTAAAATAGCCCTGCCCCCTTTCAGGTGCTTGCACATCTGAAATTTCATCATTAAATATCTGTTCCTATCTGGGTATTGAGCACTGATGACTGGTAAAGTCACAAAAAGAAAACGACCGGACACTCAGTGCTTCCTCAGGGAAGATGACAACACATGCATCCGTCAACAGATGAATGGATAAATAAAATGTGGCAAGAACATATGAGAGAATATTATTCAGCCATAAAAGGGAATGAAGTTCTGATATATGCTGCAACATGGATGAACCTTGAAGACATGTTGAGTGAAATCGGCCCGATGCAAAAGGACAAATATTTCAGCTTTCTCGTAAATGAAGCCCTTGGAATAAGCAAAGTCGTAGAGACAGGAAACAGAATCGAGGTTACTAGAGGTGGGGAGAAGGGAGGATGAGGAGTTATTACGTAATGGATGTGAGTTTGGGATGAGGAAAATTTTCTGGAAATGGTGAAAGTTACACAATGTCAGTGTATACAGAATTGTGTACTTAATTGATCACTTAAAAATGGTTAAAATGATTTTTATGTTATATGTATTTTACCACAGTTAAGAAAATAATGAATTAAAAAACACAAAACTATCATTTTAAAAACCCTGTTTTTTTAAAAAAATAAATTGAAAGAAAAAAGAATGACAGGGGGAGACAATAGATTACGAGGTTTAAAAGACAGATCAACCAATCACACATGGACCTTATTTGGATCCTGATTCAAAGAAACTTAAAAAAAGAAAAAAACAAGTGATATTGATGGTATTCTTTTTTTTTAAAGATTCCTAATCTTTCAGTGAACATTATAGTTTAGATTTATCTCAAAACAGTATGGAAAGGGAGATAGGGAAGGTGATAATAGATGAAACCAGACTGGTATGAGTTAAAAAATCTTAAAGCTGGATGGTGGGTCTATGGGGCTCATTTTATTATTGAAATGTCCCATAATCAAAAGTTAAACATGTTTTCTTTCTTGGCTTTGCATATATGTTTAATTATACAATTAAAAAAAGTTAAAAAAAAAGTTAGACATGAAAAGATCTACTCCAATGGGGCAACTCTTTTTTTTTCTCATTATTATTTCATTTATTCATTATCTGATTCCCTGCAGTTATGAGGTAACTAAGGGAAAGTAAAAGCTTTCTTTTTTTTTTAAAAAAAATATTTTTATTGAGAAATCTTCACACACATACAGTCCATACATGGGGTACAATCAATGGCTCACAATATCATCACATAGTTGTATATTCATCACCATGATCATTTTTAGAACATTTGCATCACCCCAGAAAAAGAAATGAAAAGAAAAACTCATACATACCATACCCCTTACCCCCCCTCTCAATAACCACTAGTATTTCCATCTACCGAATTTATTTTAACCCTTATCCCCCCATTATTTATTTATTTATTATCAATATTTTTTTAGTCATCTCTCCATTTCCTGGATAAAAGGAGCATCAGACACGAGGTTTTCACACTTACACAGTCACACTGTAAAAGCTATATAGTTAAACAATCATCTTAACTAGCAGAATCAAGGCTACTGGAACACAGCTCAACAATTTCAGGTACTTCCCTCCAGCCATTCCAATGCACCATAAACTAAAAAGGGATATCTATATAATGCATAAGAATAACCTCTAGGATAACCTCTCAACTGTTTGAAATCTCTCAGCCATTGAGACTTCATTTTGTCTCATTTCTCTCTTCCCTGTTTTGGTTCAGAAGGTTTTCTCAGTCTCCAATGGGGCAATTCTTGAGCCAGCCATTAACAAATTATTAATCTTTAACGTCTCTGTCCTTGCTGGTTTCCAGGAGCTGAAAGATCAAATGTCTGCCCTCCTCAGCATTGCCTTTCACCACCTCAGTCCCAGGAGTTTCTTTAGATCTGCCCTCACTGGCAGGGCTCCGCACACCTCCACTTTCCTAGCTCCATACCCTTTCTACACAGGCCATGTTGACCTGAGTAAAATGCCCTGCTTCCATTCGCTACCAGCTGACCCTACTGAGATCTCAAGACTTGGATCCATGTTGCTTTCTCAGTGCATGCGCCTCAACCTACTTGGAATAAGTCACTCCACCTGGGCTGGTTCGTTCTATGTTTCAGCTCAGTTTTCCCAGAGTACCCAGTTCATGAATCAGACAAAGTCCAGGTGTTTCTGGGAAAAAGGCAGTCTGTCGGCATACTTCATATCTACCGGCGGTTGACCTTCAGCAGAGGAGATTAACCTCGATAATATGGGAGAGCCTCCCCCAATCAACTGAAGGCCTTCAGAGCAAAAACGAGGTTTCCTGGAGAAGAAGTTCTGCCTCAAGACTGCAGCATTAGCTCCTCTCTGAGTTTCTAGCCTGCTGGCCCGCCCTATGAATTGCAGACCTGCCAGCTTCCACAGTTGTGCAAGCCGATTCCTTGAAATCTCTTTATATCTATATCTAAATCACCTGTAACTATACTTCTCCTGTTGGCTCGGCGTCACTGGAGAAGCCTGTCCACCACACCGTTCCTGATGCACACCAAGGAGCCCTGATTCCCATGTGCTCAGCATGGTGTGCTTAGCTGTAACAGCCCTCAGGCCGCCGGGGCTCTGAGAAGGAGTAAAACGTCAATAGTCCACATTGAAGGTGGGCAGGGAAGGGGATGGTGTTCTAGTTTGCTAGCTGCTGGAATGCAGTATACCAGAAATGGAATGGCTATTAAAAGGGGGGAATTTAATACATTGCTAGTTTACAGTTCTAAGGCCGAGAAAATGTCCCCATGAAAGCAAGTCTATAGAAATGTCCAATCAAAGGCATCCAGAGAAAGAGACCTTGGTTCAAGAAGGCCGATGAAGTTCAGGGTTTCGCTCTCAAGTGAGAAGGCACATGGTGAACACAGTCGGGGTTTCTCTCTCAGCTGGAAGGGCACATGGCAGACATGGCGTCATCGGCTCGCTTTCTCTTCTGGCTTCCTGTTTCATAAAGTTCCCCGGGAGGTGTTTTCCTTCTTCATCTCCAAAGGTCACTGGCTGATGAACTTTCTGCTTTGTGGTGCTGCAACATTCTTTGCTCTCTCTGCATCTCTCGCATTCTCCAAAATGTTTCCTCTTTTATAGGACTCCAGTGAACTAATCAAGACCCACCGAAATGGGTAGAGACACGTCTCCACCTAATCCAGTTTAACAACCACTCTTGATTGGGTTACATCTCCAGAGAGATGATTTAATTACTAGATTCAAGCATAATAGGGATTATTCTGCCTTTACGAAATGGGATTTTGATTAAAACGTGGCTTTTCTAGGGTATATGCATCCTTTCAAACCAGCACAGATGGAAGAGAAAAAGAAGGCCAGGAAGAAACAACCATAGCATCTTTTTGGTACAATCTAAGTTTTCTTCAGAACCAGGAGAACTGATTTATCATCTGGTGGAGAAGAGCCCACGCTTGGCTGATTGCCTAGAGATTTAAAGTCAAAATGTTAAAAAAAAACAAACAAACCCATTAGGTGAAAATTTACAACAAAAGTCAGATGGTACAAAGTAGATAGATGCTGCTGCATCGCGTTATTGAAATGTTTGATGACCAGGAGGGAAGGCGTTTCCTTCCAAGTATGTGCTTGTAGACAGATACCAAACATTCCCTGGGAATGGAGGTGGAACTACTTACTGGTGCCCTATGTTCATAGTGCTCCTTTTACTGCCTTGTGTGGGCATCTAAGATGGTCAAGGTGGCTAGCCTGGGTTTATTATTACTTTCTTCTTTCAACAGTATTTATTAATGACCCACTGTGCAAAGAGATAAAGTTACTATGTCTCTTGCATCACCATGGAAGTGTCTTTTATGTAAAGTTCTTCATACATGCATCTGCAATCGCCCTTTCGCATTCTGTTGTAACCACTTTGCCTTTTCTATTTCTACCCTTTCCTAATTCCCCAGTGGGGGAGATAATGAAATGGTAAGGAGGGGGCGTACAGAGAAAGGATAACCGAGCTTTTGGTTCATTTCTGTAACCTTGCCCCAGGTTAAGCTGGGGGCAAGCTCTAAGAGGAGGGGAGTCAATCATGATTATTTTTAGCTTTCAAGAAAAATCTAACAAACTTTGCAACCACTTCTCCAAGATTTCCCAGGAAAATAAGACTGGGCTGTGAGATTGTAATAATTTTGTTAAAATGTGTACAACCAATAACCATCACCCCTACTGAGGTGTAGTAAGAATGAAAAATATCTGCAACTGATACAAGAAAAAAGTGCAGGTAAAGTTTTCCTTTTTGGAAATCACATTTCTAGCTTCTCGTAGAAAGGAGGATTCATTAAATCAATTCATGGATGGCCAGTTAATTGATAAATAGATTCGAGGGCCCTGGTAACACATGGGTGGTGTAGTTCATGAGAGTGTCAGCAGAGGGCGCCCGAGCTCGCGTCCTTGGCAACTGCACGGCCGGTTGCGGTTGGAAAGTCTGGGGCAGGTTCCAGGCCGGGTTCCTCGCCCCCAGGCCGCGTTGCTTTCTGGAAAGCAGCGTGCAGACGCGGGACGAATCACCCCGGGACCTCGGGTGTGAACTGCAAGAGGGCTGGGCTAATGCGCACTGTCGGATTGGAAAGTCCTGACCTTTTCCATAGTGGTTTGCCGCAGCTGGGTGGGCGCCCCCTCTCCCTCCCCAGCTGTGCCCCTGCCCGGGTTGGTGACCTGCGACAATCCCTCGGAAGTATATGAGTAGATCGGTACGAATGGGTGGATTTGTACATCCACAGTGGGCAACGAGGAGTGAATTCAGCCCTGCTTAATCAAAAGAACTTCGTCTTACATGTTCTAAAAAGTCAGAAATTCTGAATAAATACCAGGACACACTTTTATTTTCAAAGGTATACCTGAATCTCCTTCACCTCCATTGCTGTGACTCACGGTATTATACGCCCAGTGCTGCCTCACAAATAACCCCCATATTTAGTTTTTTGAAGCAAAAATACTGTGAGCCACTGATTGCATACTCTGGATGTGTTGTACGGTGTATGTGCTGGTTTGAAGCTGCTGTGTATGTACTCCAGAAAAGGCTACTTCTTCTCATGCACCCCTGTGGGTCCCGACCTGTTAGGTTGTTTCCATGGAGATGTGACCCACCCAATCAAGGTGGGTCTTAATCCTTTCCCTGGAGTCCTTTGTGAGAGGATAAAAAAACAGTAAAAGCTCAGAAGCTGAGAGAGAAATGCCCACTGACATCAGAACCAGGAGAAGGGGACATGCAGATGCCACAGTGTGCCTTCCCATGTGCCAGAGGAACCCCGGCTGCCAGCAGCCTTTCCTCAGAGAAGGTATCCTCTTGTTGATGCTTTAATTTAGACATTTTCACAGCTTTAGAATTGTAATTTGTAACTTAATAAATCCCCATTGTTAAAAGCCACCCTACTTCTGGTATATTGCATTCTGACAGGTTTAGCAAACTAAAACAGTGTATGAATGTATCTCAATACAATTGCATTTTTAAAAACTTTTAAAATTGTATAACATATATCCAAAGCAAAGAAAGAAAACAGCAGTAGTTTTCAAAGCACTCTTCAAAGAGTAGTTACAGAAGAGATCCCAGAGTTTGTCATGGCCTGCCATTTGATCATGTCAGATTTTACCTTCTAGCTGATAATAGATGATGATATATATTATCATCACATGATGATCTATGATAATAGATGATGATATATATTATCATCACAATCAGCTTTTTTTTCTTTTTTGTGAAAAATAACATATATACAAAAAAGCAATAAATTTCAGAGCACATTGCAACAGTTAGAGAACAGATTTCAAGATTGGTGTGAGTTATAATTCTACAATTTTAGGTTTTTACTTCTAGCTGCTCTAAGCTACAGGAGACTAAAAGAAATATCAATTTAATGATTTTTAAATTAATGAATTTAAAAATTAAATGAATGAATTCATTCATTCATTAATGAATCCTTTAATGATTCAGCACTCACACTCATTTGTTAACCCCTACCGTCTCTGTATAACTCCACCATCACCTTTGATCTTTCTCCCACTCGTTAGGGGTATTTGGTATATGCCCAGTCTTGCTTTTTCATATTGGAAGGGCTGTTGAAAATATGGGATGGGGGATGGAACTAGTTGATGTTGTGGAGTACAATTACCTTTTTTTTTTTTTTAGCCTTTTAATTATATAATATAACATATACACAAAGCCGTGAAAGAAAAAAGCAACACTTTTCAGAACACTCTTCAACAAGTAGTTATAGGACAGATCCCAGATGCGATTGCATTTCCTAAAAAACAATAAGCATGTATTATCTTGCATGGTACTGTGGGTCAAGAACGTGGGAGCAATTTAGCTAGGTATTTCCAGGTTGGGGGTCTCTTGTGAGTTTGTGTCAAAATGTTGGCTGGCTCTGAAGTCATCTGAAGGCTTGTGGGGGCTGGGGAATCCACTTCCAAGATGGAGCACGGATATGGCTATTGGCTGGAGACCCCAGTTACTTGCCTGGTGGACCTCTCCATGTGGCAGCCTGAGTGTCCTAGTAATATGGGAGCTGGATTCCTCCAGAGTGAGAGACCCAATGGGGAACAAGACAGGAGCCACAATATCTTGTATGGCCTAGCTTTGGAAGTGACGCACCATCATTCCAGCCACATTCTAATGGTTTTATAAGTCAGCCTTATTCAAATGGTAAGGGATTGAGTACCAAAGGCGCAGAGTCCCGGAGGTGGGGTCATAGGAGGACATCTCCCCGGCTGGCCTCCACTCACCTTGTATATTTGAATCTCCTTGCAAATGTGCATTTTCCTTGCTTAGTATTATTCTTCCTGTTTAAAAAATGCATACCTGAGCCACTTTTCAAATGTATACCGTAGGTTTATTTTCTCATGATCCTCTATGGATCAGAAAATAATTTGCAAAGAGCTATGTGTTGGTGGGAGGGGAGGCCCTATCTTTAATTATTTTGAAACATACTGATAGAGATAGATATACAGTCAGTCCTCATTATTTGTGGATTCTGTATTTGCAAATTTGACTACTCACTAAAACTTACTTGTAACCCCCCCCCCCCCCAGTCAATCCTCGTGGCGCTTTCACCATCACTCACGGGCATGCACAGAGTGGTGAAAACTTTGAGTAGCCTGATGTGCATATGTTCCCAGCTGAAGTTGAATGAGGCCACGTTCAGCTCTCATATTGCAACCACTGTCCCTTTCATGGTATATTTACTGCCAAGTTTTTGCATTTTTGTTGGTGATTGTGGTACTTAAAACGCACCTTGGATGTAGTGCTGAAGTGCTGTCTAGTTTTTCTAGGCGCGGGAAGGCCGTGATGCGCCTTACAGAGAAAATATGCGTATTAGATAAGCTTCGTTCAGGCCTGTGCTGTTGTGCAGCTGACTGTGAGTTCAATGCTCATGAATCAACAACATATATTAAATAAGGTGTGTTTAAATAGAAGCACACATAAAACTAAGCTATGTAGTGACGGGTGGATGAAGTTGCTGTGACCTGAGGCTTGCAGGAGCCTCTAACCCCTCATTTTCTCCAGGAGCAATGGTTCTGAATTCACTAATCCAGTGTCCTTGAGGGTGACAGTGACTGATGCAAGTCTAGCAAACTGGAAAACTGGTGTATTGAGAAGTCTGTCCACCATGTGGTGAGGGGCTGCTCTCCTCATTTCTCTCTGTAAGCAGATTTTCTCACAAATGGCAAGTTATGCTAAAAAATAAAAAAGTAAAAATCATTCAGGGAATTAGTAGGTCATTTTGCTTCATATTTAACAATCTAAAGATTTTCTTGATCTGACACCAGCCATCCCTGAAAGGTAGCTGGAGTGGTTCTTATACTCTCTTTTCACAGAAGAAGGCTTGGGGCAGAGAGATTTTAAGTAACTTCAGAATTGGAGAATGGCCACAAACTCACAGTTGTCACACTTCTAATCTACTGAATGTGGACTTGGATGGCATTAAGGGGTTTAGAGAAGCAGGACTCTGACAGTCTCTCAACTGAGAGCTTGCCCACTCTGTCACTAGCACAGCCTGTACCAAGCGTCAAACAGCTGTCAATGACCTCAATACAATGCAGACAATCCCAAAAGTGTTGGTTCTTGACTTCAGAAATGAACCCGAGTGCAATGCCCTTCCCCAATGCCCTTCGGTGGGAAAGGGCATGAAAGTGTCATACCAAGCCAAGAGTTTCTCTTTGTGTTGAGAAAGTCAAGCTTAACAGATATCCAAGGTATCTGATGATTCTTTTTGGTTTTCTTGTTTTTTGAGGATGAAGAATAAGGGTTAAAACCAAAGTGACCCTCTCAACTCTAAGACTGGAGTTATTCTATGGAAGGCCAGCAAAGAAATATCCTTCTGGTGGGTGGGAAGTGGGGAGAGGGAAGGGGGAAAGCCAAGCTCCGCCAAGACCCTCCATAGGCGGGCACCACTCAAAGCACGCACAACTCTGTGTCCATGGACAGGCTCAGCTAGGACAGTTCATCAGCGTGGCTAAGAGCACATGGCTTTTGGAATTGGACCTGAGTCTAAATTCTCCCTTCAATTCTTATCGACTAGATGACCTGGTCATTATATTCAGCCTCTCCAATGATCAGTTTTCCCCCTTTGGAAAATGAATATCACAATATTTACCCTACTGTTTAGTTGTGAGGATTAAGTGAGATGATATATGTAAAGAGCCCACTGTAATGCCTGGCCTGTAATGGGTGGTCAGTACGTAGTAGCTATTATTGAAGGTGCAAGGGGAGGGGATATGGCACACTTGTGATGTGTAAGAGAGGTCTACATTTGGGTGTTTCATCTTGAGGCCAGACAAGAGGAAACATAGCACGATGGATATAATATGAGATAGTATTTTTTTCTTTGAAAAATTGAAGGCGGGCCACTGCCTTTGAACCAAAAAAACCCACTGTTTGTCTCATATTCATTTTTATTTATTTTTATTTTTTTGGCTTTTAAAAAGGGAAATTTAATTAGTTGCTAGTTTACAGTTCTAAGGCTGAGAAAATGTCCCAATTAAAACAAGTCTATAGAAATGCCCAATTTAAGGCATCCAGGGAAAGATACCTTGGTTCAAGAAGGCCGATGACGTTCAGGGTTTCTCTCTCAGCTGCAAGGGCACATGGCGAACATGGCAGCGTCTCCTGGCTTTCTCGTGGCTCTACCAAAAGGGACTCTCTCCAAATGTTTCCTCTTTTAAAGGATTCCAGTAAGCAACTCCACTTCAATGGGTGGAGACAAACCTCCATGGGAACAATCAAAATGCTCCCACCCAGCAATACCGAATGAAAATTACAGGATGTGGCTTTTCTTGGGTCTACCACAGATTCAAGCTGGCACATCTGTTGATGGACATTTGGTTTGTTTCCATCTTTTGGTGATTGTGAATAATGCTGCTATGAACATTGGTGTGCAAATGTCTGTTTGTGTCACTGCTTTCAGCTCTTCTGGGTATATACCAAGTAGTGCTATTGCTGGGCATAGGGCAACTCAATATTTACTTTCCTAAGAAATTGCCAAACAGTCTTCCATAGTGGCTGCACCATTACATTCACATTCATTCATTCATTCATGCATATGCATTCATATTCATTTTAAAATGATAAAGTGAAGGGCGGGCCACAGTGGTTCAGCAGGCAGAGTTCTCGCCTGCCATGTGGGAGACCCAGGTTCGATTCCTGGTGCCTGCCCATGCAAAAAAGAAAAAAAAAAAAAAAGATTGATTGAACTCTCCAGAGAAAATTAAGACAGTGAGAGCGTGTGTTGCCCTAAATTTAGGGTCTCCACATATGGGAATCAGGATCCCCAGAGTCCTGGCCAGTCTCCCCCTGCTCACCCTAACGCAAAGTCTGTTGACTGAGAAGTCCTGTTTGTCCCCCACTACCCCTACTCCCTCCCAGGACTCCTAATCAAACATCTAATTCCCTTATTTTAAAAATGTGAACAAATAAGCAAGAATCCTCCAGAAAATGCAAAACAGATGAGCAAATTGAAAAACAGAAAATAGAGGTGATTCAGGGAATAGAAGAGTACAATAACAATAAAAAGAACACCAAAAATAACCTTTAATTAGCGTCATCAGAGACTTTTAGGCAGGTAGAGGATCTATAAAACAAGAGCATGATGCTATATGAAATAAAATCAAAGGGCAAGAACTCTCTGACATGAAACCATCTTAATTTAAAAATTCTTAATTGAAGGGTTGGAAGATAATGACAAGGAAATATTTCTGGTTAAAGGGAAAAAAGGCAGAGATAAGATATTAAGGGAAAATATTAGACACTTAAGAATCAATTTAGGAATCAACATCTGACTAATAGGAGTTCAACAATGAGAGAACAGAGGAAATGGAGCAGAGAAAATTAGCAAAGACAAGTAACAGATGATTCCTCAGAGATGAAGAGACGTCTTCAAATTGAATGGCAATTGTGCATGCCAAACCCATTAAATGTAAAAAGACTCGGTCTAAGCCATATCAGATATTTCACATTTAGTGAAGTATAACACTAAAGATAAAGGAAAATCAAATGTACTCAGAAAGAAAAATCTTAGTATTTGCCCCAGGAACTATTCTATATCCCAGAAATTCTTCTAAGCATTAGACCAATATTAAATCATCCCAGTTTCACAGACAAGGAAACTGAGGTCACACGGCCCGCAGATAGGGCCAACTTCAAACCCAGGCAGTCTGGTTCTAGAGCCTACTTCCATGGCCATTACATACTCTGCTTCTCAGCATTTCTGAGGAAAAATGATTTTCAATCTGGAATTCGAATCCCCAGCCAAAGGATCAATTTAGCCTGAAGAAGAATAAAGACATTTTCAAGTTTCAGATTTAGAAGACTACTTCTCATATACTGTTTCATAGGAAATTACTTGAAGAGGTCATCCTCAAAAATGAGGGAGAAAACCATAAAAGAGGAAAGCATGACATTCTAGAATAATCTGGGTAATTCAAGAGTCATAGAGAGACGTCCTAGGATGATGGGTATGTAGCAAACCTCAAGAGCAAACAGTGGAGAAAGGTGGCTGAGGCTTTCAGGTGAGGAGAAGGACTCTAGGGGAATGCTAGCATTGCCAAGAACTGGGAAAAATCCTTGAGGGTAAGGTTAAAATATATAGGGGAAACAAGGCAATTATAAACTCCAGGAAAACAGAAAGCTCTAGAAGAAAGTCATGGCCTAAATAAAAATAATTGAGGGTGGGAGAGAAGTATAGGGACTGTTGCTTTCCCCCTTAAGCTCTCTGTGCTAGTTGATTGGGCAGGCACCGGGAATCAAACCCACGTCCCTAGGAATCGAACCCAGGTCTCTGGCATGGGAGGTGAGAACTCTGCCACTGAGCCACTGTGGCCCACCCCATTTTTGCTTTTATTAGAGCAGCTGTAGGTTTACAGAAAAATCACACAGAAATACGGGGTTCCCATATACACCCCTCACCCCACCCCCACACACAGTTTTCCCTATTATTAACATTTTGGATTGATGTAGTGCTTTGTAACAATTGATGAAACAATATCAAAATTATACTATTAACTATAGTCCATAGTTTACATTAGGGTTCACTCTTTGTGTTGAATAGTTCTATATTGCTTTTTAAATATATATATATTTTGATTCTGGTCACACATATATACAACCTAAAATTTCCCATTTTTAACCATCTTCAAATATGCAATTCAATGCTGTTAATTGCATTCAGAATGGTGTGCTACCGTCACCACCATCCCCTACCAAACTTTTCCATCACCCCACATAAACTCTGTACCAGCTGAGCATTATTAACTCCCCATTCCCCTCCCCGCTAGTTTCGGACTCTGTGAATTTGCATAGTCCAAGTACTTCAGAGAAGACAAATCGTGCACTATTTGTCCTTTTGTGTCTGGCTTATTTCACTCAACACGATGTCTTCTAGATTCATCCACGTTGTCACGTACATTAGGACTTCATTCCTTTTTTTTTGATTACTGATTCAGTTGCTTTACTGGTAATTGGTTTGTTGAGATGTTCTATTTTCCCTTGAGCCAATGTAAGTAGTTTGTTTGTGTGTTCCTAATCATTTGTACAGGAATTTAGTGATCTAATTTACTGGCATACAGTTGTTCCTAGTTTCCACTTATAGTCCTTTTCTTTCCCAGTGGTGTGGGTGGTAGTATCCCCCTTTTCATTCCTAATTTGTGGTTTTCTTTCCTCTCTCTTTTTTTCTTTTTCAGACTAGCTAAAGTTTTGTCAATTTTGTTGATCTTTTCAAGACCCAACTTTTGGTTTTGTTGATTCTCTGTCATTTTTTGTTTGTTTCTTTTTTATTTCATTCATCTCTGCTCTTATCTTTGTTATTTCCTTCCCTCTGCTCACTTTGGGTTTAATTTGCTCTTCTTTTTCTAGTTCTTCCAGTCTTGAGGTGAGGTCTCTGATTTGAAGTCCTATTAATTAATTAATTTATTTATTTTGGGGGTGCATGGTCCGGGAACTGAACCCAGGCCTCCTGTATGGAACGCGAGCATTCTACTCTTGAGCCACCCATGCACCTACTTCATTCCTTTTTACAGCTGAATAATAGTCCACCGTATGTATGCACCACATTTTGTTTATCCAGTCATCTGTTGATGGATGCTTGGGTTGCTGCCACCTTTGGGCGGTGGTGAATAATGCTACTATGAACATTCGTTTGCAAGTATCTGTTAAATCCGTTTTCAATCTAGATGATCTTTTATCCACCCACATATAGTGCCTTGATATCAATGTTTATATCTATATCTTTATATAATTTTTTAAAAGAGTGTCATGTTCAAGGTTGAATGGGTTGAAATAAGGAGAAACCGATTCCTTCATGTAGGAGTTGATCCTAGAGCAAGATTCTGGAGGGACTCCCATCTCACATGTCCCCACCTCCAAGAAAAAGCAGGCAGCCAGAAACAGGAAGCTTTGCACACATTTAAATTCTGAGAGGGAAGAAAATCTATTTAAAAAGTAAATGCCTGATGTACCAGCTCCGCCCCAATCAAGATGATAGCATGAGCCATTTCAGGGGTCGTCCCCGCACAGAAGCTTTGAACAATTTGTAAGAAGTGGCAGAATTATTTTCCTCAAAGCTCCAGAAAACAGTTGTAGGACTGCAGTAACAGGGCGAGCACTGAATCAAGAAAAAGGCTACTTAAAAGTGGTAGAATCTTGTGGTACCCTGGCCGGCCCCTCCCCCACCCCCTGCGGTTCACCCACACGCCCAGTTTCGGCCTCTGGTCCCAGTTCTGGAGGGAACAGAGTAACCCTCGTGCACATACGGAGAGCATGCATGTCTGGCCCAGTCCCTCTGGTGGTGGCCTGGCGGTGGGCTGTGTAGAAGGCAGCTCTCTGAACTCTCCTACAGCACTGTGGGAGAGAAGTCCAGTGACTGCCTGGGGCAAGGGATTGCTGGCTGTAGGATATACACTACGGCATCTGGGACCCTGAGGAAACTGTTTCCTAGTGAAGAGGGGATGTTTGTATCCATGTAAACAGGGGGATTCCCAAGGCTACAGGCACAACTTTAAGACAAGTCACAAGTGCAGAGAGGATCAGGGGGGCCCCTATGCCATGGCTTGTTGCTATTCTTTAAACTCCTCGTATAAGTAAACCCTAAAAGAGAGCACTCACAAAGGTCAGTCAGCAAAGTCTAGGAAAGGTGGATTTTTTCCTTCCTTTTTACTAAGTCCTTGCATTCAAGGAAAACTCTATCATAATACTAGCTCAATGCAACCTTAAGGAATACGTGCCTCAGAGTCTAAATTTCAACAATGACACATTAAAATATCAAAATGTAGGGGGTGCAAGGGTAGTTCAGTGGTAGAATTCTCTGCCATGTGGGAGACCTGGGTTCGATTCCTGGCTCATGCACTTCCCAAAACAAACAAATGAATGAAAACCCAACAAGCAAACAACAACAACAAAATTCAACAAATGGTGCTGCAATAATGGGATACTCACATGGAAAAATAAAGAAATGTGATCCTGCCATACAGCACACAGAAAAAAAAAATCAAAATGTCCAGGTTTCAACAAAAGATTACAAAACATACAAAGAAATGGGAAGCAATACCCAGGTAAAGGAGAATATTAAAGTATCAGAAACCAACAATGAGGAGGTCCAGGCCTAAGATATACCAAAGGCTTTTAAAAAATGGTCCTAAATATGCTCAAAGAGCTAAAGGAAAACACAGACAAAGAGCTAAAGAAAATCAGGATGATGATAGATGAACACAAGAGAGTATCGATAGAGTGATGGAAATTATGTACGGGAACAAAATAACCCATTGAACAGAAACCAAAAATTCCCTAAAGGAGTTTAACAGTAGGATGGAGTCGGCAGAAGAAAGAATCAGTGAACTTGAAATATGACGATTAGAACCATCCAGTCTGAGGAGCAGAAGGAAGAATGAATGAACGAAAGTGAACAGAGCCTGAGGGACTTGTGTGACACCATCAAGTGTGTCAGTCTGTGCCTTGTGAGAGTCCCAGAGGGAGAAGAGAGAGAGGATCAGAGAGAATATGCAAAGAAACGATGACTGACAACTTCCCAAATTTAATGAAAGACTTGAATGTATGCATCCAAGATGCTCAACAAACTCCAAACAGGATGAACCCAAAGAGATCAACATCACAATGTGTTGTAGCCAAACTGTCAAATGCCGTAGATAAAAAGAGAGTTCTGAAAGCCGCAAGAGAGAACCGACATTTCACGTGCTACCTGTGGCAGCCCTTTGCTTGTCCCTCAGGTAAAAGTCAGGAGCTCTGTGGGCCAAACCAGCAGATAGGGAGGTTCTGCTCTGTGGTGCCCAGATGCCCGACTCCTGCCAGGTCCCAGTCCTGTGCATCCCCTCCACTCCCCAAGGCGGCCTATAGGTATTCCTGGGTGGAGGAAGGGATGAAGACAGAGGTCTCTGCAGGGGCGCTGCCACTTATTTCCCTTTCGGCAGTTCTTAGTCACATGGCCACGTGTAGTGGCTAGTGAGGCTGAGAAATGCAGTCCTAACTCCCGGAGTCTTATGTGCTTAGCTAAAAAAAATAAACCTTCATTCTTAACTTTTAAATTTTGAAATAATTTCCAACTTACAGGATAGTTCCAAAACTAATGCAAAACTCATAGACAGAATGCCAACATACCCCTGACCAAGATATCCAGATCCACCAATTTAACGTTTGCCACATTTGCTGTTTCTTTCTTCCTCTCTTGCCCTGCCCTGCCCTGCCCTCCCCTCCCCTCCCCTCCCCTCCCCTCCTCTGCTCTCCCATACAACCTACTGTGTGTCCAAAAAATGGGTTCATATTTAGACAGACAGACAGACATACAGATGGATGGATAGATAGACGGTTGATACAATGATGCCTAGGTAACATAATATGACAAATTCCGCAGAACGTTAAAATTGGTGGATCTGGCTATTTGGGGGACAGGGGCTGATTAGAGTTCGCTGTGTGGGGTTTGAATTATTTTTGTAATTCTCCTGTAAGTCTGACAGTATTTCAAAATGAAAAGTTTAGAAAACTATGAAAACGTGATCTTAAATAGGTAGAAATAAACCCATTCAGTATCAATCTCTTTGAAGGGAGAGTAAGTTCACTTACACGGGTATTTTTTTTTTATATTTCTAGTGCATTTCTAGAAACCTGGAACCTCGCACGTTTTCACAGCAGATTTGCAAACTGTCTGCACTATAGCTCCTGAGAGCTAGGAACAGAAGGGCTGTCAGGTGAGGACATGCAGGGCTATGATCGAGAAGCTGCTCCCCTCCTCAATGACGGGACCTTCTAAGTGAGCGATGTTCACACAGTACAGATCTCTCTGCACGAGGATGCTGAGTGCGATGTCGTTTATAAAGCAAAGCAGAACAGAGCAAAACCCAAGCCTGGCACACTCCAAGTGTCAGCTCTTAGGGGAACATTTAAATAAATGATGGTAGCTCCACAACATAAATCCTATGCAGCGGTAAAAAATAACGAGGCTGAGCTATGCGGATTGATACAGAAAGATGTGCATCAAATATTAAGTAAGAAAAAGACAACTTGCAGAACAGCAAATGGATGATGAGCCTATTTGTGTTAAATATATATGCATACATACACACTGCAAAAAGCACTGTTTTGGGGGCCACGGTGGCTCAGCAGGCAGAGTTCTCGCCTGCCATGCGGGAAACCCGGGCTCAATTCCCACTGCCTGCCCATGCAAAAAATAAAAAATAAAAACCCAAAAAACAAAAAAGCACTTTTATAATGATAATTTTAAACAGTGGATCGTCAAATGCAACAAAACGGATGAGGTTGTGCCCTAGTTCTCTTTCTGACCTCTTGCCTTGTCATCACCTTCTCTCGGGAAGTGAAGAAGGCAGTGAGAGCAGAGATTGGGCAAGTTTAAAAGGCCAGGGAGGGCTGCTGGGTGAAGGGGAAAGAAACTGATGAAGGGTCTGGCAGGGAAGTGGGAGGGTTAGGGAAGCCACCGGCGTTGCCAGGCCCAATCTCTTTGTCCATCTTTCACTCAGAACGTGTTCAAACAAAAAAGCAGCATCTTTACCGGAGCCCTCAGCTCAGGCTACACGCGTCTACATGGCACGGGGGGCCAGCTGGCCCCTTTGACTACTGGGGCCCCCAGCTCGAAGAGATGTTTCTGGTGGGAGCAGGGAACGTGGTGGATAATACAGCAGTAACACCCACCCTGCACTGAGTATCTACTCGTAGTGACTGCCTAGTAAATGTCAAAGCTTACCATTTGTCCAGTCATATTGTGCAACAAATATCACCTCATTTTATCCTCGATGCTACTACAAGATAGATGCAGACATCGCAATTACACAGACAGGAACCTCAGGCTCAGAGATGGTAGGTAACTGGCCTCAGGTCACACAGCCATAGTGAGAAGCAGAGCCCAGAACTGAACTCAGAGACCAAAGGGTAACCCCTGTGGAAAGACTTTACTCGTTCTTTATCCCATGTATGATCTTTTCTCTGCCTTCTTACTGTTTTGTGCTTTTTTTTAATCCTTTTCCAATTTTCCCCAATGGGCATGCCTTTTTTTCTTTTTTCACAGCTCTGAGATGTCATTCACATACCACACATGCCGTATAGTTCCATGGCTTTTAGTATATTCACAGAGAAATACAACCATCATCACTCACAGTTGATTTTAGAATATTTGCATCACCCCAAACAGAAACCCTGTATCCTTCAGCTATCACCTCCCTTTACCCCCACCTACCTCTGCTCCCAACCCCAGACAACAACGAATTGACTTTGGGTCTCTATAGATTAGGCAATGGGCATGCACTCATGCATTCATGATTGGTGGGAGTGGGGAATCCATTTCGGTCTCGGTAGGGGGTGGTCTTGGCTGGGAAGTTCCTCCACGAGGCTGAGAACAGACACCACTAACCTGATGCTGGGGCAGGAGAGGAGGACAGGGGCATCTGTGGGATAGGGAGGGCTGGGGGGGGGCAGGGGACAGCAGACCAGGAGCAGGACCAGAAAAGGAGAAGCTGGGGAGAGACACTGAAGGAAGAAGCTCCCAGGGGCTTGACGGAGACCCGGGGCCCAGAGTTGCAGCAGAGGGGGGAGAGGAAGGCGTTTCCGTCTGGGTCCTGAGCCCTGCCTGATGTGGGGTCCGGCCAGCCGCTGCTCCCCTCTGCCCAGCGGGGCCCCCAGGCCCGGGGACTGACAATCAGGCAGCTGGACAGGGCTCGGCTCTCCAGCAGAGGGCTCCAGGTTTCTTCAGCAGGGGCAAGAGCTAACCTTCTGGAATAGCTGCTGCACACAAGAGGAGAAGGACTGTGCTGGAGTTTTAAATTTGAACCAGCCTGTCTCTCAGTTTGCCCTCACCCAGGGAACACGGCAGGCCCCAGTTCCTCAGGCTGAGTTAAGGAGAAAAAGGGTTTGCTCTTCCCCTTTCAGACCCCCCAAATGACGTAGCTCTGGGATGGAGCCGGGTCCGAGGGTGCCACTCGCTCGCTCCTGGGAAGAGCTTTTTTTTTTTTTTTAATCCCGTATGGTGGGGTCACATTTCATTCTTTTTCCATGTGAGTATTCGTTATTGCAGCACCATTTGTTGAAATTTTGTTTGTTTTGCTGGTTTGATTTTGGGGATGTGCATGGACTGGGAATCGAACCCGGGTCTCCTGTGTGGCAGGCTAGAATTCTACCACTGAACGACCCTCGCACTGCCCCCCCCCCCCCCGCAGAGCTTTTGCATGTTGGCATGGAAGCAGGGAAGGAGTCCGAGGGGGCCATTTCAGAAGGGGGTGTCAGGAAATGTTCCCACTTCATTTCCAGGGTCCGGCCTCCCGTATCACTGAGTAGCCTCCTCATTCACGACAATCCAGATACCTGATGCCATTTGTTTCCTGCCAAACTGGCACCCCCCACCCCCACCCCCATCTCTGCTCCCTTCCCCGTCTACCCCTCCTCACAGGCTCCGCCAGGCAGGCTGAGCTTCAAGAGCTGTTCCAATCACACAAATTCCTCCCAAGGGTCTAGGAATTTTAGCAGCGCCACTGCTTCATCGTTTTCACACCTCCCTTTAACCTGTTACTCTAGCGCAGTTTCCTAAAGAAAGAAATTTCAAAATATCTGCAAGAACTGTGACGAGCTCCCTCCCTAGAGCGCTTGCTTGCTAGCAGAGCTGCTGCCAGGGAAGAGGAGAGCATGCTGAAAGCAAGGAGGAAGCCCGTATTTGAGAACAACTGAACGGACATTTACTCGTTCACCTCCTACCCCCAGCACCTTAGCCACTTGGTTTTCCCTGTGTTCCCGCCGGGGCTTGTTTTCCTGCATATGTGGGTTTAGGTTCACAGTAGAAATCAGCGTCCACACCATTCAGGGTTCCGTCTTTTACAAGGTTTTTGCGGGTGGTAACATAGATGTAACATAAAATTTCCCATTTTAACCACATTCATACGTGAAATTCAGTGAAATTACATTCCCAGTATTGTGTTACCACCACCACAATCCATTACTGCAACGTGCTCATCATCCCAAAGACAAACTCTGGGCTCATTAAGCAGTAGTTTCCTATTGCTTCCTCCACTCCTGGCCACCGCCCCTGGCCACCGCTAATCTACTCTCTGTCTCTATAAATTTGCATATTCCAGGTATTTCATATCAGTGCGATCATACAGTATTTGTCCTTTTGTGTCTGGCTTATTTCACTCAACATGATGTCCTCAAGGGTCACCCCAGGTTGTAGCAGGTATCAGAACTTCATTCCTTTCTAGGCCCGAGTAATATTCCACTGCATATTTATATCGCATTTTATTTTCAATGTTCTACTTTTAAAGGCAAAATTTAAACAGCAGGTGATGTCTTTCTCTGTTTACATCATTTTTCTTTTTGACTGTTTGATGTCTTACTTATTACTAGAATGTCTTGCTCACAACAGGATGATATCCGGCCTCTGTGGGTTTTGCTTGCCTGGCTTCTGTTCCACTTTCTGGTCACACTTCTCCCTGGAAACTGCCCCTCCTCAGTCCCCATGGTTGGGCGGCTTTACCACACCCATGGGCTCCAGGGGTAGGCCAGTGATCCCCCAGCACGCAGTCCAGGGGCAGGCATGAGATCCAGTTTGGGCCTGGGAGTTTCTACCAGGCGCTGAGGAGATGGGGAAGGGTGTGTGCTCTGTTAGCTGGATGTGCAAACCCATGGACTGTGTGTCTTGCACTGCTGGAGGCCCCGCCTTGCCACCGCCTTTCCGGGAGATGCTGCGTGAGAATGAAGCTAACTCATGGGCACGCAGAGCAGAGAGAACGGAGAGAAGTCCTCATGAGACTGAGAGCTTGGGCTTAGCTGTGATTGAAACTCAATCCCAAACTTCTCAGTTACGTGACACAATACATTCTTTGAGTTTCTGTCACTCACAACTGAGTTTACACTAACATGATAACTCAGACGTGTATATTGCTTTACAGCTTATAAAGTTCTATTTTGTCTTTGCAAAATACTATAAAGTAGTCATTTTGGAAAGAAGGAAAAAGAAACTAAAACAGAGAGATAGAGGCTCTCCCCAAACAACTGAAATATGAGTCAGGTGTTTCTGCACCAGCATAAGCTATTTCTACTATCCTCTCCCTTCACCCGACATTTTATTTTAAGCCATCGCAACTCTTTTCAGAGAATAGGGGTGGGTTCACGTTTTTTATAAATGATAAACTGAAGTGGGTGATCAGGACCTATGTTTACAGTAATCATGCAATTGCACATTTCTTCAAGCGGGATTTCTTTAGGTCCTTCTAATTTCTTTCAAACTCTGGACAAGGGGGGCCTGAACCAAATAGCCATTTTGTGAGACCTCAGACTTCACTTTCCACAAGTAGTCAAAAGCTTATGTAATCACTAACTTCTCAGCCCACTACATCTCTCCTTCCTTCCCTCCTCCAGAGGACAGAGCTGTTTCTCATCCATTATCAAGTCTCTCCTCAGCCAAGTGAGGGGGCAGTGCAGGTGCCAGGAAAACCAGACGAAGTTCCCGCAGTGCTGACTTGATACGGCTTCTACATTTCCTTGGTCAGATCCCTGAAAAAGATGCTCAGCAAGGACGCCCCCCGGCCGACCCGTGGCTTGCTACCAACCTTACAATTATTTCTCAACCCCCCCGAGCTTCAGGCCAGCCAGGGTGTTGTCAGCCCACGTGCTAGAATTGCTGTTCAATCCAATTTAAATGAATTTGACAAGGCAGTCTTCACGAGCGGTGGCATTAAACACCCTCTCCCGGACCCAAAGTAGATCCTGTGTAGGTGTGGGCTCCAGTCTGATAAATAACAGAGTTGTTTTCAGACTCATTTCGGCTGAGGATGGAAAGCAGCAAATAGTGGTTTTCAAAACAAGATTTATTCATCATTAAAGAGAGAGAGGGAGAGAGAAAAGTCTGGAGTGGGTTTTTTCACCCAGCTGGTTTAAGGTATGAGAAATCATCTATTGCACCAAAATAAAACTGTGCTCCAACTCTCTGTTATCCAAAGAGCTGAAGGTCTCACCAGTTCAGAGGTGTCTACCTCTGCTTGTGCACTAAATGTTAAGTAAGGTACAAAACCAGTCAGGAGAACTCTGAGCCCCAGGGACCCTTACACTTTTCATCCCCCTGTACCCCAAAGCTTGTAGGACCTAAGGGCGTGACTAGAGGTGACTGCCTTCTAAGGCGTGGCCATGGGAAGAAGTGTTTCCTCCCTCTCATTCCCCGCTCGGATGTGGAAGTCAGACCGAAGAGCAAGGAGACTGGCGCAGACATAGAGAAGGAACGAGGGACTTACAATCCCCACTGACTGGATTGGGGGTTTGAAGGTAAGTCCATGCACACTCGGGCAACTTCTCTTTGTTCTTCTCGTTTTGGGACGTTCATCCCAAAGAAGGACCTTGTTCTAGTTTGCTACCTGCCGGCATGCAATATACCAGAAATGGAATGGCTTTTAAAAAGGGGAATTTAATAAGTTGCCAGTTTGCAGTTCTAAGGCCGAGAAAATGTCCCAGTTAAAGCAAGTCTATAGAAATGTCCAATCTAAGGCATCCAGGGAAAGATACCTTGGTTCAAGAAGGCCGATGAAGTTCAAGGTTTCTCTCTCAAGTGAGAAGGCACATGACAAACACAGTCAGGGCTTCTCTCAGCTGGAAGGGCACATGGTGAGCCTGGTGTCATCTGCTAGCTTTTTCTCCTGGCTTCTGGTTTCATGAAGCTCCCCAGGAGGCATTTTCTTTCTTCATCTCCAAAGGTTGCTGGCTCATGCACTCTCTGCTCTGTGGTGCTGCAGCATTCTTTGCTCTCTCCGAATCTCCTTCATTCTCCAAAATGTTTCCTGTTTTATAGGACTCCAGAAACTTATCAAGACCCACCCACATGGGTGGAGACATGTCATCACCTAATCTAGCTTAACAACGACTCTTGATTAAATCACATCTCCAGGGAGATGATTTGATTACAGTTTCAAACATACAGTATTGAATAGGGATTATTCTGCCTTTGCAAAATGGGATTTTGATTAAAACATGGCTTTTCTAGGGTCCATACATCCTTTCAAACCAGCCTAGACCTAATCAAGATAAGTGCCAGCCAGGAGGTGGCGTATCCCCTCAAGTGGCCCTGGGTTGGGGGGGGGAGGCTAGAGGAAAGCAGGGGCCCCTGAGCTCCCAGGAGTACAAAATCCATAGTAAGGGCTTGGGGGCCATTCAGTATTTTCCTCAGTTTCACCCCAAACTGGATCTACTCTTTGGTCTGTTGATGAAGACAATTGTCATTACCCAATATTGGATTTCTTAGGTCTTCAGCTTTTCATTTCCTTTAACGATTCTTGGCCATTTCCTGTGAAGTACAGGTTAACTTTATGATTTGTTGACAGTAACTCTGAAAATGGATCCAAGAATAAACATTGACTGGACATATCCTATGTTGCAGGCACTGAACTAAGCCACTCTTCTCATTTAACCCTTCCAGGCACCAACGGAAATAGAAAGTATTATCTTTGTTTTCAGATGAGAGCAAGAAGGGTTCCTGACAGTCCATGTTCGTGCTGTAGGTGTGCATCTCACTCCGAGGTTCCCCAGGCAGAGTGTGGGACGTGACATGGAACACATGGGATGCTGCTGTGCATTTTCAGGGCAGCCCTGCTGTCCCCCACCTCCCCCCCCCCCCCAGCCAGAACCTTCCTATCAGTTGTCAAGGGACAGGAAACGACAGCAATAAAACAGCCCTGTGTATAGCTTTCTGCTTGAAGATATTTGACGGCTGCAATTATATTCAGATCTGGCTGATGGTCAGAAATAGGCATGGAGCCTTATAAAAGTATTGGCTGGGGACCCTGCCCCAAGGAAGGTTTCAGTTGCTCTCAAGGACATTTTAACCCACATGTCCACCTTTGTGACTGTGAGACTCACGGGGCTAGAGGAGAGGGCTTGGCGCTGGGAGTGGGGGCTCACGGATCCCAGCTCTGCCTTTAATAGGCGGTGGGAACGACCCGTTACCTTCCCGTGCCTTTGTTTCTGTCTCTGTAGAATGGGGTTACAGCGCCGTCTGGGCGGCTCCTCAAAGGTTATTTTAGGAAAAATTAAAGTAATGTAATAGCTGTTAGGTTGCCTGAAATGCCCAAAGTGCTTCATCGGGGCACACTAGCAATACGTGAGCACAAGTGTCACCCCCAACCTGTCAATACTGGGGATCAAATAGTCTTAATTGTTGCTAATAGGGAAGGTGTAGCTTTTTGGATTACTGCTACTCTCACTGCAATCTAGCTTCATTCCTCTTACTACGCGTTCAATAGAGAAGTCCTTTGACAGGTGAATCTGTATATTAACACATCACTCTCTTCTACAGGTTGATACTCTGTTCTTTTATCTTTGCTAGGAATCATAGGAATTTTAGAACTGGAAGGGTCTTTTCTCATCACTTCGAATATTATCTTGAAATTTGTTGGTGAATATTTTCCCCCGTGCTCTTTCACCTCCTGGCTAGTGAAACCCACCAGACCTAGGCACAGAATCTTACAGAACAGAAAATGGTGGAGTCAGGATGCATTAAGGCCCCAGCTGGCACCGTCGGTCGTGAGACAAAGCACATTCACGCTGAAGTGGGGGCCAGTGGAAGCCAGTCTGCGCGGAGCAGGATGGAGCAGATACAGGGAGAGGCCAGCAGGAGAGACTAAGTGGGCCCTGCCAGAGGGAGGTGCTTCCTGCCCTTGAGCCGTGTGGAATAGATTTCTGTTTCTTAAAACTGAAAGGAGCCTTGAGTAGGACGTAGCCTGGTAAGGACTGGGTGATAGAGAGATGCATTTTGGAGTGCGAACAAGAAAATGGGTGGAAGTAGGTGGGCCCACAGCGCTCCTGGGCCCTGAGCCTTGAGCCTTTTTCAAAGCTACCGGGCTCTGGACGCACTCCCAGAGCACAGGAGCTTGTCTAGAGCCTGTCAGCCTGTGCACGGTGGGAGGGAGGCCAGTGTGTAAAATCCAGCGTGTGTGCCCCAGCGGCAGAGCCTCTGCTGTGTGCAGAGCCACTGTGTGAAAATAAAGCACCCCCCTTGCCAGTCTTCAGATGGGCAAGTCAGGCCAGCCCCGTCAGCTCCACAATTTAGAACCACAGATTCCTAAAACCAGAAGGGGCCTTAGAGAACTTTTCTGCCGAAACCCATGCACTGGAGACACCCATTTCTGCTTACCAGTGTCTCTCCAACTACATCCCCTGGATCATCAGACAAGTTTCTCCATCCCAGATCACTGGGGATTGCAACTGCCTCTGGTGGGACACCTGGCAAAAATAAGAATTAGAGACGCTGGGGGATGTGGGAACTCCAGTTGTAACCACTGCTTTTTTTCTTGTTCCTGTCTAGCGTGGGCCTAGCCTTAATCTCTTTTTTGTTGTTGTTCATGAGGAAATCAACCAATAGGGCCAAACCGAAAAGCTTTTTTTTTTTCTTTTAACTATTGTTTAAAATACCCGCGTTTTTCTCTGATACCTGTTTGCAACAGTACTGGTAAATGCAACTTGAGAAAAGACGCAGAGGTGTTTGCTTTTCAATCCCAGTTTGCACCCAGGGTTTGGGGGGCTTGAGGTGAACCTTTGGTAGGTGGGTAACAGAATGTGCTCTCCCAAGCTGATTGGCTGATGCTCTCAAGATTTCACTTGCCAGTGCTTGTTGGAGGTGCTTAAGAATTTCATTTTCTAAGAGGATATAAAGTTTGGTGAGTGATAAGGATTCACTACTTCCAAAAGTTGCAAGAGAACAGGAAAACACCTGAGGTCCATCCGCTTGAGCCCACTGTGGTGAGAGGTGGGGGCTGGCCCAGGGGCACATGACATGTCCCCATCTCAGATCCTGGCTCCAAGCAGCCCTAGAGCTTCCTAGGGATCAGGCTTCCCATACCAAGGTGTGAGAAACGAGGAAAGGGATGTTGTGGGGCTAGCAACTTTGGCAAAAGCTTCATTCAGATCATGGTGACTTGAGTTTCAATCTTAGCTTCTTCAGAGTTCCACCGTGACATGGTCAGGAATTTATCTTGGGTTTCTCTGTTGCAAAAACATCTTATCACTTATCTCCCCAGACTACAGTGGGAAATAATTATTCAAAATTACTCTTGCAGACTTTTAGCAAATCATCAAAGTAGTGGCAGATTTCTCCTTCCTAAGTGACACTCATTTCCCCAATGCACTGTGGGTGTACAAATGACTCACTGCATTGTTGGCTTTTTGTGGATCTTCTCTCAAGGGACTTAATTCAAGGGTCTCATCACTATAAATCCAGGCGCTTTCTTTCAGTTGTGAGATGGAATTTATCTGTTAACCCTAGGAGAGTTTGTCAATGCAAAAGAGCAGGCCTCCGATATTGCAGACAGTCCCAGGCTCTCTCCTCTCCCTTCCTTTCCCCAGGCAGGAGCCACCTGAAGACTCCTCAGCTGTGAGACTGAAGGCATGAGTCTTACCTGTATCCCCTGGTTTTCCCACCAGGCACCGAGGTGATGATTCAAATGCAGCAGTGGGAAATTCTAGAATTTGTCTGATGAACTGTCATCTATCCTTTACTCCCACATTGAGTCCTTAAGGAAAAGGTTCTTCCTGGATGGCAGGACTTCAGGTATTTTCTAATCCTAAAGCCCAGAGGGGTAGAAATGGGGCATTATGTACTTTCTGGAGTGGCCTAAAGTTAGGTTACTTCATAAAAGGCAAGCTCTTCTTTTTGGTTTGATATTCAAATGTACATATAAAATTTTTAATTACCCAAACCATGAATATATTTTTATTGTACAAATATATACATAAAGATGTCCCTCCGCCCCCACCTTGCTTTGTCCCTTGTTCTAATCCCCTCCCCAGGGGAGAAATCCCACAGCATGTAGCCCAAGTCTGGCTTCTTCCACCTGGTACAGTGTACTGGAAATTTGTCCATGTTGTATCAGTAATTTCTTCCTTTCCGTCACTGAGTAGTACTCCATTGAATGACTATACCACAGTTTATCACCAGTTGATGGACATTTGGGTGGTTTCCAGTTTTTGGTGATTATGATTAAAATGGCTATAAACATTTCTGTAAAGTTTTTTTTATATGACCAAATATTTTCACTTCTCTTGGGCATACCTAGGACTGGGGTTGCTGGGCTGTACGGTGGTGTTTAACTTTATAAGGAACTGCCCAACTGTTTTTCCAATGCACCAGACCATTTTGCATTCCCATGTCCAGAGTTTAGAACACTGCTTGCTCTACATGCTTCTCAGCACTTGGCACTGCAGGTTTTAGACGCTTTAGCTATTCTAGCAGGTGTGGAGTGTCATTTTGTTGTGGTTTTGATTTACATTTCCTTAATGACCAATGATGTTTAGTAGTTGAACTTCATGTACTTATTTAACCATCCACATATTTTCTTGGTGAAGTGTGTTTGCATTTTCTGTTGATTTCTAAATTGAGTTGTTTATTGACATTGAATTTTAAGAGCTCTTTCTAGTCTGGACATATGTCCTGTACTGCATTTTAAAGTTTCCTTTTCAGCAGTGTTGATGAGATCATCGCTTCTTATCTCTGAAATTGCTCTCAGTAGTTTCATGCTGTAGTGGTGTTTCTTCAGAGGCCCACACTTGACAAATAGTGGGTGGTTGGGAGGGGAGTCTGGGCAGTAGGTGGCTTAAGGAAGGGACTCAGCGGGAAGCCTGCTGCTTCTCAGTCACTCATGCCTTTTCTCAATCCACTTTTCCTACCAGAGTATCAAAGAGTTTAAACACTGCTCTATCCATCCCTTTACTATCCCTATTTGTGTGCATTTAAAAAAAAAATGTGGTAACATTTATACAACATAAAAATTCTCATTTTAACCATTTCCCATTATACAATTCAATGGTGTTAATTACATTCAGAATATTGTGCTAACATCACCACCATCCATTACCATAATCTGGTAATGGTAATGATTACCATTACCAAAGACTGCACCAATTAAGCATTAACTTCCCATTCCCTCCCACTTGCCCTGCCCGATACCCTGTAATCTTTCTGTGTCTATGAATTAGCTTATTCTAGTTATTTCATGAGTGAAATCATACAATATTTGTCCTTTTGTGTCATGATGTCTTTAAAGTTAATCCATGTGTAGCAGGTGTCAGAACCTCATTCTTTTTTATGGCCATATATTTCATGTTATGTGTATGCCACATTTGTTTATTCATTCATCTGTTGGGTTGCTTCCACCTTTTGACTGTTGTGAATCATGCTGCTATGAATTCTGGTGTGCAAAGAGATCTATTTGAGTCCCTGCTTTCAATGTTTTTGGCTATATACCTAAAAGTGTGATTTCTGGATATAGTAATTCTATGTTTAACTGATTGAGGAACTGCCAAATTGTTTCCATAGCGTCTGCACTACTTTACATTTCCACCAACAATGTGCAAGGGCGATTTCTCCCCACCATCGTCAACAACGCTTATTGTGCTCCACTTTTTTTTTTTTTAATAGCTGTCCTAGTGGGTATGAAGTGGTATCTCTTTATGGTTTTCATTTACATTTCCGTGGTGACTAACAATGTTGAGTACTATTCAGGTACTCACTGGTCATTTGCATATCTTCTTTGCAGAAACATCTAAGTCCTTTGCCCATTTTAAAAATTGGGTTGTCTTTTGCTGTTGAGTTATAGTTCTTTATATATATACTTGTTATATTAAACCCTTATCAGATATGGTTTCTAAATATTTCCTCTCACTTTGTAGGTTTTCTTTTTACCTTCTTCAGTCCTCTGATACATGTTTATGTATGCATACGTTCACTCCTCACGGGGTGAGCAGACTATGCTGGGCCTGCCTTTGGAAAGCCCAGCATTCCAGATTTTTCACTTGCAAGTAGTAAGTACTGGTGGCCAGTCATCTCTAATTGAGGAAAAGGATAAAGAACTCCCCGACTTCTGCCTCAGGTCTTAGCCTTGGCTAGTTTCTCCTGTCTAACTGAGAATCACTAGGCCTATAGCACACAAATAATCAGTTGGCCTCATTTAGCTCCTGCTCCATATTTATCACTATTGATTAGACCTGCTGAGATGGAGGGGTCAATTGGGACCTCAAATCTCTAACACTCATTTGCCATGTGGTTGGTTTTGACTGTTACTCTAATGGGACTGTATTAAAGAAATGTGTTCAGGGATGATTCTGATTGAAAAAGTCTATAAAGCCTGCTACAAATAAGCAACGGCATTGTTTGCCTTGCCTCCGTTTGAACCTGTGGGTATAGCTGAAGGACGTTAGGCTTGCCCAGCCTTTAATTCATTTGGCCTGGGCCCAGGGGCTGAAAACCTGATCCCCAAGTACTTTCATCACATTGGCTGGACTCGACTCCGTCTAACCAGCCCTGTAGTGCCCTGGTGTGTCTGTAAGTGCACTGAAGGCTGTGCAGATTCTCCCTCCAACTTCCTTGGGAAGCCAGACCACTCCTCAATGCCCTTGCGTCTGTTCTCTTTATGCTTTCCTGCCCTGACTCTAGGTGAACTCTTAAACCTCTTCAAAACTCAGTTCAGCTACCAACTCCTCAAAGAAGCCTTTCCCCGATTTCCCAAGGATGGAATTATTTAATTTTCTGCAGTACCTCCATATTTGATGTGTTTTACATATGCTAATTGCTAATAGTGACAGTATTTTTACACATATGGGCTCGTTTCATCACAATTTTATGAGGCAGATACGCTAATATTCCTATTTTGCATATGAGGAAACTAAGGTACAGAAGGTAAGCAACTTGTCCTAGGTCACGGCTTTGAATCAGGTAGCTCTTAAAACATTCTGCAATGTGTTTCTACTGCTGTAGTTAATATACTACATTGCCATCTATTTGTTTCCAAGTCTTCAATACTCTAAGTTCTTTTTTTTTAAAGTGTACAATTCAATGTATTTTATTTTCAGACCTGTGACACCATTACCACAGTCAACTCTAGAACATTTCATCACCCCAAAAAGAAACCCCACGCCCATTATCACTCACTCCTCATTTTCCCATATTCTCAGCCTAAGCAACTACCAATCTAGATTGCTTATCTATAGATTTGCCCATTTGGGCATGCCATATAAATAAATTCATACAATATGTGGTCCTTTGAGACTGGCTTCTTTTACTTAGCATGTTTAAATTTCATTCATGTTGAAGCATGTATTAGGGCTTCTTTTCATGGCCAAAAAATATGTTTTGTTTATCCATTTTTCCCCCAACTTTTAATTATGATTAATAATGCCGCTATGAACATTTGGACATATGCTTTTGCTGCTCTTAGGTATGTAGCTAGGAGTGGAATAGCCAGATCATATGATTACTCTATGTTTAACTCTTTGAGGAACTGCCAGACAGTTTCCCAAAACAGTTGCACCATATTACATTCGCATCAGCAGGGTATGAGCATTCAGATTTCTCCAAACTCTTACCAGAACACTATTATCTGTCTTTTTAAGTATAACCATCCTAGTGGGTGTCATATCTCATGATCTGGATTTGCATTTCCCTCATGAGTAATGAATACTGTAAGTTCTTGACAGCAAGGTCTTACTTGCTCATCTCAGTATCCCTAGTATTTGGCTGTACCAAGATGATGTATTTCCTTTGTGTTCACTGGGCCACTGCAGGGACCCCCAACTGTGACTGGCCAAGCCAGCGACTTCCTCATGAGTATAGGACTAGGATGCAAGAAAATCAAGTCCACCAGTCATTGGCAGTCATTCCTGGGAAATGACGATCACCTCATCTGAACCCAGAGCTAATAGGGACATCATCAGTCCACAAATGAGAAGCTCCACAACCTGAACAAGAGCTGGAAACCAATCGCTAAAGGTGAAACAACTCAAGCAGAATTAAGAAGCAATTCTTTTTGGTTTGGGAAAGATAGGTCTTGAGACTTTGCCACCCATTAGTTACCGAGGAGAAAAACACAAGAGAGCCTCGGTGGGTGGATTACAGCTGTGGATGACCAGCGATGTAGCACCCCTTCCCTAACACCTAACAGGGACTAAAAGCCTGCATTCCAGAGTGCTGTCCTTGGGCTTGAATCCTGCCTCTGCCTCGAACTTCTGTGAAACCCTGGATAGGCTCTTTACCCTCTCAGTGCCTTGAGCTCCACATCTATAAAACAAGGATAATACCTTATTAAGGTGGTTGAGGATCAAATAAGTCAACAGGAGTCAAATGCTGACACAGTGCCAGGTACAGAGTAAGGATCTAATAAACCTGAGCTATTATTCTTCTCACTTATTTAGTAACATGAGCAGAGAAAAATGCTGATATGAGAGGAACATTATCATGTACAGTCATTACCTTCACCTCTGGTGTCTAACAGTGTAGGCATCAATAGCTTTTCATGGAATGAATGAATGGCAAAGTGATTGAGGAGATTTTGTTCAAAGAAAGACACTGGAATGGATATTGGAAGTAAGGCCCAAATGCGCAAGCCGAGATCAATAAAGTCTTTAATTCAGACTTCTATTAAGGAGATAGTTACAGACATCCCTGCATGTGTTCATAAAATGACTATGAGGTGTTGTGTAAAATCTTTTGTCTTAGGACTCATCATTGGCTAAGTTATATTCAAGGAAGTTTTAAAATTAAGGATATATTACTGCATTCAGATGCTTTAAACACTGGATATCCACATAGAGCATAAATGATAACATTGAATTACCTGGAATATTCCGATTGCGATTTCTTAGTCGACTGCGACTGCCTCTTTTCCTTAGCACTTTTATGTACCCAGTGCTTGGGGTGTATTCATTATAATACTTGTATTTATTTACTTGTCAAGAAAATAGATACCGCATTCTATGACCATACCTATTAAAGCACAGATAAAGGTTTTAGCTCAGTAATATATTCTTTTGGTGTTCTTACACTTCCACAAAACAAAACCTCAGGTTATCTTAAGATCCTTTGAATATAAATCTCAACTTTTTTTTTTTTTTTTTTAACATGGGCAGGCACCGGGAATCGAACCCGGGTCCTCAGGCATGGCCGGCAAGCACTCTTACCTGCTGAGCCACCGTGGCCCGCCCAAATCTCAACATCTTTTAATATAGAAAGTTATTCCTTAAAGACCTAAAATCTAAGACTAAATGACTCAGCAGAATGCAGTTTAAACTGGAAGCTGAAGCTTCTGAAAAAGTTCTTTTTTAACTGAGAAGGTGCTAAGTCGCTGAATTTCTTACAGCAAACTATTCAAGACTAGTCTATTTGCCTGAAATTTCATGTTGAGTTACAGCAGGTGATACTTGCCCAAAGGAAATGAGGTAGGGAAAAAAAAAAAACAGATGGGAGCATGTTAAAAAAGTAAGGTGGACTCACTTCAGAAAGAAAAACTGATTCAAAAAGAGAACCAGCTTACTATCTACTAGACTCTTACACAAATGCTAGGGGAAATGGTCAATACTGAGAAAAAGGTGGGTGTGTGGCGGTAAAGCCATAATGCATGTGAAGTCTGAGCTCAAGGAAGCCCTTCCTTTTACCTCAGTACGCCACTCCACCACATTCCACCAGAACCCTCAACTCCTATGTAGGTCTAAATAATAGACCCCACTCTAAAGATACAACCCCTTTAGTATCTGAAGGGTGACAGGGATAAACCTTTAGCAAAAGAATCTTGACTTGAGAAGTGGAAGTTTTGTCTTCATCCTGTGGGTGGGGAGGTTTGGGTGTCTCGGTTCAAGTAGGGATACCAATGATAAGCTCCCTCTTCCTCATGACTTTGGGGTCAACTCCATTTTCCTGGTGTGGAGTTGGGATTCAGGGGGTGGGGGAAAGAGAACTCTGGGAAAACCCACTGTGGTAGTCCCTCTGCCCCATGTGTAGAATTCTCCCAAAGGGAGACAAGAACTCTTGATGCTATGTTGGGCAGAAAATGGTCCTATAAAATGGATATTACTTGACTCTCAGCATTGTTTCTAAGATCAAAATGAGATAATATTTTACTGCATTTAATCCTAGGCACATAAGGACTTGGTAAGTGTTTACTATTATTTTACTGATATGAACCTACAACAATAAAAATAGTGTCAAAGGAAATCTGTTCACAGATCATCAGGAACAAGTGCAACACTCTGATGAAATCCGTAAGACTGCTCATGACACAATAGAGCACAATTTTTCTTTTTAAAAGATGTATCACTTTAGAAGTTACTGCGGCAACATGTAATTTCAAATCTTTCCAATGCCCAAGAAACATAATTTTATATTTTGTCAATTAAAATATCCCTTAAGTATATATACTAGTTGAATTTAAACATTTCATCTGTTAAATATGGATCTCCTGTCCTCTGATGATGTGAAAACTTATTAGAGATGTATGTTTTCCCTATCAGCATTCCTCTCTCAGCTGCACAGTGATTAAAAGGGATTAGGAGACTTACTTCTGTTCTCTGGCCATCAAAAGCGAGAGAGTCCTGAACCAAAAGCATAAGTGAACTGGGTACAAGGGGGATGTGGTAGTTTGGAGCGGTACATACCCAGAAGAACATGTTGTTAAAGTTAATCTGCTCCTGTGGGTGTGAACCTGTTGTGAGCTGGACCTTTTGATGAGGTTATTTCAGATAAGGCATGTCCTGTCTCAGTCAGGGTGGGTCTTAATTCTATCACTGGAGTTCTTTATAAGTGGAATGAAATTTAGACACAGAGAGAAAGCAGTGACAGAGCAGCCAGAAGCTGAATATCAATGGAATCCAGAAGAGAAGTGAAGAGACCAGGAGTCACAGCTATATACCTTGCAACATGAAAAGGTAAGGACCAGCAGCCAGACCCAAAATGCCAATCTTTGGCATCCCCTTGATGCTTCATCACTGTTTAAGTCAGCCCACTACATGGTATTTGCTTGAGAAGCTGAGAAAACCAAAACAGAGTTTCCTCCATGACCAACCACCATATTTAAGGCCATTCCGAAAAACTACTAAGGAATGACACTCGTCTACCACTTAGTTTAACTACTCTACTGATGAGACTACACGTGCTTACAGAGATTCTAGCAGACAGAATCAGGGTGATGAGGTAAAAGGTAACTAAAATAGCTGAAGAAAGATTTATAAAAATACCAAAACACAATTTCAAATGAGACATAGCTTCGCATTGGAAGCTTTGGAAGTAGTCACTGAATTCAATCTGGCAGACATTGTCACCACAAAAATAAAACACCTGGGTAGAGGAGACACAGGCCTGTTTCAGGGTGGTAGCACATTCAAAAAGGAGAACTTTGGGGGGAAAACATTTGCTATGGACCAAACACATGACAGGTACCCAGAATTATTATCCCTATACAGATTTCTTCATCATACATTATCCATTTGTTCCAGCAAGCGAGAGTTGGAAAGCAATGGGGATATGTTTGGTTCCTGCACCCAAACAAGGCATAATTACATAATTGGAAGTGGACTGCGGAATGGAACCACCCTCTTTAGTCAGAATTTTATTTTACATAGAAATGCAAGGATATACATTTTCTTAGTGCAGTGGTACTCAACTTCAGAATTCTGGTGCCCTGTTGCTAAAATGAAATAATAATGCTTATCTTAACGTAAAGTTATATTCTTGCTTTGTTTTGATTACATAGCATTTTCTTAAATCATTGGCCTTTAGAAGCAGCTGATAAGATGAACAAGCAAAAAAATGTTTCACTATGCTTAGTTTGTGAAAGCTGCTTTTTTTGGGTGGTCTTGTTTTTTGGTATGATTTTGAACTGTTTAAAATACAACATTTGGGGCCACGGTGGCTCAGCAGGCAGGAATGCTTGCCTGAGATGCCAGAGACCTGGGTTCGATTCCTGGTGCCTGCCCATGAAAAAAAAGAGAGACAACCCATTAAAAAATGGGCAAAAGAATCAAATAGCCTTTTCTCCAGAGAAGATATACAAAAGGCCAATACGTATGTAAAGAGATGCTCAACATCATTAGCCATTAGGGAAATACAAATCAAAACCACAATCTGATACCACTTCATATTCCCTTGGATGGCTTTAATTTAAAAACACCAACAAAAATGGAAAATAAGTATTGGAGAGAATGTGAAGAAACTGGAATCCTCATACATTGTTGATAGGACTGGAAAATGGTACAGGTGCTGTGGAAAACAGCCAGCAACCTTTGGAGCTGAAGAAACGCCTCCCGGGGAGCTTCATGAAGCAAGAGGCCTGGAGAGAAAGCCAGAAGATGCCACCATGTTCACCATGTGCCGTTGCAGGTGAGAGAAAAACCCTGAACTTCATTGGCCTTCTTGAACCAAGGTATCTCCCTGGCTGCCTTGGATTGGACATTTCTTTAATTTGGACAATTTCACAGCCTTAGAACTGTAAACTAGCAACTTACTAAATTCCCCTTTTAAAAAGCCATTCCATTTCTGGTATGCTGTATTCTGGAAGCCAATAAACTAGGACAACTATGTATAAGTATTTATTTTATTTTAAAATTAATTAAAAGGATAAATGAAACATTTTAACCCCAGAGGAATGACATAAGAGACGAACCATTTCTGTATCAACACACTAGCCTCACATCCACTTTCTCCTGAAGTATACAACTGAGCTTTAATTTGCCAAATGATGGTCAATACATGCTTGCTGAGCATGTAATAAAATTCTGGGTGCAAAGTTAGTCTTTGAAGTTTATAATCTGTTGGGGGAGATATATCTTGAAATTCAGGAGAGGTATTTAATTTTTAATAATTTGAAAAGCAAGTAAAATAACCCCACCAAATGACCATAATTTTTTATATTCCTCATATCAACATCACAAGGGTAAAACAAACTAATGACAACTGTAATCTTAGCACAAATTTTAAATGCTCTTCTTCTACTAATGTACTAATAATATATATTTGAGCCTGAAATATGATCACCTGTTTAAAAAAAAGAGAGACAAACATTCTTTGATAATTCAGAATGAGGAACTTTGGCTTTTTATTCCTCTTTCTTGCTATATTTTTCGTTTTGGATCTATCTTACCTCAGCTCAGGCTCCTCAGAAATACAGCAAGGATGGAACGTCCTCATCGAGAAACTATTTCCTTATTTTACATTTTAAAAGTTAATACTTAAAAAGAAAAAGTCACTTTAACCCCTCATCCCTATGATCTTCATGAATAATCTGGTTGAATACAAGATAACTCTATAAATAAATTTGTTCTTTCTCCTTGAAAAACACGTAAGAAACTTTTTAAGAACTATCAGTTTAAAAAATTTAGTAAGAGAAATTAAAGTACCAATTATTTTTTTCCTCTATTAACAGATGGTGTTCAAGTATTCAAGCATCAATTGCTGTTTGCCTATTAGTTAGTACATTAGCACATCCCCTTTAGTTGTTTCATTAGTGTGCTGGCAGAGTCTTCTTAATCACTCTTCTCTTCTCCTTGATAGTGTCTGTACTCTGGCTTCAGTTCCCATGTGTTTTTGTGGGTCCCTTTTACATTCTGAATACCAATTTCTTTTAAGATGTCCTTCAGGTACCCCTGAAAAACCAAAACCAAAAAATTCCAACAGATTAGATTATGAAGGCAGGAAATTCAATTTAAAATAAAATGATATACCAAGGCACCTTCATAAATAATAAAAATTATGATCCTGAGGAATGATGCCAACAAGATGGCACAGTGAAATGCTCCAGGGTTCTATCCCCCTAAAGAATTTTTCAATAATAAGCAAATACTGGCAGAACCATCTTCCTTAGGGCTCGGGGGAAAATGGGTAAAGGGTTACAGTAACTGGGTGAGAGCTGAACAAAGAAAAAAGCAATTTAAAAATGACAGGAAAACCTCTTGGTGCTCTTTCTTCCTGCCTCACTGTGGAGCCAGCCTGTGCTCTCTGTGCAGTTCCCTGGTTCTGGTTCCAAAGGGAGCAGGGTAACTCTATGTGCAAACTGGGGTGCATGTATGTTTGGGCCAGTTTGGTGGCAGCCTCAAATACTGAACCAGACACTTGTCTTTGTCTTACCATCCCAGAAATTGCTCTGGATGTAGAAGTGGCTTGTGGGCAGTTAAGTCAGTGTAAGAAACAATGAAATATCAGTGTCCTGTTGCAAAGGCTTACTGACTTTAAGACAAAAAATAGAGCAGACAGGACTGAGAGGAAAGACAGTTTCCTATCGGAAGACAACACACTTGGAATTGCATAAATAGGGACATATCTAAGGCCACAAGTGCATGTCCAGGACAAGACATACTCAGAGAAGACCGAAGAGGACTGCATGCTTTTGTTCCTTAGCTTCACCGTTATGGTGGCTTTGCTCTGAAGGAGAGCACCAGCCAGCACAGAGCCAATCTGCAAAGACTGTAGAAATCTTTTTTTTTTTTTTTTAATTTTTGGTAGCTCCTAGCATTCAAGGGAATCTCTGTCATAAAATTAGCTGAATTCAACTTAAGAAACAGCCACCCTAAGAGATTAAATTCCAGAATTAACCCATTAAGATATCCAAATATCCAGTGTGTTACAAATTATTATGAGGCATATAAAGAAACACAAAACAGAGCCCACCCAAAGGCACAAGATAATACATTAGAAACTATCAACAGAGACTACAAGACTTTGAATATACCAGAAAAAGACTTAACAAACAAAAAGGTCTTAAATATGCTCAGAGCACTAAAGGAAAATACAGACAAAAAAACTAAAAAGGACATCAGGAAAAAGATCTATGAACAGAATGAGATTGCAATAAAGAGACAGAAATCATAAAAAAGAACCAAAAAGAAATACTTAGCTGAAGACTGAAATATTCAAAATTTAAAAAACTGAAATTAAAAAAAAAGAATCCCTAGAGGGTTCCAATAGCAGTTTGGAGCTGGCAGAAGAAAGAGTCAGTGAACTTGAAGATAAGACAACTGAAATTATTCAGGTTGAGGAACAGAAAGAAAAAAGAATGAAGAAAAGTAAACAGAGCCTAAAAAACCAACTAGATCTAACAGATATATATACAGAACACTTTACCCTACAGCAGTAAAATACACATTTTTCTCTAGTGCACATGGGTCATTCCTCAGGACAGACCTATGTTAGGTCACAAAACAAGTCTCACTAAACTAAAAGATACTGAAATCACACAATGTATCTTCTCCAGCCACAATGGAATGACGCCAAAATTCAGTAACAGAGAGGGAAATGGAAATTCACCAAAAAAAGGACATTAAAACAATGTCTTAACAACCAATGGGTCAAAAAAGAAATCACAAGGGAAATTAGGAAATGCCTTGAGAGAAATGAAAACAAAAACACAATATACCAAAACTATGGGACGCAGCAAGGGCAGTGCTCTGAGGGAAATCTATAGCTGTAAATGCTGGCATTAAAAAAGAGATGATCTCGGGCGGGCCACAGAGGCTCAGCAGGCAGAGTTCTTGCCTGCTACGCTGGAGACTCAGGTTCGATTCCCAGTGCCTGCCCATGCGGAAAAAAAAAAAGAGAAAGAAGATCTCAAATCAGAGACCCAACATCAAAACTGGAGGAACTAGATAAACAAGGGCAAATTAAACACAAAGCAAGCAGAAGGAAGGAAATAACAAAGATTAGAGAAAAGATAATGAAAAACATAATGGAAAATAAAGAATAGAAACAATGCAATCAAAGATAGGCTCTTAGAAAAGACCAATAAAACTGACAAATCCTCAGGATGGCAAAGAAAAAAAGAGGATGCAAATAAGTAAAATCAGAAATGGTGGGGTGGGGGCAGTAATACTGACCTCACAGAAATAAAAGGATTATATAAGGATACTGTAAACAACTGAATGCCAACAAAGTATAAAACCTAGATGAAACAGACAAATTATTGGAACACACAAATTACCTATTCTGATCCAAGAAGAAATAGAAGACCTTAACAGACAAATAACAAGTGAAGAGACTGAATCAGTAATAAAAAACCCTCCAAGTCTAAGACCAGATGGCTTCATTGTAAATCTCGCCAAATATGCACAAACAGTTAACAGATTCTTCCAAAAAAATGAAGTGGAGGGAATACTTCCTAACTCATTTGGTGATTCTATGAGGCCAGCATTACCCTACCACCAAAGCCATATAAAGATATCACAAGAAAATCAAAATCAATAAGCAAAAATCCTCAAAAAAAAAAAAATAGGAAATCGAGTCGAAAAGCACATTTAAAGAAGTATACACCATGTTCATGTGGGATTTATCCCAGGAATGGAAGAGTGGTTCAACATCAGAAAGTCAATTAATGTAATACACCTCATTAACAGAATGAGAGAGAAAAGACCACGATAATTGGAATTGATACAGAAAAGGCATCTGAAAAAATCTGTACCCTTTCTTGATAAAAACTAGAAATACAAAGGAACTTCCTCAACATGATAAAGGGCATATATAAACAACCCTCAGCTAACATCACACTCAATGGCGGAAGCTGGGAAGTTTCCCCTTTAAGATCAGGAACAATACAAGGATGCCTCCTTTCACCACTGCTATTCAACCTTGTCTTGGAAGTGCAATCAGGCAAGAAAAGGAAAAAAAAAAAAAGGCATTCAAATGAAAAGAAATAAAACTTTTCCTATTAACAGATGACCTGATCCTATATATATAGAAAATCCCAAATAATTTATAGATCTAATAATAAACAAATCCAGCAAAGTGGCAGGATGCAAAATCATTACATGAAAAATCAGTGGTGTTTCTATATACCAGCAGGGAACAATATGAAAAGGAAATAAAACAGTTCCATTTACAATAGCATCTAAAAGATAAAATAACTAGAAATAAATTTAACTAAGACGTAAAAGGATTTGTACATGGAAAACTACAAAATTGATAAAAGAAAACCTAAATAAATGGAAAGATATTGTGTTCATGGATTTGAAGACAAAACTGTTAAGATGTCAATACTACCCAAAGCGATTTATAGATTCAACACAATCCCAATCAAATTCCAACAGCTGTCTTTGTAAAAATGGGAAAGCCAATCATCACATTCATATGGAAGGGCAAAAGGCTCTGCCCAAACAGGCAACACATCTTTGGAAAAAAACGAAGATGGAGGACTCACACCTCCCAATTAATTATAAAGCTATAGTAATAAAAAGCAGTGTGGTACTGACACCAGGACAGAAATATAGACCAATGGAATAGAACTGAGAGTTCAACAATAAACCTTCATACCTGTGGTCAACCAATTTTTTGATAAGGGTGCTAATTTCACTCAATGGAGAAAGAATGGTCTTTTAGAAAAATGGTACTGGGAAAATAGGATATCCACATATACAAGAATAAAACTAGACTTCTACCTTACACAATGTACAAGTTAACTCAAAAGAGATCAGTGACATAAATATAAGAACTAAAGCTATAAAACTCCTAGAAGAAAACATAAGAGAAGCTCATCAGAACCCCTGTATTAGGCAATAGATTCATTAGCAACAAAATAAAAAAAAAGATAAACTGGACTTCAATAAACTAAAAATTTTTGTACATCAAAGGACATTACCAAGATAGTGAAGAGAGAATCTACAGAATGGGAGAAAATATTTTGAAACCATATATCTGTTAAGAGTTTAATATCCAGAATGTATAAAGAACTCCTACAAATCAATAACAAAAAGACAACCCAATTAAAAAGTGAGCACATTTCCCAAAGAAGATATACAAATGGCAAGTGAGCCAAAAAGGAAATGCAAATCAAAACCACAATGACAAACCACTTCATTCTCAGTAGGATGGCTGTTATTTAAAAAAATAGAAAATAATAAGTGTTGATATGGATGCAGAAAAATAGGACCTCTCATACACTGTTGGGAATATACAATGATACAGCTGCTGGGGAAAAGTATTTGACAGTTCTTCAGAAAATTCAGTATAGAACTGCCATATGACCAGGCAATCCCACTTATACAGACATGCCCAAAAAAACTGAAAGTAGGGATTTGAATAGAAATTTTACACCAATGTTCAGAGCATCATTATTCACATCAACCAATAGGTGGAAACAACCCAATCATCTGCCAACAGAGAAATGTATAAACAAAATGTGGCATATACAGCCTTAAAAGGAGTGAAGTTCTAAAACATGTTACAACATAGGTAAACTATGAAGACAGCATATTGAGTGAAATAAGCCGAATACAAAGGAACAACTGTATGATTTCACTTATAAAATAACTAAATATGCAAATTCAGAGAGACTGAAAGTAGGTTGCTGGTCACCAGGGGTGGATAGGGAGTGAACTGGGGTGGGGAATGGGGAGTTAAGCTTAATGGGTACAGAGTTCTGTTTGGGGTGGTGCAGAAGTTTTGGTAATGGATGGTGTTGATGGCAGCACACTATTTTGAGTGTAACATTTTGAATTATGTTCTTAAAAGTGATTATACTGGAAAATTCTGTGTTGTACATAAGTTACCATGTTAAAAAATTAAAAAAATGTTACCTAGGAGTAAAAGGAGTAACTGAGGTTAATTTTCACCCATTAGTAAAATATAGTTGACCAGCTAATTAGCTACTCATCTTGGTAGGTGTAGGACTGATGTGTGATGTGTGTGTGAGGGCCAAAGGAAAGATGTGAGTAATTATGCAGGACAGAACTTTGTATCATGTTATTTTAGCTCCCTGAAAATTCAAAGGACATATACCAAATGATTACTATATTCATGGAAATTGTTGGCTACAATTAGTATAATATAAAACCCCATTTCTGTTTGCCAATGTGAAGGCCAAAAGGCATTCCTTTATAGGCAGACTAATTTAAATTATAATACTTCCTTCCTGGAGGAGAAAACTTATTTTCTTGTTGCAGAACAAACCAATCTAACCATAATTTTTGTGTATGCCTCAACTGAAAGTATCAATTACAGTATCAGAAAGACTCATTCCATTGAAAATATTTCTTAATGAAATTTATCTAAAATGTGCCCCAATCCTTAAGATCCTGGTTTAAAGAATAAGAAAATTTTTAAACAATGAAGTCATATAAGTTTTGTGCTAGTCAAAATTAGCAACTGATGTATTTCAGTTTGTGGTGCATGTATCGCCAAATATTTCCAGCATATTTTTTAATTAGAATTTTTGTTATCCATTAAAAGGTGTTTTAATTCTGATACGGAAAAAATTATATAGAAAGAATAAATGATTAGACCTGAGTCACATAATGCAGTCTAAACAGAACTAGCGGAAAAGCTAGTATGGAAATATGGGTTCAAATTCTAGTTCTGCACACTGACAGCAGTATGACTACAAGCAGGTAACACTTTACCTGACCCTCAGCTTTTCTGTCTACAGAATGAGGGGGCCGGATGGCATCAGTGGTTCTCTATACATCTGCTTAAAAACTCTTCCAGCTCTTACATTTCAGGGTCTCTGAGTCCTGGGTGTTTTGTTTACTTCTCTGAGCCTCACTATAGCTGGAGAGGATGTATTATCAACACAATCTAACCCACCTTAGACTGCCTGGAGCAATGCTTGCTAGTCTGTCAAGTCCTTTCACAGGCTGGGAGGCTGTCTCCTGGAAACAAGAGCTGACTAGCACAGGCATTACACACTGCTTCACTGTAAGGCTCTGAGTGGCTCCGCGCTCCGGTGAGCAGCCTCCCACTCCAGCAGACAAGCCCCAGCAGGTGGCAGCAACGGTCTACATGAGCCCTGGGTTCCGAGGGAGCCAGTGAATGAGTAAGCATAAGGGCTTGAGACACCCAGGTAACAGGCATGTCTGCCATCTGCTTCTTCAAATCACATCGAAAAAATGGGACACTACCCAGGAACTACTTTCTAATTGAATGGGATTCATAGAAGGAAAAAGATGAGCTGGGCACAAAATATTTTCAGTTTAAGTGCCAAGGACCTAAAATCCCAAAGAATAGTTTATTGTGTGTTTGTTAAAACCCTGTGTACAAACAACCAAAGACCTGTGGAAGGATTTCAGTGAGTGAGACATGCAAAGAGCAATCCCCATGAGCATTCTGGTCACCTACAGAAGCTCACTTGACTTCAAGGGCTGCACGCCCATTTATAATCTAGGTACCGAAAAAGAAAAACCTAACAAAAATATTAAGAAAGTCTTAAGTGCACAAATTTAGTTGCTTCCATGTTTATTCCACCCTCATTTTGGCAAACTTATATAATAAAGTATATATTTTTTAATATATGAAAATATCCCCTTTTCCCCTCTTGCAAAGTAAGAATGGAATAAGATATTCAGTCTCTCAATATGTGAGATAAAAATGGGAATAGGGTCACAGTGACTAGCCACCATAACAGAATTTTTTTTTTTTTTGGTGGGGAGAGACAAACCTCCGGGATTTCTATGATGTTTCTAAGAGCTACTGGAGACCACTTTATTCTAACTAAATGAATTAGGTTGGCAAGAGAGCAGATGCACAAGCATTAGCAGAAAAGGCAGTAGTAGCAACAGGGAAAAACAAGGTCAGAACTGCACCACCCCTACCCCACCTCCCAGAGAGAACAGGAAGAGCCGGTGAGATATATCTTTAAGCAGAGATAAATCTTCCGCTTAAAATTTTTCAACGACTTCCTCTCTGACCGCTGCATCAAATTCCAAACTCCTTCCTAGGCATTCATTGAGGTCTGGCCTTTCATTTTGGACACTTTTTGATAGTGCCTCTTCCACATACTTGCTCTTTCTGTATCTACTTGCTTCTCTAGTTTTTTTTCCAAGTGTTGTTCCCCTTCCCTGCAATGCTTATTCCCTCCCCTCTAGTCTGAATTCCTTACCCTTTAAGACTAGGCTCAAATGTCAGTTACTTGGAGAAACTTTTCCTAACAGACCCACCCCTTAGATTTACATTTCACATGTAGAGATATCAAGGATAGTCCTTATTATATTGTATTATAATCCTTTATTTACAAGTCTCTCTCTCCCATTAAGTCACGTGTCCCTAAACTAGAGTCAGATATCTTATTCACCTCTGTAATCCCAGAGTTTTTACAGCACTGCTTTGCAAATCACAGGGTCTCAGTACACTTTTCCTGAAGTAAGAGCAGACAAGGGAGTAAGAGGACTCAGGGAGGGGATGAAGGGAGGGCTGGGGCAAGGTAAAGGGCTGAGAGTAGATCAGTTACAAGGTCTACAGGAATAAACTATGCTAAACTCCAGTTCTTTTCCATTTTTGGACTCAGGCTCTGGTTAACTAGACAGGGCAATGACCCAGTTAGAGAAATAAAATTTTACACTAAATTATACTACTTGAATTTGAATACTTACTACTAAAATCTGCTTTAAACTGCTAAAATATTGTTGGAGACAAAGCCAGTTGAAGGGGAGATTTTTAATGTAACAGGATTGAAGATTAATTGGCAATCTCATTTTTCATTTTGTATTTATTCATTTACTGAGACATTTACTGTACGACTTGCCAGGCAGAGTGGGTAAAAAGACTAAAGTCAGTCTTCTCACAGAGTTCATGGGATGTATATTTGATAATCTGAATTGAACACTAATTGTGCTGACAATAAGAGAAATTATTTCTCCTTTCACTGAATCTACATTGATTGACCTTTCAATTTAAGTTTTTGCCTAATCACTTGTATTTTAAACCAAGCATTCTAGAACTGAGTAGAGACAACCTTTCTGTCACATAGGATTGAGGAGATTTCTCATTACAGACTATGTGCAGTACTGCAGCACAAGATCTGAAATAATAAACTGGCTCAGGTCCAGCAATTCATCAAAGGGATGTGTGGGAGAGTATTTACAGCAAGCCAGACTGTGGAGAAAAAAGGGATACAATATCATAGCTTCCTTGGAAAGAAAAGGCAAAGCATATACTTGACCAAATAGGTCAGATGATTAGGATGCAGTTTGCATTTGTGAGATAAGATACAATTATGGTGGCCAAAAGCCAGAAATCCACCTCTCAACTTCTAATTTTCCCCCAGAACTAAGATAAACCTATGTAGAATCACAAAGCATAAGAGCCTACTATTTTAGTCATTTTTCTCCTTCTTTCTCTCCTTCCGCCCCCTGCCATTTCTCATCATCATCTTTTTCTCTACTTCTCTGCCAACCAAATGGAGAACTTGTTTGCAAAGCATCTAGGCACTCTGATGACAAGCATTACATACATAATGAGTCAACTACAGCTAAATTCCCAGAAATTGACCTAAACAACATACCTTGATAGAGAAGTGAACACCAAGTATAGATTCTTTAGGTAAACTAATATAAGGATCCTATTAGGTTTCTACTCAAAGGATTTTCCCCAAAAGGTTAGAATGAATATGCATTTGCAAATCTATACCAAAGATGGCACCGACAAATGCAGCTGCCAAGGGGAAATGCGCTATACGCTTTTTATAGAAGTGATCCAAAAGCAAGAACAACATAGACTCTGATAATTTTCAAGTATCACTTCATCTTTAAATGATTTTTGTGTGGCTAACTGTGACGTCTTTAAGGATGACCAGTACAACAGAGGACTTACTGATGATGTTAGCAGACCCGAGACAAAATACTTTCTTTAAAAAATAAATGACACATTAGGCATAAGCTGTGAACAAAGGCAACAGATGTCTCCATTCCTTTAGATGGAGAAAACTGTGAACAAGAGAGGGCAGGCGATGCTGGGCAGTTCCCTGGAATATGGACCATTTCTCTTCTCTTTCCTTCTTTTGGTCTCACTGCCTCTTTCCCACTGGCCCCTGGCCTGTTTTTGTCTCTGGGTCCCAATGGCTGTAGACTTCTCTTTGTAAAACTCCAAGAAGCAGACAAATGGGCAATGAAATAGTCAAGGCACAAACCCTACCCACATCCCCTATTATTTGATCTAAATTCTGAAAAAGCACATATTAATTATTTCATTAATATGTATGTACTGGTAAATTATCTCATTTTAATAATACCTCATCTGTCCAGCAAATGCCTTACGTGTTTAAATTTTTCAGAAAAACAAGGTTTACTTCCTTTGGGCCAAACACACAATTTAAGCCATTTTTAAAGACAAGCTTTTTAAATTACTAATTTATTTGTATATTGAACATAACAATTTTGGGATACTGCAAGGTATTACTAGGATGAGATATAATCATTTCTCACTTAAAAAATACAGTTAATTTTGAAACTGTTAACTAGGAAAATGCAAGCAATGACACCCAAAATTTAAAAAAGATGAAAATAGTAAGATTCCTTTTCCAATTTACAATATGAATTTCTGCATTCAGAACCATGGCAACTATGTATTAGTATATTTGGTCTAAGGTATAGTTTTATAAAAGCTATAGTTGACAAAATTATAGTGTAGAAAAAATAAATGTCAATTGGTACAGCTATTATTAGTTTGCTTGAAGATACTACTGGAAATTAAATGGATGGTATATTTTACCAACAGAGAATTTTCAGTAAATTAGCTAGCATTCCCAATGAAGATGCAGTATTCACCCTTAAAATATATGGAAAGAGGGTAAATTTATTATAGGATGATAGCAGATAAAAGTTTTTGGTGTCTAAGGCTTCAAAAAGAATTGCTGATAGTCTTGGAGCTACTCAAAATGACCCAGCAATTCTACTTCCAAGTAAATGAAAATATGTTCGCATAAAAGCTTGTATATGAATGTTCACAGCAACTTTATTAATAGCCCCCATGGAGACAACTCAGATGTCATCTGATGAAGACATAAATAAAATATGGTATCTCCATACAGTATAAGCGGCAATAAAAAACTGTACAAAGTACCAACACCTGCTCTGCTACCTTGAAAACATTATGCTTAAGTGAAAGAAGCCAGATACAAGAGACTACTTATTATATGATTTCCTTTCTATGAAGTATGCAGCTTAGGCAAATCTATAGAGACAGAGAATAGATCAGTAGTTACTTAGGGTGGGGAGTACAGGATGGGAGGGGAGAGGAAATGGAGAGTGACTGCTAATGGGTACAGGTTTTCTTTTTGGGATGGTGAAATGTCCTAATAATTAAAATTGATTGTGGTTATGTCTGCAAAACTCTGTGAATATACTAAAATCTAGTTGATCTTTACACTTAAAGTATACCATGTACTGAAAATTTTTAAAATTGAACACCAAACCAAATCAAATTGTCTTTATCTTTCAGTCAAATAATACCTCTGAAGGTCATTACAACAAATTAATTAAAAAAAATTTTATTAGCAAATTATCACGGGTAAAGTAACTTCCAAAAAACAGTGGCTGGCTCTGTACTAATCCATATGTACTGGAAAATAGGATGGAATTAAAGTATCTGTCTTGGGACAGAAAGAAGGAACAGTGCTATCATGTTGCAATACAGAACTGGAGAAGGCTCATGTTGGCACTACAGGGTTCTCTGCCTCTATTATCTTAATTCACCCTCTGAGACAGAAAGAAGGGAGGCCCTGAACACTTACTCAAGAGAGAGTAACGTGTGTTCAAATGCAGAGACCAGTGCAAAGAAAATTATTTCCTTTTTGAGATGATTTCCATTGGGATGACAAACCTTAAAAAGCCCTTCTAGCTTGTTCAGGGGCAAACAGAAGAAATTAGGAGGAGGCAATAAATTTAAAAACTTTACATTCCTTTAAATTCAAATGGGAATGGAAGGACAGGGAAGGAGATTTTATTGGTAATGCTATTTTTCAGATTAAATAAATTTTGTAGCCTACTGCTTACTTGAAAACTCTGCAAATTTTATAAAAATTCTGTAAAAATAGACAAATAAATGTTTATTATTTTTTTTACTGGGTTCCTGACTCTGATATAGCTCTTACCTATATGGTTTCTTATGTAAAACCTCGATTCAACTAATTAAATTATTACTAAGTTCATCCTAAATTTTACCTCACTGAAGAAAAAGTTATAGTCCTTTAAGCATGGTCACAGATCAATCAAGAACGTATTAAAATATCAAAAATGTGTTTAAAATTTTGCCCCCTTATATCCAAAATAGTTAATAAAATGGATTTGAGCATAAGAGTCCATATTTTAAGACTTTTAATTTAGGCTATACTTCATAAGTTAGCAAATAATTATTTTTTAAAACAGAAAGCCCCAGAAGGCTGTCGTCAATTAATATACTTTATTGAGAAGCTTTTTAGTATTAGTAGATTCTTTTTACTGTTAGTAAAATCATTCAAAAATGAAAATTTCTGAGCCAGCCAGAATGGCAGGACAGCTGTGGTGTCATCATACCAATAATGATGACCTGAAGGGAGCGCAAGGTGCAGGGAGAGGCTGGCTGTGCGGACCAGGTGGCAGCATGACAGGGATTTTTTACACTAGTTTGAGACCTCTGCAAAGATGCAAAAGCCACAAACAAGAGAACCATCAAAGGAAAAAACATCTATGTATGCTCCCCAAATATGAAAAAATGTCTCACTAATAAAAATACAAAAGAAAATGAAATTCTATAAGACAAGGGTACTAGATTTGACAACTTTGCACCATGCGTGAGTATAAACTTGTCGTTCTTGGCTTGGGGGTTGCAAGTCTGCACTGATTGTGCAGTTTGTGCAAGGAATTTTTGTTGAAAAATATGATTGTACAAGAGAAGATTCTTTTTTAAAAATTTATTTATTAATTAAAAAAATTAAGAACAAACAAAAACATTAACATATCATTCCGCTCTCTCTATATAATCAGTACTTCTCAATAGAAGATTCTTATAGAAAGCAAATTGAAGAAGATACACAATAATGTATGCTCAAAATCTTGGATACTGCAGGAACGGAACAATTTATAGCAACGAGGGATTTGTACATGAAAAATGCACAAGGCCTGGCATTAGTTTATTCCACCACAGCTCAGTCCACATTTAATGATTTACGAGATCTGAGAAAACAGATTCTTTGAATAAAAGATACTGTTGATGTTCCAGTGTTTCTGGTTGGTAATAAATATGACTTGGAGGATGAAAGAATTGTAGGAAAGGAGTAAGGTCAAAATCTAGTAAGACAATGGAACAACTGTGCATTCTTAGAATCTTCTGCAAAATAAAAAATAAGTGTTAATGAGATCTTTTATGATCTAGTATAGCAAATGAACAGGAAAAACTCCAGTGCTTGGGAAGGTCTGCAAAAAAACATCATGTCAGCTGCTTTAATACTAAATGCGTTAGAGTTCTGAGCCAGGTCTGAAGAATCTTTGCCCAATTCAACAGTACCAACATTCCAACTTTGTTAAACCTACCAATATCTTAAATGGACTTTTTCTGCGGTGGTACCCTTTAAAAAGAGGCGAATGAAAGTTACTACATCAGTTTCCACATTTTAATCACTTTCCAGTATCACAAGAGAGATTTTTACTTACATAACAGTCCTAAAGTATGCAACTGGTAAAACCAGAGGTGACATCCAGTATTACTGCTTAAGAGACAGTCTTCATCCACTTATCTTGTACATGTATGAAAATGGGTGCATTTTAACACACCCCATAAACTTTGTATGGGAGAGTACAGTAACGTAAATCCTAAAAGCACCACTATTCTAGCTTAATAAAAGAAAGTCCAAAGAGCTCCTATATAGACTACAGATATAACTTCGCTTCTTTGATACTTGTAGCTTATGGTAATTTTTTAAGAAATTCAAGATTATCATTGTACTGTACACAAATAAGCACTTTTGATTAATACAGCCACATAGTTTTTAAAAATTTTGAAAAACCTGTGGAGACAGTGATCTTGCCTTTAAAATATGACAGTCCTTTCAGTAAATGTCTTAAAGACACTGCCTTTAATATCTGTTGGGAAGAAAATGTCCAGACTTTTCAAATCTCTTATTATATGTTTCCTTTTTTTGTTTATATAGGGAACAGTGTTTATAGTTGTGTGTACAGTGGGGGGGGGGTCTACAACAAGAAGTATATATTTTCATACAATTTTTTAATGAGTTAACAATTTTTGTAAATCATTTTCAGGCTTGTGCAGCTATAGATTCTCACTGTGAATCCTTTGCTTGTTCATGCATAAGTGTATCTGCAATACCAAATATACAGGTTTAGTATTTTCGCCTGTTAGTGACTGTTTCACATGTGTAACATTTTAGTTGAGATGTTAAATGCTGGAAGAGGACTGAGGATGTGGGAAGTAATTTTAATCATGTGTAATTGCTCACAAGGCCTATTTTGCAGTAACTATTGCTGTTTAATTCAACAATGCCTTGTTGCTTTGTATTCATTAATGTTTGGGTCTAAAGATCCCTATCCAACAGGGAGCCACGATATTTAAATTGACCAACCTTATGTTACAATTACTTTGAGGTGGCCAAATGTAAACTAAAAGCTTTAATTAAAGTGGTGCAATTTTGTATAACTTAGCATTCAATAAATTTGGATTGCCATGCAAAAAAAAGAGAAAATTTCCACTTACGAAAGAAAGTGAAGACAGAACTAAAAAGGAATATGTGAACGGAAAGAAAGTGATACAGCTTTTTAAAAAAGATGAGAAAAGGAATCAAATGAAAACTGTCATTACAAAAACAACACTTAATAAGATACAAATTTGGGAGTAAACTACAGATATTAAAAATATCTACTTTTACTTTTGGATTAGGAACTGAATGAGCTAAGATAAAGGTAAATCCCATTCTCCACATACGTGGCTTACATTCATGATGATGGCTATTAATAATATAGAAATTAGAAATCAGTCTGAGAGAGAAATTAACTAATATTTTAAAAATTTTTCATTAAAAAGGGGTTCCTCACTGATATTTAGAGATAAGAACAGATATTTAGAGATAAGAACGAATCTGAACAGGATAGGGCTAAAGTAATTCAGAACATTGGGGTAAGGAAGACAGTGTCTGTATTTTAGAAGCACACATACTCTTTGAGATCAATGGGAGAAAGGTTTATTTGGTCTGGAGCTGAAATTTTCTGTAGGCATAACCTAACTCAATCTATTTGTATAGCTCATTTGAACAACTGAAACACAGGGAGCCCAGAATAAGAAAGAGGTCCTTTAATCCTGTATAGAATATTGTAATGCCTGGATACATCCTAGAGTATACTAAGCAGATAAGCAAAAAGTATTGACAAAGTTCCCTGAGGGATGGGAGAAAGAATATGGAACTATTAAACCTTACTATCAGGGAATCCCCTGATACTGTCTCAAACTTTAGGGACACCCAAATTAACAGGCCATGCCCTCGATACTGAGACTTACTCTTGTGAAGCTTATCTAGGTAACAGAGAAGCTTAGACTACCTATAGGCATGCCTAAGAGTTACTTCTGGAGGACCTCTGATGTTGCTCAGATGTGGCCTCAGTCCGTCTAAGCCCAACTCTGCAAGTGAAATTACTGCCCTCCCCGCTACGTGGGACATGACATCCAGGGGTGAAAGTCTCCCTGGTGACGTGGGAGATGACTCCCAGGGATGAATTCAGCCCTGGCACCATGGAATCAACAATTCCATCTTGACCAAAAGGAGGAAAAGAAGTGTAACTAATAAAGTATCATCAGCAGAAAGAGTTCAAATCAAGTTGTGAGGCTACTCTGGAGGTTGCTCTTACACAGAATTCAGGTAGACCTTGCTACCTATCATAACCTGCCAACCCCCAACCAGGACCATTCCAGCCAATCCTAAAGAACATCTAGGGCAATATATAAGATTCCACAAGGGTTCCAGGAACAAGAGTAACTTTCCAGAAACTTACAACCTTCAGATGGGTCCCTGGTCCAGATAAGTCCTGAAACCTAAAGGGCCCAGTCGTTCCAGAATACCAGATAGTTCCCTCTCCCTACCTCAAATTAGTGACAGACCCTTCCATTATCAAAAACTTAGAATGGCCATAACCCAAACACCCCTAGAGAGAGGGATGGAAAGATCAAAGGTGACAGTGGAGTTATAGAGAGAAGATAGGATTTAATAAATGAATATGAATGCTGAATCATTAAATTGATATCTCTTTTAGTCTCCAGTATTTTAGAGCAGCTAGAAGTAAAAACCTAAAATTGTAGAACTGTAACCCATACCAAACTCTGAAATATGTTCTATAACTAATTGTGGTGCTGTGCTTGGGAATTTATAGCTTTTTTTTGTATATATGTTACTTTTCACAAAAAGAGAAGGAAAGAAAGTCAATTGTGATGATAAAAAATATATATATTTCTTCTAGCCTCCAATATTCTGGAGCAGCTAGAAGGAAAAATCTGAGACGATGTTATGGTAGCCTATGACCAACTCCAGGATCTGTCCTGTTGAAGAGTGCTTTGAAAACTATTGCTTTTTATTTCTTTGCTTTGTATATATGTTATACTATACAATAAAAAAGTTTTAAAAAAGGGGGGGTTCCTCATCAACTGGTTCCACCCCCCCCATCCCACATTGTCGACAGCCCCTTCCAACATGAAAAACTTGGAGTGGGCATGGCCCAGACACCCTCAGGAGTAGGAGGGAGATCAGAGGTGATGGTGGAGTTGTGCAGGTGTGACAAGTGAGTGTGAGTGCGGAATCATTGTACTGATATTTCTGCTGGTCTCCAGTATCTTGGAGCAGCTATGAATAAAGGTGCAAAATTTTGGAACTGTAACCCATACTAGTTCTGGGGTCTGTTCTACAACTGACTGTTGCTATGTGCTTTGAAATTTATTGCTTTTATATATAGATAGATAGATAGATAGATAGATATAGATATAGATATAGATAGATATATATATAGATATAGATAGATATTTAAAGAGAAGGAGGAGTATAATAGAGAAGACAGGATTTAACAAATGAGTATGACTGCCAAATCATTATATTGATATTTCTTTTGGTTCAGTATCTTGGAGCAGCTGGGAGAAAAAATGAAAAATGGTGGAACTGTAACCCATACCAATCTTTAAAATCTATTCTATAACTACTTGTTAAAATGTATTTGGAAAGTTATTGCTTTTTTGTATATATGTTATATTTTACAATAAGAAAAAAATGCAATTAAAAAATGGGGGTTCCTATTGTCTGGAAAGTATTTCCCTTGCTTGTCTACAGATTTATTCACGTTGGAATATAGAGTAGGCAATGGGATACAAGATATTCCCAAGAAAGAAGAAGAACTACGTTCAATCTGCCAGCCAACTCCCTTCTTTGCTAAGACTGTGCCAGGCAATGTATGAACTGCTTTACATTCATTGTCTCACTTAACCCTAGCAATGAACTTACGGGATTGGTCAGGTACCTTTCAATTAGGCTTCAAAGTGGAGAAGATAAGGCTTTTGGATGCATGAGTCTGGGGTCATGGGAGAGGACAGTGCTAGAGCCATCAATTTGGGCACTAGCACAGAGTTTATATTTAAGGCCAGGGAGCTGGTTGACAGAGAAGGGGGTCTCAGGACAGAATCCTTGGGCACGCTAACATTCAGGAGCCAGGTAGAGGAGAAAATGTCAGTGAGGGAAGAGAAAGCCACGGAAGTAGTATCTTTATTTATGCCAAATGAGTACAGTATTTCAAAGAGAAAAGAATGATTAAATATGTTCAAATAATCTTGACAAGAGCATTCAGTGGAGTGATGGAGGAGAAAGCCTTACTTAACCAGAAATGCAATACATGGAAGAAATCAGATGAATCACATAGAAGCAATCATATAACTCTAGGAAGAGGAGCAAAAGAATGGGGAGAGATGTAGGAAAAAGAACTTTTTTTTAAAGATGGAAAATATTAAGGCATGTTGGTACAATGAAAAGAATGATATGAAAGAGAGGATTCATTTGGGGTTACTTTAATTTCTACATTTCCTTACTATCTTAAATAGTACCCAAAATAGCACTTTTCTGAACACACAAAAGAAGTTCCAATTTTTGTGCTAGATGGAAACAAAAAAAGCCATTTCAAACCCAGAACTAGCTCTGTCTCACCACTTATTCATTCAATACATATTTGAGTGCTTTTTATGCTCCAGGTGTTAGCTAAGGGTTAGAAGTAGTAACGAACAAAATGTAGTGTCTGTTGTCATAGTGATTCTCCAATCTAGGACTTTCAGTGCCATACATATTTTATATTTTATATCTGCTCTAATACAACTGACACTAGCCACATATGGCTATTGGACTTGAATGTGGCTAGTACATCTGAGGAACTGACTTTTTAATTTTATTTACTTTTAGCACTTTAATTTCAATCAGCCATATGTTATCATAGTGGACAGTGTAGTTCTAGTTACAAGTTCAGATATGAAACAAACACCCAGTGTAAGTGAAGTGTGTTGAGCGTCACAAAGGGGCCATCAGCGTGCCAAGGGAGCAAGTAACAGAGGGCCCTGTAGAAGCAGACTGTTGGAGACACGTGATGCTCTGTGCACAGCATGGTTTGCATTTATTTCTTTCAGGAACTACCCCTTACTGCTATGGACCTGCCATGCCCCCACCACAGTGGCAGAGGCAAAGGGCCCTCTTGACTAGAGTACCTCTTCCCCTTGGAAGTAAGACCTTCCTTGGGCATTTTTTGGAATGATCAGGACAGACACTATCTTTTTTTCTTGGGAGGTGTCAGCTGTGAGGTGCTTCAGGAGCTATTTTGGCTTCCAGATGGCAAGAAATTCCTGAAGAATAAAGAAAACACACAAGAAAGATGAAAAGAAAGATGAGGAGAAATGCGTAGAGATGAGGAGGGGTAGTTCTGATGAAATAATTTCAGTAGTTGAATCCAGCAGCACATAAAACTATATGCATTCTCGATTTCTCAGGTACATGAAGAACCAATAAGTTATATATTTTGTTCAAGCTAGTTTGAGTTTCTGTTCCTTTCAGTTGAGAGTGCCAACCAATTCACATACCTATCTTAGCATATACCTGTAAATGCTCAGTTTCTTAAGTTCTCTAGTCATTTTATCCTTTTAAAAGAAACTATCTTGTATCTTAGTGGTTCCAAATTGTGTTTAAATTACTTTTATTACAGCACTTAGTTCTGTTTGGAAACAAATGCTGAGGGTTTGGGTTAACATCACCTTATTACTGATACAACGATGGGTCAGTTTTGTTTATGGAAAGCCTGCTTTGTGCAAATTAGCAACTGCTCGCTGGAGTTGGGGAACTTGAAGTATGGGCACCAAGCTGCTTCAAAATTAAAGCCATGTAAATCTGTGCCCAGTTCCTATTGTTGACTTGAACTTAATTTAATAAAAATATAGAAGTTTTTCAATGACAGTGAATTAAAAACTGGCCTACTGGAGTGACATAATCAGGGCCCACTGACTTAGAAGGATCATCAACAATTAAAGTCAACACATTAATTTTTCTGATCCTGATCTGAAATTGGATAGATAGACAGAGAAAATTAAGGGACTCAGTTATAATCAAAGGTGATCTTCAAAGACTCTTAATGAAATGTATGGTTGAAGGAACACAAGTAAATGAATGCTGTGAAAGAAAATAGTGTTACAGAGAGTAGGGCTCAAAGTGGTCTTGGCAGCTTGGTGTTTCAAAGGGAGCAATTAGCCCTAGAAGTTTCTAATGGTTTATATTTTCTACACAAATGCTTTATATGCTTCTATTTACAGATAACAAAATATGAAGAAGGACTAGACATAACACATTCTAGGTTAAAGATCAAAGAGTGCCAAGGGAGAAATAAGAGGCTTCCTCTGATATTTAATTTTAAAGGGAAGAAAAAAAAAGCCCCAAATTAAACCATATAAAAACACCTCTTTAAATGGATGCCGTGTTCCTGATTTTATATCCGTTATTACCAGAGCTTGGCCTTTTCAAAGTGGTGTTGCCTTTGATGAGTAATTTCAACTCTTTCTCACTACTTTTGTATGTCACATAGTGGTGAATGAAAGTGACTGGCCCTAAGGGTCACTTTCTCTAATCAATGATTTTGCCTGTAGAAGTGAAGGTTTTTAGAGAAGAATTAATATAGTAAGGAAAAACCTTCAAAAGCAACAATAACAAGAAAATACTTCAGATTCACTTAGCATATGTCAAAAATGACATTCTCAGTGTCAGAAAGCAGATGGTAACTTAAGGATGTAGTAATGCTAACAGCAAAGAGGATGTATTAAAAGTGATAGGCTCTACCTCTCAGCCAACACGGCAAGCAAACTCATTGTCCTCCCCCTATCTACATGGGACATGACTCGCAGGCAATGTGGGAGAAAAATTCTAGAACGAGCTGGGACTCAGCATCAAGGAACTGAGAAAACCTTCTCGACTAAAAAGGGAAAGAGTGAAATGAGACAAAATAAAGTGTCAGTGACTGAGAGATTTCAAACAGAGTCAAGAGGTTATCTTGGAAGTTATTTTTACATATTATATAGCTAACCCCTTTTTAGTTTAAGGCGTATTAGAGAGGCTAGAGGGAAGTGCCTGAAACTGGAGCTGTGTTCCAGTAGCCATGTTTCTTGAAGATGACTGTATAATGATAAAGCTTTTGCAAAGTGACTGTGTGATTGTGAAAACCTTGCTTTGATGCTCCTTTTATCTATGGGATGGACAGATGAGTAAAAAATATCGATTAAAAATAAATAAATAATAGGGAGAATAAATGTTAAAGCAAATTGGGTAGAGGGAAATACTAGTGGTCAATGAGAGGGAGGGGTAAGGGGTACGGTATGTATGAGTTTTCTCTTTTTTCTTTTTATTACTTTTTCTGGAGTGATGCAAATGTTCTAAGAAATGATCACGGTGATAAATATACAACTATGTGATGATATTTTGAGCCACTGATTGCACACCAAGAATGGAATGTTCATATGTTAAGAATGTTTGTGTTTGTATGTTGTTTGATTTTATCATTAAAAATAAAAAAAAAGTGATAGGCTCCATGCTTAGAAATTTGTTATCAAAGCAGCACTAGGAGGCATCAGAAGATGAAAGGCTACCATATAAGAATGTCATTAAATGCATTTATTATACAATTGATTGATATAAGATCTGTTTTCCTCCCTCTTACATAGGGTTCAATAATTCAATTAATAATGATGATAATAATAAATATTAGTAAAATAGTTTGTAGCTAACAAAAGATTTTTACAAATATTATTCTGTTTAATTATCATAAGGATCCTGCAAACATAGGTATTATTTTAAATATATACACATAGTATATTATAGTTTGAACATATCGGTAATTTTTATAGTAAATAAGCCATGTTAAGATGTTAAACATTAACTAAACAAATATTAATATTAGAATATTATAAATTAATATTAAACATTAGCCACAATTTTATTTAGTATTCTGTACTAGGCCAAGTGGGACTTGAACTGAGGTCCCATAATTCCAAATCAAGTGTTCTTTCCATTATGCCAGGGAGCCCCCTTTTTTGGATCACAAATGTTTAGGCTTTACTGGATTCCTTCAATTTTAGTACTGCTGAGACTAAAATGAAATTACTAAAGGTGTATTGTTGGTCAAAGGTACAGACCCCTTTATGTCCTGTGAATGTTTTAAAGTGAAGAGTTATCTATATAGAGGAGAGCTGGACTTTGGCCATTTTCTTTTTAGGTTAACGGGCTTTGCCAACTCAGTTCGAACGAGATGGAGTGAAAGAGATGAAATAGGAGAAGGAGAGAATCACAGATTTAGAGGTGGAAGGGATCACGATCTCCCTTAATTCTAGGAACAGATGCCCAGAGAGAAGATGGAGGTAAACAAGTGGACTGGAGTCCATGCTGAACATCTGCTATGCTCTCCTCTAGGTGATGGTCAAAATTCATCTGACGAAAACATGGCAGTCCTTGGATACTGAAGATGCAACCGTTTCCCTTTTCTCACATCAATTCAGCAAATATTTACTGAGTTTCTACTATGTTTGTGCTATGGAGTGCATGTACTTTTAGGAATTAGAATAACATACAACCCTCCAAGAATCTTATGCTTGTTGAAGCAAGGAAGTCTCTAGAAATAAAACTAAAATAATAAGCTAGCCTATTATAAAACAACTTAGTTTTTAGGTCAGTGGTTCTTCAGCTCTTTAAGGTCCCAGGCCTTCTGTGAGAATCTGATGAATGCTATGGATCTGCTCCTCAGACAAATTCATGTATTTGTGCATATATGCAGGACATGAATGGATCTCCTACAGCCCACCTACTGATCACGAATTAAGGGACTCTATTAAGAGAGATTCACTGAGTTATCACCACATAAAAATTGGAAGAAATACTATTAGTCCTTTTTCTTTGATGCAAATGTATAAACTTTAAAAACAACATGCCATCCCATGTTAAAGGCAAAGAAAATGTTTTCCCTGGTATCATGTGAATGTCCCTCTATAAGTGCTTTTTTTCCTCATATCTAATTTTTGTGTGTTTACAAGATATTGGAGAATATCTTGTCTGCTTTCAGAGTTTCTTCATTAAACCAGAAGCAGCACAGCTTAGCTAATGAATTATTCTATTTCAAATTTTAAATCTAGCTTGGAATGTTGTTTTTAAGGCTTTGATGGTAAACGGACTGAAGTCATTAAGATGAGCTGATGATACTGCAGCATGAACACTTTCCTCTTCTCTAGCAAAAAAAAGAAAAGGCATTTAGATCTTTTGGAATTTAAATTAATTTATTAATGAAGAAGTGAAGTATAACAGTTAAAAGAAATCTCTGTGGAAATAGGCAACTGTACAGTCGACAATGAAATTTCACAGATCATTTCCCAAAGCTTTATATAAATGAGAAAAAACATGAATAAGTGACTTGGTTATATTAAATGTTTTGCAAAATTGGTTATCTTGTCGTATATGCTCTAAATCAAACAGTGCAGCTAAAATTTACATGTTCTTAAGTATATTGACAAAGTGGGGGGAAAAGATAAAAGAAACTGGAAAGGGACAGAAAATAAGAGAGCTTCCATTTAATTTCTTTTAGCCTATAAGTAAAGTTGTTATAATTAAATATGATATTTTAATAACATTAGATGCAAGAAAATTAAATGGAAAGAATTATGACTCAAAAGCTGAAGAAAGGATTTGGGTTCCCTGTCACCAACTTTTTAAATGGATTAGAAACACAAATTAGCAAATAGGAACAGAGGTTTGGAGAAGAGATAAAAAACAAACAAAAAACACAAAAATAACAAACAGATATACAAAGATAAATTTTCTAAAAAAAACTTGGCAAATTTTACATTAAGAAATAGAGACTAGGCCAACTTAGCCAGAAACTCAAGCATAAACTGAAAGGGCAGTACATTCAAGTTTATAATGGCCTACTGTTGATGCTAGGTAGATTCTGCTTCAAACAAAATGCCACAGAATAGCCCACAAGACAGGGATAAACTCCCTTACCCTCACAGACCAGTAGGAACTCTTAAAAAAATGCAATTCTTCTCAGGTATGTTTTTCAAAATAAGGGAAGGAGTTGAGCTTTTTTCGAAGGAGACAGGAGAACAAAAGAACAACTAGAAATGATACCAACAGTTAAAACACTTCAGACTTAATGTCAAGGATAAATCAAAAGGAGGATAATTCAATCTTTTAATAATTGTGGATAATTCCACAATTCCGTGTTTCCTCATATGGAATTGCTGATATTAAATGCATGTGAAATCTAAAAAATGAAGTTGATGCTCTAAAAATAAGAGCTATGTTAAGACAACTTTTCTGAGAATCGGAATAAAATCGATTAGCACAGGTGAATGCTAACTTATTTATATATGGTACATTTCTCTTCAGTAATGACACTGTAATAAAAGAAATAAAACCAAGAGCCCCAAGCTTGGCCAATGATGCCTCATCCATCTTGGGTCTGTTTCGCATATATCCATGGGCTAATGTCCTTTTCCAACAGTGAATCCCTAAGCTATCCCTCTCAGGTCACACATCCCAACACTTTTCTCTGGAACAGACCTGGAGCTTCACCCAGTTTTGTGGGAGCACCAAATTCAAACAAACACTTCCTAGTTTTATCCCTGACTGACGAACTGCTAAAACTTCTCCCCTCTAATCTATATAAGACACAGTTTCTGGGTCCACAGGCTCTTCTATGGCTCCTGAAATGTTTAACCTGTTGACCTGTGAGGCGTGTTGCAACTGTCTCTCAGGTGCTGTGAATATATAAACTTTCTTTCATACCCAATCATAAGAAGATCTTCAGAGAACAGACATATTAATGAAAGGAAGATATATTTAAAGGATCACACGAACATATACATACCACAGGTTGTTTTGTGATGTCCACCAGGTCCTTAAGATTGTAATACTGATGTTTCTCAAAAGCCGAAAAAAGCATATCTAAAACATATTGTTTATCAGCTCGAGCTCGCTTTCCATCTTCTTTCTTTTTCCTTTCATATTCAATCTATATGCAAAAAGCAAAACAAATAAAGGCATCAACTTAACATGCTTGCTCTGAAACCCAAGCATTCTCCTTTTAGTGATCCAGTGAGGAAATATCAGGTTTTAAGTTTCCAAGCTGCATGGTTTGGAACCTGGGGGTTCTCTGTGCAGCCAGTCTCCTCAGGCCTCTAGGCCTCGAGGTGGTAATGCTATCTGTAAGCCACTGTCATTATTTCCCAAAGTATTATGTAATGTGTTCCCTGCCCTCCCCCAAAGGTTTTCTGTGCCAAAACTGTATCAATTCAGTGTGGCTACTGGTTTGCTTGTTGATCAGAAGACACTAATTTGCCATTCCTTTGTCTTTGATTAATTGAAACACAGTAAAACAGTTCATCTAATAGATTGGGGGGGATCTAATATCAGGTAGATCACAGAAAGGACTCTTTGGGGAGTGAAAAGTTTGGGAAGCGTGAGTAGAAAGGAAAGAGCTGAGGCAGTAGTTCTCATCTTGACTTTGTGTGGTCTCTTGGACCAGGTTTCTTTGCCTGTAAGGTGAAGTAAGCTTACTAACGGAGAAGAGAAAACATATACTCGAGCAATCAGATATAAGCTAACCATTTTTCTGACATCCCCATTTTATCTTAAAAATTCATGTGAGGGTGGGCCACGGTGGCTCAGCAGGCAAGAAGTCTTGCCTGCCATGCCAGAGGACCCGGGTTCAATTCCCAGTGCCTGCCCATGTTAAAAAAAAAAAATCCATGTGAACTTAAATTCATCTTTATTTTTAACAAAAATAAAATGCCTCTCTGCCAAATAAAAATGACACTGTAGGAAGACATGTTATGCTTATCCAGTATTTCTGCACACCTCCAAGTGTGCCAGTTTGGGAGACAGTGGTGCTAAGAGAATGTGTAAGTTCTCTCTCATCCTGAGACTATTCATTTGTAAAAAGAAATTACCTTTTTACTGAAAACATGCAACTTTCATTCATTTCAGTTAAGTTTTTAATTGCTTTAGAAACACCTAATTTTCATAAAGCATTAAGAATTTGTTAGAGAAAAATATATAAATAGTAGCAGCCAACCTGGGCAATGAAGCAGGTATAGCAGAAGGTACCAGACAATAATCTCCTCTGCATCAACCAGAGTAACTATAGCCTGGGGACTAGCTTCAAAAATAATAAAGTATAATTGAAAACTTACAACTAACTCACTGCAAAAATTCCAGCTTCATGTAGTTAGGCTTACTCTTTAAAAAAAATTTTTTTTAAATACAGATTTGTTATAAAAAAGATAAGATTTAGTTTCCGCTGATGTTAAAATTAAAAATATATATCATACATAATCAGGGAATTTCAAATGAATGGTAAAAGGTAACTGACAACCTTGAGTATCCGTCTTTCAATGAAATAAAATGAGGAGCTAGACAAGGTGAAAGGACTAACAATCATTTAAAATTTTTTTGATAAGTGCACCTTGGGAGTAAAACTCAAAATTCCTTCATCTTTTCAGCAGATTAAGCATGGACTATAAGCTGGGCACTGTACTAAGATATGGGGGTAAATAAGGTATACCCTCCTTAGAGCTTATATATTAAAATGAACAGAGAGAGCCTTAAGCATTTTGCATGTAGTAATAGCAGACCCAGAACTACCCAGGATAAGATTAAGATTCTGAAAAAAATGCTGTTTGACAGAATGCTACAGTTTAGGAGGAATGAAATCCAGCCAGTCTTGGGATTTCCTAGGTGGGAGGGGCATGAAAAAGCACATGATGGGGAGCTACAAAAGACTGAGAAGAGCAGAGTAACCACGAGCTAAAAGGAAGCCCAGAGAGGAGAGGGCAGACAAACCTATGACTAAGGTGGAAATCCAAGTCTGCCCAATGAGGAGAGGAGAGAAAAGCAGATGAAAAATGCATTTAAGTTAAAAGGCAGAAGTGTGGAGACTGCTCCAACTGAGGGCGGAAGAAGGCTTGCGGAGATAGCTAAGATCAAACGGGGTGAACTTGAGGTCCATTCAAGAAAGAATTTTCTTTCTTTAGGGTCAAAAGAAGAATAGAACTAAGAGGATGGCTTTGGTGTAGATAAAGAAAACCTGACAGATGAGAAGGAAAACCCCCAAAAGTCAAAGCATCAGGGTCTTTGGATTAAAAAGTGGAATGATATAGTGGAATGCCTTAAGGGAATAATCAATATTCTAAGCCTTGTTTTGCCCACTTGAAACGGAATGGTTAATGACTACATTAACCATCTTGATTTGCTTGAGCTCCCACATTATCCAGGGGAGGACAGAGTCAATTGGGAATCTGAAGCAGCTCCAGCTTCACATACTCATGATCTCCTGAGTGCCCAGGACATTTCTCCAGATACAGCAACCACAAGTCTCCCAGAAAGAACCAGTTTAAGCTAATTACAGAAAAATCTGTTGGCAAACATCCTGCTTCTGTGGAATCTGAACTGGCTAGCCATCTCCAAATATACTGCCATTGATGAACACCCTGACTCTGTAGTAATTGAGCTGGCTAGCTATGCCCAAGGACACTGCCTTAACAATGCCCCACCCCTCCCAGATAACTCAAATAAGCTGTTCAAGTCCCAGGTAACCCATACAAGCTGCTCCCTAAAGCCCAACCACCGAGCAGGTTCTGATTCATAGCTCTGCTCCACATGCATGTTTGCTCTTGCTCAATAAAACCTATATTATTATGTTAGCAGCAAACTCCTCTAGCGTTTTTCCTTTCGGGAAGTTGGAACTTCAGTTCCTAAGTCTTTGGTTGCTTTGAGTTTAACACTACCAATGAATAAGATCTATCGTGTTTCCACTCTTCTTAAGTTGGTACAGCATTTGAACTGGTTTATGTTTTGGACTGCAGTGGACAATCTAGTAGGGAGGCCTGGTGAAAAAAGAAAGAGCCTGGACCCAGAGAATGGAGAAATTGAGATCTCTTTACTCTTGTAAGGTAGGGGATAAGAGAAATAACTGATATCTACAAATAGATCATGAAAGATCTAAGGAGGGGTGGGGAAGCCTACCCTTCCCACAGGCTTGAGGAAGATCTGGGACTTCATTTAGCTAAAAGCCACTGGTCTTCAAAAAAGACAACACAAAGAAAGTGGGTACCTTCTGGGCTAGCAAAAGCTCAGCCCCAGGCTTTTGTACTTTCTGTAGGGAACCAAAGCTGCCAGGATCTTCTGTCTGCCTCCCTCAGTTCCTAACTACTTTAATTCACTCTATAAAAAGATGTTTATCCTTTTAAGTCCTGGAAAGAGGAAATATGATGGCATCTCTAGCCCCTACCCTTAGCAGGATTTTCCGTGTGTAAAATGACTGGAGAAGTAGAAATATTAGTAGGAAAAAGTAACTTGAAAAAGTTACAAAGACATCTGCTGGTAAAGCAACATGGCCCATTTCTGAGAGGTCACATACTCAATAAGCAGTAGAAAGGAAAACTCCTTACTGGTTGTTATCAAGTCGTCGCAATCCCAGAGGTAAACGTTAGATACAAGAGGGCCTGAGTCACAGTGAGGCTTCAGAATAAATAAGAAAGGGACTTTAAAGTCAGTACTGGGTAGGATTAAGGGTCAGGTTGTGAACAGTGCTAATGAGAAGTAAGATAGTTATGAAGTTCTACCTTGGTTTTTAACAATCTGGCTGTAAATCCTTCAATCTCCAAGTGTTTGTATTGTGCGTATACTACATTACATTTAAAACTGGTGCCTGCCTACCTTAAATTAGAGGGGAAAAAAAAGACTATAAAAGATATGTGCATCTTTCTATGTTCACCATGTTTACCAATGGCTCAATTCCCAGGGCAGAGCAGCTTAACTCTACTTTTGATTAGTTAATAGAAACTCTTAAACATATAACCTGAAAACTCAGCATAGAAATTAACAGCAACAATGTCAAAAATAGAAATACTATTCCTCATCAGAGAAATTTAAGTAGTAGGAATTTAACCCTATATTTATTTAAGAAGAAAAAGTAAAATAGGTCTATCCTATGGGAAAATTCATAGAAAAACCTGTACCAAAACAAAAATTTTATTTTGTAGTATTAATTAAATCTTTTTTGGTAATGTTCAAGACCGGCTTATAAAACAAATTCTGCTCTGAGATATCAGGGTCATTCCAGTGTATGTGGAATTATAAAAAGGAATTCAAGTGAATTCCACAGTCATTCAATTATTAGCGCCTAATCTCATACTTAGGGCAAAACTAAAGTCTTTGAGGTAAATTTTCTTTTTTAAACTAAATGGTATAGAAATGGAAATCTTTAACATTATACTCACAACTCTGTACTACAAACAAAATAAATTTAAAAATAAACTACATTATTCACGGTCGCCAAAAGATGGAAACAAACCAAATGCCCATCAACAGACAAGTGGATCAACAAAATGTGGTATATACATACGATAGAATATTATGCAGCAGTAAGACAAAAAGACGTCCTGAAGCACATGACAAGATGGATGAGCCTTGAGGTCATAATGCTGAGTGAAATTAGCCAGACACAAAAGGTCAGATACTGTATGATTCCACATTTATGACCAGCATAAAGGTAAAATCAGAGACTTACAGAATTCAGGGGACTGAGAGAGATATAAAAGCGTATAGATGGGTGAACCGTTAGCTAATGAGGTTGAACTCCAATGTTAGGGAATAGATAGGAGCGAAGGTGATTCTCTAGTGGGTCCAGAAGTAATATTACCATATCGAAGGTGAACAAATTGAAAGGGGGTTATAGACTGACGTGTCCCACTGACTTACTCTAGAAATATGAATGAATTCTTATAAGAATTACTTCGAAAATATGATTCTTGTATAAAGAGTGTTTAAGTCCAGGGTACAGGGGGAAAACTGCAATTGCATGCTAAGAGCTATGTTCAAAAGAAACCATCAGCACTACCACAGCAACAGCACAGGTAAATAATGGGGTGAGGGACAAGAGTTAAGAGGAGGTTTGGATCTCCTATTTGGTGAGGGTGTGTTTATTGGTTTTCTGTCTCTTGGGAACAATGAAATTATGTAAAATTGAGAATGTTGATGGACTGTGGACTTTGGGCCCTCTACATGATGCCTGATGAATGTAGGTGGCTGAAGGGTGAACTGACAGAGAAGCAGATTGGCGAACGATGGTTTATACTTATGAATGAAGGTTCTGCTGCTACAGAAAGGAACATTGTTGTGAGGTATGCAATGATGTGCATGAACATGTGGGATATTTGGTGAGACAAAATAAGCCAGAAACAAAAAAACAACAATGGTATGGTCACAGTTAGAAAATGCTTATAAAAAAACAGGGGCCTAGATTGTAAGCTTTTAGAGCAGACACATTAAGTCTAGAGTGGTGATTATAATTTCTGGATTGTGAGAGGCTGTTTTATATATATAACCGGATATTTAGAGATAAGAACAAAGCCAAACAGTTGGGTTTAAAGTAATTCAGAACATAGGGGTAAGGAAGACAGTGTCTATATTTTAGAACCATGTGTACTCTTTGAGACCAATGGAAGAAAGATTTATTTGATATGAAATTTTCTGTAGTGCATAATCTAATTCAACCTATCTATAGCTCATCTGAACAACTGAAACACAGAGAGTACAGAATGAGAAAGAGGTCCTTTAATCCTGTATAGATTATTGTAATGCCTGGAAACATCCTAGAGTATATTAACCAGATAATCAAAACGTAGTGGCAAAGTCCCTTGAGGGAGGGGAGAAAGACTATGGAACTATTAAACCTTACCATCAGGGAATCCCCAATACTGTGTCAAACTTTAGGGACACCCAAATCAACAGGCTATGCCCTCGATCATGAGGCTTACTCTTGTGAAACTTACACAGGTAGCACAGAAGCTCAGACTACCTACAAGCATGCCTCAGAGTTACTTCTGGAGGACCTCTGTTGTTGCTCAGATGTGGCCTCAGTCTCTCTAAGCCCAACTCTGCAAATGAAATGGATATGATATCCAAGGGTGAAAGTCTCCCTGGTGACATGAGAAAGGACTCCCAGGGATGAATCCAGACCTGGCACTGTGGGATCAACAATTCCATCCTGGCCAAATGGGGAAAAAGAAGTGTAATTAATAAAGAATCAGGGGCAGAGATAGTTCAAATAGAATCAAGAGGCTAGTTGCTCTTGTGCAAGCTTCAGGTAGACCTTGCTACCTATCATAACCTGCCAACCCCCCAACCAGGACCATTTCAGCCAATCCTAAAGAACACCTAGGGCAATATATAAGATTCCACAAGGGTTCCAGGCATTAGAGTAACTTTCCAGAGACCTACAATCTCCAGATGGGTCCCTGGTTCAGATCAGTCCCAAAACCTAGTCCAGCCTTTCCAGAACATCAGATAGTTCCATCTCCCTACTCCAGATTAGTGACAAGCCCTTCCCATATCAAAAATTTAGAACTGCCATAGCCCAAACAGCCCTAAAGAGAAGGACGGAAAGATTAAAGGTGATGGTGGAATTATGCATAGAAGATAGGACTTAACAAATGAATATGAATGTTGAATTATTAAATTGATATATCTTTTAGTTTCCAGGATTTTAGAGCAGCTAGAAGAAAAAACCTAACATTGTGAGATTGTAACCCATGTCAAACTCTGAAATATGTTCTACAACTAATTGTGGTGCTGTGCTTGGAAATTTACAGCTTTGTGTATAGTTATTGGTCACAAAAAAAAAAAAAAAGGAAAAAAAAGTCGATTGTGATAATAAAAAAATATTTAAGCCCACTAGCCTCCTATATTTCAGAGCAGCTAGAAGAAAAAATAAGAGAGGATGGTATGGGAGCCCATGACAAACCCTGGGATCTATCCTGTAACCACTTTTTGAAGAGTGCTTTGAAAACTATTGCTTTTTTATTTCTTTGCCTTGTATATATGTTATATTATACAATAAAAAAAGTTTAAAAATAAATATACTACAAATGACAGGAACTAAGCTATTTAGGAGAAGACTGCAGTTTGGAGATAATTTTATTTCTTTGCCTTTGGGCATTTTGTTTCCCCCTGGTGCATGGGCACTGTTATACAGGTACTACGGAAGTCAGACATCTAACTTGTTAGCAGTTACTATGAAATATTAGGGAGGATGGGTATTGGATTAGAAATAGCTTGTAGAGTATGTGAATTTTAATTACCCATCTCATCCTGTAACTGAGTAGGAATAAATGTCACCTCAGGAAGCACTTTAATCTCCAGTCTCAAATTTTCATAATTCAAAAGAGCCATCATACTCAATTAATTTTACTTTCACAATAGAAAACAAATTATTCAAGACTGAAATACAGCCAAATGTTGAAAACCCACTGTGGATGTGACATATAGAAATGTTCAACCATCATTACTAAAACCTTAATCACTAACGAAAATGATAAATGCCACCCACTGCTGATTAAAATGTTATAATACAGATGTCTGTAAATTTCTAGACTGTTGTTTGCAAAATAGTTTGAATGCTTTGTCAAGCCAGTCTTTGTGAAGGCTTTTACCTTTAAAGTAAGCATGAATATTACGTTTTGAATATCATGGTTTTGAATTTAAAACCTTACCCAAGTATCTCCCCTCTACTCTATTTCTGCCTTGTGTGTCATTACCTCTTGGAAGAAAAAATGAACTCTAAATTTAGAGTTGGTCAGTAATTGGTGTGCAAAGCCAAATGGACCAAGCATGAGTATGTTTATAATGTAAACTACTGTGAGCAAATATTGCTGAAAAGCCTATATAACATAGTTCCATAGGCACCTATTTTTACCAGCAAAATTCAAAATTAATATATATAGTTTAAAGAAAACCTTAATTCTTAAAACTATCATAATTGACTGTCACATTGAAGAAAATATAGTATTCATAAACATTAATTTCTTTTTAGTTCCTGGAGGTGTCCCTCAAGATTTAATATAATCATTTTTTCCCTCTCTAATAACCAATTTTCTAGTAAAGCTTTTCTAGTTCATTACGGTCTTCTAAGAAGCGCTCTCGAGGGAAGGGAAGGAGTGGGAAGAGAAAGGGGAAGGGCAGGGTAGGGAAGGAGGAAGGGGGAAGGGAAGGAGAAAAGGGAAAAGGCGAAGGGGGAAAGGGGAAGGGGGAATGAGAAAGGGAAGGGGGAAAGGAAGGGAAAAGAGAAGGGGAAGGGAAAGGGGAAGGAAGGGGGAAGGAAAAGGCAAAAGGGGAAGGGGAACGGAAAGGGGAAGGAGGGGGGAAGGAAAAGGGGAAAGGGGAAGGGGAAGGGCAGGGAAGGGAAAAGGGAAAAAAGGAAGAGAAGAAGGGGGGAAGGAGGGAAATCTATTTTTTTTCAAGCTCTGAGGGGAAATGATAAAGACAAGAAGATAATTTTGCTTAAAACCCCTAGGTTTGGCAGAAAAAGACTTCCCAGTCTCATAACAGGTACCACTTTTCTCCTGTAACAGGAGAAGGTAGAGAGAACTAAAATACTCCTGTTTCTTTGGATCAATGGCTTCATGCTAGAATTATCAAGAGAGCTTAAAAAATTAAAAAAAAACTGGCCTCCTCTATATTGGATCAATTAAATTTTATCTCTGGAGGTATTTTTCTATTTTAAAAGCTCCCCAGGTGATTCTAGTGCACAGCCAGGGCTGAGAACAGACAACAGAGGACACGATTCCTTATCAGAAAAGGTTTCATTAGGAGAATGGTCACAAGAGACTACGGATTACATGAAATAACTATGAAATTTACACAAGCTAGATGATGATGGACACAAAACTCAACCAGGACAAACAGACAGAAGCACCCTTTCTTGCAGTCTGAGACTAGTCCCTACCAGTTGACTCTAAACAACTCTACCAGCAATAAATTTAAAGCATGAACTATGTGTCTATTCATAAATTGCAAAAATTTATGACTGTGCTAATATATACTGATATAAAGCATACACAAAAGACAAAACTTTTACAGGGATGAAATAAAATACATTAGTTTCAGAGTAAGTTTCAACTTAATTTGTGAAAATTACAAAACCCTTTTTTGTTTTGTGACCAAAGTTTAGTGATCTCGCTTCATGTTTTGGATGCTGAATTTTCAAACATAATTTGCAATAGCTTCATATTAGCAACAGCTCATGGAACTCAAGGTACAAAGTTGAGAGTTACTGTGCCAGTTACTTGCAATAGGCTGTGGGCCCTACGTGCCTACAGGCTACATTTCCAAGACTCCCTTGACAGCTGGTTTCCAGTGGGGGTGTGCCTCAGGAGAATGAAGTGGGAGAGTTTTCCTTCTTTTTTTACCACTTCAGGAGTAACTTTGGTGGCAGCAGTTTCCCGATATCTGGGTAACCCCCTACTACTTTTTGCAACTATAGTCCTTTCATTCTCTAGGTAAAATCTCTTTCTGCTTGAAATAGCTAGAGTTGTATCTGTTTCTCTGACACTAACTGGATCATCATTAAAGATGGGATGATGAGCCATATTTAAAATGATATTGATCATTTCATTTTACAGTGGTCAAGTTCTTGTCAGCCCTGATTGTTATTCTTTCTACTTCAAAGAGTATGACAGAAAGATCATTGACAAAGAGATCACTTTAGAAGCAGAAGAGTCGGTTTTTCCACTTTTTTGTTCATGTTTGCTTTATTAGTATCATACTTAATCTACAAGTTTCCCTACACAAATCTATTTAAGCCATGTGTTCCTTCTTTGAGATAAGTTTTGTTAAAAACAGATACTATAATCTGTAAATCCCTGAACCAAGCACCAAATGTAAACAGTTGAAAGTACATACAACAGTGAGGGCACACATATCTCTCCATGCTGCAATTTCAACTCTCCTGCTGAGAAACTACTGATCAGCATAGTGCAAGGGTGTTGGTGTCAATCCACATATTAAATATTCCTGAAAGTTACTTTCTTTTCTTTATTAGGTGACAAATTAGATAAATGCAAGTTCCAGAAAATTTCCCCTTGCCCCAATAGGTCCTCTTGTCAAACCCTACTCTGATGAGGGTTATTATTTCCCAAATTTTGTTTTCACTAGTTCAAAGGATGGAGAAAGAAGGATTTGGTGATCATGCTTACAAAATGCAGGAATGAATAAGTTCTCAAGATTTCCAATATTTAATATATTAAAATGTACAGCTAATTTTGAAGAGCAGAATCTACATTATATTGCCACATAATCCTTTTGTTGCAATTTTTTTTTTCACAGACACTTTCATAAAATTAATGCGTAAATAAAATCACTTTGGACTTTGGACAACGTTGACCTATATGAACTGGTTCAAGTTTCAGAAGATCCAAGGCAGAGGAAAGAGCACTTAGAATGAAATCTGGCAGATCAGATCTTAGTGAGGGGAGGATTTTCAGGACTGAGCTTTTAGGGAAGGGGTAGTCTAAGAGATAATGCTAATCATATGAATCTTTTTTACATAAAACTACTTTCTGTATGGTAAGCATAATAGGGTCTATATCCAAGGCAGTTTGTGAACTAAAAAGGCACATGAAATCAATGCTTAGATTAGCTCCAGGAACAAAGTAAGAGCTCAGATATTTGGAAATGATTGCACATATATAATATATACAATATATACATACGTGTGTGTGTATGTGTGTGTGTGTGTGTGAGATAGGTGGGTAAAAATTTCCTGGGAAAAATGAAAGGTGGTTACCTTCTGACCATTTGTAGAGATACAGTTTGACATACACATATCTCCCCCTCCTTTTTTTGTACATTGAAAGAACCTCAACTGTTAAGATGAAATGGGGATTTCATATTTCTATAGCTCCATCTGTTAAAACTTTGCAAACATTTCCGCATGATAATGAGCACATAATTTTTTATAGAATGGTTTATGTGATGTTCCTCAAACTTTAAAAAGCCAACATCTCCTTCAGGCAAATAACAATCAGTTTAAACATTTTTGTAAAAAGTCACATGGGTTTATCACCAGGAGATAAGGAGACAACACAACTCAACCCTTTGCTGTCTGTGTATGGATTCAATACGAGATGGGCAGTGACGACTGACCAAGAGACTGAAGGAAGTAATGAGACTGGTTGCTGATCATGACGCTTATCTGTCAATTACATAGTGATTTCTGGGCTGTAGAGCCAGCAATGAAGTTTGTAATTTATGCAGCAACTCACAGATAATATAACCTGGTAACTGGAATTTGAACTGTGTTATTGGGGAACTGTTATTATTTCACTAAAACACAGTGACTGAAATTCGTACCTATTACAACTGTGCAAAGAGGGGACTGCCTATACATACCAGGCATAGAGAAAAAAGAACATTTATCTTAAATATACAGCTCAGGGAACTGTCACAGTAAACATGGGGCACATCTGTGTTAAGGCTCCCAGATCAAGACACAACATCAGCAGCACCTTAGAACCCTTCATATTTCCTTCTACTACAACTATTCTGCTTCTCCAACTCCCAGCATAATCCTGAATGCTGAGAGCAAAAATTCATTTTGCCTGTTTTGTTCTTGAAGTAAAAAGCATGTTTACATAGCATGAACTTTTTTTGTGCCTGGTCTCTTTTATCCAGTGCTAAGTTTGTGAAATTCACCCTCTCGTTGTATGCTACCTCACTAAGTACCTATAGCATAATGTATTTATCCATTCAACTGTAGAAATGCCCTCGGGTAGTTTTCAGTTAGTGTTAACATTATATTCCTGCCTTTAAAAAAAAATAAAGTAAAAAAAAAGTGGCTTGGAAAGTTGTGTGTCCCTCTGTATTGCAGGTGGTCAAGGCACTATGACAGAGGCCCCTGATAACTTGACCGCTGAAGACCTTTCAAAATCTACAATCTATGATACAGAAAATAATAAAGATCTGACAGAATGAAGAAAAACATGCAGAAGACTTACATTGTACTGATGATTAGCAACAGGTTTGTAATTGGTCGTTACAACTTTGTCCAGCTGTCGTGACAGTCTTACAGGCTTGGAAGATTCTTCTATCTGCAATCTGAAATAAGAGAGGGTATAATTAATGAACGTACTTGTTTAGTACAGTTAAATCTGAAGAGTTTATTCCTATAATTCTTCTTATTCAATAAGTAACACTTAATACATACAAAAGTAACCTCAGAAAATAAAATAGACTTAATATAATGTTTCAAAACCACTATGAATAGATATGACTATATAATACAGAGACCAGTAACATAAGCTACACATACAAATCTATCTTTTTATAATTCTACAACTTACTTTATACTCAAACCTTAACTCTAAAACCAAGAAGCTAATCAGATTTAAAATTCTGGAAAAAATTTTGCATATGAAAACATTATTTTTTTTTGGCATGGACAGGCTCCAGGAATTGAACCTGGGTCTCTAGCATAGCAGGTGAGAATTCTGCCACTGAGCCACCATTGCATCACCCAAAAACATTATCTTTTTAAAAAAATATTTTTATTGAGAAATATCCACACATGTGCAGTTCAACCATATTATACAATCAATGGCTCACAATATCATCACATAGTTGTATATTCATCACCATGATCACTTTTAGTGCATTTGCATCACTCCAGAAAAAAGAAATAAAGAGTGTCCAGAGTGATGCCCTGATAAATCCCAGAGTGATTTGAACAGTGAATAAAAGGTATTTGCAGAGTCCCCTTGGGGGAATGGTGAGAAAGGGGAAAAATTCAACTTCCCCAAGTGGAGAAATCTTGATATTCTCACAAGCAATGGGGACAATCAAAGAAAAAAACTCCTCCCAAACTCATACATTCCATGTCCCTTACCCCTCCCTCTCATTTACCCACAGTATTTCAACCTACCCAATTTGAAAACATTATCTTAAATGACTTGGTCTAAAACTAACTGAGTTATTATTCAAAATTTGTACCCTTCGGTTAAAAGATAAACAGAAAGAGAACAGATAGGCACTTGGTGTCCACATGATGGTCAGTGGCTCCCTGACTGGCCAGTGCCCATAAAGAACACTGCCATATAACAAAAGTCCTAATGCACAATGCTGGTCTAGAAGCATCAAAGGACTCTACCTACATTAAAATATAACTCAAAATAGCTCTTCTATAAAAGGAGTCAAAGTAAATACACACCACCATATACAGTAGATTAAAAGTAATATTTGACTAGCACAGATATATTCATGGGAGGTTTTGTCTTTGACTAAATATGACATGATTCACACTCGATCATCTACTTTTTATAAAACTATCAGATTAACTCATTTGGTATATCAGTACAGTAAACCTACAATTGTTTTAAGGGGAAAAAGGTACAGTTTTCCAAGGTGAAAAATTTTAAAGAGATAAGCAGTATCACTGTAACTTTAGACTTCTCATTAGCAAAATACCAAAATAAAAGAATATAACATACTTAGTTATAGGAAAAAAATTGCCATATCTAAATTATAATTAAAGGGTAAGAGTGAAATAAAAGAATTTTTCTTTTTTTTGGACAAGTATACCATTCATAGTTCCTCACTGAGAGAACTACATCCAAGGCCATATTTCAGTGAGAAGGAGAAGGAATTCAGAAGGAACGTGTGGTACACAATAGGCTAGTGCACCTAGTGGGTAACGACAATCTCAGCAAAGAAGCTGCGACTATGTTAGAAAATAATCTATTTAACAAAAACAAAAGACTAATTTCAAGGGTGGCTGTTTAAAAAGAATATGGAACCAACATGAAAGAGGTTAGGAAGATACCAATTAAAACACTGCAAGATTCCTGTGTGTTCTCTACATTTTTTTTGGAATAAGCGTCTATTATTTTTATAACCAGAAAAGGAAATATGCCTTTTAAAGAAGAAAAACATCACTTTCTTTGACAGTTAGTTTGAAAGCCATAAAAATGTTGGTCATTTAAAGCAAGCAAAAGGAAAGAAATAACAAAGATTAGAGCACAAATAAATGAAATTGAAAACATGAAAACAATAGAGAAAATCAATAAGGCCAGAAGTTGGTTCTATGAGAAAATCAATAAGATTGATGGGCCCTTAGCAAGATTGACAAAAAGAAGAAGAGAGAGGATGCAAATAAATAAGATCAGAAATGGAAGAGGAGACATAACTACTGACCTCACAGAAATAAAGGAGGTAATAACAGGATACTATGAACAACTTTACGCTAATAAATACAACAATTTAGAGGAAATGGATGGGTTCCTGGAAAGACATGAACAACCAACTTTGACTCAAGAAGACATAGATGACCTCAACAAACCAATCACAAGTAAAGAAATTGAATTAGTCATTCAAAAGCTTCCTAAAAAGAAAAGTCCAGGACCAGATGGCTTCACATGTGAATTCTACCAAACGTTCCAGAAAGAATTAGTACCAATTCTCTTCAAACTCTTCAAAAAAATCGAAGTGGAGGGAAAACTACCTAATTCATTCTATGAAGCCAACATCACCCTCATACCAAAACCAGGCAAAGATATTACAAAAAAAGAAAACTACAGACCAATCTCTCTAATGAATACAGATGCAAAAATCCTCAATAAAATTCTAGCAAATCGTATCCAACAACACATTAAAAGAATTATACATCATGACCAAGTAGGATTCATCCCAGGTATGCAAGGATGGTTCAACATAAGAAAATCAATTAATGTAATACACCATATCAACAAATCAAAGCAGAAAAATCACATGATCATCTCAATTGATGCAGAGAAGGCATTCGACAAGATTCAACATCCTTTCCTGTTGAAAACACTTCAAAAGATAGGAATACAAGGGAACTTCCTTAAAATGATAGAGGGAATATATGAAAAACCCACAGCTAATATCATCCTCAATGGGGAAAAATTGAAAACTTTCCCCCTAAGATCAGGAACAAGACAAGGATGTCCACTATCACCACTATTATTCAACATTGTGTTGGAGGTTCTAGCCAGAGCAATTAGACAAGAAAAAGAAATACAAGGCATCAAAATTGGAAAGGAAGAAGTAAAACTATCACTGTTTGCAGACGATATGATACTATACGTCGAAAACCCGGCAAAATCCACAACAAAACTACTAGAGCTAATAAATGAGTACAGCAAAGTAGCAGGTTACAAGATCAACATTCAAAAATCTGTAGCATTTCTATACACTAGTAATGAACAAGCTGAGGGGGAAATCAAGAAACGAATCCCATTTACAATTGCAACTAAAAGAATAAAATACCTAGGAATAAATTTAACTAAAGAGACAAAAAACCTATATAAAGAAAACTACAAAAAACTGCTAAAAGAAATCACAGAAGACCTAAATAGATGGAAGGGCATACCGTGTTCATGGATTGGAAGACTAAATATAGTTAAGATGTCAATCCTACCTAAATTGATTTACAGATTCAATGCAATACCAATCAAAATCCCAACAACTTATTTTTCAGAAATAGAAAAACCAATAAGCAAATTTATCTGGAAGGGCAGGGTGCCCCGAATTGCTAAAAACATCTTGAGGAAAAAAAACGAAGCTGGAGGTCTCGCGCTGCCTGACTTTAAGGCATATTATGAAGCCACAGTGGTCAAAACAGCATGGTATTGGCATAAAGATAGATATATCGACCAATGGAATCGAATAGAGTGCTCAGATATAGACCCTCTCATCTATGGACATTTGATCTTTGATAAGGCAGTCAAGCCAACTCACCTGGGACAGAGCAGTCTCTTCAATAAATGGTGCCTAGAGAACTGGATATCCATATGCAAAAGAATGAAAGAAGACCCATCTCTCACACCCTATACAAAAGTTAACTCAAAATGGATCAAAGATCTAAACATTAGGCCTAAGACCATAAAACAGTTAGAGGAAAATGTTGGGAGATATCTTATGGATCTTACAACTGGAGGCGGTTTTATGGACCTTAAACCTAAAGCAAGAGCACTGAAGAAGGAAATAAATAAATGGGAACTCCTCAAAATTAAACACTTTTGTGCATCAAAGAACTTCATCAAGAAAGTAGAAAGACAGCCTTCACAATGGGAGACAATATTTGGAAATGATATATCAGATAAAGGTCTAGTATCCAGAATTTATAAAGAGATTGTTCATCTCAACAACAAAAAGACAGCCAACCCAATTACAAAATGGGAAAAAGACTTGAACAGACACCTCTCAGAAGAGGAAATACGGATGGCCAAGAGGCACATGAAGAGATGCTCAATGTCCCTGGCCATTAGAGAAATGCAAATCAAAACCACAATGAGATATCATCTCACACCCACCAGAATGGCCATTATCAACAAAACAGAAAATGACAAGTGCTGGAGAGGATGCGGAGAAAGAGGCACACTTATCCACTGTTGGTGGGAATGTCAAAGGGTGCAACCATTGTGGAAGGCAGTTTGGCGGTTCCTCAAAAAGCTGAATATAGAATTGCCATACGACCCAGCAATACCATTGCTAGGTATCTACTCAAAGGACTTAAGGGCAAAGACACAAACGGACATTTGCACACCAATGTTTATAGCAGCGTTATTTACAATTGCAAAGAGATGGAAACAGCCAAAATCTCCATCAACAGAAGAGTGGCTAAACAAACTGTGGTATATACATACGATGGAATATTATGCAGCTTTAAGACAAGATAAACTTATGAACCATGTAATAACATGGATGGACCTAGAGAATATTATGCTGAGTGAATCCAGCCAAAAACTAAAGGACAAATACTGTATGGTCCCACTGATGTGAACGGACATTCGAGAATAAACTTGAAATATGTCATTGGTAACAGAGTTCAGCAGGAGTTAGAAACAGGATAAGACAATGGGTAATTGAAGCTGAAGGGATACAGACTGTGCAACAGGACTAGATACAAAAACTCAAAAATGGACAGCACAATAATACCTAATTGTAAAGTAATCATGTTAAAACACTGAATGAAGCTGCATCTGAGCTATAGGTTTTTGTTTTGTTTTGTTTTGTTTTGTTTTGATTTTACTATTATTACTTTTATTTTTTTCTCTATATTAACATTCTATATCTTTTTCGGTTATGTTGCTAGTTCTTCTAAACCAATGCAAATGTACTAAGAAATGATGATCATGCATCTATGTGATGATGTTAAGAATTAATGATTGCATGTGTAGAATGGTATGATCTCTAAATGTTGGGTTAATTTCTTTTTTTCCGTTAATTAAAAAAAAAAAAAAAAAAGAGAAGGGATAATTGGAGATGAAGGGATACAGACTGTACAACGGGACTGGATATAAAAACTCAGAAATGGACAGCACAATACTACCCAATTGTAATGCAATTATGTTAAAACACTGAATGAAGCTGCATGTGAGGTATAGGTTTTTTGTTTTTGTTTTTTTTGTTTTTTTTTCTTTCTATTATCGTTTTAATTCTTATTCTGTTGTCTTTTTATTTCTTTTTCTAAATCGATGCAAATGTACTAAGAAATGATGAATATGCAACTATGTGATGTTATTAAGAATTACTGATTGTACATGTAGATTGGAATGATTTCTAATTGTTTTGTTAATTCTTTTTTTAATTAATAAAAAAAAAAAATGTTGGTCATTTAAAAATAATACATGTTCAACAATACGTTGTTTCATTTGAATGGGACTTGAAATTTCTTTGATTCAATAGAAAAGGAACTAAAAATAATTTCCATTTAAAATTCCTTTAAAAGCACAACTCTTTAACAAACTAATTTCTCAGATGAAGTTAATTCTACATTCACTTCTGCTTATTTTTAGGTATATAACACCAAATTATTCAGAAAATATCAGCTATCTATCAATGACTTTTTTTGTTGTGGAAAATTCACGTAAAATTCACCATTTTAAATATACAGTTTAGCGGCTGCTAGTACATTCATAATGTTGTGCAACCATTACTCACTATTTCATTCCAGAACATTTTCACTGCCCTCAAAGGAAACCCCAAATCCATTAGGCAGTCACCCCCATTCTCTTCTTACCCCAAATCCTGGCAACCATTAATTTACATTCTATATCTATGGATTTCCCTTTTCTGGACATTTCATATAAATGGAATCATAAAATCTGAAGCTTTTTTTATCTGGTTTCTTTCACTTAGCATGATGTTTTTAAGGTTCATCCATTTTGTAGCATGTATCAGTCTTTCATTTTTCTTTATGGCTGAATTACATCCCATTCTATGGATATACTGCATTTTATTTGTCCCTTTACCAGCTGATGGACATAAGATTGCTTTCATGGTTAGGTTACATTAAATAATGCTGCTAGGGACATTTGTATACAAGTTTTTGTTTGAATACCTATTTTCAACTCTCTTGAGTGGAACTGCTGGGTGACTTGGTAATTCTATGTTTAACTTTTTATTTATTTATTTATTAAAAAAACAAAGAAACAAAATAAAAAAACCATAATTAGTAATTCACAATATCATCACTTAGTTGCATATTCATCATTTCTTAGAACATTTGCATTAATTCAGAAAAAGAAATAAAAAGACAATAGAAAAAGAAAACACAGGAAAGAACAAAAAAAAAAGATTATACCTACCATACCCCTTACCCCTTGCTTTCATTGATTACTAGCATTTAAACTAAATTTATTTTAGCATTTGTTCCCCCTATTATTTATTTTTATTCCATATGTTCCTCTCATCTGTTGACAAGGTAGATAAAAGGAGCATCGGACACAAGGTTTTCACAATCACACGGTCACATTGTGAAAGCTGTATCATTATTCAATCATCCTCAAGAAACATGGCTAACGGAACACAGCTCTACATTTTCAGGCAGTTTCCTCCAGCCTCTCCATTACATCTTGAATAACAAGATGATATCTACTTGATGCATAAGAATAACCTCCAGGATAACCTCTCCACACTGTTTGGAATCTCTCAGCCATTGACACTTTGTCTCATTTCCCTCTTTCCCCTTTTGGTAGAGAAGGTTTTCTCAATCCCTTGATGCTAAGTCTCAGCTCATTCTAGGGTTTTTCTCAATCCCTTGATGCTGAGTCTCCGTTCATTCCAAGATCTCTGTCCCACGTTACCAGGAAGGTCCACACCCCTGGGAGTCATGTCCCACGTAGACAGGGGTAGGGTGCTGAGACGGCTCGCTGTGTTGGCTGGAGAGAGGGGCCACATCTGAGCAACAAAAGAGGCTCTCTTGGGGGTGACTCTTAGGCCTAAATTTTAAGTAGACTTGACCTATCCTTTGTGGGGTTAAGTTTCATATGAACAAATCCCAACACTGGGGGCTCTGCCTATAGCTTTGGTTGTCCACTCTGCTTGTGAGAATATCAAGAATTCAACTTGGGGAAGTTGAATTTCTCCCTGTTCTCACTACTTCTCGAAGGGGGCTTTGCAGATACTCTTCCACTCACTGATTGAATCACTCTGGGATTCATCGGGGCATCTCTCTGGACAAACCAACAAAATCTCATGTCTTACCTGAGATTCCAAGTACTTATGGCGTTCAATCAAGCTATCTACATAAGTTATATTAGGAAATGCACTAGTCGAAATACAAATTTTGTAACTAATAAACATTTTTTGCTTTAGTCTCACACAGAAGGTGACATTTTAAAATATTAATTATAATCTATTTTCAGTACCCTGAAATAATGGCATTCTTTTGTTCTTCCTCATGCAAAAACATTTTTAAAATTGTACCTTGTACATTTCACTATTATTATACACTCTAGGATTCCTAGATTATACCATCTCAATCTTTAACATCTATCTTTCTTTCTGATTTCATTTATGTCCCCAGCCCTCCTTCCTCTATGATTCTCCCATGCAGCTTCATTCAGTGTTTTAACATAATTATATTACAGTTAGGTAGTACTGTGCAGTTCATTTCTGAGTTTTTGTATCCAGTCCTGCTGCACAATCATTATCCCTTCAGCTCCAATTACCTAATATCTTACCCTATTTCTATCTCCTGATGGTCTCTGTTACCAATGACATATTCCAAGTTTATTCTCTAATGTCGGTTCACATCAGTGGGACCATACAGTATTTGTCCTTTAGTTTTTGGCTAGACTCACCCAGCATAATGTTCTCTAGGTCCAGCCATGTTATTACATGCTTCATAAGTTTATTCTGTCTTAAAGCTGCATCGTATGTATATACCACAGTTTGTTTAGCCACTCGTCTGTTGATGGACATTTTGGCTGTTTCCATCTCTTTGCAATTGTAAATAATGCTGCTATAAACATTGGTGTTCAAATGTCCGTTTGTGTCTTTGCCCTTAAGTCCTCTGAGTAGATACCTAGCAATGGTATTGCTGGGTCGTATGGCAATTCTATATTTAGCTTTTTGAGGAACCGCCAAACTGCCTTCCACAGTGGTTGCACCATTTGACATTCTCACCAACAGTGAATAAGTGTGCCTCTTTCTCCTATTCCTCTCCAGCACTTGTCATTTTCTGTTTTGTTGATAATGGCCATTCTGGTGGGTGTGAGATGATATCTCATTGTGGTTTTGATTTGCATTTCTCTAATGGCCAGGGACGTCGAACATCTCTTCATGTGCCTTTTGGCCATGTGTAGTTCCTCTTCTGAGAGTTGTCTGTTCAAGTCTTTTTCCCATTTTATAATTGGATTGGCTGTCTTTTTGTTGTTGAGTTAAACAATCTCTTTATAAATTCTGGATACTAGACCTTTATCTGATATGTCATTTCCAAATATTGTCTCCCATTGTGTAGGCTGTCTTTTTACTTTTTTGATGACGTTCTTTGATGCACAAAAGTGTTTAATTTTGAGGAGTTCCCATTTTTTTCCTTCTTTCTTCAGCGCTCTTGCTTTAGGTGTAAGGTCTATAAAACCGCCTCCAATTATAAGATTTATAAGATAGTTCCCTACATTTTCCTGTAACTGTTTTATGGTCTTAGACCTGATGTTTAGATCTTTGATACATTTTGAGTTAACTTTTGTATAGGGTGTGAGACACGGGTCCTCTTTCATTCTTTTGCATATGGATATCCAGTTCTCTAGGCACCATTATTGAAGAGACTGTTCTGTCCCAGGTGAGTTGGCTTGACTGCCTTATCAAAGATCAAATGTCCATAGATGAGAGGGTCTATGTCTGAACACTCTATTCGATTCCATTGGTCAATGTATCTATCTTTCTGCCAGTACCATACTGTTTTGACCACTGTGGCTTCATAATATGCCTTAAAGTCAGGCAGCGTGAGACCTCCAGCTTCGTTTTTTTTCCCTCAAGATACTTTTAGCAATTCGGGGCACCCTGCCCTTCCAGATAAATTTGCTTATTGGGTTTTCTATTTCTGAAAAGTAAGTTGTTGGGATTTTGATTGGTATTGCGTTGAATCTGTATATCAATTTGGGTAGAGTTGACATCTTAACTATATTTAGTCTTCCAATCCATGAACACGGTATGCCCTTCCATCTATTTAGGTCTTCTGTGATTTCTTTTAACAGTTTTTTGTAGTTTTCTTAGTATAGGTCTTTTGTCTCTTTAGTTAAATTTATTTCTAAACATTTTATTCTTTTAGTTGCAATTGTAAATGGAATTCATTTCTTGATTTCCCCCTCAGATTGTTCAATGCTAGTGTATAGAAACACTACAGATTTTTGAATGTTGATCTAGTAACCTGCCTCTTTGCTGTACTCGCTTATTAGCTCTAGTAGTTTTGCTGTGGATTTTTCAGGGTTTTCGACATATAGTATCATATCATCTGCAAACAGTGATAGTTTTCCTTCTTCCTTTCCAATTTTGATGCCTTGTATTTCTTTTTCTTCTCTAATTGCTCTGGCTAGAACTTCCAACACAATGTTGAATAACAGTGGCGATAGTGGACATTCCTTGTCTTGTTCCTGATCTTAGGGGGAAAGTTTTCAGTTTTTCCCCATTGAGGACGATATTAGCTGTGAGTTTTTCATATATTCCTTTTATCATTTTAAGGAAATTCCCTTGTATTCCTATCTTTTGAAGTGTTTTCAACAGGAAAGTATGTTGAATTTTGTCAAATGCCTTCTCTGCATCAATTGAGATGATCATGTGATTTTTCTACTTTGATTTGTTGATATGGTGTATTACATTAATTGATTTTCTTATGTTGAACCATCCTTGCATACCTGGGATGAATCCTACTTGGTCATGATGTATAATTCTTTTAATGTGTTGCTGGATTCGATTTGCTAGAATTTTGTTGAGGATTTTTGCATCTATATTCATTAGAGAGATTGATCTGTAGTTTTCTTTTTTTTGTAATATCTTTGCCTGGTTTTGGTATGAGGGTGATGTTGGCTTCATAGAATGAATTAGGTAGCTTTCCCTCCACTTCAATTTTTTTGAAGAGTTTGAGCAGGATGGGTACTAATTCTTTCTGGAATGTTTGGTAGAATTCACATGTGAAGCTGTCTGGTCCTGGACTTTTCTTTTTGTGAAGCTTCTTAATGACTGATTCAATTTCTTTACTTGTGATTGCTTTGTTGAGGTCATCTATTTCATCTTGAGTCAGAGTTGGCTGTTCATGCCTTTCTGGGAAGTTGTCCATTTCATCTACATTGTTGTATTTATTGGCATAAAGTTGTTCATAGTATCCTGTTATTACCTCCTTTATTTCTGTGGGGTCAGGGGTTATGTCTCCTCTTCCATTTCTGATCTTATTTATTTGCATCCTCTTGCTTCTTCTTTTTGTCTATCTTGCTAAGGGCCCATCAATCTTATTGATTTTCTCATAGAACCAACCTCTGGTTTTATTGATTTTCTCTATTGTTGTCATGTTCTCAATTTCATTTATTTCTGCTCTAATCTTTGTTATTTCTTTCCTTTTGCTTGCTTTGGGGTTTGCTGTTCTTTCTCCAGTTCTTTCAAGTGGACAGTTAATTTCTGAATTTTTGCCTTTTCTTCTTTTCCGATATAGGCATTTAGGGCAATAAATTTCCCTCTTAGCACTGCCTTTGCTGCGTCCCATAGGTTTTGATATGTTGTGTTTTCATTTTCATTCGCCTTGAGATATTTACTAATTTCTGTTGTAATTTCTTCCTTGACCCACTGGTTGTTTAAGAGTGTGTTGTTGAGCCTCCACGTATTTGTGGATTTTCTGGCACTCTGCCTATTATCAATTTCCAACTTCATTCCTTTATGATCTGAGAAAGTGTTGTGTATGATTTCAATCTTTTTAAATTTGTTGAGACTTGCTTTGTGACCCAGCATATGGTTTATCTTTGAGAATGATCCATGAGCACTTGAGAAAAAGGTGTATCCTGCTGTTGTGGGATGTAATGTCCTATAAATGTCTGTTAAGTCCAGCTCATTTATTGTAATATTCAAATTCTCTGTTTCTTTATTGATCCTCTGTCTAGATGTTCTGTCCATTGATGAGAGTGGGGAATTGAAGTCTCCAACTATTATGGTTGGTGTGTCTATTTCCCTTTTCAGTGATTGCAGTGTATTCCTCATGTATTTTGGGGCATTCTGATTCGGTGCATAAATATTTATGACTGTTTTGTCTTCTTGTTTAATTGTCCCTTTTATTAATAGATAGTATCCTTCTTTGTCTCTTTTAACTGTTTTACATTTGAAGTCTAATTTGTTGGATATTAGTATAGCTACTCCTGCTCTTTTCTGGTTGTTATTTGCATGAAATATCTTTTCCTAGCCTTTCACTTTCAACCTATGTTTATCTTTGGGTCTAAGATGTGTTTCCTGTAGACAGCATATAGAAGGATCCTGTTTTTTAATCCATTCTGCCAGTCTATGTCTTTTGATTGGGGAATTCGGTCCATTAACATTTAGTGTTATTACCGTTTGGGGAGTACTTTCCTCTACCATTTTGCCTTTTGTATTTTATATGTCATATCTAATTTTCCTTCTTTCTACACTCTTCTCCACACCTCTCTCTTCTGTCTTTTCGTATCTGTCTCTAGTGCTCCCTTTAGTATTTCTTGCAGAGCTGGTCTCTTGGTCACAAATTCTCTCAGTGATTTTTTGTCTGAAAATGTTTTCATTTCTCCCTCATTTTTGAAGGACGATTTTGCTGGGTATAGAATTCTTGGTTGGCAGTTTTTCTCTTTTAGTAATTTAAATATATCATCCCACTGTCTTCTCGCCTCCATGGTTTCTGCTGAGAAATCTACACATAGTCTTATTGGGTTTCCCTTGTATGTGATGGATTGCTTTTCTCTTGCTGCTTTCAAGATCCTCTCTTTCTCTTTGACCTCTGACATTCTGACTAGTAAGTGTCTTGGAGAACGTCTGTTTGGATCTATTCTCTTTGGGGTACACTGCACTTTTTGGATCTGTAATTTTAGGTCTTTCATAAGAGTTGGGAAATTTTCAGTGATAATTTCTTCCATTAGTTTTTCTCCTCCTTTTCCCTTCTCTTCTCCTTCCGGGACACCCACAATAGGTATATTTGTGTGCTTCATATTATCATTCAATTCCCTGAGTCCCTGCTCATATTCTTCCATTTTTTCCCTATAGTTTCTATATCTTGTCAGATTTCAGAGGTTCCATCCTCCAGTTCACTAATCCTAACCTCTGTCTCTTGAAATCTACCATTGTAGGTTTACCTTGTTTTTTTCATCTCTTCTAGTGTACCTTTCATCCCCATAAGTTCCGTGATTTGTTTTTTCAGACTTTCCATTTCTTCTTTTTGTTCATTCCTTGCCTTCTTCATATTTTCCCTCAATTCATTGATTTGGTTTTTGATGAGGTTTTCCATGTCTGTTCATACATTCTGAATTAGTTGTTTCAGCTCTTGTATCTCATTTGAACTATTGGTTTGTTCCTTTGACTGGGCCATTTCTTCAATTTTTCTGGTGTGATTTGTTATTTTTTGCTGGCGTCTAGACATTTAATTACCTTAATTAGTTTATTCTGGAGATTGCTTTCACTTCTCTTACCTAAGGTTTTCTTGCTAGATGAATTTGTTGTCTATCTGTTCTTTGACCTTCAGTTCAGCTTTTTCCAGACCTCTAGCTTACGTTTTGTTTAAGAGAGGATAATTTTTCAGTTCTTGTTTTCTTGTTTCTTGCCCTGCTTGTTCGGTGCCTTTTCCCTCCCCACCCTTAGGAGGGTCTATGTAGGTATTATAGACTCCAGCCGGGTTTTCCTGGACTGAACTGGCCTCCTATCAGGGGGAAGGAGTCACCTGCGTCAGTTTTCCCTGAGGGTGAGACCCAGCAGGTTAAAAGACTTTCCTGTGAAGTCTCTGGGTTCTGTTTTTCTTATCCTGCCCAGTAGGTGGCGCGCCTGCCTGTGGGTTGCACCAGCAAAAGATGTTGTGGCACTTTTAACTTTGGAAGACTCTCCCTGCTGGGGGCATGGTAGAGATGGAGGAGAGGTTGTAGGCTGGTTTTAATGGCTTCAAATTGCCAGGCCCTGGGGTCTGAATTCCTTGAGAGAAGGATTCCACCTGAGCTGGGCTTCACCCCTCCCCTGGGGAAGGCACAGGTGGGAGACAGCCCTGAAAGCAGCCGTTTCTGCCTATGCCTGGGGCAGTTGCAGCCCGAGAAGTCCCACCGCTGAATCCATAGGCTGCCAAGTCTCCGCAGAAACACAGCCACTAAAACCTCTGTTTCCTCCCCTTTCCTCTTTTTCCATGAGCCCAATGAGCGAACTCCGCCTTGATCAGGTTTAGAGTCTCTTTCCTCTCCCTCTGGGAAGCCAACTGTGGGGGCCAGGCACCGGGCGCCAGCCACCGCAGCTTGGGGAACTCATGGTTTTGGGGAGGATTGCAGCCAGTCCAGCTGGTCCAGACTGGGGTACGCTGTGTGTCCAGTTACTGACGTGGCTCCGGGAGCTGTTCTGTACTGTTTCTGGTTATTTAGTAGTTGTTCTGGAGGACGAACTAAAATGTGCACATTGCTAAGCCGCCATCTTGGCCCCTCCTCTCTCTATGTTTAGCTTTTTGAGGAACCACCAAACTCTTTTCCACAGTGGCTGCACCATTGTATATTTCTACCAACATGCAGGGGTCCAATTTCTTCACATTCATGGTAATACTTGTTCTTTTCTTCCTTTTTTTTTTTAATAGAATTTTTCTTATTATAGTGATCCTAGTGGGTATGAAGTACTTTTGCTCTGTATTTCCCTAATGATTAATAATGTTAAACATCTTTTCATGTGCTTATTGGTCTTTTATATACTTGAAGAAATGTCTATATGTCCTTTGACCCATTTTAAATTGAGTTCACTTTTTGTTATTAAGAACTCTTTATATAGTCTAGATATTTAACCCTTATCAGATATATAATTTGCAAATATCTTCTCCCATTTCACTGGTTGCTTTCTATTTTCTTCATAGTGCCCTTTGGTATACAATAGTTTAAATTTTGATGAGATACCCGCTTTTTCTTTTGTTGCTCATGCTTTTGGTGTCAAGTCTAAGAATCCACTGCCTACTTAATACAAGGGTCCTGACGACATTATACCTATGTTTTCTTCTAAGAGTTTCTGGTATTAGCTCTCATATTTAGGTTGTTGATTCATTCTGAGCTTACTTTTGTACATGGTGTAAGGCAGGGGTCCATTTTCATTCTTTCGTATGAGGACACCCAATTTCCAGCACCACTTGGCACCCTTATTAAAAATCAATTAGGGGCAGGCCACAGTGGCTCAGCAGACAGAATTCTCATGTGCCAAGCCAGAGACCTGGGTTCGATTCCCAGTGCCTGGCCATGCAAAAAAACAAAATCAACTGGCAATACATACATGGATTCATTTGTAGATTCTCAATTCAATTCCAGTGATCTGTATGTATATCTTTATGCCAATACCACACTGTTTTGACTATAGTAGCATTGCAGTAAGTTTTGCAATTGGGAAATGTGAGTCTTACAACTTTATTCTTCCTTTTTAAGAAAGAAAAAATTGGCTATTCAGGGTAACCTTCTGATTACATATGAATTTTAGGATTAGGATGTCCATTTCTGCAAAAAAGGCAGTAGGAATTTTGATAGGGATTACACTGAACCTGTAAATCAATTTGGGCAGTGTTTTGATTTGCTTATGCTGCTGGAATGCAATATACCAGAAATGGAAGGGCTTTTAAAAAGGGAATTTACTAAGTTGCAAGTTTACAGTTCCAAGCCTATAAAAATGTCCAAACTAAGGCATCTAGGGAAAGATGCCCTGACTCAAGAAAGACCAATGGGTCCAGAACACTGGTCAACTGGGAAGGCATATGGTTGGCGTCTGCCAGAGTCTTTGGTTTCCGGTTTCAAACAGCTTCCCCAGGGACATTTTCTTTCTGCATTTCCAAACATATGGGTCTCATGCTGGCTCTGATGGCTCTGTTGCTTCTGAAGTTTTTCCAAAATGGTTCCCTCTTAAAGGACTCTAGTAAGCAATCCCACCTTGAATGGTGGAAACACATCTCCATGGAAACCTCCTAATCAAAAGGTCCCACCCACAATTGGGTGGGTTTTATCTCCATGGAAACAACTTAATCTTCCAAAAAGAGCCCAAACAAGGAATACTGAATCAGGATTAAAGAACATGACTTTACTGGGGTACATAACAGTTACAAAATGGCACAGGGAGTAATGCCATGTTAACAATACTAAGTTTTCCAGTCCATGAACATAGAGTGCCTTTCTATTTATTTAGGTCTTTGTTGGTTTCTTTCAGCAATGTTTTATAGTTTTCAATGTACAAGTCTTATATATCCACGGTTAAATTTATTCTTAGATATCTATTTTATGTTTTTAGTTACCATCGTAAATGGAATTTTCTTAATTTCATATAAAAATTGTTCATTTCTAGTATATAGAGACACAACTAATTTTTTTTTTTTTTGGTGGGGGGGTGCATAGTCCAGGAATCAAGCCTGGGTCTCCCGCAAAATTTCTGTATGTTGATCTTGTATCCTGAAACTTTACTGAATTTGTTTATTTGCTTTTCTAGGGTTTTGGGTTGATAAGATAATGTGATCTACATACAGAGAGAGTTTTACTGCTTCCCTTCCAATCTGGATGCCTTTTGTTTCTTTTCCTTGCCGAATCATTCTGGCTAGAATTTCTAGTACAGTGCTGAAATGGAAAGAGCAGACATCCTTGCCTTCATCCTGATTTTAGGGGTGAAGCTTTCAGCCTTTAATCAATAAGTATGATATTACCTGTGGATTTTTTCATAGATGCCCTTTATCAAGTTGAGGAAGTTCTGTTTTATTTCTAGCTTATTGAGTGGTTTTAAAATTTCAAATCATGAAAGGGTATTATATTCTGTCAACTGTCTTTTCTATATCAAATGAGATGGTCATATGTTTGTCCCCCCTTCATTCTGTTGATGTGTTATATTAGATTGACTAATTTTCACATTGTGAATTCCTTGTATTATATTCCTGGGATAAATCCTACTTGGTCATGGTATATAATTTTTAATATATGCTGGATTTGCTAGTATTTTATTGAGGATTTTTGCATCTATATTCATAACATATGATTCTGTAATTTTCTTTTCTTATATCTTTGTCTGACTTTGGTAATAGGGTAATACAGGTCTCAGAATTAGATATAAAATGCTCCTTCCCTCTCTATTTTTTGGAAGAGTTTGACAAGGATAGGTGTCAATTCTTGTCTAAATATTTATGAGAATTCACAAGTGTAGTGTCTGGTCCTGTTTATTTATTTTTTTATTAGTAGTTTTTTGATTACTGATTCAATCTTTTCTATTTCTTCTTGAGTCAGTTTGGGTAGCTTGTGTTTTTAGGAATCTGTCCATTTCATTTAGGTTATCTAATTTGTCAGCATACAATAGTTAACTATATTCTCTTACAATCCTTTTCTTTCTGTAAGATCTCTACAATTGCATTTTTAAATGTGAACTCTAAAATAATGTTTTGTTTTTACCGTGTTCCCAAGTCATTTCTCTACAAAATATAAAGATTTCAATTTTCAACTATTTTACAAAGTGTAAGAAAAGCATTCTGAACATATCTTTAGAAACTTAATGTTTATCCAACCATAGATAATATGCACAATATTAGTTTGCTTTACATGTGCCAGACATACTTACTATGAACATGGATTATATTAACATGTTTTTAAGATCATGAAAGGACTAACTAGAGAGTGATATAGGGATGTCTACCTAAAGATGGACCTGGACTTATCCTTCAAATGCCTTTTACTCTTCTTGAGATGAAGTATAAGCTCCTTCATATATGACTAAGTCCTTTGGGTCTGTCCCTACTTATCTTCACAAACTTATCCATGATTTCCCAACAACTGCCTTAGGTTGCAGCTGTGCCATGTCATATTTTAGAATGACCCTCTTGCTGGCAATCATTCAGCAAGAATTTATTGGATGCTTATCTCTGCCAGGCACTATGCTAAGAGGCTACAGATGCAGCAATAAAGAAAAGACTTGCTCTAGTGGAGTGTATGGTCTAGAGTGGAAGACAAACAAATATTTATAACTAATTAAATGCAGTACTGAAGAGGGACTGGGGTTGGAATTTACAACAACTGAATGAATGCTGATATGAACTAAAGCGTGCCCCAAGGTGTGTAAAAGGTAAGAGCTGAAGTGTGATTGCTCAGGCTGATGAGAGGTTAGGCAAAAAAGATTACACAGAAATAACTCCTCCAAGTTGAGATGTCTCAATGCTATTGAGATAAACCTTTTAAGAGAATAAAGTGATTGAAAGTAGATAGAGGACTGCTTGTTAAGTGTCGGAGGAGGACTAAGAATGTGCGACATCTTGAGAAAAAAATATATAACTAACTGACAGCCTGTTTCTGAAAACATTTCTTTGTGTTCTAGCCCCTGCCCTATCCACTAATGCAATCATTTCTCAGAGGTTTGATCTCTCTAAATGGTAATCCACCTATTATGCTGTCATTAAATTATCTTCTTTGTTTCAATAATCTCACTCCACAATTTGATCTTATGAAATATTCAAAGAGGGAAGTCATACTAGCTTTCTTCCAAATTGAATGATTGTTCCTATTACATCATAATTAGAAAGTTCCTCAGGGTTGCAGTTTGTTTAGATAAGTATTAATCTTTATAAACGGTAGCTTATTCTTGTATACGCTTATACGTGAATTTATTTGTAGCTATGGCATCTTGATTCAGGTTAATGTAGCATACTTTCCTTTCAATTCTAATACCACAGTGCTAAAAGCCAATTCCATCATTCAGACCACGATGCCATTTATAACTTCAAAGTCTTTTATCTTTTAAGTACATAAAGGAAAGCACTGAATTAAATCTTTTTTTTAAATAAAGAGCTCATATAAAAATTTAACTTTCCTATTATACATTTAAAAAGTCAATTCCATGGTTTCTGTTTTAATAAAAAGTGGAAATTTTATGATTCAAAACACAAAAGGTTAATTTATGGACTGAAAGATAACTTATTTTTTTAAGAACCAAATCTTCAAATACTTTATTTTAATTAACCACGAACAGTTTAAAATAATTTAGCAGGGTTCTTTACTTAACACTAAATAATTCATTTAACATTATCTCATGAAGTGTCAGAACAATTTGCAACTCCATTTCAGCACTGAAGAATGCACTAAATTAAACTTATTGACCTTGACATGCCTTCAAAGTAAAAAAAAAAAGGTTTATCGGGGTTTGTTCAAAATAATTTGGCAAATATTTGGTTTGTAAAGCAGAAGAGCAAACTACGGAGGTCATAGGCTGGACTGGGGGCAAGCTGAAAGTGTCACTGTCCTGACCAATTTAAAAAACAAGACTTTTTTTTCAGAAAATTTAAAAATACTTTGATATTTTCAAGAAAGAGTAACAGAAAGACAATAGTCTTAGAAGCAGCCAGGCTTTGTTTAACCTTAGTTTGATAAACCATTAAAAAAAAATACTTGATGCAATTCAGGAAAATTCAGAATATACTTACATATTCTTAGAAGGCTATTACTGACCATATCTTTTTGTATCTGCCACAGGCATAGAGGAGGTATTAATATATCACACTTACCCATTTGTCAAAGTTACTGAGTAACACATTTAGTCAAGCTTGCATTCTAATGAAATAAAACTCCATTATAAAATCCATAATTTTCAAGTTTAGGTAACACAGAGTTGGATTCCTCTTGGAAATTCAACTTGGTGAAGATGAAAGTAGTTCCTGAGTTATACTGCCAAAAATGCTAAAATAGCATATATAATTGAGAAAAATAAAATAAAACATAGACATCTGTCTTATGGAGTAGCTTAGATTCAAGAAGATTCATTTTAAAGTGAATTTATGTAAATTGAAATCTAGAGAGGTAAGCAGGAAATAAAGAATGTAGGATACTGTAGGTTGTTTTAAGGATTTTCTTCTAATCTTAGAAGGTTAACGGAAAATCAGAATATACTGAAGCAGGGAAGTAATCAAATTTGAGTTTTTAAAATACTGTTCTGGCCAATACATGCAGAATGGATTGTGTGCTGGTTTGAAATGATGTATAGACAGACCCTAGAAAAGCCATGTTTTAATCCTAATCCCATTTTGTAATGGCAGCCTATCTAATCCCTATTCAGCATTGTATATTTGAAACTATAATTACATCATCTCCCTGGAGATGTGATATAATCGAGAGTGGTTGTTAAACTGGATTAGGTGATGACATGTCTCCACCCATTTGGTGGCTCTTGATTAGTTTCTGAAGTCCTATAAAAGAGGAAACATTTTGGAGAGAGAGATTCAGAGAGAGCAGAGCAGAACGACATAGCCACGAGAAGCAGAGTCCACCAGCCAGCAACCTTTGGAGATGAAGAAGGAAAATGTCTCCCAGGGAGCTTCATAAAACAGGAAGCCTGGAAAAGAAGCTGGCAGATGTCTCCATGTTTGCCATGTGCCCTTCCAGATAAGAAAGGAACCCTGAACATGCTCACCCGTCCCTTTCCAGATGAGAGAGGAACCCTGACCATGTTAACCATGTGCCCTTCCACTTGAGAAACCCTGAACTTCATTGGCCTTCTTGAACCAAGGTATCTTTTCCTGGATGCCTTTGATTGGACATTTCTACAAACTTGTAATTGGGGCATTTCTCGGCCTTAGAACTGTAAACTAGCAACTTACTAAATTTCCCTTTTAAAAAACCATTCCATTTCTGGTATATTGCATTCCGGCAGCTAGCAGACCAGAACAGATTGGAATGGGACAAGAAGGGAGCTGAACGGCTGGGAAAGTGATCACGCTAATAGAAAAGAAAATACTTACTTAGAATAGGATGAGGGTAATGAATTAGAGAAAGGCAGACAAATTCGAGAAATATTTTGAAGGTATATTCAACAAATATTGGTGTCTAACTGAATTGGGGGCTAAAAGAGAGGGAAACGCATTAGAACAACGTAGAGCAGGTTTCTGGCTTAAGCAACTATAACCTACTAAGGTGGACAGCCTCTTCTCACTACAAAACTGTTTCTTACAGGATTCACCACAATTTACTAGAATATTTGTAAAGAGATACTTCATTTTAAGACCTAGAAAAACTACTCTAGTTGAAAATAATAAGAACTTAAAAATTAACACCCTGTATTTTAAATTCTTAATGTGTTACATAAAAATAAGAACTTTTCTTTTCACCCCACTTAGATTAAAAAAGATACAAATATCCAATGTAGAACAGCTTCAAGAGCACCTCATTTCTCTAGACAAGGCATAAAGATAAAAAATTATCATGTGCATAAAATTACTTTATTTATCTGTTACTATTACAAGGAAACAGAATCAACTTACAGAATTAGTTTTTCAAGGGTAATTATTTAAGAATTAGGTGTATCTCACATTTCTTCCCATCAAGGAAAATGCCCAGGGATACATGACCTTGGAATCCACACACTAATGAAATGATTATAACTCTAAAAGTAATAATAACAAACACTTACAGAGCACTTACTATTTGCTGGAGACCACGTTAAGAACTTCCTTTACCGACATCATCCCTATTTCCCTTTTTCTTCATAGTTAAGCAAAGCCAGAACTGGAATTCACTTCTCTTTTACTCCATGGGTTTAACCAGTTACTCAGTACTTTATATAGTCTTATAAAAGGCACATAACAAAATAAAATCTTCACTTTAAGATCCCACTGAAAGGAGGAAATACGAAACTTTCCCATTTGGGGAATTCCTGATATTCTTGCAAGCAGTGGGGACAATCAATTCAATAGGCTGAGCCCTTGATCTTGGGGTTTACCCCTATGAAACTTATTTCTACAAAGGAGAAACTAAGCCTACTTATAATTATGCCTAAGAGTCACTCCTAGAGAATCTCTTTTCTTGCTCAGATATGGCCTCTCTCTCTAAGTCAATTCGGCAGGTGAAGTTACTGTCCTCCCCACTACATGGGACCTGACTCCCAGGGATGAGATGAGACCTTGCTTCATGGGATTGAGAAAGCCTTCTTGACCAAAAGTGGGAAGAGAAAAATGAGGCAAAATAAAGTGTCAGTGACTGAAAGATTTCAAATGGAGTTGAGAGGTTATCCTGGAGGTTATTCTTATGCATTATAAACATATCCCTTTTTAGTTATGGTGTATTGGAGGGCTAGCAGTACCTGAAACTGCTGAACTGTATTCCAGTAGCCTTGATTATTGAAGACAATTGTGTAACTATATAACTTTCACAATGTGACTATGTGATTGCGAAAATCTTGTGGCTATTGTATCCTTTATCCAGGGTATGGACAGAAGAGTAAAAAACAAACAAACAAACAAAAACATAAGAACAAAAAGTAAATAAATAATGGCGGTGGGGTGGGAATAAAGGGTAAAAAAAAAATTGGGTAAGTAAATAAGTCAGATACAAAAGGATGGTCACTGTATGATTCCACTTTTATGACCATGGTAAAGGTAAAATCAGAAGCTTATAATACAGAATATAGGGGACCTAGAGAGATACCCAGAAGCTTGAGATGGGTGAACAGTTTGCTAATGAGGTTGGACTTAATTGTAAGGGAATAGACAGAAGTGAAAGTGGTTCACTAGTGGGTCTATAAGTAATGTGAATATGATTGAAAGGGGTTGTATAGACACACGAATTAACACTACAAATATAAGTAAGTTCTTACATGAACAACTGCAAAGGTAGAAATCTTGTACAAAGAGTGTGAAATTTAGGGGAGAGAGAGAAAAATGTTATTGCATGCTATGGGCTACGTTTAACAGGGAAACATCAACAGTACCTCAGCAATACCGGGGGTGCAAAATGGGGGGAGGGACAAGAGTTAGGGGAAGGCTTGGATTTCCTATTCGGTGAGAGTATGTTTATTCCCTTGGGAGCAATGAAATTAGCTAAAATTGAGAGTGTTGCTGGACTGTTGACTTTGGACATTATACATGAGACCCAGTAGATGAAGGTGGCTGAAAGATGCACTGACTGAGAAGTAGATGGGCAAACAACGGTGTAAACATATGATCGAACATGGTGCTGCTACAAAAAGGAATGAAGTTGTGAGGCATACAATGATGTGAATGAGCCTATGGGACATTTGGTGAGGCAAAATGGGCCAGAGACAGAGGAGCAAGTGTTGTATGATTCCACTCAGAAAATATTTATAAGAAAACTGGGGCCTAGATTGTGGGCTCTTACAGCAGTCATATTTAGTCCAGAATGGTAACTGTTACTTTCAGATTTAGATTTTATATATGTATAACCTGGTATTTAAAGATAAGAATGAAGCCAATTGGATTGGGATGAAAGTAATTCAGAATACGGGGGTAAGGAAGACATTGCCTATATTTTAGAACTTCACTTATTCTTTGAGACCAAGAAAAGAAAGTTTTATTATGTCCAAAATCTAAATTTTTCTGTAGCACATAATCTAACTCAACCTGTCTGGATAGATCATTTAAACAATCCAAACACAGGGAGCCCAGATAAGAATGAGGGCCTTTGATTCTGTACAGTTTAATGTAATACCTGGATACATTGTACCAGGGTATATTAAGCAGAAAATAAAAAAGTATTGGCAAAGTCCCTTGAGGGAAGGGAGAAAAATTATGGAACTATTAAACTTTACCATTGGGGAAACCCTAAGTACTGTGCCAAACATCAAGGACACCCAAATCAATAGGTTAAGCTCTTGATCTTGAGGCTTGCTCTTGTGAAACTTATGTATGTAGCAGAGAAGCTTAGCCTACATATAGGTATGCCTAAGAGTCTCCTCCAGAGGACTCTTTTGTTGCTCAGATGTGGCTTCTCTCTCTCTCTTTCTCAGCTCATCTCTGCAAGTGAAATCATTGCCCTTTCCCCTACGTGGGATATGATACCCAGGGGTGAAAGTCTCCCTGTTGGCATGGGAGATGATTCCCAGTATAAGCCTGACCCTGGCACTGCAGGATCAACAATACCATTCTGATAAAAAGAGGGAAAAGAAGTGTAACAAATAAGGCGTCAGCGGCTGAGAGAGTTCAAATAGAGTTGAGAGGCTACACCGGAGGTCACTTTTACGCATGCTTCAGTTAGACACTGCTACCTATCATAATTGGCCAAACCTCAACCAAAACCATTCCTGCCAATCCTAAAGAATATCTAGGGTACCATACAAGGTCCTACAAAGGTCCCATGCACTAGGGTAATTTCCAGAAACCTACAACTTCCAGATGGGTCCCTGGACCAGATAAGTCCTGAAATGTAGAGGGGCCAGCCTTTCCAGAACATCAACTAGCTCCATCCCCCTATCCCATATTATCAACAGCCTCTTCCAACATGAAACAGTTAGAAGAGGCATAGCCCAAATACCCCTAAAGTAAGGGAGAAAAATCAAAGGTGATGGTGGAGTTATACAGAGAAGGTCAGGTTTAACAAATGAGTATGACAGCTGAATCATTATAATGATATTTCTTTAGTCTCCAGTACCTTAAAGCAGCTAGAAATAAAAACCTACAATTGTGGAATTGTAACCCATTCCAAACTCTGAAATCTGTTCTCCAATTAATGGTTGCGATGTACTCTGAAATATATTGCTTTTCTGTATATATGTTATTTAAAGAGATGGAGGAGTATAAAAGAGAAGATAGGATTTAACAAATGAGCATGACTGCTGAATGATTATATTTCTGTTGGTCTCCAGTGTCTTGGAATAGCTAGAAGAAAATACAAAAAATTGTGAAACTGTAACCTATACCAAAGTTTAAAATCTGTCCTATAACTACCTGTTAAAATGTACTTGGAAATTTATTAGCTTTTTTTTGTATATATATTTCACAATTTAAAAAAGTGTTTAAAAAATTAGGTAGATTGAAATATTAGTGGTCAAAGAGAAGGAGGGGTATGGGGTATGGAATGTATGAGTTCTTTTTTTCTTTTTTTGGAGTGTTGTAAATGTTTTAAAAATGTTCATGGTGATGAATACACAATTATGTGATGATATCGTGAGCCTCTGATTGTGTACTTTGGATGGACTATGTGTGCGAAGATATTTTAATAATAAAATATATATATATATATATATATATATAGAGAGAGAGAGAGAGAGAGAGTATATATATATATATATATATATATATATATATATATATAGAGAGAGAGAGAGAGAGAGAGAGAGAGAGAGAGGTATCCCATTGAATTGAGGACTTGCTTTTAAGATGGCAGTGAGATAGATGCTTCAGGGCTCCATCCCTCCACGGAAACTTTCTAAAAATTCTAGAAGACAGTTAAAGGACTGCAATAACAGGGCAAGTGATGAATCAAGGAAAAGGCCATTTAAAAGCTGAAGGATCTCATGGACCCTGGTTGGCCCCTCCCTACACTGCGTGGAGCTGGCCTGTACACCCATTGCAGACCTCTGGCCTTGGTTTTAGAGTGAGGAGAGTAACCCTCATGCACATACTGGGAGCTTTCCTGTCTGGCCCAATCTGCCTGGTGTTGGCCTGAGAGACTCACTGTCCCAGAACTTGCCCTGTGTAGAAGGCAACTCACTAAGTTCTACAGAATGCTGTGAGAGAGCCTTCTAATCGTGGTTGTCTGGTACAAAGGACTGCTGGCAGTAGAACATACAGTGCAGTGCCCTGGTATTTAAGCAAACTGCTTCCTTAGAAAGAGAGCATATTCCTATTCGCATGAATAGGGTAATTCTTCAGGCCAAATGTGTTTGCCCAAGACAAGATACATGCACAGAAAGGACCAGGGAGGTCCCTACCGTTTGGTCTGGAGCTATTTTCAAAAGACAATGTTAAGGGTGCATGGGTGGTTCAGTGGTAGAATGCTTGCTTTACATGTGGGAGACCTGGGTTCGATTTCCAGACCATGCCCCTCCACTCCCCCCCAAGTCAATGTATAGATAAACCCTGAAGGAGAGCACTCACACAGGTCAATCTGCAAAGATTGGGAAAGGTGTTTTATTTTTTGTCTCTCTTTTTTTTTTTGTAGTTAGCTCCTGGTAGTCAAGGAGAGCTCTGTCATAACGCTAGCTAGAAACAAGCTTAAGGGATAGACCTCTCAGAGTCTAAATTCCAGTGATAACACTCTAAAATATCAAAATGTCCAGGTTTCCACATAAGTTTAAAAAACATAAAGGGAAACAAGAAGGATTGCCTAGACAAAGGAGAAGATTAAAGCTTTAGAAACCATCACCGAGGAGAATCAAACCTGGAACATTCTAGACAAAGACTTTAAAAATTGCCCTAAATATGCTGATAGAGCTAAAGGAAAACATGGACAAAGAACTACAGGAAATTAGGAAAACGGTAGATGAACATAAAGAGAATATCACTGGAGAGATAGAAATTATGAAAAGGAACCAAACAGAGCTGAAGACCACAGTAACAGAAATAAAATTTCCCCAGGGTTCAGTAGCAGATTGGAGCTAGCAGAAGAAAGCATCAGTGAACTTGAAGAGAAGACAAGTGAAATCATTCAGTCTGAGGAGCAAAAGGAAGAATGATAAAGAAAAGTGAACAGCGCCTGAGGAATGGGTGGGACATATCAAGCATACCAATATATACATTGTGAGTGTCCCAGAGGGAAAAGAAAGAGGAAAAGGGTCAAAGAGAATATTCAAATGAATAAAGGCTGACAAATTCCCAAATGTAATGAAAGACATGAATATATACATCCAAGATCCTCAACAAACTCCAAACAGGCTAAACCCAAATAGACCTACACTGCACCATGTTATAATCACACTATTGAATGCCAAAGATAGGGAATTTTGAAAGGTGGAAGAAAGAGGCAACATGTCACATACAAGGAAGCCTCAATAATATTAAGTGTTGATTTCTTACTTTAAACCATAGGGTGCTAGAAGGTATTGGGAAGACATATTTAAAGTGCTGAATCAAAAAACCCTGCCAACCAAGAATTCTCTATCTGGCAATAGTGTCTTTCAAAAATGAGGGAGGAATTAAGATATTCCCAGATAAATAAAACCCGAGGAACTTCATCACCCCTACACCAGCCCCATGAGAAATTCTAAAGGGAGTTCTGCAGGTCGAAAGGAAATGACGCTAGGCAACTGACTAAAGACACATGAAAAAATAAATATCTTTGTCAGCAAAGATAATGAAATAGGTAAACATAAGTACTAGTACTATTATATTTTTGATTTGTAAACCCACTTTTTACTTCCTACAGGATCTAAAATACAAATACATAAAATGTAAAGATAAATCAACGGTTTTGGATTTAAATGTGGGGAGATGAGGGGATACAGGAATATAGTTCATGTACGCTATTGAAGTTGTTAAATTGATATCAAAGCGAACAAGATTATTAAATCAGTGTAGAGTTTCTGCTTCTTGTGGAGGGAAAGTTCTAGCAGGATATGGTGGTGAGGGCACGGCAACATTATGACTGTGATTAGTCCCATTGAATGGTATGCTTGTAAGGGAACGAAATGGCAAGATTTATTTTGCATACAGGTTTCCACAACTAAAAGAAGAAAGAGAGAAACTAAAGAGATAATGACAATTAACTGCTATACATGATACTGGATGGCCTCTAAAAATGGAGGAGAAAAGGCTCAAAATCCCATTGAATTTATTTCAAAATAAGTAATTTCTCTCTGACATTTACCAACTTGCCTATAACTAATCCAAATCCATACACACATACACTCACACATGCACAAAGAAGGGCCCAGTGCTCTTAACAGCAGTGAAAAGCAGGGGAAGAGATCCCTACAAAGTCCACGTCATTAGGCTGTAACCACGGGCCATAACTATCCTTTTGAAAATGATTTAAAGATCCTTTGTTATTACTAAAACTCATTAGAAATTATGTTCCATATTAGGAATTTAATTTTCCAAATTACTTAGTATTTTGGAAATATAAACTTCATGCTAAAAAAAAATACCATATACCACTCCCACCCCCGCTCATATTTTATTTATTCATTTATTTTCAAGGGCAGGCACCAGGAATTAAACCTGGGTCTCCGGCATGGCAGGCAAGAATTCTGCCACTGAGCCACTAACGCACCATCCTGCCTCCCGTACTTTAAAAGATGAACATTGTAAGACTCGACAAAATGGGAAAAAAGCTAAATCCTAATGCTCTAAGTTGTTGGACGATCTGGGAAGAGAAGTTGAGAAATTTAGTTAATAAATTCTCCATTTATCTTACAAGTAAGTATAGTGTTTCTCAATAAATATTTGCTGAGAAAAAGAGTGAATGATACCTTTTTGGGACAAAAGATCATAAAGGCAAAGGCAGAATTCAATCTTTAAAAATACCACAATAATGCTTGATTTTATATATGCAGACCAAATAATGCTGCCTTGCTAGTCTGGTTATCAACAACAGAATTAAACAATTTCAAAAAGCATTGAACAACAAGTGTTTCCACCAGCACCTGCCAATATAGACTCATTCCATAATGTAAATATGATATTAGCATTCACTTATCCTTTGTGCTACAGTTATACCTGATTGCCATTTACGCTATTCTTAGAAATGACCATTTTTAGAAAAGAATGTGTATTTTCTTAAGATTCTGATTTTATTTTTAAAAAGGAGAGAATAAAGCAGTGAGAGAGGTATACAGTATCTCCCAAGGGGGAGGAGACTGCCATTTGTAGGGTGAGAGAAGCAGTAAAGTCCCGTGGCAGGGAGAGGTGGAACAGCCATGCAGCACTGGGTCCATCTATGAGTGAGAGCACATCCGTTTGACCTAAGTCGGTTAGCAAAAGGGGAAGCTGCCAAGGACCCAGCCTTGGGAGTTGGTGGTCAGCAAGGCTGGGAGAAAGGAAAGAGGAGTTAATAACAAGGGTAACCAGCAGGTGACTTACTAATACAAAGGGTTCGGATAAAGCCTAACTTTAAGACCCTGCATTTAGGAAATGAAGAGCTTTTGAAAGAAGAAAAAAGAAAGAAAGTATCAATATTTGGGGACTAGGACAAAAAAAGCCTCTCAGGGGAATGTAATAGTAAGTACATGCTAATCTATTAGTATGTGGATCTGAATTACAATAAGTAATTGTCAAGTAATCAAGTTTTTTTGTGGCAGAGTTATTAGAAAGATTACAGATGGTAAATATTAGATTACTTAGAAAAGTGTTTTGTACAAAAATTTATTAATTTGTAAACTTCATGACAGCAAGAACCTTTTTATATTCCTAGGGCCTTGAACAGGTATGGAATATGAATAAATAAAAGAGAAAGACAAAGAAGAGAAGAAAAGGTTTAAGCTGCCTTTCATCAGTGATGGTAATCTGGTTGTCATGTCACATGTACATTTAGCTTTGGCATTTAAGAGAGGAGGCTGTAAAATCCGCTAAGGTTTAGATTTTCACTCTGTAGGAGATACTGAATAAAGAAAAATACAAGCATCATCTACCTGCATGCACTGTCCAATATGGTAGATACTAGCCAAATATGGCTATTTAAATTATTTAAAATAAAGTAAAATTACAAAAATCAGTTCTTTAGACACGGCAGCCACATTTCAAGTGCCCAGCAGTCACATGTAGCTGTAGATACCACACTGGACAAAGAAGAGACAGAACTCCCTCTTTCACTGGAGAAACCCTACAGGAGAGCATGGGAGGACCACAGAGGCAAATGTTTATAGGGGGCTGTCAAGTAAAGCACAAGGCAACAAGGCCTCAGCTCCTTCTGATTATTATTCTGAAGGAAGAATGTAGGCCCATTGTTACCAGCTCCTCAATTATTAAAGAAAAGGCAGAGGGGCCAGATTTTTATGTAACATCACTTGCTTATTAAACCTTGTCAACTATTTCAGTTAAAAAACACCCCCTTAAAAAACTAAAAACATAATACTAGCTGTATGAGGCGACTAGTTAGCAGCCTGATAATCTATATATGTATATCCTGGGGTTTGCTTTTTAAAAAAATTATTGTGGCAACATAAATACAACATAAAATTTCCCATTCTAACCATTTTTTAAGCTTAAACTTCAGCGCCATTAATCTCATGTGCTACTATTACCACCATCCATTAAAAAAACTCTTGAGCTTTTAAAAGCATTAACTTCCCACTCACCCCCCACACATACATACACATCTGGTAATCTCTAATCTACTTTCTGTCTCTATTAATTTGCATTTTGTAGCTATTTGATACAAGTGAAAAAATGTTATACTTGTCCTTTGCCATCTGGCTTATTTCACTCAACATGATGTCTTCAAGGTTTATTTATTCACGTAGTAAGTAGGACGAATCAGAACTTCATTCTTTTTTGCGCCTGAATAATATTCCATTGTATGTATATACCACCTTGTCTTTAATCCATTCATCAGCTGATGGACACTTCGGTTGCTTCCACTCTTTGCCAAATGTGAATAATAATACTAACACTGGTGTACAAAAACCTGTTCGAGTTCCTGCTTTCTATTATTTTGGATATATACCTAGAAGTGGGATTTCTGGGTCATATGGTAGTTCTGTACTTAATTTTCAAGGAACTGCCAAACTATTTGCCACAGTGGCTACACATTTCACATACCCACCAACAATGTACGAGGGTTTCCACTCTCTACATCTCTGCCAACATTTGTTCTTTCCATTAAAAAAAAAGTCATTCTTGGGCGGGCCGCGGTGGCTCAGCGGGCAAAGTGCTTGCCTGCTATGCCGGAGGACCTCGGTTCGATTCCCGGCCCCAGCCCATGTAACAAAAAAACGGAGAAACAGAATACAATAAAACAAGAAAATGTTTAAAGATGTTTCCCTTTCTTCCTTCCTTCCTTCCTTCTATCCTTCCTTCCTTCTCTCTGTCTTTCCTTAAAAAAAAAAAAAAAAAAAAAAAAAAAAAAAAGTCATTCTAGTGGATGCGAAGTGGTACTACACTGTGTGTGCTGGTTTGAAAGGATGTATGGACCCTAGAAAAGCCATGTTTTAATCAAAATCCCATTTCATAAAGGCAGAATAATCCCTATTCAATACTGTATGTTTGAAACTGTAATCAGATCATCTCCCTGGAGATGTGATTTAATCAAGAGTGGTTGTTAAGCTGGATTAGGTGAAGACATGTCTCCACTCATTTGGATGGGTCTTGATTAGTTTCTGGAATCCTACAAAAGAGGAAACATTTTGGAGAATAAGAGATTTGGAGAGAGCAGAGAATGTTGCAGCACCACGAAGCAGAGAGTCCACGAGCCAGCGACTTTTGAAGATGAAGAAGGAAAATGCCTCCCGGGGAACTTCATGAAACCGAAAGGCAGGAGAGAAGAAGCTAGCAGATGACACTGTGCTCGCCATGTGTCCTTCCAGATGAGAGAGGAATCCTGACCGTGTTCACCATGTGCCTTTCCAGATGACAGAGAAACTCTGACTGTGCTCACCATGTGCCCTTCCACTTAAGAGAGAAACTCTGAACTTCATCAGCCTTCTTGAACCAAGGTATCTTTCCTTGGATGCCTTAGATTGGACATTTCTATATACTTGTTTTAATTGGGACATTTTCTCAGCCTTAGAACTATAAACTAGCAACTTACTAAATTCCTCTTTTTAAAAGCCATTCTGTTTCTGGTATATTGCATTCCGGCAGCTAGCAAACTAGAACACTGTGGTTTCTCTAATAGCTAATGATGTGGGCATTTTTTCACGCGCTTATTGGCCATCTGTATGTGTTCTTTGAAGAAATGTGTATTCAAGTCCTTTTCCCATTTTTAAAATGAGTTGCTTGCCTTTTTGTTGTTGAGTTGTAGAAGCAGGTCTCCATATATTCTAGATATTAAACCCTTATCACAAGTATTCTTTCCAAATAGTTTCTCCTATTCTGTAGGTTTTCTTTTCACTTTCTTGATAACAGCCTTTGATACACAAAATATTTTAATTTTGGTGAAGTTCAATTTTACTTTTGCTGCTTGTGCTTTGGAGGAAAAGTCTAAGAATCTATTTTCTAATACAAGGTCCTAAAGATACTATAAAATATTACAGTTTTAATTCTTTTTTTTTTTTTAACATGGGCAGGCACCGGGAATCGAACCCGGGTCCTCTGGCATGGCAGGCAAGCATTCTTGCCTGCTGAGCCACTGTGGCCCACCCTAGTTTTAATTCTTATATTTAGGTCTTTGATACACTTTGAATTAATTTTTTCTGTATGATGTATGGCGGGAGTCACATTTCATTCTTTTTCCATGTAAATATCCTGTTATCCCAGCACCATTTATTGAATTTCTGTTTGTTTGTTTGTTCTTTTGTTTTGGGATGTGCATGGGCTAGGAATCGAACCTGGGTCTCCCTCATGGCTTGAATTAGTTTTTGTTTTTTGTTTTTTTTAAGAAATATATATATATATATATATATATATATATATATATATATATATATATTATTACATGGGCAGGCACTGGGAACCGAAACCGGGTCTCTGGCACGGCAGGCGAGAATTCTGCCACTGAGACACCACTGCACCACCCTTGAATTAGTTTTTGTATATGGTGTGAGGTGGGTGTCCACTTTTATTCTTTTGCCATGTCAATATCCAGTTTTCCCATCACCATTTGTTGAAGACACTATTCTTTCCCCATTGAGTGAACTTGGCATCCCATGACAAAACTCAACTGGTTACAGATATGTGGGTTTATTTCTGAATTCTCAATTTGATTACACTGGTGTATATGTCTGTGCCTGTGCCAGTAATGCACTGTTTTGATTACTATAGCTTTGCAATAAGTTCTGAAATTGGGAAGTGTGAGTCTTCCAACTTTGTTCTTTGTCAAGATGGTCTTAGCTATTTGCGACCCTCATTCCACACCAACTTAACTGGTTTTCCCATTTCTGCACAGAGGACTGCTGGAATTTTGATCTGGATTGTATCAAATGTGTAAATTGCTTTGGGTAGTAATGACAACTTTTTTTTCTTCAGGTCATCACACTTTTAATACGAGTATTCATTCGGTGGTTTTTTTTTAAAAGGAAAAGAAAAAGTTTCATATTATTTCTGTCTCTTTGCTTTCTGACTTCATCCACTTGTCTTTGTCATTTCTCTTTTTTTTTTAGTGGGAATTGCTTTTTCTCTAATAAACAAACTTTCAGAATGTTCTACACTTTTTGAAGCAAATTTTTAAGTCCCTGCTTAGGTTTACTGACATTCTTCAAACCAGGATTTGAGTCTTATTATTTTGATTTTTCTTTATTTACTGAACACATGACACTGAGTTTCCTTTCCATTAGTTCAGAAATTTCTAATTTCAGAGAAAGATGAACAGCATCTGTATTCTCAAATAGTACATAGCCAAAATCTTTGTCAACTCCAGTAACTGGGTCTCTCATGACCCTCACCTCTACAACAGTCTCACAGACCAGAAAATGTTGTGCAATAGCAGATATGTAAGGGAGATTCCCCACAAATACTGATCTCTTGTCCCTTGATAAGGTCTCAGATGTGAGATCAACTCTAACATGAAATCCATCTGCAATTTGGGCTCCACTGCTTTTCAGTGCTTTTATAGCAGCATTCTCATCCTTAAATACAACGTAAGTTTTCTGATCAAGATGAGTTTTACATTTTATTGCTACTAATCTTTGGATAAAGTCTCATGCTGGAATCAGAGAACGAAATCATACAGATTCTATTTGTCTATACTCTTTAAAAGATGACTTCTGCTTCTTATTACATGTGATGGGCAAATTCCCAAGAAATAGAGTTCTCTCACTCTTTTAACCTTTCTTCCTCTTGGTTGATTTTAGTTTTCTTTCTTTGATTTACAATTGTGTAATCTACAACAAGTACTTTTCTATCTGCTATTTTAATACCATAACCAGATTGAGAACTTTTTGCCCTTGTTTCTGGTGAATTTCTTTTTCTAAATCAGCACATGCTAGAGCACTTTCCCTGTTTGCCAACTTTTTGTCGGTGTCAGAAACTTTATTCTCCACTTTCATTTTTTTTGCAGGTTTGTGCAAAAGTGGTCTTTGAATTTGGGAGGTACTTTCTTTTCATCCAGTTTCCTTTTAAAAGTTTGAAGTTGTGTTTAAGATCTCATTATTTAGAAATTCTGACCCTAACAGATTATTTAGCTGTTTTTCTAAATTTGCATCTTTTTGTCCCATTGACATAGCTAGTAGCAAAAAATACTTAAAAATAATCATATCTGCTGCAGCATTCCAACTGCACTTTAGAAATCATGCCCTGGGTGGTAAGTTGCCGGATATGACCTTACTTGTTTTAAATTATGTTCTAATGGGCCATTCCTAACAGAACCCAGTAACTTACTTTAGGCACAGGCACGTACATGGGCTGAACTTGGGGCTTGAAACAGGTAAAGAGGGCCAATCTGTACTGCTTCTGGAAGGGTGCTTGCTGTGGAATAAGCTACCGGCAACTTGATCAACCAGATAGTCCACCGTTTCATAACGGTGAAAACTGTCATCTGGATTCTCTCCTGGACTCGGCATTTTACTTTTCCTTTCATTTGTTCTTCCCTTCCAAGGCCATTCCAGTAGTGATATCTTAATGATACTGAGTCTTCCAATTCATGAACATAGGATATCTTTCCATTTATTTCAGTCTCCTTCAATTTCTTTCAGCAACGACTGACAGTTTTCCATGCACAAATCCTTTACATCCTTGATTAAATATTTTTTTCAAGTACATCAAAACAAATTTATTAGTGGTAGAACATCAATAATCCAGACTACTCTACAGCATTATTTGAACATAATCAAACTCCCATGATGTTCACAAGCTAAAGAAAAACGCCTGGGTAATAAGTAGAGAACTGACTAACATTTGGTACAATGACAACACAAAAATCACTCCATGCAAAAAGATATGAGTTCTAAACTAGGAGGTTGCTCCCTTGCAGTGTCTCACAAAAACTATGAGGCAGAAGTTTAGTTGAAGCCTGAAAGTCATTCCTAATCTTGATTTTAATGCCATTTTATGGCATTTTTCATCAAGGAAATTCTAAACAGATTTCAACGTCCCTAAGTGACAGAAATATGGCAGGTATCACCTTCCATTTCTAAGTAAAGGAAACATGGCAGGTATCATCTTCCATGTCTTCGTGATATCTTCCATATAAAGGATGTGAAGGATTCATGCATAGAAAACTGCCAATCAATGACAAATCTGTCATTCCCACCCTTGATCTTAATACCACTCTATGGCACCTTTCATCGAGGAAATTCTGAACAGATTTCAACATCCCTATGGGAAGGAAGCATGGCAGATATCATCTTCCATATCATGATGTCCATGAAATCCACATGGTATAATTGACCTTAAATGGCTAAATAGTGTCTGAAGAAGAAGAGAGCTGTATCTTTGAGACACCTGCAGTTTGACTTGCAAACTGGATATGGAAGTCATAGATGGAGAAGAAATGGCATGATGACATTCCTTTTTTATGATGTCTGTTTTCCTGCCTATAATCACACTTTAATTACTCTGGGCAATGATCAAGATTTAAATTTTGCATTGCAAAATGTAAAAAGCATTAATAGAAAAAATATCACCACTTGTAAAATTTGGAAAATGCAACGAGAGAAAAGTGAAAGAGAGAAAAAATATTAGTACACACAAACTCAAAAGAAAAAAATAAAACATCTGCTTTTCATCAGCAAACACATTCAAAGCTAGGGGTGGCAGCAGAGGATAAGTTAACTGAAGTATTCTAGCGTTTAAAAATTCTTACATCCAGCTGCTTTGGTCAACCAAAGCTCTACAATGAACTTCTACAAAATATACAATGATATATTTTAATAAAATTGCATTTAAAAAATATATATATATAGAATGATGTCCATGAAATCCACATGACATAAGAACCTCAACAGCTTCAGAATTTCAGCTGTCACAGTTACAATACCATCTAAGGAATATTCCTGTATAATTCTTCCACTTCCAGTTCTCACATGCATTCATGGATGGGATTATCAGAAAGGCCTGTCTTCACAGCCTGAAGACACAGCTCCAGGTGGCACACCTAAATCACACCCATACCATCACATATTTTCATGGTTTGAGGCTGGGCTGCCCACGCAGCAACCGCTCCAGGCCACACACCAAGATGTGCCTGCTTGAGTCCCTCAGCCTCGCTTCACTGCCAGCCGCTGCTACCACCATGCCCTACATCCACACGGCTGCCAGCTCCAGTGGCCTGTGGCCCGCCCATGACAGCCACCACATGCCCAGGATGCCCTCCTCATCGTGCAGCAGCTGCTCTGCCAGAACCGTGAGCGGCAGTGATCACAGCAGCCTCATAGCCATTGAACCACCAGCGCAAAAGAATGAGGATAAAGTTGAGGATCCATTCTTGATTAAATTTATTGCTAGATATTTTGTTGCTATTGCAAATGGAAATATTTTCTTGACCAGGCTGGTTTATTTTTAAAGAAAGCAGCAGCAAATAATAATTACTACTAGAAGTAGCAAAGTAACGACACAAGTGGGTAATAACCACTGGCATCAAGACTATGGTTTAATTGAATGACTAGCAATTCCCTCCACCTCCATTCCCATGTTCCCATCCTGAGGAAAATTCATGAGTTGGCTCATCCTGAGCAGAATCCATGAGTTTGCTGATGAATTCTCCTAGATGGGTCTTGTGGGAATACACCTCACTTGGTGGTCAGTCAAAGAATAAAAAAATACCTCCTATATAATATAAAAATTTGACCATTTTTACTTATAAGATCCACAATTTCATACAGATCAACCTATCAACTTCCTCTTTACGGAATACTGAATTGAATTCTTCTATATGAGAATAATATAATTCAAATAATGATTCAATCTCAGCATAATCATGACTTGCTCATGACCACGCAGCTTGTTAGAGACAGTGTGGGGTGGGTAATCCGAGTTTCCCGATTTCTTGACCAGTGCTCTACCCTCATATCATACTGTATCTTAAATATAATGAAGGAATTCAGGTGCCTTTTGATAGTCTGGTAAAGATAAGCAGCCTCAACTTAAAATTTATTTTGTCTACAGTATGTTCATTACATCAGCTAGCAAGATGTTCAGAAGGAGCCTATACCTAGTGAGGGGATGATGATTGATCCCAGACTTTTGGTATGTGTTGAGTAAGGTAGAATAATGGAGACTTTTGTGTCTTTTTTTAAAATTTTAATTAGTCTATCTTCTGTTTTTCATTGAAACAATATTAGACTGTCAATCCCTTATCAAATCTTCACGTATGAAATTTGATGAGGGATTAGCAATAAAACACCCATGTATTAAAGAGTATATATACTTCTGTCAGGTATACAAAGTCTCCACTAATCAGTCCAAAATATGAACATCTTACACCTTGTGGCCACACATTTCTATAATCTTACTTAGTTTCCTTTCCTCTCGTAATCTACTTCTTATCTGAAACTTGAAAAGATGTTCAGTGGATACCTTTAACCTGAGCAGTATTGTTACTTCTGAGTCACCCAGCACTCTGGTGCATGCAAATACAACAGATGCCCAAGTTGTTGTTGGTGGGAGGTGGGGAAGGCAGGAGGTGGCACAATCTAACCCAACAACTGGTTCTTATGAGGTTGAGGGAGCAACAGGACATCTAAGGTTTGTACTGCCTGAAGTTTCTGTTCAGGCAGTACAAACTTATAAACTATAAACTTCAGTGACTTGTAATTTATACATTACAATATTTGCTTTTCTTAGTTCAAGTCAGGCACAATTTCTCACCTAATCTCATGAAAGCAAATTGCTTTTCACTTTGGAGACTTTGCATTCCAACATAAGTATGTGCATGATGGAAAAGTGGAAGAAGGACAGGCAGAGAGGGAGGGGTTAGAAAGAAGGAAGAGTCTGTGATGGAAGAAACCCTTTACAGCCAGACTCTCTGCTTTTGAATCCTAGTTCCACTGACCAGGTGTGACAGATGTGACCTTGGACAAGTTACTCAATCTCTCTAATGCCTTGGTGCCCTCACCAGGAAAAATGTGGGAAACAGTAATAGGAGTGAGGTAATTTTTATAAAACACTGAGTGAATGGCCTACCCCACAGTATGTATTCAATATTTTATCTATTAGTGTAGTTACTGTTATGACTGAAGAACCCACATTTGAAACAGAAACATACAAGAAGTATTCAAACAAGTGCAACTTTTAATAATTATTTGGTTCACAGAACGTATTTTACAGCCAAAATTTATGGAGTCTCTGTTCATCCTTTATTTATTCTGATGGAATATAGTTGGCTACATCAGATCAAATGCACTTTCTTTCATCTCCTCTGACTTTTCAAGGATAATTAAATTTCTTTCTAAATGCCATTCAGCTGCAGGTAAAAATTGTAACAGCTCACAGAAGTGCTAATTAGAGCTGATTATAATCTAACCACAGCACCAAAAGACATAAAATATGATAGCTTATAGTTTTGAATGGATATTCATACATCTGATTCAAGTAATTGACTGAATTTTAGATGCAGGCAAAATATTTTTGGATTTAATCTTTTAGGGTACTCAAATCAATCCCTCATATATAACTTTCAACTAGCAGTGACTAGAATATGTCTAGTTAAAGGCAGACAAATGCATCCAAGTAAAACAACTCCTTAAATTATACAGAAAACTAACAGAATCATTTTTTAAATTACTAGTCTCAAAAATCATCTTACTCCCTCAACCTCATCATTTTAAAATATGACTATGAGGGAAATGCAAATCAAAACCAAAATGAGATTATCATCTCACACCCACCAGAATGGCCAGTATCAAAAAAACTAGAAAATGATAATAAGTGCTGGAGAGGATGTGGAGAAAGAGGGACACTTATCCACTCTCGGTGGGAATGTCAAATGGTACAACTACTGTGGAAAGGAGTTTGGTGGTTCCTCAGGAAGCTAAGAACAGAACTGCCATATGATCCAGCAATCCCACTGCTAGGTATCTATTCAGAAGACATGAGGGCAAGAACACAAATGGACATCTGAAAACCTATGTTTATAGCAGCATTATTTATAGTTGCCAAGAGATGGAAACAGCCAAAGTGTCCATCAACAGATGAGTGGCTAAGCAAGCTGTGGTATATACACACCATGGACTATTATGCAGCTGTAAGCAGAATAAAGTCATGAAGTATGTAACAACATGGATGGATCTTGAAGACATTATGCAGAATGAAATTAGCCAGAAATAAGAGGACAAATACAGGATGGTCTCACTGATATAAACTAACATTAATGAGTGAACCTGGAGAATTTCAGTAAAGAACAAGTTATCAGGAGACAGAAACAGGGTAGAGATTGGGTAATTGGTGCTGAAGGGATAAAGACTGTACAACAAGATTGATCATAAAAATTCAGAAATGAATAGCACAATACTACCTGACTGTAGCACAATAATGTAAATACACTGAATGAAGTTGAATGTGAGAATGACAGAGGGAGAAAGGCTGGGAGGACGAATGAAACCAAAAGGAAAGACAGATGATAAAGACTCAGATGGTATAATTTAGTACTGCCTGGAGTGTACAATGATAGTGACTAAATGTACAAATTAAAAAATGTTTTGCATGAGGAAGAACAAAGGAATGTCAGTATCGCAGGGTGTTGAAAAGAGATGGTCATTCATATTTTAAAACTTTCAACTTCTGGTTGAGACTAATGAGAGAAATGTTTATTTGGTGTAAAATTCATATTTTGACTAGAGCATTACCTAATTTAACCTGAATGGTCAGTTTAACTGAACACCATAAGTACATGGAACCTTGAATAGGGCATGAGATTTTGTAGGTTTATCCAGGTTAGTGTGATGTATTTGCAAAGTCCCCTTGGGGGAATGGGGAAAAAGGGGGAAAAATTCAACTTCCCCATTTGGAGAACTCCTGATATTCTCGCAAGCAGTGGGGACAACAAAATCAGTAGGCCTTATCCCTGCAAAGGGTAGGTTAAGCCTACTTAAAATTAGGCCTAAAAGTCATCTCCAGATAACCTCTTTTGTTGCTCAGATAGGGCCTCTCTCTCTAAGCTGACACAGCAAGCAAACTTACTGCCTTACCCCCTCTACGTGGGACATGACTCCCAGGGGTATAAACCTCCCCGGCACCATGGGATAGAAATCCTGGGATGATCTGGGACTTGGTATCAAGAAATTGAGAAAACCTTCTCAACCAAAAGGGGGAAGGGAAAAATGAGACAAAAATAAAGTGTCAGTGGCTGAGAGATTCCAAACAGAGTTGACAGAGTACCCTGGAGGTTATTCTTATGCATTATATAGATATCCACAGATTTGTGGTGTATTAAAGTGGTTAGAGTGAAGTACCTGAAACTGCAGAGCTGTGTTTCAGTAGCCATGTTTCTTGAAGATGATTGTATAATGATATACCTTTTGCAATGTGACTGTGTGATTGTGAAAACCTTGTGTTTGATGCTCCTTTTGTCTATGCTATGGACAGATGAGTAAAAAACATGGATAATAAATAAACAAATAATAGGGGGAACAAAGTTGAAAATAAATTGAGCAGACTGAAAAAAATATATGACACAAGGAGGCTATATAATTTACTCCCCAGGAGACAGGGTGTTCTAGTTTGCTAGCTGCTGGAATGTGATATAAAAGAAACAGAATGACTTTTAAAGGGGGGAATTTATTTAAGTTGCAAGTTTAAAGTTGCATGGATTCTCATTGCTCCTCCAAAATGTTTCCTCTTTTAAGAAACATTTGATTAGTTCCAGTAAACTAATCAAGACCCACCTGGAATGGGTGGAGTCACATCTCCCTCTAATCAAACGTCAATACCCATATCTTCGTGGAGATAGTCTAATCAAGTTTACATAATCCTTTCAGACCAGCATACAAAGTTGCTTTCCGACAAACTCCAGAGTGGGTGCAAATGAATGAAGTAATTGTTTTCATTCGTCTCCTTCATCATGGATACCTATTTTATTTTGGCTAGTGTCCCTAATAAATTCACCTCTTTAGTTACTCTAGATTTTCTACATAGTTTTGGATTATTTTGAATGTATTATTTCACCTCAACAGTCAAACAGGTTAATACCTTCAGGGATCATTAAACAATAACACCTAGGTGCCTTTCCTCCCATAATCTCAAAAGATTAGTTTAGATTTTTATACCCCTTAAATACTTCCCCCAACACTTATCTATACTGAAGCACATGAACTTTACTGTGGGAGTAAGGAGGAGACAATTTAGACAGCATTTAGAGATCTTTTTGATACCATCATTTCACTACTTGCAACTCAGGCAATTTCATCATCCATTTCTTCTCTCAGATGATTTTCATAAACACTAGAGGACCTTACTGTGTCTAAGTACCAACCCTAGGAACGCCTACTGCTTAAACTCTTTCACCTAGATAAGAAATTCACTCCCACTTTTTACTTTCTTACTGATTCTCATCTATAACAAAATAGTCCACCTAATCCCATGAAGCTATGCCTGACTCAGAGGAATGACTAGTATGAGAGAATTTCAGGCCAAGCAGACACTGTGGCAGTTGAGACTGATGCATTTTGGGTTGTCAAGTCCTTGAACATTCTCAAATCATATCATATATTAGAAAAACAGCAAAGGCTATGAAGCTAATATTTACTTCATAAAATTCCTATTTAATTTGACTTTTGTTGAAGCTGCTAATGAACCAGTAGAAATAAAAATAAAGACAGGCAATTAGCTTTATTTTAAAATTTGTCCTAAGAAATCAAGAAGAAAACTTAAGTTAGGCCTCTTAGTATACCAAATAATGAACTTTAATGTGTTACTTGTAAGAAAAACAGAATGCAAATGCTTTTCTTTTCATGAAGGAATGAAATATATTCAGTAATTTAACACTGGAATTTAATCTTGATAGTTTAAAATCTCACACAGGTTCTGTCTTTATTGAAAAAAATTCTTAAAAAAGTAAGAGAATTGCTGGAAATTACCAATAATATAATAAGATTAATTCCATTTCATAACAGGAACATTAATGCTTATATATTCACCATACCGATAAAGTGAGAAAATTATTACACTACTATTTTCTTTTTCATATTTTGTATGTTCATTTTGCCAGTCCTCTCAGTGGCCATTCAACTACGACTGCCTTTTGTCACGAGCTTCCTGTGCTGGTTTGAAAGGATAATGTACCCTAGAAAAGCCATGTTTTAATCCTGATCCAATCTTGTTGGAGCAACCATCTCTTCTAACCCCTATTCAGCAAAGTAAGTTGGGATCCTTTGATGACATTATCTCCACGGAGATGTGACACATCCAACTGTGGGTATTAACTTTTTGATTAAATAGAAATGTGACTCCACCCATTCCAGGTGGGTCTTGATTAATTTACTGGAATCCTAAAAAGAGGAAGCATTTTTGACAGAGGAACAGAGTCTTCAGAGAGCCACGAGGCAGACAGCAAAAGCTGCCAGAAATCTTTGGAGATGAAAAAGGAGCCTGCCCCTAAGGGAGCTTCATGAAACAAGTAACCTGGAGAGAAAGCTAGCAGACATCTCCATGTTCACCATGTGCCTTTCTGGTTGAGAGAGAAACCCTGAACTTCATTGGCTTTCTTGAGTAAAGGTAACCTCTTGTTGGTTCCTTAATTGGGACATTTTTATAGATTTGCTTTAATTTGGACATATCTACAGCTTTAGAACTGTAAACTAGCAACTTATTAAATTCCCCCTTTTAAAAGCCATTCCATTTCTGGCCTATTGCATTCTGGCAGCTAGCAAACTAGAACACTCCCTAAATCTATTTATCCACCTACTGATATAGGCTTCTGGTTTGGAATTATTTGTTGGGGAATTATCAAAAAACTGACATTAACTTATTTGGCCAACATGCAAAGTTTTCTTTTCAGAGTCTTCAAATTTATTTATTAAGACTGGAATATATTATTTTTATGAATTTAATAGAATTTCTTTTGCTTAAAGTAGAGAGAAGGTATTATAAGAAAATGTTTAAACTTAACATTTCTAATATATATAAAATAATCAGGTTCAATTCAAAGCAAGGTTTTTTGTTTGTTTTTTAATTGCTAGCCTTAGTACAAAGGCAATTAACATATAAGAAAAAGGTTTCTAAACAAGATGTTGGAGAAAACAGTCTTGATTTTTCTTTTTTTTTTTTTTTACATGGGCAGGCAACCAGGAATCGAACCTGGGTCCTCTGGCATGTCAGGCAAGCATTCTTACCTGCTGAGCCACCGTGGCTCACCCACAATCTTGATATTTTAGGGATTAGGCTTTGTGTTATTTTATTTGAATTTCTAGCTCTACTTACAAGCAGCTTCATGTTTTAGTCACTTATGTTGCTTATATGCTTATGTACACTTTTGTACTACTGCTTTGGCTGATCTTTACATTTGAAGCTGGTGAAACTGATTCCCCAGAAGGAAAGCACAAACTCCTCAGTTATTTGTGTTCCAGCTGTGGTAACAGCTCTACATCAAGTTCTTTTCCCAAATTTCCCCTATGACTGACTAACATTTATTCACAGTGCTGGTGGCTGAAGACAAGGGAAAAGTCTGTTCGTGGAACAGTCCAAGGTGACAAACTCAAATGGCAACTGAACCTACAATCTTCGCCTCTTAGCATAATCCACTCAACAGCTGAGGCAAGAACAAATGAAAAACTATGTATGCATATTTGCACATATACATATATATTTACTGAACATAGTCTAAAACATCTCCATTATTGGCTTAATACTTTGAGCCAAGGAAAAATTAATAAAGATTTGCACTTTTATGATTACCAAGAAATAAGCTCTTTAGAGATTTTCTTATATGCAAAATAATCACTTTAATGACTCACTGCATTTTTATACAAAACAAAATGAGAAAATAGGGATGACTAAAGGCAAGCAGGCTTCTGTGGGTTTGATTCATACACAAAGTAAGTGTTAAAGTATGGACTTTAAAGTGTTAAAATGATTTAGGTATGAAATGAATTTGATAGTTTAACATGAACCTTAACACATTTTATAACAGAGAGTACAGCAATCATTTTCACATCATTTAAGATTAATTCAGATTCTTGAAATCATGAACTCTACCACATGCATGGGCTACATCATTTTCTCTAAATAATGTGCCTATACAAGAACGTGTATTTTCTGTGAACTATATGTACACACTACATGTTATCTGATTGAAACATTTAAAAAGTAAAAAACAACTTACGTAATGGTTAGTTCAAGCAGTGACGAAAGGAACGTAAAGCAGGTGTGTGGGAGGAGAAGAAATGAGGTAATGTAGTTCAAGGTAGCTGACCAGACAGAAACTAGACAATACTGGAAAATTTTCTGTGATGAGTAGGACTTTCCAATTTTCACATCTATTAAATTATAAACTGAAGGCTTATAACCATAATTATTGGAAACTGTTTAAAGCTAAGCACCCAAGATTATTTATCAGCTTTAACTGCTAACCCTCTGATCAATTTCTTTTCTCAAAAATGTTTAGGTTAAGGGTGAAATAAGTTGCTTTATGGTGACAGAAGCAATGTTTTTTTTAGCCAGTTCCTATGATCTATACCACGAGTATGAATCATTTTTCCAAATTAAAACTTCTGTGGTCCTATGACTGTGTGATGGGTGCCAAGAGAATACAACAGTGGGATAAAACAACTTCTATTCAGCAAATTTTAAAATCATTATGAAAAATCCTGGCTGCCTCTGGGTACAAATCAGAATGATTAGCTGCATATCATGTCAAACTGTGGGAAGCTACCCAGGCGTACACTAACCAAGACACTGTTGTTATGGTGACTAAGCAAATATAGCCAATGGCTACTTCATTAGTGACTCCATGAAACTACAAATGCTGGAATAATAGGTGGGAAATATCTGGCAGCATGTGGCTACCAATGAGGGTTGGGATTCAAAGAAGATTTCTTAAAAGAGAAGATAAGTTTTAATACTCTGTTTTAGCACTTTTCACAAAATTAAGACGGGGGATTCTGGTCCTAAATAGAATCAAATCAAAAAATCAGGGAAGGAGTGGTTAGGCTCAAGGGAGTAGACTCTGCTTAAGACCAGCTGCTGTGGTACTGATTTTGACTATCAAAAACGAGAGCCATTTAGGCTGTCACTTTCGACAGCAAACAGAGAGAGAAAGAAGGGCTCCCTACTGACAACTTGCTTCAGACTTTCTTACCTAGAAGGGGTTTCAGACCATATGGTCTACCTCTTTCCATCAAAAAGAAGAAGAGAGGGGCGAGAAAGAGGATTTCTGCACGTCTCAACTTTGAGGATTTAAAGGTGAAATTCAAGAATGAAAATAAACACTGGATATGAAATTCTGTGATACGGTGACAAAAGGTTAATTATAGAATTAGACATTTCGAAGAACTTAAATTATTTAGCATTCTATGTACTCTTACTCCAATCTCATAAAAATGAAAGTTGCAAACTAAAAATCCCAAACCCAAATTTTTTGGTTTTCCTCGTAATTATGCATTACTTCAATTAAAAAAAAAAAACCTGAAACCTAGTAAGACCTTTTATTTGACACCATATAGGGCTGACAAAAAATATGCTTATACTTTAGTACATTTTAGTTATATTATGACCTTCATAATGCCACAAAAATAAAATACTACATCAAAATAAAGTGCTGTTAAAATTACCTGTCATGCAGCTAGTTATGTAGAACAGATGATTATGAAGACTTATAGCATCTTGAGACACACAAGTTCATCAGCAGTACAAGTTCAGGTTAGATTTTTTTTTTACAAAGCTACTATTACTATTAAAAAAGAACAATAATACACAAAACTTTCTGACTTCTAGTAAATACCAGTCAATGTTACACTCATTTTTGTTCCTTGCTTTTATAAATGTAAACATTAGAGTGTAAAGTCACGTATTTTGAGCATCTCTATTCTCCTCTATTCCTCTAACCCTGCCCCATTTATTTACCCTGGTGACTTATCCACAATACACCACAAAATTCCTTCCCAAAGGCGGTTTTATGGACCTTAAACCTAAAGCAAGAGCACTGAAGAAATAAATAAATAAATGGGAGCTCCTCAAAATTAAACACTTTTGTGCATCAAAGAACTTCATCAAGAAAGTAGAAAGACAGCCTACACAATGGGAGACAATATTTGGAAATGACATATCAGATAAAGGTCTAGTATCCAGAATTTGTAAAGAGACTGTTCAACTCAACAACAAAAAGACAGCCAACCCAATTACAAAATGGGAAAAAGATTTGAACAGACACCTCTCAGAAGAGGAAATACAAATGGCCAAAAGGCACATGAAGAGATGCTCAATGTCCCTGGCCATTAGAGAAATGCAAATCAAAACCACAATGAGATATCATCTCACACCCACCAGAATGGCCATTATCAACAAAACAGAAAATGACAAGTGCTGGAGAGGATGCGGAGAAAGAGGCACACTTATCCACTGTTGGTGGGAATGTCAAAGGGTGCAACCACTGTGGAAGGCAGTTTGGCGGTTCCTCAAAAAGCTGAATATAGAATTGCCATACGACCCAGCAATACCATTGCTAGGTATCTACTCAAAGGACTTAAGGGCAAAGACACAAACGGACATTTGCACACCAATGTTTATAGCAGCATTAGTTACGATTGCAAAGAGATGGAAACAGCCAAAATGTCCATCAACAGACGAGTGGCTAAACAAACTGTGGTATATACATACGATGGAATATTATGCAGCTTTAAGACAGAATAAACTTATGAAGCATGTAATAACATGGATGGACCTAGAGAACATTATGCTGAGTGAGATTAGCCAAAAACTAAAGGACAAATACTGTATGGTCCCACTGATGTGAACCGACATTAGAGAATAAACTTGGAATATGTCATTGGTAACAGAGACCATCAGGAGTTAGAAACAGGGTAAGATAATGGGTAATTGAAACTGAAGGGATACAGACTGTGCAACAGGACTAGATACAAAAACTCAAAAATGGACAGCACAATACTACCTAATTGTAATGTAATTATGTTAAAACACTGAATGAAGCTGCATCTGAGCTATAGTTTTTGTTTGTTTGTTTGTTTTGTTTTTTTATATATATTTTTTGTGTTTTCTATTTTTATTTTTTCTCTCTATTATCATTTTATTTCTTTTTGTTGTCTTGCTATTTCTTTTTCTAAATCGATGCAAATGTACTAAGAAATGATGATCATACATCTATGTGATGATATTAAGAATTACTGATTGCATATGTAGAATGGAATGATTTCTAAATGTTGTGTTAATTTTTTTTTAATTAATAAAAAAAAAAAATTCCTTCCCAATCACCTATTCTCTTGGCTTCTCCCCTACTTGCTTTTTGAATGGCTTTCTTATCATTTTACTCTAAAGACACATCAGTTAGTGTTGGAATCACCTCCCTCCTACTATACTGGAGCAGCCTACTACACATAGGTTGCCATCATTAGATGTATTACTCTTTTTTAATGTACCTAATTTATATTTCTCACTAAATTGGAAGTTGTTTTTTAGAGGAGTGGAGTGGGAAAAGGCTGTACCTTATATATGTCTTATATGTCTGCCCTCCTTTGTAGAGCTTAGAACGGTGCTTACCTTGGTGTTCCTGAGTATTTCTACTCAGGAGTATTTCTACTCATAAAGAGATGACAAAAAAAAAATCTCCACATATCATTTTACTTGCCCTTTCTGACCAGGTTTCCTTCTCATCAACAGCTTTCTCTCTTTAATCATCTCTTCACCTTCACCATTCCAGTGCCATTGGAATATCTTTCTTAAACTACCTTTTTTGTTCTTTGCAACCAACTACATATCCCTCCAATTTCTATTAATATGCATTATATTATGTATATATATGTATTATGTGTGTGTATGTGTGTATATATTCATTCTCTAAGACTTACTAGATTCACTCTGTTCTTGACCCAAAGAAATCAGTTCTTTTCGGTCCTGCTGGCTCTGAGACCCGACTATTGATAACTTACACCACCCCCATGGGCGCCTTCTAGACCCTATCTTTTTCAAATTACTGCCATTTTACCAGCCACTTTCCATCCCCAACAAAAGCCTCTAATGTGAAACTGATTTTACATCTCTACCATCTCTCAACAAATTGTCAGAGGCAATTCACTTTGTATTCCACAAATGCTGGACCTGACAAATTACGGGGAAAACAAACGTACAAAGAGACCAATAATACTATGTAATAAGAACTGCAGTGAGAGAGGAGTAAAGCAAATAAGGAAAATGGGGCAACTGCCTGGAGGAGTAAGGGAAGGTTCTTCTGGGGGATGATGGCCCCACTAAACGTTTGCCATGCAAAAGGCAAAGAAATGGGTGATGTGGGCAGAAAAGGAGGTGGTAAATACCACGAATGGCGAAGAATTCTTAGGAGTTCAAGAAGAGGGAGAAAGGGAAAGAAGGAGAGGAGAAGACAGGAAGTATATGCAGAAATAAGGTTGCAAAGTCAGGCTGAAAAACCTTTTATGCCAAATTAAGGTATTAGCAGTCAATCATTAAAATGGGAGAGCTACCGGAAAGCATTCATTTTAAAATGAATTCTGGCAGCAATATGAAACATGAAGCAGGGTAAGGAGAGACTGGTGTCAGGGAGAAAAATAAACAAGAGATGATAAGAAGCTACAGCGTACTAGCATGCTGAAGGGAAGGACAGCCTATGAGTGCTCTAGGTGTACATATGACATGGAATTCAAGAGATTTCTTGAATCTCTTGAATCCTAATATTAGTCAGGTCTTGTGTTAAGTACTGTGGAAGAAACCAATATGAATACACTATAACCTATTGGAGAAGTGGGAGAAACAGACTGGTACTCAAACAAAAGGAGTTTATTGAACCTGTGAAGAAGCAAATAAAAGCAAGACTATCAGAGAGGAAACCTAAGTCAAGGAAAAAGTTTTTTTTTTTTTAAAAAAAAGCCTCCTGGAGGAATATGGCATACAATAAACTAAACATATTTAAAAGTGTACAAATTGAAAAGTTCTGATATGTGTATATACCTGTGAAATTGTGTGATATTGTTTTGGAAAATTGTTCAGCCTTACAGTCTAAGTTCCTCAGTCCTGAATTTTGTTTTCCCTGTAGTGGAGTCAATACATCAAAATAAAAGTTTATTTTTTAAAAAATTACTATCTCTGATCAACAATTTCATAAATTTAGGAACATATTTTATTTTAGATTTTAATTTAAAGGTAACTCTGAAAGTATATATTTACATAAAACTGGACTATATGCTCTACAAAATTTCATACACAGATGAAAATACTTTTTCAATGCCAGTATTCATTTGCAGGCAAAATAAATATATACTTTAAAAAATAGAAAAACTGGAAAATGATAGACTAGAAATAGCATAAATATACAAATATACCTCTCCGACATTCTAGCTATATAATATTTTTTAAAGGAAAAGCATTTACAATAGCAACAAAACCATAAAATACATACTCCTAACCATACTAAAAATGTTAACTTCATACGAAAAAAACTGTACATTATTACTGAAAGATATAGAAGGCTTATAGCTTTTTCTGGGTGGGAAGACTGATTCTTCCCAAATATAAAAAAAAAACTTTACTGGATATTTTTGAGCTTGGGGAAAAGAAAAATTGTTTGAAAATTTATATGGAAGACCAAACAGGTAAGAAGAACTGAGAAAAGAATTACGAATAATAATAATAATGGGGAACATAATATTCTAGGCATTAACATGTAAGTCCACAATAAGTAAAATAGTATGTGTCTGATACAAAACTTGAATGATGGAGTAGAAGAGTCAGCCTAGAAACAGACCCTATGACGTATGAGACGTAAATTTAGGAGAAAATGTTATTATAAACCTATGAAGAAGGAAACGGTTATTCAGATGAAGTGACTACCAGGGTAAAAACACCACCCCCCAGGATATGCGGATAGGAAAGACATCAAAAAGAAAAGGTTTAAGAGAGAGATACTGTGAAATAATAGTAATAGTATGATTTTAGAGTTATGGTTAGAACATGACACATATCCTCAAATTTATTTCTGATTCAGTAATACAGACTTATGGTGTACAATTAATAAGGCAGAAAAGGATACATGATTAAAAATAAGTCTCCTCAACACCATATTCCCCAGCCATGTATATCCTCTCCCTAGAGGCAACCACTGTATAATGTCTCCTGCATACTTCAAGATACATTCTGTGATGCTTCATTTTTAAAGAAGCTGTTGTTTGGAAATGTTTTGTCTTTACTCTAGCTTTCTAATCAGTGCTGTCTTTGGGAGGCAGCTTGTCATAGGCCAATGCTATTCTGAAGGAAAAGTTTAATTGTTGGTGGGGTGTTTAAGAAATGAGAAATTATCATACTCAGATTTAACTAAAGTCTTCAGTCATTTTATCTCAATATAAAGGTAGTAAGTAAAAACAAGACAGTGATTTTAAAAATTGGCTTCTGAGACAGTTTAGATTACAAATGAACTAGCAACTGAGTTAAATAGAGCATTAATATTGTTCTTGTCAGCATACTACATCTATAGATGCCAGATTAGTATTTCTCCAAGTGTGCTCTGCATCAGAATCATCAGGCTGTGTGTTCACGGTGTACATTCCTAGTGCCAACTTAGACCTACTGGGTGAATCACTCTGTGGGGAGGGCCCTGGAAGCTACATTTTAAATGAAAGTTCCTAGATAACCTGCACACACACATAAAAGGTTGGTGACCACTGGGTACTACATAAGCCCTGTGGACACAGCCCTGGCCTGTCTTATTTGTCACGGCACAGGACCTAGCACTGGGCCTGGAACCAAGGAGGTGCCCTGTGATATATGCTGAAGGTTTCATGAATATGTTGGGGTTGACTACAGAACAGAACATCTTGATACCCTGACAACATTCAAATGCTTTTGAGACTACATGCTTCATCCATGATAGAAATTTGAATAACATATTTCACAATCAACAGTTCAAAAGAGTTCATTTATTGGCATGATTCGGTTTCACAGCTAAGTATTTGGAATTACATATCCCAGTTTCAGAGAGATGCTACAAGTGTAATCATGTTAATAACAGAGAGAACAAGTGACCCAAAGGAAGGATGCTAAAATGAGATATTCTACATATTTTTTACTTTGTGATTTTCTAAATACAATGACACTTGCCCTAACCAAAACCAGGGCAGAAGCAAAACAAGGGCATCTTAGCAACCAAAACAGAGATGTTTCAAGGCTAAGCATGACAGCTCTGGGCACTTGACTCATAGGTGAGCCCATCAGACCTTCACTGAGAGTCTACTGTCTTCTTTTACACACACCATTCATTCTAATGGCATTTTAAAACTGGTTTTCTAGCTTACAGGAAATTAAAACACTATATCAGAAAGAAGAGAGGGGCCGCAACAGACGTAACAAAATCAACATGACAAAAATGATGGCTGATAAGAAGAGAGCAAAGAACTATATAAAGCAAGCAAAAGAATTCTCAAAGCATAATCATCTGAGGTCATTTTGTGAAGAGGCAAATAATCCTATTTTTCTTGAAAGTACCAAAAGGCATTTGTTGAGCAAGCACACAGTTCAAAAACAGGCATTCACAATAGAAATTAAGTTAAAAAGAAGGCTAAATTATGTTCTCAATATACTTCATGTATGAGGTATGGATCTATGTATAATTTATAAGAAATTTTCATTCATTAAAGCTAATTGAGAATTTTTTTAAGTTTCAAACTTTTAAAAGGAATATAAAACCAGCTATCTGGAAAACTCAACTATTAGAAACAACTAATTCTTGTAGGTTTACAGGAAGAAAAAAAGATACTCCTGTACTAAACAACAGAGATGATTTTCAGAACAAAGCGTCTTTGAAAGAAATAATTTCAATGGCTTCTTTGTTAATTGGTGAAAGAAATTATTTCAGTGGTCTCTCTGTTAATCAGATGCCGTACAGCATGTACACTTGTCATTTATTCATCATATAGAAACTTCATGAGATTATTTCTGGAGAAGTCATGCTTTATTCTTTCAATTTTCATCTTGAAGGATATATATTTTTAATGATACAGGAATAACTAAAGTTTGTATTACAAAAAATGCTACAAGGGGGAAAAGAAGTGTAACAAATAAGGTATCAGTGGCTGAGAGAGCTCAACTAGAGTCAAGAGGCTACTCTGGAGGTCACTCTTATACAAGCTTCAGTTAGACATTGCTACCTACCATAACTTGCAAACACCAATCAAAACCATTTCTGCTAATCCTAAAGAACACCTACGGTGTTATATAAGATACTACAAAGGTTGCATACACCAGGTAACTTTCCAGACACCGACAACCTCCAGATGGGTCCTTGGGCCAGATTAAAGATCTGAAATGCAGAAGGCTAGCCTCTTCAGAACATCAACTAGTTCCATCCCCCTATCCCATATTATTGACAGCCCCTTCCAACATGATAAAGTTAGAATGGGCTTAACCCAAATACCCCTGAAGAGTGGGAAAAGATCAAAGGTGATGGTGGAGTTATACTGAAAAGGTAGGGTTTAACAAATGCATATGATTGCTGAATCATTATACTGATAATGTGTTTTAGTCTCCAGTATCTTAGAGCAGATAGAAGTAAAAACCTAAAATTGTGGAACTGTAACTCATACCAACCTCTGAAACCTTTTCTCCAACTAATTGTGATGAATTTTGAAATTTATTGGTTTTTTTTTCACACACAAAAGAAAGAAAAACAAAACAAAAAAGAACTGTGTTTTGTAGGCTATTGGCTTGAAGGTCGATTTCAAGATCTTTTTGGCAATTTAAATATGTAAAGTATGCACGAAATGTTTTTGTTAAGGAAAACGTGAATACTTTTTCTCCTAAAGTAAAGCAACTGATTGTTGCCGAATGAGAAACAGATATGTGTAGGACAAAATGGGTAGGTATAGAAAGCTGTAGAAGTCTAGTTGGAAGTGAATTTTATTGGTTGTGGTTAGGTTGACTTAAGATTTTATAGTTTTTTAATAATTTTCTTATTAGGTATATTTCCATGCAAAACAAGAGCTTGGTTTTCATTCTGTTAAAATGACAACGTCTTCCTGGATTAATTTTTCTCTTAGTGAGAAGCTATAAGAGGTTTTTAACCATCTAAGTAATCTGCCTAGATGACAAAAATTCTGTTTTATTAGACCAGTATATGATACATATGTTGACCATGTACTTCCTTACTGTTTTAGCAATGCCTCCCCACTTAAAAAAAAAGTCTTTTTAAAATCATATTTATCTATTTATTTTCAAACTTTTATGTCACCTTGATTAAATAAAGAACAACAGCAAAAACAAAAACAAAACAAAACAACATTACTGAAAGGCCCTGAAGATAACACAAACAGAAGCACAAACTGCTAGTGATTTATGAGCTACCAAAGAACACCACATGGCAGTCAATGTAATGATAAAAGTAGTGCTGGAAATTCTGGGAACAAGAGCATCTGGGCAGCACCACACCCACCCCCTCGAAAACTAGAGTGTGTGTGTACCAGATAGCACTGGTAAACAACAGTTTTTTTAATTAATTTTAAATATTCAACATTCATGTTATCCTCATAAGGAAAGTGTTTGTGTATAGACGTGTGCACCTATCTCTAAAAGAACTGAACTGTTCTCGACCATGAGATAAAGTTTTAAAAGGTAGGGGTCTAGTGGTAGTTCATGAAGCAGATTTATTATTTTTCTTTTAAAAATTATCCAGAATTCACATGTATTAGGGTTTTCTAGAGAAACAGAACCAACAGATGATATCTGTAAATATAAGAATTATAAAAGTGTCTCATGCAACCGTGGAAATGGAAGAGTTCCAATCCCAAATGTGAGGCTGGCGACTCTGATGAGAGTCTAGATGAACTTCAAAGAAGAGGCTCTCTGACTGAAGAAACAGTGAAGTCTCTCTTCTCCTTTATGTCTTCAACCGACTAGACCAAATTCAATTGATTGGATTATCTCATTTGCGGAGACACGCCCTTAGTTGATTGTAGATGTAATCACCACAGTTGCAATCAACTGACTGCTGATTTAATAAACCAGCCTTCTGTTTTATCAACCACTTACGAAATATCCTTGCAATATGGTTAGGCCAGACAACTGAGCACCATCACCTGGCCAAGTTAACACCAGAATCTAACCATCACACCATATATGAAAGGACAAATTTTCTAGTGAATAACTCAAGGTCAGGAAGAGTGTCTTTTCATCTTTTTGTTCTTGAGTGTCCAGTACATAATAGGTGCTCAATGTTTACTGAATGAATGGGTTCATATAAATTTGTGAAGCTCTAGTTGTGACACCTTCAGTACTGCGGTATAAAATATTGATTTGTGGGGGAGGGGGCTCTGTTCACCCTATAGTATTAACCTTAATTTCAACAGGTAATTGCATCTTTAATTTGTTGTCCAAGCTACATAACATGTAGTGTGTATCATGCCAAACACATACTACCTTGAAGGGGAAAGGATTTCTTTGAGATTTTAAAATTAACTATGGGATATTTATAAATTAAATAAAATTTAATTCAACTTTATGAGAATTCAAAAAATAAAATCTGTTAGAATTTAACAAAAAAATCTGCTACCTTCCAATAAATGGCCTCCAAATCAGAAAAGGCTAAGAAGATTATGAAAAGCATTCACCCACTGATCCAACAAATATTTATTGAATACTATTATGTGCCAGGCATTATTGCTAGGTGATGGGGATACAGTAAAAAATCCACAATTAATAATTAGTTGATTAAGGTAGTCTCACATAGTGAAAAATGCTAATAAACAAAACTGGGTATCAGAAGTTGGTGGTAGGGAGAAGCTCTACCATTCTATCTAGGAGCAATCAGGAAAGGCTTATCTGAAGCGGTGACATATGAACTGAGAACCGCATAACGAAGAGGAGGATGCTTCTTTAAGACGTGGTAAAAGATTTATGCTCAGGCAGGAGAGGTCTGAGATGGGACTGTTTTTGTCCCATTTGATGGACAAAGAAGAAGCCTCTTTGGCTGCTGTCTAGTAAATGAGAAAGGAGAGAGGTGGAACAAGAGGGTAAAGAAACTTCAGAAGCAGATCACACAGAGTTCCAAAGACCAGATCGTGCAGGATCTTGTGAATTTTATTCTAAATGCAATAGCAGCTATGATTTGATCAACACCAACAGCTCCATCTGCTCTGTGAAGAATGGGGGAAGAATGAGACCTCTGTAGCAATGGAGGCAGGCCCACTTCATGGATCTGGACTGTGTGGTCACAGAGGCCCTGTGCTTTGAATGTTCTGTCATCACCATCTGGAAATTCTTAAAAATGTATGAACAAAGTGCCTGTACTTTCATTTTGCACTAGACCCTACAAATTATGTAGTTGGCCTTGAATACAGATGAGTGAAGATGGTAGCTTAGGCTGGTGTTGTGATTAGTAGGATTCAGCTTGTGTTGCACTGAAGATGGACTGAATGTGTGTTGTCGGTGAGAGAGGAATCATGGATGACCTGGGTAAGAGTGGAGGGTGGTACTGTTTACAGAAACAGGGAAGACTGGAAAAGGACTGCATCAGGAGTGGGAGGGTGAGGAGCAATCAAGAACTCAATTTTTGGTCTGAAAAGTTAAGACACTTGGGAGAAATCCAAGTGGTACTGTCAAGTGGTTGTATACAGGAATATAAAGTTCAGGAGAGAAGTCTGGATTGGAGATAAAAATTCTGGAGTTGCCATGTATATAATTTTAAAGTGGATGGGATCACTTAGCAAGACAATAAAGAGGGAAAAGAGTATGGGTATTAAAGAGTTCAGGATATAAGCAGGAGCCTACAAAGACTTAAGGTAAGAGGAGCATTAAAGAGGGTAAGGATCGCAGTAACTGAGGCCTAGGAACCTCGCTCAGAGTGAAATATGCTCAATCAGTCACGTCTAGCCTGTTTAGCCTGGCATTGAAATATCCTATGATCAGCCCTTACCTACGAGGTAATTTATGTACTCCTTTATATCTACGTCTCTGCTCTATCAGCCTGATCTACCACCAACTTTCCTTAAACATTTCTACTGCTTTGCCCCTGATGATGCTGTGTCTCTCTTACATGCAATCTCTCTCTCCCCCTCTTTATCTACTCAAATTTGACCACTCCTTGCTCTGGCTTTACCAAGTCAGCGTCTTCTGAAATTTGGTATTTACTGCTGCACAACCTCTCATATACCATATAAAAATATAGTATGGTAAATTAGTATTTAATACCAAGGTATGGTGGTTTGGAGTTATGCACTCCAGAAAAACATGGTCTTAATCTTAATCCACTCCTGTGAGTGTGAAGTCATTGCAAATGAGACCTTTTGATGAGGTCATTTCATTTAAGGTCTGGCCAAATGAATCAGGATAGATTCATTATTGGAGGCCTTATAGAGAAGACCACAGAGAGCAGCCAGGGGGAGAAGACAGTAGCTGTCAGTCAGTGGAACCTGGAAGGGAAAGGGGAAGATGCCGCCATCTGCACTGCCATGTGATGGAAAAGCTAAGAATCTCCAAAGACTGCTGTCAGCCAAAAGATACTGACCCAGGAGATAAAAAGACTCCTAGATTCTGAAACTGTGAGCCAATAAATTCCCATTGTAAAGCACAGATTGTATGGTATTTGTTTCAGCTGCTAGGAAACTGAGACACCCATGTATGATCCATTTTCAAAAAAAAGATAAGCTCTGGTTGCTATACTTAGGAAACATTAGATGCTCAATAAATATCTGTTGAATAAATGAGCAATAAATAATACTTTGAAACTATGAAATATGGGGGAGTAGCAGAAACTGATAAATGAACTTGGCATACGATAGTTTAAAAAGGAATGACTTGGGTGCAAGGGTAGTTGAGTGGCAGAATTCTCACCTGCCATGTGGGAGACCAGGGTTCAATTCCCGGTCTGTGCACTTTCCAAAACAAACAAATGGTGCTGCAATAACGGAATATTCACATGGAAAAAGAATGAAATGTTACCCCTGCTATACAGCATACAAAAAAAAAAAAGGAATGACTTGTGAAACAAAGTACCTAGTGGCCTGTAAAGCAAAAAGTCTCATGCTTTGGCACTCTACTAGCACTAGCGATGCTACAGTGAATAAAGCAGACAAAAAGTCTTGTGCTAATTGAGCTGCAATCTGGTGGGAACTTACTAAGCCCACATCACCATTTTACATTTTCTCACGTTTACTATTTTTCAGTTTGAAAAGTTTCTGCCTGAACATAATCAATTCCTCCCTTTAGGTTTTCCTCCAATACCTAACACCTTATGAGAAAAGGGTTTTAGGCATTTCGATGCCTTCAAAGCCATTAACAAACATCAGTACACAGTATTGAACAACTGTGATATCTGGGGTACATTAAAGAGAAGTGGATTGCCAAAATGATACAACTAGTTCACTAAACTACCCAAACAAAGCATTACAGAGCTCACATAAACTTCACAAAAGTAAAATAATAAGCTTCATAGGTATATAAAATCATTTAACATTCTACTTTCTCTCTTGCAGATATATGTGGCTTTGAAATTCAATTAAGTTATACTATTCATAAATATTTCAAAATGAAACAAAGAAACAGTTATATAGTTATATAAATCTTATAAATGGGGCCATATGTATTTCGTAAAGTAACAGATTCATGCCATTTACAATACTAGTTTACGATGTGGGGCATTAAGGAAAGTATTCATCTAATATAAGAGAGAAACAGAACAAGCTCCGTTTCCCTTTTGTGCTGATAAGTTAGGTAACTTTTTGAAATTGTTAAGATGGTAAGCGATAGCTTTGTCGTCTGATGCCTCTGGAATCTATCAGATTTGGGTTAAAATTCCAGCTATGCTACTTACAAACACTGAGTTTGGGCAAATCACTTCTCTAAAAGTAAATTTTCTTATTTGTGAAAAGAAAATGAGATTTTTCTTCTAAAAGTTAGCAACTAAAATGAAGATTTAGTTTATATACTGTGAAGCCATTCAAGAGTCGGGGCCCAGGTAGGCCGACCTGTCCTGCCTGAAAATCAGTTTCCCTGGCCAGTCTTTTCTTAAAAAACGTATTTTTTCCCTCTACTTATAAAGGATTGCTTAAAAACACATCTCATAGCAACTGCAGTAGTCCCAAGCAAGAGGGACAGTATGTAAGATGTCTGAGTGTCAGATGTACCACTCTACTTTGACAAACTACTAAAAGTAGTTAAGAGGGTAATATTTAAAGCCGATCACCCCAAAGGCTACTACCTTGTGGTAAATTAAACCTTTGATTAAAGCATTTAACAAATTCAGATCACTCAGAAGCTACTGATTCAATATACTCTGTGGATATTTGTTCTCTAATAAAGGAAGACATGATATCTTTTGTTAGCCCTCAAGTATTTCAGAAATCATAAATGAAGGGTTGAAAGCTTCGATACTTGCAAATAACTTTTAATAATTTAAGAAAGCTGGTGAGAAACTAGGACATGTAGGGTTGCAGCAAGCTGATGAGTGCAGCTCTGACCCAAGCCTGCTTGGTCTGTAGTATGCCACAGGGCCTACATCTCAGATTAGTAGAATTATGACAATACTTTTCTGGGAAATGGCATTGATGTCAAAATCTGTAAATTGCAATTTTCTGACAGATAAAAATACTTGAGGAAGGGGCACCTTTTCCTAATTTACACAAAGGCATTACATGGACTAATGACGGTTCTGGTCCTGCCTAAGAGAATGTGGTCACCTCTGTGTCACAGTCAGCAGCCAATTTCAGAACAGCTGAACAGACAACCAGCGAAGCAGTGAGGCCAGGATCTGCCCATTTGGCCCAGGAGAGATGGCTATCCTGGTTAACATCCACCCTCTTCCCCCCAGCAAAGTAAAGGACTAATACGTTTTCTGTATGGGTCCAACCTTTAAATGGTATAATTCCAAGGACTTTTCTTCCTCCTCCCATGAAAAAAATCTGCCTATCCCAAATACCTTGAACAGGCAACTGAATAGCTTTTATTTCACATTTAGTATTGGAAGGTTTAAAATCAAATGCCCAGTTTGACTTAAGCCCATTCATTCTTAAAACATATTCAAATTTGTGAGAACAGAAAGAACCAGAATGGGATAAAAAAGTAGATGCCTAAAGATAGGCATTGCTAAGGAGGAAAAAGTGAAAAAAAAAAAAAAGGAGACATCTGGATAATGAAGATAAACTTTCCAGACTTCACAGTTTTGCCTAAGGTTAGCCCTGTTGATTTTCAACTGTGAGTGAACCAACTGTGAGTGAACAAAGAGAAATTCTGTACTGAGATATTTTTGCCCTGCAAAGCTGTGAAGCTTTGTAGAAACACTACTACATCTATTACTTCTTCTCTGGACTTATAATTTGAATTCTAAGTACAGATAAATTTATTTTTTAAAGAGTATTAATTCTGGAGAGATTCATTAATCAAGGTGAATCAGTAATTCCTTAACTTAAAAATACTGATCTTTGGGTGGGCAATGGTGGCCCAGTGGCAGAGGTCTCACCTGCCACGCCAGAGACCTGGGTTCATTTCCCAGAACCTGCTCATGTAAAAAAAAAAAAAAGTTGTTTTACTAATGTTTACTGAACATGTAGAGCCACTGGAGGAACAAAGATGAATGAGGTAAAAGCCCTGACGTCAAGGGGTTCACCATTTAGGAGACATAAACAACATAAAAGTAAAATAAAAAGCAAACTGTGACTAGTGGTTTCTTATAAAAAGTCTAACAGACTCTTGGGGGAATACATAATACATAACAGATTCAAAACCACACACAGTCTAACTCCAGAGCTTAAGCTCTTAATGACCTCACTCTATTTGCAAAGTCCAGAATTGCTTTCTAATAAAAGTCTCGTTCTTTCAGAAAGAGATAAAATGGTCTTTCCTCAAAGGAAGTAATCAAGGGTGCTACTGCCCCTATTAAGAGTGTTTCCTATCCCTTCATCTTATGACTGCTTCCCTAGCATCTACTTTATCCCTCCCTACTGAGCAGCAGTTCTGGATGGGCCTGACTCTATCTCCTATATATTTCTACAGGTGGGCTCTGACCACTCCATAACATCCCATCTTCACTGGCAACATTTATTGGATCAGGGACAGACTCAGAGCCTCTGTTGGGCCACAAAGGAAAGAAAGGGTTCTGTTTAATAGATGGTGAAGAGAAGGTCATTTAACTCCCTGGCCCTCATATGAATAAAGAGGGAGATAATTCTGAGAACCACAGGCAGTCAACTTACCACCCGGAGAAAAGCCAGCCTGAGGACAGTCAAACTGGAGAAAGACAGATTCAAGGAAATTAGAGAAAACAGAGCTCTAATCGGTACACCAATGGCACTGTGAACTTCTGGATAAAACTATGGCTAAAGCCCACAATACCACCGGGTTTCATTTTGTGAGTCAATGTCTTTCTTTTACTTTTAAGCCAGTCTGCACTGGGCTTTCTGATACTTGCAGACAAAAAAAGCATTCTAACTGATTCCAGCATATTAATGATTATTCTCAATATGTGCCAAGTTGAGCTCTGTTTCAAAGAACACCAGAAAGCTACACTTCTATACTACATGCCGCTGGTTGTAAAATTATATTAACAGAGTTCTCTGTTACTGTTACCACTTCAACTTTCATTAATAGAAAAATGTTTTTCTACCAAACTATTTTTAGTTTATTATTTATTTTGCTATTTAATAAACTTTATATAAAAATTCATATGAAAAATTTAACTCGGCACGTACTAGTCTAATTCCAACATTGTATGGCTACTGGAAAGCACAGAACATGTTAACTTCTAATAGTCCACTCTACTCTAGAATTTCTAGTATAAATTTTCTAACAGCCAGCCCTTTCATTACTAGGCTTTAACTTTTAGCTCTTGTTTTAAAGGTTAGCGTTTTAGTGTATCACAGCTACTTAGAATAAGGGGGACCTCATATCCCAGTTTATCTGAGACAGTCACAGTTAATGGACTCAGTGGAAGTCCTCTCTGGTTAATGCCTGCTTCATTCCCAGAAGTATTCTGTTCTGAATGATGAATTATTATGTCACCCTATTTTATAATTTACCTTGCACTTCTTTTTTAAATAGAAAGGGACACAAATATAAGACAGTCATCCTAATATATAAGAAAAATCACCTAAACATAATTATTCTTCATGAAATTTATATGAATAAAAGTAAAAAAATTACAACTACTAAAAATATGCAAATACTATTTAAATGTAGTCAGAAGAAAATGCTTTAATGGTGCTGATATTTTCTTAAGCAAAAATTATATTTGTAGAAATTTCTTTCAGCATGAATCTGGTTGCCAGATTACCCACAGATTACTTCAGGACACACTGAATGAAGGAATCCTTTTTCCTCTTCCCTTAGTGCAAGATATTCCAAGACATCTTTTCTTTTAACAGGAGACAGCAGCAATTTAGGCAAGTACAGAAAGGTCATCTCTGCCAGGAATGAATGTGTCTTAACATTGAAAAGTTGCTCTTTTTTCTCTCTCCTACACCCCTCTATAGTGAATGCTCTGTTTTCATAAGAAAAGGCTTTCCTTATATTTTCAAAGAAAGCACACAAACATTGAAAGAATTAAAAATAAAACTTTTAAGGCAAGTATTTTTAGATAAGTTGGTGACATTAGCTTGCAAAATTTAAAAAGTCATATATTTTCCTACTACTACAACTTTCCACCAAGAAAACTTATAAATCAGGAAGACTGTCTTATATTAAGTTCTTTCATATCTACAAAAGAAGTGTAATGACAATTACAAATAGGGTGATAATAAAATTTATTATATTAAATATATTAAATATATTTACATTTACCAATTCAAAATAAATTTCCTTCTAATGACAAATCATTCTGATAAATCCAAATTAATGTCAAATAAAGAGAAAATAATAGAAGCAGTGAAACTTTTCTTCTCCATATGAAAATTAGGTTGCTAGAATTTGAAGTTTGCCAAAGTTTTTGGGTTATTCCCCATCCCCTTCTTTTTGTTAGGTTTTCTTGGTGGCTAACTGGATTCCTACAGGACTGTACATGATGTGATGGGATCTGATAAAATAAAATTATAGTGAGGGATTCATTTCTTTCTCAGCCTGAATGTCATTGACTTAAATGCTTACACAGTTTTTGGGTTTACTGTTATAGTGTGCTGGTTTGAAAGGATGTATGGACCCTAGAAAGACCATGTTTTAATCAAAATCCCATTTTGTAAAGGCAGAATAATCTCTATTTAATACTGTATGTCTGAATCTGCAATTAGATCATCTTCCTGGAGATGTAACCCAATCAAGAGTGGCTGTTAAACTGGATTAGGGGAGTTGTGTCTCCACCCATTTGGGTGGGTCTTGATTAGTTTCTGAAGTCCTATAAAAGAGGAAACATTTTGGAGAATGAAAGAGATTTGGAGAGAGCAGAATGACACAGCCACGAGAAGTGGAGCCCACCAGCCAGAGTGACCTCTGAAGATGAAGAACGCCTCCCGGGGAGCTTCATGAAACGGGGAGCTTCATGAGACAGGAAGCTAGGAGAAGAAGCCAGCAGATGACACCAGGTTTGCTATGTGCCCTTCCAAATGAGAGAGGAACCCTGACTGTATTCACCATGTGCCTTTCCAGATGAGAGAGGAACCCTGACCGTGTTCACCATGTGCCCTTTCACTTGAGAGAGAAACCCTGAACTTCATCGGCCCACTTGAACCAAGGTGTCTTTTCTTGGAGAACTCAGATTGGGCATTTCTATATCAGATTGGGCATTTCTATAGCTTTGTTTTAATTGGGACATTTTCTCGGCCTTAGAACTGAAAACTAGCAACACATTAAATTCCCCTTTTAAAAGCCATTCCATTTACGGAATATTGTATTCCGGCAGCTAGCAAACTAGAACATACAATAATATGTATTTAATTTCTACCTTTACCTAAATGAAAAACAGACTTTTGCTAACTTATTATTTTTTTCACTAACTTACATTTGATTCACATGGAAGTTATAATTGCCAAAATTTTTGGCTAATTTATCAGCTAAAATTTAATCAGAGATGTATAAAGAATTTTTTACTAAAACTAAATTCCCAAGAAAGTAAGACTGATCATTCTTTGAGTATTATTTATAAATATTAAATACACTCTGTGATACAGCCATTTTAGTATATAGCTTATCTGCTATTTGCTAACATAATACAGTAAAAACCAATTGACTAAGAAAACAGAGGTCAATAACTTAAGGAAGGAAAGTCTTTGCAGACAGAAAGCCTTTCTTTTCTAGTACTCTGTGAATCAAAGACTACTTATCACATACATTTTGAAGATTATTTTATATTATTGATGGAATGTTTCTTTATGTGTTTTGTACTCTCTTCCCATTCTCCAAGCAGGATGTGTGCACATAACACGTGTATGAAATGAAAATCAAGTCTAGTTCTGAGTAAAATAATTAAAGCAGATGATACTATGCTGGTTTGAAATCTGTGCACCCCAGAAAAGTCATGCTCTTTAATCCTCATTCAATATATTTTTTTCTCATTCAACATTGCAGGAAAACCTTCTGATTAGATTATCTCCATGGAGATGTGACACACACAATTGTGGATGTGACCTTCTGATAAGATGGAGATATGACTCTACCTATTCAAGATGGATCCTGATTGGTTTACTGGTATCCTTTAAAAGAGGAAACATTTGGAGAAGAGATAGAGCCAACAACAGACCTAAACGTTTGGAAATGCAGAGACCAGCAGACATTGAGATGTGTCTTCCAATGAGACGCTAAACAAGCCAGAACTGGAGAGAGTCAAGGGAAGCCAAGAGAAGAAACCCAACAAGGGAGAAGCCTAGTGAGGAACCCCCACAAGAAACAGAGGCTGAAAGCAATGGTGCCCAGGAGCAAGGGACCAGCAGATACCAGCCAGGTGCCTTCCCAGCTGATGAGGTGTTCCAGATGGCTGTTACCATTTTTCTTGAGTGAAGGTAAGCTCTTGTTAGTGCCTTAATTTGGACATTTAGAGCTGTAAATGTCCTTAGAACTGCAAACTTGCAATCTGATAAATCCCCCTTTTGAAAGCCATTCCATTTCTTGGATATTGCATTCTAGCAGCTTTAGCAAACCAATACAATGACCATTTTCTGCATCTAAATTTTCCACTGCTTACCATTTCAAATGAAGAAATACTTTTGGACATTTATTGCATGTAATACATTATGCTAAGTACTGATTATACAGAAAAGAAAAAAAGGAAAGGAGGGAGATGGAAAAGAAAGGAAGAAAAAGAAAACTCATGATCCCTGTTGTCAAGAAGCTCATAATTTTATAGAAGAAACAATTCTGCACACCCCAAACAACAGAAAAATGACATTTATATATACCATTAAAGAAGAATAAATAAGTACATAGGAATGTAGAATCTGGAAATGATGGATCCTAACTGGGTGGGAAACAAAAGTTATGAGAAGGCTTCGCTGAAGAAATAACATCTGAATTGGTTTCAAAGGCTCAGGATTTTGGCAGAAGGTAGATAAGGCAGTCTAGGTAGAGGAAAAAACACACAACAGAGGCATAAAAGATGGGAAAGTGCATTGCATATCTGGATAATAATGTGCAGTGCTATTCTACATGATGTCTATATAAAGTAGAACAGCTGAAAATGCAAGCTGGGAAGTGAAGCAAGAGACAAATTATAAAAAACTTGAACATTATTAAGGAGTAGACAGTCAGAAGGAACCCCTGAAAAATTCCAAATATATGTGAGGCATATTTAGGTATAAGGTATCTCAAGTACTGAACTGGCAATTCTTTTCCTGAAGACTTCTACTTTAAAGTCACCTACATCTAGAAATCTGCTTTTCCACTTTACATTCAATCACACCACCACATTTCTATTCCTTCTCCCACTGTATTGTCAGTAAATAGATTCTTCAGATAATCCTCTGTGTATGTGTGTGTGTGTGTGTGTGTTTCTTCAGGTCAAAGATTGTAAACTCTCTGGAGCAGGAGTCCTACAGTATCTTGTGACTTTCTTTTTTCATTTAATTAAGCTTTACAGTAGTGTTCACAGTAGATACTCAGAAAATGTTCATAGTTATAAATAAAATACATGAGAGCAACTTGGATTACTTTCCTATTATGATAATTTAACCACTGCCACTGGTACTGCTCTTCCTATTTTAAGTACTTTCTGCTTCTTTAATTAAACCTTTCATATAAATTGCCAACCAGGATTTAAATTAAAACAGACATGGGAATTACAAACATGTTCCCATCCCTCCCCTCATCCAAGTAAACTTTGCAGTGAACTACGGGATTGCTATGGTGCCAATCTTGGGGTTCCCAGAAGGAGGACACCGGCCACAAAAGCCATTGCCAATTCTAGGTTTCTTTGGACCTAGAGAAATCCCCTATTCCAGGACTGCAGAAGTTTAAGTAAGGTGAGTTCATCAAGTCCTACTGACACTACCTTCAAATATCCTGAAAACCTATCTCTTTTCCTCCTTTTAACTTAAACCACCTTGGTTTAGTCGTGAAGACATTTTAAACCTGGATTATTATATTGACCTCTAGCTTATCTCCCTGCCTCCAGGCTTCACACTATGGTGTTCTTTCTACAACCCTTTCATATTCCATCCCCATCCAATGTGAAATTCTTCAGTGCCTTTCTAAATAGCTGCAGCACTCAAAGTCCAAATTTTTTATCATAGACTCTTTAGCAATTATAACAGCAGTTTACATTTCAAATCTTATCTCCTGTCACTTATTCAAACAAATTATTTACTGATGACCTACTACATGTCACGCAGTATTGTAGGTACATGTGTACATGTATCAGTGAACAAAAAAAAGACACACAAAAAAACAAAACAAAAAAATTTTAAATTTAGTAGATTGACATGCTAGCGATCAATGAAAGGGAATGGTAAGGAGTATAGAAAAAAATAGAGGAAGCAAAGGCTAAAATATATTGGGTAGATGGAAATACTAGCAGCAGTCAATGAGAGGGAGGGGTAAGGGGTATGGTATGTATGAGTTTTTTTCTTTTTTCTTTTCATTTCTTTTTCTGAATTGATGCAAATGTTCTAAGGAATGATCGTGGTGATGCATATAGAACTATGTGATGATACTGTGAGTTGCTGATTATATACCAAGAATGGAATGATCATATGGTAAGAATGTTTGTGTTTATATGTTACTATGTTTAAAAGAAAAATTAAAAAATTAAAAACAAAACAAACAAACAAAAACAAATTCTGCCCTCATGGGAGCTTAAAGCTATAGTAGAGAGAAGTTGGTAATAAATATAAATAAATTATATAGTAAATTGGCAGGTGATATGTACTATGAAGAAAATACAAGTACAGAAGGAGAGAGGGTGGTCAGGGCAGGTCTTCTTGAAAAGGTGGTATTTGAGAAGAGACTTGAAAAAGTTAGGGAGGTGAGGCTTGCTGTTCTCTGGAGTGTGTTCCAAGTAGCAAGAGAACAGCCAGTACAAAGGTCCAAATGTGGAAGTGTGCCTAGAATGCTCATAGATTGTTAGAATACCAGGGTAGTTGGAGAATGGGGAGTGAGAAGGGACCACAAAAGAGGTAAGGACAGAGAGAAGAGGTATGCAAGAGTGGTGATCATGGAGGTCCTTGCAGACCTTTAAAAGGACTTGGATTTTATTCTGTGCAATATAGAAACATAATAAATGACACTTGAGCCAAGAAATGGCAAGATCTGACTTAGATTATAAAAGAACTGTTCTGGCTGCTATATTGAGAACAGACTATTGTGGAGCAGGGATGGAACTAGGAATTCTGGTTGAGAAGTCCCTGCAGCAATCCAGGTGAGAGATCAGTTATAGTAATTCATGCAACTGGTGGGAAATAGACACTGGATGTGTAATACTTTGAAGGTGCAGTCAACAAGATTTTCTGATACACTGGGTGTGGAGTGTGTGAGAAGAGTCAAGGATGCAGCCAAGGGTTTGGGATGGAAAAAATGGGAAGATGGAGTTGGCATGAACTGAGACGAGAAAGATTGCTGGTTTTGAGGAAAACATTACGAGTTCAGTTTTTGACATATCTGAAATGTCTATTGGACATCCAAGCAGAATAGAGAAGAGTCTGGAGTTCAGGAAAATGGCCTGGGCTGGAAGTTTGACCATATCTTCACACAAATCTTGCCTTTGAAGCCTGTGGAACTACATGGGGGTCCCTGAAGTCTCCCCTGGCCTTTGTGCCTACATCCTTTAAGATTTATGTCATATATCATCTACTTTATGAAACTCACATGATTGTCACCTGAATCATCCTGCCTCTTTCCCAAGTCACTCAGGTGAAAACAAAATCATATAACATCTGGTCTCTTAGTGCACTCAAAAAGCCAAACAGGTTTAATTTCTTTTTAGGTAAGAAAGAAACAGTTATTTCATAAATATAGTAGGCGACTTGTCTGATCTCATCATCAGAAATCTTTAGATAACCTTTAAAGAAAATCAAGACCACAAAAAAAAAAAAAGATCTTGGCAAGCAGCTCAGTAACCAGACTTTGCATTTTTCAACTTCAGTAGTTATTTGAAGAAGATAAAGCTTCAGAAAGACTTGTTATATAATAAACTTTATAGACTAAGGAAAAGAAACATTTTCTGCCTGTGATCCAAAGCTTTTTTCTTCTTTAAAATTTTTTTATTTTGATTGTCATCCTTCTACTTGCCCTAGAGGAGCATTTAAATTAGAGGAATTATTGAACAAGAAAATCAGTCTCATCATTTCATTCCCGTGAGACAGAGTCTAATCTAATTGAGAAAAGGGGGGAAATTAAAAAGATGATATGAAATTTGGAGATGATCCAGCTCAACCAGCTTCTTTTATAGATGACAATGCTGATCTCCAGAAAGGCTGCTGCTACCACTTGAACAGTGTGTTCTTAACTACCAGTTCTGTGGAGCCTATCAGATACTAATCGTAAGCTCTGTGAGGAGATTTTGTTATTTGTTCACTTCTGTTCTCTAGCTCCTAAAAAACACCTGACACACAGTAAGCGCTGAATGAATTAATTTATAAATCTAAACCCTATGGGCCTGAAATATATCACAGATAAACTATGAATCAGGTATAAAACATTTCTTCAGTGTTTATACATTTGCTGTCTCTTTCAAAGTCATAAGATTTGGGGTGTGAAGAATTTGCAATCACCATCTTTAACAGTTAATTACAAAATGTCAATTAACCACATACAAAAGTAGATGGAGTGAAAACCCTGAAGGAAAAATTCTTAATAAAGTATAGAAGATTATAAAAAGTTCCCTGTAGATGAAGAGAAAAGGATATTATTAGCAGCTCCAATTGCTTTACATTTTATAAAAAGTTACAACCTTTGAGAAATAAAATAGTATGAAGGTCTTATACGTCTTTAAAGAAGCAAGATTTTTAAGTCTAACTAGAAAAAGAAGGTATAAAGTTTGGATTCCAGGACATACTAATACAGTGCTCAAAATACCTCCAATAAACAGCCCATTCTCTGAAAGTTTCTAGAGTCAAAGAAACTTTTACTTAGTTCTAAAAACAGTCTTTAAAAAAATACTGCTGAAGCAAATATCTTCAAACAATAACCACAGTTTTCATGCAATCGACAGGCAACCTAAAATATGTATCACTATCCCAGAAAGGTAATATTATGTATAATTTTAAAGTTTGAAAAACACCAACCTCTTTAATCTCATGTAGTTTTCACTGGCAGCAGGTCGGCATTCAGCTCTTTGTACCACTATTCCTTCCAATGAAAGCTTATCTTGAATGGAAAGAAAAAATGAACAAAATGCATTCAGAAACAACATTTATCCTTTCCAAGACTGCCTTCTGACACACTAACCACTCAACAATAAAATATAATTAACAATAAAAATCAAGGAACAAATAGAATAGTATTAACTTTATAATAGTATCACTGGTTAGACTAGTGAGAAACCTTATTCTTGGTTAGTAACAAACTGGGCTGCTGTCATGTTTGTTCATAGCTTCTTGTCAATAATAACTTTTAAACACTTAGTTCTTTCTAAATAAGGTCACGTGAAGGGGCATAAAACCTAATAAAACAATTTTTTTTTTTTTTAGCATGGGCAGGCACCGGGAATCGAACCCGGGTCCTTGGGCATGGCAGGCAAGCACTCTTACCTGCTGAACCACCGTGGCCCACCCATAAAACAATTTTTTGAAGGATATGGAGGCTGTTATCTTTGGGAGAGCAGTGACTTCTAAAAACACAGTCAGTCTAAAGCAAAGATGGGATTACTAAGGTTGTATATGTGTGTGTACATTTATAAAGTTATATCAGCCATAGATGCGATCATCCTGCCTCTTTCCCAAGTCACTCAGGTGAAAACAAAATCATATAACATCTGGTCTCTTAGTGCACTCAAAAAGCCAAACAGTTTTAATTTCTGTTTATTAATTAAACAGTAGTTTAATTAATAACTACTGAAGTTGAAAAATGCAAAGTCTGGTTACTGAGCTGCTTGCCAAGATCTTTTTTTTTTTTTGTGGTCTTGATTTTCTTTAAAGGTTATCTAAAGATTTCTGATGATGAGATCAGACAAGTCGCCTACTATATTTATGAAATAACTGTTTCTTTCTTACCTAAAAAGAAATTAAAACTGTTTGGCTTTTTGAGTGCACTAAGAGACCAGATGTTATATGATTTTGTTTTCACCTGAGTGACTTGGGAAAGAGGCAGGATGATTCAGGTGACAATCATGTGAGTTTCATTATAATTTACTGGAACCTTATAAAGTTCCAGTAAACACTATGGCTAGGATAGCCAGCCCAGGATATACTGTGAAAGTAGGCTTGTTATTACCTAGGTTTTTACTGTATACTAAGTTCAGTCTGCCAGTTGCTCTTTTCTGTTTTCCAACAGAATTATAAATTTGGGTGTGTCAAACCTGAACTTTATGCTGAATATCTGTCCAAATAGCAAACCATTTTTTTCTGATGACTAGCAAAAATTCTTGAAAGGGCACTGTGATGCTTAAGTTCACGTGTCAACTTGGGTAGGTTTTCGTTTTCAGTTCTTTGGTCAAGCAAGCACTGTCTGCTGCTGTGGCAGTATTTCAGGGATTAAATTATTAGTCAACTGATCGCATCTATGGCTGATTACACCTTCAACAAAACAGATGGCCTTCAGCAATGAGATTAGTTTCATTCACTCAGGTGAAGACTTAAAGGGAGAAATGATGACTTTAGTAGTCAGAAAGAAGAATTTCTATCTTTACTTCAGCCAGCCAGCGTCTTCTGGGGAATGTATGAAAACTTTTATTGGATTTCCCAATGTGCAGCCTGCCCTACAGAATTCAAATATGCCAATTCCAACACTCATGCCAGCCAAGTCATATAATAAATCTATGATATTTACATACATATCCTATCAGTTCTATTTCTCTGGAGAACCCTGACTAAAACAGGCCCTGACATAAAACTTCTAAAAAATGGAAAAGGGAAGCAAAAGCGAGCATTTATTGCACATCTCCTAGGCACCTAGGATCATTGTGGAGTCAGTGGACGTCCTTTGGCTTACTGATAATACATACATGAAGGTCCCACAATGGCACCAGGCTTCCTACAGCCTAAATACAGGCCTATGACTAGGAGTAGTGAGGATTTAGTCATATTTCTGTGAGAATTCACCTGGGTTTTGAGAAGAGATGCAGAAAATCCCTTGGCTCATCAGCAATGAATTTATAATCATCTCTTCAGGGTGAATTACTTCATTCATTCCAGTGACATTAACTAAATGCACATCTAGGCAATGTACAATCAAAGATGATTAGGGGACTATGCTGCCCTCAAGAAGCATACAATTCCCTTGGGAGACGGGTAAAATGACCCAAAGGTAGAGTGCACACAAAACCATGCTGGCGTAATTTACACTAGGAAATCATCCCAGATTTTGTCTCCAAAATCCAGGGATCTTTACTGTAGTCCCTAAAGTACAAATTACAAACACTATGTATATTCAATATTTCTAGGAACTAACACACATAACAAGTGTCACAACACATATAACAAGTACAGGCTATTAGATAGCAGGAAAACGCAGTGACTACCTTATACCAAAATATGCCAGGAAGGAAATGATAAGAGGGCCATAATAATTTTATATTAAATTTAAGTTTAGAAAACAAGAAAGAATTTTCTCTTCTTTATGAATTTAATAAGATTAAAATTTGAACTTTTAAAAGTAAAAACAGATTTTATATTCAAGTTTGCCTATACTGAAGCCAAAAGGTCCACCTAGAAAATTTCTTCAGTCAGTTAAATTAAAAAACAAAAACCTCCTTATGATATAGCCAGCTAAATGTGATTTGTCTACTCTTTTTATAAAGTCTTCATACTCTATTCTCACATGAACACATTTTCATAGTCTTTCTACTAAACCATTTGTCTTTTATTCTTCAAAACACTATTTGATTTCAAGGGAAAAGCATTAAATATTAAAATTTATTTTTCAAGTGTTAGAAAGTACTATGAATACAATCTATAATCTGTTTGAACAGGATCTATAATCTATTAATTATAGATTTTATTCATTAACATAGGACCCCTATTTAGAACTGCTCTGTTGGCCCAGTTTGAAAGACCATAAATACTTGAAAAATAATACATTTTTTGCTCATATATTTATCAAATATTTACTAAGTGCCTATTTATGTAACAGATAATGCAAAACTACACCAGGAATAACAATGATAAATGAGATATGGCTCCTTCAAGGAGTACAGAGCCTACACAGCACTTTCAAATATTCTGCGGCACACAGTCTTCAAAAGTACAGAGGAACCCAAAGAACTTTCACTTACATAGGTTTTATCTATCAATAGTTACCATATTGTAACTATTTGGAAAAAAATTTAGAGAATGAGAGTGAAAAAAGGCAAAAGGAGCCTTAATAGTTTTATGGAAATAGTTTTGCTATTATATCTCACAGGACCTTTGAAAGAATCTCAGGGACCGCAATACTGATGGATCCCCAGATGATATCTTGAGCGCTGCTGGTCTAGAAGGATGATAACACACGTATATAAGTTATCCTAATACAACAGAAGCACTTTTCATAGATCTCCACCTAACCCACTTCCAAATTAACCAAAGCTCTCCATTCCCTTCCATAAAATATACTGACAGATGCCCGCAGTTTGCTAAATAATAACTAGCAAATAACAAAGCTGATCTCTAGTACTCCTGTACATGTCTGCTCACCTTTATGAAGTTTTACTCTTTGTTAGTAATTACAACAATTACACAATTTTATTATATACTATATAAGTCCATTACATTATGAGTATGGGGGGAGATATTTCTATGAAACTATATTGAATGTTTTGCTAAGACTTGATATAAAGGTAAGCTGCTAAAAAAACACTGTCAAATTAGGTATGTCTGAGATAGCTGTAACAGACTGGGGGAGAAATAAAACAATCTAGGATTCTACATTCAATTGGCTTTACAGAATCTAAGTTTTTGCTCTTTCTTTAAAACACCAAAATTAAAAATCTAAACTAAATTATGAGTTCAATTTTTTTTAAGAAAGAGAAAGTAAATACACTATCACCACCTTATACTCAAAGAAAAGGCCTTGTTCTACATGTGCATTGGTGAACTATATGTATATTTCTAAGTTTTAAGATAAAATATTTAAGGTATGCAGGAATGCACACTGATAACATTTTTTTGATTCCCCACATTTTAATGTAACTGAAAAACCACTGGTCCATCCACGTGGCCCACACAGGATTCTATTGTACAGAGTGGGATATGTTAAGGGTTATAAGACAGATACACAGCATATCAGAATCAAGAAGAAGAGATCGCGCCTAGCTGGGGACCAAGAAAAGCTCTGTAACATTTGTGCTGGCCCTTGAAAAATGAGTAGGATTCAGACTGGCAGATGAGGAAGAACGGCACTGAAGGTGATGGGACAGTCTGAGCAGTGGCTTTGTTCTTTTTTTTCTCTCTCTGGAACTTGTCATTTTCACCTAAGGGACGCACACCAGAAATCACCAGAAGGACATATGCAAGGCAGCACTCTGAAAGAAGGCATGTAAGCGCATACTGCAGACGGCCTTACAATGGTCTGATTCCTATCTTTCTCAAGGCTTGGTCGTTTGGTCAACTCTTTGTATTCTGAGAAATATTCCAGTATCCTTCCTAAATTCCAATCTTATATATATATTTTTTTCTAGATTGGTTTGCTAATTGGTTTCTGTTACTTGAAACCAAAAGAATCTTAATGAGCATGAACACACACCTTCATGGTGAATTTTATTTATCCATATGCTACTATCTAGTTCCAGAAAAAATGAGAGGAATTTGAAAGGTCAAGTTCACAAAGCACAGCAACAGAAAGAAGAGAAGTGTTCTAACTTTGATTCTGTCACTAAACGGCAGTGCTACTTTGGGGAAGTTACTCCACATCTCTGGACTTCAGATGTGTGTAATAAAGCAACTGGAATCTTTTAAGATTTCCTCCAGTTTTCATGTTCCATGATTCTAGTTTTAAAGTTCAGACTTTCCACTTAAAAACCCAGCTGCCTTCCCCTCTGCTTTACTATTTCATTAGAGTTCATATTGTTTGTTCTCATACTTTCTGAAAAACTTAGATATAGTTAAATTTTGAGTAAAAATTAAAGAGAAACTATCTCTTGAGACAACAATAACAAAATGTTTAGAAGCTGCCCATGACTTAAAAACATATCAACATCTTTAACCGGGGCCTTCCTACTATATGTCAACTTGAGATACACCCTGTGCTGAAGAAGTTAAGAGAAATGACTCACTGGCACTTTTCAAAACTTCAGGACATACCCAGTTTAAACAAGTTAATGTAGTAAGTAGGCAGGAAGTGTGCTTATTTATAGCATTGGCATGTAAGTAATGAGATCAAGCATGTTAGGAAGCCATCAGGTATCAGGAAGTGATGGGCATTCATTGCCACAAGATCACGCTGTTGAATGCGGAGGCCTTTAAGAACCCTTCAACTCAAGTTAAAACACAGGACGGTGGCCCGACTAATAATCAGGAGTCTAGACTGATCCTCTAACATCATACCTGCACCCATATTCTCTGGAAAAGGACTGAAAGAATAGTATTTCCCCAGAGTAGGTACATCAAAAAGGTAAGTCATCTTTAATATTCTTAATAGTCACCTTCCTTCTCATCTAAAATATTTTCTTAGCATTTTTTTTTACTGTGGTTTCAAGGGTGAAGCCTTCTAATACAAGCCACGTGGCCTCTAAACCAACCAGTTAGGCAAACTTGGTCTCCCTATATTTTTAAGAAGGTCATCCTGATTCTACTCAAATTTGTGAACTGACGTTCCGGTCACTATTTACTCTTCAGGAATTTTAGGAATAAATGAGCAAGCTAAGATTTCAGTAAACTAATTAGAGTCGGCATTTGATTATTTACCTCAGGGCAATAAACAAGTGATTTCACAAATATTCATAAATAAGTTATATCTGCTTAAGTAATATATTTTCTTATGATAGTACTCAAATTACGTGTATAGCTAATGCACTATGAATTCCCAATTTTAAATTAAGCACTGAAACTGCAATCCAAAGACTTGACTGAAGCTATAGAAATAGTCTCAGCTTTCCCACCCATGGTACTGCTCTTCACACTTAAATAGAAAACCATAGCTAACCACGGTTCTCTACTTAAACAAGAATACCTTTCTGTTATTTTTATGGATTAATTTTTTCTAAGGTAGTGAAAATACTGAAATATATTTTGGTTTTGATTAAGAGGGTTCCATTTTGGCAACTGATGTCTTTTAGGCAATAGGAAAAGTGAACACAGGTTCGAGTGTAGGAAGATAAGGAGGAAGCCAGAGCCAAAGGCTGAAGCCTTCAGTTTTGCTCAGGAGATATACACATGAATGAACTAACTAGAGGAAGAACTTAACTCCAGGGAGGATGGCACAGGTGTGACATAAGTAAGAGTCAGGAGGTAGCTTCAAAAGTCTAGAGGCTCAGTCCAGTACTGTTCAGACCACACAGGCAAGAACGGAGGAAATTCAATTGCATAGAGAAATCACTACATGATGTGATTAATATGAGTGCACCAGAAAGGAGATGACTTAAGGAGGGCTTAAAGAAAATATAGGATATGGACTGGGAGAAAGAGGGGTTGTACATTCCTGTACAAGGAATGATTATAAGGCCAACCAAAGATTATCTGTGAGTGACAAGACTGGATGGCTACAGGTAGAAAGCCTGTATTGGGGATAGGAAAGAAAGTGGTTAGCTGAAGTAGAAAAATCTAGAAATGGAGGCTTTAAATGTGTTTGGATGGTTCCACTGTCTACAAAGGCCATAAAAAACTTTTGATCAAAGAAATATCAAATGAATAAGTATTTTAAAAACAAACCCTTGCAGAATGTTTTAATGTGTACAAAACAATTTCATAAGTTATGGTTCTACCTATACTTCAAATAATAGCCTCCTTTCTGCTTATAACAATCAATACTTAATCAATCAATACAAAACTTCAAGAAATACAGATACGGACATGATATTGTCTAAACAGACATAATCTCTACTCTGAAAGTTGCTTTCAAATATAAGAGAATGAATAAAACCCAGAAATATAGCTTTATTAAAAACATGAAATGATGCTGTGTTGTAGTAATAAAATAATTACATACTGTAGTAGTTCTTTTTGTTCATTAAAGGGTGTGCTCTAGTTTTAGCTACTGCACTTGGAAATGGAAAACATTCAAAAGCAGTAACAAAAGTGATGAAATGGAGAGAAGACAAATCCTTCCAGGAAGGATAAAGTATACTGGAGAACAAACTTATACTAAAGTCAATTAGGGCCAAATACTATGCTAGATGTGATGGGATGTATAAAGGAAGAGAAATACAGACCCCTGCTCTTAGGAACTATGCAATATAGATGAGGGAGATATACTGGTGAAATACTATAGACAATCTGATGGCACATATTTTCCAAACAATTGAATATGATTCAAGTTTTTATCAATGTCATTCTCAAAAACTCTTGTTCTCTTTACCATGTTTTTGTCAGCAATAGTAATACGATATATTAATTTAGTTCTTTATAATTTATGATCTATTTTGATAATAAGTGATCCTCAAGTATGGTTCCACTGATGTGAACCGACATTCGAGAATAAACTTGGAATATATCATTGGTAACAGAGTCCAGCAGGAGTTAGAAACAGGGTAAGATAATGGGTAATTGGAGCTGAAGGGATACAGACTGTGCAACAGGACTAGATACAAAAACTCAAAAATGGGCAGCACAATAATACCTAATTGTAAAGTAATCATGTTAAAACACTGAATGAAGCTGCATCTGACCTATAGGGTTTTTTTTGTCTGTCTATTTATTTGTTTGTCTTTTTTTTCTTTTTCCTTTTCTTTACTTTTTTTTTTTACTATTATTATTATTTTTATTTTTTTCTCTATATTAACATTCTATATCTTTTTCTGTTGTTTTGCTAGTTCTTTTCCTAAATAGATGCAAATGTACTAAGAAACGATGATCATGCATCTATGTGATGATGTTAAGAATTACTGATTGCATATGTAGAATGGAATGATTTCTAAATGTTGTGTTAATTTTTTTTCTTTAATTAATAAAAAAAAATAGGCAAAAAAAAAAAGTGATCCTCAAAATTACAGGATAGAGATTATGTTTCCACCATTACGAACTCCTTTGAGGTTAAGTCCCCTTTCTGAATCCATTAATTTTCTTAATGTGGTGCCTCTTCAACTCTGGTTGATTCTAAGAATCAGCTGGGGGTGGGGGAGCTTTTTAAATAATGTTAATGCCATGAGCCCACATGAGTCCACAAACCGAGATTCTGCTTTAACTGGGCTGTGTGGGGAGGACAGTTTTGTATTTTTAAAACCACACTAAATAATTCTAATATCCACCCAGGGTTGAGACTCATTGCTCTAAATCAGTCAGCCAATCAATCAATAAATCAATTTCTCTCTTAATTCTAGTTTTTGGTGGTGTGGGGGGAATAGCTCACAGAGCTGCTCAAATATTTCATCAAATCATACGACATTAATTTTGATATTCATCAATATTTTATGCATCACTAAGGAAGACAAAATACTGCCATTCAACTATATAATAAGCCAATAATTTTAAGACACACTCTGATTTCAGAAATGTTAAATGCGAAAAAATGTACAATTCGGTAAGAGTTCTCTCCAATCCTAATTTGCACTCACTCTCCTTTCTGTAAGAAAGCTCCTACGTTTGCTCCTATGAAGCATTATAAACAACCCTGCATTAGTTGTTCCCTCTCCCTTCCCCACCCCAACTCATCACTAAAGGCATACAAGGATCCAAGGAGAGGAGGCTAACAGAAAGAACAGTGGCAGGAAACAGCATTTGGGAGCAGAGCCCCTGTTTGGTTATTAGTATTCATAATGATATTACCTTTACAAGAGTTTCCAAAGTCATGTCTCACTTTAAGATTGTAGATAATGGCTTTTAATTTAAAATATCTTCTTTCCAAAAAGAAGTTAAAATTCCATTTTTGCCAAAGAGCACTATAAACATGAATTCTGTACAATATCATTTCAATAATTTGATGGCCCAAAGAAATGTTTTGCTCATCTGATTATAAAAAAATTTTCCGGGCAGGCCACGGTGGCTCAGTGGGCAAGAATGCTCGCTTGCCATGCCAGAGGACCCGGGTTCGATTCCCGGTGCCTGCCCATGTAAAAAATTAAAAAAATAAAATTGTTTAAAAAAAAAAAAAATTTTTCCAGTGAGTAATAATTAGGCCATGCTTCGACAAAATTCATTTAAAAAAAAACTGAAGGCATGATTTCTACTGACAAAATAGTAAGACATAGGTTTCCCTGAAACACTCATTTCCCACAATTAAAATATGAATACAATCTACAAATTGTTTTCAAGATTACCCCTGCAGCAAAAAAACAAAGAACATGTAGAATGGAATTTTATCTGAACATCTCATTTTTATTTGTGCTCCTTTTGACACATTTCTTCTACCTTCTCAAAATAAGGCTAAACAATTTGCCAATGTGGCAAAATTTCCTGGGTTTATTTGAAGATTCAATGCAATGTGTTTACAAGTATCTGACTGGAATTACACATTCACATGACCTTCTGCTAGAAATTACGTCCAGCAAATTCTAGGAAGAGTCAAGCACTCTATATAGCTGTGGGATGCCATGGTAAATCAGTTACGTCAGACCAGTACACAGACAACATGTAATATAGACAATTTTTATATTCCAAAAGAAAGCTAAAGTTTTGACATTCAAATAAAATTAGATTAACATGGAAAAATCCGTGACTCTTAAAATATGTCAACATCCTACACTGTGTAATCTATTTGTAACAGGCAAAAAGAGGCTATTCACAGTTGAACATCAAAATGAATGTTTCTCACATTCAGAGCCATTAGCATTTGGAAGAAGACGCAATCCACACATTAAAAAAAAAAGAAGAAGAAAACTCCTCAACTTGTAAAAGGTGAAGGAAAAGAAATCAGAATAGTGTAAGTCAGAAGGCCAAGGTGAGTCACACTTCAGAAAAGAAACAGGTAAAGATACCATGAAGTCTAGGAGATGGGCACCAAATCCAAGTGAGGAAGAAAGAAACACAGTAAGAAAACTGAGAAAATGTGGAAGCCCAGTGCAGAGACACAATAACAGGTCTGAGCAAAAAGTGACAGATGCTGTTCTTGCAGCAGTTGCTTTTATTTTCCTTCAAAGGTAGTGGAACCAGCGTTTTTAAAACACCAGCAGAGAAACATATAGATGAACACATCTAAAAAGATTTCATAGAGATAAAGAATGTGGAGACAGAAGCACAGTGTTCTTATTAAAGAAGGCCAACCCCAACATGAAAAGGAGAGTTTAAATTTTATAAAGAGGTCATCTGTTGAGTCTAGGGGGATTAGCAAATCTCATGTCTCCCAAGCAGGAAAGGTACCTTCCTAGTAAGGTTTCACCTGTTTCCATGGCATGGGAATATCTCTGGCAACAATGGGCAAGCACACATTATGATGATGTGCTGTGTCAATCCTGGTGATAACAATGACCTCACTTCCCACCAGGAGTTGGTAGACAGGATGGAAATTCTTCCCATTAGCCTGCAATAAGTTCTGCCTAATGCAGATGGTGGGAGATCAGCATTACCTCATATGGAAGGTTTGGCCCAGATTTGCTTGGGCATTGGCAAATGCCATTGGCAAATGCCTAAGCAAATCTTACCTATAAGATATACTCAAGCCAAGGACTTAACAATGGCATTATTTACATTCTCAAAGGTGGCTAGAGAGTTCTTTTATAAGTGTAATTACCAATATCTCATAGAGGAGATCCAACTCCAATAATAAGCTAAAGTACCAGGTAGAAAATAAGGCCTCTTCCTTTTGAAATCTTAACCTTTCTGCTTAAAAAGATAGACAAAATCCTTCAATCTAGTGATCAAATAGATTTAGATGAGCTTATCAGTGGCATATGGGTTAAGTTCTTCAGCTAAAACCACTGAACTTCCAGTTTTTATCTGCAGCGAGGGACAGAAATACAGCCACATAAACCATGGATGTTTACTGTGGTATAGGGACTGTTTAGGTTTGCTAAAGCTGCCAGAATAGAACATACCAGAAATGGATTGGCTTTTACAATGGGGATTTATTAACTTGCAAATTTATAGTTCTAAGGCCAGGAAAATATTCCAATTAAGGCATCAACAGGATGATACCTTTACTCTAAAGACAGGCTGCAGGCATCCAGGGTTCCTCTGTCAGATGGCAAAGCACATGGTCAGTGTCTGCTGGGCCTTCCTTCATTCCCAGGTCTTGTTGCTTTCAGCTTCTCATTCCAGTGGCCTCCTCTCCGAGCTTCTGTGAGTCCTTTCTTAGCACCTTCGGGTCTTTCTTTCCAAGCTCTCTGGGTGTTTCTCTCCAAGCTCTCTCAGCTTTTTTTCTTTTACCCCCATAAAGGACTACAAAGGGTCAAGACCACCTTGCACTGGGTGGGTAACATCCAATTGAAATAACCTAATCAGAGGTTCCATCCACATAGGTCTGTACCCACAGGAATGGATTAAAAGAACATATCCTTTACTGGGGTACATGAGAGCTTCAAACCAGTAACAGGTATTGAAGCATTTTTATAGATTTAGGGGTGTGTTGATCTAATTGAAACTTCCTAGGACAAGATCCCCATCCTTTAACAGGTAAATATAAACTAAGAACAGACTAAAAAGACCATGACCTGGCTTCCTCCTGACAGGCATGTGTACCATAACAGGCAAGTAATGATCAATGACCCCGGAAATTTCCACGAATTGCAATCATGTTGCCTTAATGGGGGTAAGGCTGATTAATGTGGATAAGATGGGGCCTACTGGGACCCATATTTCTCTTTACAACTGCAGGTTGGGGCAACAGGACACACAAAAGTCCTATGGATTCACGTCAGCTTCTGGTCACGCACTAAGACGAGGTTTTGGCTACACTATTGTGGCCAGGCCATCGGCAGCAAACAAATCATACATGTGAGGTCTGCAGAATCCAGAAACACCAAAATGAAGTCTACAGTGAGAAAACGCTGTCAAGGGTTAGAGCACACGATAGGGTGGTTCAAAGTCTGTCAAGGTGAAGCAGCAGAAATAAAGACCACATCAGTAGTTTTAAAAAGTAGGCACAGAAACCAGAAGTAAGCAAGTTAGTAAGTATAAGGGGCCACAGGAGTGACAGCTGAAGAGATCTGCTGTCCCATTTATAGTTGTGCTGCCCCAACCCCCACCCTGTGGAAGCCCATCCTCCAGCAGCACTAGCTTCAAGGCTTCCACGTGATGAAGGCATCAACAGGCAAAACTGAGTGAAAGGAGCAGATCCAGTGTTGCACAGGATTCAACTACATCATTTTATTAAAACATACAAAGAAAATTATAGCAGTCTCCCTCATTATTTTCGTTTCCCAGATGCTGAAGCAAATATCATGTAATGGGTTGGCTTAAACCACAGGAATTTATTGACTTACAGATTTAGGAGAAGACCAAAATCAAGGCATCAACAAGACGATGCTCTCTCCCAGAAAGTAAGCGTGGTAATGTTTTCTCCCAGAAGACTGAGGCGTTCTGGGGCTGGCTGCCAGCGATTCTTCGTCTTGGGCTTCTCTGTCACATGGCAATGCACAAAACCTCAATGTCTCCTGGCTTCTGGTTTCTCCCTTCTCTTCTGGGTTCTGCTGATATTTCACTTTTGATTACTTCCTCTGGCTTTCTCTGTTTCAAAGGCCTTCAGTAATAGGACTAAGACCATCCTGATTCATCTGGGGCCATACCTTAACTGAAGTAACCTCATCAAAAGGTCCTATTTCCAAGAACTTACTCCCACAGGAATGGATCCAGTTTAAGAATGTATTTTTCTGTGCTGCACAGCTCCAAACCACTATAGTTGCTACATACTAGTTATGTTGTATCTATTCAAATATTTTATAAAATTCGTTAAAAGAGGACTCTACTTACAAATGAAATTGTTATCCCTTAGTTCAATTTGGTATTATGTGATAATATTCATATGCAATGGCTATCTGCAGTGATAATATGAATTTCAAGAATACATTTCCAAAGTTCTAACAACAACCAAAAAACCTTTTTGACTTAAAAAAAAAAAAAGCATATCGATAGAAAAGACTTTATTCTAGAAATGTAAAATAAGTGGGGCTGTTACAATATAAGAATGATGCATGACTGAGAGGAAGCTTTAGTCCAAGCATTGGCTTTGCCATTAACAAACTGTAAAGTCTTAGACAAACACTAAAATTCCTCTGGACTGTAATTTTATCTTTGGTAAAATGGGGAAGTTGAATTCCTCGGTCTCTAAGCGAAAAAACAGCTCTAAAAATTGTATGCCTTATTTCAGGTAATCCCAATGATACGTAAATGTTAAATTCAAGCTCTGCTCTAATTGCAGATATGATTTTCATATTTGAAAAAAATCTGCTTAGAGAAATGAAAAGGAAAGCCTTCTCAAAAGAATCTGCTCCAATATCTCTATCAACATGCAGTTAATTTAATATAAAATCTAAATTCTAAGAATGATACAGTTTCTCAAAATAATCCAGCAGACTGACCAATCAAATAATTGTGTAATGGGTACAACATTCACATTTTTTACCACTTGGTCTTTAAATTTCAGAAGTGAAAGCTGAGATCCCCAAAATGCTTTCGAAAGCAAGTTATAAGGAAAGGAGAAAAAAAAGAAAGGGGAGAAGCATCACACTCACATTGTTCCAGCTGCCAGGTTTAAAAAAAAAAAAAAAGGAGGAGGGGAACACTTTGGTCCTTTCTCTCCCCACTTGTGAACATTAAAAATAAAGCAAACTAACCCATAACTTGCCCACAACGGTATTCTATACGTATGTTGAATCTCTATGTCCCTCCTGTCTTGCCAACACTCATGCACACATAGTTACTGTATTTTCTATTGCAGCTCAAGTCTTTTGTTTAGCCCTGAAGTAGGTTTAGGATGAAACAGAATGCTCAAGCTTATGAATTTTGCATAGGAAATTTTAACAAAAATATAAATGATTACTGCAAATCCTTTCCAACCTTTTTTTTTTTTTTTAAATCTTCAGGGGTAAAAAATAAATAAATAAAAGAACCTTTTGTTAAAGACATTAAGACATTTTTTTTTCTAACTTGCTAAAGATCCCCAAATCAGAATGTCAGGTAAATCCAATTAAATTTGAATGCGATGCCACAGATAATAGGTTTAAATATTCTTATTTGGGTCTCAAATATGACTAAACCACTGTGAAATGCAGCACTTTTTATAGAAGAGAAAATTCTATACATCTAGTTTTTTTCTCCTTAGGTTTTCTAATGATACAAACTCAATACACATTATTTTCCAAAAGCTTACAGAATTATTCCATATTCAGGTTGCCTGATTAAGTAATAACTTATGAAGCATTTAGAAATGGAGTAAAATTCACATTTAGCTAGAGAATTAAACATTTGTAACTGCTTAACTGCTAAGAGGAAATTCAATTTATTCTGAATAACTTTTATTATCTCTAAGTCTGTCCATGAAAAATCCTTTCACAGCAATCCCTTCCCTGATACAGTTAAATGCAAATCATTTTTTTTCAGTCTTACTCCAGAAAGCCCGGGCATACATAGTTGATGCGCCACCTACTGCAAAACCGAGCAGACAGCACAGGCGATGCTGCCAGCATTTCCATTCCATCGCCAGGCTGGGGCTGAATAAAGGCGTGTTTGTGTGTTAGCATTTCTTTTTAAAAAAATCTCAAAGCCAAGAACGAGCTGCAATAGCATCTGCAAAAATGGAGCGTAAAATAAACAGAAGAGAAAAAGAAAAGGAGTATGAAGGGAAACACAACAGCCAGGAAGATACTGACCAAGGGAAGAACTGCAAATCTACACTGATGACCCTCAACGTTGGTGGATATTTATACATTACTCAAAAACAAACACTGACCAAGTACCCAGATACTTTCCTTGAAGGTATAGCAAATGGAAAGATCCTCTGCCCGTTTGATGCCGATGGTCATTACTTCATAGACAGGGATGGACTCCTCTTCAGGCATGTCCTAAACTTCCTACGAAATGGAGAACTTCTCCTGCCGGAAGGGTTTCGAGAAAATCAACTTCTTGCACAAGAAGCAGAATTCTTTCAGCTCAAGGGACTGGTGGAGGAAGTGAAATCCAGGTGGGAAAAAGAACAGCTGACACCCAGAGAGACTACTTTCTTGGAAATAACAGATAACCATGATCGTTCACAAGGACTGCGAATCTTCTGTAATGCTCCTGATTTCATATCAAAAATAAAATCTCGCATTGTTCTGGTGTCTAAAAGCAGGCTGGATGGATTTCCGGAGGAGTTTTCAATATCTTCAAATATCATCCAATTTAAATACTTCATAAAGTCTGAAAATGGCACTCGACTTGTGCTAAAAGAAGACAACACCTTTGTCTGCACCTTGGAGACTCTTAAGTTTGAGGCTATCATGATGGCTTTGAAGTGTGGGTTTAGACTGCTGACCAGCCTGGATTGTTCCAAAGGGTCAATTGTTCACAGCGATGCACTTCATTTTATCAAGTAATCACCTGTGTCTGCACAAAGGCAACAAGCATGCAGCCAGCAAGCTTCGGAAAACCACAGCATAAAGGCATCCCCATAACGTGCCCAGCTCACTCTGTACTACAGAGATCTGCTGCTAATCAATTATTGTGAGCTAACGGTATGTAAATCCTATCATTAATGTGTCCTTCTCTGGGGTGTTCCCCTGAACAGACTCTTATACCTAAAATGAAAACAGTGATCTTCTACATACTATAAATAAAGACTGAATGCTTTTGCTATTTTGTTTGTTTTTCCTTAAAGCCTGTCTTTCGATCAGAATGGCTTGGGCACTAACACAATGAACCAGCATGTACATTATCTATCATCCTCTAAGTAAGTGGTAATAAAATATTTTAAGGGGTTATTTAAAGATTTAAAATTCTTTCAACTCATGGCAAAAATTTACAAAGAAATTGAACTGGTAAAATTAGTCACAGAGAGCAAAACTGATGTATAGACCTACTAACACAGAATGACGGGGAAACAAAACGAGACTGTAAGAAGGAATTAAAACTACTGATTTAATTTTAATGGGAAGGCACCAAAAGCTTATTTATAGTTCCTGTATTTCATACTACAATTATCGCTGAATTGCTATTTGCTGAAAATTCCCAGAAAGCTGTTTGATGACAATAAAAAATAATAATAATAAAAGCACTGCAAGCTTCTTTGCCTGTATTAATAAATAGAATAAAAAGTCAAATCTGTCACTTTAAAAGGAAATAGTACCACTTGATGATTCCAAACACTACTGTATGCACTGATGTGGTTAAGTGGCAGTTTATAGCAACCCTGGCTGGTGTGGCAAGTGACAAAATCAGCAAATTCATTTCTTAGCAGGCTGAGCTCCAACAGAGCATGTATAACTCAGTCTCAATAGAGTATGTGGTGTTAGAATAAAGAACTTCAGTTTTAGAATCACATTTAATATCTATTCATTTTTCAAGCTCAAAAATATTAAATGAATACCTCTAAACATTATTCTTATAAAGAGCCTTATTGATTGAGTCAATATCTATTCAGTTACCAAATCTCAGCCTCACTGAATTTTATTAATTTATTTAATTCTTGCTAAACAAGAAGTGATTTTAAAAGACTCGGTTTTAGAGATTGCTGTCTCAAGAAATAATCCAGAAACTTAGCTTTAATTGTGAGTGCACTTTTTTCCTTCTCAAAGAACAGCTAACTCATTTCTACGCCAATTACTTTCTTTGGCTTCCATGAACAAATGTATATTTTAAATTGGCTTCATTAAATTTAAACCATTACAACGGATAACTAAATCTTACTGTTAATAATTGTCTACAAAAGAACTCTGAAAATCTTTACTAAGATTATATAGCTAAATGAGAATATATGCCAAGTTTGATTATACCTAAAAACTTAGAATATATACATTCCCAGAACTATAACTAACTGACTTCCAGTTATAACATCTTGGAGACTGTACATACTAAAATTAACTATTTAAAATCTACTTGCACCAAAAAAATTCTTCCACATTAAAGTCCACATTTAAAAAAACAACCTCTACTCCAACTACATAATCTGTGCATACCAAGAAAAAAAAAAAGTTTCCCCTAAAACATCAAAATACCTGTCATGCACTTTAAAATGGCTTAATCAGGATTTTAAAGGAATTACAAAAACAAAACAAAATAAAAAAGTAAAATTTATTTTAGCAGTCACTGTAACTGAACTCTTTATAAACCTCTCCAATATATAAGTTGCCTTTTCCTTGACATTTGGACTTTGGTAACGAAAACTGGTAGTGATTTAATGTCAAAGATTTCTCTAATAAAATTTCATTCCAGATAATAAAAACAGCCCTGACATATCTTTTTGCAGGAGATACAGCAGAACAAATCTCCTCAGGACTACTACAAATGAGGTTTTTGCATCAATTTATGAAAAGAGAAATTAACTGCTATAACAAGATGGAAACCACTTTTTAAAGAAATATGTGGGTCATTTTTATATACCTTTCTTAAAAATCTTATCTTGACACATTAATTCTCCTTGTGTTTTTGATAAATCACAATATCCCAAAATGACTTTATAATCTAGAAGGAAATTTGACTAGATTGGTTATTGTTGTATAACTTTTTATAAATATACGTTTTGTAAATCAAAAATTACTTGCACTTGGATTTACATATTCAACACTTCAACAGTTGGTTCTAAGTCGAGAGAAGATATCTAATTTTTAATTTTACTATTTTCTAAACATATACCTTCCATTCAAGAAACCATATAAAATGCCAATTAGAAATCAGAGTAAAGTAGTTGCAATATAATTTGTCTGTACAGAATTTCTTCCTCAAATCTTTTCCTAATAAATAAATATTACTTCAAAGAACAAATCACCAAATAAAATTAGTCATCATTGTTCAGAAGAAAGGTAATAAAAAACAGGTTACTATAGTTTCCATGAGCTAAACATACACACTCATGAAGTTGGATTATCCTACACAATGTTCTAGCAATGTCTTTAAAATATGAAAAATCAAAAAAAAGAACATGGCTCATGGTTTCAATACATTTTTAAAATTTATATGGCAGCAGGCAGAACAACATACAAAGTAACCCTTTAGAGACTTTTCAAATATTATAAGGAAGATGAGTACCATACCAGGCAGAAGACGATGAGACTGAATAAACTTTTTCAACTTTTTTTTTTTGAAGAAAATTACGCAGATTTCAAATGCTATTTTTAAAGTGCTGATAACAAAAAGTAACCTTTATTAAGTTTTACTATGTGTCAGATACTGTGCTGCAAACATGCATTATCTCAATTACTCCTCACAACAACCCTAAGAGAGGGACTATTATTCTTTCTTTTTTACAGACGAAGAAACAGAGACTTAGAGGGCTAATAACCTGCCCAAGATAATATAGCTAGTGAGAGGTGGGATCAAGATTTGAAAGCCAGGTATGCTAGTTTCAGAACCAGCAGAGGCCATTAAATCTCTACTAAGATCACTAAGAACCTGGCATAAAATAGGTATTCACAAAGTTGGTGCTGAATACAGAATACCAAAATATAGGTTTGCCTTGCTTGATAATCTCATAGTGCAGGTATTTCTAAATGTTGAGTGAAAACTGAGTTTTAAAGAAGAAAGTAACATTTAAATGGCATTTAAAGAATATGAGGTGAATCATCTCACAAAAGTAAAGAGCATCCCAATTTTGCCTACTAGTAAATCTAGATTTTCATGTATCATGTTTGCTGAAAAGGAGGTTAACTTTTTATGACTCATAGAATTCAAGGAACTGACATATTATGAGAAAAACTATGGCACAGTGAAAAATGCACAGTGCTAGTTAGACCTGGCTTCCGATTCCATTAACTTCCACTTACTGTTACATGACCTTATAATTAAGCAAGATCCTTAAATTGTGAACTGCATGTAAAGTGCCTTACTCATCATGGACTTTTTTTATCTTTTATTTTCTGGTGTCCTGAGATTTTATTGAGTATTGGTCATGTAGACATGGCTGACAATCACATTATTCACAAATGGATGTACGGAAAATAATATTCTAGGAGCTTTATCAAAAACAGTTTTCTCCTACAGAGGGAAACAGAAATTGGCAATACCTAATGAAGTTGAATATAAGCATATCCTACCACTAAGCCATTATGCTCCTAGCTATTTACCCAACAAAAATGTGTACAAATGTGCACCAAAAGGGCGGTGCAACGGTGGTTCAGTGACAGAGTTCCTGCCTGCCATGCCAGAGACCCAGGTTTGATTCCTGGTGACTGCCCATGCAAAAATAAACAAATTACTGCTTTAAAAAAAATGAGCACCAAAACAGTTGTATAAATTGACTGTAGCAGAATTATTCCTAATAATCAAACTTGGAGACAACACAAACAGCCACCTAGAACAGAACGGCTTAATAAACAGTAGTATAGTCAAACAATGGGATGCCATTCAGTAACAAAAATAAACTTCTAAATACAAAATTAAGGATGAATTTCATACACACAGCACTGAGCTAAATGAGACAGAACCTTAATGTACACTGTATTGAATGAAGTGCAAAAACAGATAAAAATAATCACAGGGATGACAAGTCAGGACAGTGGTACTCTGTGGGGTGGAGTGGGGTAACTGACAACAGCCAAGAAGTTGTTTCTACTGTGCTGCTAGGGTTCTGATTTTTTAACCAGGTGGTGATTACAAGGATGTATTTCCTTTGAAATAAGTATCCAGGTGCAAAGTATAATCTTGCATTGCTTTTCAGCCCATCATAGCCTCTTTTTTTTGCATGGGCAGGCACTGGGAATCGAACCTAGGTCTCGGGCATGGCAGGTGAGAACTCTGCCACTGAGCCACCATGACCCAACCCCATCATACACTTTTAATAAGTACCGGTTCCTATTAACCCACCATCTTTCTAGTGTAAGGGTGTCTTCACCATATAACCATGGAATAACAGGCACAGAAATGCACATTCACATTAATTAAGGCTGTGTACTTTTTACTTAGATGTGAGAATTTCTTATAAACACACATTTAATACCTTGATGAACTACTATAAGGTGCAAAAATATACTTTAAATTGCTATGGGCAGTTTTCATCTGTATTAGCTAAAAAAAAATGCATATGATGGGTTTCTTGGCACTTTCATCTTCTAGCTTCATGCACAAAATCTATAAATCAAAATAACCATTGCAGCTGTTTTATCGGCCAGTTAAAATCATTCAGGAGTAACACACCTGATAATGTAATCATAAAGATACCCGAATCTAATATGACCAAATGCCTTAAACTGTAATAATGTCAGTCAAGGTTGAAATTATAGTATCTGAATCATAATTATCTTTGCTAATAAAGCATGCATCTTAGAAATTATTTGTATTTAGCTTTGAAATATAGAATCGCTTCTTTTATAGCTGACTTCTCTTTCCTAATCCTATTTACTTAAGGTAATATTAAAAATTAATTTGCTTCCATGAAAAAAGCATGAAGGGAGTGGTGATAAAGTAAAGCGCATTGAGCAGGGCAAAATATCTGAGATGAAATTTCAGATTTGCCTAAAATAATTTATAAAGAAGTGACTGCATTCCTACTCCTCCTCTTGACAAAAATACACAATGGTTCTTATGAAACAAAAATCACCGGTACAAATCTTACAAGCTGTTATAAATGACCTATAGTTAATTAAAATTTTCAACAATATAAAAAATATATAATGCTAAAATAAACATTTTGTATATAAATACTGAAACTCTAATTTTAATTTCAATCACAGGTTACCTTAGAAAATGCTGAAGTGAACATTAAGTGTAAGATAATTATATAATATATACTATGCATCCTTATTACATGTCTTAAAAACCTGTTTCCTAGCATAAAATATAACAGTTGACCTAACAGCCTGACAGGTTTTTCCAAGCTCAGGATTCCAAGGTATCCTGTTACATTTAAAAGCTAATTTTAATAGTAATTTTTTAAAAAAACATCTGGTTAATTTTTGAAAATTCACTTTTGAATCAGTGGTGAGGGAGGTAAAGAAGAGGAAGAGGATAAAAAGACAAAGACAAGTTTGACTTTTCAAAAATAAAGTTTGATTACTGTCCTCTAGGATAGCTAGCATACATTTTCCTATATTATTAAAATGTAAAATCAAGCATCTACTTATTAGTTCTTAATTACACCACATTAATTTTAACCTCATTGAAAGAGATGTTTATTAACTGATTTTTAATAGACTGTTTACTTTTAAGAAATGTTGAATGATACTAACTTTATTCTATATGGCAAGTTGACTTTTATTACCTTATATAGCTTAATACGGTTTTACAAAAGCTAAACCTTCTAACATTTTAGTACTTAAAGTGCTTTAGTTCTTCTTTTTTGCTTTTAAATGATATTTTTATTTTATTTTATTTTCATTAATTTTTAAATTTAAAAAATTACAAGAAAAAAACAAACATTCTTAACATATGCTCATTCCATTCTACATATATAATCAGCAATTCACAATATCATCACATAGTTGCATATCATGATCATTTCTTAGAACATTTGCATCAATTCAGAAAAAGAAATAAAAAGACAACAGAAAAATAAAACGAAAACAGGAAAAAAAAATTATACATACCATACCCTTTACCCCTCCCTTTCATTGATCACTAGCATATCAAACTAAATTTATTTTAACATTTGTTTCCCCTATTATTTATTTTTATTCCGTATGTTCTACTCATCTGTTGACAAGGTAGATAAAAGGAGCATCAGACACAAGGTTTTCACAATCACACAGTCACATTGTGAAAGCTATATCATCATACAATCAATCACCAAGAAACACGGCTACTGGAATTCCCTCCAGCCTCTCCATTACATCTTTATGTTTTTAAAGTATACCATTTGCTTAATTTTTAATTATATGTTTTTAAAACATTAAAAATAAATATAAATGCAAACACTAATGACCCTATTATCCTAATAAAACTATTTTGATATTAGTGTAACTTCTTGGACCCTACCCATTGTGCAGATATTTTTTAAAGGAAAAGGTTTGATGGTTACTGGAGAGAAATACCAAACAAAATAACTAAAAGTCACAGGTCACTGATTTTTAAAAACCAACAAAACCAAAATTACAACCACAGGAATTTACAATATATATATATTTCTAACTGTTACCTCACTGTAAACAAATAACCCTTATGATTCAATATATAAATATTCAGCTACCTTGAAAACTAGACAGTAGGCTATATTAAAAAGCCATTTTGTTTCAAATTATATATTCTTTCCCCCCTCTTTGCAACTTGAGCAAAATTTGGATTATCAGGAGATCAAACAGTCTGCACTTAAGACGGAACAAGAAAGAAGGGTCTAACTATATCTCTTGCTATCATAGAACAATGCATTATAATGTAAACTGTAAAATTCACTAGATGACAAGTATACAGAAAAACAACAAAGTCGTGCTTATGCTTATATAAAATATATACAAATCTGGAATAAACACTGAGGTGTGTAGTGAAGCAAAATGCTATGTGTTAAATAAAATCATTCCCAATCTTCATTCTTTATCACCCTAAGACTTTCCATTTAACTAAAGGGTGTAACAAAGACCTTATTAAAGTAGAATTAATTTTACTTCACTCTATCTTTTTTTTTTTTTGCATGGGCAGGTATCGGGAATTGAACTCGGGTCTCTGGCATGGCAGATGAGAACTCTGCTGCTGAGCCACCATGGCCCACCCTTCACTTTATCTTTCAAAAACGAACAGGAGGCAAACAGTAGGTTTTTTGGTTCAAAGGCAGTGGAAAAGAAAAGCAGTTGAAGATTTAAAAACCAAAGTAAAAATAGACTATCAATTCTACCAGTGCTGAGAATTACTAATGAAGTAAAAAAGCTGAAAGCTCTACTGCGGAAACAAATGGTTTTCCAAGAAGGGAACAACAGTCACCTACCTTCAAATAAATCATCTATGGCTGTTTCTGTAAGTTTCACGTATCACGATATTATGAAAGATCACTTCCCTGGGAAAGTATGTGAATGAATCAAAATGAGCAAGAGAAAGTAGGAAGGGCTGTACTCTGCCCCCTTTTTGGAGGAGATAATAAATATGCCTGGCACTGTCTGAGGTGCTACTACATACCACACACTAGATGATTACTTCTCATGCATTACCCTCCTCTAAAGCTAACAGAACTCATGAGGTGACAGGGAGGTCAGAGACTAGTAAGTATCTCTCAATTACCCACTCTCCATTTCTCTGTTAGTAACCAAACCCTGACTCAAAAGGAAGGCAAATGTACCCAGCTAAAAACCTGTATTTCCTAGGTTTGAGGGCTTCTAAGTATGATCAAGTTATCAAGTTCTGACCACTGGAAAATAAGTAGAAACTTCAGTGTTATTTTTGGATAAGCTCCACTGAAAAGGTACAAAGCTGGGTGAGCACTTATCCCACCCATCCTGTCTCGATTTTTTTGCCCAGGACACAGATGTAATGGTTATAACTGACTACCTTGAGGATGGAAGCCCCAAGCTAATAAGAGCTGAGGGTTGCCTGTTGACAACGGAACCAACATAACCAAACAAAACTTCTTATCTTGGGATCTCCTTTATGAAGGATATTTTGGGATATCTGTTATATGCAGTTACTCCTAACTGATAGAGGCGGGTACTATTAGAAACTTTATTTTACAGATGAGGAAAGAGAGACCCAGAGAAGTTAAGGAACTTGTCCCTAGTCACACGGCTAGTTAGCAACCTCCAAAGGCCCCATCTTTTGACACTCTGTGATACTTCATACTAGACATAGGGAATTCAGTGGGAGACTTGACAGAGGGCATAAACCTTGAAAATGGGGTAGACATTGTTGAAGGAAGATTGGTACCTCCATTCAACAGTCTAGGTCAAGGCTGTAGCTTAAAATAACAAAAGTCCAAATTAACCAAAAGATAATCCAGACTGCCACGGGGGTATCCTTCAAGGAAAAAAAAAAAAAGAAAGGGCAGAAATTCCATTTCTGAGACATGTGGAGCCACAACACAGAAGTGAAAAGGAGTGACAGACAGGTCAAGGAATAACAAGTCTAACCAGGAAAGGAACCTCCATAAACCAGGGGGATTTTCCTCATTCAGCTATAGAATCATTACCGGATTGAGCATCACATTAAATCCAGAAGAGTGACCAACTAGAACTAATCACCAAATTGATTTCTGAAAAACAACAAAAAATTCTCTCATGGAAATATCAAAGAAAAAGTAGAATATCTCTAAGCAAATGGAGGTGGGTAGTTATATATTAATTAATTGAAGGAACAATTTAACAGATTGCTGAGATACAGTAAGCTTTTGTACAGACGCTCCCCTTTGGCATGGTTATAGGAAGAGTGTGACGGAGAAGCCTAAATCTTCCTCTGTCTTCCTACAGCATTGAGCAATTAAAACAAAGGAAAAAAAAAAAACGATCGAAAAGCATTTTGTAGACTGGTTAAAAGGCATTTGGGAGGGATTGAAATAAGAAATCTGGGAAAGAGAAATCTATTCTGAAAATTGGTAGAAGCTAAAAGAAGAAAAACCTGGCTAATATCTTAGAAACAGTTAAGTATGATGAAGAAATGATTACATAAGGAGCTAGTTCAGACGGAGAGGGGCCTGAAGCTTGAACCAGAAGGGCAGCAATTGTTCCCTAAGTAGCTAATTTATAGCTCCAATTTTCCAAATTTATAAGCATGCAGGAAACTATTCAAACAATTAAACATTTTGCCCAATAACAAATCAACAGAAGCATCTGAAGAAGCAACATCTAGATTTTCACACATAAGCTAAAATACTAGGGTACTGGTGCTAAAGTTCATATATACATATTTATTATTATTCTCTTAAACAGAAAAACTGGCCTGAAAGACAATGCTTGGTGAATTTTTCTAGTTATATAAGCTAATCTGATGCTCTCTTAGAGGCAACATCCACAGGTTAACAGATTTATTATACCTTTACTTCTAAATACTAATTGCTTTTGTACTACACAACTTTATATGAAAAAACATAAAGTTATTGTTGCTTAAAACCTTATTTTAGACACCTACTGGCAGGCAAATTATCTATAAATCATTAGAAGACTTGAGCACAAGAGAATATACATGTAAAAGAGTCCCCTGGAAACAAAAAAGTATTTTAGAAACTGGCAAACTAATAAATGAAAGATGTCAGCTAAGACCACTATGGCTAAATAGTCCCATGTGTTGCCTTGGAAATCAGGCATCTTTTAGCCTCTCATTACCTATAACCAAAACAGAATGAGGACTGATAGAAAAGAGTTCTTATTCTGAAGCACTGAAGGAAGATAATGGATAACTTAATTCCTACCAATATTTTATTAAATCAAATCAGAGAATTACAGGACCAATGCCAGTGTTCAATCAATCTTACTGACTGAACGGACATTTAACAAAAGTTGCTCACTGTCACCCAGTTGGCTTCACATTAATGCTAGATTTCTTTGAAATTGTATCATAAAGAATATAGGCCAAAGCAATTAATTTTCTAATTTCCATATTTTAAAAATAGGTTGACTTTGGGCAGTTACCTAAATTGTCTTTGTGGTCTAAGACCCTTTAGCCTCTTGACACTACCTCTATAAATGCAGAAGGTTAAAGGGTCACTGATGTTTACTAAGCACTCACTCATGCCAAGAACTTTCTTAAGTACTTTTGTTATTGCTGTGTCCAATATACGGATGGGAAAACTGAGGATTAGTAAAGGCATGGCTCAAAGTTCTCAGGATCATATAGGTAAGGTGGATTTTAATTCAGCAAGTCAGGTTCCAGAGCCCACTCTCAGTTATAACAACATGCAGTCTGTCAACCTAAATTTGGTCTCTACTTTTAAAAAGTAGAAAACTGGCTTTTCTTCACCTATGAAAAATAATGTTCTTCAAACAACTTTATTATGTAAATGTGATTCAGAGGTAAGGTGCTTAGCTCAACTGAAAACTGTTTTTAAGAATACTAGGAAGGTTAATATAAACTGACATGTTTAAAATCTCAGCTATTTATTCAAGGATTTCTCAAAGGACTTCTCTTGCCTAAGCTTCTTTATCCTAATTTATTATATTAAAATAATAGCAATGCTGTTTCTTAAAACTTCTGCAAATAAAAACAGTAATCAATTTCAAGCTACTGTTAGTTGAAATGTGTGAACCCTTCCTTTTTGAGGCAGTCAGTGAGAAGGGAGAGAGACGTATGAGAGAGCTGATATCAAGGTATCTGAATATCACTTTTGTTACACCCATCTGAAGAAAACATGAAGGCACACATGGAATAATTAATTGAACAAATCTAATCTGCCAAAGCAACAAATCATAGCAACTTGACTGATGACATACCTCAGTAAAACAAACCCATAGAAATAACAGTAGAAACCATTTTGGTACAAAAACAAAGCTAAAGGAAAATAAAATTTTACATGACATTGAACAAATTAAATCAGAGCTTATAATTAAGACAAAAAAGTATACTTAATAAAAATTAATTACAACATGAAAGGAAATGAAGATAGGAAATATGGGGGAAGAGACAAAAGGAAAGGAGAGTATAGTTCAATAAGCAAATCAATTCTTTAATAAGTGCATTTAGAGTGTACAGCAAAAAAAAAAAAAAACATTAATTTACCTAGAACTCTGCTTTGAGGAATAAAATGAAGATATACATATGTACTGAAATATCAGAGTCAAAGTGTAGACTAAAACTCTACAATGGAGCTGAAAAGAAGCTATGTACATTTTGTGAAAATCACCTATGAGCCCTTCTTTTAAGGATCTGATATTAAAATCTACACTATGAAGAGATGAATGAAAATAAATACTTGAGGAATAAGATGGCATGACTTAAAGATTGAAAAAAAGTACAAATCTATTTACAATCAATATTAAGGTTAAATGGCAAGGGAATTGGTTGCAGAAAAGAATGTTAGTCCTTAAAGCCTTAACAAAGTAAAAATTTAACCAATAAAAATGAGAAATTGTTTGAAAAAAAATTTCCTAATTTTTCTTAACAGAGAATCAATGGATTGTCAAAAAGTGAAACACAGAGTTTAAAAAAAAAAGAAAGAAAACATAAAAACTCTAATCCCCTAATTTTTTTTTTCTCTCCCCAATTCTAGAGGAAACATTTGGGGACTTAATATTTCTTGTGGAAAAGAAGCATTTTTTTGACATTCAGCAATTCTTTCAGTTTCTCTTTCATCTGTTACTTCAAGTAAGTTAACTATCCTTGTTTCTGTTTTCTATAATGCTAGGCTAGGTTTAATTATTTGGATCAAATTTCCCACTGAAAACAACCATAAAAACTGAATAAAATCTCCAAAGTTTTGCAAAAACCACAAAATGATAAGGAATTACCAGATCCAAAACAGGGAAAATATGTATCCCTGAAGTCACGCAGCAATACAGGGAAAGTAAGACCCTTTGTTGAGAGAGCCTCAGGAGGCAAAGAGGACAGAAATCAAAAGCCCTGAGCACAAGTCTAGAAGGAATTCCTTACCACAAAAAATTAAAATCCCAAAGGATGAGATCCTCAAGGTGAGAGAAAATAGCAAGTGGAAGCTCCTGATGAATTGCAGGCAGGGTAACCAAGGGCCCTTAGTTTGCATGAGATGGTCTGGTTTATACTTGAGAGTCTTGACATAGTTAACAACAGTACCCTACTTTACTCTCAGAAATGTTCCAGCTTGAATGATAAATTACACGACCATCCTAAGGATCACCTAATTTCAATCTTCTGGGCTATCTTACCAAAAAAAGGTCAAGCCTTGAACATGGTTTAATGCGGCTGTGGTACATTTTCTCCAAAGATAACTGTCCAAAATTCCACCCATTCCAGCACTTGTGCACCACTACTCCCATCAAGAGGTGGAGTCTATTTCCCTCCCCATGAATCCGAGTTGGCCCTGTGACTTGCTTTGACCAACTGACTGCAGATGAAGCTATGTTGTGCTAGTTCCAGACCCAGCTCCTAAGTGATCTGACACCTTGAAATTTTGCTTTCTTGGACATCAGCTACTATGTAAAGAGCATGGGCTAGACTAATGAAGGCTGAGAGCACACTGGAGAGGCCACCAAGAGGAGAACCAACATGCTCTAGCCAACACAGCAGCACAAGCTCAGACAATGATGGACACAGCCTTGAGCGCTGCATGCCCAGCCAGCTCCCAGGTGAGTGCAGACACACGAGTAACTCCATCTGACAGCAGGTGGAGCAGGAAGAAGCCCCATCTTAGATCAGTCATCCCACAGAATTGGGGAAATAATATATTATTGTTGTTTTAAGCCCACAAGTTTTGGGGTAGTTTGTAACACAGAAATAAATTACTCAAATAATGGTTCCAGGACTGGTAGTAATCCCAAAAGTCTGGCAGAAGCAAATGCAAATCCACTCTAGAAGAAAGAACTTTCATTGGAAACCACAAGTCATTTCTACAAATGATTTTACAAATACAACATCCAACACACAGCCAAGAAATTAGATTCCTTGACCAAGTCCCAGTATCAATAATAAAAAGAAACTCTGAAGGACTTCAGATACAGGCTACAAAACAAATGGACTATGTTAATAAGTTAAAAACATAATAAGTGAAATTTAAACCTTACTGGATGGATTTAATAGCAGGGCAGACACAAGTGAAGAAACCACTAGTAAACTGGAACATAGGAAAAATAAATTTTCCAGACTGGAGCATGAAAAGTAAAAAGGTAGAAAAATCAGAAGAGAATAAGAGATTCCAAAGATACAGTGAAAAGCTTTAACATATGTTTAAAACATCTGTTTAATCAGAATCTCAGGAGGGGAGAAAATAAACGTAGCAGAGGCAATATTTAAAATGAAGATAGCTGAAATTTTCTACCACTGAAAAAACACAATGATCCACAGATACAAGAAGTTCAACGAATCCCCAGACAGCTTAAATAAATGGAAACACACTTAAAACTGAAGAAAATCAAAGTAAAGAAAAAAGATTTTAGAAGTCAGAGGAAACTATAAGACTACCTTCAAGAAGCACCAGTAAAGCTAAAAGCAGAATTTTCCGAGACAAAAACAAAAAAAGACTATGGACTCTCTTCAATGAAAATTTCCCCCAACCTAGAATTCTGTACACAGAGAAAATACAAATTACCAATTCTGGGAATAAAAACGAAAACATCAGAGATCCTATGATATCTCAAAAGAAATGAATAAGAAAAATATGCCAATAAATTCAACAACTTAGATGAAATGAAGAAATTTCTGAAAATCAATACTGACATTAAACCCAAATAATTCCATAATAATTAAAGAAACTGATTCAATACCAGGAACTATAAAAGGTCTGGGATTTATTACTCAAAAGTTAACAAGTTAACCTCACCTTCTTTCATACATACTGGCAGAAGACACGAGACTCTTGGTTCAGAGAAAAAGGATTTATTTTTCATAGCAAAGTAGGTAGCATGAACTTTGTCTGCGTAGGTTCCTCTCAGCCCCCAGAGGGAAGCAGAGTGGCCCAGATGGATGTCAAGCACAGGAAATCCCCAGTCTACTAGCAAACTTGCTCAACATCTGCTTTGTAGAACAAAGACCCGACCTCTATCTTCGAAGACTATTTACTACACAACCATTCTTGAAAAGATAGTCTGGTAGCAAAGCTGCATAGGATATGAGGAAATGCCATGCAGAACTGGTCCCCAGTACACCATAAATAAAAATTTTCCCACAAAGAAAATTCTACACCCAGTCAGAATTTTGCTAAATATTTAAGGAAGAAACAAAGCCAGTCTTACAAAAATTTTTCTGGATGATAGAAAAAGTGGGACACCAATTCATTTTACAAGGCCATCCAATACCAAAGCCTGACAAAAATATTAGGAGAAAAGAAAATTATGGGACAATTTTACACATGAATACAGATGTAAAAATCCTAAGTGAAAGATCAGCAAATGGAATCTAGCATTATTTAAAAGTATCAGAAATCAAAGTCAAGTTGGGGCTGTGTCAGGAATGGAAATCTGATTTGCAACAGAAAGTCCACATAATTTTCCACATCAACAATACAGATTTTATAATCATCTCAACAGATGCAGATATGCATTTGATAAAGCTCAGCATTCATTCATGAACACACTTAGCAAACTAGGAAGAGATGGAGATCTTCCTAATCTGATGAGGGCTACCTATCAAAAACAAACACCTACAGCAAACATAGTTAATAACAAAATGTTAAAAGGACATTAACACATCAGGCAGTACCATAAGGCAAGAATGGTATAAAATGTGGAAGGAAAGACAAAACTGTGGTTATAGTCATAGATAATATTATATAGGTAGAAAATCTAAAAAAATCTATAGATAAATTATTAGAAATGAATAACGTACATACTAGATATGCATATTTAGCAGGTCTCCTGGATGTAAGGTCAATATAAAAATTCAATTTCAAACTGAGCATGCCACATTATGGATGAACTTCAAAAATATAATGTTAAGTGAAAGAAACCAAACCCAAAAGGTCATACGTTATATGATTCCATTTATCCATTTATATGAAACAGCCAGAACAGGTAAATATCCAGAGACAGAAAACTGATTTTGGTGGTTGCCAGTGGAGGGGAGGAGAGAATAGGGAACAACTGCTTAATGGATATGCAGTTTCCTTTTGGGTTGAGGAATTGTTTTGCAACTAGATAGATATGGTGATTGCACAATGTAAATTTACTAAAGGCCACCAAATTGTTCACTTTAAAATGGTTAATTCTGTGTTACGTCAATTTTATCTCAATTAAAAAAAAGTAAAAAAAAATTCAATGTTATTTCTATATACCAGCAACAAATATGACAAAAGTTTTAAGAGATAACTTATATATACAGTAGTGTCAAAAATATCATATATCTAGAAATAAATATTCATAGATTGGAAGATTCAACAAAAGACATGACTTTCCCCAAGGTGCTATTAAGATTCAATGCAATTCCAATTAAAGATCCAATCAAGTATTTTGCAGAAGTTTCAAGCCGATTCTAAAATTTACAAAGATGTGCAAAGTGGCCCAAAATAACCAAGACATTCCTGTAGAAGGAGAGAGGGAGGGCTTGCTCTCCTGGATCCCAAGACTTAATATAAAGCTAGAATAAGACAGTGTCATGTTGCACAAGGATGGATGAATCGACCAATGGTACAGAGAGTGTCTAAAAACAGACTATGCTTCAATAAATACTTGATTTATGACAAAGATGGCACTGCAGAGCAGCAAGAAAAAGATTCTTTTTAGAAACTACATTATGTTTGTCCATAAAGGGAAAAAATTTCACACCATACAGAAAGACCAACTGTGTGCCCTATACTATCAAAAATCTTTTTTCAGCACTCATCCTGTTACTGCAGTCCTTTGTTTTCTGGGGGAGCTCTGAGAAAAAGGTTTGCACCAGTTTTTGCTGAGGGTTCAAAGCTTCTGTCTGGGAGAAGTGCCCTGAAGCTTTTCACTCTGCCTTACTGATAGGGGGAGATGTGGTCAACTAATTTCTGACATGGGTGAAATGACAATTCAATGGAAAAACAATAGTCTTTTCAACAAATGGTGCTGCAACAATTGGATATCCACATGTTAAAGAATGAAGGTGGATTCCTCCCTTACACCATACACAAAAATCAACTCAAAATGGGTAGTAGAACTAAATGTAAGAGCTAAAGCTATAAAATTCCTGGAAGAAAATACAGGAGTAAATCTCATACCTTTGGGTTACACAAAGCCTTCTTAGACATAACACCAAAAGTACAAACAATAAAATAAAAAATAGATAAACTGGACTTCAACAAAATTAAAACTTTTGTGCTTCAAAGAATACCAAGAAAATGAAAAGACAACCCGCAGAATGGGAGAAAATATTTGATAATTACATTTCTGATAAGGGTTGTATATTTAGGTACATAAAGAATTATTTCAAGTCCATAATAAAAAGACAACCCAATTTAAAAATTGTCAACGGTTCTGAATGATATTTCTCCAAAGAAGGTATACAAATGGCCAAGAGGCACATAAAAACATGGTCAACGCCATTAACCTTCAGGAAAATGCAAATCAGAACCACAATGAGATAATACATCACACCCACTCAGATGGCTACAATTAAAAAAAAAGACAATAGAAAGTGCTGACAAGAATGTGGTGAAATGAGAACTCTCATTAACACTCCTGGTGGGATTGTACAAGGTTGCAGCCACTTTGGAAAACAATCTAGAAGTTTCTCAAAAGCTTAAACTTAAGAGTTACTATATTATCAGTAATTCTACTCCTATGAATATATCCAAGAGAAGTGAAAACCAAACCAAAAATCTGTACACAAATGTTCACTGCAGCATTATTCATTACAGACAAAAAGTGGATACCATCTAAATGCCCAATAACAGATGAATGGATAAATAAAACAAGGTATATTCATATAATGAAATATTATTCACCTATAAAAGGGTATCAAGTACTGATACATGCTATATCATAGATAAATCTTAGAATATTATGCTACTAAATGAAAAAAGCCAGTCACAAAAGTTCAAAATGTCCATTAAATGAAATGTCCAGAACAGATAAATTCACAGAGGCAGAAAGTAGATTAATGGTTGTCCAGGGCTGAAGATATCTATGTGGGGTGGGAGTTGGGTGTTTGGAGTAGGAATGAGAAGTGACAGCTAATGGATACAGGGCTTCTTTTTGGGGTAATGAAAATGGTCTAAAATTAATTGTGGTCCTGCTTGCAAAACTCTGTGAATATACCAAAAAACATTGATTTGTATACTTCAAATGTGTAAATTATATGGTATATAAATTATACCTTGATAAAGCTGTTTTTTATATATATATATATTTATAAAGGATTATTACATACGGTGGTGACGTGGAGCTATGTACCCCAGAAAAACATGTTTTAAATGTAATCCATTCCTGTAGGCATGAAACCATTCTAAGTAGGACCTACTGATAAAGTTGCTTCCGATTAGGTGTGGCCCAACTCAATCAAGATGTATCTTAATCCTATTACTGGAGTCTTTCATAAGCAGAATGAAATTCAGCCAGCTAAGAGAAAAAAGCCATAGAGGGAGAAGACAGAAGATGAAGAGCAACAGAACCCAGAAGAGAAGGCAGAGTACCTTACAAAGTATTTGTTAACTTAACTATGTCTGGTCAATCAGTGAGAAAGCAGATGAAATAGGTTTCTTAATTTTTTATAAAACATCACTACACCTAGTAACACTCTACATAGTTAACTAGCCATTATACCAACCAAATCAACTTAAAACTAGCTATAAAACAAGGACTAATAATCAACACAATTGAAAGGACCTTACACAGAATTATAAACACTACTAAAGCTAATTCTTTTCATTCAAGAGTACTGCAGGGAACAATGATTATAAAATATGAAATCATCATAAAAGTATTGAAAGTAAATTAAATTATAGAGTGACAAATAATCAAATACTAAGGTACCAGAGTACTTTTATATGAATAAAGGTGATGGAAGATAATAATGGGGAAACGTCAATATTCATGAATATGACACTTGCCTGCTAGAGTGAAAACAGCTAACAGTTATTTTTTTAACAATACTATACTCCAATATGATTAGAAACCTTTTTCTTTCTTCAGTATGACCAATGAAAAGCCGAATTAGATATGTATATAAAATAGTTATAGCTGTGTGACATTAACTACAAAATGATGCTTGTTTACTCTAAGAATGTGGCAGGCTGGGGGGCGGGGGGAGATGAGTATCTCTTTAATTAAATAACTGCGTATGACAAACCCCAGGCCTCAAATGTGTCTTCTCTTCTCCCTACCTATTTATTTTAAAGCTTTATCTTGATTCCCAAAGCAACTATAAAGCACATTATCATGCCGCCTTGTGTCCAAAGACGTATAACTGCTTTTTACTCATCTCTTTACCTCCTTCCTGTTTCTTTCGATGGTATGGAGTTGGGAAAGCAATCTCTAGTTCCATTTCTCAAAATAATTCTGCTTCCTCAAAAAGGATAGTGGACTAAAATTAGGGGTCTCAAATTCAAATATTTTCAGGGATGAGGCAGGTGAAATAACTGTGAAGCAAATGAGTTATAAAATAAGGAATAATGGTTAGTACTCTGGCCATCTGGACAAAAAAAATGCCTGTCCTAAAAGCACCAATAGTCATTAAAAACAAGCATCAATAGTCATTAAAAACAAAACAAAATGTAGGCCAAATAAAACATGTTTGCAGGCTTGGGTTCAGTTTTTCACCCAACAATCTCTAAGCACTTCCTCTTCCACCTTTAAAATTTAATTCAAAGAAAAAGGCCAAAACAGCCTTGTTTTCCGAAGTACAGAATACTGTATCCAGGAGACATCAATTTCAGTGGGTCCACTAGCCCCCAAATTTTACATGACCAATTACATCTGGAAACTGCCATATTCTACAGCCTCCCTTTTTGACATTCATATTAGGTATCAGCATATTAAAGGTTGACAAAGTCCTGCAATTTTTTAAAAAAAAGTTTATTTAAATTTTAACGTAACATTCCCCACACTCACTTGAATCTGGGGCTCTCTTTAAAGGATTTCACCATATCAAGGAATCTCAGGAACACCAGTTTAGGAAATGTGACCAGGTATCTTGTACTCAGGGTTGGCAAGCTTTTTCTTAAAGGGTCCAGTAGTAAGTTTTTTGGCTTTGCCAGCCAAACAGTCGCTACAGGAACTTCTCAACTCCACCCTAGTGTAAAAGTAGTCACAGACAACAGGACTTGGTTGTGTCCCAAAGAACTATTTACAAAATCAGCCAGTGAACCCATGGGCCAGATTGCTGGCCTTCATTTTACGCTAAAAGTTATCAAAATCTTTGAATGTCTTGTTCTAGTACATCTTTGGTCCAGTATATCAAACTCCACTTTTAATCTACCATTTTTATTCTCCCAGCATACCCTACTTTTATCTGTGCAACAAAGCCATTCTCTTTAAACTCAAAACAGATTTATTAGTAAAATGAATTTTCTTTTAACCAATATTCCACAACCATCATGCGCACACACACACAAACATACTCATATACTCCAAACTCCTATTCAGAAATGGTCGGGTTCAAAAGGCAAGTTTCCTCCTCTGCTAATAATGGGAGAAAATTACTATTTACACAACATCCTCCTAATTCTACAAATGTAGCCAATAAGATCCTATTGGTTGAAGTACCCATTTACTCTCCAATGATGCATAAACTACAGGACAGTCATAATTTTGTTCTACAGAGTCATTCTCCGGTTCCCAAACATCATAATATCATAACTCATTTTAATAATAATAATATAGGGAATCCTTTTAAAAGAAAACATTCTCACTGACCCCCAGCATTCACATTACTTTTACTATAATGGATCTTACATGCGTATAAACATAAATAAAGGTAAATATTCTTTACATCTGCCATCTCTCCCTAGACCACGACTCTAGTCTCCTGATGTCCCTGCTTCCACCTTTGCCCCACTGGTCTGCTCTCCAATATAGCCAGAATGGGCCTCTGAAGTCCAACCAAGTCACTCCTCAGCTCAAAACCTGCCAAATGTCCTGCTTCCTCAGTGAGCGTAGCACCCAAAGTCCTTGCCGTTCCCTACGACTCTACCCACCTCTCTAGGACCTCACCCTTTCCCACTTCCCCCCTTGCTCACTCCACTGCAGCCATTCTGGCTCCTTTATTAACTCTGGAACTGATTAGGGAAGCCCTACCTATACCTCAGAGCCTTACACTTCTGTTCCATGTGCACAGAACACTCTTCCCCAATGGCTGTGCATGGCTTGCTCTCTATTTCCAGGTTTGTGCTCAACCACTACCTTCGTAGAAAGGCCTCTTCTAATTGGCCTTTATAGCAGCAGCTCATCATTCTCTATCTCCTTTATTATGCCATATTTACCACTGTAACCCTTACAAGTGCCTGATATTCATTTATTTACATAATTTATTCCTTTAATGCCCATCTTCCTCTACCAGAATGTGACCTTCATGAGGAGAGAGACTGTGTTTTGTTCACTGTTATAGTCCAACCTCCCAGAACAGTCCCTGGCAGACAGTCATAATAATGATCTGCTACAAGAATGAAAAGGGCTCATACAACTATGAAACCTAACACATCTACAAATAAAACCAGAAAACCAGTAAGATTTAAAATTAAGTTTACAAATAAAACTAGAAAACCAATAAAATTTAAAATTAATCAATAATTACATCCAACATGCTACTATTATTAACAGTACACATTCTTTTGAATTTCAGCCAATACACCTACACTGCATGAGAAGTGTTATCTTCTCACCACTCTTTTTCATTTGAACTACAGCAAAATCAACACCTTTCTTTAACTCACAGTGACATTATCAGGTCATCACTTGGGATGATGTGCCATTTGTATACTAAGTTTGCCTCTGTTATTTCTTCATTGACTCAAGGAATTATAGTAATATTACTCAGCAATAACATGACCATTGTATAAATGTATGTAGTGAAATCAGGATGATCCAGAATATGCAACATTTACTGTTAAGCTTATCATTAAAATGAAAATACAACATTTAAAATTTCTCTGAAACTTTTCAGACCCAGAGAATACATATATGGATTCCGTCTGGAGACATACTGTCACAATCCAATCTCAAATGATCACCACTGTCTGGCAGGAAGAAGGAACAAAATATGTGGTCAGAAAACATACCTTATTACCGCTTCTGGAAAAAAAAACAATGCCTATCAAATTTCTCCTATATTCCATCTTTCTCTTTGCTCTTGATAATTTTCATTTTTGAAAAGGGAAAGGCAGTAACAGATAAACAATTAATTAGGATGATAATGTGTGCATGTATAAGCACCTCTACTAAAGAGGTACGTGAAAAGCCTTGCATAGTGTTCAGTAAACACTGATGCTGAAAAAAAAAGTGTTCTGATCAATTCGTTATATAGTGAACATTTACAAAAAGCCAAGTACCTTGAGTTGCAGAAATAGATAAAAGCCAGAGTCCTTATCCTCTAGGAACTTATGAGATAACTACCAACATTTTGGTATTTGTGCTGGTTTGAAAGGAAGCATGCCCCCTAAGAAAAGCCATGGTTTAATATAAATCCCATTTCATAAAGGTAGAATAATCTCTATTTAATACTGTATGTTTGAAACTGTAATGAGATCATCTCCCTGGTTGATGTGATTTAGTCAAAAATGGTTGTTAAACTGGATTAGGGGATGATATGTCTCCACCCATTTGAGTGGGTCTTGATTAGTTTCTGAAGTCCAATAAAAGAGGAAACATTTTGGAGAGAGAGATTCAGAGAGAGCAGAGAATGCTGCAGCACCACAAAACAGAGAGTCCACTAGCCAGCGACCTTTGGAGATGAAGAAGGAAAACGCCTCCCGGGGAGCTTCATGAAACAGGAAGCCAGGAGACAAAGCTAGCAGATGACGCCGTATTCGCCATGTGCCCTTCCAGCCGAGAGAGAAGCCCTGACTGTGTTCACCATGTGCTGTCTCCCTTGAGAGAGAGACCCTAACCTTCATCGGTCTTCTTGAACCAAGGTATCTTTCCCTGAATGCCTTTGATTGGACATTTCTATAGACTTGTTTTAATTGGGACATTTTCTCGGCCTTAGATCTGTAAACTTGCAACTCATTAAATTCTCCCTTTTAAAAGCCATTCCATTTCTGGTATATTGCATTTCAGCAGCTAGCAAACTAGAACAGTATTCCCTATTACACCCTTTATGTATACATAAGTATAGCACATAAATAATATATAAAATATATACAACAAACTAAGGATGATACTGTATTAAAATTGGCTTATTTCTCATTTTTAAGAGAATAGCATACCTTCATGCAAAAGTGCCATAATTCATTTAATCAACTTCTATTGATGGACATTTAAGTTATTTCCAATTTTTTTTTTTTTTACATGGGCAGGCACCGGGAATCGAACCCAGGTCCTTGGGCATGGCAGGCAAGCATTCTTACCTGCTGAGCCGCCGTGGCCCACCCAGTTATTTCCAATTTTTTACAACTGCAACTCAAGCTTCAAGGATTCACTTTGAGGATAAATCTTCAAGGACCCACTTTGTGGATAAATCTTTATAAACATTCATGGACACCTTTTTAAAATAAATATTAACAGTGGAACTGTGGGATCAAAAGTTCTGCACATTTTAAGGCAATTATAAATCACAGCTCCAAACTGCCTTGCAGAAAGAGTAAACTGATAAAAGCTACGACCATCACCACGTGAGCGCTTGTATTTTGCCACATTCTTTATAATACTAAACATTATAATTCGTAAAAATCTTTGCCGATTTGATATATCAAAGTATTTTTTTTTTATTTTTATTTCCTTCCCTTCATTACTGGCAAGTCTGAATATTCCTTCATTCATCCAATGGCCTTTTACATTTCTTCTTTTGTGAAATGATGTGTGTATTCTCAAGATGAGCTTCAAAGAAAGCATATGTATGAATGGAACTCTAGTCTGGGAGGATGCAGATAGAAAAAGCAGAGACAAATGCTCAGGGCTATTGTGTGAGAATAGTCTGGATTCTGAAAGGCTTTCTAGTCTTAACTTTTATGAGGCCAAGCTATATTTCTGTTACTCTCCTTGAAATCTTGTGAGACATCACTATCTTGACAATAAGCCCTCCTTTTCTTGTGCCATCTTGAGTGATTTCTGATGCTCTTAATCAGAAGAGCCCTGACCAGAACTGCGTGTCTTGGTCTGCTAGAAACAAACAGGATGAACTACAAAGAACAGAGGCAAAGCCACTGGCACCTCGAGCTCCACAAACCATGAAGCTAAATAACTAAATTAAGAAATGAAGCAAAATAAAGATACCTGAATACATTTTAAAAAATTATATTCCTTAGATCCCAGCAAGTATTAAAAGTGAGGTTCAGAGGGACTTTAAATAGGAAGCCAAGATGCAGTTTTAGAGCATCGCTTATGTCACTGCAAAATCCCCACTTTTTCTCTCCTCTGACTGCTGCCTATTTCTGTTGCTGTTACCAATCCGGCTGAACACTGTAATCTTTCTCAACCTTCTCTGCTGCCCCCACTGTCATAGCCCCCACTGGACTTTCAGGGTAATCGCCCCTCAGATCCACCAGGCTCAACGTGCCCTTTTCATCCCTATCCCACATTTTGACTTTTCCAATTCCTCTGTGAACTGTTTTCTGATTTCAAGATGGTTCTTTCAGCTACCACCTCCAGCCCTTTATCTGACTTCAGCCTCTAGCCTTTCATGTATGCAGATTCTCAATATTTTCCAGTTTTCTAAAACAACTACTTCAACGCTATAGATAGGACTTTTCCATTTAGAATATAATTCACTCGCGAGGAAAGTGCAAGGGAAAAATATTCTGCATACAGTTCATGAAAAGTAATTTTACTACATTAACTGCATCACTGATTCAACTGACACTCACTTTCCACAAAAGACTTAACTTACTTCTAAGTCTTGTCATAAAAAAACATTAAAAGATGTTAAGAGGGAGAAAGAAAATTAACTGAGCTTATGTACTGGTAAGTATACCAGACTATGTGCCTCCAAAACATAACCACTGTTTCTTCCTATTTTAAAAAAAAGGAGAGGGGGGAAGGAATAGGGGCAGGGAGAAAAAGGAAATAAAGTAAAAATTAATTTTTAATGCTGGAACCTTAACTTTTTTTTTATTAATTAAAAAAATTAACAACAAGCAAAAATAATAACATATTCCATTCTACATATACAATCAGCAATTCTCAATATCATCACATAGTTGCATGGTCATCATTTCTTAGAACATTTGCATCGATTTCGAAAAAGAAATAAAAAGACAACAGAAAAAGAAATAAAACGGTAACAGAAAAAAAAAAAGATTATACATACCATACCCCTTACCCCTCACTTTCATTTATCACTAGCATTTCAAACTAAATTTATTTTAACATTTGTGGAACCTTAACTCTTGATTAGTCCTTTAGAAACTTAATGTTTCTGATACTGTAACACTTCTAAACAATACTGGCTGTGCCCATGTAAGATTTACACTTGAAAGCTAAAAAAACAAAGAAATAATCTGTATTATGAAGGAAACAAAGTTACTGAGAATATGTAAGATGCTCAAGAAAATTCACTATTAGAATCCATGGATTCAAAATCAAAGCACAGCTGACGTTCTACTTTTTCATCTTGGTGGAAGTAACATGGATGTGTTCACTTGGCAAAAATGCATCAAAGTTATATAACCTTTTAATTTGTGCACTTTTCCAAAAAACAAAAATTTTATTTTTTTTTAAAAAGTAATGTACAGGGAGAAAAACACATTTTTCTGAAAATCCACCAACTAGATCTCACTCGGTTCAAAATAAATTTAAGTCCGAGTTACTCATTAATTTGGTATCTGGGTCTACTGAAATATGCTTCATGTGCAGCATCCCGAGAAATCACAAGAGATTTAAATCATTTGGACGCACAGACACCAAAGGGAGAAGACTGAGGATCAAGGAACATGTGTGCTCCTGAAAAAATACAAGTAAGTATAAGCATGTATGCTCAGGTGTCAAGTGTGGTATTAAGTAATTTATTAAGGATTACAATACCAAATTTGATACATGATTTTTTTATAAAGGTAGAAAGGAGGTCAAGGTTATTTGCATAAAGACATCTTTTTTGCTTTTCTGAGTAAAGGAGAAAAATTTTAAGCTAACATACCTTGTTTTGACTTCTCCAGAAGCAAACCTTAAGCCAGGTTTTAAGTTCATGTAGTTTATTTGTGATGTGGTCCAAGGAAACACTGGCAGAGGACTGGGGAAGTGGGGCAGGAAGAGGAAAGGAGCCAACAAAGAGCGTGTTGTGCAGCCAGGGACCACTGTGGAAAGCTGGGGAACGGGGGAAGACAGCAAAGAACATGTGCCTCGGAGTTTTCCCACCTGAGATTTAAAGGACCTGGGAATTATCACCAGCTCCTATCAAGCTATTGGCTGAGGGCTGCTCCCAGGGTGAGTATTAATACCCTGACATTTCTAGCCAGGCAGAAGAGCTGGTAGCAGGGAAAACAGACAAAAAGACAGAGATACTGAGATTTAGAAGCTGGCCAATGTGCCCAGAAATGGCAATGACTGAGGGACTATGGGTGGGTAGCAGCTAGCTTCTTGTGACAAATAAATAAATAATTCAGCTAAAGTGCTATAGTGCATAAAATAAATACTCAGTAAGTTTTCTATTTCTGTTAGTTAACACTGCTTATTAATTAAAGAAACATACAAGTATTTTATATTTATATGCCTTAAAGAAAAATTCCCTCAATTCTTCCAAACCAGTTATGAGACTATAAAACAGTACACAGCACTTTGTATCTTGTCAATGTAATTAAGAATATAATTCAAGTATAGGCTTTGTATTAAAGCTAAGTATAAACCAACTGTGTATTTATGCATGTATGCTTGAACAATACGAGAAAAAGAGCATAAACATCCCTTTTTCTCTCTTTCCAGCCATGAATAAAGGAAAACTTTCTATTAGGTTTCATTTTTCAGAGAGAAGACATGGCTCAGGCAGCTGGGAGTAAAATTCAAAGCTGAACTTCTGCAGTCAGTCACGAACCTTGGTAGCAGTTCAGGAAATATTCAAAACAATAAATTCATATACTTTGTTTCGGTTTGTTCTTCCTCATGAGTATAAGACTGTCAGAAACTGGCATGACTCAACATGTTCTGTGGCATGGCTGTCACTCAAAGGATTAAGCAAAAATCTCACTCCTTCCGTGGGGCCCTTTGCTGTACTCCACTGGGAGAATTAGTAATGCTGACGTGGTCACTAAGATGAGTGGGATTCAGAGATGGCAGCATGTGGAGTCTAGTGAGCAAAAGGCAACCAGGACTTGCCAAAGAATGAATAAGAGCTCAATAAGTGGGCAATTACCCTGGTAGACACGTGGCATTTGTTACTTATTTAAGAAAGAGATAGGTTTTATTTCTAAATATAAGAAAATAGAGAGGGTAGAGTCACATAATTTCTTTCAGCTTCTGTTCTCTCATCAGCATAATGGGGACTTTAAAAAGCCCTCCTTCATGGGGTTGTGGGGAGAATTAAATAAGATGTGGAAAGGCAGGTTATTCAACATACAAAATGTAATAAATAACTTTTAGGAAATTATTTAGCAGTGGATCAAATGCAGTTTATATATATACGTACTCTATGTATGTAGTATTGTACTCTTAATACCAACCACAGACATTCAGGGTGCATGGGTGGTTCAGTGGTAGCATGCTCGCCTTCCATGTGGGAGACCCGGTTTGATTCCCAGACCATGAATCAAAAAAAATAAAAAACATTCAATCATTGCTATAAAAAGTACGGGGGGGTGATGCTTTTATCAAACCACAGCCAATAAAAGGGTTCAATACATCATAAAGTATGCCAAACTGAAACTTGCAATCTTTTCTCATTACAACACACACTAAATCAACAGTCCAGAGCATGGTCTGTGTGGCTTCTGGGGGTCTCCAAGTTTAAGTGGATGTCCACAAGGTCAAAACTATTCTCCATAAAATCATTTAATTTTGCCTTTTTTCATTCTGTTATTTGCACTAATGATGGAAAAGCAATGGTGGGTAAGACTGCTTGTGCATTACCACAAATTGAGGGAGTGTGAACACCAAACCACATCACCAAGCACAGTAAAAAAAAAAAAAAAGCCAGTTTCACTTAATGTCCTTGATTAAAACAGTAAAATTTACATTTTATTAAATTCCAACCCTTAAGTACACGTCTTCTTAATATTCCGTGGCACCAAATGGGAAGTATGCATAAAGATCCAGTAAGTCTGCTGGGTACCAACGTAGGATGATTGTCTCCAAGAAAAACATCTGTGACTATTTGAGTTGCAAGCTGAACTAGGCACTTTTTTCAGGGAAGACTATTTTTGCTTGAAAGAACGACTTACAGACAAACCATGGTTTAAGAGCCTCAGGAATTTGACAGATATTTCTCAAAATGAAAGAAATAAACATCCTTTCAAAGAAAACAACCTACAACATTTGCCAATCTTTCAAGTTAAACCAAGAAGTTTGAAACACCTGACAGCTCCCAAATACGTAAAGACTTTTCTGATGAAATCAGTGGTGATATTAACGAATGCAAATTTTTGATATTGTATAATGAAATGTGCCAACATTTGGAAGATCTGCATAACTCAGTGAACCAATATTTTCCAAACGACAGGTATATGATGCTGTGAAATTAAGTATGGGTAAAATACTTTTTTTACCCACAAGATAGATATTAGATTTCAATGTAATTACATATGAATACTTCACTGATAAGGTTTCAGAATCTTTGTGCAATTAAACTTTAAGAAACTACCACTTGTGGAGTTTTGGTGTACAATCAAAAGAAGAATATCCACAATTATCTGAAAAGGCTATTAAGTACTCACTTTTCCAATTACATAGTTGTAAGAGGTCAGATTTTCTTTATATACTTCAATCAAACAACATATTGCTATAGACTGAACGCAGAAGTAGACATGCAAGTCCAATTTGTCTGTTATAAAGCCAGACATTAGTGAGATTATGTAAAATCTCACTCTTCTCACTAATTTGTTTGGAAAAGTTTTCTCTCCATAAAGATATTATTATTTTAAAATGTATTGTGTAAAAAGACCCTGAGACCAAATAGTTTGAGAATCATTGCATTAAAATGATAGAAAATAATTGCAATTAAGATAGATAAAGCTAAATAAAATCTCAACTAGACCGGTTACATGGTAACTAGTAATACTCATGTAGTGATAATTTAGGAAATAGCATGCAATTCATGTTTAAAAGCAATGATAAGAAAATTTTCAGCAAAGAAAACAGCTGTACTCTGAATGCTAACAAAGCACACAGACATATAAGTAAAGCTTAATTCAAATTATATACCTGATATGACATTCTCAACAAATGGGGGAAACACATTAAGTGAAAGTTTCCTATAGGACTAAAAATTTCAAAAAATGAAAACGCTACTTATGCTTATGCTTCACTCACTACATTTGCAGGATAGTACTATGTAAAGCAGATTTATAACATCTATATCAGCTCAGTTTTCAAAATGACTGGTAATTCAGCATCTTCAAAGAGTATTTCTATAGTGACAGGTTTTCTTCAAACATAAACTGCTACATTCTAAGACATATGTGTGTTGATATATGTTGCCAAATTCAAGCTTGAAAGTAAGTAAGGCAAGCCACTAGCAAAGAAATTCTCACATACTTCCAATTATCTCCACTGCTGTTATCTGGGGAAAATGTCTTCTTATAACGTATGCAGTAGTTAACCAAGTATCACAGAACACTTGCTGAACTAATCTGATTAGCAAAGCAAAAGTAAAAGAATCACCAGTGCCAAAATAAAAATATAATAAGCAAGAAGTAAAGTAGAAACAAAGGAACTTAAGATTCAATTTTGAACATCAAGTATCTTGAGGAAACCACCATTAGGTTTGAAGGGAGAAAACCAGCCATCCAAGTCACTAATAAGCTCTTTTGCTTTGAACAGCCCTAAGAAATTCTGTCCAGTCAACAGAGTGACATTTTTAGAGCATTAATATTCTAAGGAGAAAATAAATTATTTCAACACGTTTGCTTTCACAAGCACATCCGATATGTGCTAAATCCTATACCAGGCACAGTGGTGATAAGCATGAGATGCAGTCTCCCCAACAAGGTTTAATTAAGGGACAAAAGGAGCAACGCAGACTTGACTGCCACAGGGATTGAGATGAAGGAAAAATCAACATAGACTGAAGCAGAAAAGGGTAGGATGAGGACGATTGTAAGGGGCAAACACACAGAACGGAAAGGAATAGTAGAGGGAAAACACAGGGAAAAGCAGAAGCAGCTGTGCCAGGAAGCTACTATAGAAATAAGGGATCTTGCAAGTTGATTAATCAACAGATTATGCTGGAAGAGGGTGGAGATGATGATACATAGTTTTCAAACTACTCCTTTGGATTTAAAAAATATACATCACCCATAACTGACTTCCTTGCAACTCGTTAAACATTTCAGGCTTGTTACCACCTTAGGCATTTGTCCTTACTGTGCCCTCTGCCTTGAAAACTTCAAGATGGCTAAGTAACTCCACACTGGCTAACTCTCACACCTCTTGAAGCACTTGTTCAGATCCCACCATGCTGACCACACTATTTAAAATTGCAAGCCCTACCTCAGCCTAGTTCTCCTCGTCCCACTTTTCTGGCTCTGCTTTTCTCCTAGAAAACTTATCATCTTCTAACTTGCAATATAATTGACTTATTACATTTGTTTGTTTGTTCTTGTCTCTTCTCACTGCAATATAAACACCATGAAGGGAAAGACTTTGCTCATGTAGTATCCCAACCTAAAAGAGAGCCTGTAGAATCAATCTGCTGAATTAAAGAACTGAAAACTAAAGCAAAAGGGCCACAGCATTTTTATCACTTCTAGCCCTGAACATTTCTTCCAATATTTCCTAACTCGGCAATGATCTCATCATCCACTGAGGTGCCCAAGCCAGAAAAGACTGAGAAACCATTCTAGACCTCTCATTAATGTCCAACTCCTCTACTGCCAATTAATCACCGAAAGCTGTCAAGATTACCTCCAATACCTTAAGAACATGATCCCTCTTTTCAACTCTTATTGTTCCAGTTCAAACATTTTTCATCTCTAAAATAAATTACACAGTTTGCAACTAAGATTTTTTGCTTTGATCTAGCCATGACTACTCAAAGGATTTTAGATAGATATGAGAGTATAACAGGTAGGAGAAAGCAAAACAACAAGTGGGACACCTACAGGCGTCACCTTCTTCCCTCTTATTCAGGCACACTTTTTCATATACTTCAAGGTCCAGCCCAAATACTATCTCCACTTTTAAAAACTTTTCCACTTCTTTCAGACAAAGTGCATATCCTTGTATCCTCTTTGTACATAACTTTATTAGAGCATTTACTGCAGCAATTATTTCTTTACGTATCAGTTGCCCCAATGAACAGGAGTCTAGTCTTATTCTGGTACAAGGTCTAATACCAAAAATATTTGTTGAATAGATGAATGAACAACAACTTTTAGTCCAGGATTGGGAGTTACAAAGAAGAAAACCTTAGTTTGAACAAAGGTAGAGGTACCAGAGATAAATGATAAGTTATCTATGTAGTTATATATAGTTATGGTGAAATACTACATAAAACTACTAAACAGAAGATACAAAGGGGTGTGTGCGTAAATAAAGGTAAACTACATGACTCATTTCCATAGAGAGAAGGATAAGAGGACATCATTATGAAAACAGGAAAGCCCAGGAAACCAAAGACTGCCAGTCAGCCAAAACACTACCAATCTTACAGGGAGAAAGCCTCCCAGCCTCCAAAACCATGAGACAATAAATGCGTGTTATTTTAGCCAACCCATTTTTTATATTTGTCATAGCTGCCTAGAAAATTAAGACACTATAAGACATACCTATCACTAATCTCCCTCTCCAATACCATCCCCCCAAAGATATCCAAATATACAGAATTCAGTAATTAGAAAAACTGGCTCAGAAAGGGATGTCTCAAAAAACAGGAAGAGTATGTTACAGAAAGAACAAAGTTATTAAAATCAAAATTGTTAACACATTGAATGCAAATCAGATTTGAATTTTTCTTTTAAATCTACATTTTATACACCTGTGTACTATTAATGAGAAGCGAAGAATCTACAAAAGCAGTTTTTTTAATAATAAGCAAGTTCAGTTCTATGCTTGAGGATAAACAGAAAAATATTCAAAATTATGCCTGTCTTATGTATATTTCAACGTAAGATAAACTGCTTAGTCACTGTAAAGTGGCTTAGACCCTTATACTTTGCCAAGTTCACAGCAAGCAAGGTAACACTAGCATAGTGGCTCTTTGGGACACAGAACCCTCCAATGAAAGCTATGGTAACATCCTGTAGAAAACATACATATACACATATATCTAGCATTTCAAATATGGAATGGCAGTATGAGACCTCTTGCTTATCTACTTGTGACTTCCTATTAATCCAAAGAACCCTGTTGTAGAACTACTGCTTTAATGACTAAAAATTAAAAACAGTAAATGCCATAAGGTTCCTCAGAAAAGGAAATAAACTATTACTAACCTTCTCTTGGTATCTAGGCAATCAAGAAACTGAACATAAAAAACCCTAAGAGTTGAATTTTATTAAGTGATACCTCAATTTAGCTAAAATGCATGCAGCATTTGCCTTAAAAGGAACTTGATACCTAAAGAGTTTAAAAATAAGATCTAATATCAATAATAGTAATAACAGCTAATATTTATTGAGCATTTATTATGTACCAAGCATTGTTCTAAGTGTTTTAAATTTCTTCATATTCATAGATGAATGTAAATATTTATTATCCTCATTTTACAAATGAGGAAATTAAAGCACAGAAAAGTACAAAGAGGCAGAGAACAATGATATGAAATAGAAATGATAAAAGGAATTAAGAAGCAAAAAACTCTGTTATGGTGTATGCTATCTAATAGCTACTTAGACCTGCCTTTGTATTATCCCAGATCTCCAAGCAAGAACATATTGTCCAAACTCCAGAACAAAAGTGAAAATCTTGATCCTCTTCCATATGCCTGCCAAGTTAATACTCATAATATCATACGCAGTTTGGGGTACAGTTAAATTAGAAAATGTTCAACACAAAATGTTCAAAATGAATACAATAACTAAAGGTTTCAAAAGATTAAAAATGGAAGATTAACTCTGAGGCTAACAAATCTCTTTGCTTTCTAAATTACTGTCTTGTGTGTAAGTGCCAGCAATAAATCATGCCTTGGAAAAATCAGCAACTTAATAATTAATAAGAAAGAAAAAACTAAAATAGAGTACCTTTTTCTACAAAGGAAGTTCAAGTTTCCCTACCTAAAACGTTTATCAAAGCTCTCCCTCCTGTGAGTCGTCACGGATCTGCTGGGCGTGCGGGGGCTTGGGAAGCGGGCTCTAGGATCGCAACTCTCCCGGTCAGGCCCCTCGACCCTCCTGCTCGGCTTTGTGCCACCCAGCCAAGGAATTACAGAGTGCCCGTCTGCAGCGGAGATGCCACCTTCCCCAAAGCTTTGGACAACGTGACGGTCTGGCAAGGGGAGAGCGCCACCCTCAGGTTATGAATTAATTTCTTAAGTACTGCTAATTAATAGCAGGGAAGAAAGATTGTATTCAAAGTGAATTCTCTTTCTGGGGGACACTACGGCTCCGCAATAGAGCTGAAAACACTCCAGGGAAGGTGGACATAATCATGAGCAAGGTTCCCAATAAAAGTGGATAGAGAGCTGGAAGATGGCGGCTTAGTAAGACGCGCGGATCTTAGTTTCTTCTCCAGGACACCTACTAGGGGAGTAGAAACGATACAGAAAGCGCCCAAAGCCACAACAGAGATAAAAAAGACAGCGTACCCCATCCTGGAATGGCTGGCTGGCTGAGAGAAGCAGCTCGGGTGAGATCGCCGAGGCGCGCGGGCCTTACCGGGCGGGGTGGCAAGCGGCCGGAGTTACTCCCTTCCCCCTTCCCGGGCCGGCTGGGAGAATTGGAGAGGCGATCCCCTGAAACAAAGACGGCTGGCGCCCACACCACACGCAGCCCCCGGACCAACTGAGAGAATTGGATCGGAAACCCCCAGGCCGCGGAGAACGGTGACGGGTGGGGGAGGCCCCTTCCAAACCCGTGACTCCCGGGGAACGTGCACTCTCTCGGGCGGGCCGCTGCCGCTGGCGCCCTCCCGCCACGCTTGTTGCCCAGGGCCGACTAGGAAATTCGGACGGGCTCTTTCCCTGGCTGCGGCGACCAGCAACCCTCCCTGCATTCGGACCCCAGGCCGGCTCAAGCCGCTTCGGCTAGCGAACCCCCAGGACGGCGAGAGTTTTCCAAAGTTTAAGGTCCCACAGCACCTTTTACTGGTGGGACCCGCAGACAAACGTGTGCCACGAGCGCCACCTACTGGGCAGGATAAGAAAAACAGAACCCAGAGATTTCACAGAAAAATATTACAACCTTGCTGGGTCCAACACCAAGAGAAATCTGAATAAATGCCCAGACGCCAGCAGCAGAAGATAACTGTCCACGCTCAAAAGATTGAGAATATGGCTCAGTCAAAGGAACAAACCAATAGCTCAAATGAGACACAAGAGCTGAGACAACTAATGCTGAATATACGAACAGAAATGGAAAACCTCTTCAAAAATGAAATCAATAAATTGAGGGAGGACATGAAGAGGACATGGGCTGAACATAAAGAAGAAATAGAAAAACTGAAAAAACAAATCGCAGAACTTATGGAAGTGAAGGATAAAGTAGCAAACATAGAAAAAATAATGGATAGCTACAATGATAGATTTAAAGAGACAGAAGATAGAATTAGTGATTTGGAGGATGGAACATCTGAATTCCAAAAAGAAACAGAAACTATAGGGAAAAGAATGGAGAAATTTGAACAGGGTATCAGGGAACTCAAGGACAATATGAACCGCACAAATATACGTGTTGTGGGTGTCCCAGAAGGAGAAGAGAAGGGAAAAGGAGGAGAAAAACTAATGGAAGAAATTATCACTGAAAATTTCCCAACTCTTATGAAAGACCTAAAATTACAGATCCAAGAAGTGCAGCGCACCCCAAAGAGATTAGACCCAAATAGGCGTTCTCCAAGACACTTACTAGTTAGAATGTCAGAGGTCAAAGAGAAAGAGAAGATCTTGAAAGCAGCAAGAGAAAAACAATCCATTACATACAAGGGAAACCCAAGAAGACTTTGTGTAGATTTCTCAGCAGAAACCATGGAAGCTAGAAGACAGTGGGATGATATATTTAAAATACTAAAAGAGAAAAACTGCCAACCAAGACTCCTATATCCAGCAAAATTATCCTTCAAAAATGAGGGAGAAATTAAAACATTCTCAGACAAAAAGTCACTGAGAGAATTTGTGACCAAGAGACCAGCTCTGCAAGAAATACTAAAGGGAGCACTAGAGTCAGATACAAAAAGACAGAAGAGAGAGATATGGAAAAGAGTGTAGAAAGAAGAAAAATCAGATATGATATATATAATACAAAAGGCAAAATGTTAGAGGAAAATATTATCCAAACAGTAATAACACTGAATGTCAATGGACTGAATTCCCCAATCAAAAGACATAGATTGGCAGAATGGATTAAAAAACAGGATCCTTCTATATGCTGTCTACAGGAAACACATCTTAGACCCAAAGATAAACATAGGTTGAAAGTCAAAGGTTGGGAAAAGATATTTCATGCAAATAACAACCAGAAAAGAGCAGGAGTGGCTATACTAATATCCAACAAATTAGACTTCAAATGTAAAACAGTTAAAAGAGACAAAGAAGGACACTATATACTAATAAAAGGAACAATTAAACAAGAAGACATAACAATCATAAATATTTACGCACCAAATCAGAATGCCCCAAAATACGTGAGGAATATACTGCAAACACTGAAAAGGGAAATAGACTCATATACCATAATAGTTGGAGACTTCAACTCACCACTCTCATCAAGGGACAGAACATCTAGACAGAGGATCAACAAAGAAATAGAGAATCTGAATATTACTATAAATGAACTAGACTTAATAGACATTTATAGGACATTACATCCCACAACAGCAGGATACACCTTTTTCTCAAGTGCTCATGGATCATTCTCAAAGATAGACCATATGCTGGGTCACAAAGCAAGTCTTAACAAATTTAAAAAGATTGAAATCTTACACAACAATTTCTCGGACCATAAAGGAATGATGTTGGAAATCAATAATAGGCAGAGTGCCAGAAAATTCACAAATACGTGGAGGCTCAACAACACACTCCTAAACAACGACTGGGTCAAAGAAGAAATTGCAAGAGAAATTAGCAAATACCTCGAGGCGAATGAAAATGAAAACACAACATATCAAAACTTATGGGACGCAGCAAAGGCAGTGCTAAGAGGGAAATTTATTGCTCTAAATGCCTATATCAGAAAAGAAGAAAAGGCAAAAATTCAGGAATTAACTATCCATTTGGAAGAACTGGAGAAAGAACAGCAAGCTAACCCCAAAGCAAGCAAAAGGAAAGAAATAACAAAGATTACAGCACAAATAAATGAAATTGAAAACATGAAAACAATAGAGAAAATCAATAAGGCCAGAAGTTGGTTCTATGAGAAAATCAATAAGATTGATGGGCCCTTAGCAAGACTGACAAAAAGAAGAAGAGAGAGGATGCAAATAAATAAGATCAGAAATGGAAGAGGAGACATAACTACTGACCTCACAGAAATAAAGGAGATAATAACAGGATACTATGAACAACTTTACGCTAATAAATACAACAATTTAGAGGAAATGGACGGGTTCCTGGAAAGACATGAACAACCAACTTTGACTCAAGAAGACATAGATGACCTCAACAAACCAATCACAAGTAAAGAAATTGAATTAGTCATTCAAAAGCTTCCTAAAAAGAAAAGTCCAGGACCAGATGGCTTCACATGTGAATTCTACCAAACGTTCCAGAAAGAATTAGTACCAATTCTCTTCAAACTCTTCAAAAAAATCGAAGTGGAGGGAAAACTACCTAATTCATTCTATGAAGTCAACATCACCCTCATACCAAAACCAGGCAAAGATATTACAAAAAAAGAAAACTACAGACCAATCTCTCTAATAAATACAGATGCAAAAATCCTCAATAAAATTCTAGCAAATCGTATCCAACAACACATTAAAAGAATTATACATCATGACCAAGTAGGATTCATCCCAGGTATGCAAGGATGGTTCAACATAAGAAAATCAATTAATGTAATACACCATATCAACAAATCAAAGCAGAAAAATCACATGATCATCTCAATTGATGCAGAGAAGGCATTCGACAAGATTCAACATCCTTTCCTGTTGAAAACACTTCAAAAGATAGGAATACAAGGGAACTTCCTGAAAATGATAGAGGGAATATATGAAAAACCCACAGCTAATATCATCCTCAATGGGGAAAAATTGAAAACTTTCCCCCTAAGATCAGGAACAAGACAAGGATGTCCACTATCACCACTATTATTCAACATTGTGTTGGAGGTTCTAGCCAGAGCAATTAGACAAGAAAAAGAAATACAAGGCATCAAAATTGGAAAGGAAGGGTGGGCCGCGGTGGCTCAGCAGGCAAAGTGCTTGCCTGCTATGCCGGAGGACCTCGGTTCGATTCCCGGCCCCAGCCCATGTAACAAAAACGGAAAAACAAAATACAATAAAGCAAGAAAATGTTTGGAAATGTTTCCCTTTCTTCCTTCCTTCCTTCCTTCTATCCTTCCTTCCTTCTCTCTGTCTTTCCTTTAAAAAAAAAAAAAAAAAAAAAAATTGGAAAGGAAGAAGTAAAACTATCACTGTTTGCAGACGATATGATACTATACGTCGAAAACCCGGAAAAATCCACAACAAAACTACTAGAGCTAATAAATGAGTACAGCAAAGTAGCAGGTTACAAGATCAACATTCAAAAATCTGTAGCATTTCTATACACTAGTAATGAACAAGCTGAGGGGGAAATCAAGAAACGAATCCCATTTACAATTGCAACTAAAAGAATAAAATACCTAGGAATAAATTTAACTAAAGAGACAAAAAACCTATATAAAGAAAACTACAAAAAACTGCTAAAAGAAATCACAGAAGACCTAAATAGATGGAAGGGCATACCGTGTTCATGGATTGGAAGACTAAATATAGTTAAGATGTCAATCCTACCTAAATTGATTTAAAGATTCAATGCAATACCAATCAAAATCCCAACAACTTATTTTTCAGAAATAGAAAAACCAATAAGCAAATTTATCTGGAAGGGCAGGGTGCCCCGAATTGCTAAAAACATCTTGAGGAAAAAAAACGAAGCTGGAGGTCTCGCGCTGCCTGACTTTAAGGCATATTATGAAGCCACAGTGGTCAAAACAGCATGGTATTGGCATAAAGATAGATATATCGACCAATGGAATCGAATAGAGTGCTCAGATATAGACCCTCTCATCTATGGACATTTGATCTTTGATAAGGCAGTCAAGCCAACTCACCTGGGACAGAGCAGTCTCTTCAATAAATGGTGCCTAGAGAACTGGATATCCATATGCAAAAGAATGAAAGAAGACCCATCTCTCACACCCTATACAAAAGTTAACTCAAAATGGATCAAAGATCTAAACATTAGGTCTAAGACCATAAAACAGTTAGAGGAAAATGTGGGGAGATATCTTATGGATCTTACAACTGGAGGCGGTTTTATGGACCTTAAACCTAAAGCAAGAGCACTGAAGAAGGAAATAAATAAATGGGAACTCCTCAAAATTAAACACTTTTGTGCATCAAAGAACTTCATCAAGAAAGTAGAAAGACAGCCTTCACAATGGGAGACAATATTTGGAAATGATATATCAGATAAAGGTCTAGTATCCAGAATTTATAAAGAGATTGTTCATCTCAACAACAAAAAGACAGCCAACCCAATTACAAAATGGGAAAAAGACTTGAACAGACACCTCTCAGAAGAGGAAATACGGATGGCCAAGAGGCACATGAAGAGATGCTCAATGTCCCTGGCCATTAGAGAAATGCAAATCAAAACCACAATGAGATATCATCTCACACCCACCAGAATGGCCATTATCAACAAAACAGAAAATGACAAGTGCTGGAGAGGATGTGGAGAAAGAGGCACGCTTATCCACTGTTGGTGGGAATGTCAAAGGGTGCAACCACTGTGGAAGGCAGTTTGGTGGTTCCTCAAAAAGCTGAATATAGAATTGCCATACGACCCAGCAATACCATTGCTAGGTATCTACTCAAAGGACTTAAGGGCAAAGACACAAACGAACATTTGCACACCAATGTTTATAGCAGCGTTATTTACAATTGCAAAGAGATGGAAACAGCCAAAATCTCCATCAACAGAAGAGTGGCTAAACAAACTGTGGTATATACATACGATGGAATATTATGCAGCTTTAAGACAAGATAAACTTATGAACCATGTAATAACATGGATGGACCTAGAGAATATTATGCTGAGTGAATCCAGCCAAAAACTAAAGGACAAATACTGTATGGTCCCACTGATGTGAACGGACATTCGAGAATAAACTTGAAATATGTCATTGGTAACAGAGTTCAGCAGGAGTTAGAAACAGGGTAAGACAATGGGTAATTGAAGCTGAAGGGATACAGACTGTGCAACAGGACTAGATACAAAAACTCAAAAATGGACAGCACAATAATACCTAATTGTAAAGTAATCATGTTAAAACACTGAATGAAGCTGCATCTGAGCTATAGGTTTTTGTTTTGTTTTGTTTTGTTTTGTTTTGATTTTACTATTATTACTTTTATTTTTTTCTCTATATTAACATTCTATATCTTTTTCGGTTATGTTGCTAGTTCTTCTAAACCAATGCAAATGTACTAAGAAATGATGATCATGCATCTATGTGATGATGTTAAGAATTAATGATTGCATGTGTAGAATGGTATGATCTCTAAATGTTGGGTTAATTTCTTTTTTTCCGTTAATTAAAAAAAAAAAAGAGAGAAGGGATAATTGGAGATGAAGGGATACAGACTGTACAACGAGACTGGATATAAAAACTCAGAAATGGACAGCACAATACTACCCAATTGTAATGCAATTATGTTAAAACACTGAATGAAGCTGCATGTGAGGTATAGGTTTTTTGTTTTTGTTTTTTTTGTTTTTTTTTCTTTCTATTATTGTTTTAATTCTTATTCTGTTGTCTTTTTATTTCTTTTTCTAAATTGATGCAAATGTACTAAGAAATGATGAATATGCAACTATGTGATGTTATTAAGAATTACTGATTGTACATGTAGATTGGAATGATTTCTAATTGTTTTGTTAATTCTTTTTTTAATTAATAAAAATAAAAAATAAATAAAAAATAAAAAATAAAAAATAAAAAAAAAAATAAAAAAAAAGCTCTCCCTCCTTTTTTCTCTTTAAACATTTTTTATTGTGAAATATAACAGTATAGAAAAAAGCAAAAAATTTTAAAGTACATTGTAACAAGTAATTATAGAACAGATTTCAAAGTCTGGTATGGGTAACAGTTCCACAATTTCAGGCCTTTCCTTCTAGCTGCTCTAAAACACCGAAAACTAAAAGAAATAATATAATGATTCAACAGTCATACTTATTTGCTAAATCCCATCCTCTCTGCCATAACTCCTCCCTCTCTATTTTTTTTATTTTATTTGTTAAACAAACCAACATACAAACACATTCTTACCATACGATCATTCCATTCTTGATATATAATCAGTAACTCACAATATCATCACATAGTTGTATATTCATCATCATGATCATGTCTTAGAACATGTGCATCAATTCAGAAACAGAAATAAAAAGTAAACAGAAAAAAATTCATACATATCATGCTCCTTACCTCTGCCTTTCTTGATTGATCACTAGCATTTCAATCTACTAAATTAACTTTAACATTTGTTCCCCTATTATTTATTTATTTTTAATCCATATGTTTTACTCGTCTTCGATAAGGTAGATAAAAGGAGCATCAGACACAGGTTTTCACAATCACACAGTCACACTGAGAAAGCTATATCATTATACAATCATCTTCAAGAAACATGGCTACTGGAACACAGCTCTACATTTTCAGGCAATTCCCTCCAGCCTCTCTGTTACACCTTAACTAAAACGGTGATATCTATTTAATGCATAAGAATAACCTCCAGGATAACCTCTCAACTCTATTTGGAATCTCTCATCCATTGACACTTTGTCTCATTTCTCTCTCCCCCCTTTTGGTCGAGAAGGTTTTCTCAATCTCTTATCATTCTAGGATTTCTGTTCCACAGTGCCAGGAAGGCCCACACCCCTGGGAGTCATGTCCCATGTAGAGGGGGGAAGGGCAGTGAGTTTGCTTGTGTTAGCTGAGAGAGTCTGCCTCCTTTTTTTCTTTTTTTACTGTTTTGGTGTCAAGCTTTTTTTTACTCTAGGGACAACCATAAGAATAGAAACAAATCTTACTGGTTTAATATATCTTATTAAATTCCATCAATTGCAAAACAAATTTCAGATTCCTTGGATGTACCCACACTATACTCTGTACAATGTAACATATAATTAATATTTGTTGAATGAATGAATACACTCCCACATAAAATGCGTATGTTAACGTAATTAATAAGTTAATGTTTTCTACCACCCATAATACACTAAAATAATTATAGCATTAAAATAATGCAATAAAACAAATCTTTTATCCTAAACTACATGACAGAAAACTTATAATTTACCATTTTGTTAGATTATACATCTAAGAAAAAGAAAAAGTGCTAATGCTTTATACCAGTTAATGTAGCAATTGGTAATCCACAATGCCAAACAAAATTTATCTGAGTATAGGTATGCCTAAGAGTTACTTCTGGAAGACCTCTTTTGTTGCTCAGATGTGGCCTCAGTCTCTCTAAGCCCAATTCTGCAAGTGAAATCATTGCCCTCCCCACTATGTGGGACATGAGATCCAGGGGTGAAAGTCTCCCTGGTGACATGGGGGATGAATGCAGACCTGGCACTGTGGGATCAACAATTTCATTTTGACTAAAAGGGGGAAAAGAAATGTAATTAATAAAGTTTCAATGGCAGAGAGAGTTCAAACAGGGTCAAAAGGCTACTCTGTGGGTTGCTCTTACGCAAGCTTCAGTTAGACCTTGCTACCTATTACAACCTGTCAACTTCCAACCAAGATTCCAGCCAACTCTAAAGAACACTTAAGGCAATATATAAGAATCCACACGGGTTCCATGCACTGGAGTAACTTTCCAGAAACCTAAACCTCCAGATGGGTCCCTGGTCCAGATAAGTTCTGAAACCTAGTCCAGCCTCTCCAGAACAGCAGAGAGTTCCATCTCCCTACCCCATATTAACGACAGACCCTTCCAATTGAGAAACTGAAAATTGCCATAGCCCAAACATCCCTAAAGAGAGGGATCAAAAGATCAAAGGTGATGGTGGAGTTATTCAGAGAAGACAGGATTTAACAAATGACTATGAATACTGAATCATTAAATTAATATCTCTTTTAGTCTCCAGTATTTTAGAGCAGCCAGAAGTAAAAACATAAATTGGGAATTGTAACCCATTGACATGAGGTTCAGACTCTGAAATCTGTTCTACAACTAATTGTGGTGCTGTGCTTTGAAATGCAAAGCTTTTTTGTATATATGTTATTTTTCACACAAAAAAAGGACAAAAGTTGATTGTGATGATAAAAAAAATATGTAAGCCTTCTAGTTGCCTATATTCTGGAGCAGTAAGAAGGAAAAATATAAGGATCATATAGTAGCCCATGACAAACTCTGGGTCTGTCCTGTAACTATTTGTTGAAGAGTGCTTTGAGAACTATTGCTTGTTTCTCTGCTTTGTATATATGTTATACCATACAATAAAGAAAAGTTAAATACACAAATAAATAAATTTATCTGAGGAAATCCCTTTTGTTTTGAACAATGATGCTCTTAGCATACTATAATTTCTCATACCTTTTTTTAAAATCTTTGATGAGCTACAAAATTTCAGCTTTTATTTTTTCGCAAAACCAATTAGTTTTGAGAAAATTAGCTTTGTTAAACTGAACTGGCCTGATGCTACAACAGTATGCTCTAAATTCATAAAAGATAAAAAAAAAAAAACAACAAACAAGAAAAATAAGCATAAAGTCATGATGAATGTACTTAACTCACAAGCTGTATTACCTGTCCTATTTATTTAAGTGTTACACTATCTTATAGCAAACACATACAATTTTAAAACTATATGTTACACCAAGTTTACTAGAAGTTAATATCAATTAAAAGCCCTCTTGGTATAGAAATAAAAAGACCCTCTTGGTATAGAAAGCATACAATAGCAAAAAATTCAGACTACAATATTCCCTAATATTACTACACAGTATTTTTCTAAACACCACTTATATTTGCTGAATAACAATTTACCAAACAGTCAAGGATGACCTTATCTTGGCAATGCTCAGAACACTGTTTCTTCAACATCTTAGAAGGCAGCTTGATGCACTGCACTTTTCCATCTGCTCTATTTCTTTAATACCCAAAATGGAAATTCAGGCCTTAACAAGTAAAGGCTAAATTTTCATTGATTACAAGCAAGTATATAGAGCACAGAAGCACAGTATGAGTAAAAGAGATAGACAACATTAAGTGGACCAGCGTTGGTAATTTTAAAAACAAACGTGTGTGTGTGTGTGCGTGTGTGTCGAAACAGGAAACCTATACAACATGTACAGAAGTAACATTAAATTATTCCATTCCCAATTACCTGCTGAGCTCTCAGTAAATACTGTTAATGTCTGTCCTCCAACACTTTGCAAGACAAATGGATGTTCTCTAGGAGCACTGACTGAAGCTGGTTTTCCTCCGATATCATGAATATTTGCGAGATCTTCATTCAAAGTAAATGACACCTAACAGACACATTAACCAGAGCTTATTTCAATAGACTTTTGTTTTCAAGGTATCTATAGAAATTTTGGTTATAAATCAAATACTTTTCGTTTGTTTGTTTCTTTTTTATAAATCAAACACTTTTTAAAACCTAAGTTTTTGGCATCTTATTAAACATTTTTTTAAAAACTATCAAAAAGTCCTCAATACTTTGTTATAAAAAGGGAACCTATTCTCAGCTGTCAAGCTAATGGGGCTAACATACCATTATAAAGATAGATGGCTTTCAAATGTTTTCTCTGGTCTGTGGCTAAAGAAACTATTTCCAGAACAAGAAAAAAATTTTCCTAAGGTCTTTCAGGTCAAGGAATCATGTCTTATGGCATTTTATAACTTTTAAATCTAGCAAAGTGGCATGCAGTAGAAAAAGAGTATTTGCTGAATGATGAAAAATTTAAGAATATTAAGAAACTATTATAGTTGGGGGCAGGGGAGTGCACTATTTACTGTGAAAGGCTTAAATGCCTCCATTAACAGAGAACATATTTCTTCTTTAGGTTTTAATGACTAATGTTTGAGTACATGGCGATGTTTTATTTCTGAATATTTTAATGAATACAATTAAATATTTATAATAATTAAATATCAAGGTTTAAAATAATTTTTACTGTATACAAGAGGTCCCCCAAAGAACAGTGAATTTTACATTAAAAATGACTTATAGGGCAGGCCATGGTGGCTCAGCAGGCAGAGTTCTCGCGCAGTGGCACAGTGGCATAGTGGCAGAGTTCTCACCTGCAATGCCAGAGACATGGGTTCAATTTCCGGTGCCTACCCACCATGTAAAAAAAGAGACATACACATAAGATTACTGATTTCCTAACCACCTAGGAGGATAATGAAATACTTGTTAAATATTTATCCCCTATGAGCTAGGTAATGCAAATTATGCCCTAGACTTAATGGGTCAAAATCTAAAGGCCTCAAAAATTCAAATCTGTCAAACTGAAATAATAACAACTAGGGTATTACTGAAGTGATACTAATTTTCATAGTTCCCAGAAAGGGGCTATTGAGAATGAACAATTAGGAAGTAGTCCATTTACAAAAGGGTGGTCATGTCTTTATGTGCTCCTCATCATCAGCACTTCTTTGATGGAGAGTTTTTCAGGATGCACACAGCACCCTTTCTTTTCTATTACTAATACACAATAAAATCATCTCATGTGTTAAATAAAATTTTCATATAAATAATCTTACCTCAGTCCTTCCTTGGTTCCTAAAGGAAAGGAAAGGAAACATTTTTTTAAGTATTTAGAGTTTTTCTTCCAAATGTAAGATAAAAGAAACAACACAACCTCATATTTACATAATTACATTTATAGAAATGAACAACTATTTACCCTTGGTTTCCCCCAACTATTCTATCACCACTAACCCTTGCCATTTCTTGCAATTCCATTGGAAAAACCAAGTGACATTAATCCCACCTGAGTATATTAAATATTTTTTAAGTTCTGTAAAGTTTTACATTTTAAGTTGTAATACCATTACAACCTGTCTTAATTTTTATTTTACCCAAATAATAATCTTATTAAAATTCTTTATTTCTAATACAACAACACATGAATTCCATATTTAAAACCAAACATATAGTGACTTCAGAAAATTTTACCATTTGTTTTAACAAAGTAATGTTTTATTCACTTAAAATCTTAAGGCTCAAAAATTACCATATTTAACAACCTTTTAAAAATTACAATTTTTTCTCTATTATAAAAATAATATACACTCATTACATGAACATTTTAAATAGACAAGCCCAGATGTTTTAAAATAGCTATAATTCCCATTAATATCTTGGCAGAGTAAATATCCTTCCATACTATGTTTTATATGTTCTATACTATGCATGGTTTTTAAATTTATTTTTTCTTACAAATATGGAATCAATGGATAGCCTATAATAGCCTAATTTAAAAAATAATTACTAAATACCTATTATATGCAAATCACTGAGTGTAAGGTTCCTGACACAGTGAGAAGACAAAAAGTACATTCATTACTATAAAACAAGATAAATTTTAATGTTCAATAACGGAGCCACAACATGCCAAGATCTGATAAAGAGGACACTATTCCTTCCATTTTAAGGGTTCAGAAATGGACCAAATGGAGGCAGCTCTGAGCTGAGCCATGAAGGGTACGAGGATTTCAATAAAGGAATAAAGAATAGCTGCTCAAAGTCACTGAAGGGTCTGATCATAACAGTGATAAGATTTGGCTGGAAGGGAGAGTACAAAATAAGGAATAGTGGGAGATGAACTATAAAGGAGAACTGAGGCTTAACCACGGATGGCGCGGAATATCACAGTATAGAGTATAAAGTTTATTTTATATGCAGTGGAAATCCAGAGTATAGTCTGAACAAAAGAAAAACAAGAACAATGATACAGTCCGGAAAGCTTAAAGGTGACTAGAGATTCAAAGACCAGTTAGAGAACTCCTGTATCTCCATGATATCCAGTTCCTACCTGTCTTCATTTAGCTGCACAGTTAATCATTCGTTTGGCATTTACTATATATCCACCAGACACTGTGCTGAGGGTATGGTATAGAGCGAGCATAGGTCCTGCCCTAAAAAAGGTTCCAGTTTAATGAAAATTCCAGATTCAATTCATGAACAACTATAATCAAGATCATTACTATATAACAGAGGTACAACATATTATCAAGGAAATGTAGACTAGAAAACCAGGGAAAAGATTAATTGATGAGGGATGAGGACATTCTAAACTAAAAGAAAAACCCAAGTAAACACAAGGAGGGATAAAGTATCCAACATTCTTTCTGACACCAGTGAATAGTAGGCTGGAGTCAAATGATAAAGAGCTTCTTAGGCCAGACTAATGAGTCCAGATTTGTTTACTGCAGAACTTCTCAGAGCTTAATATATTAAAATGCACTGAGAATCGCTCTTTGTTGGAGAAATAACTGGAACAAAGATGAAACTTTTAAGACTTTACACAAAATATGAATCTCCAGCTTCTCTTACAAGAGTGGAAAATCTGACAACAGGCCCACATTTCAGCATGGCAAGAAGGATCACCTGGACATACAAAGATACAGCAGACACTGAACTCACCACAATCCCTTACCTATCACAACTGAACTTGGCTACTAGAGGCATAAAATTTGCTAATTTATAGCAGAAGTGCTGCAGGCAAGGCAAAAATCTCAAACTAGACACAAAAGGCACACACACACAGTGTGTTCCAAACTGAATTCAGGCCAATGTAAAATCCACATAAAGTAAAGAAGGCTTAAATGAGGAAGTGATAGGTTGCCATGAGGAGATATATGGAAGGGTTATCAACCCGTGAGAATTGAGAGATAAGAACTGACTGGAAGTGGGCAGCAAAGGAAAAAAGGATGAATTAAAGATCATGCTGACATATGCATTCTAGGTGACCAGAAACTTACTCAGATGAAATCAGGAAACACAGGAGGGGAAGGCAACTTTATTTTCATATAGAGAGCTATAAGGACCTCTTAGCTGGGATGATGATAAAAACAACAACAACAACAAAAAACAGATGAGATCTGAATGTGTCAGTTTCCTACAAAAAGAGAAAATTAGTCCTTGAAATATAAAACTTCATTTTATTTTTGTTTTTTTTATTATTTATAAAACTTCATTTTAAAGTTTTGAATATTTTTGTTCTGGTATGTGAATATATCAAGTATATATGACCTTAGGCTGTTTTACAATGCAACTACTTTTCCAAGATGACCTGCGGTCAAAATTATAAACACCAACTTTGTGTAACCCAGCAATATCTTCAGAAATGAATGAAAGAAATTTCTGGCTCATCCTTTCACTGATTCCTCATGTAGTTTCTGATTTCTCAATACTCCACTGCCACAACTGGGCACCAGATATTCATGGAGATAATCTAATAAAAAATTTCCGCCTGCAATATTGAATCAGGATTAAAAGAATTGGCTGCCCCCATAAGATTGAATCAGGATTGAAACATGGCTTTTCTGGGGTAGATAATATATTCAAACTGGAACAGACTATGCATGTGAAGAGTTGTCAATAAAAATATTTAAAAAAAGGATAGGGCAGCCAGCTTGAAAGGGCTTTCACAGGGTTAAATCTGGGACAATTTGAGTACCAGCATAAATGATGATGATACCAGATTGAGCCATTAAACAAAACTGGAATCCATGATATAGACAAACAAATTAAAAAACTGTCCAGGAATACAGTATTGACAAAGTCTCAAAGTGCCACCCACAAAATACCTACGCATAAAGAAGAAAGAGTACATTTATAGTGAAGAAGCTTGGAATTCACCCCTTTAATCACGTGATCAAGTTAGCATCACTAGTTATGGGACAAACTGAGACCATGCAACTCTTTCAATAATACAATGAGAAGAACCTAGCGGGCGGGCCGCGGTGGCTCAGCGGGCAAAGTGCTTGCCTGCTATGCCGGAGGACCTCGGTTCGATTCCCGGCCCCAGCCCATGTAACAAAAACGGAGAAACAGAATACAATAAAAACAAGAAAATGTTTAAAGATGTTTCCCTTTCTTCCTTCCTTCCTTCCTTCTATCCTTCCTTCCTTCTCTCTGTCTTTCCTTTAAAAAAAAAAAAAAAAAAAAAGAACCTAGCTTCGCCTTTGTGATATTCCCGCCAAAGATGCACAACTTAATAATGAAGAAACACTAGACAAGTCCAAATTTTATAGAATAACTGCCTTGCAACCTTCGAGAATGTCAAGGTTCTAAAAGTAAAGACTGTGAAACATTCCATATTGAGGGAGACTACAGAGACATGACAACAAAATGCAATATGAGATCCTAGATTGAATTCTTTGATTCAGACAACTGGGAAACCTTGAATGAGGTCTGAAGAGTAGGCAATAGTACTGCACAGTATTAATTTACAGATCTGGAGGGCTGTATTGTGATTATGTAGGAGAACATCTTTGTTAGTAGGAAATAGAAATTATATATTTGGTGATGTCAAGGCATGAAGACAGTAACCGACTCTCAAATGGTACAGGGGAAAATTCTTTATACCTATTCTTCAAACTTTTCTGCAGTTTGAGATTATTTCAAAATACATTATTAAAGAATTTAAAAATGTGTCCATTTATTTAACTAATCCCCTACACTAAGGAATTTTGAGAATGATACCAATTTTTCTCTATAACAAATAACACTGAAATGAATATCCTTGTACATTAATCTTTGTACCACTAATCTGTTATTTCCACAAGATAAATTCCTAGGTATCGACAGAAGTGATAGATCAAAGACATGAATATTTTACATTTTTTTTCCTTCTCATTACCTCAGTCCCATGCCAGTAGATAAACTTATTTTTCTGTCTTGCTCTAAAAGGGCAGCACCAAGAAATGAACACAAGGTGTGCCGGTTTGAAAGTATGATGTACCCCAGAAAACTATGTTTTAATCCTGAATCAATTTTGTATCCTGAATCAATTCATTTTAATCCTAATTCAGTACTGCAGATTGGAAAGTTTTGATTAGATTATCTCCAAAGAAATGTGATGCGCCCAATTGTGGGTGTGACCTTTGATTAGATGGAGATGTGACTCCACCCATTCCAGATGGATCTTATGAGTTTACTGGATTCCTTTAAAAAAGGAAACATTTTAGAGAGAGAGCCAGAAATGACAGAAACCTTAGAAACGATAGAGCCAATGGAAACTTCAGAGCAGAGCTGACACAGATGCTGACACTTGGAGAACAGAAACATGGATGTTGGGAGATGCTTGGAGCCCAGCAGATGTTGCCATGAGATGTTATGCAAGCCAGAACCTGGAGAGAGCCAAGGAAAGCCAAGAGATGAAAGCCAGCCCTGGAGAAGCAATGTGAGGAAGCCCCCAGGAACAGAGGCTAAAAGCAAAGAGCCCAGGAGCAAAGGACCAGCAGATGCCAAGTCACATGACTACCCAGACAGAGGTGTTCTTGACCCATAAACCTTCCTTGAATTAAGGTATTTTTCCCTAGATGCCTTTGTTTGGACATTTTTATAGGCTTAGAACTGGAAAGCTATAACTTATTCAATTCTTTTTAAAAAGCCAATCCAAATCTGGTATATTGCATTCCAGCTGCTTACAAACTAAAACACAAGGCTTGAACTGTGAACTAAATAGCAGAGAAAAGAGTGGTATTATTTTTTGGATTATGGGATTAATTATACTTTGTTCTGAGCAGCAATGTGCATGTGTTGTATACGTATATGTATGTGTATGTGTGTTTGTGAATATATACATATATATATATGTTGCCAGGCTGCCCTTCAGAAAGTCTGTAACAATTTAAACTTCTATGAGTAGTATAACACCATCTAAACTTGGTTAATTCTATAAAAGAAAATTTTATCTCACTGATTTTTCATTTGCATACTTTTAAATATTAGTGATTCCCCACATGACCTTGAATGTTAGATAGGTTTAGAATAAAACTAGGAATTAAAAGTCTTTGAGAGAACCCACATTTAGTATAAGCTGTACATGATGGTCACATTTAATAAAATAAGTATCAAACATTTTGAAAACTAAAGTATTCTGAGGCAAGATGATGATGTAGAAAGAAAGGTGACTTTAAAATTAAAACAAATTATCTACACATCAATGGTCAGCTGATTTTTAGCTAGGGTACCAGGTCCACTCAATGAGGGAAAGAACAGTCCCTTCAACAAAAGGTGCTGGGGAAACTAGATATCCATATGCAAAAGAACAAAAGTGGAGGTCTCTGCCTTACACCATATATAAAACAACTCAAAATGGATCAAAGACCTAAATATAAGAACTAAAACTCTTAGAAGAAAACACAAGGAAATATCTTCAGGATCATATATTAGGTAATGTATTCTTGGGCTTTACATCAAAGGCACAAGCAACAAAACAAAAAAACAAATAAACTGAATTTTGTCAAAATTAAGATCTTATGTGCATCTAAGGACATTATCATAAAGGGAAAAAGCAATAAAAAAATGGGTGAAAAATATATAGAAGTCATACATCTGACAAGGTTTTAATATACTGAATATATAAAGAACTCCTACAATTCAACAACAAAAAGAAAACAATAGAATTTAAAAATGGGCAAACAACTTGAACAGATGTTTCTCCAAAGAAGACATACAAATGGGCAATAAGCACATGAAAAGAAGGTCCATATGGTTAGCCATTAGGGAAATGAAAATCAAAACCATAATGAAATACCATTTCACATCCACTAGTATGGCTGCTATTTTTTTAATTATGGTAAATCACAACAGCTGGCAAGGATGGAGAGCAACAGGAACCTTAATACATTGCTGGTGGGAATGTAAAATGGCATAGCTGTTGAGGAAAAAATTCAGTGATTCATCAAAAAGTTAAACATAGCATTACTATATGACCTGTAATTAAACTTCTAGACATATACTCAAATGAATTGAAAGCAGAAACTTAAATGGATATTTGCACACCAATGTTTCTAACAGCAAAATGCATCAAAAGACAAAAGATTGAAGCAACCCAACTGTCCATCAGCAAATGAACATCTAAACAGAATATGATGTATGCATACAATGGAGTATCACTCAGCCTTAAAAAGGAACAAAATTCTGATACATGCTACCACATGGATGAACCTTGAAGATATACTGTTAAGTGAAATGAATTAGACAGAAAGGGAGGATATCACATTATTCCACTGATATGAAAAAAATTAGGTTATGTAAAATCATAGAGACAAAGTAGATTAGAAGTTATGAGGAAGGGGAGTGGGACGTTAATACATAATGGGTATGGGATTTCTGTTGGGATGACAGAAAATTCTGGTAATGGATGGTGGTGAGGCTAGTGCAACACTGTGGATGGGAGTAATACCACCAAATGGTATGCCTGGGAGTGGCTGAGATGGGAAAGTTCATGTTGTATATATGTTTCCACAACAGGAAAAAAACAAGAATAACTAAAGAGACAATGACAATTAAATGTAATAAGTGATCCTGTACTGGATGTAATAATGGAAGAACAAATGCCCAAAAGCATATTATAGGACATATGAAAAACTTAGAATAAACTGTAAACTTTATATCAATGTTAAATTTCTTAAACTTGATAACTGTACTTAAGGTAATTACTTAAGTGAATATCCTTGTTCTTAGGAAATGAACATGGAAGTCTTTAGTGCTCAGAGAACATGATGTGTACAACCTACTCTCAAATGCTTAGAAAACAGACAGATATGTAGGAAGGTAGGTAGACAGAAAGACAGAATTAGACAGACATAGATAAATAGAGAGATGGATGATGGATGATAGATAGATAAACAGATAAATAGAATGACAGAGCAAATGTGGAAAAATGTTAAAAATTGGTGGATCTGGGTATCTGGATGAGCTGGCATGATGGAGCTCACTGTATGGATTTTGTATTACTTTTGCAACTGTAATGTAAGTTTCCAATTATTTAACAATAAAAAGTTTAAGAATAGAACAAAAAATTAAACAAGTTCAAGCAACATTATAAACTAATCCAAATGTGGTACACATCAGACATTCAAAAGTATAAAAAGAAACCAAGTAAAATTGTCTGGGAACATTGTACAAACTGCTTGACAAAAATGGCCCAAATGTTACCAACTGTTAACACATTCGTTTTCTCTCATCTTATTCATAACTGGACTCTCCTTTCTTCAGGTATTGAAACAGGGACAACTTTGAGAAGTAATACATTCCCAGTATTATTTTTCTCCCTGTCTCTCTCTCCTAACCCTTCCCCCCACAGCCCTGTCTCTGGTGAGTTAGAGTGAACAAGCACATAGTGCAAATTTTCCTTGCTTCTGGCTGATGCCACACAACAAGCCATCACCTAGCTTTGGGAGACGTGATGGGACTGGGGGGTTGAGTCTGTGCCCATACCACATTAGGCATACTGCAGTATCTACTTCTGGCCTGTGTGGTATGTGTAGGTGCATGCATACCGAACTAAGTAATTTACATGCATAGATCCTATGAAGTAATAATACTCTCCTTTTAACAGATGAGGAAACAGAGAGGGTATAAGCAACTTATCCAAAGTCATTCAACCAGTAAGTGGCAAGGCCAGGACTAAAGCCCAAGCCTGCTTGACTCCAAAGTCTATACACACAATAATTATCCCACTCTACCTACCTAAAACCTTAGAAATTTTCATTTTTTACCCAAATATACTTTTTTATTAACCACAGGTTGTTAATCTGCCTCCAAGAAACAATAATAGATTACACATCTTCCAGACTTAAAAATATTTGAAGACAGTTCACTTGGTCTGCCCTAAATCTTCTCTGCTGAGATTAAACAGCCTTAGTATCTTCAAATCTTTCCATAAAACAATGTGTTGGGGTTTTTTTTCGTTTTCTCATTATCCTAATCTCACTCTGGCTGAATGAATTTATTTGTCTGTATCACTCATTAAGTGCAGTACCATCAATGGAGTAAACTAACTGGCAAAAAAGAATGGGATTATCATCCCCATTTCATTCTAAACAATAAGCATCCATTAACACAGCTTTGTTTTTATAACTATATAACCCTGATGACTCATTAAGTGTGAAATTGACTAAAATTCTGATAACATAGTCACATGCACTGCTAAGCCATTCCTCCTCCACCCTGTACTTGTTTAATGGTGAATGGAATAATTCAGTAAGAGCAACGTAAATTGAAGTTAAGTAAATTAGTAATGTAAACAAAATAGCAAGGACAGCAATATTTCATCTACAAGGAAACAGGCTTTTGTCAAGCATTTTTCCATAGCTATCTTAGGACACTAATTGCTATAAACTTGTTTTTATCATTAGTGCACAACAAAGAGAACAAAATCGAGTGCTGCGCTATGTTCTGAAGCTACAAAAGCTGAACTGACGAGGTTTGAGAAATACGTACTAAGCTATGGCCAGTAGAATAAAGATGTTTCAAAACTTTGTCTGTATCAAGTATCCAAAATAATCTGTATGTAGAAGTGATCTAGAAGGTTACATACCAAGCTGTTATCCATGGCAACCTCTAAGGAGTACAAGTGGGGAAAACAGATGGCTCTTTCTTTTTATTTTATATAAAGTTTTTTTTTTTAAAGCAGGTATTAAACTACACAATAAGGCATTGCTTCTTTGAGGTTATAGTTAGGCCTCTGGAAGAGTGAATAAGGCCAGCTCATAAAAAAATCAGATTGAAAGTGAGCAAATGAATGGAAGAATCCACAAATACACACATATGCCCATTAATATTTAGGGCAACCACATAGTTTACTGTCAAAACCAGGACATTCTGGAGGGTGAAAGGGGGCATTATTAAAAATAACACAGGGAAAAGAGGCATAAACTGGGACTGTTTAGGCAAATCCAGAGGTCTGGGCACCCTGTATATTTTAGATGCAACTATGTAAACCATCTGCTTAAAACTAGGAGAGAAAAAGAGCACAAAATTTTTCTACCAAGCAAGGGATGATAAAGAAATAATGCAGCATACTTATGATTGGTTATTTAGCATGCTATCTTTAATATTTTATTTTAGCGGCCAAAATAGTACTTAGGGCATGCATAGGTTTTCTTAACCCCACTTTATTTCACTCTAATCCCCATAATGTTCCCTCCTTCCTCCAAACCAAAAGAAAGTATTTATGTTCCTCAACAGGAATTTTCTCTCTAAAGAGGTTTTCAGTAAAGTGAGTATAATTTACATGAGTATAATGTTTGGGAAAGGAATGCTGAGGGACATCTGAGATTACAATGCATGTTAACAAACCTCACGCTACTTTCTCTGTCTTACAGACACCCTATGGATAAAAGGCATTATTTACCTGCATTGTATCAATGAGAAAGCCAAGGTTTAGAAAGGTGAGGCTCAAGGTCAAAGCACCATCAACAGCCAGCCAGGAGTAGAACATGTGTCTTAAGCCCTAGTGTAGTCATTCCACAAAGTCACGTGGTTCGTTGTTTACATACCTTTTCCTACGACCTGGCTTTCTCAAGTGACATTAAATTTGTAAGATCTGATCTACATGGTGGCTCCCATTTCCAATAAAAATCTTATATAAAAAATTTGGCATTCCATAAAAGAAAAAGTAGGTAATCATCTGCATGACAAAGGATTTAACATTGAAAAAAATTGCCATAGATTTAGAATAAAAAGTATACATTCTGTCAACATTACAAGGTGTTGAAAATGGATAGTATACAGGAAAAAGTACAATCAGTGCAAGCTAAGGTACATAGTCCACAGTAACACTGTAATATGTTTCCAATGAATGAAGGCATTATGCCAAAACTAAATGCCAACTGGCAAGGGGTAAGGGGGGAGAGGTATGGATTCTTTGTTGAAGAAAAGGAAATGTCTTCATATAGATTATGGTGATAAATGTACATCTATTTACCTAAGTTGGATTGCATGATGTGCTAATAAAATTGTTTAAAATGGATGGAGAGAAACAAGTGCTAGACAAAATGTAGAGAAACAGATATACCAATTCACTGTCAGTAGGGAAACAGAGATGTAGCCCCTTGGAGGACAGTGTGTTAGTTCCACAGGAGGCTAGAGGTGGGGTTGCCATATGATCCTGCAATCCCACTGCTCAGCATATACCTGGAGGAAGTGAGTGTGGGGACATGAATAGACATATGCACACTGGTGTTTATGCCAATTCACAATGGATGGAGGTGGCCTAAACATACAAAGTCTGAGGGAAGCAAGGGAAAACTGTGGGGTATACATACAAAGGACTACTGAGCGGCTGCAAGAAGGAATAAAGTAGTCAGGCATGCCACTAGGTGAATGAACCTTAAGGACTGTATATTGAATGAAATGTCAAAAACAAAAAGACAAATATTATCATGCCTCACTCACATGGGCTAACTTTAACATAAAAACTCAGCGAACTGAAGTCGAAAGCTTGGGTTATCAGGTAGGAGCCTACTGCAAAGGGCCTTAGATTGTAAGGTCTTACAATAGTCACATCAATTCCGGACTTGTAACTGTTATTTATAAATTCTGAGATAGTGAGCTGTTTGTATATAATCTGATCGTTTCCAGAAACCTCAGGTTTTATATGACACCTGAGACTCAAGAGTTAGAGCTTTGAAGATATGAAAGCCAGCACTACCCCATACAGGAACAATTTAAAGAGTTGAAAAAGGGATCAGACTTCAACTAGAGATATGAAGGAAGCTGATTTGGATAGAACAAAAGTGGATCAGAATACAGGGTAAAGAATGATGTTATCCACATTTTAAAACATTTTAAAACTTCAACTTCTGTGTGAAACCAAAGTGAGAAATGTTTATTTGGTGCAAAATTTATATTTTGGGTAGTGCATCACAATTTCACTTGAATGGTCAGTTTAGCTGAACAACATAAGTACAGAGAATCTTGACTACAGAGTTAAGATCTTGCTGGTTTGTCCAGGGTAATGTGATGCCCCAATATATCCCAGAGTAATCTGGGCAGTGAATAAAAACGTATTTGCAATAAAGACGTATTTGGGGAACTGGGGAGAAAGAAGGAAATGTTCAATTTCCCCATTTGGAGAATTTCTGATATTCTCACAAGCAGGGGGGACAGCCAAATCAAGAAGCCGAGCCCTTGATCTTGGGGTTTGCACCTGTGAAACTTATTCCCGCAAACAAGGCTAGGCTAAGCCTACTTAAATTAGGCCTAAGAGTCACCCCCAGAGAACCTCTTTTGTTGCTCATATGTGGTCTCTTTCTCTAAACCAACTCGGCAGATGAACTCACTGTCTTCCCTCCTACATGGGACATGACTCCCAGAAGTGTAAATCTCCCTGGCAACATGAGACAGAAATCCCAGTATAAACTGAGACCCAGTATCAAGGGATTGAGAAAGCTTTCTTGACTAAACGGGAAAAGAGAGAAATTAGACAAAATAAAGCTTCAGTGGCTGAGAGATTTCAAACAATTGAGAGGTTCTCCTGGAGGTTATTCTTATGCATTATACAGATAACCCTTTTTTAGTTAATGGTATATTGGATTGGCTGGAGGGAAGTATCTGAAACTGTTGAGCTATGTGCCAGTAGCCTTGATACTTGAAGATGATTATATAAAGATACAGCATTTGTAAGTGACTTTATGATTGTTGGGAGCCTTGTGTCTGAAACTCTTTTTATCCAGGGTATGGACAGATGAGGAAAAACTATGGCTAAAAATAAGTAAGTATATAATGGGGGTCAAAGGGCAAAATAAATTAAGTAGATGGGAAAAAAATTAATGATCATTGAGTAGATGGAAATACTAGTGGTCAAAAAGCGGGGGGGGTTAAAGGGGTATGGTATATATGAGTTTTTCTTTTTCCTTTTTATTTCTTTTTCTGGAATGATGCAAATATTCTAAAAAATTATCATGGTGATCAATACACATAACCATGTGATGACATTGTGAGTTACTGATTGTACACCATGTATGGAATGTATCTGTGTGAAAATTTCTCAATTAAAATACTTTTAAAAAATATTGTGGGTCAATGAGAGGGAGGGGTGAGGAGTATGGGATGTATGAGGTTTTTTTCTCTTTTTATCCCTTTTTCTGGATGCCATGTTGTAAAAATGATCATGGTAAAGAATATACAACTATATAATGATATTGTGAGCTATTGATTGCATAATATGGTTAGACTCTACGTGTATGGATATTTCTCAATAAAAACATTTTTTAAAAAGGGGTGAATTTTAGGTTGTACATATGTTACTAAAATAAAAATTAAAGGATAAAATATAGGACTGTAGAACATACTGAACTGTAGTATAAATGCTAGGCTATAGTTAATATCACAATTATAAAAATGTTCTTTCATAAAATATAATAAATGTACCACACTAATGCAAGGTGTTCACAATAGCGTGGTATATGGGGAAAAATATACCCTGATGTAAATTATAGATTATAGACTAGAGTTAATAGTACAATTATAAACATGTTCTTTCATCAAGTGTAACAAATGGAGCACACTAATGCAAGCTGTTACTAATAGGGTGGCATATAGGAACCTTCTATTCCATGTACGATTGTTCTGTAAACCTACAACTTCTCTAATAAAAAATTATATTGAAAAAGGCAAAAAAAATTCATTTGGAGAAATTCAAAAATCCATTTGGAGAATTCGTGATATTCTCGCAAGCAGTGGGACAATCAAATCAACAGGCTGAGCCCTCAATCTTAGGGTTTGCCCCTATGAAACTTATTCCTGCAAAGGACAGGGTAGGTCTACTAATAACTATACCTAAAAGTCACCCCAGAGAACCTCTTTTGTTGCTCAGAAATGGCCTCTCTCTCTAAGCCTACTCATCAGGTAAACTCACTGCCCTCCCAACTATGTGGGACATGACTCCCAAGGGTGCAAATCTCCCCTGCAACGTGGGGCAGATATCCCTGGATGAGCCAGGACCTGGCATCGTGGGAATGAAAAAGGCTTCTTGACCAAAAGGGAGAAGACAGAAATGAGACAAAATAAAGTTTCAGTGGCTGAGAGATTTCAAACAGAATTGAGAGGTAATCCTGAAGATTATTCTTTTTTTTTTTTAACTTTTTTTATTAATTAAAAAAATTAACAAACAAAACATTAAGAGAGCATTCCATTCTACATATACAATCGGTAATTCTTAATATCATCACATAGTTGCATAGTCATCATTTCTCAGAACATTTGCATCAATTTAGAAAAAGAAATAAAAAGACAACAGAAAAAGAAATAAAACGATAACAGAGAAAAAAAAGATTATACATACCATACCCCTTACCCCTCACTTTCATTTACCACTAGCATTTCAAACTAAATTTATTTTAACATTTGTTCCCCCTATTATTTATTTTTATTCCATATGTTCTACTCTTCTGCTGATAATAGTAGCTAAAAGGAGCATCAGACACAAGGTTTTCACATTCGCAGAGTCTCACTGTGAAAGCTATATCATTGTTCAATCATCATCAAGAAACATGGCTACTGGAACACAGCTCTACATTTTCAGGCAGTTCCCTCCAGCCTCTCCACTACATCTTGAACAACAAGGTGATATCTACTTAATGCATAAGAATAACCTCCAGGATAACCTCTCAACTCTGTTTGGAATCTCTCAGCCATTGACACTTTGTCTCATTTCACTCTTCCCCCTTTGGTCAAGAAGGTTCTCTCAATCCCCTGATGTTAATTCTCAGCTCATTCTAGGGTTTTTCTCAGTCCCTTGACGCCGAGCCTCAGCTCATTCCAGGATCCCCGTCCCACGTTGCCAGGAAGGTCCACACCCCTGGGAGTCATGTCCCACGCAGAGAGGGAGAGGGTGGTGAGACTGCTCGTTGTGTTGGCTGGAGAGAGAGGCCACATCTTGAGCAACAAAAGAGGCTCTCCTAGGGGTGACTCTTAGGCCTAAATTTTAAGTAGACTTGACCTATCCTTTGTGGGGTTAAGTTTCATGTGAACAAACCCCAAGCCTGGGGGCTCAGCCTATAGCTTTGGTTGTCCACACTGCTTGTGAGAATATCAAGAATTCAACTTGGGGAAGTTGAATTTCTCCCCACTCTCACCATTCCCTAAAGGGGGCTTGCAAATACTTTTTCAGTCACTGATCAAATCACTCTGGGATTCATCGGGGCATCACTCTGGACAAACCAACAAAATCTCATGTGCTACCTGAGATTCCAAGTACTTATGACATTCAATCAAACTATCTACATGAGTTATATTAGGAAATGCTCTAGTCAAAATATAAATTTTGTAACAAATAAACATTTTTTGCTTTAGTCTCACACATAAGGTGACATTTTAAAGTATTAATTATCATCTATTTTCAACACCCTGCAATAATGACATTCCTTTGTTCTTCCTCAGGCAAAAACATTTCTTAAATTTGTACATTGTACATTTCACTATTATTATACACTCTAGGCATTCCTAGATTATACCATCTCGATCTTTACCATCTACCTTTCTTTCTGATTTCATTTATGTCCCCAGTCCTCCTCCCTCTATCATTCTCACATGCAGGTTCATTCAGTGTTTTAACATAATTACATTACTGTTAGGTAGTCTGTGCTGTCCATATCTGAGATTTTATATTCAGTCCTGTTGCACAATCTGTATCCCTTCAGCTCCAATCACCCAATATCTTACCCTATTTCTATCTCCTGATGGTCTCTGTTACCAAGGAAATATTCTAAGTTTGTTCACTAACGTCAGTTCATGTCAGTGAGACCATACAGTATTTGTCCTTTTGTTTCTGGCTAATCACACTCAGCATAATGTCCTTAAGGTCCATTTATGTTGTTACATACTTCATAACTTTATTCTGTCTTATAGCTGCATAATATTCCACCTTATGTAAATGTCACAGTTTATTTAGTCAACTGTCTGTTGATGGACATTTTGGCTGTTTCCATCACTTGGTAATTGTTAATAATGCTGCTATAAACATGTAAATGTCCATTTGTGTCCTTGGCCTCGTGACCTTTGAGTAGAGATAGCATATACATGGGTCCTGTTTTTTAAACCATTCTGCCAGACTATGTCTTTTGATTGGAGAGTTTAATCCATTAACATTCAGTGTTATTACTGTATGGGTAGTACTTTCTTCTACTATTTTGCCTTCTGGATTTTATATGTCATATCTAATTTTTCTTCCTTTTACCTTTACTCATAGTCTTCCTTTCTACACTCTTTTCCACACCTCTCTCTTCTGTCTTCGTATCTGTCTCTAGTGTTCCCTTTAGTATTTCTTGCAGAGCTGGTCTCTTGGTCACAAATTCTCTCAGTGATTTTTTGTCTGAAAATGTTTTCATTTCTCCCTCATTTTTGAAGGACAATTTTGATGGATATGGAATTCTTGGTTGGCAGTTTTTCTCTTTTAATAATTTAAATATATTATCCCACTGTCTTCTCGCCTCCATGGTTTTTGCTGAGAGATCTGCGCATAGTCTTACTGGGCTTCCCTTGTATGTGATGGATTGCTTTTCTCTTGCTGCTTTCAAGATCCTCTCTTTCTCTTTGACCTTGGACATTCTGATTATTAAATGTCTTGGAGTATGTCTATTTGGATCTGTTCTCTTTGGGGTACGCTGCACTTCTTGGATCTGTAATTTTAAGTCTTTCATAAGAGTTGGGAAATTTTCAGTGATAATTTCCTCCATTAGTTTTTCTCCTCCTTTTCCATTCTCTTCTCCTTCTGGGACACCCACAACACGTATATTCATGCCCTTCATATTGTCTTTCAATTCCCGGAGTCCCTGCTCATATTTTTCCATTTTTTTTCCTATAGTTTCTGTTTCTTGTTGGATTTCAGATGTTCTGTCCTCCGGTTCATTAATCCTATGTTCTGCCTCTCGAAATCTACCATTGTAGGTTTCCATTGTTTTTTTCATCTCTTCTACTGTGTCTTTCATTCCCATAAGTTCTGTGATTTGTTTTTTCAGACTTTCAGTTTCTTCTTTTTGTTCCTTCCTTGCCTTTTTTATATCCTCCCTCAATTCATTGATTTGGTTTTTGATGAGGTTTTCCATGTCTGTTCGTATATTCTGAATTAGTTGTTTCAGCTCCTGTATGTCATTTGAATTGTTGGTTTGTTCCTTTGACTGGGCCATATCTTCAATTTCCTTAGTGTGATTTGTTATTTTTTGCTGGCGGCTAGGCATTTAATTACCTTAATTAGTTTATTCTGGAGATTGCTTTCACTTCTTTTATCTAGGGTTTTCTTGCTAGATGAATTTGTTGTCTATCTGTTCTTTGACATTCTGTTCAGCTTTATCTGAACCTTTAGCTTAAGTTTTGTTTAACAGAGGAGAAATTTTCAGTTCTTGTTTTCTTGTTTCTTGCCCTGCTTGTGTGGTACCTTCCCCCCCACACACACTTAGGAGGGTCTGCTTAGATATTATAGACCCCAGCCAGATTTTCCCAGACCAAACTGGCCTCCTATCAGGAGGAAAGAGTCACCTGCGTCGGTTTTCCCTGAGCATGAGACCCAGCAGGTTGAAAGACTTTCCTGTGAAGTCGCTGGACTCTGTTTTTCTTATCCTGCCCAGTATGTGGCACTTGTCTGACTGCAGGTCCCACCAGCATAAGATGATGCGGTACCTTTAACTTTGGCTGGGGGTTTGTTGGAGACAGAGGAGAGGTTGTAGGCTGGTTTTAATGGCTTCAAATTACCAAGCCCTGGTGTCTGAATTCCTTGATAGAGGGATTCCACCTGGGTGGGCCTTCACCCCTCCCCTGGGGAAGGCACAGGCTCCAGATAATCCCCCAAAAGAGCTCACTTCTGCCTATGCCTGGGGCAGTTGCAGCCTGAAAAGTCCTGCCGCTGTATCCAGAGGCAGTCAAGCCTTTGTAGATACACAGCCACAAAAACCTGTTTCCTTCTTTTTTTTTTCCCCCTTTTTCTGTCAGTTCTGCCCCCTTGGTGCCGGGGCAAAAATGAACAATCTCCGCTTTGATCGGGTTCACCTAAGCTGGGGGCCTATTTTTAGTAGTCAGAATTTGTTAATTAGTTCCACAATTGGCATTTGATTGTGCCCAGTCACTGCTGCTGGTAAAGTCCTTTCCTTTCCCCTCTGGGAAGCGGCTTGTGGGGGAGGGGCACTGGCCACCGTAGCTTTGGGAACTCACGGTTTTGGGGGGTGCTTGCAGCCGGTCCAGCTGGTCCAGACTGGGGTACGCTGTGTGTCTGGTCACTGACGTGGCCCCAGGAGCTGTTCTGTACTGTTTCTGGTTATTTAGCAGTTGTTCTGGAGGACAAACTAAAACGCACACGTTGTTAAGCCGCCATCTTGACCCGGAAATGAGTCCTGAAGATTATTCTTATGTATTATATAGATATTCCTTTTTAGTTTATGTTGTATTGGAGTGGCTGGAGGGAAGTATCTGAAACTGTTGAGTTGTGTTCCAGTAGCCTTGATTCTGGAAGATGACTGTTTAACAACACAGCTTTTATAATGTGACTGTGTGATTGTGAAAACCCTGTGTTTGATGCTCCTTTTATCCAGGGTATGGAGAGATGAGTAAGAAAATACAGATAATAAATAAATAAATAATAGGGGGGATAAGGAGTAAAAACAATTGGGTAGACTGAAATACTAGCGGTCAATGAGAGGCAGAGGTAAGGGACTGCCTCTACCATACCTTGTAGAATGTATGAGTTTTTTCTTTGTTCTTTTCATTTCCTTTTCTGGAGTGATGCAAATGGTTTAAAAATAATCATTGTGATGAATATACAACTATGTTATGATACTGAGAGTCATTGATTGTATACCATGTACCGACTGTATGTATGAAGATTTCTCAGTAAAAATTAAAAAAAAAATAGTAAGAAAACTAAACTCAGATTAACCTTTCCAAAGACGGACTGCTAATAAGTAACAGAGCTAGAATCAAAACCTGCTGGAGTTTTCTAACCCCTAAGAGGCTTCAATTCAAGCCTAAATTCACCATAAGATGTGTAGTCTTATTCCTCAAGGAAAAGAGATAATATGTGTCCCTACCTAACTTTAAAAAGAGCTTTGGAAATAAAAGCATGCCTGTCTCTAATCAATATTTTGTTAAAACAAAATGAGGAGGGCCGGAGACCCAGGTTTGATTCCCAATGCCTGCCCATGCAAAAAAAAACAAAAAGAGGAATTAAAAGGTATATGTAGAATAAAGGAAAGTAAGACAAACATTAAAACAGGGCATAAACACAAGAAGCTATCCAAGTTTCTTACTTTGAAGACATGATACCATCCAATAAGATAGCATCACTCCTCCAAAGACCAAAACGCAGAGTATGTTCAGCAAATTCAAATTGCAGAACTGATTGACTTTAATGAGGAAACTTGAAAATGATCCCCCAAAAGAATAAACTTTGCCTAAAGACAGGGGGTATTTTTGGCAAAAAGAAGCCTACCCTCTATGCCTTGGGAAAGGAAGCAGGGAAAAATTAAGCCTTAAAAATGTTCCCACACTGAGATGACTCCCAAGGATGAGTTGGCCCTGGCACTGTGGGATCAACAATTCCACCCAGATCAAGAGGGGGATAAAAGTGTAACTAATAAAGTATCAGTGGCAGAGAGAGTTCAAATAGAGTCGAGAGCTTACTCTGGAGGTTGTTCTTATGCAAGCTTTCAGTTACATCTTGAAACCTATCATAACTTGCCAAACCCCAACGAGGACCACTCCAGCCAATCCTAAAGAACACCTAGGGCAAAATTCCACAAGGGTTCCAGGCACTAGAGTAACTTGCCAGAAACATACAACATCCAGATGGGTGCCTGGCCCAGATAAGCCCTGAAACTTAGAGGGCCCAGCCTCTTCAGAACATCAGATAGTTTCATCTTCCTACTCCATATTAGTGAAAGACCCTTACAACATGAAAAAGTTAGACATAGCTCAAATATCCCTAAAGAGAGGGATGGAAAGATCAAAGGTGATGGTGGAGTTACAGAGTGAAGACAGGATTTAACAAACAAATATGAATGCTGAATCATTAAACTGATATTTCTTTTAGTTTCCAGTATCTTAAAAGTAGCTAGAAGTAAAAACCTAAAATTGTGGAATTGTAACCCATGTCAAAGCCTGAATATCTTCTACAACTAACTGTGGTCCTGTGCTTTGAAATATATTACTTTTTTGTATATGTGTTATTTTTCACAAAAAAGAAGGAAAACAAGTCGATTGCGATGATAAAAAAATACTTACGCCCTCTAGCCTCCTATATTCTGGAGCAGCTAGAAGGAAAAATCTGAGAGGATGGTATGGTAGCCCACGATAAACCCTGGGATCTGCCCTGTAACTTTTTATTGAAGAGTGCTTTGAAAATTATTCATTTTTTATTTCTTTGCTTTGTATATATGTTATACTATACAATAAAAAAGTTAAAAAAAAAATGTTCCCACACTGTCACTTGATCTCACTTTTGGAACTATACCCCAAGGAAATAAATGAATAAAATAGTCATGGTTGTGAAATTTTTCACAGCAGTTTTCATTTACTCATTCAAGAAAAATTTGTTGAGCTTCTATTATGTCAGGTACTATATTCTAGGCACTGGGGATATAGCAGTCAACAAGACAAAAATCCTGACCTTGTGGATCATATATTGTCAAAGATGAGATGGACAATACACAAACAAATAAATATACAGTGTATCAGATGGACACAGCCAGAGCTGAATAAACATTTAACAAATACATGAAGGCATGCTGATAAGTACTACAAAGAGGAAAAAGAGTTTGGTCAGGGAGGCAGAGAGAGTACAGGGTGCTATCTTATATATCATGGTCAGAAAAGGGCTCACGGGTTTGACATTTGAACACAGTAAGCTATAGGGATATCTAGAGAAAAAGTGTTATAGGGAGAAGGAACAGAGGAATAGCAATTAAGTATTAAGTTTGAGATGCTTCTGAGACATTCAAGTGTAAACATCAAGGAAGAAGCCAATAAATGAGTCTCGAGTTCATGGAAGAGGCCCAGGTTGCAATATATATTTAAGAATGTCAGCATATATATGGCATTTGAAGTCATGAGACCAAATGCGGCTACCTAGGAAGAAAGTGAAAATAGAAGACAACCCTGAGCCCCGGGGGCATGTAACTTTAGAGCCTGAGAAGATGAGAAGGCACAAGCAACACAGACTGAGAAGGAGCAGCCAATGAGGAGTGAAGAGAAGTAAGAGAAGCAAGAGAGTGGTATTCTCTAAGACAAATTTTAAAAAGTAGTTCAGGAAAGGCATGATAGGTTAGATTCTGTGGAAGGTCAAATAAAAGTGGGCTTCTATTTGACTCTTAAGATCTAAGAATGTGGATGGGGTGGATCACTGAAAAAATTACCAGAAATTCAAGAGGTGGAGTCTACTGGCCCATCCTTGAATTTGGACTTGGTCACGGAGATACTCTCACCAAAAGGACACGAGCAAACCTGCAAAACAGGCTGGAAAAGCACTCATTCACTGGGGCTTGCCCTCTCTTTTGCTACTGGAAATCATGTGAATGAGCATACTGGAATGAAACACACATGGCTGATGCCCCAACTGATATCCAACCAACCACCAGACACACAAATGAGGCCATCCTAGATGACCCAGGCCCAGCCAATAACTATCCAGAGGACCTAGAGAATTATCAGGGAAAGCAACAACAACAATAACAAAAAAACCCACTTGCTTTTCACATTGTTTGTTAGTCAGCCAAAGTGAAAAAGTAGAGGATACTGGTCACAGAAAAGAGGTACTTCCATGGAGTAATATGACTGGAGTGGAATTAAGAAGATGGGAGGAATGGAGTACAGGCATCTGGCTGATACCAAAACCTGAACTATGGAGGCTCCAGTTTCTAACAAGGCCATTTCCACATCCAAGAAATTACACTGTTAACCTGTTCACTAGATAGTCCTTACTCTCTTCCAGAACCTCTACAGATACAGTGGTATCAAAGCCAGGTTTTTCTATCTGAGCACTTTTCTTGGAGCATCCAGTCATGTCCACACAAGCATACCTCCTCACAGGATGTCAAGAAGATGAAGGGGTGGTTTCATTGCCAGTAAGTTTTACCAGTAAAACTGGCTTTAAACTTACACCACCTGACACTAAGGGTGTACATCTGTCTTCTTACAGGGCACCTAACCATCACTTGACAAGCCTTGGCATGCTCATTCTATCTCATTTTCCAAGTATTCAATAATTATTACAAAACTCAAGTAATTCTCCATCTGAACAAGAACAACAAATACATTTAAATACACTTGTAAAAATTTTCAAAAACAATTTTTTTGCAAATGTCAATGATAGGTAAAAAACTTACTTGGCAATCCGCAGTTTCCCAACTTCCCCTCTTCCAGGGGCTTTAGCCCATTGCTGTGACAAGTATTTAGGAACCTAAAACAAGGTAAAATACCAATAAGGCTATGTTTTTAATGCTAAGAGATCTTTTGAAACACAAAATTATTTTACTGCCTTTATTTTCTTTCCGGTCTCTTGTAAGTAATCAGTAAGTATCAACCTCGCTATATATGCCATACTTTAAAAGATAATAAGTCACATAAGAAATGATTTTAGCTCTCGAAGAGCTTAAAGTCAACCTAGTTGATAATGCAAAATTAATACAGGTCAAATAACTTAACAGTAATAAAGTGCTAACTTATGTTCCCAAATAAATTCAGTAAAAGTTCAGGTTAGAGGAGGACTACCAGAAAAGGCTTTTCAGAAAAGATGACATTACAACTAGTATGATATGATTTAGAGACAATACTGAGTTTAAGATGATTTCAGAAGATAAGCTTTTCTATGTATAAGACTGTAACTTTGACCAATATAATGATCTCTGAAATAAAAGCATTTATTAAATGTAAAAGCTAACATTACATAATACTTACTGCTTTGCCAGTACTGCTATAAGCACATTACAGGGTCATGCATTTAATACTCACATCTCTATGAGGGAAGTACTGTTAATTATACCATTTTAAAGATGATAAAGGTGAGGTACTCAAAGATTATATAATTTACCCAAGGTAACATGGTTGGTAAATGATGGAGTTAGGATCTGAATCCAGACAGTCTGGCTCCAACATACTATAACTGGATACTTGTCATTTGAAGGATTTTAATGCTCAAAAAGGGAATCCTCACCACTTGACTTGCCTTATTTATTCCAAGTAGTTGAGCTCTGGAATCAGTATATTTATATGTAAGCTTACCCTACTGTGAGGAGTAAATGAGATAATACATATAAAGTGTGCAACATAATGCCTCACACAAAGGATGCTCAATGAGCATAACGTTTCATTATAATTTCCCAAAGTCACCCTAAAATGGTAACATGAATGTGTAACTGAGTCAGTGCTGCCAAACCTGGGAAGGAAAAAAATAGTTCTATCTAGCAAAACATCATTGGCAAAAAGGATCATTTGATTACTATTAGTGAAACAAATGGCAGTGCTTTGGATAAAAAATTCAGAACTAAAAGGATCAAAAGAAAACCCTAATGCTATTTGTTCAATTATGTGTGCATCCCTTTTTTTTTTTTTGAGGGGTATAGAACGGAATTTTTATTTTTACTTTCATTTTTTTTATTTTTCATGCAATTTTACTGAGATATATTCACATATCATATGACCATTCAAAATATAAAATCTGTGGTTGACAATATCAGTATCATCATATAGCTGCACAGCAACCAATTTCAGAACATTTTCAGCACTCCAAAAATAAAAAAAATAAAAAATAAAAAATACGCCCCCCCCTTGTTCTAGTTTGCTAGATGCTGGAATGCAATATACCCGAAATGGAACAGCTTTTTAAAAAGGGCAATTTAATAAGTTCCAAGTGTTTATAAATTTGGTCCATGGAAATGCTCCAATTTAGCAAGTCTACAGAAATGTCCGATCTAAGACATCCAAGGAAGGATACCTTGGTTCCAGAAGGCTGAGGAAGTTCAGGCTTTCTCTCTCAAATGGAAAGGCACGCAGTGAACCTAGTGACATCTGCTGGCTTCCTCTGCAGGCCTCTTGCTCCATGAAGATCTTCAGAAAGCATTCTTCATCTCCAAAAGTCACTGGCTGGTGGACTCTGCTTTGTGGTTTTGCAGTGTGCTGTCACACTTCTCTGTTCTCTTAGAATCTCCAAAGGTCGCTTTTGGTAGACTTGGTGGTTCTCTTGGCCTTGTGGCTCTGCTCGGCTCTGCTATGGCTTTCTTGTCATTCCCAAAAGGGCATTCTCTCCAAAAATGTCTCCTCTTGTATAGGATCCCAGCAGACTAATTAAGACCCACGTAGAATGGGTGGAGACCCATCTCCAACCCATCAAGCTTAATACACACAACTGATTGAGCCACATCTCTGTGGAGATAATCTAATCAAGTCTCCAACCTATAGTACCGAATAGAGATTAGAAGAAACCATTGCTCCCACAAGACTGATAAGGATAAAAAAATGGCTTTTCTAGAGTACATAAATCTGTTCAAACTAGCACACCCCTACCCCCACCATTATTTATTTACTCTTTCTGTATTTATTTTCTATAAATGTCTGTTAAGTCTAGCTCATTTATTCTGTATTTATTTTCTTACTCATCTGCCCATACACTGGATAAAGGGAGAATCAGCACCAAGGTTCTCACATGGCCACACCATAAAAGCTATATGGTTAGAAAAAATCTTCAAAATCAAGTCTACTGGATTATAGTTCAAAAGTTTCATATACTTCCTTCCAACATTTCTTTTTTTCTTTTTATAAAATATTTTTATTGAGAAATCTCCACACATATACAGTCCAACCATGTTATATAATGACTCACAATATCATCATAGTTGTGCATTCTTTACCATGATCATTTTTAAAACATTTGCATCACTCCAGAAAAAGAAATGAAAAGAAAAAAAGAACTCATACATCCCATACCCCTTACCCTCTCATTTACCAACAGCATTTCAATCTACCAATTTTTATCCTTTATCTCCACCTATTATTTATTATTTTACCCTGCTGTCCATACACTAGAAAAAAGGAACATTAGTAATTATTATTTCTGGATTTTGAGAGGCTGTATAACCTGGTATTTAGAGATAAGAATGAAGCGGATCAGGTTGGGATTACAGTAATTCAGAAAAAGGAAGACATTGTCTGTATTTAAGAACCTCATTTACTCTTTGAGACCAAAGGAAGGAAGATCTATTTTCTCCAGAACCTAAATTTTCTCTAACACATACTCTAACTCAATCTGTCTGAATAGATCATTCAAAACAATCCAAACACAGGGAGCCCAGAATAAGAATGAGGGCCTATAATCCTATATAGTTTAGCATAATTGCCTGGATACATCCCAGAGTATACTACTATAAGCAGATAATCAAAAGTACTGGCAAAGTCCTTTAAGAGCAAGAAAAAAATTACGGAACTATTAAACTTTACCACTGGGGAAGCCCTGGATACTGTGCCGAACATTAGGGATACCCAAATCAATAGGCCAAGTTCTTGATCTTCAGGCTTGTTCTTGTGAAGCTTATGTATGTAGTGGAGAATCTTAGTCTACCTATAGGTATGCCTAAGAGTCACGTCTGGAGGACCTCTTTTGTTGCTCAGATGTAGCCTCAGTCTCTCTAAGCCCAACTCTGCAAGTGAAACCACTGCCCTTCCCACTAAGTGGGACATGACATCCGGGGGTGAAAGCCTCCCTGGTAGTGTGGGAAATAACTCCCAGGGATAAGGCTGGCCCTAATACACTCCATGGAACCAACAATGTCATCTTGAGAAAAAAGGGGAAAAGAAGTATAACAAATGAGGTGCTCAGAGAGCTCATATAGAGTTGAGAAGAGGTCACTCTTATGCAAGCCTCAGTTAGACATGGCTACCTATAATAACTTGCCAAACTACAATAAAAAACATTCTTGCCAATCCTAAAGAATACCTAGGGCATTATATAAGATTCTACAAAGGTTCCATGCACTAGGGTAACTTTCCAGGAACCTATAACCTCCAAATGGGTCCCTGGACCAGAAAACTCCTGAAATGCAGAGAGGTTAGCCTCTCCAGAACATCAATTTGTCCATCCCCCTATCCTAATATTATCAACAGCCCCTTCCAACATGAACAAGTTAGAATGGGCATAGCCCAAATACCCCTAAAAAGTGGGAGAAAGATCAAAGGCAATAGTGGAGTTATACAAAGAAGGTAGGGGCTAACAAATGAGTATAGTTACTGAATACTGATATTTCTTTTAATCTCCAGTATCTTAGAGCAGCTAAGAAGTAAAAACCTAAAATTGCAGAAATGTAACCCATACCAAACTGTGAAATCTGTTCTACAACTTATTGTTGCAATGTGCTTTGAAATTTATTGGTTTTTTTGTATATATGTTATTTTTTTACAAAAAAGAAAAGTCAATTGTGTTGATAAATGCACAGCTTTATATGACTAAAAAAAAAGGAACAACAGACACAAGTTTTCAGAATCACACAGCCATACTGAAAACGCTAGTCATACAGTCCTCTTCAAGAATCAAGGCTACTGGAACCCAGTTCAACAGTTTTAGGTACTTCCCTTTAGCCACTCTAATATGCCATAAACTACAAAAAGGATATCCATATAATTCATAAGAATAACCTCCAGAATAACCTCTCGATTCTGTCTGAAATCTCTCAGCCACTGAGACTTTGTCTCATTTCTCTTTCCCCTTTTGGTCAAGAAGTTTTTCTCATTTCCATGACGCTGGGTCCTGCCCCCAGGTATCAGGTCCCATGTTGCCAGCGAGATTTACACACCTGGGAGTCACATCCCACGCAGGGAGCAGGGCACTGAGTTCACCTACCAAGCTGGCTTACAGAGAGGCCACACCTAAGCAACATAAGAGATGCTCTAGGGTGACTCTTAAGCATAATTATAAGTAGGCTTAGCTTTTCCTCTGAAGGGAATAAGATTCATAGGGGCGAGCCCCAAGATTGAGGGCTCATGGGCAGGCCACGGTGGCTCAGCAGGCAAGAATATTTGCCTTCCAGGCCAGAGGACCCGGGTTCGTTTCCCCGGTGCCTGCCTATGTTAAAAAAAAAAAAAAAAAAAAAAAAAAGATTGAGGGCTCAGCCTATTGATTTGGTTGTCCCCACTGCTTGTAAGAATATCAGGAATTCCCCAGATGGGAAAGTTTAGTATTTTCTCCTTTCTCCCCAATCCCCCAAGGGGACTTTGCAAACTTTTTTATTCTTTGTCTAACTTACTCTGGGATATATTGGGGCATCACACTACCCTGTACAAACTAACAAGATCTCAAGCTCTATTCAAGATTCCATGTAATTACAGTGTTCAAGTAAACCAACCATACAAATTAAATTAAATAACATGCTACTGAAAATATAAATTTTGCATCAAATATCAATCCCTGGTCTCACACAGAGGCTGAAGTTTGAAAATATGGGCCATATCATCCTTTACTTTATTCTGAGTACTTTACCCAGTATTCAGATTTACCTTAATCCTATCCAGATCAACTTCATTCACATGTCTAGATGAAGCCTGATTACTTTTACAGCCTTTTAAACAGCTGCTGAACGGGGTAACACTGACTTTCATAGCTTCAGAGCTCTAACTCTGCATCTTAGGTGTCACATAAATACCCAAAGTTTCAGAGAACAACCAGGTTATATACAAATAGCTCAATATCTCAGAATTTAGGTATATCAGTTACAACTCCTAAATAATGTATACATGTGCATTCTTAAAATAATAAGTCACTGAACAATTTCTATGAACCAGACAATACACTAGAGGTTGAAAAAAAGGAAGGGGAGAGAAGACTAACGGTCTCAGGTACCATGCTAGTTAAATTTCACATCCATTGTCCCATTTACTCCTTCCAACACCCTGAAAAATCAGTATCATTCTCATTATTCTACAGCAGAAAACTGAGGATCAGAGAGTTGAAATAAAACAACTAGTTGGTAACAGAGCCAAGATTTGACTTCAGATTGGTGGTTTTCTTCCCTACTCCATACTGCCTCTCATGAGAGCACACATGCTCAAGAGAGTATGCCAAACGGAAAAAAGGATTTGAAGATTCCAGATCATAAAATTTCAAGTACACTGCACTCTACTCATTCGAACAAGCCTACTTTATGCTAACTATATCTATTCACTAGGTTTCTTTTGATTATGGGTGACAGAAAATCCAATCTAAATCCACTTAAACATAGAGAATTCACTGGCCCAAGTAACAAAAAAGTAGCTTTAAGGCAGTTTAAGAGCTCAAAGAGGTCATCAAGACTCCTTCACTATCTCTTATCTCTGCTTCCCTATGTGGCACAATTCTTTGACAGGCCTCCCCCCTTATGTGGCAAGATGGGTGAAACACCTCCTGAGCAACGCTCTCTCTTCCAAAAGTCCCCAGCAAAAATGTTACTGTTTCTGCCGGTGATGACCAGGTCACATGCCCTTCCTAGGCTCTATAACTGTATCCACAGAGATGAGATACTGGCCAGTCTGAGTCAATGACAAGTTGGAGGTGGGGGAGATGGGCTGCTGGGATGGTATTCAACACCATTAAAATCACAGACTGAAAAGGGGAAGTAACAGTTGCAACAAAGTAAAATCAGTACTATGACAGTTTCAGACTGAACAGTACTGGTTAGTCAAAAAAACAAATGTCCACAACATTATATGTTAGGGCTAAATATAGGATTTAAAATTGACCTGATCACATACTGTCATAACATCAAATAAATCTTTAAATCCTGGGAACTATGTAAGTTATTACCTTATGGCCTCAATCTTCAAACCCTGCCAAGTAAGTCAGCCTTTCTGATTTTTAACCCCAGGGAACCTTTATACCAATTACTCTAATGCAAAGGAAAAAAATGTCTTCTACAGTTAATCAGCCTATCAATAAACAGCAAGCTAAATTTCCTAATAAAGTCCTTAGAGGAACGATGCTGTCTTTTATTCATTTTACTGTAAGTTCTTGGGGTTCTTCTGAGCCCTATTTTAAGATGTCCTAAGGCCTTCTCATAACGGATAACAGAATCCCTTCTGTTATGGAATAACTCATGTCTCCAAAGTTCAAGGCCCTAAATCCTGGTCCTGTAGATGTGAAATCATTAGTAAATGGGATCTTAAAAGATACTATTAGTTCAAATGAAGCCAAGATGAATCAGGGTGGACCTAAATTCAACATGATGGGAGTCTTTACACAGAGAAAATCTGGACAAGTAGGAGGAAGGAAAAGAAGACAGCTATGTAAAAGAAACTGAGATTGAGTCATGCACTGATGGAAAGCCACCACCAGAACACTACAGACTTCAGAGAAAGCATTTCCCTGCCAACACCATGACTTTAGACTTACAGCCTCCAAAACTGTGAGACAAGAAATTCTTACTGCTTAACCAACCAGTCTGTGGTATTTGTTAAACTCAGACATTTTTCACAATCTGTATTTCAAGCAGCCATTCTGATCATTGTCTTCTATCTTCCCAGTTCTCTCCTTAGTACTTTGACTCCAACCATTCTTCCAGCCCTTCACTGATCCTATTTCACACCTCTTCACTGTCCCTCATCTGCTCACGCCCTTATTGTACTTAGATTTCATGGACCATCATTATAATCATCCCTTCACCCCTATGTCCCACAATCATCCTGGCCTGGCAGAATCTTAATCCTAATTAAAGCCAATCTCCACTTCCTATTATAATATATTACTTTATTAAGTTTTTGTGTTATTCCTTCTCCTCCTCCACACTTAGACCTGAGCAGCTGAAGAAAAACTCATAATGATACTAACTGGTTTCACTTTAAATACACGACAAACATTGTCAAGTAAGCCCTTAAAGATACCTGGCAAAAATTTTTTTAACAGATGAAACTCGTTTTTTTTTTTTAATGTAATTTTATTAAGATATATTCACACACCATACAATCTATCCAAAATATACAACCAATGGTTCAAAGTGTCACCACATAGCTGTGAATTCCTCACCCGGATCATTTTTAGAACATTTGCATTACTCCAGAAAAAGAAATACAAAGATGAAAACCCCAAGCATATTATAACCCTTACCTGCACCCTCCCTTACTGACCACCAGTACTGCACTCTACCCAAATTTAAGACTTACAATAGAGGTAGGTTAACTAAGAGAGTAGTGCTGTCAGAGATAGATATAGAGAGAGATGAGTAACATCTGGCAATTTAAGCACGTCCCTACTCAATTCACTCTCTCACTTCAGATGATTTGCATGTTCTCTTCAATTCTTAAAACTTTAACATCTCTGTCTCTCTCCGTGCTGATGACTTGACTGCCCTTCCACTGAAGACAATCAAAAAAGAAGCTCTAACTCTACCACTTAACTACAGTTGAGTCCTTATACTCTACTTTTCCCTCTTAAAATAAGAACTGAACTGTGACCAATTCCTGCACTTGTGCGCTGTATTTCTTTCCCTTTTGGATCAAGATAATTTTCCCTTCAATTCTAACCGTTCTTCCCTTCACCCCCTCTGTACTTGATTATTCCCATCAATAATAAGCATAATCATTATCATAAAACAGTTAAGGTTCATGGAGTGCTTACTAAGTGTGGCATCAATACTTCAAAATGGGCCCCAAGGATCCCTACCTCATGGCATTTATACCCTAAGTGTAATTCTCTCCCTGTGAGTGTGAGTGGGAACTGAGACTTGCTTCCAACCAATACAATATGGCAAAGATGACAGGATGTCATTTCACAGTGAGCTTACATGAGATTATGGCTTCTTGCTTACTAGCAGATTCTCTCATTGCTTTCTCAGCTTGCTGTATTGGAGAGGTCCATGTAGTTAAAAACTATAGGGTAAGCTAAAGCCAACAGTCAGCTGGGAACTTAGGCTCTAGTCCAAAAATCCTGGAGGAACTGAATCCTGCTGACAACGACATGAGCTAGAGAATAATCCTTCCCAAGCTGAGAATTAAGATGAAACCCCAGCCCTTGCTGACACCCTGAGTGCAGCCCTGTGAGAACTTTGAAGCAGAGAACCCAACTAAACCACATTGGGACTCTTGACCCACAGAAACTGTAAAATAATAAGTGCGTGTTGTTTTTCCTAAATCTGCAGTACATAGATTATGTAGCAATAGTTAACTAATACACTAAATGCCAAGCACTCTTCTAAATGCTTTAAATACATTAGCCCAGTTAATCCTCACACAATCCTATTACTTTCCCCCACTTTGCAAGTGAGGAAACTGAAGCACAGAGGTTAATTCACTCAAGATGACATATATAGCAAGGGCACACTCTACAATCCCTTCACCTACTGCCCCATTTCTCTGCCTCTCATTATAGAAAAACTTGAAAGTTATCTGTGCTAGCTGTCTACACTTCCTCCTCCGCCATTTTGTTTTGAACACACTCTAGACAGGTTCTTCTCTCTACTATTCCAATGAAACAGATCACCATGATTACCAAAGATCTCCATACTGTCAAGCCAATGTTCAGTCCTCTTCTTACTCAACCTATCAACAGTATTTGAGAACCAACTGTTTCTTCCTCTTCCAAACACTTTCTTCACTTGGCTTCTGAATAACTGCATCCTTTTTTCCTTCTACTTCTCTGGACCCTCCATTTTTGGTCTCCACATCTAGATTCTTATCTTCCTGTCCTCTTAATTCCATAGGGCCCAGGTTCAGCCTCAGTCCTCTCCTCTTCTCTAGCTATACGATCTTATGTAATTTCATCCAACTCTCAAATTTAAAGCTCAAGTCCAGTCTCTCCCCTAAACTCCCAACTTATGTATCTAGTTGCCTATTCTGGAAAGTCTCTACCTGAGTATTCAACTTAAAATCTCCACATTAGAACTCTTATAGAACTCTATATTTGTTACTGACTATTCCCCTGCCCATTAGAATGTACTCTGCATGATGGCTCTACAGAGTATGTTTTTGTTTATTGCCCCACCCCCAGCATCCTGAATAGCCTGGCACATAATAGGATCAAGGTTATTATTACAATGACTGGATATTGTTGAAGAAATGTTAACTACTATTAATGTAATGGTACTGGTGGTATTTTAGTTTCCTCATTGCTAAAGCAAATACTATACAATTGGTCAGCTTAAACAATTTTTATTGGCTCACAGTTTTGAGGCAAGAAATCCAAAACCAGGACATCATCAAAGTGATGCTTTCTCCCCAAAATACAGTGGCAATCTGTGGCTGGCTGCCAGTGATTACTGGTTCTTGGTTTTTCTGTCACATGGCAATGCATATGGTGGCCTCTCCTAGCTTCTCCTTTCTCTTTGGGTTCCTTTGATGTTCAGCTTCTGGCTGCTCCGTCTGGCTTTTTTTCTCTTTGTGACATTCCCTATAATGTCTTCAGTAACACAACTAAGACTCATATTGATTCAGCTGGGCCATACCTTAACTGAAGTAACCTCATTAAAAAGTCCTATTTACTAGAGTTCACACCTACAGGAATAGATTACGTTGAAGAACATGTTTTTTCTGGAGTACACAGCCCAAACCACTACAGGTGGTAATACTGGGGTATACCTAGAAAAGAGATTTTAATGCTAATGTCAATATGTCTAATTTCATTCTTGGAGGGAAACCTTATTTCAGAGATCTAACTCAAAATAAGTAGGAAGAAGGGGAAAATGCCAACAGTGAAGTGGGGCATTCTCCAACCTGCTACTCTCCCATCACTTCAGAGTCTCTTAAATGTTATTAAGATAAAAAGGAAGACGAGTGATTTGGACGAAAAGACAAATAACAAGTGCTGGAGAAAATGTGGCGAGATGCACTTTTTCACTGTTGGTAGGGAAGCAGAGTGGTGCAGCCCCTCTAGAGGGCAGTGTGGTAATTCCACAGGAGGCTAGGGGTGGTGCAGCCATATGATCCTGCAACCCTGTTGCTAGGTGTATACTTGGAGGAACTGAGAGTGGGGTCACAAATGGACATTTGCACACTGGTATATATGGCAGCACTGTTCTCAATTATCAACAGATGGAGGTGGCCTAAGGGTACATCCATTGAGGAAAGGAAAGGGGACCTGTGGTGTATACATACAATGGACTACTGAGCGGCTGCAAGAAGGAATGAAGTTGTGAGGCATACAACTAGGTTAATGAATCTTGAGGACAGCATGCTGAATGAAATGTCAGAAACAAAAAGACAAATATTATTATGCCTCACTCATATGGACTAACTATAGCATATAAACTCGGAGAACTGAAGTCAAGAGCATAGGCTATCAGGTTGGGGCCTACTGTAAAGGTTCCTAGATTGTAAGCTCTTACAGCAGTCACAGCTATTCCAGAATTGAAACTCTTATTTAGACTCTTTATCCATTTTGGGCCAATTTTATACATGATGTGAGGTAGGGGTCCAATTTCCACTTTCACTTTCGCTTTTGGATATCCAGTTTTCACAGCATCATTTGTTGGAGAGACTATTCTTTCCTCATTGAATGGACTTGGCATCCTTGTCAAAAATCAACAGGGGTGGGGGGCACAGCGTCTTAGCAGACAGAGTTCTCACCTGTCAGGGCAGAGACCTGGGTTCGCTTCCCGGTGCCTGCCCATGTAAAAAAAAAAAAAAAAAAAAAATCAACTGGCCATAAAATGTTAGGGTTTATTTCTGAACTCTCAATTGTATTTCATTGCTTTATATGTCTAGCCTCATCCCAGTTCCATGATGTTCAGATTATTGTGGTTTTGCAACAAATTTTGAAATTGGGAAGTGGGAATCCTCCAATTTTGTTCTTTTTCAAGATGGTTTTGGCTATTCAGGGTCCCTTACCCTCTATATTAATTTGATGAAAGGGTTTTCCATTTTTGCAAAGAAGGCTGTTAGAATTTTGATTGGGATTGTGTTAAATCTGTAAATCACTTCGGGTAGAATTTGACAGCTTAATAATATTAAGTCTTCTAATCTTTTAATATGGATTATCCTTCCATTTATTTAGGTCTTCTTTAACATCTTTCAGCAACATTTTGCAGTTTTCTGTGCTTAAGACCTTTACCTCCTCGGTTAAACTAATTCTAAGATATATGATACCTTTTTTTGCTATCATAAATGGAATTTTTTTCTTGATTTCCTTTTCAGATTATTACTAGGATAAAGAAATTCTGCTGATTTTGTGTGTTGCTCTTGTATCCCTCCACTTTGCTGAATTTATCACCTTTAGTAGCTTTTCTATATATAGGAAAGTTATATATTGAGGATTTTCTATATATAGGATCATGTCATCCGCAAATAGGGAAAATTTTACTTCTTCCTTTCCAATTGGATTTCTTTAGTTTCTTTTTCTTTTCTAACTAACTGCTCTGGGTAGAACTTCCAGTACAATGTTGAACAGCAAGGATCAAAATGGGTATTCCTGAGCTTATGTGTAAAGTGTTCAGTCTTTCACCGTTCAGTCTTTCACCATTCAATATGACTGCCAGATTTTTTTTTCATATATGCCTTTTCTCATATTGAGGAAGTTTCCAACTATTTCTACTTTGCTGAGTGCTTCTATCTAGAAGGGGTGCTGGATTTTTGTCAAATGCAAGGCTCTAAAACATTCCTGCCAATATGCCATTTGTGAGGTCTTTGAGCTGTTTCCACTGTCCTTAGATTCATTGGTGGAAACAAAGTAATATGTACCAAAGGAATGTTTTCTCAGATCGCTCAAGAAAAGAGAAATGGTCAGAAAATAAGTAAAGCATAATTTCCTCAGGGAAACTTCCTGACCCCCTAGATCAGATCAAGTGCCTTTGTTATTCACACTCACACAGAAGAATATTTCTTGCTTCAGTGCCCTTTACTCTTTGTAATTATATTTTCATTAGGACTACTATTTGGTAGACAACTGTTTCTGGCCCTATACTATAAACTCCCTAAGTGCATGGTCCATATCTGTTTTAGCTCATCATAACATACTCAGTGTTAGATACGTTAGATACTCATACCTAACACAGTGACTGGCAATCACTTAAGGCTAGTCAGTTGAATGAATCAATCCACCCCACCCTACCCCCCCCAATCACACAAATGAGGGGAAGTAATAAGGTCAACCTTGCCTTTCAAGCCAAGGCACTAAGGTAATCTGCATGGACATTATTCCCAAAAGTTTCCTTGTCAACTCTGCTTCACCAAATACCTGCTATCCCAACAACTAGTCTTCAAAGCCCTGTTTCTTCCTGAGTACAAACTAAGGGCATTGTAGTAAATGCTGTGATGTAACATTCATATTTCCCCCTAAGGACTAAAGCCTTATTCCCCCAGCTGCTGGGGGTGTGGCCAGGAGAAAGCCCTCTGCTATTCGCTTTTTTCCCTTTGCCTTCATTGAAGAGAGATCCCACATCCAAGGTCACATCCTCTTCCTTAGGCAAAACACACTCAATATTTGGAAGACACAAACTCAGGCTAGCTCTGGAAGGCTTACTATGGAATCAACCTCAGCTTTCATTAAGACTGCCCAATCACATCCTCTGCCCAATCCTGCTCACATCCTTCCTCTTCCAAGGTAGTGATCCTAAGAGCACTTCCTAATAAATTCCTACATGCTAATCTCCATCTCAGAAACAGCTTCCCAGGGAACCCAACCTGTGACAGCCAGTATTTGCTCCCATGTTTCCTTAAAGTTCAAGATATGGAGGGGACAAGACCCAAGGAACATAGAAGTCCCCATTTCACCTCCTAAATCTCAAAGGAGATGATCCATGAAAGAGAGCCAAGAGCTAAGAGTCTAATTAAATTAATTAATTAGTCAAATTAAAATTAGGCCTAAGAGTCACCCCCAGAGAACCTCTTTTGTTGCTCAGATGTGACCTCTCTCTCTCAGCCAACACGACAAGCAAACTCACTGCCCTCCCCCTCTCTACATGGGACATGACTCCAGGGGTGTGGACCTTCCTGGTAATGTGGGACAGAAATCCTAGAATGAGCTGAACCTCAGCATCAAGGGATTGAGAAAACCTTCTCAATCAAAAGGGGGAAGAGCAAAATGAGTCAATATAAAGTGTCAATGGCTGAGAGGTTCCAGAGTCCAGAGGTTATCCTAGAAGTTATTCTTACACATTATATAGATATTACCTTTTTAGTTAAGGTATAATGGAGGGGCTAGAGGGAAGTGCCTGAAATGTAGAGCTGTGTTTCTTAAGAATGATTGTATAATGATATATCTTTCGCAATGTGACTGTGTGATTGTGAAAACCTCGTGTCTGATGCTCCTTTCATCTAACTTATCGACAAATGAGCAAAACATATGGATTAAAAATGAATAAATAATAGGGGAACAAAGGTTAAAATAAATTTAGTAGATTGAAATGCTAGTGATCAATGAAAGGGAGGGGTAAGGGGTATAGTATTATGAATTTTTTGTTTTCTTTTTATTTCTTTTCTGAATTGATGCAAATGTGCTAAGAAATTATCTTTATGATGAATATACAACTATGTAATGATATTGTGAGTTACTGATTATATAACAAGAATGGAATGATCATATGGTAAGAATGTTTGTATGTTGTTATGTTGAATAAAAATAAATAAATAAATAAAATAAGACAAAGAAAGAGATCCAAGAGGACTTGTTATCCTAGCACAAGCTTAACAGACAAACAGACCTCAAACTGAATCACTGTTCAGGCTTGGGCAAGATAATTAACCTCCCTCATTCAAAAAATAGAAATACCTATTTCATAGGTTTGCTTTGTAAAATACTTGGTACATACAAAATCAAAGCTCATTTATCCCCTAGTATCTGTATACACTGCAGGCTTTGGAGCATCACCCATTTCATTCTCACCTCTTCCTGGTATCTGGCTTTCTCTTTGTTCATGATTATCCAACTACTTGCCAGTCTGTGAAGAAAACAAAGCTGAACTTGGTGACACATGAGCTGATGAATGGAGGACACACAGCATTTACAGGGGGTGATGTCCATTTCTCCTGCAGATCCTCTCCTCCAACAAACATTAGGCAAAATGTTTAGATGAGGATGTTTGATTGGGCTACAAACATATCTTTCTGCAGGTAGAAGGCTTCTGATTAGATCTAGTGCAGCTCTTGCCAATATCCTTTCCATCACCCAAAGAAACAGTGTTTCTTATAATTCAGGACCTACTATGGTATTCATGACTTTGAAAATCCCACACTCAATAACCTCACCAGTTTTATCTCCTCTTTCTCATCATGTATCTTACTCTCCAGTCAACCATAACTAAAAGAAATTTATTTTTTCCAGAAGTCTGAGTATCAGTAACCAAACAAGAGAACCATGCTAGAATATTTTAAACATCATCCAATTTTAAAATCATGGTTTGGTATAGATAATGTGTGGTAGTAGTGGGACCAGCTGGCAACTTAACAGTCAAACAAGACTATGTGATACAAACAAAGTAGTACAGGCCACAAGGGACTATCACCCTGAGAAGGCAAAAATTGTGGCATTTCTAGGCCGTTATATGTTTTAGCAGATGACAGTTACTGTGTATGTTAAATCCAATCATTTCCATCAACTATTAAAACTTTCTGGATGGTCATTCTCTTGTAGATTTAAAACTCCAGAGATAACAACTTCATTAGGCAGTACACAGTCTTGGATATTCTAGTAAACAATCCATTCACCTTTTCCTGAATAGAAAAGGAACATGTAGAAAAGATATTCCTCCCATCCCTGGGCTCTTCTTAAATGTCCCCTTCTCCACGAAGCCTTTCTTGTTCTAGCCCAACAAACAATTTTTCCCTCTTCAAAACTCCCAGATATCTTATATGTACAAGTCTTACTGTATTTATCCCGTACTATAGCTAGCTGCCTAGTGATTGAATTAATAAAATATGTACAAGATGGATAATAAATGAGGGACAACCCACAAACTTTAGGAAGAAATTTTAAATATTTTCAACAAGTGATCTTTAAAGATCAGCACTCAAGGCATTATTTATAAGAAAAAATATTAATGTAAAGAGTACAGACTTGAAATCAGTATCTAGTTCCATTCATAAATTCTGATTGATGAGAAAGAATGAAGACACACTTTCTAAGCAGCATGTTATCTTTTTTTTTTGTACGCTGTGTGGTGGGGTCACATTTCATTCTTTTTCCATGTGAGTATCCCATTATGGCAGCACCACTTTTTGAATTTTTTGTTTGCTTTGTTTTTTCGCTTGTTTGTTTTGTTTTTAGGAAGTGTACGGGCCAGGAACTGAACCCAGGTCTCCCGCATGGCAGGCAAGAATTCCACCACTGAACTACCCTTGCACTACCCCATGTTATCTTTTTTTTTTTTTTTTTGGTTTTTTTTTTATTATTAATTAGAAAAAGAATTAACAAAACAATTAGAAATCATTCCAATCTACCCATGTTATCTTTTAATATCACACAAAGAAAGGTGAAAACAAAACAGACCATTATAACTTGATACACTACCTCAAAATTTATTCTCATATTGCAGAGATGAAAATCCAAGTATGATGTCAATATGAGCATGAAAATCACACTGTATGCTAACCCATAGCAAATGAAACAAGTTCAAACTACCAGACAAATGTGCAAATCAAACACTATCACCTAATGGTTCTTTTTAAACCAGAGCTGAAATTAAAACTGTCTAATAAAGGGGGAACATAGATGGGTTTTATAACAGAAAGTACTCGCTAGCAATTCTCTTCTTATTCTGAGATAAGATTGTCAGAGGATTATAAATAGCAAGAAAGGAAAGATACTACATATACCTTTCACACCCCTGAAAGATATATTTGCAAGTCCATTCACTTTCTTCATCCATAAAATTAGAAAAACGAAAAAAACGCATGCCAAGTTGATACAAGAGATTAATGATTCGGCAAATAAAAAAATAATCAAAACATTACAACTATCTATAAAATAAGAATAAATCATTGGCTTGAGTTCGTTTTAAAAGATAAAGTGTATTCAAATGGGCTTAGATGGGAAAACACCAAAAATATTTTTAGTTCTTCAATTTTATACTCATTACATTCTTTCACATTCATTTTGTCAGTCATCAAATCCCAACAACTTTTACTGAAAGTTTCCCTTACTCATCAGATCTCATCATCTCATACCTATTTTACTGCAAAAACTTTCCAATTTTCACTCTGGTCACCTTCCCCCTCTAATTCCTACTGGACACTGTTAAGCTTACCTTTTCCTAAAAGAATGCTTTGCATTCCTAACTTACTCAAAACTCTCCAAAGATCCATCACTTCATATAGACCAAAACAACCCCATTTCATGATATGACAATCTAGATACATGGTTCCAACCTCCCAACTTTTTTTTCATGGACACTCTCTGCTCTAGGCATAATGATCTCCTCTTCGTTTTCCAAAACATATCACATTAAAATGCATTTTCAGCTTCACGTTTCTGCTCTGATCTTCAGGGTATACTATGTCCTATCTCTGTTCACCAATCTAAATTCTGTAACACAAAACATTTAGTGTGCTCCAAGCACAGACACATCAAGATCCACAACTTTTTCAAGTTCTCTTCTTCATCCAACAAGAGAGAGCTTCTCCTTAAAGAATCTCCTCCGTTTAGCATGCAGTTTGAATGACAAATGGCTGTTTACTCTAGCCTTTTAAGTCATACTGATGTGGCCGGGAAATAAGTCAAAAGAGTGCCACAGACTAGGGCAAGGAAAGAGAGATCATGCATTCATTCATTCACTCACCAAATATTTTTTAAGTGATTACATGTGCCAAACACTATTCTGGGTAACATGCAAGGATACCCAGAATAGGTAAGGATGCTTTTCACAGAATGTGATTGTGTGTTGGGGGAGGGGGATAATTTTAGACCATGCCCAGTGCTTTGATGACTATAATACAGGTTTGACATGCTCACAAATGACCATAAAAGGGCTTAAAGGAGTGGACAGGAAGGAGCTCTCTGAAACTTAATTGATGAGGACTCATCCATGTGACAAGTCCCTCACGTATTAACAAACCAAACATCCCTACATTTTATGTAAGGCTCAAAGAATGTCATGTTCATATTTTGAACATGCCTATGTCTTCTGAAACTCCAAGAGACAACACTCCCCAATAAAAACAAGTCAAACACAAATACTGTGCTTTCTAAGGGCTACTGACTGCAAATGATGTAGCCCAAACATGAAACAGTCGTTAAAAAAAACACTTACTGTCAATTTCACCACACCCGTTAAGTGCCCTAAAAGAAGCAACCAGTCCTAGGAACGTTCATTTATTGCTGGTGGCGATGTAAAATGGTGCAGCCACTGAGGAAGACAGTTTGGCAGTTTCTCAGAAAGCTAAGTACAGAACTATCATACTACTCCAGAATCCCATTACTAGGTATATACCAAAAGAACTGAAAGCGGGGACAGGAACAGACATTTGCACTCTTGTTCATAGCAGCATTATTCATAATTGCCAAAAGATGGCAGCAACTCAAGAGTCCATCCACCAATGAACAGATAAACAAAATGTGGTATATACAAACATGGAATATTATTCAGCCGTAGAAAGGAATGAAGCCCTGATACATATGACAACATGGACAAACCCTGAAGACAACAGGCTGAATGAAATAAGCCAGACACAAAAGGACAAATAGTGTATGATCTCACCGTTTTGAAACAATTAGAATAAGCAAACACACAGAGTCAGAATCTAGAACATAGGTTACCAAGGGACTGGGTGGGCAGGAAGTTAAGGCTTAAAATGCCCAGGGTTCCTATTCGGAATGATGGAAATGTTTTGATAATGGATGGTAGTGATGATACAACACCACTGTTAAATCAATTAACAGCACTGAAATGTATGGCTGAATATGATTCAAAGGGGAATGTGAGATTGTATATAACGTAACAATAAAACTTTTTTTTTAATCCATGGAACTGCTTACAGAAACAGAATACTAAATTAAACCATGGACTTGACGATAAAACTCTTAATGCAAAGTACGGGTGGTGGTGGTGGGGTGTATATAAGAATCCTGCATTTTATGCACGATTTTTCTGTAAACCCAAAATTCTCTAATTAAAAAAAAGAAACTCCAGCCATCGATAGCCTCTTCTCCCATGTGTTCGGTGCTCTCCATCAAGACGCCGCCGACTAAAAAGAACACTTTCAAGGGTATGCAGGGACCAGTTTTCTTTCTAGCTAAGAAGACCGTACAGAAGATTAAGAAAGCAGTTTCTTAAATTCAGTATGCTGACTCTAGACTAACACTGGTTTCACTAAGAGAGAAAGCTGAAGTCGTGGACACCAAGACAGGTCCCAGGGCAAGCCAGTTCGTGGGGAAGGGAGACGCATTCCAGGCAGGAGCCAACTCCTAACTGACTGAAACGACACTATGTCTCTCTGAGCACCTCCGTCTACAAACGAACGTCTTAACTCCTGCCTCTTCAGGTATGCGAAATTCTAATAAGATGGTCATAAAAGGACTTTAAAGGCTGCACGGAGTGGGACTGTCTCAAGTGACTTAAACAATTTCTACTAGAAGAAACGCAGGCGGGAGCCAAGCGAACAGTACCTTGACCAGCCACACTCCCGTATTCTGTTTGGCGCCGGTCAGGTCGAGTTCGCCGCGCTCCGCCATGGCTCGGTCACCGATGGAGGCGTGCGCCGGAGCAAAGGTCGAGCCGCGGAGGGAGTGAGAGTGCGAAATGCCGGGATCGCCCACCAGCCAGGAAGCAGGGAACCCGAGGAAAGAGAAACACGCCTCTGGTGACCAGAACTGCGCCTGCGCACTGCTGACGTCAGTACGGCGTGCTGCTGCAGGCAAAAATCCGCGTCAGATGGGCGGGCCTCTTGGATGAGCGTGGCCGGTGAATGGTCGTGGAGCTGGTGGTGTCTTGAGCGGTTTAAAGAAGTGGGTCGGGCCAAAACGCTAGCAAACCTTCAAAGACTATGTCAAAGCAGAAAAATGGAGTTCAGCGAGACAAAAGCTGCCAGTTTATGTCCAACCCTGGTTAAGGAGAGAGAGTCAGAAAATTGCTGGGCAGGGTGCGCATAATAGTAAATTTGCACTGGTGTTCAAAGTTTCTGGGACGCGAATTAGCACACGTGAGCCCTGAGATGGGACTGATTAACCCTGGGTATACTGAAAACGTGCCGTTTCTAAACCTGAAAAGAAGAGTGTCTCAACTTAAGAGGCTGTTCTAGGAACCTCTGACTGAGCAGTGAAGGCACACCTTGAAGGCTCCAAAACCCGGACCTCATATATATAATTAGGTCAAAAACAGTGTGGACATGTGAGAGACAAGCCTAGTTTTTTAATTTCCCAGCTTCAACAGTTTCCTGTCTCTCTTGCCTCTAGAATAAAATTCCATCCTCTCTGCCGCATGGGCCTCCCCAATTTGATTCCTTCTCACCTCCTGCCACTCCTCTCCACCAAACATTCAACCACGCAGAACCTAGCAGACCTCTGTGAATATGACAGGATCTTCGGCAATCATTTCAGAGGCTCTAATTCCCTTCCATTTGATGTCCTATTCTTCCCTCACGCCCACTCGCATTGCTGTCCCCTGCTTGGCAAGCTCCTACTTAATCTTTCAAGACTGATGGAAGTGTCACTTTCTATGAGACCTTTTATCAAACTCCCCCAGAGAAAGTTCGTTTTTCATATTACAGTGTGTGGTATTAGCATACTGCACTGAAATATACGTTTACATGTCTGCCTTTGCTTTCTAGACTATGAGCTCTTCCTAGACAGAAATAGCATTTTATTCATTTTTATATTCATAACGTCTAGCACAGTGTTTGACACATTGTCAGATCTCAGTAGCCTTTGCTTGAATGAACATTTGCTGGAGAAAAACAAACAGTAAGATGTAAGAATGGCAAGTAGTGTATTAAACCACGCATTGAGTCATGCACAAAAATAATTCCATGTCTCTCTGCACAGGGCCTGGAAGACTATCAGGTCTCTGAAGTCACCTGGGAAAACTAATAGGAAAGATGGGAGCAGTGTGTTAGAAAAAAAGGTTCTTTTCTTGTGTCACAGCTTGGGAAGGGGTCTAAAAGTATATAAAGGACAAGTAGATAAAAGAAACTACTTTAAGTTTTGTTTGTTCTGTGTGTGTGTATGTGTGTGTGTTTTACCCAAGCTTTTCTTACTTTCTACATTATGGAAAATTTCAAAAGTTTATGAATGTAGCAATACAACAATAACCTCCATCATCCAACTTCAGTAATTATCAACTGTGCTGGTTTGAAATGATGTACGTACCCTAGAAAAGCCATGTTTTAATCCTAATCCCATTTTGTAAAGGCAGCCATTTCTTCTACTCCCTATTCAGCGTTGTATGTTTGAAACTGTAATCAGATCATCTCCCTGGAGATGTGATATAATCAAGAGTGGTTGTTAAGATGGATTAGGTGATGACATGTCTCTGCCCATTTGGGTGGGTCTTGATTAGTTTCTGGAGTTCTATGAAAGAGGAAACATTTTAGAGAATGAAAGAGATTCAGAGAGAGCAGAGAATGCTGCAGCATCACAAAGCAGAGAGTCCACAAGCCAACGACCTTTGGAGATGAAGGAAAATGCCTCCCGGGGAGCTTCATGAAATAGGAAGCCAGGAGAGAAAGCTAGCAGATGACACCGTGTTCACCATGTGCCTTTCTGAGATGAGAGAGAAACTGTGACTGCGTTTGCCATGTGCCTTCTCACTTGAGAGAGAAACCCTGAACTTTATCGGCATTGTTCAACCAAGGTATCTTTCCCTGGATGCCTTTGATTGGACATCTCTGTGGACTTGTTGTAATTGCGACATTTTCTCGGCCTTAGAACTGTAAACTAGCAATTTATTAAATCCCCCTTTTTAAAAGCCATTCTGTTTCTGGTATACTGCATTCCAGCAGCTAGCTAACTAGAACATCAACTCATGGGAAATTTTGTTTAATTTAGAACCCCATCCGAAGCCCACCTCAAATATGTTCAAGCAAATTCTAGATTTCATCCATATTTCTTAAAAAACAAAAGCAAACAAAAAAAGACTAACCATACTATCACTCCTAAAATGAAATATCCAGTTGGCTGACTTAAATGAAGATTTAAGTAAGGTCCATCTATTGTAACCGGTTGCTGTTGTCAGAGGTCATTCAAGCCTGGTTCCAGGCTGGATGTCTCGCCGCAAGGAGGAATTCAAGGATGAGACATGCAGGTATAAGCAAGTGAGAAAAGTTTATTGAAGAAAAACAAAGTACACACTTGAAAGGAGAGCATATGGGTGCATGGAACACATGCATGCTCAGGGGAGAAACTTGGGCAAGTTGTTTGGCATAAGGGTTTATCAGATTAAACAGAGGGAGGTGGGGTTTGGGATATTGGTACATTGTGATTGGTTACTAAACATTTAAATTAAGGATTGTAAATAGGCTATTGTGATAAGCTTTCTAGACTTTCAAGTTAAAAATTGTAAATGGGTTATTGTGATTGGTCTATGCCCTGTGCTTGAACAAAGTATCCTGTTTTTGCTCAACCTCCTCAGATTTTAGGAAGATGCCCTCCTCCTGCCTCAGAGGCCTGCAAGATGTTTTTCGTGTGTCTAAACCGCCTCAGTTGCTATCTTCAACATTTTATTGAAATTATGGGTCCCTTATATTTTTCCTTGCTTTATATTTGTTAAAGTCCTTGAACATACCTTTTTTTAAAAGGCAGAGCCCACAGGCTTTCTTGGTGGATTGGATATGGGATGTGTAAGAGAGAATTCAAAGTTGGATCTAAATTTTTCCTGAGAAATTGGAAGGTTGAAGTTGTCATCAAATGAGATGGGCAAGGCCAGAAGAGGTGTTGCAAGAATAAAATGAGGTTTAGCTTTCACAAAAGATAGTGCAGGAAACGGCTGCAGGACAGCTCTAACCAATCCTGCAGGCAAGGAAGGAGAGAATTTCAGATATAAGCCTAGAATTGGCGCCCAAATAGGTAGAAACGAGTTTAAATAAGTGATGACCAGATTCACTGAAATGTAAAGCATAATCAAAAGTGGGAACCTTCAGTGGTAAATTAAAAAAAAAAAAATTTTTTTATTGACAAACATAACAACATACAAACATGAACATTCTTAACATATGTACAATCATTCTTCACATATAATCAATGAATCATTTAATATCATCACATAGTTGTATATTCATCACTGTGCTGGTTTGAAAGGATGTATATACCCTAGAAAAGCCATGTTTTAATCCTAATCCCATTTTGTAAAGGCAGCCATTTCTTCTAATCCCTATTCAGTATTGTATGTTTGAAACTGTAATTAGATCATCTCCCCGGAGATGTGATTTAATCAAGAGTGGTTGTTAAACTGGATTAGGTAGAGGCATGTCTCCACCCATGTGGGTGGTCTTGATTAGTTTCTGAAGTCCTATAAAAGAGGAAACATTTTGGAGAATGGGAGATTCAGAGAGAGCAGAGCAGAATGACATAGCCACGAGAAGCAGAATCCACCAGCCACTGACTTTTGGAGATGAAGAAGGAAAATGCCTCCTGGGGAGCTTCATGAGACAGGAAGCCAGGAGAAGAAGCTAGCAGATGATGTGTGTTCACCATGTGCCATTTCAGATGAGAGAGAAACTCTGACTGTGTTCGCCGTGTGCCTTCTCACTTGGGAGAGAAAACCTGAACTTCATTGGTCTTCTTGAACCATGGTATCTTTCCCTGGATGCCTGTGCTCTTTTGAAAGGATGTATGTCCCCTAGAAAAGCCATGTTTTAATCTAAATCCCATTTTGTAAAGGCAGAATAATCCCTATTCAATACTGTATGTTTGAAACTGTAATCAGATCATCTCCCTGGAGATATGATTAAATCAAGAGTGGTTGTTAAGCTGGATTAGGTGACAACCTATCTCCACCCATTTGGGTGGATTTTGATAAATTTCTGGAGTCCTATAAAAGAGGTAACATTTTGGAGAATGAAGGAGATTTGGAGAGAGTAGAGAATGTTGCCACACCACAAAGCAGACAGTCCATAGCCAGTGACCTTTGGAGATGAAGAAGGAAAACGCCTTCCAGGGAGCTTCATGAAACAGGAAGCCAGGAGAGAAAGCTAGTAGATGACGCCGTGCTTGCCATGTACCCTTCCAGCCGAGAGAGAAACTGTGACTGTGTTCACCATGTGCTTTCTCACTTGAGAGAGAGACCTTGAACTTCATCAGCCTTCTTGAACCAAAGTATCTTTCCCTGGATACCTTTGATTGGACATTTCTATCGACTTGTTCTAATTGGAACATTTTCTTGGCCTTAGAACTTTGTAAACTAGCAACTTATTAAATTCTCTTTTTAAAAGCCTTTCTGTTTCTGGTATATTGCATTCTGGCAGCTAGCAAACTGGAACAATCATCATGCTCATTTCTTAGAACACTTGCATTCCTCCAGAAAAAGAAATAAAAAGAAAAAGGAAAAATCATAACTGTTACCCCTCCCTCTCATTGACCACTTGCATTTCTATCCATCATATATATATAAGTATATATTCAAATATATATATGCTTTTTTACCATATGATCATTCCATTCTTGTTATATAATCAATAACTCACAATATCATCACATAGTTGTTTATTCATCATAATGATCATTTCTTAGAACATTTGCATCAATTCAGAAAAAGAAATAAAAAGAAAAAAGAAAAAAATTCATACATACCATACTGCTTACCCCTCCCTTTCATTGGTCACTAGCATTTCAATCTACTAAATTTATTTTAACATTTGTTCCCCCTATTATTTATTCATTTTTAATCCATATGGTTTACTCATCTGTTGATAAAGTAGATGAAAGGAGCATCAGACACAAGGTTTTCACAATCACACAGTCACATTGTGAAAGCTTTATCATTATACAATCATCCTCAAGAAACATGGCTACTGGAACACAGCTGTACATTTTCAGGCACTTCCCTCCAGCCTCTCCATTACACCTTAACTAAAAAGGTGATACCTATATAATGCATAAGAATAACCTCCAGGATAACCTCTCAACTCTGTTTGGAATCTCTCAGCCATTGACACTTTATTTTGTCTCATTTCACTCTTCTCCCTTTTGGTCGAGAAGGTTTTCTTCTTTGAAATCTGCTGAGTTTCAACTCATTCTAAGATTTCTGTCCCATGTTGCCAGGCAGGTTTACACCCCTGGGAGTCACGTCCCACATAGAGAAGAGGAGGACAGTAAGTTTTCTTGTTATGTTGGCTGAGAGAGAGAGGCCACATCTGAGCAACAAAAGAGGTTCTCTGGGAACCTAATTATAAGTAGGCTTAGCCTATTCTTTGTGGGGTTAAGTTTCATATGAACAAACCCCCAGATTGAGGGCTCTGCCTATTACTTTGGTTGTCCCCACTGCTTGTGAGAAAATCAAGAATTCTCCACTTTGGGAAGTTGAGTTTTCCCCCTTTCTCATTTGGCAGGAAATTTGAATTAGTTAGACTACCTGGATAGGTTGTAACCTCTGGAGTATTCAGTCAGCAGAGAAACAGGGGAGGGGTCTGCATACTAGGCTTAGGATATAAAAAATCTGTGGCATTCTATTGCTTGGCATGCCAGCCAACATTTTTCTTGCAAGAATGTGAATAAATTCTTTTCTTCTCCACAATCAGGTGAGTGTTCATTCTCTTTCAGGTATGGCTTTCTTTCTAATAGTGTGAAGGTGACTTGTTGAGTTGGTCTTTTAAACCAGTATTAACCAAACTGCAGCTGATATCTCATATCAGCTGGACAACAAATTGTTCACTAAACTTCAGACCCAAGAGTAAGTATCTTAAGCTGCAAGTAGAAATTTGATAATAATTAAGCAAGGTGGGACAACATCATATTGTATGTAAAGTAGGACTGAATAAAATATAGAAAGGTTATCACTTTTTAGAAATATTATTGAGATGACCTTACATAACAGTAATCTCGTTCAGTATGAACACTAACTGTATCTCTAAATCTCTCTAAAACAGTACATTAACACTTCTTAGGCTTTTTTTTTCTCCACAAAAGCTACTGATACACAGACAAGTGACTCAGGCATTACAAATCATTGCTCAGCAAAATTCAGATATCTTTAGGATCTCCCCAAAGTTCATATGTAATAATAAACAGTCTCATGTGTCACCTGTCATTGTTATTATAATATTCCTTGTTTGAAATATCTTCCACAAGCGACGAGTTCAAGCCATTTCCCCTATTAGATCTCATTAGTCCTATTTAGAACACAGAGTGTTTCTAAAATTAAAAAGTCTCAAATTAACAGTTGAATTTTATTGGGTCATTAAAATCAAAATAGGTCTGGTATCTCGTGGTTTCCATTGCTGCACAACTCTTAGATCTTCATTCTAAACCAGTCTTTACAGTGTCCAGACTCTGACAACCTGTGTTAGAATTTTCTTGTAGGGTATGCTAAAAATACATTTGTCCCCCAATCCAGACAAACAAAATCAGAATTTCTGGAGGTGGGTCTGTAAATTGACATCCTAACAAGCTCCTTGGGTATTTCTTTGGCACAAGAGAATCTTACAAGCATTGTTCTAATCCCACATTGACAGAATTTATTAGAACTGGGCCAGACTCTGATGTCTGAAGCTTGAGAAAAAGTTTGCCAAAGATTTTTCTCCTTGTCATTTGCCTTACAGCTAGAAGTCCCCTATACCTTATGAATTCAGAACACAAAAAAATCTATCAATAGAGCATAACTAAAGCCATTCCAGGAGATGTTACAAAATGAGTTAAAAGAATTAGAAACTTAACAGATAGTTGAGCCCACTTTCAGATTTTGCGCTTGGCTGCTGCACACAGAAAACAGCCCTAATGTCTCTTTAAGCAAGAGATTCCTCATTCAGGAATATTCTAGCAAACAGACCTATTTCCTCCAGAGAAGTTCACTTAAACAAATGGCCCCACCACAAAGCCCTTCTTAATAAGCTAGGCTTATTATTCATTGGATGTTACTAACATGAAGGTTTTCATTCTAAAATTATAAATGAATGTGGCAATGTGGTAATTAATTACATTTCCACCAAATTAGGGATAGGGATAGTGTAACTAGATAATTTTGCTTCAATACACAATAACACTATAAAACTCCATCTCTGAATTATCCCTGTATTTTCCTTCACTCTACAGTTCTCTTTTGCACAGAATGCCCATCTTCCCTGGGAGATTCCTTGTTTCCCCAGCCATAGAGAAACAAAAAGAAATACCCTACTCCCTAAAGTGTTTTCCATATGGTTTAGTGTAGAGAGCATGGGCTTTGGAATCTAATACAACTTCAAGTCATAGCTCTGCTGTATCCTAGCCTGATTATTTTAACCTCTCTGTGCCTGTTTCCTTGCTTATAAAATGGGATTATCATACCTAGCTGTGGTGGTTTGAAGCTCTATGTACCCCACAAAAACATGTCCTTAAATCTAATCCATTCCTGTGGATATAAACCCATTGCAAATAGGACCTTTTGATGAGGCTACTTCAGTTAAAGTGTGGCCCAACTTAATCAGGATGGGTCTTAATCCTATTACTGGAGGCCTTATAAAAGAATAAAATTCAGACAGAGAGAGAGAGAAAGCCACAGAAGCGAGAAGCTGAAATCAACAAAACCCAGAGAAGTGAGAGGTTGCCTGGCCATGTGGCAAAGGAGGCAAAGATTGCTGGCAGCCTGTCTGCAGGAAGAAAGTGTCACCTTGATGATGCCTCAAGTTGGGCATTTTCCAGTCCTTAAAACCATGAATGAATGAATTCCCATTGTTTAACCTGATCCATTTCATGGTATTTGCTTTGAGCAATGTAGGAAACTAAAACACCACCTCATTGATTAATCCCATGATTAAATGAGAAACCACATCAAAAGAATTTAACACCATGATGTAAAAACCAGTAATTACAGTAATTACATTGGGATCAGATCATTGAAAGAAGAACAATAGATTTATTATAGGCAGTGATGTGCTGGTAGATGTTTATCAACTGGCTACTGAAAAAAAAACAGCCAATTCATTGCATTTGCCAATTTCTGTATTGTTAGCACTCCCACCATAGACAATTTCAAGCCAGCCACATGACTGTCACTAAATGCAGAACTGGAATAATGCTGTGTATGCATACAGCATCTCCTACCTGGTACAAGATGGACCTTGCCTCTACCCCCCTCCTCAGAGACCCCTCCTGGTAACTCGTGGAAGCATTCTGAGTTTTGGCTGCTGTAACCTTGAACATTGCCTGCATCTTGATTTGAGGATATTTGCCCAAACCTTGCACGCAGGCTGCTAGCATTTACCCTCCTTTGTCCTCCAGCACTATATAACCTAAAGAATTGTTGCCAGGGGTGTGGATTACTTGTGTGAACTTCTGGCCAGTCTCACTGTCTGTTGGACAGACATAAGGGTAGCTCTCAATACACAATACAGAGCTCTAAGGGCTTAAGGACTGATCATGTTGGTGTTCAGCGCCTCTTCCTTTGGAATCTCAACAGCTCCTGTTTTGGGGGTGGTTTGAGGCAGCCATGGTTGGGTCTTCGCCCATTTCTTCTTTTGGGGTGAGCCCTGCTGCTGGTTCAGCAGGACACGGTAAATGCATCGCAGCACACCATTGTATAGTTTTTCTACTGTAGATGTAAATAACTTCAGGAGCATAGATAATAGTAAAATCTAGGGGAAAAAACTAGGAAGTGATGAGATTTAAGTATTTATTAACTTTGCTTTTAATATAATTTATTTAATCATTAAGTGTTCTAGGAAACAGGAGTAGCATCTGCAAACCCAGAGCTGAGAAGAACTTTATGAGCTGGGGTCTGTGGAACCGAGAGACCACCACCAGTGGACTGGGCAGCAAAGTGAACGGAGAAACAGTGAAGGCCCCCGGTATGGAGAGGGAGTGAGAAGCCAGATCTGGCAAGGCCTTGGAAGCCTGTGTTGGGCAAACATAAAGGTGATGAAAGGTTTTAAGCTTACATATAAACTAATCAGATTTACATTTTTTAAAAGATCCCCCTATGTGCTGTGAAAAAATAACGTGGAGTGGGGCCAGTTCAGACACCATTGCTCTAATCCAGGTGGAAAAGGGCAGTGGCTCGGAGGGAGAAGGTAGCTGTGGAAGTGAAGAGAAGCAGATGAATTTAGAAATGTATCCTAGAAATACATAGGGGGCAGAACTGATGAGGCTCTGTGGTTCCTTGCTGTGTGGCAAAATAGGGCCATCTACCAAGTGATAACTCAGTACAAGCAAACAGAACAAAACACACACAGGATTGCTCCCTCTGAGAGATCAGGCCAGGAGTCTGCATGTAATTTGCTCATGGACTTATGGCAGACGTGATTCAGTTAAATTGCTTCTGTCAAGTGCTGTATGTCTGATATAACATATGGCTTCTGTGGCCTACAAGAAGCCGTCACTCTTGGGAAGCCAGTTTAATTGCCCATTAGGGATTGCTGTGGGAATAAAGTGTTACATAAAGCATGAGAAACACAACTTGTCATTGCCATAATGAAATCCGATTTGTTTTCCCATATAATTTACCAAAACATTTATGTCATATTTTGTATGTTAAATAAAATTATAGTTAGGAAATCACACTGAAAATACTTGATCAAAGTGCCCAGATAAAAATCACAAATAACAGTAAGGTCTAAAATACCATATTAAGCAGATGGATCCTCACTAGCATTCAGATTTCAAAGCCAGAGAAGCCACGTGCACTGAATATCAATGAGGAATTATGTCCACATTCCAGCAAAAAGCACAAGCTAGGGACTTACATTTTAGATTACTTCCTAGCCAAACACAAAAACATTATGGTGGCAGAATAGTTTTTGCATCCACGGTTAGGCAACAAAATCAGGTAGAGCAAGAAGATGCCATTTCCCATCCCTGAGTATAGTTGAGATAATACAGTCGAGGGCCCCTTTCTACAAGCAGAGCTCTTGCCAGGGCTTTGTCAACACGATTTTTACTTCTCTCCTGCGTACAACTGAGCTGATACAGTGGCTCTGCTCCATGACATTACTGGGGTCCTAGGATCCTTCTGTCTTATAATTTCACCAGCTCTGGGGTGCTGTAGTTGTCTGAGTAACAAACCACAATATCTGTATTTTCCAACCAGCAGGGATAGAGAAAGGGGAAAGAGGTTGCACATCACTTTCACCAGAACTCAAAAATAAAAACTTTTTTCTCTGCATTTGGATCCAGCTAGGTCTAAACAGCATGGCCTGTCTGTTTGCTTTAGACAAAACCATATCACACAGCCAGTGACCTTAACGGACTCCTATTCATGGAAGTTACTCAGGAGACAACTGCTCTGGCCCAAGCCTGCTCTTAAATTAGGATGCAAAATGTCAGAACAGAAAGGTATTTCTGAAAACCCCAGAGTCCTGGAATGTTCCATGGGTCCTCCTACATACCTCAGCACCTTATGCTCTACACCGAGGCTGTCACCTCCTCCATCACCTCCTGCTTGCGTGACCCCTTTTCCATGCTATTGTTATTCTCTCTGGTCTGTTTTACTAAAGAATGTGTATAAAGATTATTCTTCCAAAGCAAACAAATGAACAAAAAAACTTTTTAGTCTATTTGGACTGGAATCCAAATAAAGTCTTAAGTCCAAATACATTGTGATTCGTTTGTATGTGTCTTGGTTTTTCTGTTTTCTTTCATTTTTTGTCTCTCTTTTCTTTCATTCTTTGTCTTTTGTTGATGAAGAAACTGTATTAGCTGTCCCATACCATTTTCTCCATTCTGAATTTTGTTGATTGCTGGTGTTTTCATTTTCTGGCTGCTAAGGCAAATACTATACAGTTAGTTGGCCTAATAACAGGAATTTATTGACTCATGGTTTCAGAAGCTAGAAATCTTGCTTCCTCCCAGGGTGGGTATCTTTTGGTTGACCAAAAATTTTTGGGAGTCCTTGGCTTTTCTGTCACGTGAGAATGCACATGGCGGCATCTTCCACTTTCTCTTCTGGGTTTGGTTGACTTCCAGCTCCCAGTGGCTTCTCTCTTTCTGACTTTCCCTCTGCATATAAAGGACTCCAGTAATCAGAATTCAAGCCCAGCCGGATTCAATGGGGCCAGACCTTAGCTGAAGTCACATCTTGAAAGGATCTGATTTACAATGAGGCCACACCCACCAGAATACTGACCAGGACCAAGAACCTATTCCAGTTGGGTTCACAATTCAATCCACACTAGCTAGGATCATATACGATATTTCTTCTATCCTGTATTTCTTGCAAATTGGTAGTTAGATCTTGAGGCATGATCAGAATCAAGCTTGATTTTGATGGAGGGGGAGACTTCTTTTGTGGTCTTGGGCACTCCCAGGCAAGATATATAACATCTGGCTGTCTTTCTTTCTGTGATGTTGGCAGCCATCCACAATTATTGCCAAGATCCAGTAATTCATTTGAGACTGCAAAATTGTTATATTCAATTTCTATCTTTCCTTCTTTGGAGAAATTTCCTCATCCATCTACATCCTCATGAGATATAAGATAAAAACCCTGAGTCTGGCACAGGCCTAAGTGCAGGCAGCTTGAGCTTTTCATGCTTGTGAAGGCTGGGTAGTCGGTAGGTGATTGTGGGGACTCAGAAAGGCACCTTGAGCATTGGAAGAGCACCTCCAGGGAAGTCAATTCTCAATCCACTTACAAGAATGTTTCTCCTTCTCCTAATCCCCGAGTTCACCACCTCTTTATCTCTCAACCCTAAACCATTGTCTTTTTTGTTTTATTTTTGCCACACCCTCCTTTGAATGCCCATCAGGCAGAGCTTCCATGTCTCATTAAAATTGGAGTCTAAATAATCTGCAGTTGCCTAATGGCTAATTGTTTTTATTCCTGAATGCACTGGATTGCCACAGCTTTTGTCTGTCAAACATTCTGAAAGAAAGTTACCATCTTTCTTCTGGGATTTCTGAACTCGGTGAATCACCTGCCAGGTGACAACTGCTCCTATTTTGTGGTTATTGGTATCGCACTGGGTGACCACCATGTGGTAATAAACTGGGCTGGGCATGAGTTTTTGCCCTATAACTAGTTGTCCCATGTGAGCACATATCTGCAATGTCTCAGGACCAGTAAGTTCAATTTATACTTGGGAGGATATAGCATGATCAATGTGAGATAACTCCTAAGCAGAAACAGTAGCTAGTGAATATTCCTGCTCCATTACTATTTATTCCTCAGACTGGCACAGGCCCAGCTATGGCAGGAAAGAGAGCCCTTAGCAATTAGTTATCATTTAGTATTTTTCAGTTCTTATGTACCTCTCCTTAATAAGATAGTCAGAATTTGCCTATTTCCTGAATCCAAAGAGCATTATGTAAATCACATTTCAAAATTGATTGCATTACATTGATTCTTTCTACAGTTCATTTCAGCCTTCAGAGACTTTGAGCATTGAATTCTCTGTGTGAAAAAAGATTTTAATTGCTTTCTCTGGGGTCAAGCATCTTTGTAAATCACAAATCCAGTAGCCACTAAGGTGATAGATGAAGAAGTGACCACTAGTCTTAACAAGAGTTATAATTGGCATTTTTAGTTTAACTCTAATGCAAATTTGTTTTCAATAGATTTCTTTCTTTTCTCCTAGCATTTTTTAAATGAAATAATTACTCTGACTCTTTAGACGCAGCTTATTCATTATGCTGGTTAACTGTATGAGGCTCCTTTCTAAAGAGCTCTTTCCTCCACAATGAAAACATGTCTCTTTTATTGTTCTGCCTAAAGTACGGGTCACTGATGATTTCCCAAAGCACACCTGATTTCCTGTATTGGCTGTGGTGATGTGGTGGGGGAGTTGGCATGTGGCAGAGGGTCAAATGCTAGGATAAAATTTCCTCTCCATTTTTGGACAGGTTTAACTAATACCCTCTTGTGTGAAGAGGCAGACACAAGTAACTACGTGGCACCTACTTACTTACAGTGCTTTTTGAATTTAGATGAACTCTCTAAGTATTATTTAAGTTCCACCCAATAAGAAAAACAAGAAAAAATAATTTATGTTGAGAGAATTCCAGAACAGACTACTGCTGGATATGAATAACTGCTTAATTTTCTGGGCAGGTGCTGCCTTTGGCTCAATGATGAGCCTAAAATATATCCAAATTCTTTAATACTCTTTGAAATGTGAAGCCTAATTTCCCTCCCCGTGAGTATGGACCAGACCTGAGGGGTTGCTTCAGATGAATAGAATGTAGTGAAAATGATATTATATGATTTCCAAGGCTAGATTATAACGAGGATATGGCATCCTGTTCTAGTTTGCAAGCTGCTGGAAGTAATATACCAGAAATGGAAGAGCTTTTAAAAACGGGAACTTATTAAGTTTCAAGTATACAGTTCTAAGCTGTGGAAATGTCTGAATTAAAGCAATGCTATAAAAATTTCCAAATTAAGGCAGCAACAAGAAGTCACCTTCACTCAAGAAGGGGCGATGATATTCAGGGTTTCTCTTTCAACTGGAAAGGCACCTGACAAACATGGTGACATCTGCTAGCTTTCTCTCCAGGCTTTTTGTTTCAAGAAGCTCCCCCTAGGGCATTTTCCTTCTTCATCTCCAAAGGTCTCTGGCTGCATGGGTTCTCATGGTTCTCATGGCTCTCTTATTGTTCTGAAGCTTTCTCCAAAATGTTTCCCCTTTTAAAGGATTCCAGTAAACTGATCAAGACCCACCTGGAATGGGTGGAGTCACATCTCCCTTTAATCAAAGGTTAATAGCCACAATTGGGCGCATCACATCTCTGGAGATAATTTAATCAAGTTTCCAACCTATAGTGCTGAATAAAGATGAAGAGAAATGACTACCTCCACGAGATGGATCAGGATTAAAATGTGGCTTTTCTAGGGTACATAATCCTTTCAAACTGGCACACTCCCCTACTCCTCTCTTTCTCTCACAAGAAGATAATGTTATTCAGCTATTGCAGATTCGAAGATCACTGTCTTCAGGTGCTTCACAAATGAAGTGATTTACAGTTGAAATTGTTTTGCAAGCAGGGAAAGTCTCAGTATCTGAATCAGAAATGCTTTCTCTATGGTTAGCTAGTTTCAGGGGAACAGCATTCTAATCTTAGCTAATGAGCCATGAGACAAAGAACTGGAAGTCGGAGTGTCAATACGGAAGGATCTGCTTTGTAAGCAGCAGGTTCGGGCAAAAGGACAAAAGTCTCTGGCCTTATCAGCTCACATATTTTAGGGGAAGCCAACTACCAACTGACACTCAGACAGCCCCATAAGAAGTCCTTGTATAAAGATGGTCAGGGGAAAATAAGCCCATGTGGAGGGGTACCACCTACCAAGCTTTGAGCCATTGAGTGAGCCACCGTGGAAGCACTTCTTCTTCCTAGTCTTGGAATTTCTCTAGCTGCAGCCCCAGTCATCATAGAGCAGGCAAGCAGCAGTGACTTCCTAGCTACAGGCTCCCATTGTCAATGTGTAAATGTACTGGTATTGGTAGAAACCTCTCCCACTCTCTGCTCCTTCAAAGTCTCTTTGCATTTGAGACGCAAATGATCTGGCATCTAGTAAAATAAATGTGCTGCTTCTAGTAACATTCTCCCTGAGAAATCTGAATCAGCCAAAGTTTTGTGCTGTATTGAAAATGACAATTCCATAAATGGAAGCAGATTAAAAACTCATAACGATGCCTCTTAGCAACTAAATAAATCCATTCATTTAGCATAGTCCCCCAAATACTCATTTGTAACACAACGAGAGACAGTTGTAACATAATCTAGCTTTAAAATCTCTAATAATTAAGCATAGTAACTGCTACTATAGGAAAATTCAGTTGTGTATGTTTTAAGGTGGAAATACTGATGGGGAGCTGGAAATGTGTGGTTTAGAGTGTTGGCTATTCAAATGTGGTCCCTGGACTAACATATTGCCTCACCTTAGAGCTTGTTAGAAATGCAGAATTTCTGGATTGCTGAAGCAGAATCTGCATTTTAGTATCATCCCCTGGTCATTCCTGGTTTAGAATCCAGCTCCCCTCTCACTTGATGTGTGCTTGTAATTAGTCATTCATTCTCCTGACTTCAGATTTCCCATTTGTAAAATGGCAGGGGGTGAGAGGGGGAGCTGCGAGAGGGTGGTTAATTCATACATTCTTTCATTCAATAAATATTTATTGAATATTTATTGCACCTGGGAAAGAGTAGTGAACAAGGCAAATCAGAACTTTTAAATCCTCTTTCAGTTCTAAGGTTTCTTATTTCTTTAATTATCTGGCAGGTAGAATTACTTTTTTTCAGACTTTCTTCTACTGTCTCATGGTCATAGTTCCAGTGTTTTGCAACTTTGGATAGGAAGACAGGTGCCAGAGAAAGTGGGGGTGGAGGTGGGGGTGGGGGTGTAGGAGAGAGTATTCCCTCAAGATCAGAAACCTGCTTACCAGAAATTGGAATGTAGGAGTACATGCACATACATTAAAACACCCACTGCCACTGATGACAGCTTGTTACAAATCACCTCCATAAGGATTCTGAGGTTCTCCCATTTGGCTTTCAAAATTGCTCTACAAAGCACAGGGAAATTTCACAGTATTTTGGAAACAGGGAGATTCTGACAGCCCGTCAAGCATCTACTGTCGTCTCTTCCTAATTTATATTGCTAACAATAACCCATGGAGCATTTGACAAAAAGTAGCAGAGGTTTATCCATAGCAGTAAAGCCAAAACTTGCTGACACTTACCACCAGCCATGGGGCTAGAAACCTTTTCATCTTTTAAGTTCTATTAATAGGACTTTGGGCAGGAAAAAAGATAATGGGGAGGAGAATAAAAGGAAAGAAAGAAGGAAAAGCAAATAAGAAGAGAGGGGGAAGTCAAATACTGCCAGTTTCATCCCTTCCTATTCAGGGGCCCCAGATACCTCAGGCTCCCTGCCTTTGGTCTAGCGCCTTCGTTTAGCAACCAATGAAGGAAAGACTGAAGCTATTATTTTAAAATGTCATTTCCTTTCCTCAGAGGTTAGATTTCTAAAGCGACTCTTTTTGGAACCCTTAAAGGAAAAGGCTGATTTGTAAGACACAGGATTTTGCCAATTTTATAAAACCTCTGTTTGTTAGCCCTTGCATATAGAATCCACTCTTCTGGAGACGGGGTGTTATCCTGCCAGTAGCATCTCTAATCCTGCAAATTTACATACATGTGAGTAAACAATGCGGTTCAGATGAATTGGTGGTAAAATTTAGTGGGTAGATGGTTTTCAACTAATTATACCACCGTGTATCAGTATTTTTATGTCTCATGGGTGCCTGACATGCATTCAGATCAAGAACACAGCAACACAGAATAAATAAATGAAAGAGAGTTCGGAAATACAACATAAAATATAATTTAGACCCCCATCTGTCAAGGACTCAGCAGTTGGTTGTAGGACCAGTCACCACTTGCTAGCTTAGCAAGAGTGTTTTAATGAAAAGGAATAACATTGATTTATATTCTTTAGTTCCAGTTTGACTCCAGGATTGCTCAGTGTTATGGTGTCTCAGGGGAAGGACTGTTAAAAGCAATACTGGATGAGACAGGCATATAATGGTCAAATGGCTATGTTCCTGAAAATCTTCCGGAGCCAAGCATTCATATAATGATCTTGGTTTGTGAGCTTAGAATAATAATGAAGAGAAGACGGATCTGAAGCCCAAAAGATTGTGTGTGTGTATGTGTGTAAGGAGCAGCTTACAAAGCACACTTTCCAAAAGTATATACTTCAAAGAAGCTAGCTGAATGTTGTATGTTCACTGCTTGCTCATTAGTAACTACTGTTTCTCTTGTTTGCTTTTTTCTTTTAACTGATCGAAAGGATGCAATTAAAATCCCAGTGACTTGTGGTTTCTGCTAGAGAGATAAACAGTACCTGACCCCACGTGATCTGTTGCTTGAACAGAGCTTAGGATTTCATCTTTTAGCAACTCGATTTTCTGTGGTTGCTAAGGAGACTATTGGTATCTCTGTGTCCTACGTGCCATATTGCTTGGAAAGAATTACCACAGCTTCTCCTATCATTTTCCCAGAGAGAAAACCTGAACACTCATTAGGCACTCAACATTTTAAGATTCTACTGATCTCTAATGTTTTGAGTGCCTCCGGCCTTGGAGTATAACTTGTGGACATGTTGGCATCCAAATGAGTTCACTTGCAGAATGACTGCAGCTTCATTATGGAAAATAGAAGCCTGAAGTGGTCAGCCTCTGGGTACTAAATTCTTGGGATCCCGTGGCCTGGCATGAGGCACAGTCCTGATTTGTTCTTTGTTTCTGTTTTTCCCGAACTGCTCACTCCGTGAAGATCAGAGGCCAGAGACCAAGACCAAATCTCAGCCTTGTTTCTAACAAGCTCTATGACTCTGGGCAAATGCCCTCTCTGATCCCCCATTTCTTCTGTGGTTCCCCATCCTTTAAGCAGAAAAATAGTGACAGTCCACACTGGTGTCTCTGAAGATTGAAGGAGATAAGGAGACCATGTCAAAAGCTACTTATAAATGGTAGCGTGGGTGTTAATTCCTGTTTCAGGTCAGGTTCCCCGAAGGAACAGACCCTAGAGAATTTAGCCAGAATCACGTCCCAAAGTAAGGAACCGATGGAATCAACACTTTTGGGAGGAAGAAGCCAGAAGTAGGAGTGAGAAGAGGGAGGAGGTAGATGCTGCCAACCCTCCAGTGAACTCTGCATCTAGAAAGACCCATCGGAGTTATAAAAAACAGAGTTTACAGCCCCTTAAACCCAGACTTAACACAGTTTGCAGATCCAGAGCCCCTCAGATGAGGAGAGGGCCTGGTACCCTTGAGGAAGGACCCTTTCACACTGTCCAAAATTTATATATCAATCTTCCTCCCAGCCTTCCCCAAGGAGACCTACAGCTTTTTACCAGGGTGACTGTGGACTGGGGAAAAGGAAATGATCAGATATTTAGGGGATTATTAGACACTGGCTCAGAAGTGATACTAATTCCAGGAGACCCAAAACGTCACTGTGGTCCACCAGTCAGAGTAAGGGCTTATGGAGGTCAGATGACTGATGGAATTTTAGCTTGGGTCCGACTTAACATGGCTCCAGTGGGTTGCCGGACCTATTCTGTGGTCATTTCTCCAGTTCCAGAATGCATAATTGGAATCGAAATACTCAGCAACTGGAAGATCACCACATCGTTTCTCTGATTTGTGGAGTGAGGACTGTTATGGTAGGAAAAGTCCAGTGGAAGCCACTAGAACTGCCCCTACCTAGCAAAATAGTAAATAATAAGCAACACCATATTCCTGGAGGAATTGCAGAGCTTAGTGCCACTCTTAAGGACTTGAAGGATGCAGGGGTAGTGATTCCTACCATATCCCCATTCAACTCTCTTATTTGGCCTGTGCAGAAAAGAAATGGGACTTGGAGGACGGACAGTGGATTATCATAAACTTAACCAGGTGATGACTCCAATTGCAGCTGCTGTTCCAGATGTGGTATCATTGCTTGAGCAAATCAATGCATTGCATCGCCTGGTACCAGGATTCATTATTGATCTGGCAAATTTTTTTCTCAATAGCTGTCGGTAAGGACCACCAGAAACAATTTGCATTCAGCTGACAAGGTCAGTAGTATACCTTCATTGGTCCTGCCTCAGAGATAAATAAACTCTCCAGCCCTATGTCACAATCTTGTCTGTAGGGACATGATAGTTTCTCCCTCCCATAAGACAATCTCACTGGTCCATTATATCATGCTAATTGGATCTAGTGAGCAAGAAGTAGCAACTACTCTCAACTTATTGGTAAGGCACTTGCATGTCAGGGAATGGAAGATAAATCCAACAAAAACACAGGGGGCTTCCACCTCAGTAAAATTTCTAGGTGTCCAGTGGTGTGGGACATGTCAAGATATCCCTTCTAAGGTGAAGGATAAGTTGTTGCATCTGGCCCTTGCTACAATCAAAAAAAGAGGTACAATGCCTAGTTGACCTATTTGGATTTTGGAGACAATATATTCCTCATTTGGGTGTGCTGCTCTGGCCCAATTACTGAGTAACCAGAAAAGCTGTTAGTTTTGAATGGGGACCAAAACAAGAGGAACTCTGTGACAGGTCCATGCTGCTATACAAGCTGCTCTGTCACTTGGTGCTGGAAGTGTCAGTGGCAAATAGGGATGCTGTCTGGAGCCTTTGGTAGGCTCCTATAGGAGAATCACAATGCAGACCCTTAGGATTTTGGAGCAAAGCCTTACCATCCACTGCAGATAACTACTCCTTTTAAGAAACCGCTTTTAGCCTGCAACTGGGCCTTGGTAGAGACTGAATGCTTAACCATGGGCCACCAAGTTACCATAAGACCTAAGTTGCCTGTCATGAGCTGGGTGTTGTCTGACCCACCAAGCCATAAAGTTAGGCATGCACACCAGCACTCCATCACAAAATGAAAATGGTATATTAGAGATAGGGCTCAAGAAGGTCTTGAAGGCATAAGTAAGTTATATGAAGAAGTGGCCCAAATGCCCATGATCTCCACTCCTGCCACGTTACCTTCTCTTTCCCACACCAGAGCTATGGCCTCTTGGGGAGTTCCTTACAGTCAACTGACCAAGGAAGAGAGACCTTAGGCCTGGTTTACAGATGGTTCTGTACGATATGCAGGGACCATCCAGAAGTGGGCAGCTGCAGCACTACAACCCAATTCTGGGATGTCCTTTAAAAACAGCGGTGAGGGGAAATCCTCCCAGTGGGCAGAACTTGGAGCAGTGCATCTGGCTGTTAATTTTGCTTGGAAGGAGAACTGGCCAGAGGTGCATTTGTAATCTGACTCATGGGCTTTTTTTTTTTTTAATTACTTTTTAAATACCAAAAAACACCAAACAAATGCAAACATCTGTAATTTTAGATCATTACATTCTACATATATAATCAGTAATTCACAATATCATCACATAGCTGCATATTCATCATCATGATCATTTCTTGGAATATTTGCATCTATTCAGGAAAAAAAATAAAAAGAAGACAAAAAAAATTCATACATACCATACCCCCTTCCCCCTCACTGATCACCAGCATTTCACTCTAATTTTAACATTTGTTCCCCCTATTATTCATCTTTATTCCATATGTTTTACTTGTTTGTTGATAAGGTAGAGAAAAGGTGACTCATGGCCTTTTGCTAGTGATTTGGCAGGATGGTCAGGGACTTGGAAAGAGCATAATTGGAAAATTGGTGACAAAGAGTTCTGGGGAAGAGTTAAATGGATAGACTTTTCTGAGTGGGCAAAGAACTTGAAGATATTTGTGTCCCACGTGAATGTACACCAGAGGGTGACTTCAGCAGAGGAAGGTTTTAATAATCAAGTGGATAAAATGACCCAGCCTGTGGATACAAGTCATCCTCTTCCTCAACCACTGCTGCCATTGGCCAAAGGGCTTATGAACAAAGTGGTCCTGTTGGTTGGGATGGAGGTTATGCATGGGCTCAGCAACATGGACTTCCACTCACCAAGGTCGACCTGGTTACATTCACTGTGGAGTGCCCAATTTGCCAGCAGCAGAGACCCCCACTCAGTCCCCAATATGGCAACATTCCCTGAGGTGATTAGCCAGCTACCTGGTGGCAGGTTGATTACACTGGACAACTTCCATCATGGAAGGGGCAGTGATTTGTTCTAACTGGAATAGGCACATACTACAGATATGGGTTTGCATTCCCTGCACACAAAAAAACTACCATTATGTGGACTTACAGAATGCCTTATCCATCATCATGGTATTCCACACAGCATTACTTCTGATTAAGGAACCCATTTCACAGCAAATTAAGTGTGGGAATGGGCCCATGCTCATGGAATTCTCTGGTCTTACCCTGTTCCCGATCATCCAGAGGCAGCTGGGTTGATAGATGGTGGAATGGCCTTTTGAAGACCCAATTATGGTGCCAACTATGTGGCAATACCTTGTAAAATATTCTCCAGGAGGCCGTATATGCTCTGTATCAGCGTCCACTGTATGGAGCTGCTTCTCCCATAGCCAGGATTCATGGGTCCATGAATCAAGAGGCGGAAATAGGAGTGGTACCACTCACTATCACCCTTAGTGATCCACTAGGAAGACTTTTGCTCCCTGTCCCTGAAACCTTAAGCTCTGCTGGTCTACAGGTCTTAGTTCCAAAAGGAGGAGTGCTCCTCCCAGGAGACACAACAGTGATTCCATTGAACTGGAAATTAAGACTACCACCTGGTCACTTTGGGCTTCTCATACCACTGCATCAACAGGCGCAGAAGGGGATTACTGTTCTGTCTGGAGCAATTGGCCCTGACTATCAAGGGGAAATAGGACTGCAACTACAAAATGGAGGTAGAGAAGAATTTTCCTGGAATACAGGGGATACTTGGGACATCTCTTGGTGCTATCATGCCCTGAGATTAAAGTCAGTGGAAACCTGCAGCAACCCAATCCAGTCAGGACTACCAATGGCCCAGAAATTTCAAGAATGAAGGTCTGGGTCACCCTACCCTGCAAAGAACCACGGCCAGCTGAAGTGCTTGCTGAGGGTAAAGGGAACATGGAATGGGTAGTAGAAGGTAGTGATAAAAATGAAACATGACCATGTGATTAGTTACTGAAAACAAGGACTGTGACTGAATATTTCCTCCCTGTTTTGTTATGAGCATGTTTACATTTGCACATAAGCAAATATCTTGTTTTCCTCTTATCATATGACATGTTATATTGTTCATGTTATCTTATTTAAGTCATAGGCTATGAAGCTTAAGAGTGAATGTTACTAGAGAAAGCCACAGAAGCCAGAAGCTGGAATCAACAGAACCCAGAAACGAAGGTAGAGAGAGGCCAGCAGATACCTCCACGTGCCTTGCCACGTGTCAGAGGAGCCATGGATCACTGACAGCTGATTGTCAGAAAGAAAGCACCACCTTGGTGATGCCTTGATTTGGACATTTTCACCGCCTCAAATTGACAATTACCTCAAGAGCAAATATCCTGTCAATCATGCTTCTCGATGAAGTGGGGTACCTTGGTCAACCAGCTCCAGAACAGTTTGCTGGATGCACACATAAGTCTAGCTGGAAAGTAAAGAATCACATGTACTAACATGGTAAACTAAAGGTATTTCACAAATGTATGATAACATGATAAAGCAGAAAGTTCTCTACAAGTCAAAAGGCCTTGTATTAGAGTGAGTTTTGGCTCTAATTTACTAGGTGATCTTAAACACAAACCAGCATCTCTGGCTTTGGTTTACTCCTTTGTAAGAGCAGGAATTGACTCATCAGTGTTTCTCATACTTGGAACTTCGAACACATTCATAGAGCTCTGTGAATTTTTTTTAAAGATTATCATCTGCATCATCTAGATGACCTTTATAGAGCTGACAGCTACCAATCAGTTTTGGGACCACTTATATCTGTATTTATTCTGTATTCATGCCAAGCACCTAACACAAATAATGAGTTTTGCAGAACTGTATACTAAGAAAGTAGTGGGAAAACTGAGTCATTACAAGGCACCCACTACTAGAGGTAGGCCAAACTAAAAATAGCTAGTAACATAGGCAAAAAAAAAAAAACAACCTTGTTATATCACCAGCAATTGTATTATACAGATTCCATCTTTGCAAGTGCTAACTTGTAACAATTCACAAGCAGAGAATATATATGGCATTATTGGTTGCAATCACTGGTTGTATAATCTGGTTATTATTGGACCGTGTTTTTACTGTATATTTAGCCTCAGTTTCCCCTATTTTTTCCTATACCCCTTATCACTCCCTTTCATTCATCACTAGCATTTCAATTTACTAAATTTATTTTATTTATTTTAACATTTGTTCCCCCTATTATTTATTTATTTTTAATCCCTATGTTTTACTCATCTGTCCATACCATAGATAAAAGGAGCATCAGACACAAGGTTTCACAATCACACAGTTTCACTGTAAAAGCTATATCATTATACAATCATCTTCAAAAAACATGGCTACTGGAACACAGCTCTACAATTTTAGGTACTTCCCCCTAGCCACTCTAATACATTATAAACTAAAAAGGAGATATCTATATAATGGGTAAGAATAACCTCCAGGATAACCTCTCAATTCTATTTGAAATCTCTTAGCCACTGACACTTCATTTTGTCTCATTTCTCTCTTCCCTCTTTTGGTCAAGAAAGTTTTCTCAATCCCTGATGTTGAGTCCCAGCTCATCCCAGGACTTATTTTGTTTCTGGCTGATCTCACTCAGCATAATGTCCTCAAGGTCCATCCATGTTGTTACATACTTCATAATTTTATTCGGTCTTATAGCTGCATATTATTCCATCGTATGTATATACCACAGCTTGTTTAGCCGCTCATCTGTTGATGGACATTTGGGCTGTTGCCATCTCTTGGCAATTGTAAATAATGCTGCTATAAAAATTGGTGTGCAAATGTCCTTTTGTGTCCTTTCCCTCATGTCCTCTGATGGCAATGGTATTGCCGAATCATATGGCAATTCTACACTTAGCTTCCTGAGGAATTGTCAAACAGCTTTCCACGGCGGTTGTGCCATTTTACATTCCCACCAACAGTGGATAAGTGTGTCTCTTTCTCCACATCCTCTCCAGCACTTGTTGTTTTCTGTTTTATTAATAATGGCCATTCTGGTGGGTGTGAGATGATGTCTCATTGTAGCTTTGATTTGCAGTTCCCTAACAGCCAGGGAAGTTGAGCATCTTTTCACGTCCCTTTTGGTCATTTGTATTTCCTCTTCTGTGACGTGTTGCTCATGTCTTTTACCCATTTTGTAATTGGATTGTTCATCTTTTTGTTTTGAGTTGAACAATCTCTTCATATATTCTGGATACTAGACCTTTATCCGATATATTATTTCCAAATGGTATGACATATTTAAATAAACAGGATTCCTCTGTATTATCATGATTGAAGTCAGAATACAAAAATATCAGCGTACATCTAAACCTGAGATTACATCTTTCTATTATTAAAACCTACTACCATAAAATCTATCAAAAGAGCATAGGCATTGATATTGTTATTATGATTTCATGGTTTTTATAGTTTTGTTAATAATTGCCTAAAAAAGTACAGAGATTCTGTTTGTAAATGTTCAAAAAAAAATCAACACAAAGTCAATTTAAATCATTAGGAATCCATAAGGATTTTTCTTACCTTTAAAAAGTTTAAAGAGCAATGAATTACATGATTACTTAAGTTTACTCACACAGAATTATAGAGCAAAACAAATCCTTTAAGACATACATAAAAATAACATCTCTCGTGAAAATATGCTCCAAAAATAGTAGTTAAAAATGCAAACCCTTTTATTTGCTGGAAAGAAGGAGTAGTACATAGAAGGTCATTTTAAAGATGAAAACTCCTTATAAATCAGTTTCCCTAATCTGCATAATGAATTAGAATAAAGTATATAGAAAAACATCTAAAGTCATATTGAATTCTCAGGAAACATGGATAAATTCAGCTGGTTGTACTTTATAGTGTATGACTTTGTGGCAAACAGCAGTGTGTGGCATTTTTTCATTTCTTTATAAAAATATCTGGAAAACATAATTTAATGTTAGAAATAAAATACTTGAACAAAAGATGCCTCAGTTATTTTATGAAGCAGAGTAAAACAAGCATCCAAATTGGTATAAAGACAGATTTGTCTTTGTTTGACTAGTTTGCTAATTATGTCCTCATTTAAGTATATGAAAGTTCTTTGATATTTTATTGTTGCCTTGTGTTTTTTAAATAGCCATTGCTTTTGAAAATCTGAGTGTCAACTAAAGTTTTTTCATGAAAAGTTTATATTTATATATTTTAAGAAATTACAATAGTAACATTTAAATTAGTCTGAATGTTTCCAGACACTGAAATAAATCTTGACTAAAAGAGAGAAAAAAAAATGCAAGCCCTTTTGAGTAGCCAAAAGCACCCTAAAAAAGAAGAATGAAATAGGAGAATTTATAATTCCTGAGATAGTTATAAAGCCACAGTGGTCAAAACAGCATGGAATTGGCACAAAGATGAACATTGATTAATGGAATAGAATTGAAGAGTTCCAAAAAAGACCCTCAGATATATGGTCAATTGATCTTTTTTTATGACCTGTATATGTCTGTTAGGTCTAATTCATTCATCAAGTTGTTTAATTTCTCTATTTCCTTGTTGATCTTCTGTCTGGTTGTTCTATCTATAGAGGAGAGTAGTGTATTGAAGTCTCCTACTATTACTGTTGAAGTATCTATTGCTCCCTTCAGTTTTGCCAATGTCTGTCTCACGTACTTTGGAGCTCCCTGTTTGGGGGGCATAAATATTTATGATTGTTATTTCTTCTTGGTGAATTGTCCCTTTAATTAATATATAGTGTCCTTCTTTTCTCTTATGATGTTTTTACATTTAAAGTCTATTTTGTCCGATATTAGTATAGCTACTCCTGCTTTCTTTTGGTTTCACTTTCAATCTATTTGTATCCTTGTGTCTTAAAATGAGTCTCTTGTAAGCACCATATAACTGGATTATATTTCTTAATCCATTCTGCCTATCTGTATCTTTTAATTGGTGAGTTTAGTCCTTTAACATTCAAAGTTATTTCTGAAAAGGCGTTTTTTGAATCCATCATCTTATCTTTCGGATTTTATTTGTCAGATCTATATATTCTTTTCCCTCGTTCTCTTTTTATCCTTTAAGTTACCCTTACTGGTACTCTTCAAGTCTGTGCCCTCCTCCAGACCTCCCTCTCCTGTCTTTTTTTTTTCAACTGGCAAAACTCCCTATGGTATTTCTTGTAGGGCCAGTCTCTTCTTGACAAATTCTTTCAGGATTTGTTTGTGAAATTTTTAATCTCTCTCTTAGTTTCGAAGGACAATTTGGCTGGGTGTAGAATTCTTGGCTGGAAGTTTTTCTTTCAGAGTCTTAAATATATCATACCACTGCCTACTCACCTCCAAGGTGCCAGTTGAGTAGTCTGAACTCAGTCTTATGTGGTTTCCCTTGTATATAGTAGATTTTTTCTCTTGCTGCTTCCAGTATTTTCTGCTTCTCTTCAACATTTGACAGACTGATTAGTATGTGCCTTGGGGAAGGACTATTTGGATTTATTCTGTTTGGAGTTTGTTGAGCTTCTTTGACTTGTATATTTTCATCCTTTATAAGGATTGCAAAGTTTTCCCCCATTTTATCCTCAACTACTCTTCCTAGCCCTTTACTCCCCTCTTCTCCTTCTGGGACACCAGTGATTTTTGTAATTGTACACTTTGTTTTGTCTGCCATTTCCCTGAGATACAACTTTAATTTTTCCATCTTTTTTGCTATTTGCTGTTTTGAGTGCTCAAAATCAGTTGTCCTGTGCTCTAGTTCACTTATTCTTTCTTCTGCCTCTTCAAATCGGCTGTTGTTTGCTTCAGGTATGTTTTTTTATTTGGTTTACAGCATCTTTAATCTATGTGATATCTGTTATTTTTCTATTTATTCTTTCAAATTCCTCTTTATGCTCTTCTACTGTCTTCTTGATCTCCTTTATGCCATTAGCCATCCCATTTATTTTATTTAGTAGAGTTATATGAACATCTTTGATTAGTTGTTCCAGAGTCTGTGTCTCCTTTGGTGTTTTAATTTGGTCATTAGGCTGGGCTATATCTGTCTGCATCGTGATATGTTTAGTGATCTTCTTCTTTCTTTGCAGCATGTAAATATCTTGATTGATTTACTTTGGAAATTGGTTTCCTTCAGTAGTCTAAAGCCTTGTATTTGCAGGATGGATGTGGAGAAGGATGCAGGGCACGAGGCAGGGCACAGCAGTGCAGTGATGTGTGGCAGTGCAGGTATGGCCAATTGATTTTTGACAAGGTGCCCAAATCCACTGATCTGGGGCAGAATAGTTTCTTCAACAAATGAGGCGGAGAGAACTGGATATTCATATCCAAAACAATGAAATAGGACCCCTACCTCACTTCCCTCACACCCTATACAAAAATTAACTCAAAGTGGATTGAAGACCTAAACAGAAGAGTCAGTACCACAAAACTCCTAGAAGAAAATATACGGAAATATCTTCAAGACCTAGTGATAGGAGGTAGCTTCTTAGCCGTTACACCCAAAGCACAAGCAATAAACGACAGCAGAAAAATAGATAAATGGGAACTTCTCAAGGCTGGACAGTCTGTGCTTCAAAGGACTTTGTCAAAAAGGTGACAAGGCAGCCAACTCAATGGGAAATAATATTTGGAAACCATATATCTTATAAGGGATTAATATTCAGTATACATAAAGAAATTCTACAACTCAACGACAAAAGACAAACAACCCAATTATAAAATGGGCAAAATAAATAAATAGATATTATCCCAAAGAAGAAATACAAATAGCTAAAAAGCACATGAAAAGAAAAGTTCATCTTCATTAGCTACTAGGGAAATGCAAATCAAAACCACAATGAAATATCACCTCAATGAGATATCATCTCACATGTCTAAGAATGGCCACTATTAAATAAACAGGAAACTACAAACGTTGAAGAGGATTTGGAGAAATTGGAACTTATTTACTGCTGGTGGGAATGTGAAATGGTACAGCTGCTGTGGAAGACAGTTTGGCAAGTCTTCATAAAAATAAATATTGAGTTTCCCTACAACCAGGCAATTCTGCTACTCAGTATATACCCAAAAGAGCTGACAGCTGTGACATGAACAGACATTTGCATGCTGATGTTCACAGCAGCATTATTCACAATTTCCAAAAGAAGAAACAATCCATATGTCCATCAACACATGAGTGGATAAACAAAATGTGGCATATGCATATGATGGAATATTATGCAGCAATAAGAAGGAATGAGGTCCTGAGGCATGTGACAACATGAATGAATCTTGAGACTATAATGCTGAATGAAATAAACCAGACACAAAAAGATAAATATTGTATAATTTCACTAATATGAACCACCTAGAAAATGCAAACTCAGAGTCTTAGAATATAGGGGATGTAGAGATAGAAACTAGAGAAGAGATAGTGGTTATTTAGTATGTACAGAATTGTTATTGAGGTTGAACTTAATGTTTGGGAATGGATAGAGGGAATGTTAGTTCATTATTGGGATTATAAATAATACTGCTATATGGAAGATGAACGTGATTGAAAGGGCTGTTTAAAGTCATGTATCTCATGGATTAACATTACAAATATAAATAAATGCTTGCACAAACTACTTCAAATGTAAAAAAAAAAAATCTAAAAAAAGAGTGAATGTTATCTAGGACTTGCACCCTGTTCTGGAGAGTTGTAGTGTGTTTCCAGTCGTATGCAGTACAGTTGTATATTGTCAGGTAAAACATATGTTTGTTATTGTGTTCTATTTGGAAATTAAGCATGTCTCAAGGTGATGTGTATAGCTGCCAAGTTGACAAAGGGTGGACTGTAATAGTTAGTTCTGGTGTCAACTTTCTCAAGTGATTATGCTGCAAGGATACTTTGTGGCTGGTTGATTAAGTCATCAATCAGTTGATTGCATCTGTGACTAATTACATCTGTGATCAACTAAGGCATGCCACCCACAATGAGACAATTCAATCAGTTGAAGGCTTTTAAGGGAGAAGAGAGACTCTTTCACTGCTTCTTCAGCCAATGAGCCTCTCCTGTGGAGTTTGTCCAGACTTTTCATCAGAGCCTGTCTAAAGTGAAGGCAGTCTTGTAGAGACTGTTCCCTCAAACTTTGCAGATTGGTAAACTTTTTGCAGTGGTCAGGCCTTTTTACCCTTCCGTCAGTCAGTTATTGGATGTGGGCTGGTCCAGAAGGGGGCATGAGCTTTGCTGATGCAGCTTTCTACAGCTCAGGTGATTATTGAAGGGACTCATTTAGCTGAAGACAGTCTGTGGATAGCACACCACAGAGAACATTACAGTTACTATTATTATTTCTCACTTCCCCCTAACTAGAAGTCTCTATCTGTCCAGCTATTTCATGGTGAGAATAAATGACATACTAATCACCAACTTCATGCTTTTACTTGCATTATTCATCACTATTTGGCCCCACTCCCTTAACCTTTTGCCTAAATCCTTATCAACAGTGCAACCATCCTCATATGTATCAAAAGGATTCAAATTAAAACCAGTCAAGGGAATACATCCATAGTATGAAGTCTGAGAGTGTTTCAAAAGTGACATTTTCTTCATCCTCAGAGATGTATTACTCTCGCAGCAGCAAAGAGTGACAACACTCAATGAGTATTACCAACCAGGCAAGTGCACACAAGTATCAGGTGTCTACGGTTTTTTTATTGGGGCTTCATCTTGTGGGCATGATGAATTCATTGGCCACGTGGTTGAACTCCATCTCCAGTCTCTCTCTTCTCCCTGTAGATTTTTTATCTGCAAGACGTGCAGTGGTACAACATACACCCATCAGCACTGGTGGCTTTTTTTTTTTTTTTTTTTTAAGGAAAGACAGAGAGAAGGAAGGAAGGATAGAAGGAAGGAAGGAAGGAAGAAAGGGAAACATTTTTAAACATTTTCTTGTTTTTATTGTATTCTGTTTCTCCGTTTTTGTTACATGGGCTGGGGCCGGGAATCGAACCGAGGTCCTCCGGCATAGCAGGCAAGCACTTTGCCCGCTGAGCCACCGCGGCCCGCCCACTGGTGGCTTTTTGCAGCTTGATTTTTCGTCAGGTGAGCATTGGTGGGATCATGGTCCGATTCTTCTTCTCAGGGAATGTATTATAATCTAGAAACAATGGTGTTCTAGCCTACCAGCTGCCGGGATGCAACACACCAGAAACAGGATGGCTTTTAAATAGGGGAATTTAATAGTTTACAGTTCTAAGGCTGAGAAAATGTCCCAGTTCAAGTAAGTCTATAGAAATGTCCAATCTAAGGCATCCAGGGAAAGATACCTTGGTTCAAGAAGGCCAATGAAGTTCAGGGTTTCTCTCTCAAGTGGAAGAGCATATGGCAAACACAGTCGAAGTTCTTCTCTCATTTGGAAGGATACATGGCGGACAAGGCATCATCTGCTAGCTTCTTCTCCTGGCTTCCTATTTCATGAAGCTTCCCGGGAGGCATTTTCCTTCTTCATCTCCAAAGCACTGGCTAGCGGACTCTCTGCTTCATGGTGCTGCAGCGTTCTCTGCTCTCTCTGAATCTCTTTCATTCTCCAAAATGTTTCCTGTTTTATAGGACTCCAGAAACTTATTAAGACCCACCCAAATGGGTGGGGATGTGTTATCATCTAATCCAGTTTAACAACCACTCTTGATTTAATCACGCCTCCAGGGAGATGATCTGATTACAGTTTCAAATATACACTATTGAATAGGGATTATTCTGCCTTTATGAAATGGGATTTAGATTAAAACATAGCTTTTCTAGGGGACAGATATCCTTTTTCAAACCAGCACAAATAGCTAATCACATCCATTCCATCAGAAGTTAAACTCTTATATTCAAGTGTTGGGGCTAAGCCACTGTTACCCTTCCATAGCAAAAACAAATGGATTTAAGCAGATGCATTCTAGAAAGATCTCTCATACAGTAATGTGGGCCAGATGGGAAAGGCTAGAAGCAGGGAGGTTATTGAAGGACTCTCTATTAAATGCTATAGATTAACTGCTGTGGAAATAAATGAAGAACACCCCAATGGGAACAAACAAAGGCTGTTTATTCATAACTTGCTATAGCAAGGAAGTTAGCCACCATTATTTGCATTTGGCAGCAACTCAAAGGTAGACAGAAGAGTGGGAAAGCTTTATATTGGAAAAAGGGAAGAGTTCAGGTATGCACTGATTGGAGGCTGTTGGCCTGGGGAGGCAGGGCTAACTAGAAGGGGGGCATTCTATGTGAATGGCTAAAGAGAGCATATTTGTCTTTCTTCAATTTGTCTTCAGTTGGATGCATGGGCAAAAAATACAGGCACCATATCAGTTATTGACATGTCCTGGATATTTTGGGCTGACCATTACAGGGGTATTGCTTTGGCTTCCTGGACTGGTTTCTGTAGATGGTAGCCAGTTTGAAGTATTGCTACAGGTAGTGAGCCAGAGTTTTCTGATCTGATTACTGCTGATAGTGAGTCAGAATTTCCTGGTCATTGTCCATTTGTATATTCAATCTCTCATTGCATATTTATTTTCTGTTCCCCCAAATTCCCACTAAAGGGATGCCACGTGTATAAAAAAAAAAGAGCAGAGCAAACTATGAAAGAGACAACCAAAGAAGAAAGAGTTCAGCACCATTTTAGAAATTAGAAATCAACTCAGCAAAGTAAACAAAAATACAATCCAAATGTCTGGGGAAAGAGACTTCTGTATCAATTAAGGATGTGTTCAGCCACAAGGAATGGAATATATGACTGAGGCTTACATATATAGAGGTTTGTTTTCTTATATTTCAGGAGATCCAGAAGAAAGGGGTTGCTGGTATTGGTTCAGCTAGTCACCTAAGCCACGCTTTACCTGTCTATTGAGCAACCCTTAGGTTATTGACTTTCTTTGCCTCGTAGTCACAAGTTGGTCCCCACAGCTCCAGACATCAAGTCTTCATTAAAGGAAGAATGGGCAAACAAACACTTCTCCAAAAGTCTCTCCAGTAGTCTTTTGTTTCTGTATCAGAAGACAGAAGTGGGTATGAATAGTCTGTCCTGGCTCCGAAGAAGTCTGTGTAAGCCTGTACCTCACCTGAGGCTGAGCTCCTTGCCATCTTAAAAAAAAATAGATGCCCTGTTAGCAAGGAAAAGGGACTTTAGATATTTAGTAGGTGTCTGACAGCGTTGGCCATGGATGCCCCCAAAAGTGAGTCGATTTGCACTATAGGCATCAGGTACTGAGCAGATTGTCTCCCACACCCATTCTGCTAGCACTCAATCTCCCCTCTCTCCAAACGCTTTAAAAAGACAGGGACTATTCTTTGGAGAAACTGAAAGGGGGGAAGTTCTGGATCAGGGGACACCAGGCTTTGCAGGGGATGGGGTGAAAATCCAGACTAAAAGGAGGGGTGTTTGGGGAAAGTTTGCATGCTGAACAGTGGAATTCCAAGGAAATCACCCAATTCCATGTATGCTAGCATTAGTGTATCCACCCAGGAGGGAGTCAGAAGGTTCCTGCCTGAAAAAAGTGAAAAGACTTAGAGAACAGACCTTCTGAAACTTACTGCCTGTTACTGCCACTTTTGTAAGTCTTAAGGGTTAATACAAAAGAAAGATTGTAATTTAAATCAAACAACTCTACTGAAGGCTTAAGATTTAAGCAAAACAAAACCAGAGCTCACTTCAAAACCAGCTATTGTGAAATAGGCTATTTAGATTGTTCTCTATAGAGATGTTTAGACAAGAACTTGGGGGAAAAAAAGACTAAGGGCGAAAAGAAAATCAAACCTGTTCTGTTTGGTCAGGCTTAATCATTGTAAAATTACAGATGTAATGAGTTGTCTTAGTTTACCAGAACTGCTATAACAAATACCACACAATGGGTAGGCTTAAGCAATAAGCATTTAATATCTCACAGTTTTGAAGAATAGAAGTCCAAAAGCAATATGGCTTTCTCTCAGAGATGGTAGCATCTGGCACTGGCAGTCATCTCTTACATGGTGACACTTCTCTCACTCCTCTTTGGCTTCTTCTGACTTCTGGCTACATCCAAATTTCCTCTCTTTATAAGGTCTCCAGTCACATGGATTAAGACTTGCCCAGATTTAATCTGGCACACCTTAACTAATCATAACATCTTCCAAGGCCCTATTTACAAATTCGTTCACCCACACACACACAGGAATGTGGATTAAGATTTCAACATTTTTTTGTGTGGAGAACATGATTCATGAATCTAGAATATAGGCTACGAGGAGATGGCATAGGGATATAGAATGGGAAGTTAAGGCTTGAAAAGTACAGAGTTCCCATTTGGACGAATGGAAATGTTTTGGTAATGGATGGTAGTGATGGTAACACAACATTGTAAATGCAATTAACAGCACTGAAATACATGTTTGAATGTGATTAAAAGGGGAAATGTTAGATTGTATATATGGTAACAGAATAAAAATTTTTTAAAGAATCCGTGGAACTATATCATACAAACAGTGAATCCTAAATTAAACCAGGGACTTTAGTTAATAGTACAGTTATAAAAATGTACTAATTTTTAAAATGATGAAAAAAATTTCATCAATTGTAACATGTTCCATGCCAATGTAAGGTCTTAATAATAGGGTGTACATGGGAATCTTGTATTTTATGCATGATTGTTCTATTAACCCACTTGTCTAATAAAGAAAAAACAAAAATAACAATAAAAAATATTTGAATATGTCTTTTGTGGGGAATATGATTCAACCCCCACTGTATCTCTGAGCAGGAATTTAACCAGTTGGGTGGTGGACCCAATGGGAATCACCCTGGAAAGGGTCTCCAGGGAATTGTGTCCCCAAGTCCTGAAATGTCAATCATCAGTCTGAATCCACAAGCTTGGCCTGTCTAAAAACACACTCTGCCTCTCTGGGTTAAATAATTAAAACTATACCCCAGGAAGAAATAAAAATAAGATGTAGATTGTGGGTATGTTGAAGGATAAATAAACATAAGTGAATAGCTATAGATAAAATAAAAATATAAGTTTAAATTCATGGTCTTAGCACTTTTCATCCTGTTTAATATGAGTTTTCGATCAGTTTTGCTGCTATTAAAATATTATATAAATGTTTCACTTGTTTGGAAAGTAGTTACTGCATTTAAAGGACTCGGTGGCATTGGATTTGCCCAGAATTTAATATACTGAATTTGCAATCAATGTTCAAATGATTGGGAGAAAACATTTAGAAAATTATGGCTTTGATTTATTAGTTGTATTAGTAGTTTTTGAATATTTAAAGGAATGTTAATTGTTCAATTATTAATGAATTTAACATTAGACAAAGGACAAGTAGCAGTAAGAATTGCTCCCCAGGATAAGGGTGTAAATCTCCCTGGCAACATGGGACATAACTCCCAGGGACAGAACCTGGCATGGGATTGAGAAAGCCTCCTTGACCAAGGAGAGAAAAGAAACACAATAAAGTTTCAATGGCTGAGAGATTTCAAACAGAGTCGAGAGGTTATCCTGGAGGTTATTCTCATGCATTATATAGCTGTTCCTTTTGAGTTTATGGTGTATTGTAGTGGCTAGATGGAAATGCCTGAAACTGCAGAGCTGTGTTCAGTAGCCATGTTTCTTGGAGATGATTGTATAATGATAGAGCTTTTGCAATGTGACTGTGTGATTGTGAAAACCTTGTGCATGATGCTCCTTTTATCTATGGTATGGACAGATGAGTAAAACATACAGATAAAAGATAAACAAACAGTAGGATGAACAAAGGTTAAAATAAATTGAGTAGAACGAAATACCAGTGGTCAAATGAGAGGGAGGGATAAAGGGTATGGGATGTATGAGTTTTTATTTCTTTTTCTGGAATGATGCAAATGTTCTAAAAAATGATCATGTTGATGAATTTACACAACTATGTGATTATATTGTGAACCATTGATTGTACATCATGTACGGACTGTATGTGTGTAAGATTTGTCAATAAAAATATTAAAAAAAAAATTCCTCCCCAGGAAAAAATTAACAAACAAAACATTTAGATATCATTCCATTCTACATATACAATCAGTAATTCTTAATATCATCACATAGTTGCATATTCACCATTTCTTAGTACATTTGCATCGATTTAGAAAAAGAAATAAAAAGACAACAGAAAAAGAAATAAAATGATAATAGAGAAAAAAAACTATATGTACCATACCCCTTACCCCTCGCTTTCATTTACCACTATTTCAAACTGAATTTATTTTAACATTTGTTCCCCCTATTATTTATTTTTATTCCATATGTTCTACTCTTCTGTTGATATAGTAGCTAAAAGGAGCATCAGACATAAGGTTTTCACATTCACAGAGTCTCATTGTGAAAGTTATATTATTGTTCAATCATCATCAAGAAACATGGCTACTGGAACACAGCACTACATTTTCAGGCAATCCCCTCCAGCCTCTCCACTACATCTTAAACAACAAGGTGATATCTACTTAATGCGTAAGAATAACCTCCAGGATAACCTCTCAACTCTGTTTGGAATCTCTCAGCCATTGACACTTTGTCTCATTTTACTCTTCCCCCTTTTGGTCGAGAAGGTTCTCTCAATCCCTTGATGTTAATTCTCAGCTCATTCTAGGGTTTTTCTCAGTTCTTTGATGCTGAGTCTCAGCTCATTCCAGGATTCTTGTCCCACGTTGCCAGGAAGGTCCACACCCCCGGGAGTCATGTCCCACGCAGAGAGGAAGAGGGTGGTGAGACTGCTCATCATATTGGCTGGAGAGAAAGGTCACATCTGAGCAACAAAAGAGGCTCTCTTGGGGGTGACTCTTAGGCCTAAATTTTAAGTAGACTTGACCTATCCTTTGTGGGGTTAAGTTTCATGTGAACAAACCCCAAGCCTGGGGGCTCAGCCTATAGCTTTGGTTGTCCACACTGCTTGTGAGAATATCAAGAATTCAACTTGGGGAAGTTGAATTTCTCCCCACTCTCACCACTTCCCGAAGGGGGTTTGCAAATACTTTTCCAGTCACTGATCAAATCATTCTGGGATTCATCGGGGGGTCACTCTGGACAAACCAACAAAATCTCATGTGCTACCTGAGATTCCAAGTTCTTATGACATTCAATCAAACTATCTACATGAGCTATATTAGGAAATGCTCTAGTCAAAATCTAAATTTTGTAACAAATAAACATTTTTTGCTTTAGTCTCACACATAAGGTGACATTTTAAAGTATTAATTATCATCTATTTTCAGCACTCTGCAATAATGACATTCCTTTGTTCTTCCTCATGCCAAAACATTTTTAAAATTTGTACATTGTACATTTCACTATTATTATACACTCTAGGCACTCCTAGATTATACCATCTTGATCTTTAACATCTATCTTTCTTTCTGATTCCATTTATGAATAGACACCATCTTTTATTTTGCCACCCTCTAGTTCAGAGTTTAGCACATAATAGTTGCTCATTGAAAGTTTGCTTTGCTGATTCAGGATGGTAACCAAGTACTCTCTGATGGGTTTGGATATCATGCATTTTTTTCTTTGCTGAAAATCTGCTCTACAGAGTTTTTTTCAGGTTCTTAATTAGAGCTTTTTCTAACCAATTTTTTTATTAGAGAAGTTGTAGGTTTACAGAAAAATCATATAAAAAATGCAGCATTCCCATACAGCCTCTGTATTAGTTAATCAACAGGAAACACTTGCAAATATAAAATTTATAAAAGTGTCTCACGTGACCGCAGGAATGCAGAGTCCAAAATCCACAGGGCAGGCTGCGAAGCCGACGACTCTGATGGATGGCCTGGATGAACTCCGCAGGAGAGGCTCACCAGCCAAAGCAGGAATGGAACCTGTCTCCTCTGAGTCCTCCTTAAAAGGCTTCCCATGATTAGATTTAGCATCACTAATTGCAGAAGACACTCCCCTTTGGCTGATTACAAATGGAATCAGCTGTGGATGCAGCTGACGTGATCATGACCTAATCCTATGAAATGTCCTCATTGCAACAGACAGGCCAACGCTTGCCCAATCAGATAAACAGGTACCACAACTTGGCCAAGTTGACACATGTCCGTAACCATGACAGCCTCTAATTGTTGAGAAAAAGTACCTTTGTTACAAGTGATGAAAGAATTTCAAAATTTTACTGTTAACTATAGTCCATAGTATACATTAAGTATATTCCCCCCTTATACCACCCTATTATTAAACCTTGCATTAGGTGCACATTTGTTATAATTCATGAAAGAACACTCTTAAACGCGTACTATTAACCCTGGTCCATTGTCCATAACAGGTTTCACTGTGTTATACACTCCCATATTTTATGTTCTAACTTTCCTTCTGACAACATACATGCCCCAAACTTCCCCCTTCGATCACATTTATATACAAAATTCAGCACTTAATTACACCCCAAAAATGTGCTACCATCAACAACAATCCATTTCCAAACTTTTACAATTAACCTAAATAGAAATACTGTACAGATTGAACATCAGCTTACTATTTTCTACTCTTAGTCTCTCCCCTGATAACTCATATTCTAGATTCTGACTTTATTAATTTGCTTGTTATAATTAGTTCATATCAGTGAAATCATACAGTATTTGTTCTTTTTGCGTGCCTTATTTCACTCAGCATAATGTCCTCAAGGTTCATCCTTGTTGTCTCATATTTAGGATAGCATTCCTTTTTGCAACAATATTCCATTGTAGGTATATATGACATTTTGTTTATCTATTCATTGGTTGATAGACACTTGAGTTGTTTCCATCTTTTGGCAATTGTTAATAATATCACTGTGAACATAGGTGTGTAATTATCTGTTCGAGTCCCTGTTTTCAATTCCTCTGGATATATACCTCGTAGTGTAATTGCCCAGTCACATGGTAATTCTATATTTAGTTTCCTAAGGAATCACCAAACTGTCTTCCACAGTGGCCACGCTATTTACATTTCCACCAATGAATGAGTGTTCCTATTTCTCCACATCTTCTCCAACACTTGTAGTTTTCTGTTTTTTTAATAGTAACCATTCTAGTGGATATGAACTAATATCTTATTGCGGTTTAAATTTGCATTTCCCTAATAGCTAGTGATGTTGAGCATCTCTTCATGTGTTCTTTTTTAGCCATTTGTATATGCTCTTTGGAGAAATGTCTATTCAAGTCTTTTGTCCATTATTAAATTGCCTTTTTGTTATTGAGTTGTAGCATTTCTTTACATTCTGGATATTAAACTCTTATTGAAAATGTGGTTTCCAGATATTTTCTCCCATTGATATTGTTGTCTTTTCACTTTCATGACAAAGTCCTTTGATGTGCAAAAGTTTTCAATTTCAAAGAGGTTCTATTTATATATATTTTTTCTTTTGTGTTTTGGGTGTAAAGTCTAAGAAACTATTGCCTACAATGTGATTCTGAAGATTCTTCCCTCTATCATCTTCTAGGAATTTTATGGTCCTGGCTCTTATGTTTAGATCTTTGATCCATTTTGTGTTAATTTTTGTATATGGTGTAAAATAGGTGTCCTCTTTCATTCTTTTGGATATGTATATCCAGTTCTCCCAGCACCATTTATTGAAGAGACTACTTAGTTTCAGTTGAGTGGACTTGGCAGTCTTGTCAAAAATCAACTATGTAATGATATTATGAGCCATTGATTGAATACTTTGGATGGACTGTATGGGGTGTGAAGATATCTCAATAAAATATTTTAAAAAATCAATTGAAAAAATGAAAATTTACCAAAAAAATGGCCATATATGTGAGAGTCTCTTTTTGAACTCTGAGTTCAATTCCATTGATCACTATATAGATCTTTATGCCAGTACCATGCTGTTTTGACCTCTGCAGCTTTGTAATATGCTTTAAAGTCAGGAAGTGTGAGTCCTTCAACTTTATTCTTCTTTTTCAAGATATTTTTGGCTATTTTGGGCCTCTTACCCTTCCAAATAAATTTGATAATTGTTTTCCTCATTTGTGCAAAGTAGGCTCTTACAATTTTGATTGGTATTGCATTGAATCTGTACACCACTGTGGGTAGAACTGACTTCTTAGTGATATTTAGTCTTTCAATTCATAAATATGGAGTGTCCTTACATTCATTTAGGTCTCTGATTTCTTTTAGCAAAGTTTTGTAGTTTTCTATATACAGGTTATTTCCATCCTTAGTTAAATTTATTCTTAGATATTTTATTCTTTTTCTTGCTATCATAAATGGAATTTTTTTTCATAATTTCCTTCTTAGATTGCTCATTACTAGTGTATAGAAACTACTGATTTTTGTGTGTTACTCTTGTATACCGCCATTTTGCTGAGTTCATTTATAACTTTAGTAGCTTTACTGTGGATTTTTCAGAAGTTTCTATATATTGGATCATGTTATCTGCAAATAATTAAAGTTTTACTTCTTTTCCAATTTGGGTGCCTTTTATTTCTTTTATTTTTCTTTTTTCTGTTTTTGTTTTTGTTAAACAGCTCTGGCTATAACTTTCCAGTACAATGTTGAATAATAATGGTGACAGTGGGCATTCTTGTCTTGTTCCAGATCTTAGAGGGAAAACTTTTAGTCTTTTGCCTTTTGTATGATGTTTGCTCATTTTTTTTTGTTTTTTTTTTCAGATATATGCTTTATCATGTTTAGGAAGTTTCCTTCTATTTCCATTTTTCTAAATGTTTTTATCAAGAAAGGATGTTGAATATTATCAAATGCCTTTGCTGGGTCAGTGGAGATGATATGAACAGCAAGAACTGTTGTACTCCCATTCAATCCGGTGTCTATTGGCTGGATAAAATGCAAAATGGACTTTTATGGAGTGACCTATCTTTCTGGACATGCCCTATCTGGCTTCCCAGGGCAGGATATCCTATCAAGGAGGAAACCAGAGGCCATTCCTCAGCAGTTTGTGTTCTTCCCTAGGTCTCTGCCACTTGGGTCCCTGTGCCTAAATATGCATGGGTTCTAACTCACTGCTGAGTGGCTCTATAGCCTCTGTCCAAGGTGGGAGGGACCTGGGCCACTGCCTCTGTCCTAAGCTGTATGGGACAGAGGGAGGGAAAGGGGAATGGACCAGTGGATCCAGGATGGAAATTTCCTACCTGATATTTTTCTTTCTCTTTGATTCAGCATTTGTGGAGTCCTTCTCCCATCTCTACCATCCTCCAGCATTCTAAGCAAGTGGGATTTGTCCTTTTATTTGCTAAAAATCTGGGAGGCTTTTCAGGGGATGTCTTATATTGCCATGTTGATGGACATCACTGAACATATGCTTTTATTTTTCTTAGATAAATACCTCGGATTGGAATGGCTGAGTTATATGCTACGTTTTTGTTTAACTTTTTAAGACATTTCCGAATTGTTTTCTAAGCAGGTGATTCTATTTTATATTCCCACCAGCATCATATAGGGTTTCAACTGCTCAAAATCCTTGCCAACACTTGGTATGATCACTCTTTTTACTTTTAGCCATTCTCATGAATGTGTAGTGGTGTTTCATTGTGGTTTTAGTTTGCATTTTACTCAGAATGTTCAGCCTATTTTCATGTACTTGTTTGCCATCCATATATTTTCTTTGTAAAGTATCTATACAAATAGTTTGCCAATGCTTATTGGGTTGCTTGTTTTGTGTTATTGAGTTCTAAGAGTTCTTAATATATTCTAGGAACAGAGCCTTTGACAGGTATATGCTTTTTTGCAAAGCTTTTCTCCCAATCTGTAGGTTGCTTTTTCACTTTCTTAAACAATGCCTTCTGAAAAGCAAAAGTCTTTAATTTTGATGAAGTCCAATTTATTATTTTTAAAAATAATTCTTGCTTTTGTCTTCTATTAAAGAAATCTTTGCCTACCCAGAGTCACTAGATAATTTTTGTTTATGGTATTAGGTATGGGTTAAATTTCATTTTTTCATATGGCAATCCAATTGTTCCAGCATCATTTTTTGAAAATATTATCCATTGCCCATCGAATTGACTTGGTACCTGTTTTAGTTTTCCTAGGCTGCTTAAGGCAGATTTGTGAAGTGGGTTGGTTTAAACAATGGTAAATTTATATTCAGTTTAGACATTTCTTCTGGGTGAGTTTTGATAGTTTGTGTCTTTTAGGAATTTTTCCATTTCATCTAAATAATCAAATTATTGGCATAAAGTTGTTTATGTATCCCTTATCAGCCTTTTTAATGTCAGTAGGCTCTGTGGTGGTAACTCTTCTCATTCCTGATATTGGTATTTGTGTCTCTTCTTTTTTTTCCTGATCAGTCAGGATGGAGGTTTATAAATGTTATTGATCTTGTCAAAGAACCAGTGTTTGATTTGGGACAGGCAGGATGTGAAGAATAGACCATAAATAAAGGATATGAAATACAAATGTCATCTGCCTTCTCAAAAACCAGACTGGAAGCAGAAAGAAATGGCAATACCTTCAACATTCTTGGGGATGACAGCCATCAACATAGAGCTCTATATCCAGTGAAATATCCCTAAATTTCTGTAATAAAATAACATTTCAGCCATATAAGATCTCAAAGCTTAACCTCTCATGTACCCTTTCTCACAAGCTTTGGTGGATGTTTTCCAACATTTTCTAGTTACACACCAATGCGAGGAAAGTAGGAGATCAGGAAACGGGTCCCGATCTGGGGCAGATTTTGCTGAAGGTCACCCAAGGACAACAGTGCACGTGGCTTGAGAGACTAGTCCATGTTGAAGCAGGACGATAGAGTGCTGCTGGAGGGAAGAATCCAAGAGAAAAAAGTGCTCTCAGGAGTCTTGTGTCACTCCCTGCAAATCCCCAGGTCTTGCTATGTCCTTTATTCTACCCCCTTTCCCAGTAATACACCCTCAGCCTCTGCTGTAGTGTCACCTTAGCCTGTTCTTCACAAGCCCCTTCGAAGGCCATTTCCCCACAACTTGCTGTCCTTGCTCCATGGATACTGATGGAAACTCAGAAGCACCAACTAAGGTGAGGTAAACAAGGTGCCCAGTGTATTAGTTTGCTAATGCTGTTGGAATGCGATATACCAGAAATGGAACGGCTTTTAAAAAGGGGATTTAATAATTACAAGTTTACAGTTCTAAGGCCATGAAAATGTCCACAGTAAGGTCCTAACAAGAGCATACCATCACTCAAGAAAGGCTGATGCCATCCAAAACTCCTCTATCAGCTGAGAAGGCATGTGGCTGGCATCTGCTGGTCCGCAGGTTCCATTGCTTCCAGCTTCTGATGCCAGTGGTTTCCTCTCTAATCATCTGTGGGCCTTCCCTTCACTCCTCCAGGATGCAACTCTGGGTTCTGGCTTGCTTAGCGTCTCATGTGAAGGCACATGGTGACATCTGCTTGGCTCTGCCTGTGTCTAGGCATCTGCTCTCTCTGTCGGCACTCCAAGCAACTTCAAACAGCAGTGTCTCTGTCAGCTCTGAAGCAGCTCTTCTCCAAAGTGTCTGCATCTGCTCTGAACTCTCTCCAAAATGTTTCCCCTTTTAAAGGACTGTAGTAAACTAATCAAAACCCACCTTGAATGGGTGGAGTCACATCTCCATCTAATCAAAAGGCCACACCCACAACTGGGCACACCACATGTCATCGGAGATAATCTAATCAAAAGGGTTTCCACCCTACAATAATAAATCAGGATTAAAGGGCATGGCTTTTCTGGGGTACACAACACCTCCGAACTAGCATACTCAGGGATCAAAATTTAAGAAGGCCCTCACTTTTAAGTGCAAAGTCAGCACCTCCATATTTCCCAAAACCTAGTTTGCTATTGGAAAAGGAAACTAGGATCATGTCTGCCCATCTACCTCTCCCATATCTGTCTCATCGTGTTCTTTCTGCTGTCTTTACTCCTTTTTTATCATATTTCCTTTCTATCGTGGGCTAAAATCATAAGGGCAGGCAAAAAATATCTCTTGAAGAAGTTATATAATTTTCATCATTTAATTAAGTTTAGGCTGTGGCTTTCTTTTAATTTTTTAAAAGTTCTGTTAGAGATTTCTCACATATTGTGAGGCTGAAGTTTAATTTTAAAAATAGAATGCCAACTTTTCCATCTCAACGTTTCCAAACAACAGAATGCCTGCTTAACCCAAAGCACCTACCTTCTGTACAAACAAAAACTCCCACATTGCAGGCAATAAAAACTCCCAAATCACGTAGAGCATGACAATCATTAGTGAAGCAGGAATCATAAAGAATGGAAAAAATATGAAGACAAGAAGAAAGTGGTGAGCAAAAATCAAAGTATCTAAGACACGTGTGTACCAAGACATTTCTATTTTCAAGGTTTAAGGATGAAATTTCCCAAGTGCTTGTCTGAAGCTGAAAGTGCATACTAACATATTAGAGGATCCCATATCATCTATACACTCTTCTGTCTGCTTCTTAAAGTAGGCAGAAAGCATTTTCAAGCAGTGTACACAGCTTCAATTTGTGGGATTACTGAATTCAGTGAAATTGCATTATCATGGTCTACCAGGAATTGCAAACAAGTCTTTCCTTTAGTCAATTACTATTAGAGAAGAAGGAATACTTGATGCTGCCATGGTAACATCCCCATCAGCCAAAGACCCTATTAGCAAAGAAAAAAAAAATAAAAAAGTCTTGCTACCTTTTCAAATTCAGTTGAAAGTAAGTGACAATTTAGTATCACCAGTGTACAGTTTGGAATCATAGATGCAATCAGGGGCTGATAATGTTAAGAAGGTTTGTTTTGCATGCTGATAACTTTTAACATGACATTACAGTTTATTACAGAAATGATCAAATGTCAGATGGATTCTTACATCCCAGAAGTTCATTCTATGACGATAATATTTAGCTTTTGCTTTTGGCTTTGCAAAAGTATTGATTTTTTTTTAATTTTTTTTATTAACCAAAAAAATGAAAAGAAATTAACACAACATTTAGAAATCATTCCATTCTACACATGCACTCAGTAATTCTTAGTATCATCACATAGATGTATGATCATCATTTCTTAGTACATTTGCATCGATTTAGGAAAAGAACTAGCAAAACAGCAGAAAAAGATATAGAATGTTAATATAGAGAAGAGAATTAAAATAATAATACTAATAAAATATATATATATAAAAAGGAAAAAGAAAAAAACAAAAACAAAAGATGCAAACACACAAACAAACAAACAAAAAACCATATTTCAGGTGCAGCTTCATTCAGTGTTCCAACATAGTTACATTACACTTAGGTATTATTGTGCTGTCCATTTTTGAGTTTTTGTATCTAGTCCTGTTGCACAGTCTGTATCCCTTCAGCTCCAATTACCCATTATCTTACCCTGTTTCTAACTCCTGCTGGTCTCTGTTACCAATGATATATTCCAAGCTGATTCTCGAATGTCGGTTCACATCAGTGGGACCATACAGTATTTGTCCTTTAGTTTTGGGCTAGACTCACTCAGCATAATGTTCTCTAGGTCCATCCATGTTATTACATGCTTCATAAGTTTAGTCTGTCTTAAAGCTGCATAATATTCCATTGTAGGTATACGCCACAGTTTGTCTAGCCACTCGTCTGTTGATGGACATTTTGGCTGTTTCCATCTCTTTGCAATTGTAGATAATGCTGCTATAAACCCTGGTGTGCAAATGTCCATCTGTGTCTTTGCCCTTAAGTCCTTTGAGTAGATACCTAGCAGTGGTATTGCTGGGTCGTAATCCATTCTGCCATTCTATGTCTTTTGATTGGGAAATTCAGTCCATTAACTTTTAGTGTTATTACTGTTTGGATAATATTTTCCTCTACCATTTTGGCTTTTGTATTATATATATCATATCTGATTTTCCTTCTTTCTACACTTTACTCCATACCTCTCTCTTCTGTCTTTTCGTATCTGACTCTAGTGCTCCCTTTAGTATTTCTTGCCGAGCTGGTCTCTTGGTCACAAATTCTCTCAGTGACTTTTTGTCTATAAATGTTTTAATTTCTCCCTCATTTTTGAAGGACAATTTTGCTGGATATAGGAGTCTTGGTTGGCAGTTTTTCTCTTTTAGTGATTTAAATATATCATCCCACTGTCTTCTAGCTTCCATGGTTTCTGCTGAGAAATCTACACATAGTCTTATTGGGTTTCCCTTGTATGTGACAGATTGTTTTTCTCTTGCTGCTTTCAAGATCCTCTCTTTCTCTTTGACCTCTGACATTCTAACTAGTAAATGTCTTGGAGAATGCCTATTTGGGTCTATTCTCTTTGGGGTGTGCTGCACTTCTTGGATCTGTATATTTAGGTCTTTCATAAGAGTTGGGAAATTTTCAGTGATAATTTCTTCCATTAGTTTTTCTCCTCCTTTTCCCTTCTCTTCTCCTTCTGGGACACCCACAACACGTATATTTGTGTGCTTCATATTGTCATTCAGTTCCCTGATTCCCTGCTCAAGTTTTTCCATTCTTTTCCCTATAGTTTCTGTTTCTTTTTGGAATTCAGTTGTTCCATCCTCCAGTTCACTAATTGTAGCTTCTGTCTCTTTAGATCTACCATTGTAGGTATCCACTGTGTTTTCCATTTTTTCTTCTTTGTCCTTCACTCCCACAAGTTCTGTGATTTGTTTTTTCAGATTTTCTATTTCTTCTTTTTGTTCAGCCCATGTCTTCTTCATGTCCTCCCTCAATTTATTGATTTGGTTTTTGAAGAGTTTTTCCATTTCTGTTCGTATATTCAGCATTAGTTGTCTCAGCTCCTGTATCTCATTTGAACTATTGGTTTGTTCCTTTGATTGGGCCATATCTTCAATTTTCCGAGCGTCATCCATTATTTTCTGCTGGTGTCTGGGCATTTGATCAGATCTCCCTGGGTGTGGGACCCAGCTGGTTGAAAGGTTTTTCTGTGGAATCTCTGGGCTCTGTTTTTCTGTTCCTGCCCAGTAGGTGGCGCTTGTGGCGGTCGTTTGTCTGCGGGGCAGTCGGCCCGGGAAACCGCGCGTGGAGGCGGGGGTCGCTGGCCGCAGCTTGGGGGAGTGCCAGTCCAAATTGCCCAGCTGGCCCGAGACGCCAAGCGTGATGGGAGGGCCCCGCTATCCAATGTTCCCAGTCAGACCGGGGAGCCACGTGCGTGGAGGGGACCCCAGTCGCCAGCTGCCCCAGCCGGGAAAACGTGCACCCCTCGGGTATCTCACCGCAGTGGATTCTCCCTACCCGTTCAGCCGTTCCAGAATGGGGTACGCTGTCTTTTTGGTCTCTGTCGTGACTCCGGGAGCTGTTTCGTATTGTTTCTGTTTCTTTAGTTGCTTTTCTGGAGGAGGAACTAAGACCCGCGCGTCTTACTAAGCCGCCATCTTCTCCGGAAGTCCAAAAGTATTGATTTTAACACGAGGCCACTAGGTATACCAGTTAACTGTACCTGTTGGTATGTGTGTTTATATGTATTAACACTGATTTCCCCCCTCTCCTTGTTTTCCTTACTACTTTAAATATATGTTGGTTTTAGTTAAATTTTAGTTTAGTCCACAGGTTACAGGATTGATCTAAAAAAGTAATAAACATCTCTCAGAGGTCTGTGCAGGAACTGAGGTGACTGGTTTTTCCATTTTAGGAGAAGGGGGTAGTTTTGTAAAAAGGGATTTTATAGAGCTTAACAGTAGCTAATTTTTCCTGCTTAATTTAGCTATTTACATATATTTTAGCTTCTGAATGATAGAAATATCCAGAAAAGCATTTGTATCATTCTATATTCACTGCTATGCATTTGGTGTGAGATAAGAATTGTAAAGAAAAGAGTTATGGGCCCCATCAGGCTAAGAAAAACAACCCGGAACTTCCCAGGGGCAGTTATCTGCTTCTTGCAACAATGCTTGTTATCTGCTTCTTGCAAAAGTGTTTGTTATCTGCTTCTTGCATGAAGCAGCACTCGTGACCGATGCTCAACCCTCACCCCCCTCCTCCTACCCCTTAAAAACTTCCCCAAACCCAGGCTCAGGGCTCTCTGTTCCTGCGTGTTCAGTGAGCCCCACACATGTGTGGTAAATAACCCCCTTGCATGCTGCATGAGAGAACGTCTCTTGGAGTCCTCCTTTGAGTGGCAAAACTCTCGAATTCTTACATTTGGAGGTCCCACCGAGATCGGCTCTTTGTAAGGGGAGGCTCCAACAGCTCTTTCTCTCGGGGTAAGTGAGGCCTTTTTGTCTGAGGTGCGATCGCTTAGTCTGTCAGACTGGCAGTGACTGTCGGAGAGTCGCGTGAGCACTCCCCGACTGCAACCGGCAGACATGTCCAGGGGTTGCAGGTCACTCTCCCGAGGGATGCCTCGGGATTGGGGGACCTCCGGGGATGCCTGGAGGCTTCCTACAGGGCCGACTCTGATTCTGTTTCCCTTCTGATGGGGGGAGACTCGATCACAGTCATCAGGCCAGTCTGAGCTGTGTCTCTGAAACTGTATAAACGTGGTGTGCCGGCTCTGTGTGTGTCTGTCTGTATTTGTGTGTTAGGGATTGTTTTTGTTTTACCAAAGATGGGTCAGGGAATGTTGACTCCACTTTCTCTGACCTTAAGACACTGGTATGAGGTCAGGGAAAGAGGTCAGAATCTATCTCTTATTGTAAAAAAGGCAAATGGCAGACCTTCTGCTCGGCCGAGTGGCCCTCTTTTAACGTGGAATGGCCTCGGGAAGGAGCTTTTCATCTACCCTTGATTCGGGCCATCAAGTCAGTCATCTTCCGCCCTGACCCGTATGACCACCCGGACCAGCAGCCCTACATCATGGTTTGGCAGGACCTGTGTGAAAACCCACCTCCATGGGTAAAGCCGTTTCTTACTCCTCTTGGTCAACATGACTCTCCCTCTGTACTCCCAATCAAGGTGCCGGGTCCTTCTCAAGCTCCAAAACTCTATCCTTCCTTACCTCCTGCAGTCCTACCGGAATCCCAATCAGATCTACTCCTCTTCAATGCAGGTCCTTCTTCCCCTCCTCCCTACCCTTCAGCTCTGGTACAGGACCCCCCCCTTCCCTTAGCTCACCTTCTCCCTCCTCTAGCTCTCTCTCTCCACCCTCTTCCATTCCCTCTCCGCAGATTCACCAACAGACGATCCCAGATGAACCAGAACCGGCGCATAGTACACGAAGCAGACGAGCACAAATCTCATCTGATGTGGTGGTCACTCTCCCCCTCAGACTGTACGGGCCTCCAGTGGATGATGGACACGGGGGAGAAATGCCCGTTCTACAATACTGGCCCTTTTCCTCCTCTGACTTATATAACTGGAAAAATAATAACCCTCCTTTTTTCCGAGGCTCCCACTAGGCTGACTGGATTGGTGGAGTCCCTTATGTTCTCTCACCAGCCCACTTGGGATGATTGTCAACAACTCCTGGGGACTCTCTTCACCACGGAGGAGTGAGATCGGATCCTCCTGGAAGCCAGGAAGCAAGTTCCCGGACAAGATGGGAGACCCACCCAACTCCAGCATGTCATCGACGATCGGTTTCCGCTGCGCCGCCCTAATTGGGACCCGAATACCTCTAAAGGTAGGGAGCATCTGTCCATCTATCGCCAGACTCTAGTAGTGGGTCTCCGAGCAGCCGCACGCCGGCCCACCAATTTGGCCAAGGTAAAAGAAATTATTCAGGGAGCAGATGAATCACCCTCAGTCTTTTTAAAAAAACAAAAAAAATCTAATGGAAGCATACCGTAGGTGTGCTCCCTTTGACCCTCAATCAGAGGATCAAAGAGCCTCAGTGGCCATGGCCTTTATCAGCCAATCAGCTCCAGACATTAGACGCAAGCTGCAGCGCTTAGACAGGTTGCAGGACCTAGCCTTGCGAGATTTAGTCAAAGAAGCTAATTAAGGACCAAATTAATTCTGCCCTAAGCAGGCCCATTCAAGTGCATTATCACCGGCTTCATCTCGCTAACCAAGGTATGAAACCAAAATATCTGACTGCTACCCACCCTCTCGGGTAAGAATCCCCCCTCCTACGGGAGCAGCATACAACTCGAAAATATGCTTCTAGCTTATGCTATGATTGGTACCGCTGGGTGCAAGGCAAAGCACTGCAAAGGAGGGCCAAAACAGTTAAAGGCCATTTTCGAGCTCCTTGAGAAGTATGCCTCATCTTGCATAGAGGTTCGCTCTGCAAAAATTCCTCTCCCCAGAAAAACAGAGCCACAAACAACCTGGGGGATGAGGCCTCTACTTCCCCCAGCAAAGGTTAATGCCAAAAGAATGCTGGATCAGCATTCTTCCTCCATCCTTTTAAAAAAACAAAGGGAGGAAATGTTGGGGACAATTAAAATAGCATGTATCAAATCCACCCTCAGCGATGCCGGAAACATGCAACATGGCCGCCAGGGCTGAAACAAAGAACTAGCCATTGTCCACTGTGCTAGCCACCAAAGAGGCTCGGACCCAATAACCATGGGTAATAGGCGAGCAGATAAAAAAGCAAAAGCAGCAGCATTAAGGGACCCTATAAACTTGGTCCTAATAACCAAAGAAAACCAGCAACTCCCTGAGACACTATCTGAGGTTACACCCCAAGGAGAGTCGGAAGCCCTAGCTTACATACAGTAGGTCCACCAGCTCACTCACCTGGGGACAGGGAAACTACAGCAGCTCCTGCAAGACCAGAGGAAATTGTACCCTCTGACAGCCTCAAAAAAAAAAACGAAAGAACTGGCAGATCGCGTAGCCAGAGAATATCAGGCGTGTCAAATTATAAACGCCTACCCCACCAAAGCTCCTAATAGAAAAAGACTAAGGGGAACTTGACCTGGGCAGTTCTGGGAAGTCGACTTTACTGAAATCAAACCTGCAAAGTATGGACTTAAATACTTACTAGTTTTTATAGACACCTTTTCAGGATGAGTTGAAGCCTACCCAACTAAGAGAGAAACGGCCCAGGTCGTAGTCAAGAAGATTATGGAAAAAATTTTTCCCCAGTTCGGTCTACCAAAGGTAATAGGGTCAGATAACGGACCCGCATTTGTAGCCCAGGTAAGTCAGGGTGTGGCCAGGATATTGGGGATTAATTGGCAATTGCATTGCGCATACAGACCCCAAAGTTCAGGACAGGTAGAAAGAATGAACAGGACAATTAAAGAGACCCTAACCAAATTAGCTATAGAGACTGGCTTAAAAGATTGGACCATGCTCCTGCCTTATGCCCTGTTCGGGGCCAGGAATACCCCCTCTGCTCTCATGTGTAACCTAACCCCTTATGAAATCTTGTATGGAGCGCCACCTCCAGTCAAGGACATGTCCTCCATTCTAGAAGTTAATAATTCCCTTCATACCCCCTTGCTTGACAGGCTGCGAGCCTTAGAAAAAGCCCAGCGGTTCCTGTGGCGACAGCTCTCCACCTCCTACCAGCCAGGGGACGACAGAACTCCGCATCAATATCAGGTAGGAGACTTCGTCTACGTCCGCCGCCACCAGGTACAGACTCTTGAACCTCGCTGGAAAGGACCGTATCAGGTACTCTTGACCACCCCCACGGCAGTCAAGGTTGATGGCATCGCATCCTGGATCCATGCATCTCACCTCAAACCTGCGCCTTCGCCCTCTGAGTCCCAATGGAAACTGGAAAAGACTGACAATCCTCTCAAGTTGCGGGTTCATAAGGCTACTACTCCTCCTTCTACCCCCAGGGGAACCCAATTCCAACCCGCATAAGCCTTGGAAATGGACAATAACCAGATGGGAAGATGGGAAAACTATGGAAACTTGGGAGGGAGCAGGGGAACCTTCTTTTCTAGTAGCCTCTTGTAGTCTTACCGCTCTGGGGGTCGAGCCCTGTTGCGACCTGACCCCCATTTACCTATGTCCCGCATCCAATCCGGGTAAAAGTTATTGTAACAGCCCAGGACATTATTATTGTGCCTACTGGGGCTGTGAAACTTTAGCTTCAAAATGGGCAACCTCGGGCGACCCCTTCCTCAAAATAGGATTCCAGAGAACCTGTTCTAATCCTGGAAGCTGTGGGTCTGATGGATGGCCCGGGGCCCACCACGGAGTGCTCCAGACCGGCGGTAGGCCTAGAACGAATTACTCACAAAACCCTTGTGCTAAAATTTGGCTTAATTTCACTAACCCCTCAGATGATAGTTGGATAACTGGAAAAACCTGGGGAGCCAGATTATACGAAACTGGCCGAGACAGGGGGGGCTAATACTAATTAAAAAGGAAGAAATTCCCCAAAAAGCTATCAGGATAGGCCCCAACCCTGTTCTAACTGTAAAAACCCGGGGCCTCATACAAAACCTACGCCCTCACAAAGGCCTAGCCATACCCCCCGTAACCCCGTTAGTTCCCTAATTCCCACTTCTCCACCCCTTTCGACCCTCCACAATCCAGGAACTCTTGGTGACCGATTATACAACCTAATTCTGGGAGCCTTTTCTGCCCTCCATCACTCCAGAGCTAATCTCACTCAGTCATGCTGGCTCTTCCTGTCGGCTTCGCCGCCCTATTATGAAGGAATAGCTATAAACAAATCATATACCATCCTCCCTTCTGGCACGTCTTGGGACTGGGACAGCGACCATAAACTCACCTTGTCTGAAGTTACGGGACAAGGAACTTGTATAGGTAACCCTCCTCCCTACGTTAAAATCTTATGTGCCACCATTAATCAAACCCAAAATTATGATAAATTCCTTCAACCTCCCCCAGGCTTAAAGTGGGTATATGACACTGGACTTACCCCTTGTGTATCTACAAAGGTTTTTAACAGCTCTGCCAACTATTGTGTGTTAGCTTCTATATACCCCCGAATTCTCTATCATTCAGGGACAGACTTAGAAACTACACTATTAAGCCAAACCAGATACAAAAGAGAACCAATCTCAATAACTCTAGCAGTCCTTATGGGGGTAACTGTCGCTGCCGGTATAGGCACAGGGACTGCTGCCATTGTACATAGCAATCAACAAACCAGTCAATTACAGGCCGCGATAGATCAAGACTTAAAAGAAATAGAAAGATCTGTCTCAGCCCTTCAGAATTCTCTAACCTCCCTTTCAGAAGTAGTTCTGCAGAATAGGCGGGGACTTGACTTACTTTTCCTTAAAGAGGGGGGACTATGCGCAGCTTTAAAAGAGCAGTGCTGTTTCTATGCGGATCACTCTGGTGTTGTTAAAGAGTCCATGACAAAACTCAGAGAGCACCTTCGTGAAAGACAAAAAGAACGAGAGGCGCAACAGGGATGGTTTGAATCTTGGTTTACTAAATCCCCCTGGTTGACGATGCTATTATCTGCTCTCGTTAGACCTTTAATTGTGTTACTTTTAATAATAACTATAGGACCATGTATTCTAAATAAAATTATACAGTTTTTACAGGGGCAGATTAGAAATGTCAAATTAATGCTCATCAGACAACAGTACTCGGTGTTAAATAACCCAAAAAAATCTCTAAGATTAGAGATATATACAAAAAGGAGTGGGGAATGTAAAAAAGGATTTTATAAAGCTTAACAGTAGCTAATTTTTCCTGCTTAATTTAGCTATTTACATATATTTTAGCTTCTGAATGATAGAAATATCCAGAAAAGCATTTGTATCATTCTATATTCACTGCTATGCATTTGGTGTGAGATAAGAATTGTAAAGAAAAGAGTTATGGGCCCCATCAGGCTAAGAAAAACAACCCGGAACTTTCCAGGGGCAGTTATCTGCTTCTTGCAACAATGTTTGTTATCTGCTTCTTGCAAAAGTGTTTGTTATCTGCTTCTTGCATGAAGCAGCACTCGTGACCCATGCTCAACCCTCACCCCCCTCCTCCTACCCCTTAAAAACTTCCCCAAACCCAGGCTCGGGGCTCTCTGTTCCTGTGTGTTCAGTGAGCCCCACACATGTGTGGTAAATAAACCCCTTGCATGTTGCATGAGAGAACGTCTCTTGGAATCCTCCTTTGCGTGGCAAAACTCTCGAATTCTTACAGTTTCTGTTTGCCCCGAAGGTAGATGCTTTGGATTAAGCAGGCATTTTGTTGTTTGGAATTTTAAGTTTATACCTCAGAAGATCCCTTTGTATTTAAGACTTTGTTTTCAGCAATTTGTGACTTGACCAATTCAATTTATGTCTTATAACATGCTAAGTACTTTATCAGCATCATCTAATTTAGCCATCACAAGACCAAGAGATAAGTACTATTATTATTTCCATTTCCCAGATGAGGAAGTCACTTTCCAGTCTCTTCAAAAAAGAAGGGATTTGAGGGGTAACTTTTCATTACAGAAAAGTTGCAAGCATAGTACAAAGAACTTTTGTGAACCCTTCACTCAGATTCCCCAATTATTAACATCTTACCACATTTGCTTATTTTTTCTCCCTCCCTGCTTTCTTCTTCCTTCCCTCTTTCTCTCTGTCTATACGTACACACATATACACACACTACAGCAAAATGACAAAAATCAGGGCATTACCAATGATAAGTTACTATCCTCTCATCTAAAGACTGTATATTTTGCCAATTGTTCTGTTAATATCCTTTATAGCAAAAAAAAAAAAACAGAAAAAAGCAAAACTTTTTGCTAGTCCAGGTTGCAATTCACAGTACATTTGTTGTCATGACAATTTAGTCTCCCTTAATTGAAAGAGTTCCTCAGTCTGTCTTTCGTGATCTTGACATTTTTGAAGAGTACAATCCAGTTATTTTGTAGAATGTCTTTCAACTTGGATTTATCTGGCGTCTCCCAAGGGCATGGTTTTAAATATGCATGCATACTTTTCTGTCAGATAGTGTGTGTGTGTTGCCAAGAACTTAGACAATTGAGAAGTGTGTAATGTAGAAGGTGAAAATTACCTCCTCCTAACCCCTTTCACCAGAAATCACTGTTAACAATTTGATATATTTCTTTTTGAAACTTCAAAATGTGTTTAAAAAATTTATTTCCGTATGCATTGCCCAAAAAAGCAAGAACATTTTCCTACATGATTGACATAACAGTATCACCTCACAATTAATAAAAATTCTTAATATTTAAGACACAGCCTGCATTCAATTTCCCTTCAATCCTTCCAAAAATTTCCTTTACAGTGGGTTGTCCAAACCCAGATTGAATCCAGAATCACACATCTGTAACCGGTTGCAAGTGTTTCCTGTCTCTTAGCCATTATGAAGACTCTGTGATGTTGAATAACTAAAAATAATGGCATAGTAAGGAAGCAACTATTAATCCTATCAATCTTTTAACCCTGACTGGATTTTCAATTCTGTCAAGAAGAAATATTCGACTGAGGTTTCCAGGGGTTAGACATTATTTTTATGTGAACAATGAGAGCCTTCGCCAATGTAGATTAGGACACATTTGGGGGAAGAGCGGGGTGGGGGTGGGGGTGTCTCAAACCTGGCTCTCTAGATAGGACTTCAGGGACCTGGTTTAAACAGCTGGGTCAGCAGCCACCGCCTTACCCCAGCTCTAGACAAGTCACAGCATTCTGCCGTGCTTTGGTTTTAACTCTTTTGCAATGCAAATGAGAAGGGGCCTATCCCCAGGGTTTGTGAGAAACATCTTATCATTGATCAAATCTACGATATTAAAATACAAATACTTGACTTAAATAATTACTGCTAGAGCAAATAAGGGAAAACCTCAAGCCACAAGGAATTAGATAATGAGGTCTCTACTCACACAAGGGAAGAAAAGTCTGCAGTCTGAAGATGTTTTTCATTTGGTTGACTTTTCAGTTTTGTTCTTTCAGTGTGTTCTTTTCTGTGTCACAAGGGAGTAGGTGAGGGCTCATTAGACCAGGTAAGTTAATAGAATGCAATGGAATAACATTTTCTTTGCAGATCCGAGTGCCGAGTGTCATGGAAGTGAATGTACTGATACAGGAGAACAAGCACTCGGCAATGTGTTATAAACATTCGCACATGTCAGCAAAACTTTACGGCCATTACCTCCAAAGGAGAGGACAGTTGCTTCTGGATCTGCTCTGTGCCCTCATTATCTTCTATTTCACATGCACTGGGTGCAGAGAAAGGAATCCTTTGTTTATCACTGTTGGTTGTAAGTGTGTTAATAAACCTACGAATGAGGCATAATTAACGATAATTTCTGGACTGGGTCTTGGAGAACTGAATCATTCTAGCCAAAACTCTGAAACTGTTTTATAAACTCAAATTTCAATCTATTAACCTACCATGGTAAATACCAGGCAGGAAAAGAGGTTCCCCTCAGGGCATAGCAACCAGGTCTCCAGGACTAAACCATAATTCAGAAAGGAGAATGTAGTAGACAGGGTTCTCTAGGGAATAGGACCAACAGGAGATATCTGATATGTGTAAATATGAAATTTTATAGAAGTGTTTCACATAACTGTGCAGATATACAGTCCAAATTCTGTAGGGCAGGCCACAAGCTAGCAATTCCAATGAAGGTCTTCAACGAATTCCTCAGGAGAGGCTGACTGGGGCTGGAGGAGAGAGAGAGAGTCTCTTTTGATTTCTCCTTTAAAGCCTTCAACTGATAAGATTAAGTGTTTCTCAGTGTGGGAGACACCCCCCTTTAGCTGACTGTAGATGTCACCAGCCATAGATGCAATCTACACGCTGATGATTTAAGTCCATGAAAAGTCCTCCCAGCAACAGTTTGACCAAGCAACTGGGCACTATCACCTGGCCAAGTCGACACCTGAACCTAACCATCACAGAGAAGGGAAAACAAATATTAATCAAACATGAATTATGCTTTGGGTATTACACATATCATAAATAAATACCAAATTACAACTTCATGAGACCTTTGAAGGGCAGGTGTAGGTGGATGTAATTGGGAGAATTAAGGATGTCAAGGGAAGATGACCATGAGAAAAGGATGTAGAGAAATATTAGAAATTAACAGAGAAGGAGGCTGGGTGGTGGTGAGGAGGTGCAATGTTGTTTATATTGAAGGAACTGAAGGAAGATCCCTGTGGCTGCTGCACTAGGGTGTGTCTGGTACAAGATGAGACTGGAAAGAAAATTCAGGGTGACACATGCAAGGCCACCTAGATTATGTTCAAGTTTGTATCCTTTTCCTAAGGGCAATAAGGAGGTATAAGGTTTCCTATTCAAAGAGAGACGTAATTAGACTTGCATTTTGGAACAGGTCACTGTGGCTGTAATATGGAAGATAGACTGGAACTAGGGCAGAGTTTGATGGCAGCAGGAGGCTCAGGGATTAGGACTACACACATCTTACCTTGGCAGACCCTTGTCAGTGCCCCTGCAGGGACCAGCAGGAGGCCTGGTCCCTCCCCCCCCCCCCCCCCCCCCCCCAGCAAAATCTTCTCTTGGAGAAAATGAAGGCTGAGCATTTGCCTGAGTGGTCTGAGAAGAGACAGAGTAACTAAAAAGTCTACTTAAATTAGTGGATTGGGAAGATTTGGGTTTCAGACTAAATTTTTTTCCCTTGCTATCCCAAGTGTGGGAGTTCATAAGATTCCATTTGTACATCTGAGTGTAGAGTGACCGAATTTACAACGCTGACACAGGAAAAGAATAAGTAAACACTCAACGGTGTGTCATAAACATTTTTTTTTCAGATCAGAATATACACATCTATGGCTGTGAGAAGGAATGAAGTTGCGAGGCATGCAACTACATGAATGAAACCTGAGGATAGAATGTGGAGTGAAATCTCAGAAACAAAAAGACAAATATTATCATGCCTCATTCATATGGACTAACTATAATATACAAACTCTGAGAATTGAAATCAAAGAGCATAGGTTATTAGGCTGGGACCTATTGTTAAGGTTCCTAAATTGTAAGCTCTTACAGTAGTGACATCTATTCCAGAGTTGTGTTGTTTCTAAATTCTGAGATGCTGAGCTATTTGTGTATATCCTGGTCATTCCCTGGAACTTGAGGTATTCGTATGACAGCTGAGATTCAGAGTTAGAGCTCTAAAGCTATGAAAGTCAGTGGTATCCCATACAGCAACTTTTAAAAAGTTGAAAAAGTGATCAGACTTCAATTAGAGATAAGAATGAAGCTGATCTGGATAGGACTAAGGTAAATCATAACACAGGGTAAAAGATGATATGGTCTATACTTTAAAATTTCAACTTCTGTGTGAGACTAAAGGAAGAGATGTTTATTTGGTGCAAAATTTACATTTTTTTGGCAGCACAATGTCTAATTTAACTTGTATGGGTCACTTTATTTAAATATAGTTATTACATGGAATCCTGAATAGGGAGTGAGGGCATGTTGGTTTGTAGAGGTTAGTGTGATGCCCTGATATGCCCTAGAACAACTTGGACAGAGAATAAAAAAGTATTTGCAAAGCCCCCTGGAGGGACTGGGGAGAAAGAAGGATATATTAAACTTCCCCACGTGGGGAATTCCTGATACTCTCGCAGGCACTGTTACGTTGAACATAAGTTACCAAGAAAACAAACAAACAAAGATACCATACCAATTTAATAGGCTGAGCCCTCAATCGTAAGACTTGGCCCTATGAAACTTATTCCTGCAAAGGATAGACTAAGCCTACTTAAAATTAGGCCTAATTGTCACCTTCAGAGAACCTCTTTTGTTGGCTCAGCTGTGGCCTCTCTCTCTAAGCCAAGTCAGCAGGTAAACTCACTGCCCTTCCTGCTACATGGGACATGACCCCCAGGATGAGCTGGGACCCGGCACCATGGGATTGAGAAAGCCTTCTTGACCAAAAGGGGGAAGAGAGAAATGAGACAAAATATAGTGTCAGTCACTGAGAGATTTCAAATAGAGTTGAGAAATTATTCTTATGCATTATATAGATACCCCCTTTTAATTTTCAGTGTATTAGAATAGCTAGAAGGAAATACTGAAACTGTTGAATTGTATTCCAGTAACCTTGCCTTTCGAAGATGATTGTATAACTATATAGCTTTTACAGTGTGACTGTGGGTTGTGAAAACCTTGTGGCTGATGCTCCTTTATCCAGGGTATGGACAGATGAGTAAAAAAGTAAGGACAAAAAAGAGTATACACATCTAGTAAATTCATAAAGTCAGAAACTAGAATACAGGTTGCCAGGGGGAAGGTGGGGCTGCGGAAAGTGAAGTTAATGCTCAACTGGTAACAGAGTTTCTATTTGGAGCTACGGAAAAGTTTGGGCCATGGATGATGGCGATGGTGGCACAACTTTGTGAATGTAATTAACAATTAATTTAATTTGTTACATTACAAATTAAAATTTACATTGATCATAAGTTACCAAGAGAAAAGCAAACAAACATACAGCTGTACAACACAAAGAGTGAACCCTAATGTGAGCTATAGGCTATAGTTAATAGGATACCTTAATATTATTGTTGTATCAATTGCGACAAAGATACCACACTACTGCAGTGTTCGTAATAGGGAAAAATGTGTGTGTGAGTGTGGGTATATGGGATCTCTGTACTTTCTGCCTGATTTTTCTGCAAACTACAACTTCTCTAATTTTTTAAAAAAGTTTGATACAAAAAAATTAATGATCTACATACCTAAGGATTCTTTGTGATGACAGCAGTACTCCTTGTGTGGATGTACTGTCATGTATTCAACTATTTTCTTATTTAATGGTGAACAATCTGTCTCTGGTGTTTTGCTGTTACAAAGCACTGTATATATACATGTACAATTCTGAAAGACTTTTCTATGGGGTAGAGGAATATTCAGATCTAAGAGAAAGCCTATTTAAACAACTATGCATACTAGATAAAGGATTTCTAAAGAATTATTCTAATATACAATTCTATGAACAGTCAGGCCATGTCTTAATACTTATTTCTGTCTGGGCATGCATTCCATTGTCACACATGCTATCTAAAATTTCCTTTTTTCTCTCTGATAATAGAAGTTATGTATCAAGAGATGGAGAAAACCTATTTGACCTATCAAGGAAAGCACTAGAAATGTTTAAATGAAACATGTGGATGAGATGCTCAGGGTGAGGTATGATTATCACCAGGGCATGCTCAGGTGGGAAACTCTCCAAGGAGGGTGGGCTCAGTGCTTTGCTGAGCTTGCATTTTGAGATCAGGCCCTGAGACAGAACCGAATCTTCTGCATTACAGAGACGAGAGGAATTTAAAGTTGGGAGGTAACTGGTGCGTTAATTTATCAGGCTGCTGTGACCAACACCACACAATGGATTGGCTTAAACACCAAGAATTTATTGGCTCGTGGTTTTGAGGCTAGAAGAGTTCCAAAAGCAAGAGATCAGCTAGGCTTACTTTCTCTTGGATTCTATAGCTTTCTGATGCTGGCTGCTGGCAATCTTTGGGGTTCCTGGGTTGAATCTCAGCTTCCCATCACACGGTGATGTCCTCTCCTTTTGTCTGCCTTTCCCACGTTCTGCTGATTCTGGCTTCTTTCTGTGTGGCCTTCTCTGACGCCAGCTTTAGGTTTCTTCTCTTTCTAAGGCTTCCCTTAATATGGATTAAGACCCAGCCTTGTCCACTTGGTCCATGGCTAAATAGGATTTTAAAAGACCGTATTCACACATTACTCTATACCCTCATTCACCTTAACATAGTCAAAGATACTACTTACAATTGGTTTCTCACTGACAGGAATGTGGAAAACGATGAAGAATATGTCTTCGCTGGGGTATGTAATTGAACCTGTCACAGGTGGGGACTCTGAGAGGTGGCCCCAGAGCTAGACACACTGGGATGGGGAAGGGCAGAGAGGTAAACTTCAGACACCACACAAGTACGAAGGCATTTGGGAAGCAAATGCATCATTTCCTAGAGTTCATAAAATCCCTTTCTTTTTGTGTCAATTATGCCTCAAATTTGTATTTAACCTCTTACTAGAGATTTGGTGAGATGATTAGTTCTGGCCTTCTTCCCGGGAAGGCAGCTGTACGACTTTAATAAGTTGGCTCAACACAGTGAGGAGAAGCCAGGAGAAGCTAGGAGGGCCGATTTCTAATGGCAAGAGTTGAATGAGGTAAGGAGAGGTCACCACCAATAGCCAAGAAAGCAGACCAGAAGGCTTGCTCTAAGTACTCTGATTTTTGTTACTGTTTGTTTTTTTCTGAAATAGACTTTCTTTTTTAGAGCACTTTCAGATTTACAGAAATATTGTGCAGAAAATACAGACAGCTTGCATATATTCCCTTGTGCTGGTTTGAAATGATGTATGGACCCTAGAAAAGCCATGTTTTAATCCTAATCCCATTTTGTAAATTCAGCCATTTCTTCTAATCCCTATTCAGCATTGTATGTTTGAAACTGTAATTATATCATCTCCCTGGAGATGTGATGTAGCCGAGAGTGGTTGTTAAACTGGATTAGGTGACGACACGTTTCCACCATTTGGGTGAGTCTTGATTAGTTTCTGAAGTCCTATAAAAGAGGAAACATTTTGGAGACTGAGAGATTCAGAGAGAGCAGAGCAGAACAACATAGCCACAAGAAGCAGAGTCCACCAGCCAGTGACCTCTGGAGATGAAGAAGGAAAATGCCTTCCAGGGAGCTTCATGAAACAGGAATTCATGAGAGGAAGCTAGCAGATGATGCCGTGTTTGCCACATGCCCTTCCAGATGAAAGAGAAACCCTGTGTTCACCCTTCCACTTGAGAGAGAAACTCTGAACTCATTGGCTTTCTTGATGTACCTTCTTTTCCTGGATGACTTAGATTGGACATTTCTATAGACTTGTTTTAATTGGGACATTTTCTTGGCCTTAGAGCTGTAAACTAGCAACTTATTAAATTCCCCTTTTTAAAAGCCATTCTGTTTCTGGTATGTTGCATTCTGGCAGCTAGCAAACTAGGACACCCCTCTCTCTACCTCAGTACATACAAGGTTTCCCCTAATATTGACATCTTGCATTAATGTGATACATTCGTTATGACTGATAAACATCAATGTACATCAATTGATAAATTATTACTGAAGTCCATAGTTTTCATTGTTCAGTCTTTGTGTTGTATAGTTTATGGGTTTTGAGAAAAGCAAAATGTCACGTATCAATCATGACAGTCTCATACAGAATGATTTTACTGCCCTAAAAATGCCCTCTTCTCCAACTATTCATCCTTCCTCCTGAACCCCCTAAGCCTCCAGCAAACACTCAGCTTTTTACTATCTCTACAGTTTTGCCTTTTCCAGCCTGTCATAGGGTTGGAAGCATCAGCATGTAGCATTTTCAAACTGACTTCTTTCACGCAATGATACATATTTAAGGTTCTCCTGTGTCTTTTCATGACTTGATAGCTCATTTCGTTTTCTTCCTAAATAATGCTCCATTTTATGGATGTACCACAGTTTGTTTATCCGTTTACCTATTGAAGATGCCCTTAGTTTTTTCCAGTTTAGGTTAATTATGAATAAAACTGCTGTAAACATCCCTGTGCAAGTTTTTGTTTGAATGTAAGTTTTCAACTCATTTGGGTAAATACCTAGGACCACGATTGTGGGAACATATGGTTAGCTTGCGTTTAACTTTGTATAAAACTGCCAGGCTGTCTTCCAAAGCGGCTGTACCCTTTTGCATTCCCACCAGCAATGAATGAAACTTGCTGCTCCTTATCCTTGTCAGCATTTGATGTAGTCAGTGTTTCAGATTTTAGCCATTCTGATAAGTATGTGATGGTATCTCATTGTTGTTTTAACTTGTAATTCCCGAATGACATATGATGTTGAGCATCTTTTCATGTGCTCATTTGGGTACTCTATTTCAAGTAGCAAATCTATATCAGTCTTAATCCTCACCTCAACACCCATGTGTGTAAGTACAAGGGAGAAATCACTTAAATGATTTCCAAGCTTTGAATCCCACCTTTGGAAAGGGCTGTTGAGAATCCTTGCAGACAGTACCCTGAGGGATTTAAGCACTGTAAACCAGTCTGAAAAGAAGATCAAAGACAGCCAGTGTCCTCAAAACATGGAGCAGAAACGATGGGAGAAGTAGAACCGAGGAAAGCATAACAGCCACTGCTTTGGTTTGCTAAAGCTGTCAGAATGCAATATACCAGAGATGGATTGGCTTTTACAAAGGGGATTTATTAAGTTGCAAGTGATAATTCTAAGGCCATGAAAATGTCCAAATTAAGGTATCAACAAGAGGATGCCTTCAGTCATGAAAGGCTGATTGCATCCGGGGTCCTTCTGCCACATGGGAAGGCACATAGCTTTGTCTGCTGGCCCTTCTCTCCTGGGCTAGTTTCAAAATGGCTCTCTCAGCTCCTATAGGTCTGTCTGGCTTCTCCTGGGACATTTTCTTTCTAAGTTCTCTCTGTTTCCATGAGCTCTCTTAAAGGACTTCAGTAAAGGATTAAGACCCACCTTGAACTGGGTGGATCACATCTCCATGGAAACAACCTAATCTAAAAGTCCCACCCAACAATAGGTCTGCCCCCACAAGATTGGATTAACAAACATGGCTTTTCTGGGGGTGCATAATAGATTCAAATCAGCACAGCCACTTTAAAAGGCATTGGCTGAGAGCTGGGAATGCCTGACTCTCCTTCGGATGGCTGCAGAAGTCATCACAGAGAACATGACTCTTGAGGTAATTTTGAAAGATGAATATTGGATCACTGTAAAGGCCAGACTGTGGGAAGGTAGCTCAGTGTACTAAGGCCACTATGCAAGATACCACAAACTGGGACGGCTTACATCAACAAACATTTATTCCCTCAGAGTCATGGAGGCTAGAAGTCTGGAATCAAGGTGTTGAATGGGTGGTGCTCCCTCCCAAGGCTCTCTGGGAGAATCCTTCCTTGACTCGTCCAGCCATCCTTGGCTTGACACTTGTGCTGGTTTGAAAGGAAGCATGTCCCCTAAGAAAAGCCATGTTTTAATATAAATCCCATTTCATAAAGGTAGAATAATCCCTATTCAATACTGTATATTTGAAACTGTAATGAGATCATCTCCCTTGTTGATGTGATTTAGTCAAGAGTGGTTGTTAAACTGGATTAGGAGATGACATGTCTCCACCCATTTGAGTGGGTCTTGATTAGTTTCTGAAGTCCTATAAAAGAGGAAACATTTTGGAGAATGAGAGATTCAGAGAGATTCAGAAAGAGTAATACTACAAAGCAGAGAGTTCACCAGCCAGCGACCTTTGGAGATGAAGAAGGAAGACACCTCCCGGGGAGCTTCATGAAATAGGAAGCCAGGAGAGAAAGCTAGCAGATGATGCCGTGTTTGCCATGTGCCCTTCCAGCTGAGAGAGAAGCCCTGACTGTGTTCACTATGTGCCTTCTCACTTGAGAGAGAAACCCTGAACTTCATCGGCCTGCTTGAACCAAGGTATCTTTCCCTATATGCCTTTGATTGGACATTCCTTTAGACTTGTTTTAATTGGGACATTTTCTCAGCCTTAGAACTGTAAACTAGCAACTCATTAAATTCCCCTTTTTAAAAGCCATTCTGTTTCTGGTATATTGCATTCCAGCAGATAGCAAACTAGAACAACACTGCATCACTCCAGTCTCTGCCTCCATCTTCACAAGGCGTTCTCCTCTTTTCCCCATGTCTCTGCCCTGCATGTTTCAGGTAGACAATTATGATTGGATTTAGGGATCGCCCAAAGAATCCAGGATGACCTCATCTCAAGGTCCTTAATTACACCTGCACACCTCTTTTTCCAAATAAGCTCACGTTCACAGGTTTTGGGGGTGGAAATGGACATCTCTTTTGTGGGTCACAATTCAACCCACTCCACAGGGCCTTCCACGCAGAGGATCTCTGGGACAGAACATGCACTTCTCCTCAGAGGGCCTTTGGCAATCACACCTCCACCATCTTTCAGGTCCTATCACTGTTTTCTCCCTGCCCTCCAAGTATAAGTAATTGTTTTCATTTCCACAAACAGAAGACTTCCATGCCTCTATGTCCTTGGATATGCCAATCCCTCTGCCATATTTAGTCAACTTGGATGCTGGATGGGCAATCAATAGAGTGGAAGGCTAGCCAGGAGAGAGTTGAGGGGATGAGAAGAGCAAGCTCTCTGGTTCCAAGTTTTCATTTTTCACCAATAAAACCTTCATGCAGACAACCTAGCTAAACTCTAGAGGTCTCTTTAGCATTTGTCTGCTCTATGTAAATGGCCGTTAGGAGGTTTATTTGTGGGAAATGTGAAAAGTTCTTCTCTGAAATTTAATTTTGTATTTACTCATGAATAGCAGCTGCTCTCAGAAGTTGTTCCCTTTTGAGTAAATTATAAGTTTGCCTCTGAACACACAAATATCCTAAAGGTTTATGTTGTTTTGGGTCTCAGGAGAAGTGAGTGGGACTAAATGAGCTGGATCTTTAACAGGCTGCAGATAACTTGTTTTGGAGGCTCTCAGTAGATTGAAGAGGGTTGGCTGGTGAGAAGAAATGATTGTGTTTCGATGGAAATTGTCAACATGAAGTGAATGACAATGATGTAGTCACATCTATGGTTCATAGCTGCATTGTAATGAAAGCCTAAAGTGGACTATGAAAATATACAAATATCTTCTGCCTTGGATTTATGCCTGGATGTTTTGACACGGGTGGGCTATTGCCTATGCATTATGCATATTGTACTACAACAGAGGGACTTTAATGTCATACAGAGTTTCCATGTGATAAAAATCAAAGAGTCTATCAACACAAAGGCAGATGAAAAGTGTTTGGCTTATGAAAGATCGTAAATAAACTAGGAAGAATTAAGGGACAGGGAGGAAAAAGAAGCCAGGCTGTGCCAGACCCAGAGATGTTGTAGACACTCAAAGGGCCATGGGGAAACAGTGGCTCAGATAGAAAAGGAAGCCTATCCCCCCACTTCTCTCCCACAAATTCTCTTCAAATGTGTGAACCACAACCACTGCCCCCCAGACTGGCCCCAGAGCCTCTCCTAGGGCTCCCCAGGATTCTTTTCCCCACTATTTCCACCAGGGAAAGGGGCACAGCTGACTAAGCTTTCTGGAGGGGAGGCAGGGATAAAGGAGGGAGTCTGGCTCGCCACCTTCTCCATCTCCATCCTGAGAAGATGCACTAGCACAGAATCTACAGGCACCAACTGGTGTAGGGATGGATGGGCTAGAAGGCAAAACTCCAGACAGGAGAAAGCAGACTCTTGCTCTCCCTTATGGCCAGCTCCAGCCAGTGAGTAGAAACATAGAGGCTGACCCTACTTATGCCAGAGATGGTGGCAGGATAGAGGAGTGAGATGCAGTATTGTGCTGGATAAAGGATTTTGGACTTTCAGACAGATCTTGGGCTGAAGCCTTATCTAGCAATTTCTCCCTCTTGGAATACAGGAATATCAAGCGCTGTCTCTGAGAGTGTTTTTCTCTATAAAGTAAGAAATAATAATACCTGCCTACCCCCCCCCCCCCCAGCATAACTGTGAAGACAAATAGAGCACATACATTCACCCTTCTTTCATTCATTCAACAAATATCTTTGAGGTATTGTGGTGGGTAGATTTTACCCCCAATCACCCATTCCCCTTGTATAAGCCCTTCCCGTTAGTGAGGATGGGACCAGGGAATCTGACCAATGTCACTTCCATGATTAGGTTACCTGTTATGGCAAAAGCGAAGTGATTTTAGATATCGGTTTATTTTGAGTTAATCAAAAGGGAGATCATCTTGGGCAGGTATGACTTGATCAGAGGAAAGCCTTGAAAGTGTCTGAGACATTCTGCTGCTGTCCTTGAAGAAGCAGCCACCAAGCGTTCCACAGCTGCAGTGGGCTGGAACCTGCCAACAACCCCGTGAAGGTGAAAGAGGCCCTTGAGGCTCCGAGGGGACCCTAGAGCCGGCTGACACCTCGGCTGCAGCCCTGTGATGTCCTGAACAGGGGAACTCACGAGCTGTACCTGGTCTCCTGACCCACGGACTCTGGGAGATAATAAATGCATGCTGTGTTAAGTTGCTGCGTTTCTGATACTTTGTTACGCAGCTATAGAAACTGATTACAGGCATCAGGCTAGGAACTGGGGTGCAGTAATTCTGCCCTGATGAGAAGGCCCAGCAATGAGGACACAGATGACTAAGTGTCATCTGATGAATGTGTAAGGGAGATGCATTTTTTAATTAACACCACTTGCTGCTCTGTCAGGGGACGCAGTTCTTTCCCGGCAGCCTCTGCATAATTCCCGTTATGGCTCAAGGGGATGGGACAGAGAATGTCCCTTGTGAAAGGAAAAGATGCTGACTCTTGGGGAATCTCTTCCAGGTGGGTGATGAAGGCAGAACAAAGCTGGTTGCAGCTGCAGGAAGAGGAGAGGAAGAAGGCAGAGGGAGTGCTCCATGTGGGCTCGCCATCCCCCACTCTCTGCCTCCCTGAAGTGTGGGCGAGAAGGGAGGTTTGAAACAACCATAAAGTTTTATAGCGATCTCAGGGGAGGAGAGGTTAGTCCTCTCTTCTCTTAGCAAAGACTGGGAAATTTTCAAGTGCCCTTAGAGAAGGGCTGACTCTATTTCGGCCCTACTTAGGTAGCATGTCATGTCTAGATGGGAGGACTGGAGACTGCGCCCCATCCCCAGTCTGCCACTGCGCAACCTTACAAATACCTACTCATTCCGCCACCTTTACTTCTCCCGAGACACAAAACAAAATAGACCCATAGGATACTTACGTGATCCGAAGCCAACTCATAATTTATGCAAAAGCGGATATTTGCGTGCAGCTGTTATTCATGAGCAAAGATGAAATCAAATTTTCAAGAGGAACTTTTCACATTCCATGCAATAAAAGAGATGGTTTGAAACCAGAGAAGACCCAGATGCCTTTCTCAAATCGGCCAGATCAACTGTTTTCTCTCATTAGTGTGATGGTGGCTTGAAAGAAAATCAGATTCCTAATGGCAAATAAAGAAAGCCATTTAGTTATTTATTTATTTTTGCGTGGGCAGGCACCGGGAATTGAACCCGGGTCTCTGGCATGCCTGGCAAGAATTCAGCCTGCTGAGCCACCGTGGCCCGCCTGTTTTGTATTTTTTTAACTGAAAACACTTAATAATGCAGTTCACCTAATTTTTTATTTTTTTGCTTTTTAAGAATCTGAATACAGCTGGAGTGCATTCCCCTTTAGTAAGTGTCACCTTTAGGTAGTGATCTCACGGGGGTTATTTTGCTCTCAAAGGACCCTTGGCAATGCCCGGAGATATCAGTGGTTGTTAGGACTGGAGATGTTGCTGGAATCTGGGGGTGCAGGCCAGGTGTGCTGCTCAGCATTCTACAGTGGAGCGGGTAGGGCCCCACAGCAAGGCGTCATCAGCTCAAAATGTCAGCAGTGCGGACAACATGCGAGGAAGCCTTTTGGAGGGTGACAAAGAGGTGCAGGGCAGAGTGTGCTCACAGAGGGACGGCAGAAGCCGCCACCCATTGAGTACCGGCGCCTGTGAAGGCCGTCTGCTGGCTGAAGCCAAGAGTAGGAGGTGGCTAAGGGACAGGAGACGGCTGCTTAAGTGAGCAGGGCCAGGCCAGGGAGACCCTGTGAGCTGGACAGAGCCCGGACTTCATTCTGAGGTCCTCGAGGTGACGTTGGAGGATTTCACTAAAGGAGCAGGTTGGCCCTTCATAGTTTGCAAAGGAATTTGAAATACTTCTCATTGGATTTTTGGGATAACCCAGTGAGAAAGGAAGGAAGACTGTTATTATTTCTACTTAAAAAGCACCTTCTCTATTTCTTGACACATAAACGACCCTCAAACTACCCTCTAAGAGGAAGAAATACCAAAGAAAAGAGGTAAGAAGGGCCACTTTCCCGCCTTCTACATGCAGGAGGGACAAAGCTCCTTATCAAGAGCTCTTGGTTGCCTTAGCCTTACCCTCCCACAGGTGTGCTGCTCTTGCTCTGGATGCTTAGAAACGTGAATATGGACCAGCTACTGAGAAGAGCACAGTTCAATTGAGTTCAGCTCCAGCAACTGCCTGGACATGAATTTGTTGTAGTCTTGGTTTAAGGAAAAATGGACTAGAAGAGCTCCTCCATGACTCTGGAGTATTATTACCATAGGAAGGTTATTAGCTTGTCAGAAGTCAGTGGGCTGTGAAGCCTGATTGAAACCAGCTTTGGGTTAAGTTACATAAATGTAGGAAGATGAGCAGTAGCCAGAGGACGCTGACCTTAAACGGATTAGGACGAAATACTAATTGAGATAGAGGAAGCACAGCTCATCAAGAACATCTTGCATAAAGTACAGCTTCCTTATATCAATTACTTTCAGAGCATCTCCTATTCCAGTCCATAAAGGAACTGCAATTAATTGCAATATGATGATTTTTCCTGGGAGGCACAATGAACTCTCCTCATGGACTCTATTTATAATGTCCTCCAACCATGCTGCAAGTGAAGGTGCAGTGTTTGCCTTCTGTTCTGCAGGTGGTGAAGAGGAGGATTCTGTGAATAAGCTGTGTATTTACTGACACAGGGCATCGATTGCTTAACAGTTTCTCTGATTTATCCAGGGGATTTTTGCTAATAAATACAAATTAAGATGAGGACCAAAATAAATTCAAGAAACAATTGTCCCTCACTAACCATTATTGTTTGTATCACTTAACATGAGTGACTACACTAAAGTTTTTTTTATCTATCACACTGCTGTCAGGTTTATTTTTCTAAACCATAGATGCTATCACGAACATACCCTCACTCTAGAGCCTTCAATGGCTCCCTGCTATCTTCAAAATAAAGTTTAAATGTCTGGCATTTTTACAATCTGACCCCACCTACTCTGCCTGCCTTCCCCCACTCCGTTTGAGATCCCAGCATGGAATATGTGTGGTAGCCACGCAGGGACCCTGGCATTCCTCATTTATGATGCCCATTTTTATGCCTCCAACCAATGTTGCTTCCTCTGTCTTCACTGTCCTACAATTCTCCCTGGATAACTCCTTTTGGTCATTTAAGAATCAGTTAAAGCAATGAGTTAGTTGGGATATGTGGGGGCTTGGGGGGAGGGTGTGCATCAGATCTAAGATTCATGTCCTTTAACCTGCATATGAATGTAAATCTATATCCACACTGGTCATTTGCAAGTAGATACCTGCTCAGTTCACAAGGATTCCCATTTGGGGGGAATTACTATCCTGATCCAAGGTTCACAGGATGGCCCTCTGGCAGTTGTGTTTGTATCATATGGGCCACAGTTTCGTGGTTTTTAAAAACTTTTTTATTTTGAAATAATTTCGAATGAAACAGGTGCCAAAATAATACAAAGCCAACATGGAGAACTCCAATATAACCTTACTTAGTTTTCAGAATTACATTTTGCTACATTTGTTATATGACTCTATCTATCTATTTATCTGTCTGTCTATCTGACTATCCATCCATCTATCCATCCATTCATCCATCTAGCCATCCGTCTATTTTCTAAACATCTGAGAGTAGGTGTATATATTATGCTCCTTGAACACTTAATACTTTTATGCAAATTTCCTAAGAAGAAGGTTATTCATTTATGTGACTACATTAAGTACAGTTATCAAGTTCAAGAAATTTAACTTTGGAATGAAGTGTACAGTCTATATTCCAACCCACAGTTTTGTTTTTTCCTGATTACTTTTTTTATGTGTTTACTGAGAAATCTTCACACACAGTCCATACACAGTATACAATCAGTGGCTCACAATTTCATCACATGGTTATGCATTCATCACCATGTTCATTTTTAGAACATTTGCATCACTCCAGAAAAAGAAATAAAAAGAAAAGAGGAAAAAACTCATATATCCCACATCCCTTACCCCTCCCTCTCATTGACCTCTAGTGTTGCAATCTACCCAATTTTTAAACCCTTTATCTCTGTCTATTATTTATTTATTTTTCATCATTTTTTTTTTACTCCTCTTTCCATACCCTGAATAAAAGGAGCATCAGACACAAGGTTACACAATCACATGGTCACATTGTAAAAGAATCAAGGCTACTGGAACACAGCCCAGCAGTTTCAAGTACTTCCCTCCAGCCACTCCAATACATCATAAGTTAAAATGGGGTTAACTATATATAAATGCATAAGAATAACTTCCAAGATAACCTCTTGACTCTAAAATCTCTCAGCCACTGACACTTTATTTTGTCTCATTTCTCTCTTCCCCCTTTTGGTCAAGAAGGCTTTCTCAATCCCATGATACAGGGTCCTGGCTCATCCTGGGAGTTCTATCCCATGTTGCCAGGGAGATTCACACCCCTGGGAGTCATGTCCCATGTAGGGGGACAGCAGTGAGTTCACCTGCCGAGTTGGCTTAGAGGGAGATGCCACATCTGAGCAACAAAAGAGATTCTCTGGGTAGTGACTGTCAAGCAAAATTGTAAAAAGTCTTGGCATGTCCAGCCCACGGTTTTTAAGGACTAGTGCTTGACACCCTGCATGATGCTCTTTTCGGGGAAGTCTTTATTAGGGCCCAGAAGGATTAGGTCATGCTCATTAGGTGGCTGGAACTACAACTTACAACTGTAACAGCTGTGGGGCCGCCATCATCACAGCGAACCTGCAGAGAATGCAGAGGAAATCAGTCTATGAGGAGAGAAGGCTATGACGAATCCAGATGGAGCAGCAGAGATAAGAGATGGAGAGAGAGAATAGCTTATTTTCAGTTCCTTTCTGAAGCACAACCCCAGCCATATTTCTGTCCTTGGAATCTGTGAAATAACACAGTATCCTTATAATTAAAACTCATCTGCCATTTTTTTTCCTACTCTGTTGCAGCTTATAGCACATCATGCTCTTGTGATATTGCAAATTCTTTCTCCCAGTTTTAATTATTTTTCCTCTTTTCATTTCGAGCTCCACTCTCTTCCCCATAGGCCTGTTGCTGAATAGCATTCTGTTGGGTGATCATAACACACATTATCTATTTTCTAGTTCATGGGCATTTAGGTTGCTCTTTTTTTTTCTTTTTCATTTTTGCTATTTCAAAGAAAGATGCTAAGAACATTCTTCTATCTATCTACACTGGCATGTAACCAAAATTGTTAAGGATATATTACCAGGAGTGAAATTGCTGATATGCACATGTTCCACTTTACAAGATAATGTCAAATTGTTTTCTGAGGTTGCTGTCTTAGTTTGCACTCCCACCATCATTAATAGCCAATAATAATAACCATACTTACTACGTATTTGTTGCCTAGGCAGTCACCCACAGATAGAATTTTAATGTTGCCTCCTTCTTCCATTTTTAGGACAAATGCTTTTTGAAATTAATGTATTTCATTTACAATATACTGTTGGATTCAGATGGTTAATATCTTATTTAAAATTTTTTACATCCACGTATATAAGAGCAAAAGGGCCATAATTTCCTTTTCTTGTTCTGATACGGTCCGGGATTGAAATCAAAGTCATACCAGCCTCAAGAAATGAGGTTATCCCTCTTTTTCAATTTTCTGGAATAATTTGTATATAAATTAGTTGTTTCCTGTTCCTTGAAACTTTCCAAAACTCAATGGCAAAACCATTTGGTGCAGGTTGTCCTTGATAATTATGTCAATTTCTTTAAAGATTACTAGTCTCTTCACATTTCTTTCTCTTCTTGCATCAATTTTGGCATTTACTATTTTTTTAAGAAATTTATCTCATCTAGGTTAGCAAACACTGTTAATTATAGTCTTTTAAACTCTATTGCATCTGTAGTTCTTTTTCTTTTTCTATTATGTGATTTCGTTGCTCCTTGCCTCCTGTTTTCTTGAGCGGTGCTGCCAGTTCTTTTTAAAGAGGTCACCCTTAGTTTGGTATAAATTATTGATGTTCTCTGTTTCATTAATTGCTGCCCTTATTTTTGTAGGCCCCTTTCTTCTGCTTTCCGTGTGTGACTTGTTGCTTGTTTTCTGATTTCTTAAGCTCATTTTTTCAAAATGATTTATTTTTTTGTTGGGCTGTTTACTTATTTTGCTGCTTTGGGATAATCTTTCCTTAGACAGCATCACAAAGCTCACTCCCCCTCCTTCCAGTTGTCATGTAAATGACACCTTCCCAGGCAAGCATTCTCTGCCTACACCATTTAAAGTGATCTCTCCTCTCTCTCTATCTCCCTTCTTTGCATTATTTTTCTCTGTAGTTTTTATTAACATCGACTATACTGTATATTTTGCTTATCTATTATTTATTATTAATTAAAGCTCCTTTAATTTCATTAAACTTACAGAACTTTTCAATCATCATCATAATACAGTTTTAGAACGAACGTTTTCATTGCCCCCAAATGTTTCCCTGTGTCCCTTTACAGTTAATTTCTGCTCTACACCAGTCCTGGGGTACTACTGTCTCCGTCTCTATACATTTGGAAAACAGAGATTTGAACTGTTTTGTTCATTAATGTATCCCCAGCAACTAGACAAGTCTGGCACATACTAAGTCCTCAATAAATATTTGTTAAATGAATGAATCTTTGAAAAAAATCTTCTTTCTTTTTTTTTTTTTTCTGTTTTTCTGTATAATCTATCAGTTCCTGAAAATGCTGAGTTAGAAAGATCTAAAAACATTTGTTGAGTCATCTGTTTCTCTATGGTTCTGGTCATTGTTGATTTATAAATTTCGTAACTCCTGTTGTTATATGCAGTATGTTCATGATCATTATATCTTCTTGATCTATTGTTTCCTGTTTCCAATATATAACATTCCTCTTTTTTGGCTGTGATACTTTCACTTTGAATCCTGTTTTTTCCAATACTAAAATTACTACTTCGGGGTCAACTGAGAAATAAACTAAGCTGCAAGGCAACGAAGGCATTTATTTAGGGGTCTTGGAATGGTAATTTGGGGGCACAAATGCAGGTAGCAACCGAAATTGTGTCCCATCTTGGTATTTCCAGGCAAGGGATTTTAAAGGGAAAGAAAAGCACACAAGTTGTTTGTGGTTAGTGGATATTTGTGGTACTCTAATTGTCCTTCAATTAGACTGTTAACTGAGTTCTTTATCTTGTGGTTTGTTTTATGATGCAGATGTCCTTGGGGATTTGAGGAACCATATTGCTTGTGGCTCGTAACTGAGACATTAAGAATTAATAAATAATTAGAATGATTTAATCATTATATAGATGACTTTTTCTTACTTTTTGGTATACTGTAGAATAGCTAAAAAGAAGTATCTGAAATTACGGAAACTCAGTGAACTGTTACCCAAATGCCTTGACTTTTTTAGGATTGTGTAATTATCTATCCTTTACCTTGTGATTATGAAAAGCTTGTGACTGGCCTTGCTTATACTCCCTAATCCTGTTTTACAACTTTAGAGTCTTATGATCACAAATACAACCCCCTGTTCTAGTTTGCTAGCTACTGGAATGTAATATACCAGAACTAGAATGGCTTTTAAAGGGGGTAATGTAATAAAGTATTAGTTTAGAGTTCTAAGGCCGAGAAAATGTCCCAATTAAAGCAAGTCTATAAAAACGTCCAAATTAAGGCACCACCAAGAGGTTACCTTCACTCAAGAAAGGCTGATGAAGTTCAGGGTTTCTCTTTCAACTGGAAAGGTACATGGTGAATGTGGCGTCTTCTAGCTTTCTCTCCAGGCTTCTTGTTTCATGAAGCTCCTCCGGGGATGTATTCTTTCATCTCCAAAGGTCTCTGGCAGCATCATCTCTTGGTCTTGTGGCTCTGCTTGGCTCTGCTTGGCTTTCTCAAGCTTTTTTTTTCTCAAGTGCTTGCGTTGTCTTTTGAAGAATTCCAGTAAACTAACCAAGACCCATCTGAATGGAAGGAGTCACATCTCCCTCTAATCCAAGGTTAATACCCACAAGAGGGTGAGTCACATCTCCATGAAGATAGCCTAATCAAGTTTCCAATTGACATTATTAAATAGGGATTAAAAGAAGCGGTTGCTCCCACACGATTGATTAGGATTGAAACATAAATCCTTTCAAACCAGCATACTCCCTAATTTTTATTAATGAAAGAATTTATGTCAGCCCAGAATTAAGACACCCCAATTCATAAATTATTTTACCACATGAAACTAGATCTAACCAAAATTGCCCTGCCTGACATGCACGGTAGCTTAAACTTTAGCCTAGAATTGACCTATACCTTATTACAATACTAAAAATAATGCCCACATCATATTAAGGCTGCCATTTTCTTACATACATTTTGTGGCTAAGCATGCAATCAATCTGTTCATGCTCAATAATTCGGTCATCTCTAAACTTGGGTTAGTTTGCTAGCTTCTAGAATGCAGTATACCATAAACGGAATTGCTTTTATAAAGGGGGGTTTAATATGTTACAATTTTTCAATCATAAGCCCATGGAATGTCCAAACCAAGGTATCCAGGGAAAGATACCTTACTTCAAGGATCTGGGAAACCTCTGCCAGCTGGGTAGGCTTGCCGGCCCCTTTCCACTGGGCTCCGTTGCTTTCAGCCTCTGTTCCGGGGGGGGGGGGGGGGTTCCTCACTTTGCTTCTCTGGGGCTGGCTTTCATCTCCCAGCTTCCTTTGGCTCTCTCCAGGCTCTGGCTTGCTTAACATCTCATGGCAACATCTGCTGGGTTCCAAGCACCTCCAAACATTTCCCTTGTAGGCCTCCCTTTAGCCTTTCATCTTTCCACTCTGGGCTCCATGTGACTTCACATGAAGGCATAGATTGGCTCTTTCTTTCTGGATAACATTCCCTCCTGCTTTCTCCTTTCTCCTCTTATGCCCCCAATAGCTCCTCTTCATTGGTTCAGTTTTTAAAAAAACATTTTAAAAATTGTGGCACCGTACATATAACAAAACTTGCCATTTTAAACTGTGCAATTCAGTGGCATTAATTACATTTACAATGTTGTGCTTCTATCACCACCATCTATTACCAAATTTTTTTCATCACTCAGAACAGTAACACTGTACCCATCAAGCATTATACCCCACCCACCCTCCTCAACTGCCAGCCCCAGCCTCTGGTAATCTCTATTTCCTGTCTCTTAGAATTTGCTTATTCTAGATATTTCATATAAGTGGAATCATACCAGATTTGTCCTTTTGTGTCTGGCTTATTACATTTAGCATAACGTTTTCAAGGTTCATCCATGTGGGAGCAAGTGCTGGTACTTCACTTCCTTCCCTGAGGAGCAATGCTCCATTGTATTTATATACCACATTTTTGTTATCCATTCCTCAGTTGATGGTTGATGGCCTTTTGCATTGTTTCCACGTTTTGGATACTTTGAATAATGCTGCTATGAACATTTGTGTTCAAGTTTTTGTGTGGATTTATATTTTCATTTCTCTTTGGTTTCTAACTAGGAGTGGAGTTGCTGGATCATATCATAATTCTATGGTAAATCATTATTTTCCACTGAGGCTATGCTACTTAACATCCCCACAAGCAATGTTTGAAGGTCCCAGTTTCTCCACTTATTTGTCCACATTTGTTATCTGTCTTTGTGATAGTAGCCATCCTAGTGGGTGTGAAGCAGCATTTTCTTATGGTTTTAATTTGCACTTTCCTGATAACTAATGATGTTGACGTTTTTTATGTTCTTATTGGCCATTTGTATAACTCTGAGGAAATGTCTTTTCAGATCTATTGCTCATTTAAAATTTTTTTTTGTCTTTTTATTATTGAGTTATAATAGTTTTTTATGCCTTTTAGCCGCAAGTCTCTTAGATGGATTACTTGCAAAAGTTATCTGCCATTTGTGGGACATTTTTTTCACTTTTTTGTTGGTGTTCTTTGAAGCACAAATGTTTTTTACTTTGACAGTGTCTAGTTTATCTGTATTTTATTTTGTTGCTTGTGCTTTTGGTTTTGTATCTAAGAAACTTGCCTAATCCAAGGTCATAAAGATTTTCACCTATATTTTCTTCCATGAATTTTATAGGTTTTGCTCTTACGTTTAGGTCTTGGATCTATCTTGAGTTGATTTTTCTACATGGTGTGATGTAGGGTTCTGTGCTAGTTTCTTAGCGCTGCCATAATGAATGGACACAAATGCAGCTTAAACCAGCAGAAATTTTTCCTCTTACAGTTCTGGAGGCTATAAATCCAAAGTCAAGGTGTTAGCACGGCCAGACTCCTTACAGAGGCCTGGGGGAGAATCTGGTCTGTACCTCTTTTAGCTTCTGGAGATTTCTGGCTTCCTTGGCTTTTGGCTACATCACTCCAACCTCTGTTTCCATCTTCACATTCTCTTCTGCCCTGTGTTTCACTTATAAGGATGAAATTTTATTATTTTTATTATTATTATTGAATAATATTATTGAAATTTTTATTGTTATTATTGAATAATAATCCAGGAGGATCTCCTCAAGACCCTTCAATTAAATCTAAATACAAAGACCCTTTTTTTCCATATAAGTTTATATTCAGGGGTTATGGGGATTAGAACATGAATATATCTTTTGGGGTCTGCCAGTCAGCCCATGGCTGGGTCAACTTCATCCTTTTGCATGTGGATATCCACCTGCAATAGCACCATTTGCTGAAAGATTATTCTTTCCACATTAAATGGTCTTGGCATTTTTGTTTAAAATAAATTGACCATAAATGCGAGGGTTTCTTTCTGACATTTCAGTTCTATTCCGCTGATCTATATGTGTTTCCTTCTGACAGGACAGCACAGTCTAGATAATGGTAGCTTCATAGTAAGTTTTGAAATAAGGAAGTGTCAATCTTCCAACTTTTTTCTAATTTTTCAAGATTGTTTTCACTATTCTGGATCCCTTGAATTTCCATATGAATTTTAAGATCAGCTTGTCAATTTATGAAAAGAAGTTAGCCAGCTGGGATTTTTTTTTTCCTTTTTTTAGAGAAGATGTGGATTTACACAATATCAGCTAGGATTTTGAAAGGAATTGCATTGAATCTGTAGACCAATTTGGGGAGTATTGTCATCTAAACAACATTAAATGTTCTGATCCATGACCATGAAGTATGTTTCCATTTGCTTATTTTAAGTTCTTTCAACAATAGTTTATAATTTTTCAAGTGCCACTTTTGCATTCCTAGTCTAAATTCCACTTGGTCAAGTGTAAGTTTTGCACTTCTCTTAAATTTATTCCTAGGCATTTTATTTGTTTTGATGCAATTGTAAATGGAATTGCTTTCTTAATTTCATTTAATTTGTGCATTGTAACTGTGTAGAAGTACAATTAATTTTCGCATATTGATCTTTCTTGATGGTGTCCTTTGAAAACTTGCTGAACTTGTTGAAATTTCTACTGTTTTTTGGTGAATTCCTTGGGATTTTCTATATTCGAGGTCATGACATCTGCAAACATATAATTTTCTTTATACATTCCATTCTGGATACTTTTTGTTTCATTTCCTTGCTTAATTGTCCTAGCTACAAACTCCAGCACAGTGTTGAATAGAAACCACAAGAGCAGATGTCCTTGTCTTGTTCCTAATATTAGGGGGAAAGTTTTCCATCTTTCATCATTAAGAATGATGTTAGCTGTAGTTTTTTCACAGATGCTCTTTTTTAGCTTGAGGAAGTCCCCTTGTATTCTACTTTTTTGACTACTTTTATCAAGAAGGGATGTTGAATTTAGTCAGATGCTTTTTTTTTTTTTTTTGCATCTATTGAGATGATTACACAGTTTTTGTCCTTTATTCTATTGATGTGATGCATTACATTACTTTTACTTTGGGATGTCAAGAAGCCACTTTTGCATTCCTAGTCTAAATCCCACTTGGTCATGGTATATAATCCTTTTTACATGTTTGTGGTGGTTTGGAGCTATGTACCCCAGAAGAACATGTTCTTAGGCTTAATCCAGTCCTGTGGATGTGAATCCACTGTAAATAGGACCTTTTGATGATGTTACTTCAGTTAAGGTGTGGCCAACCTAAATCAGGTTTTAATCCTATTACTGAAGTCCTTTATAAGTGGTATGAAATCCAGACACAGAAAGAAAGCCATAGGAAGCAAGAAGTTGAAATTCAGCAGAATCTGGAAGAGAGCAGATAGGCCAAGAGAGGCTGCATGTTTTTTGCCATGTGACAGAAGAGCCAAGTATCACTGGCAGCCAGTCCCAGAATTCCACAGTCTTTGGGAGGAAAGCATCGCCTTGCCGATACCTGGATTTGGACTTTCTCTTAGGCTCAAAATCATGAGTTAATAAATTCCCATTGTTTAATACAATTCATAGAATTGGTATTTGCTTAGGCAGCCAAGGAAACTAAAACAATATTGTAAGATTCAACTTGTTAGCATGTTGTTGACAATTTTTGTCTCTATACCCATAAGAGATATTAATCTGTAAATTTCTTTTCCTGTAATGTCTTTGGTTTGGGTATGAAGGAAATACTGTTTTCAAAGAATAAGTTGTGATGTTTTCTAGCTCTTCATTATTCAACGACTTTCATGAACTCCTCTAGTTCTACTCACAAACTAAATGTTAATGTCCTTCCTTATTCCTCTGCGGGATATAAATAACCTGAGTCTCCAAGAAACAAGATGAAACAATGTGTCCACCTTAGCATCAGTCACGATGTCTATGAGGACACTAGAGAAATGTGAGGAAGTGGAGATATAAATAGGCTTTTCGGTTTAACATTGAGAAATTGAGCTTCAGAAGCACTAGGAATCTGTGATAGACGTAATTCACATTTGTGAGAAATCTTCAGAGTCCCTTTTGGCCCTCTTATATATTTTTAGTTATTTATTATGGTAACATATATACCATAAAATTTGCCATTTTAATCATTTTAAAGTATACAATTCAGTGGCATTAATCACATTTACAATACTGTGTTTCCATCAACATCATCCATTACCAAAACTTTTTAATCACCCCAAACAGAAACCCTGTACCCATTATGCACTAAGTTCCCATTCTCCTCTCTCTTTGGACCCTGGTAACCTCTAAACTACTTTCCAACTCCATGAATTTGCTTACTCTAGATATTTCATATGAGTGGAATCATGCAATATTTGCCTTTTATGTTTGGCTTATTGCACTCAGCATAATGTCTTCAAGGTTCATCTATGTTGTAGTAGGTATCAGAGTTTGTTCCTTTTTTCAGCTGAATCATATTCTGCTGTATGGATATATCACACTGTGTTTATCCATTCGTCTGTTGATTGACACTTGAGTTATTATCACTTTTTGGCTATTGTGAATAATGCTGCTGAGCGTGCATTTATCTTTCGAGCCCCCGCTTTCAGCTCTTTGAGGTATATACCTAGGGCTGGAATTGCTAGCTCATATCATATTCTATGCTTAATTTTTTGAGGAACTGCTAAACTCTTTTGCAACAAAGTTGGACCATTTTACCTTTGCATGAGGACTCCAATTTCTTCATCACCTTGCCAATACTTGTTATATACTTGCAAATATTAAGAGATTTATTATAAGAATTGACTCATGTGACTATGGAGATTGAGAAGTCCAAATTCTGCACAGTATGCCACAAGTCGATAACTTGATGATGGTGAAGTTGAATTCTACAGGAGAAGCCTCAGGTTGGAAACTCCAATGAAGATGGTGTTGGATTTCTCAAGAGATGGTGGGCCACAGTAAAGATAGAAATTCTTCTTCGTGGCAGTTGAAGCTCTTAGTTCTTGCTTTAAGCCCTTCAACTAATTGGACTGCTGAAGGCAATTGCCTTTGCTGATTGTAGATAAAATCAGACTTAGATGCAATCAACTGACTAATGCTTTTAATCTGTTTATAAAATACCCTCACATAACAATCAGGCTAGTCCTTGCTTGATCAAATGTACACCATAACCTGACCAAGATAATGCATGAAATTAACTATTACAATTAACGTGTGACCTAGAAATCAGACTTCTCAGGGACATACTCCAAAGAATTGAAACAGGAGCTTGAACAGATATTTGCACATGAATGTTCATAGTCCCATTATTCATGATAACCAAAAGGTGGAAACAACTAAAGTGTCCATCAGGGGATGAATGGATAGTTAACATGGGCTTTATCTATACAGTGGAATATTATTCAGTCATAAAAAGGAATGAAATTCTGAAACATGCTACAATATGGATGAATCTTGAAGACATCATGTTGAATGAAATAAACTTGACATGAAAGGATAAATATTGTATGATCTCACTGATATGAAATAATTAGAAAATGCAAATTAATCCTTTTTTAAATTATAGATTTCCTATAGGATGGGGGAGGGGAGAGGGAATGGGGAATTAGTATTTAATGGATACAGAGTTTCTGGGATCACTGAAAAGTTTTTTAATGGATGGTGGTAGCACAACAATGGGAATGTAATTACTATCATTGAATTGTCGACTCATAAGGGGTTAAAATGCTGAAACACTCGCTAAGCAGATAGTTTTCTCTCTCAACAGAAAGAGAAAAAGGGAAAAAAACATATTATCATCCAGGAGCACAATTTCTCTTGTACTTATTTTGTGAAACACTGCTATAGGCATTTCACACATTCATTCAACAAATATTGAGCACCCCATTTCTAGCAGGCTCTCGGTGGGGCACTAGAAACACGACACTGATGGAAAGAGTCTGGACTCCTGTTTTTTCCCCACTTACTACATGCTGTGTTAGCTGGGGAGTCAGACATGATACAAATCGTCATCAAATACATCATTAAAAATTGCAATAGGTGCTATGAAGGAGAAATGTAGTTCCTGTGAGGGAATATAATTTAGATTTGAGGGGAGAAGTCAGGAAAACTTCTCTGAAGAAGTGACATTGAGGCTGAACCCTGAAAGATGGGTAGAACCCATCAAGGATAGAGTGGGGAGCAGCTCATACCAGGCAGGAAGAATAGTGTGTGTGCAGATTCCTCCCAGAGTCCAGAAATGGAGCAAAACTGCGTGGGTTGATACTATATATTAATATGGGAAGACTGATGGAAAAGCACATTTGGGGGAGAAAGATCCAGAATTTAATTTTTAACATGATTATCTTGAGCTTCCCATGAGGTCTTCAAGGGAAGCTATTAGTAGGTAATTGGATATATGAATTTGGAGTTCAGAAAATAGATTTAAGCTAAATATCTAAATTACAAATAAAGTAAGTATAATAAAAACTATAATTATAATTATAATAAAAATTATACTAACTAAAAAAATAATTACCACTGGTGTGTATGTAAGAAATTAATCACCAAAATTTGAGCTTATTCTAATCAGTGGGAAATATCTGTGTGTTCCTTAGTCTTATTTTCCTTAAAAAGAACAAAACTCATTCTGGTGATTAAGTTTCTTAAAGCCTTGAGAGCCCCAGCTGGCAGCCATAGGAGCTGTTCCAAAGCCAAAAAGAAAAAGTGTTTATGTCTACTTAAAAATGTAGTAATTGATGATGTAGGAAAACATTTTTCCTTTATTTGCTTCTTGATATGATGGCTTTGTGTGGAGAAAGGCAGGGGTTTGGGGTTGGCCTACAATACTACGGGAGAGGAAGTATGTGAGTTGACATGCCTGTGCTGTTTGAAGAGTGTTTAGATGTTCTGCTGATATACCATAAAGATTAGGATTGTATCTTACTGGTGATTAAATGTACAAATATAAAAATGGTTTTGCAGGAAGGAGAACAAATGAATAGCAACATTGCAAGATGTTGAAAATGGATGGTTTACAGAAAAAAGAATAATCAATGCCAGCTAAGTTCTATAGTCAATAGTAATGGTGTACTATGCTTCTGCCGAATGCAACAAAGGCATTATGCCAAAACTAAATATCAACAGGAGGGGCAAAGGAGAGAGAGGTGTGATTCTTTGTGGAAGAAAAGGTAATGTCTTCATATAGATAATGGTGGCGAAGGCATATCTATATACTTAGGTTGGTTTGTATGATGTGTGAATAAAACTGCTTAAAAATGAAGAGAGAGAAACAAGTGCTAGAGAAAATATGAAAAAAGAGATGTACCTACTCGCTGTTGGTAGGGAAATGGAGGGTGCCGCCCTCTGAAGCTAGGGGTGGGACTGCCATATGATCCTGCAACCCCGTTGCTCAATATATGCCTGGAGGAAGTGAGAATAGGGACATGAGTGGGCATTTGCACATGGTGTGTATGATGGCAGTGTTCTCGATTCACAATGGATGAATTGAGAGAATGGTACAATATCTGAGAGAAGGAAGGGAGAACTGTGGTGGATACATACAACGGACTATTGAGTGGCTGCAAGAAGGAATGAAGTTATGAGGCATGCAACTAGGTGAATGAACATTAAAGACTGTATGTTGAATGAAATGTCAAACAAAAAGACAAATATTATCATCCCTCACTCATATGGACTAACAGTAATATACAAACTTGGTGAATTGAAGTTGAGAGCATGGATTATCAGTTTGGAGGCTATTGTAAAGGGTCCTAGATTATAAACTCTTACAGCAGTCATATATATTCAGTAGCTCTTACTGTTATTTCTAAATTCTGAGATACTGAACTATTTGTATAGAACTTGTTTAGTCCTAGAAACTTTGGGTATTTATGTGATACCTGAGACTCAGAGTTAATATTCTGAAGCTATGAAAGTCAGCATTAACCAATATGGAACTGTTTAAAAAGTCGAAAAAGCGATCAGACTTTGACTAAAGATATGAATAAAGCTGATCTGGATAGGACTAAGGTAAATCAGAGTACGGGATAAAGGAAGAGATGTTTATTTGATGCAAAATTTATGTTTTGGGTAGCGCATTATGTAATTCAACTTGTATGGTCAGTTTGATTGAACACCATAAGTACAGGGAATCTTGTATATGGTGTGAGATCTTGTTGGTCTGTCCAGGTTAGTGTGAATCCTGATATATCCCAGAGTAATTTGGGCAATGAATGAAAGTGTATTTGCAAAGTCCCCTTGGGGGACTGGGGCAAAAGGAGGAAACATTCAACTTCTCCATTTAGAGAATTCCTGATATTCTCACGAGCAGTGGGGACAACCAAATCAATAGGCTTAGCCCTCAATCTTGGGGTTTGCCTTATGAAACATATTTCTTCAGAGGAGAAGCTAAGCCTACTTATAATTGTGCCTGAGAATCACCACCAGAGAACCTCTTGTGGCTCAGATGTGGCTTCTCTCTCTAAGCCAACTTGGCAGGTGAATTCACTGCCCTCCCCCCTACGTGGGACATGACTCCCAGGGGTGTAAATCTCCCTGGCAATGTGGAATGGAAGTCCTGGGATGAGCTGTGACCTGGCATCATGGGATTGAGAAAGACTTTGTGACCAAAATGAGGAAGAGAGAAATGAGACAAAATAAAGTTTCAGTGGCTGAGAGATTTCAGAGTCAAGAGATTATCCTGGAGGTTATTCTTATGCATTATGTAGATTTCCCTTTTAGTTTATGGTGTATTGAAGTGGCTGGAGGGAAGTATCTGAAACTATTGAGCTGTGTTCCAGTAGCCTTGATTCTTGAAGATGATTGTATAATGATATGACTTTTACAATGTGACTGTGTGATTGTGGAAACGTTGTCTGATGCTCCTTTTAGCCAGGGTATGGACAGATGAGTAAAAAAAATATGGATAAAATAAATAATAGGGTGGATAAGGGGTAAAATAAATTAAGTAGATTGAAATACTAGTGATCAATGAGGGGGGTAAGGGGTATGGAATATATAACTTTTTTCTTTTTATTTATTTTTCTAGAGTGACACACATGTTCTTAAAATGATCATGGTGATGAATGCACAGCTATGTGATGATATTGTGAGCCACTGATTGTACACCATGTAAGGGCTGTATGTGTATGAAAATTTCTCAACAAAAATATTTTTTAAAAATTGCATCTTACAACATGTAGAGAATTCTCAGTGTTACAATCCTGGAAAATGATGCCATCCACGAGGAGCTTCCGGACTATCAAAGGTTGGGGAGACGAGGGTTATTGTAGGGGTTTGTGCTAGATGAGTTTTCTGTTAACAAACCAATGGTGGGACTATTCTGGTTTTGGAGGAGATGGGAACGGATGGGGTGAGCAACATTGGAGATGAGATTGCTTTGTCTACATCCTTTGTCAAGTTATTTCATAATCATATTTGAGGCCTCTGCTCAAATTCAAGGAAACCTAACCTGATCACAACCAACCAGGTCAGACCCCTATCGTAAGCTCTCGTAGCCCTAATCCTACACTCACACCACATAGCACCAATCAGAATTAAATCATTAATTGGGGATTGGAGCAGTGAATTCGGTTCATTTTTTTTATAGCTGGTAAAATTTGTTTTTGTTTTTGTTTTTTTGCCGTTTCAGTTGCTTGCTTTCATAGCACCACGTTGGGGGGCAGGTAGCATGAAATATAACTTGATTTGTACTTCAATATCCCATTTGCCATGGTGGCAGAAGCCTTTTCAATTTGGCATCCCAAAGGGCTCTATAGTTCCAAGGGGTCAGAGGTGTCATGTGGTCTTTGGTGTGGTCTGTCCATGAAGCTGTCTGTGAAGACAACTGGTTCTCTCTGTTTCCTTAAGCTTCTAGGTTATGGGAAGACTAAGAAAAGCTGGTTGTCCTGCCACTAGCTCTTTCCTTTACTCTCATTGCCTTCTCTAGGCAAAGAACACAGACTCATTATTTCAAGGAGGAGAAAACAAGGAGCGTAAAGAAAATGGCTAGAGAAAAAATACTGGTAAATATTTTTTAAATAGTCACTCAAACACATTTACTCTGTCTTGGAATGTGTAGTTAAAGTTATGTGCGAGTAATAATATGTCGATTTTTACCAGCTATAAAAAAAATTAAGTTTAGTGTGAAAGCTTAACTCTCTTTAAAAGAAAAAAAAAACTAAAAAATAGTATCCAAACATGTATGTAATTGATTGCTTAATTTCTTTCCCTCAGCTAGAAAACAAGTTTTGTGAGATGGGATCTTGTCCATCTAATTCCCTGCTATATGTCCATCATCTAGAATAATGACTAGCATGTAGCAGTAGCTCTATAAATAGTTACAGAATGGACAAATAGATCTAAGAGTGGGATATGAGAGCACAGCATGCCTCAGGAAAGCAGTATTCTGTATAATGAATTGCTTAGGAAATACTGGCAGGGGGATCACATAATTTGCTACTGATAATATTCGGTTGCCATAGTGCTTGGGAGTTTGTGAACATACATCTTAATTAAATATAGAAAAAGAGGAAAAATATGTATAGCATCTTTATACACACATAGTTACATTCTTCATCACTTACTCCCTTTCAGAAAAGCCTTTAAAAAAAGAAATTCCTTATTACGTATTATTTATTGTATTTTCAGAAATTCACTCAGATTACTTACATTTTAGCCTATTAAGATTAGATCTAAAGTGAACATTTCAGCCTTTTAATTATAGAAAATAGATGAGACAAAGGATGTAGCGGAGAAGTGGAGAAGGAGAATTGTAAGGACCTACAAAAAAAGAAAAAGGATGATGCTAGGAAAGCAAGCAATTGAAACGGAAGATATTATTTATTAAAATTAGCAATGCATATGTCCTTTGAACCATCATGCTTTTGCCTGGGAATCTATTCCACAGAGATAAAACCACTAGTTCATAAAGCTTCATGCTTATCAATGCTATTGCAGCATTATTTGTTGTGGTAAAATGCTGGAAACAAAGCCCATGTTTGAATAATTTATGGCATACCAATGCCATGAATTATTACTCAGCCATTAAAAATAATGAATGAAACATACACCAATCGATTTGCAGAGATTTCCATGAGATATTGTTGAAAGGGAAAAGCAAGATGCAGAAAAATGTAGATAATATGGTCTCAGTTTTGTAATGGAGCAATGACACGTACACAAACATAATCACACACACCAAACCCCTCTGTACATAATTATTGTGTGAGCATGGACAAAAGCCTGGGAGAACCCATTCTTGCTTGCAACCTGGGTTATGTGGTGTGTGTCTTGGTTGGGGTATGTTTGGTGTTCGGTGGGAGGAGGCAGAAGAGGAAAGGAAGGTAGAAACCAAGCAGAAAAGAAAAGGGCTGCACCCAAATAATGAAAGCATGTATGATAGGATTCTACTCCGGCATTTATGAAATATTTATGAAATGTGTGCTGTAGGAAAAAAGGTTTAGGTCAAAATTATGCAGAAATAGTTAAGTACTTGCTTCCTCAGTCAAGGGGCTGCTCTTTAGCTTTGATTGCATCATCTGTGAAACTTTCATGTTAATGCCAAAGGGTGAGACAAGCTTTAAGCAATACTGACCTCCAAGTGACATCGAGTCTCTCCATCTGGGTGGCTTCCTTCTCTCCTCACTGCTCTGGGGCGAGGGCCTGCTGATAGGCATGTGGAGAGCCATATTACTTATTCAAAAAAATAGGAATGAAGGTGGTCGTGAGGATCTTACAAGAGCCTCCCAGAGGCAAAAACATATAGGAGAACTGAGTGGGAAGGAAGATGTAAGGGGAAAACTCCAGAGGTACTATCTTTTATTCACCTAGGCTCTAATATTGTGCTAGCTTGAAAGGATTATGGACCTTAGAAAAGCCGTGTTTTAATCCTGATCCATCTTGTGGAGGCAGCGCTTTCTTTTAATCCTTGTTCAGCACTGTAGGTTGGAAACTTGATTAGATTATCTCCACAAGAGATGTGGCCCACCCAGTTGTGGGTGGTAACTTTTGATGAGATGGTTTCTATCGAGATGTGTCTCCACCCATCGAAGGTGGGGTTGCTTACTGGAGCCCCTTTTAAAAGAGGGACCCATTTTGGAAAACTCTTTAGAGCCCAGAGAGCCCACAAAGCCAGAGACCTTTAGAGATAAAGAAGGAAAATGCCCTGGGGGAGCATCATGAAACAAGAAGCCTGGAGAGAAAGCTAGCAGAGAAAGCTAGCAGATATGACCATGTCCATCACATGCCTTTGTAAGACATTTTGTCAATGTCTTACAAAAATGACGTTTTGTAAGAATGTTGTTGGCCTTCTTGAACCAAAGTATCTTTCCCTGGATGCCTTAGATTGGACATTTCTATAGCCTTGCTTTAATTTGGACATTTTCATGGCATTAGAAGTGTAAACTTGCAACTTAATAAATTCCCCTTTTTAAAAGTCATTCATTTCTGGTATATCACATTCCAGCAGCTTGTAAACTAGAACAAATATTGATCCAGGAATCGGGAACCACATTAGTGACAGTAGCTTATTACATGATCTGTGGTATGTGATATAAGGTGTGTCATAGAGAAGAGGCCGAAAAGCATCACACGGTGGTGGTTCAAAGCTTGGGACGTGGAGTCAAGTAGTTCTGTAGTAGTGCTTTGCTGGATACAGGCTAGGTTGCCTTGATAAGAGACCCAACTCAGTAGCTTAAACAAGAATGTCGTTTCTCAGCTTTCTTGACCACAAGGGTGAAGAAAGAAATGAGACAAAGTTTCAGTGGCTGAGAGATTTCAGAGTCAAGAGGTTCTCCTGGAAGTTATGGTTCTTATGCATTATATAGATATCCTTTTTTAGTTTATGTTGTATTGGAGTGACTGGATGGAAGCACCTGAAACAGTTGAACTGTGTTCCAGTAACCTTGATTCCTAAAGACTATTGTATAACTATATAGTTTTTACAATGTGACTGTGATTGTGAAAACTTTGTGTCTGATGCTCCTTTTATCCAGGGTACAGACAGATGAGAAAAAAAAAAAGGACAAAATAGGGGGGAATAAATAATAGGGGGAATAAAATGTAAAACAAATTGGGTAGATTGAAATACCAGTAGTCAATGGGAAGGAGGGTAAGGGGGTTGGGATATATGAGTTTTTTCTCTTTTCTTTTTATTTCTTGTAATGGAGTGATGCAAATGTTCTAAAAATGATCATGGTGATGAATGCCAGCTATGTGATGATACTGTGAGCCACTGATTGTGTACCATGTATGGACTGTATGTGTGTGAAGATTTGTCGATAAAAACATCTTCTTTTAAATGTCCTTTCTCAAGTAATAATCCAGATAGTCAGTCCAGGGTTGGCATGTTGGGCTGATGATATTGGAGAGCCAGGCTCCTTTCATCCACTGCTCCACCACCCTTCATACCTGCAAGGGTGAAGATGGTTTGCTGTAACACTTGTCTTCCAGGCATCTGGGGATGCTCCTGTCCTTCTAAGGACTACACTCAGAAGTTACACATGTTCCATTGGCCAGGGTCATGGGCTGAATAGTGTCCCCTCAAAATAAACGCTGAAGTCCTAATCCCCGGTAGTTGTGAATGTGACCTCATTTGGAAATTGGGTCTTTGCAGATGTGATCAGTGAAGATGAGGTCATACATGAGTAGGGCAGGCCCTAATCCAAGATGACTGGTGCCCTTATAAGAAGAGGAAGGACAAACAGAGACAGATGCAGAGAGAAGACAGTTATGCCAAGACAGATGGAGTTGTTCAGTCATAAGCCAAGGAATACCAAGGAAGCTGGGAAGAGCCCGGGAAGGGTTCCCTCCTAGAGCTTTTGGAGGAAGTGCAACTCTGCCAACACCTTGAGTTTGGACTCCTAGACTCCAAATCTCTAAGAGAATAAATTTCTGTGGTTGTAAGTATCCCTGGTTTGTGGTAACTTGTTATGACAGCCCTGGGAAACTAAAATAGTATGCTTTTGTCATATGGCTGCACCTTATTGTAAGGGAGGTGTGATGGTTTGAGTCTGTTATGAACCTCTGGTGGGTGGGACCTTGTCATTAGGTCATTTCAATTGAGAGTGACCCACCTCATTCAAGGTGGAGTCCTTTATAAGAGAGTAAAAGGCAACAAAAATCCCCCCAAGAAGCTGAGAGAGGACGCCACTAAAGCCAGAAGCTGGAAGCAATGAAATCCAGGGCAGAAGGACCAGCAGACACTGGCCATGTGCATTCCCATGTGACTGAGGAATCCCAGATTGCTAATAGCCTTTCTTCAGAGAAGGTATCATCCTATTGATGCTGTAATTTGGGCATTTTTCATGGCCCCAGAACTGTAAATTTGTAAGCTATTTAATCTCCATTGTGAAAGCTGGTCTATTTCTGGCATACTTCCTCAGCTTTTGCAGACCAAAACAGGGGGCTGAGAAGTGTGGTCTTTGGGTGGTATTTGTCCAGATGAAACATCTATTACCATATGAGAACAGGAGAGAGATAAGTGACCCCCAAATCACACAACTGTTTTAATATAAACTATGATAAAACCTACAAAAGAATGAAAGCATATAACTGGGTCCCCTGATCTATTCTAGTGGGTCATGGAATTGACTTTTTCCTGAGGAAATGATTTAGCAGAGATATGAAGGAATTAACTTGATGAAGCAAGGAAGAGAGCTTTAGAAGGAGGGAACAGCACATACGAAGGCCTCCAAATGTGAGGAATTGAAAATAAGCTTAATGTAAGTAAATACATAAATCAGTTCTCTCCCAAGGACCTGATGCTGGCTAGTGAAATGTATTCCGAGATGTGCCAGAGCTCTAAAAGATGCCATTTATTCTCTGTGGCTTGGAAATACCCCATTGTTGTTTGTCTCACACCCCAGAGAAAGCTGACATTGGTTTGGGAAGTTCTAATTATTCTTTACATGAGGTCTGGGTAGGTGAGTCAAGCCTTTGTGTATATTGCTGTAGAGGAATTTGACAAAAATGTGTGCCTCGTTTGTGTTATTTGCGATTTTAAGTGACATTAGGAAATAGTTCTATAATTTTTGTCTACAATATATTGAAATGTTGCGAAGCTGAAAACCATCTGACTTTTTGCACTAAAGGAACACACTGGCGAGTGGGTAATGAATCCACCTGGCACGCGGGAGGTGAAAGCAATAGTAATTGTTGACTCATGGAGACCCATTTCTGTACACATGAAAATCAGTTTAATTATTTTAGAGCTGCACCTCCCATTAAAGCCCTGTTAATGACAGTCATAGTAAACTTGAGGTCCTGGAATTTGAGAGAGCTCAGTATAAAAAATTCATGAGATCTTTCTGCACTGCTTACTCTATTTTTTCTTATTGCAATGGGGTAATCGGGTTTTAAATTTTAATATGCTTCTCTCCTTTGCTTTCCAAAGGACACAATTTTCATCCTATTTGGCTCTAGACATTTATCTGATGTGGGGGAGATGACGATCTCTGATGTTGGGGAAGCAGAAAGAAAGCCTGGATAATTTCTAATAGTTGGCATTCAAAGCCAGGACCAGGCAGCTTGGCTGTTATCTTGAATGAGGATTTTGCCTTTGAGCATCTTTAACACACCCACAGAACCAGGCCTGTACAGAGAAGTGTAGTCAGTGCAGTAGAAAAAAGATATCCTTAAGTAGGGTTGCCAGATAAAATACAGGACCCTCAGCTAAATTTGAGTTTCATAGTGTGGTAGTCAGATTCAGTTGTCAACTTGACCAGGTGAAGGCACCTAGTTCTGTTGCTGTGGACATGAGCCAATGGTATGTGAACCTCATCTATCGCTAATTACATCTGCAGTCGGCTAGGAGACATGCCTGCTGAAATGAATGATGTTTGACTTAATTGGCTGGTGCTTAAATGAGAGAGCTCAACTTAGCACAACCAGGCAGCTCAGCATACCTCATCTCAGCCCTGGCAGCTCAGCCCAGGCCTTTGGAGATGCAGAAAGAAATCACCCCAGGGAAAGTTGTTGGAACCCAGAGACCTGGAGAGAAGGCCAACAGAGACCATCCTGTGCCTTCCTGCATAAGAAAGAACCTCAGTTGAAAGTTAGCTGCCTTTCCTCTGAAGAACTAATGAAATAAATCCCCTTTTATTAAAAGCCAATCCATCTCTGGTGTGCTGCATTCTGGCAGCTAGCAAACTAGAACACATATGAACAATGAATAATTTTTTAGGATAAGCATGTTCCAAATATTGCATAAGATATACTAAAAAAGTGTGTTGATTATCCAAAATTCAAATTGAACTGGGTATACTGTATTTTTATTTGCAAAACCTGGCAACCCTACCTCTGAGGACTAGGACAGCAAGGGAAATCCTACGATATAGTAGGAAAATGCACAGTGAAGGAAGTATACAGGCTGTCAGTCATTCTGGCTGTTTCATCTTTGAACCCCTTTCCTATATTTTGGCGATATCCCACTTTCTGAAACAGAGCCTGCTTCCAATATAAACTCAGAGAGTTCCAGGTATTTGCTGTTTTAGCCTCCCTTACAACAAAGATGAGGGCACATGTATGCCTGTCAGACACCTCGATATGGCTTTGACTAGGTGTTTTTTGGAGAAACAGGGAGAGTGCAGAACCCATTCTGGTGATGGTGACACCAATAGCAGCGGCAGCACCCAGTGTCCAGTGTTGCGGCCGTGATGGAACCTCTGGGATCCAATGCCCTGTAGCAACAGTAATGGTTCTGAGACCTTATTTGGGGCACTGGTTCTGGCTGAAGAGCCTCTGAGCCTGGTTCTGGCCCTCCCAGGGACTCTGCAAGCTATCCACTATCCCTCTGATGAATTCTTTTTCTCCTTAACTCCATTGGAGTTGGCTCTGCTCCATGCACTTAAAGACACTGAGTGATCAGTAAAATAAAAGCCATTTCAGATCTGAGGAATTGTGGAGAGAACAAGAGGAGAGAAGGAGAGAAGGACAGGGTGGGCAGAAACGGGCCTGAGGAGGGGGTGACTTACAGGCAGAAACGGATCTGAGAATGGTAGCTTTCCTGGAGGAGGTCCTGACCCAATCTACACTCTTAGACCATGCCGGGTATTTGCAACCAGTTGTGATGGCCTGACTGGGCTCTTAAGAACCAGCTTCCATCCTGATCGCATGGCACTTGTGCCCCATTGGCTTTCAAATATTTCCAATCACTCCTGTGTGCAACCATTTCATCTTGGTTGGGTGATGGGCTTCTCTGAGGTTTGGATTGGCCAAAGCCTCCCTTGACTGTCATGAGGTATAGAACAAATTGAGAGTTTAGTTGAGGAGTTTACCATGGGGTAAACAGGGAGTAGTGCTATAGTTCTGTAGCAAAAACCTGTGCAGGGCAGAGCTGCCACGCCAGGGTTGATGGGGAGGAGTCGACAGAACTCAGAGCAATCTATGGCATGTAGGGGCCAATGAGGTCCAGGGAGTCCCACTGGGTGGGGGCATGCTGGGTTAGAGCAGGGTAGCCGTGGGCTTTCAGCCTCAAATGCCAGAACAGCAGGCAGCACCTGGGAAAAGATATGGTGTCCCAGGTTCTTGAAGGGCCAACCCTTCCTACTTAGCAGGAGAAAGAGAAGCAAGGGGCATGGTGGGCTATCTGAGAGACACGATTTTACCTAAATAGATTATCAGATTAATTATTAGATATTTAGTTGGGTCTGCTCCTGGCAAAAGTGTGAGGGAGGGGCTGGGAAGGAAGGCTGAAGTAGTGACAGACTAATCTCAAACATCATTTTTTACTCTGCACATCTGAGGAATGATGTGAGCTGAATATTGTGTCTTTGCAATGCTTCCCCATTTCCCCACACATATATTCTGCTCCAGCTACCCAGGACCACTTGTCACTCTTCCAAAGCAGGCACATGAGACCACTCGGGCTGGGGCACTCCATATTCTCAAACAGAACTCCAAGCAGTAGCTCACTCCCTGCTCTAGACCTAGAGAAAATCAATGGTTTCTAAGGAGCCTCAGCTCAACTCCATGTACTTCTGTTCATTCTATTCCCTTGGTGTGGAACTCTGCCTTCTCCAGTTAAAAACAGAACAACAACAAAACAACAACCATTAGTCCTTCAGGAACCTAGGAAAGGAAATTTGGGGCACTTTCCCCATGACTTTTGCATTTGATGGTTTGTTTTGTGGGGCATAAGTGTACCCCCGCTCCTGATACAGGTCCCGGCCAAGAGCTGGGGCCTAACAAATGTCAGCTGAACAAATTGAAGGACTGCTTTTCTTTGTCTTCCTCTGCATACCTGCCACAATCTCATATCTAAATGAACTTGACTTATGTTCATCTTTGATCTGTTTAGATCTGGTAAACCCTGGTAGGAGTTCATTCCTATCCACTCTTTATAGCATTTGGTACAATAGCCTGCCCATAATATGGCAGTTGATTTGATTGGATGTCTTGATTTCATGCCAGAGTTTAAAGAGTCCTTAGAAGTCATCTAGAATCACCTATCATGTGGTGTGTGAACCAGTGAGGTCTCTAGGCTGATGGGTTGGTCACCCATGTGGGTCTCTATATTAGCACATCCATCTGGCACTAAGCTATCATGTGGCCATTCTCATTGTTTAGTTTCCAACAGCACTTGGTTAGTGCTTTCTGATGTAGATAGTGGTGATGTTGATGGAAAGTACCAGATGCTAAGGCAGTTTCCCTGTTATTCTCTTGATGATGATTTTAACAGCTAATATTTAGTAAATGTTTACTCTGGTCAAGGCATTTTGCTGGACACTGCAGGAATATAAGGATAAAAAGGCATGGCTCTTGCCTCTTAAGGAACTTAGCATCTAGTAAAGGAGATAGACCAGTCAATTACAGTACCTTAATATAATTGTTGAATTGAAATATGTAGGAAGCACAGGAAAGCCAGGCCTGTGAGGGGATGTGAAGCAGATGGTTGATTGCAAAGAAGAAATAGAGCCCCTGGATGAGGTACAGGCTCGGTGAGCAAACTGGGGAAGCAGCTCCAAAAATAAGGAATGGGACATACCAAATGGGAACATTTGTGAGAAATGATTGGGGCCATTACAACTCGTTCAGTTTTGTAGCCACAGAGCAGGAAAGGCAGTGGTTAGGGAGGTGGAGGGGCATCTGAGGCTGTAGAGGGAGGCAGGAGTTGGATCATGCAGGTCTTTGTTGTGCAAAGGGAATTTGTTTTCATTATGCTGGCTCTGGGGAGTTTTGAGAATTTGAGCAATAGCTTGATGTGCATATTAGAAAGACCTTGCTGCTGTTATTGCAATTAACAGGGTGTTCTAGTTTGCTAGCTGCCGGAATGCAACACACCAGAGATGGATCGGCTTTAATAAAAGGGGATTTATTTTGTTAGTTCTTCAGAGGAAAGGCAGTTAACTTTCCACTGAGATTCTTTCTTACGTGGGAAGGCACAGGATGATCTCAGCTGGCCTTCTCTCCAGGCCTCTGGGTTCCAACAACTTTCCCTGGGGTGATTTCTTTCTGCATCTCCAAAGGCCTGGGCTGAGCTGCCGGGGCTGAGATGAGGTATGCTGAGCTGCCTGGTTGTGCTAAGTTGAGCTCTCTCATTTAAGCACCAGCCAATTAAGTCAAACATCATTCATTGCAGCAGGCACGTCTCCTAGCCGACTGCAGATGTAATTAGCAATAGATGAGGTTCACATACCATTGGCTCATGTCCACAGCAACAGAACTAGGTGCCTTCACCTGGCCAAGTTGACAACTGAATCTAACTACCACACAGGGATTGAGGCTTAAGGTAGAGGGAGACTGGTGAGGAGCTAATTTTAGTATTTTAGGAAAGGGAGGTTGAGGGACCCAACTAAGGGAGTGTTGAAGGGGAACCGGATAGAGGGAACAGAAAGAACTATTTAAGATGTGGGAGTCCATGGACATGCGGTGAGAGGAAAGACTGGAGGATGTCTTAAGGTTTTGTGACTTGGGCTTCTCGGTGGATAGTGCTGATGAGTTGAGGAGGAGGAGGAGATGAGTGGCAGCTTTTTAAATATACTGTTCTGGAGCTCAGAAGAGAGGTCTGGCTAAAGATACTGACACGATATTGACAAACTTCAGCCAATCAGTGGTAGTAGAGGAGGTTGCTCAGAGAGAGGTTGCACTAGTTTCCTGGGCTGCTGTTACAAAGCTTAAAATGAGCAATGTATCCTCTCCCAGTTCTGGGGGCTGGATATCCAAAGTCATGGAGTTGGCAGGTCCATGTGCCCCCTGATGGCTCTCGGGGAGGACCCTTCCTTGCCTCTCCTAGCTTCTGGCAGTCCTGGCAACCTTGGGTGTACCCTGGCTTGTAGCTGCATCACTCTAATCTCTGCCTGTGACTTCACGTGGCCTTCCCTTCTTTCTGTCTTGGTGTGAGCTCTCTTTTTCTTATAAGACACCAATGTTTGAATTTTGGACCTATCAAAATCCAATATAACCTCATCTTAACTAATTACATCTGCAAAGACCTCACCTCACTATAGAGAAGAAACAGGTGTAGGACTCTCAGGGACACCCAAATGTAAGGAACAGGAATTAAGGGAGGAGCAAGTGAAGGAGACAGGAGGAAAGACCAGAGAGAGAAAGAACAGGAGAAGATCACACCAAAGGAGGGGAACGTTTTAAAGGCAAGAGAGTGAGCCGCAGGTAAAGCAGGCAGGTAAAGCATGCCCAGGTGTTTCAAAAGGTCAATTATTATTATTTGTTTTGTTTTGTTTTTACTGCTACAACAATATAATATTGTCACTGTCCTAGTAATGCTTTTGTCTCATGGTGGTTACATTTTTTTGGACATTTTTTTTGTTGTGGAATATAACATATATATATATAGAAAAAAGCAATACATTTCAAAGTACATTTTAACAAGTAGTTATAGAACAGATCTCAGAATTCAGTATGGATTACAATTCTACAATTTCAGGTTTTTCCTTCTAGCTGATCCAAGACACTAGCGAGACTAGAAAGAAATATCAATATGATTCAGTAGTCATACTCATTTGTTCAACCCTAACTTCTCTGTTACAACTCCTCCATTGATCCTTTTCCCAATCTTTAAGGATGTTTGGGTTATGCCCATTCTAACTTTTTCATGTTGGAAAGGGTGTCGACAGTAAGGGATAGGAGGATGTAACTGGCTGATGTTCTTGGAGACACTGGCACCTGTGGGTTTCAAGATTTATCTGGTCTAGGAACCATCTGAAGACTTAAGGTTTTTAAAAAGTAAACACTGCATGCAACTTTTGTAGGATCAGAGCCATAGGTGTTCTTTAGGGTTTACAGGAATGATGTTGATTAGGGGTTGGCAAAATGTGGCAATTAGCAATATCTAGCTAAAGCTTGCATAAGAGTAGTCTCCAGAATAGCCTCTCAATTCTATTTGAGCTCTCTTAGCCACTGATACTTTGTTACAATTCTTTTCATCAGGAAGGCATTGTCAATCCCATATGCCAGTGCCAGGCTCATACCTGGGAGTGCTGTCCCACGTTGCCAGGGAGACTTAACAACCTAGACTTCATGTCCCTCGTAGAGGAGAGGGTAATGACTTTACTTGCAGAATTGCGCTTAGAGAGAGAGGCCACAACTGAGCAACAAAACAGGTCCTCTAGAAGTAACTCTTAGGCATAATTATAGGTAAGCTTAGCTTCTGTACTATAGAAACAAGCTTTACAAGAGCAAGCATCAAGATCAGGGGCTTGACTTATTAACTTGGGAGTTCCTAATGTTTAAGAGCCTATCAGGGGTTTCCCAGGTGGGAAACTTTAATAGTTCTGTATTTTTTCTTCAGTCCTTCGAGGGACTTTCCCAACACTTTTTTAAAAAAAGTATTTTATTACTAAAACAACATTCAAGCACATAAGCATTCTTAACATAAAAACATTCCATACATGGTATACAATCAGTAGCTCACCGTGTCATCACATAGTTCTGCATTTATCACCATGATCTTTTTTTTTTAACATTTACCTCATTCCAGAAAAAGAAATAGAAAAGAAAAAAGAAAAAATTCATGCATATCATACCCTTCACCCCTCCCTCTCATTGATCATAGTATTTCCATCTACTCAATTGATTTTAACCTTTGTTCCCCCTATTTATTTATTTTTTATCCATATTTTTTACTCATCTGTCCATACCCTAGTTAAGATGAGCATCAGACACAAGGTTTTCACAATCACATAGTCACATGATAAAAGCTATATCACTGTACAATCATCTTCAAGAAATAAACTTTGCCAATACTTTTAAATGATAGGCCCAACATACTCTGATGTATCCAGGTGTTACATTAAGCTATACAGAATTAGAAACCCTTGCTCCCATTTGGGGCTCTATGTGTTTGGGTTGCTTAAATGATCTATCCAGACAAGCTGCGTTAGATTGTGTGCTACAGAAAATTTAGGTCTGGGACAAAATAAAGCTCTCTTCCTTTGTCTCATACAGTAGGTGAAGTTCTAAAATACAGACACTGTCATCATTTACTCTGTATTCTGATTTATTTTAGTCCTGACCTGATCAGCCTCATTCTTATCTCTAATTGAAGTTTGAACTCTTCTTTGGTTTCTTTAACAGTTGCTGTATGTAGCAATGCTGACATTAAAGAGTTGAAGAACTGCAATTCTGAGTCTTAGGTGTCACCACGTACCCAAAGTTCCGGGAAAATACCAGGTTATACATGTATAACACAGGCTCTCAGAATCTAGAAATAACACTTAAAGCTCAGGAATAAATGTGACTGTTACACGAACTTACAATCTAGGTCCAATTTTCTTATGAGTATTCTCTAAAAGAGACCATACAATATTTGTCATTTTATTCCTGGCTTATTTTGTACAACATAATGTCCTCAGTGCTTATCCACCTCGTTGCCCGCCTTACAACTTTGCTCCTTTCTGTAGCAGCACAATATTCCATCATATGTATACACCACAGTTTGCCTTTCTGCTTCTCAGTCATTGTAGAAAAAGTTGAATTATTTTACTAACTTTGGGGGTCCGTGGTAAGAGCAACTACAGTGAAATGGTGAGTCAGAAAGCCAGACTCCAAGCGTTGAAGAGCCAATGAAATTCTCTCCAGGAGCCCGGCTGTGCAAAGCAGAGCGAGGGTGACAACCAGAGAGAGAAGCTCAGAGTCGAAGGGATTTTGTGCTGAGACTTGGGCATGCTTATGTGCTGAGAGGAAGGTACCAGGGAGAGGAAGAGACAAGTTCAGGAAGAAATAGGGGAGAATTGAGAGAGCAAGAAACACCAAGTAAGGTGGGAGAAATTGGAACAAGGCTGAGTGAAGCTTTCCTCTGGAACACAGGACGGCGGTGGGGAGAGGCGCTGTGAAGACGTGTGCTTGGAGTAGTGGGGGTTTGACAGGAGACATTTCAGGAAGTTCATATCCATCAGAGGCTTATTCACAGTGAGCTCGGAAACTGTCATTTCAGAAAGAGTGGCGATTGAACAGCGGTTGTCTGGGCAGACTCCGGAGGCAAAGTCTCTTTCTGCCAATTGCTAGCTTGACCTTTGGGAAGTTGACACAACCACTGTGTGCCCTTAGTTTCCTCATCCTTATAATGCGGATGATGTGATTCTCCATAGATTGTGGTAAGAATTATGTGAGTTAAAGTTAAAATGTGTAACATGCTGAGAATGGGGCCTGGTGTATAATAAGCACCGTATAACTGTTATCATCATAGTCTCTGGCGTCATTCTCTGCTGAGACAGAGGGTTTCAGGTGCATGCTTGGAGGCTGTGAAGGTTTTGACCAGCTATTGAGTAAACTGGGAGGAGCTAAGAACATGAAAGAAGGTTGCCAAGCAATACTGGGGGTACAGATGAGATCCCAAGATAAAACTCCTTAGCAGTGTGTCTTCACAGTTGTTTGAAGTTCTCACTGTAAAACATAGAGGGATGGGTTTTATTTCCCTTTATATAAATGAGGAAACTTCAGGTCCAGCGAGTTGCCTAGGCTCACGCCGCTCATACTGTAAGAGACAAAGGAAGAGAGCTTTATTTTGTCCCAAACCTACATTTTCCGCAGCACACGATCTAACTCAACCTGTCTGGACAGCTCATTTAAGCAACCCAAACACCTGGAGCCCAAAATGGGAACAAGCGCTTCTAATCCTGTATAGCTTAATGTAATACCTGGATCCATCAGGTACACAATTTGACTCCAGCGCCCTGCCTTTTAACCACACTGGTGTAAAAAACCACACGAGGCAGCATCCAAACCAGACTGTCATCAGAGACTCTGAAGCCGCAGCTGCAGAGTTGAGGAGAGGCAGGGCTATAATGCACACAGGGAAAGAGGAAAAGAAAAGGGATAAACAGAGAGCCTGTCTTTGCCAGGCCCTTCCTGTGACATCAGAATAGCAAAAGTTGTCTTCAAATCGAAACAAACAAAAAAGAAACAGCAACAACAACAAACTAGTTCTGGTCTCAGTTATTGGAGGCACAAACCTGACCCCTGATGGATTCTGGTAGAGAACCACGTGGATTCATGGACCCTCTTTTCCAGAACTTGCCTTAGCATGAAAAGTGGATGGGACAGGTAAGGTCTCTTTTTAATCTTTGTAGCCCAGCCTCCAGCAGAGCACCTCGTGCAGCACTGGTGCTTTCCACGTGTTTGCTGAATGACTAAGTGATGACTCTGAAGGCGCTGTAGGGAGCCAAGGGACAAAGATTTGGGGGATCCCTTACAGAGGACTGATGCTGATTACTATTATGCTAATACTAATATTGATTTACAGTTTAAAGTATTGGTGGACCTGGAAATCACGTAAACATCTTTAAAACGCTCACCTCAACAATGTCTGTCATTCGGCCCTGTGAATTAGGGTTAACTCTCCTTCTAATAGCCAGCGCCTCCCCATCTTCTAGGTGTTAATGGTTTAAATGGGTCTCCATGGTTACAGTCATGTTCTGGTTTCCATGGTTTCATTTCCAGTCCCTCACAGGGGTTAGAAACATATTTGAAATTTCAAAGGATTTTTTGGTCTCATTTCACTCCTGCCTACACGGAAATCTAGGGTGCAAAGGTCTGGGATGAAAGTTTCAGTGACCTCTAGGAAAGAAAAGGGAGAAAGGGGAATATATTTGTGACAGTTGTCATTTAATCCCGGAGGAGGAAGAGAGGACTCAATGGGGGAAATACTGCGGTGGTGGAATGAGATCCCAATATAGGAGCCTGAGTAACGATAAGAGGAGGCAACACGGGGTGAGGGAATAATATGCTATTGTTTGGGCGACTGGCTCCCCAGAGTGGTTGTGGGACGTGCCCGGAGGTAGAGGAGGACTCCTGTAGGCGTGTCCCTTAAACGTGAAAATCCACCCTGTAACCATATCAGTGCCTCCTTGTATTAATTTCCCACGCAGTCCTCATTTCATATCATCTGCTTTGGCCAGTTTGGGCTCCATCAGGCACCTTCTGTCACCGAGCGCCAGCCCAGGTCCGAAGAGTTTCTCTGCAGAGCGAACCCATGTGGAACTCTAGCCCCTCCTTGTGGAAGCACCAACATTTCCAGCTCTTCCTCCACCTTCCAGAAAAACGTTACCTTCTACTGTTAGTAATTAAGAAGTGAAAATAGTCTCTCTCCATTTTTTAATGTATTGGTCCATTCAAATTTTACTGAGTCTCTATTATATTTCAGCTAGACCCTACGGATAATACTAATAAATAAAAAAAAGATAGGATATTGTCCCCATAGAACTCATCTAAATGTGGGGATGGGGCCAAGACAAGTTAAGAACTCAGAAAACTAGAGAGAGCTAATTGGAGAATGACAGAGTGAGTGTCGGACTGGTGCGGTGATTAGATGAAGCCATCTCTGAGCTGGATGTTCAAGGATTCTGTCCCTCATGTTTATAAGGTGAAATAGTGACAATATTTCATCCATAAGGGAATTCTAGGTTATCAAAATAAACCAGACTATGCAATGTAGTAACACTCCCTCTTTACCTGAGTTCATTTGCTTGCTACCTTCAGAATAACTCTGTAATCATAAGCAAGTACAAAGAATTAGCGCCAATGAAAAGCCTGAGAAATTGCCAATGTTAGACTTAAATGCAGCATAGGACTGCTGGTTGGCATTTACGGGCAGGGTTACAGAACTGACAGGCATCTATTCCTGGAAGCACGAGGCAGTTCCCTGGGTAGGGGAAGGGTATGAGTGAACTGGAGTGGGGGCACCAGTAGAGGCTGGGAAGGAGCAAAATCACCCTCCCTCCTTCCCACACCCACCCTCGCAGGGAGAGCTGGTTAGAAGTGCTGTCACTTTATCCTGAAGGCTGTGGAATCATTGGAAGATTTTAAGTAAGGAGAATAACATGGTCAAATTTGCCTTTCTCAAAAAAGGGTCTTTTAAAATAGCAGTAAGTCCATAACCCAGTTCAAAAATGACTCCCGGGCTCTGGGTGGGTTAACTTCGCTGCTGGTGGTGCCCATTACAGAATTTACTGGTTGTAGAGATATGCTTTGCATATTTCAAATGAAAGCAAACAGTGAATTCTCTTTTGGTCATGTGTTTGAAATGCCTGTGAAACATGCAAGGGGAGGTGGCCAGTAAAAGCATGGGGTTTGGAATTTAAGAGAGTGGTCTTAGAGGTTTAACTTTGAGGGTTATCAGTATGGAGAAGAAAAGCAAAGGCACAGGAGAGTGAGAAGCACGAGAAGGTGAATCTGAGGAAGGTCTGTGTTTAAGGTGCACACGCCATGAAGGTCCACCACGGACCTAGGCAGCCCAGCAGTGGACGTGTGGGATGCGCTGCTCGACGCCGCGCCTTCTTCTAGAACCCCCCACCCGCCGTCCACGTGTTTATTGAAGGAACTGCCAAGATGCTTTTCCTTTTAGTGTGATTTTATTGAGGTATATTCACATCTGATACAATCCATCCAAAGTGTACACTCAGTGGCTCACAGTATTATCACATAGTTGTGCATTCATCGCCACAATCAATTTTAGAACATTTTCATTACTGCAGGAAGAAGAAGAAGAAAAAAAAGATAGAAAGAAAGAAGAGAGAAAAAACCCCAAACATCCTATACCCCTTATCCTCCTCATCATCACTGATCCCTAGTTGGTGTGGTATAATTGTTACTGCTGATAAAAGAATATTAAGATATTACTGTAAGGGTGGCCACGGTGGCTCCGTGGCAGAGTTCTTGCCTGCCATGCCAGGGACCTGGGTTCAATTCCCGGTGCCTGCCCATGTAATTAAAAAAATAATAATAATAAAGATATTACTGTTAACTATAGTCCATAGTTTGCAATAAGTGTGTTTTTTCCATATACCAATCTATGATTAATTCCTTGCAATAGTTTCATATATTTGTTCTAGTTCATTGAGGAAATTTTTTATATTTATACTGTTAATCAGTCATTATCCACCATAAGATTTACTGTTATGTGTTCCTATGTTTTAATGGCTTTCCTTCTGGTGACATACATGACTCTAAGCTTCCCTTTTCCATCACATGCACACACAAGTCAGCACTGTTACTTATTCTCACAATAATGTGCTACCATCACCTCTGCCCACTTCCTCTTACCCTAGTTAAAAATTGTGCAAGTCTTAAGCAACCACTCCCCATTCTCTAGCCTCATTGAATCTCTTAGTAACCTATTTTCTAGAGTCTATGTCCATGAGTTTGCACGGTATAATTAATTGTCGGGATATTTTGCGAGGATGCCTTGCCCCAACCCAGACTGAGCACCTAAAACTGACCAGAGCACTAGTGCCTCCTCCATTGCAGCCGCTGTCCATCAATCTAGGGGTGAGCACCTGACCCAAGCCAAGCCAGAGTCCTCCTGGGAATTTTAATCCTGGAAGTAAAAAAAAGAGCCAGACTTATTGAAGGGCCTGAAGCTACCAGATGTTACAGCTCAAAGTTGTTAATGGGCACGGAAAAGGCCCATCTGCAGAGACTGAGGTTGCTGACAGCCAAGCTCAGATTGGGGCAGGAGCAGAACGGGAGGAGTCCCGAGGGCCTGAGACCCAGATTCCAGTGATTCCTGAAGCCTCTAAAATGACCCAGTGTTTTCTCCAACATTATTTCTGTCATAGGCTAGCAAGAATATTAGCTAATGATATAGAGATTTGGACTAGGCAGACCTGTAGGGGACAAAGCTAGAGAGTGAGGCATGGAAGCCAGAGGATAAAAGAGTTTCAAGAAGGAAATGATCAATCCAAAAATGTTGCAAAGACATTGTGTCAGATTATTGGATTTTGCCCCAAAAAGGGCCACCAAAAACCTTAATGAGAACACTTTCAATGGACTGATTAAAGATGACAAATTGCAGCAGATTTGTTTTTATTTTAATATTACCAAAGTTTTATGAGGGTACTGCGTTTATCCACTAAAGATATAGGAGTTTAATTTTGTTTACTTACATTTTAATTCAAAGATTACAAAATTGAAAAGGTACAAAAAAGTAGGTAGTATAAAATAATTCTTCCTCTTATTTCAGTACTTTGATTATTCAGTTTTCCTCCCTAGAGGCCCAGGGACAATTTCTTTTACAGGTTTCTAGGGCACTCTTACAGAAATAGTGTAAGTCACACACACACACACACACACACACACACACACACACACACACACACACACACTTTGCCTCTTTTTTTCCTTCCCTTTCTCTCTCCAGCCCTCCCTCCCTTCTTCCTGTTTATCTTACTTTCCCAGCTGCTAAAACAAATATCATACAATGGGTTGGCTTAACAACAAGAGTTTATTGGCTCATTTTTGAGGCTCGGAGAAGACCAAAATTGAGGTATCAGCAAAGCAATGCTTTCTCCCCAAAGACAGTGGCTCTCTGGGCTGGCTGCCAGCAATCCTTGGTCCTTTGCTTTTCTGTAACATGACATTGAACATAACAATCTCTTCCCCTTTCTTTTCTGGTTCCATTGACTTCCAGCTCCTCCTGGTGGCCTTCTCTCTGAGGCCTTTTCCATAAGGCCTCTGGTGATAGGATTAAGGCCCATCTTAATGAAGTTAACCACAGGTCAACTACAAATATCTTCAAAAGGTCCTATTTATAATGGGTTCATACCCACAGGATTGAGACTATGTTTTTCTGGGGTATATAATTCAACCTACCACACTCCCATCCTCCCCCCTTCTTTCAAACACATTTTTCTGCACTTCAGAATACTCTAGTTTTGAGATGGTTCCATATCAAGACATATAGAACCACTTCTTTCTTTTTAAGGGTATTCATAGAATGCAGATCCTTTACTTACTATCTGTGCTAGTTTGAAAGGACTTATGTACCCTAGAAAAGCCATGTTTTAATCCTAACCAATCTCGTTGGAACAACAGTTTCTTCTAATCCCTAGTCAGTACTATAGGTTGGAAACTTGACTGGGTTATCTCCGTGAGATGTGACTCAATGAATTGTGAGTATTAAATTTGATTAGATGGAGACATGTCTCGACCCAGTCTATGTGGGCCTTGATTGGTTTGCTGGAGTCCTGTGAAGGAGGAGACATTTTAGAGAAAGTTCCCTTTTGAGAATGATGAGATGGCCACGAAGCAGAGAGCCTGTACCAGCAGACACCTTTGGAGATGAAGCTGGAATACGTCTTTGGGGCTGCTTCATGAAGCAAGAGGCCTGAAGAAGAAACTAGTAGGTGCTGACATGTTTGCCACATGCCTTCCCAGTTGAGAGAGAAGTGCTGAATGCTATCAGTCTTCTGGAAGCAACATATATTTCTCTAGATGCCTTAATTTGGACATTTTTATAGACTTGCTTTAATTGGGACATTTTCTCGGCCTTGAAATTGTAAACTAGCAACTTTTTAACCCCCCCCCCCTTTTAAAGGCCATTCTGTTTCTGATATATTGCATTCTGGCAGCTAGCAAACTGGAACACCATCCCTCTATTGATGGAATTAAGGTTACTCACAAATGTTTGCTCTTACGTTGGACGTGCCATTTTGTACGTGTGAGCATATTTGGAGGATATGTCCCTAACAGTGGCATTGCCATTCTGTTCTGTGTACTTTGTATAGATACCACCAAATTGCCCTCCAAAGAGGCCACAGCAAATTTATACACTCCTACTAGCCATGTATGAGAGAATGCATTTCTTGTTAACCTTGTCAACACAACAACACGGTGTTTGGTTTTTTACTTCTGCTGATCTATTAGGTAAAAAATGATTTCATGTTGTAGTTTTAAATTGCATTTCTTATTTATAAGTAAGGTTTAGGATCCTTTCATATATTTACGAACCACTTTATATTCCTTTCTGTGAATTGTGTATTCATCTACTTTGCCCAGTTATCTATTGACTTGTTGATTTTTTCACATTAATTTTGAGCAGCTCTTCAAATACTAAGGAAATTAGATTTTTGTCTATGATGTGAGTTGCAAATATTAATTTGTATTTTGACTGTGCTTTCTAAGCAGAAGTTTTTGTTAATATAGTCCAACTTATCAGTGTTTTATATTAGGATTTCTGGATGCTATGTTTTCCATAGAAAGTCCTTGCCCATTATGAGATCATAAAAATGCATTTCCCATATTTTCTTCCAGTACTTTATGGTTTCATTTTTTACATTTAAAAATGTTCAAACTATATGGAATATATCATGTTACAATGTGAGATGGAGATCCAGCCAATGCTTTTCCCCCATCTACCTAATAGTCTTGTCATCATTTATTGAGTAATCTATTTTTTTAAACCACTGATGTGAAATGCCATCTTTGCATTTGGGTCTGTTTCTGGACTCTCTATGATGGACAAGTTTTAATTCTGTTCTCTACCTTTTCCTTAAAGGAAGATTCACTATTGTTGCTTTGTTTTTAATTATGGAAGACTCGAGTACATTTTTATGTGGCGGGAGATCAGGTGGACAAGGAGAGGTGCAGAGCAGGAATGAACAGGACCTCAAGGAGAAAATAGGTTATGAGAATTACAACAGTTTGGGAGAGCAAATATGGGTACCCATCTTACCGAGGGAGTATGTGCTTTGAGGATGTCTCTTCTCAAGGGAGTACATCTCTTCTCCCCAACCCAAACTGGAATTCACGTTCATCTCTTAAATATCCCCTCATGGACATTCTATTTCTCTTGACGTAACACCCCAACCTGAAGGAATGTTACAATTCATCTCAGCATATTTCTACAACGTATTTCTAACCCAAGCTGGGACTCTCAACCTTTCCTTCTGCTTCTCTTTCTAAAGGCTCCTTTCACTTGCCCCTCAGTGTAGATTCCAGACCTGAAAGCTCAGGATCCCTCCTCTCAACAAACGGCACGTCTCATGAGTGGATGAGTTCATGGTTGACATTATATGTACAATTTGGGTAGTGTGCGTTTTTGAGAGGTAAACTATTCATAGCTATGATCCGATTACCAACACCCCAAAAAAGGTAAAGTAAAAAACAAAACACAACAAAATGACAGAAATAACCCTCTGCTCTGGCAACTTGTACCAGGTATAATCTCCCCTGATTCTTTGACCCTCTACCTAAAAGTATATTTATACCCGTAATCATACTCATCTTTTCTCTAGTTTTGGAGGATGTGGAGTCCTTTTTCCTGTTTATTCAAGGCCCTATCATCTCTTTACTCCAGTCCTTCAGCTGGATCTATTTTCTCTCTGTTTCGTCAGCTCTTCCCCTCCACTGCTCTAACCTCAAAACTGGTCTCTCATTCCCAAACATACACATACCACCATCACCCCTAGCCCCTTTGCTGTCCTCACTCTTCTTCTGTGTCTGCTTTTGGGTAACCACCAAGTTGCTCCTGGTGCTTCTCTGTGCTCTTCTAATGCCTGCATAGCTCTGCCATGTGTGTGCTTATCACATTGTATTTTTAGATCTATTTCTGTGTGTCTCTCTCCCCTACTAGACTACGAAGTTAAGGACAGTGCTTAGTTATTTTTGGATCCCCAGAGCAGTGTGTTACACATTGTGGGAGCTTGATAAATATTTGTTGATCGGAACTGATCAATTTACTCATTCTTTTCTAGACCACCTTCTCCATTATGTCTTTTCCTTGAGGTGTAGAAACCAGAACAGGAAACAGTTTTCCAGGTAGAAACACCACAGTTTGCCCAAATGCAGCACAATGCTGTTGTTTCTTGCATTTCTTTTCTCATATTATCCAACATTGTGCTGGGTTTTTTGGTGATAGCTATACACTGAGTTGGTCTAAATGACTCCTGAACCCTTTTCTGAATTAAAACCAAGAACTCAAAGCTCATACTCTAATAAACACAATTGTATTATTAATGCCTCAATTAATTTGATTACTGCCCACACTGAAGCTCAATGGCCTGCAAGGCAGTATAAACAAAGCTCATTTAGGAATAGTTACCTATGAAATAAAAGAAAAAGCACCTTTTATTCTCTTTAAAATGCTACATTTACAAATTATCCAATTGCCATGTCTAAGAGCCCAGCGGCACTACGGCAGCATACTTGATTACTAATTATAAACATTTATTTAGTAAAGAACTCCCTCTACTTGACGACACTTAAAAAAATCCCTTTCTAATTGCTCCAACTGATTATAGGTTGTTTTGTTTTGTTTTTTAGTTTTTGCCTGCCCAGAATACATTCCCTCTTCCTTTGGTAACAAGACGTCCGGTCTCCTTTAGGGAAGCTGGCATGCAGAGGCTAGAAATTTGCACAGCACCTGGTGGAAACAAGTGGCCCATCATTGCCTTTGATCAATTTTGATGGTTGATAGGAGTTGCTAACACAAGGCCCCATCTTGTGCTTGAAGAGACAAAGGTGAATCTGGTTCCTGATGCCTTCCCAACCCTAGTGCTCAGGAGAGGAAGATTAGACTCTCCTGTCCCACTTCCTATTTCTACCCAGTTTTGTGGTTTGGGGATCTGTGACCCCAACTTTGGCTAATTTCTCTCCAGGGTTTTCTTAGTCGTTGGACACCTCCTATCTGTGACACATGATTCATTGGCAAAGTCAGGCAAGTTTCCTTGCTATTTATTGGGTTGGAATTGGCAATCTTTCATGTTTTTATTTCCCCTTTTTCTTGTCTCATTTGTAGATGGAAAGGCTAAATAAATCCTTTTGAATTGTAGTGTGATTTATCAATTGCAGTCAAATGTGGTGAAAAACTGTGACAACCTCATTTTTCATCTACCTTGTTTGTGCTGAATTTTCTTCCTAATGTCAGAGGACTTGATGGAAGTTAATAGTAGGGATAAATGGGCTTTTTAGTAATAGTGCAGCCTTACTGGGGAGACCCTCCCCTGGCCCTCCACCAAACCCCCACCCCACCCCTTCCACACACAAAGATTTGTGACCATGAGAAGTGGACTAAAAGATACTGATGAAAAGCAGCTTTGCAACAGTCAGACCCTAACATTGGAAAATCTGAGGTGAACTGACTGGTAGGCAGGTGCTATCCCACTTTGGTAAACAAAACACTGATATTATCATTAGAAAATTGCTGGAAATCAAGGGTGAGATGGGGGCTGTAGAACGCATAGTTATTTTTGTCTTTGTAGCATGTGTCACACCTTGATTCAGGGGTGAGCAAGTAACCAAAGATGGTCCTCAGAGCCAATTATCTTTGACCTTTGTATGGAACTACTGGGAAAGAGTTGTGAAGTTGACAGGGATGTCACTTTAAAGGTGCCACATTTTCACCACGTGGGAATCCACCTCAGATTGAAGTCTATGCAAAGGAAAGCAGGGCTGGGGGATAGAGACTGAGTCTTGAGGACAGAACCTGGGCATCTAGATCCAGTTGTACCCGAAGCCGGGACTCCTCGATAAACTTTTTATTACATGTATCAATTGTGTTGGTTTGAAAGGGATGTATGTACCCTAGAAAAGCCATGTGTTAATCCTAATCCCATTTTGTAAAGGCAGCCGTTTCTTCTAACCCTATTCAGTATTGTATATTTGAAACTGTAATCAGATCATCTCCCTGGAGACTTTGTCTCATTTCTCTCTTGCGCCTTTTAAACCTGTATATATATATATATATATATATATATATATATATATATTTGTTATGCTGTATGGTGGGGGTCGTATTTCATTCTCTTTCCATGTTAGTATCCTGTTATCGCAGCACCATTGGTTGAATTTTTTTGTTTGTTTTGCTTGCTTGTTTGTTTTTTGGGGGAAGTGTATGGACTGGGAGTAGAACCTGGGTCTCCTGAATGGCAGACAAGAATTCTACCACTGAACTACCCTTGCATCCCCTGCACCTTTATTTTTAATAAGCTCCTGAGGGATTCCAATGAATACCAAAATTTGAAAAACAATGACTTGGAGTTTTTTTTTTGACTTAAATTATGCCACATCATTTTTGTTCAACTATCATCTCCCAAGCCCCCTAAATTTTGGTATTACTTGGTTCTGGTAAAGGTTGAACCAAAGATGCAGCCCTATTCTGTGTTGCCACGTGCTCACTGGAAAAGCTATAGATGTGATTCTTTTTTTTTTTTTTTTACATGAGCAGGCACCAGGAACCGAACCCGGGTCCTCTGGCATGTCAGGCAAGCATCTTTGCCTGCTAAGCCACCATGGCCCACCTTAGATGTGATTCTTAAGAAGTTCTTTATGACAAACTGATAGAAGAAAATATTCTGAATTCACCTTTGTAAATCATTTTCTCGGAGGCAACAACATGTATAATGGGTCAACTAACATCTTATAAATGGATAGATTATGAGTTTTAATCTTGTCTTTGTTGATAAACTGCAGTTTGGTCAACATTTTTAACTCTGAGAACCTAAGTTTTAAAATATGACAATTTTATTAACCTATAGACAAGGCAGCTGGGGAAAAAAAACAGTTTAAAAAATCATAAAAGATTCTGTTAAAATTCACAATTTCAGTCTTAGGCCACAATTTCTACATTCATCTTTTGGTAACTATGTCTATATCTGTCATGAAAAGAGGCAACCTTAGGTTAATAAATGGCTTTCTTTACTGTGAATCAAGTTTTATAGTATTATTTGTCCTTAGATGAATAAAATGTGTTGCTCTCAGTCATTTTGTAAAAAGACAAAATCATCCTAAGTTTTATATATAGAGAGAACTCTATTTCCTCTTTGGTGCCCAGCAAAGAAAGGAGCAAGTTCATTTCATCTGAGAGTACTGATTGTATAGTATTATTTAAGAAAGAGAAAGTCTAAATAGCTTATCCTATGGCCTGTTCAGCCAACATTACCCCATCCTTAGGAAACCTAAAGGAAGTTCTATAAAAGAGCAGGACAGTGGAGAAGTGGTAATAAGAGAAATCTGAAAATGAACTTTGAAAATGCTTGTTTCTAGGATTCTAGAATAGGTCATGGAAAATTCCCCAGGTCTCAAATAAGCATGCAGCTTCCTTACTTTTTGCTGTTCTTTTTATCCACTGCTACTTTTGTTAGCAAATTCAGAAACTGATATCTACAGTAAGTTCTTTAAAGTATCTTAGCTACCAGAGACAGTTATCTAAGACCTCAACGTACTTTAATGACATTAACTGATTATTTCCCCCCACAGAAAATAGTCAGAGACTGCCCTTTGGAGTTTTTCTTCAGCATGCCACGCTCCTCCTTTTGCAACCTCTCGCCCTTTCAAAGTTCTGCACTTCCAGGAGGTGCAGTCATCTTATGAGGCCTCATCAGCAAGGGGCATAAAGTTCTTACAACCTAACTATTCCTCCTAGGGGTTTTATATTTTAAACTGTACCCAAGAGAAGGCAAAGACTAAGGAAATGGAATTATCACTGACAGTGTCTCGGGCACTGTAGCAGCTGGGTGGGAAAGATGTTTGCAAAACGAAGCCTTTAGGCACCTGTTCACTTGAGGTGACAGTCCCTCTTCGTAAAGCAAGTAATGTTGGCACTGGTAATTATAGTTATGCAACAAAATGATTATATATTTAGGAATTCATCATGTAAGAAAGTGGAACATATAACAAGGCAGAAGGGATTATGTTTATAGGAGCACATATAAGTGCAGTGGTTCTCAAACTTGAGTCTACAAAATATGACCTGGGATAATTTACAAATGGAGATGCCTTGGCTCCAACCTCCAAAGGCTCTCATTCAATTGGGGTATGGCCTGGGAATCTGTATTTAAATCAGCTCCACCAGGTGATGCACATGGTTCAAGGATTACATGTTAAGAAACAGATTGACCTATTGTATTCTTGTATTCCCAAATTAATAGATTCTGCTATGTTAACACATTCATCCTGGAATTCTACAGATTAATAACAAGTTCTGAGAAAAACAGCTCTACACTTAAAGATAGGCAGAAGTTCACTTTCTAATATTCTGATAACTGAGAACGCAGTGTGTCATGGTCAGGTTCATGTATTGACTTGGCCAAGTGGTGGTACCTGTTTGTCTGTTTGGGCAAGTGCTGGCCTGTCTGTTGCAATGAGGACATTTCGTAGAATTAGTTCATGATCAAGTCAGCTGCATCCATAGCGGATTCCATTTGTAATCAGCTAAGGGGAGTGTCTTCTGCAATGAGTGATGCTCAATCTAATCACTGGAAGCCTTTCAAGGAGGATTCAGAAGAGACAGGAGAATCACCATTTGATTCTCCTAATGCTTCGCTTGTATGAAGCCAGGCTCTGGGGATAATGTTTTTGGCACCTTTACAGAGTTTTGTGGAAATGAGAGGTATAGAGATGTTGGCTGGTTGTTGTTGGATATACCAGCTACTTTAAGGAGTGAAAGGGATGGGCTTAAGGCTTCAAACGAGAAGCTTAAGCGCCGTCTGACACATGTAGAAATTTCTATGAGTATCCTGAAGGAAAATCTTATTTCCTGTAGCCATAGAGTTGAGATCTCTGAAAATCAGACTCAGAATCTTATTGTTAGAGTAGCAACTTTACAACATAAAATGAAATCTCAATCTTGCATGGTGTCTGCCGTTAAAGTGAGGGCATTGATTGGAAAGAAGTGGGACCCTGAAAAATGGGATGGTGACATATGGATTGATAATGATGTTGAGGGTGAGGTTGAAACCCTAGGTCATGCTAAGTCTTCACTAGATAATCCTGTAATAGTCTGCCCTGAGGACATAGCCACCCCACCTCCAGCCTGCTTTGAGGAGTTGGCCACCCAACCTCCTCCTGAAGGGATTAGCCCTACAGTGATTAATCCTGTTTCACCAAATGAAACTGCAAATGAATGCCCTGAAGCAAATGGCTTGGAAGATGTTTCTAATTCTTTTCATGACGCACCCCACCACCCCTCATTTCTTCCAGACCTATAACTAGACTTAAGTCCCAACAGGTCCCTAAAAGTGAGGTACAAAGTATCACACATGAGGAGGTAGGTTATACTCCAAAAGAACTGTGTGAGTTTCCCAATTTATATAGACAGAAATCAGGGGAATATGTGTGGCAATGGATTTTAAGGGTATGGGATAATGGTGGGAGGAATATAAGGCTGGATCAGGCTGAATTTATTGATATGGGCCCACTAAGCAGAGATTCTGCATTCAGTGTTATAGCCCAAGGAGCTAGAAAAGGTATTAACAGTTTGGATGGTTGGTTGAAATATGGATCAAAAGGTGGCCGACATTACCTGAGGTTGAAATGCCAGAACTGCCCTGGTATAATGTAGATGAGGGGATCCAGAGGCTTAGAGAGATTGGAATGTTAGAGTGGATTTATCATGCAAAGCCTGCTCTTACACCCCAGGAATGTCCAGAAGATGCACCTTTTACCGAAACAGTAAGAAATAAATTTGTGAGACTAGCACTATCATCCCTGTAGAGCTCTGTAGTTGCACTTCTCTGTAGGTCAGATATTACTGTAGGAACTGCTGTCACTGAGCTGGAATCCTTAAACACAATGGGGATGACAGGATCCCGAGTTGGCAGAAGCCAGGTGGCAGCACTTAATCACCAAAGACAGGGTAGACGCGGGTATTATAATAGACAACAAACTCAAAGGAGGCATCAAAATTATATGACACGCAGAGATTTGTGGCATTGGCTAGTAAATCATGGGGTGCCTAGAAAGACAATAGAAGGGCAGTCTACTAAATTCTTGTTGGAGCTGTATAAACAAAAGAGTTCTAGGTCAAGTGAACGAAAGTCTAACCTAAATTACAAAAACACAGAGTCACGGGTCCTTAATAAATTTCCAAACTTGAGGCAGTCTACAGACCCAGAGTCTGTTAAATGAAGGGGAGGCCTGCTCCCTTTAGGGGAGAACCCTGTTACTGCCACAAATTTATACTGTTAATCTTCCTCCAAGCCTTCCCCAAGGAGACCTACAGCTTTTTACCAGGGTAACTGCATTGGAGAAAGGAAATGATCAGATATTTCGGGGATTATTAGACACTGGTTCAGAAGTGACATTAATTCCAGGGGACCCAAAATGTCACTCTGGTCCACTAGTCAGAGTGGGGGCTTATGAAGGCCAGGTGATCAATGGAATTTTAGCTCAGGTCCATCTCACAGTGGGTCCAGTGGGCCCCCGGACCCATTCTGTAGTTATTTCCCTAGTTCCAAAATGTATAATGGTATAGACATACTAAGCAACTGGCAGAATCCCCACACTGGCTCTCTAACTCGTGCAATGAGGGCTATTATGGTGGGAAAAGCCAAGTGGAAGCCACTTGAACTGCTCCTACCTAGCAAGATAGTAAATCAGAAGCAATACCGGATTCCTGGAGGGATTGCAAAGATTACTGCCACTCTTAAGGACTTGAAGGATGCAGTGGTGGTGATTCCCACCACATCCCCAATCAACTCTCCTATTTGGCCTGTGCAGAAAACAGATGGGTCTTGGGGGATGACAGTGGCTTATCGTAAGCTCAACCAGGTGGTAACGCCAATTGTAGCTGCTGTTCCGGATGTGGTATCATTACTTGAACAAATCAATACATCCCCTGGTACCTGGTATGCAGCTACTGATCTGGCAAATGCTTTTTTCTCAATAGCTATTAGTAAGGACCACCAGAAACAGTTTGCTTTCAGCTGGCAAGGTCAGCAATATACTTTCACTGTTCTACCTCAGGGGTATATCAACTCTCCAGCCCTATGTCATAACCTTGTCCGCAGGGACCCTGATCATTTCTCCCTCCCACAAGACATCACACTGGTCCATTCTATTGATGATATCACGTTGATTGGACCTAGTGAGCAAGAAGTAGCAACTACTCTATACTTCCTGGTAAGGCATTTGCATGTCAGAGGATGGGAGATAAATCCAACAAAAATATGGGGGTCTTCCACCTCAGTAAAATTTCTAGGTGTCCAGTGGTGTGGGGCATGTCAAGATATCCCTTCTAAGGTGAAGGATAAGTTGCTGCATCTGGCCCCTCCTATGACCAAAAAAGAGGTACAGTGCCTAGTTGGTCTCTTTCGATTTTGACAACAACATATTTCTCATTTAGGTGTGCTACTCCAACCCATTTATTGAGTGACCAGAAAAGCTGCTAATTTTGAGTGGGGACCTGAACAAGAGGAGGCTCTGCAACAGGTCCAGGCTGCTGTATAAGCTGCTCTGCCACTTGGGCTGTATAATCCAGCAGATCCAATGGTGCTGGAAGTGTCAGTGGCAAATAGAGATGGTGTCTGGAGCCTTTGGCAGGCCCCTATAGGAGAATCACAATGCAGACCCTTAGGATTTTGGAGCAAAGTCTTACCATCTGCTGCAGATAACTACTCTCCTTTTGAGAAACAGCTTTTGGCCTGCAACTGGCCTTAGTAGAGACTGAATGCTTAACCATGGGCCACCAAGTTATCATGAGACCTGAGTTGCCTATCATGAGCTGGGTGTTGTCTGACCCACCAAGCCATAAAGTTGGGTGTGCACAGCAGTATTCTATTATAAAATGGAAATGGTATATGAGATAGGGCCAGAGCAGGTCCTGAAGGCACAAGTAAGTTACATGAAGAAGTGGCCCAAATGCCCATGGTCTCCACTCCTGCCACATTACCTTCTCTTTCCCAGACCAGAGCTATGGCTTCTTGGGGAGTTCCTTACCAGAATGCAACATACCAGAAACGGAATGGCTTTTAGAAAGGGGAATTTAATAAGTTGCTAGTTTACAGTTCTAAGACCGAGAAAATGTCCATAGAAGTCTATATAAATGTCCAATCAAAGGCATCCAGTGAAAGCTACCTTGGCTCAAGAAGGCCAATGAAGTTCAGGGTCTCTCTCTTGGCTGGAAGGGCACATGGCAAGCAAGGCATCATCTGCTAGCTTTCTCTCCTGGCTTCCTGTTTCATGAAGCTCCTAAGTAGGCATTTTCCCTCTTCATTTCCAAAGGTCGCTGGCTCATGGGCTCTCTGATTCTCATGACTATGTCATTCTTCTCTGCTCTCTCTGAATCTCTTATTCTCCAAAATATTTCCTCTTTAATAGGACATCAGAAACTAATCAAGACCCACCCAAATGGGTGGAGACATGTCACCTAATCCAGCTTAACAACCACTCTTGATTAAATCACATCTCCAGGGAGATGATCTGATTACAGTTTGAAACATACAGTATTGAACAGGGATTATTCTGCCTTTATGAAATGGGATTTTAATTAAAACATGGCTTTTCTAGGGGACATACATCCTTTCAAACCAGCACACAGTTACGTACAGGTTTTCAGAGCTAGGGCCTAAGATGGGAATTCAGACACATTTGGGAAATTCTGGAAGGCCAGTAGGATGGGCGATTAGTGGATGGATCCATCCAGGCAGCTCCTATGTGATTATATGACTTGGCTAAAAAAATATCCTCTTCTCGGAGGCTTCTTTCACTTTCCAGAACTGAGTTAGCTGCCCTTTAGGTGGGCTTCTACAGGATCAGCAGCAGGGACCAATCCCGAGCTCCTGATTCCAGGGAGGCCCAGTCCTGTTACCTCACTCCTTAGTTACATAAAACCACTCACCACTAGAGAGCCCAGAATGTACATGTTTACACATCCCAGTTTTGTTGCTTCCAGCTTCTGACTTCAGTGGCTTCTTTTCTGTTTCTGTGGTTTTCTCTCTCAGCTTCTTTCTCTTCATTCACTGGGTTTTAAAGGGCTCTAGTGAAAAGATTAAGACCCACCTTGGGCCCCCACCCAACAGGAATATCCTAATCAAAAAAGTCCCACCCACAATAAGGTTACATACACAGGAATGGATTAACATAAAGAACATCATTTTCTAGGATCCATAGTTCCCCAAGTCCCACATGATACTTGTCACCTGGAAGTGCTGATGGTAAAAGACTGAAAACTCCATTTGGAGTTTTGAAGACAACCACCTGAGAGGCTGAGAGGCACTATCTACTCTGAACCAGCAACCAATATAGAACAATTGTTTCTCATAAACCATAAGTCCAAGAGGTGAATGTGATGCCTCTATTTCATCTAATGACCCATTCACAAATTTTTAAATTTTCTCATCTTTTAACTTCGCAGTTTGTCGGTTTAGAGATTTTGATATTCATGGAAGAACTGCTTCCACAGGGAACAAAACAATGGTTTCAGTAAATCGATGTCTAAGACTTGACCATTTCAGACTTGTCATGCCTCTCAATAAATGGATTTTTAAAATGGGGGTTAGTGTCAGCAAGGTGACTGATTAAGGGAAAACAGGTGCTGGTCATACTGGATGTGTGTGAAATTTGGGTACTGGATGGAATCCAGCAGCTTTCTTGAGGGAAGAGGAATTCCTTAGAATTGATACATCCATTGATAATAGTTCATCAAAGACTACAGCATCCCTGTACCTTATCATTCACAAGACCACCAAGAACTCAGCTTTTGAGAATGAGTGTTTGGATCACTTCACCAGGTCAAGAAGTCTAACCAGCTAAAGTCCTGACTGAAGTTGAAGGGAGCATGGAACATGAGCTAGTGTCTGCTGAACAGATGCAGATGTAAATGTAGCCTGTTAACTGTTTTTCATTTTTATTGTGTCATGTATATATTTAATTAACATCCCTTTTCTTTCCTCTCCCTTTCCACTCATGTGGTCTGGAGGGTGTCCTGGTGGTGAATTATACTGAAATGTAATTCTGTGGATGCTCAAATAAATAGGATGGCGGCAGAACTGAAGGCTACCATCTCTGGATGTGTATTCGTCATCCAGAGATACCTTACTTGGAATTGGATGCAGTACCCAATGAGATTTCAGACTGTCTGCCTTTGAGGAGTGGTTGAGTGGGTTTTCAGCAGTAGGGTAGATAGTTGCCTATTTTAGTAGTGGTTTTTTTTTGTTGTTGTTGGAGTTCTAGTTGGCTAACTGCCAGAATGCAATACACCAGAAACAGAAAGGTTTTTAAAAGGGACAATTTATTAAGTTGCAAGTTTACAGTTCTAAGGCTGAGAAAATGACCCAATTAAAGCAAGTCTATAAAAATGTCAAATTAAGGCACCAATAAGAGGTTACCTTCACTCAAGGAAGGCTGATGAAGTTCAGGGTTTCTCTTTTAACTGAAAAGGCACATGGTGAACATGGTGATGTCTGCTAGCTTTCTCTCCAGGCTTCTTGTTTTATGAAGCTCCCCCAGGGGCGATTTCCTTCTTCAGCTCCCAAGGTCTCTGGCTGTGTGGGCTCTCGTAGTTCTTGTGGTTCTGAGACTTTCTCCAAAAGTTTCCTTTTTTAAAAGATTCCAGAAAAGTAACCCAGATCCACTGGGAATGGGCAGAGTCACATATCCATCTAATCAAAGATTAATACCCACAATTGGGCGAACCACATCTCCCTGGAGGTAATCTAATCAAGCATTCAAACTATAGTACTGAATAGGGATTAGAAGAAATGGCTCCTCAAGATGGATCAGGATTAAAACATGGCTCTTCTAGGGCACATAATCCTCTCAAACCAGCAAATGGTTTGCTTTCCCTACCTAGGATCTCAACTTTTTTTTTCTGTGTCTGGGCATTTATGTGTGTGTGTCTTGGAGGAAGCCTCCTGTTACAAGCCAAAAGGAGGTGCATATTTATCCTTTCTTCATGCCCCAGGCAGTAGAGTGCAAATGTATGATTTGATTTTGGCAAAGTGCATGCTCTTGCCCAAGGCTCTGGATCCAAAGCTGGCAACACAAAGCAGCAGAAACAGTTTAAAATCTTTATAGTAGCATCCAGTGCCCAGTGGTAGTGGTAATGGAGCCAGGATGGTGTCCACCGTCCAATGGCCTTACTGTTAGCCAGTACTGTCTTAGTACTCTGGTCATGCTTCAGCTGCTTCCCTTGTCCCCATTTCTCTGAATTCTTTTTTTTTTTTTTTTTACTGATTTTGTGCTACTCAATATCCTTCTAATAAATTATTTTTCGGCTTCAGTTATCCAACATCAGTTTCTGTTGTCTGCAATCAAGAATACTGACTGGTTCAACTGTCAATCCTATAAATACCACAGGAAAGAAGTGAAGGCATTTGATCTTGGTCTGGGACACAAGTTGGAAGCTTTGATTTTTTTGCTCTCTTTCCTTGACCTGGTATTTCCAGGTTCTTGTCATTCAATGCTTAACATGGTATTGTAGGGTATCTCTTCTAGTCACTTCCCTAGTCAAGGAGAAAGGAAAGGCCCTGCGCCTTTTGTCTTCCTAATAGTTCAGTTTGTAAACCTGACATTATCTAATAGAAAATTAGTATCTTAAAAAAAGGGGTTATTTTTTTCCACAGACAAAATATATATATCCTTTTTGAAAGAATCTGACAGAAAGGAAAAAATTAGCTCATAATCACACAATCCAGAAAAAAACTGTTACTCAACTCCCTGATATATGGAATGATGAAATGGACATGCCAGCCCCTCTTGTGCCATGATGCTCTTAAGAGCACCTCCAAATTGCCTATCTTGTATTTCTATTTAAATTAAATAGTTAATATTTGTAGTTATTTTGGAATACTGAAAACCTGATGGGAGTTGGGGAGTTGGGGTAAACGGTTATCCCCCCTTCCCCATGTCCTATAATGATTATGGCTAGCTAGAATAAAGTTTTATAGAATACTCTGTACCAATATTGCCTGATTCAAATGATATTAGTATTAAAACACAACAAAAATAAAAGATCACAACTTCCCAGATACAGATGAAACTTTATTTACACATAAAAAAAAATCACATCTCAGGAATTCTTCTTTTCTAAAAAGTTTCTTAATTGGAAAGTCCAACATGAAAAGATTGGAAGGGGCAGTGTCACATAGACTTTTAATTTTGTACACACCACAATCACAGCTAAAACAATTTCTTAAGCTGCAAAAAAACATACCTCTCCTACAGCAAGAAACACATGATCTTTCCAAAGTCAAAGCAAAGTAAGTATTCTAAAATAGAAGAATTGGCTGTTGATTTTACATGGGTAGTATCTCTTACCACTTCCCTCCATGTTAATTCTTCCATTTAGGAATAACTCAGCAGATAATTTTTCCCCCCTAAAAACAGCTATCAATACCAAGGAAAAAGTGAAAAGGGAAGTAAAAAAGAACAACTTGTAATTATTTTAAAACTATTTCTGAATAATATAAATATTACTCACTCCAAATAAAAAACTTTAAAAAGTGCCATATTATGGGAGCAAATAATTTATAAGTGATAATTCACTGTGAAGCAAAATGGAATCAACATACCAATGCCTCGTGTAAGTCTCAGTACTATGTAAATCTCAGTCTCATTTCTAAAAAAAAAAAAATTAATTCAAAGAACCATCAAATGTTACTTTATGGTTAAATGACTGCTATATCTAAACAAGATTAAAAACTCTCAAAAAGACCTTGGCATTTTTTTGGGGGGGCAAGTTTTAATTTAGCATGCTCTGTTCAATACAAAAAGAATTTAATTTCTCTATTAAGAGGCTTATGGGCATAGCCACCACTTCTCACCATTTGTCAAAAAAACAAAAAAAAATTCCCACCTACCAAAGCTATTATTTACTTACCTAGAAAGTGGGTTACAACTTGAAGCATCTCAATCTGTATGACAATTTAGAGAACTGGATAAGGTCACACATTTTCAAGTACAATGAGCTTAAATGGCACCTTCAACAGTAAAGAACATTAAAGGATCTGCTCTACTTCAGGAAGTTAGTGCTGCTACTTTGTTCTTCATTTTTAAATTTCAAAAGAGTTCAGTCTTACAAAGATGGGCCACGAAATGCAGGGAATTTAAAAAGCTCTTATTAGAAAGGTCAACAGTCCAGTTTTCTGACAGATGGAATGGAAACTTAAGTCAGTTGAGTGAATAGCAGCTTTGCAAGAGGACAGGGAGGAAAGGAGTATCACCTTTACAGTCTTTGTTCTTTTATTTGTCAGTGTTGTTGCATTAGGATTAATCTCTTTATGGGAGCAAAATAAATAAATAAATAAATAAAAAATAATTAAAACCTGGGACTGGCTTCACCTTTTGTCAAAAGTGTGCTCAGGGTGGCACAAAAGAGCACTGGAACCAAGGTGCCAGCAAGGTAGTAATTCCTTGAAAGTAACAGGCAGAAAGGAGAGGTTTTTCTCCCTTTTGCTAAGGTCATGGACACTCCAAGGGTGAGGGAAGAAACAGTTAATTACATAATACAGAATATTACCTTTCCCTCTTATGATGAGGAAAGCAAAGCTAAAATATGCAAAGAGGATACTTTTACTTTAAAAAATAATAAAGTTCAGAAAAATGTTAGGAATTTACATACAAATGAGCAATTAGAGGATATTTCTTCCTTTCATTGGGAAAAAATTAAAACAATTAAATGAAAGCAATGGCTGTTCCTGTACAAAGTTCTATTTTCAGAAAATATTACACTTTAGATATGACATGTTTATCAGAAGGTAGGCTCTGTTCAATTTTGCTTAGATAAGAAGCCTTTTCATTATGCTTAGGAGAATAATTAATCTTTTAAATAGCAATACTCTTTTGTATTTTACACTGATGTTACGTTAACTATCACTGTTCCACTACTGCTAGAAAAGAATTTGTACCATGATTTGAATTAACAGTTTATTTAATTTTCATAAAGTTGAAATAAACTAGGAATCAGAATCTTTTCCCATTGAAACCTCTTGCTTCATCAAAGCTAGAAAACAGAACTAGTTGGTCAATTGGGATTCATCTTTACAGAATTTGCATTTAGGCTCAACTATTTAGGATTTTCTGTTTAACTTCTTACAAGGCAGTACTTAAAGCCTTATAAACTCCCAGTACTCTCATTGGGGTGGTTATAATTACAGATTTTCCATTCACATTTTTATATTCAAGGGATTATTAGTTGGACTTTTAAAAAAGGCGATTCATGATTGATAGAAAAGATCTGTCACAGATAAATTAGCTAAAAATCGTTAAATTAAAAGGGTAAAATAAGACCTCCCAAAACAAAGTTCAAAGACTCTGAAGCTTTGGCTGGGATCAGGGAGACCAGTTCTAGAGACCATACCACTAGTAAGCAACAGCACAGGAAACAGAGAGGGAGTGAGTCTTACAGACTCCACACTGTGATGGAGAATGGCACACAGATTGCCTTCCCTAGAAATACCTATCGAAGTAGGAAAACTTAAAATATTTTCCCTTAGCACATGAGGTAACACAGAGCTCCTTCATTCTGACTTAAAAACATACAAATCCAAAACACCAAACAACAAAAAAAGCCCTGAGTATTGAAACAAATTAACCGATAATAAAACAGAAACAGATAACAGGTGGGCCACGTTGGCTCACCAGGCCATGCTGAAGACCCGGGTTGGTTTCTGGGTGCCTGCCCATGCAAAACGAAACAAAACGAAATGAAACAAAACAAAACAAATACCCTCTCTATTTGCAAGTAAATGTATATTTACCAGCTGAAGTTTTAAGGGAGAAAGCAAGCAATGTCAAATTCATGGATTTACACTAACTGCTGACACACTCATTCCAGGACAGGTTGGCTGTGCTTGGTAGGAAGGCCCAGGATGTGGCCTGACAGATCTTAGAAGGTAACTGTTAAGACCCCACAAAGATCAGGGGGAAAACAGACAGACAGACAAACCAACAAAACTAAAAATCGTTATCTGAAGAAAAGCCCAGGCTTCCTCAGAGCAAAAGACATATAAAATATTCCATTTTACATTAGAAACACTGGTTTTTATATTTCCACATGATCTTAAAGGACACACATAACAAGATAAAGTTGTAGAGTTTATAAAAACTAAATTTATCTCTAATCTTAAGAAGCCCAAAGCAAAGGAATAAAGGTAAGACAAACAGAGAGAGAAGAGTATTCTTCAACTTTTCTTCATTGCACAGGGAAATCCCCCTGAAGTAAGAACAAGAAAATTCAGTAAGTTGGAAAGTATTTCTGACTTAAACTGTATTTTTCCTTAAAACTACAACTGAATATTAATGTAGGTGTCATACAATAAAAATCATAATGATTTTAAGAAGCGGCCTCACCTCTTCCTGTTAGTCCTTAATCACCCTCACTAGCACTCTTCATACTGTAGAGGAGTGATGAAATGGTCTGAACCTTAACATACACAGACTTTTCAAAGCAAAGAACATTCTCTAAGTGTGATATTATTTAACTTGAGAAGTTAAAATAATACCATTATACCTTCTTTCTCAGTTTTTCAGCAAAGCACGTATATTTTTCTGAGCCTCAAACCACACTCTTTTTTACCATTTCTTGTAAGCACAGCTTTTATTTTAGCATTCTTAATAGCAATGCCCTGTTATGTGATTATGAGGACAAGGCTACTGTTCCAGCAAACCACATTTTTTTATTCCACAAGGCTCAATTTCCAAAACTCAGTTTATTTATAAAGATATATAGGTTTATAATCTACTTTATTATAAAAGGAACTGATTTTAGCATACAATTATTTATATATAATGATAGAGTACTTAGAAAAAAATCAAATTGATCAGTATAAAAATATACTTCACTGAAACATACTTACTTATAAAAACATACTGCCTTTGCCATGTGAAAATTTGGTATTTAGTTCTCTAGATTTCTTTATTAGAGCTTTTTTCTGAGCATCATCAAATCGATTAACCTTGAGGTCTTTATCACGGTCAAATGGTATTCTCTCTTGGGGCTTATTTTTATCTTCAGCAGCCTTATTCTTTAGTTTTTTATGATGTATGTCCATAAGAGACTCTGCTCTTTTTGAGTCCTGGGGAGAACAGGCAAGCAGAAATATAAATCTTAGTTTCTACAGATCATTAAGAGAATATGACCATGAAACAAAATAATTTGGTAGTAGAGCGCATATTGAGGAGGGTTATTTATAAATCCCAATAGGTTTTTCCAAATCCAAGACAGAATCTGTGAAGAAAATATGTATTACAGACAAATTCAATTCAACCAGAATGAAGATATCTACTAACTAGATGCCAGGAAACAAAAATAAAAAAAAGAACAAGATACAGAGGAAACATTTAAATCACCAGAATAACAAGTCAAAATCAGAATCAAGATGAGTGTAGAAAGAAAAGCTATTACATTCTCCCTTGGGAGCCTGGTGAAAGCTTCATGGATGGTCTGTTCCTTGAAGGCTGAACTGGATTTTAATGGGCAAATGAGATGTAAGAATGAAACAAAATCAGGGCAAAACCAAAAAATAAGGGCATGGAAGGTGCAAAATTCAAAGCCTGTGCAGAAAACATTGCTTACATTTCATAAACTAAGGAACTTTTTGTTCCTTTCAGCTTTCTGTTATTTCTCTTTTCCCCTGACTTCTGTCCTTTTCTTCCTTCTTAGCTAGGGTAAATGTTCAACTTTTCAGATGTATTTAACAGATGAAGCCTGAGCAAAGCAACTGGTTTAATAAATTAGGGTTTCATTATAGACCTTTCAGTACCACCTAAGGAAAAAAACAGAATGGTGCTAGAGTGAAGAGGCAGTGAGGGGATGGAAAAGTAGATGCAAGTGGTTCGGACTAGCAGTCTTCAAGCTGGGTCCATGTATTTTCCAGTGCTACAGAGTATGGAGTCTATAAAGGCATGGATAGTGTTTCTTAAAGTTGATTTCGTCTAAGAAGGCATCTCACAATGCTGCCTCCTCTTTCATGAAAGCCCTTTTCCCGCTTAACAAAGGAGTGGTGTATTAATGCCCCACTGGGAATCTCTACAGAATACAGTCAAAGGGAGTAAAAGCCTCCAAGCATCAAATAAAGGGATAATGTGGAATACTGAAATGAGTGAAGCTTCCTTTAATCAAGCAATACTAAACCCAGGAGGGCTTTGTGTCTTTTCTGCACCTTAAACATATTTCTCTTAGAAGTATAGTGCCTCTTTAGAAATGGGTATTTTGGCTCATTTTGGAATGTTCTGAATTCAGTTTTACTGAGGAGGGAAGGGACAAAAGGACAACTCTTGCTTAACAACCAAGTCTCTTCCACTCCCTGACTATCAAGGAATATACTAGAATGCAAAGACGTGAAGAGAGTTCAGTGAAAGCAAAATAATAAGGAACTAGTAAGAAATGCTGAAGGGGCAGCATCTTATTTTATCCAGAGGACAACTCATGGTCCCTACCTACCTACTTTAGAATTAAGAAGTGTCATAGGAATGATCATTAACACATTTATTTGAATGGGAAAATGAAGTCAGACTTTCTGCCATAAAGGAAATCTGACTTGGCCGATTTAATAAGAACTGATTTTATCAACTAAGTTATGTGGCAGATATTTTTGCAAAAATTGAATTCAATTTGGAGTTCTAAGGTTTTACTAGAATTTACAAAGATATGATATTCAGGAAATATGTATTTAAGCTAGCACTATTTTCATTCTCCCAATGCCTATTCAATATATTGGGGTTGTGCAAAGTATCTCTTGGTCATTTCATAAATCTGGGTGAAATCTCGTGGAAACAAGTTGAATTGCAAGTCAAACACTTTACAACTCTTTATTTTCAACAAAGTTGAAGGAGGTAAAAAAAAAAAAAAAACCAAATATAGCTAAGGAAAAAAAAGGCTTCAATATATATAGCATGGATAATTAAGAGCTTAAGTTTCAAATTCAGACAAGTCTGGGTTGCAATGATGGTCCTGGTAATGTTGGGAAGTAATTTAAGTCTCATTTTTCCAGCTGAAAAATGGTGATGATAAAAACAGGAGTTAAATGTCAATGAGTACAAAGTACTTAAAATTGTGTTGAGTACATAAGAATTCACTTAATAAATGCTAAGTGTCAGATTTATTGAATATTTATTATATTATAGGCTCACAATATCTCTGTAAGTGAAATGTTATTCCCCGTATACAAATTTGGAAAGAATGAGAAAATAAATTAATGTTACCAATGTAGGGAGAAAAAAAGCTTCAAAGAGGTACTAATGAGTTAACAGTTGAGAGATCATTAGCAATAATTTGTGTTAATAGAGCACTCTGAGGCTTAAGAAAATAACTCAGAAGTTGTTTAAAGAACTGAATGACGCTGCAATAACAAAATATGTTTTATTTCCATCTACTTGGCTTAAGGAAACAAGGTTTCTTAATTCTTAGAACTATAAAAGCAAACAAAAAGAACACAATTGATGCTGAAATCTATCTCATTCTAGCACTAAGTAAATTTATCCAAAGATCGGGAATTAACTGGAAATATCCAAAGATCAGGAACTAATTGGGGAAAAAATTCTTTCATTAAAAGATTAAATTTACATCTTAACCTTTTCCTTTTAATATTTATTTATCAAGATGTATAGTATATTTATAGTTTTGATCAATTGAAATTGCAACTAAATCTAGAAGGAAAAAAGGTGTTAACATTTAATGACAGACCAGGAAATTAAAATTTATGAGTATATTTTTACTGCAGTGAAATATGATTTATCAACATAGTCATAAAAGGCTTTCAAGTGTACAAATGAATCCCATTAGGAACAAATTCTGTAGAAGAGAAATGAACATATAAATTCAAGGGAAAAAAAGGGTGAAATAAAATTTACAACGGAAGAAGAGTTTGCTCACATATATATTTTTAATGTGTAATAGTAGGTCTTGAATTTCTGTTCCATTTAATAGGGTAATGTAATGCTATATATTTATTTCACTTTTGGCAATTTCATCTTATGATGAAGGTTTTTCATCTCATGATGTAAAATTTAAGATATGTAAGAAGATATATAATTTTTCAAATTTCCTTTAGGGAATACTAAGCAAAAACACCTGAAGGTTCCTGTTCTCTAAAGCTGATTGTATGAAAAGAAATCATAGATTTCGTGAATCAAAATTGTCAACTGTGGGTCTCAGACACCTGACCTTTTAAAATCCACCCAGGTTCTGTTGCAGGTGATCCACTGAATGTGGAACCCACCACAATAATCCTTTCTAGTAATTTGGTAATAAGAGAGAATAAAGAGAGAAGGACAACATGAAGATCAAGTAGAATAGGGTAAATTTCAACTTAGGACAGGGAATTAAAATGCAATGTAATTATAACTACACAGAAATGCATAAACGTAAAAAAGCTACATTAAAAAACTTCATCTTTTAGCAGCATTTTCCCTACAATTTTCCGCCACTTTCCCATTACAAAGATAACTCATTAATGAGATAATAATAATGAAGGTTGACAGGCTAACAAGAGTTGGAAGGGAGGGCCTGAAGATATACAAGCAAGCTGGAGAAAGTAGAGGACACAGTGTTAAACAGATGGAGAACTAAGAATGGCGCTCAGAGCTCTACATAATATAAAGCTGCAACTGAAGAAAATGATTAATATAAATCCTTAAACAGTCAAACTGTACACAATACAAATGAAAAAGAAAAGCAAATGAAAATGGAGAAAAAGGAGGCAGGGTTCAACTTACTGATCCCCTACATTAATAAATTAAATATCAATAAAGAGATATTAAATGACATTAAACCACTGGAATATTATGATCAACTCAAATAATTCAAGTATTCAAATTTATTATGATAAAAATCATTAAATGGAATGCTAATTCATGTACAGATCAGTTTGCTAAATGACAAGTTTGCTGATACACCAAATTTAATCACTTACAAAAATGTGTCCACTTTTAAAACAATGTTTTAGAGCAATTCATTTTGAACAGGATGATTAACAGCTTTTAAAAATTCATTCTTGCACACCAATGTTTATAGCAGCATTATTTACAATTGCAAAGAGATGGAAACAGCCAAAATCTCCATCAACAGAAGAGTGGCTAAACAAACTGTGGTATATACATACGATGGAATATTATGCAGCTTTAAGACAAGATAAACTTATGAACCATGTAATAACATGGATGGACCTAGAGAATATTATGCTGAGTGAATCCAGCCAAAAACTAAAGGACAAATACTGTATGGTCCCACTGATGTGAACGGACATTCGAGAATAAACTTGAAATATGTCATTGGTAACAGAGTTCAGCAGGAGTTAGAAACAGGGTAAGACAATGGGTAATTGAAGCTGAAGGGATACAGACTGTGCAACAGGACTAGATACAAAAACTCAAAAATGGACAGCACAATAATACCTAATTGTAAAGTAATCATGTTAAAACACTGAATGAAGCTGCATCTGAGCTATAGGTTTTTGTTTTGTTTTGTTTTGTTTTGTTTTGATTTTACTATTATTACTTTTATTTTTTTCTCTATATTAACATTCTATATCTTTTTTGGTTATGTTGCTAGTTCTTCTAAACCAATGCAAATGTACTAAGAAATGATGATCATGCATCTATGTGATGATGTTAAGAATTAATGATTGCATGTGTAGAATGGTATGATCTCTAAATGTTGGGTTAATTTCTTTTTTTCCGTTAATTAAAAAAAAAAAAAAGAGAGAAGGGATAATTGGAGCTGAAGGGATACAGACTGTACAACGGGACTGGATATAAAAACTCAGAAATGGACAGCACAATACTACCCAATTGTAATGCAATTATGTTAAAACACTGAATGAAGCTGCATGTGAGGTATAGGTTTTTTGTTTTTGTTTTTTTTGGTTTTTTTTCTTTCTATTATTGTTTTAATTCTTATTCTGTTGTCTTTTTATTTCTTTTTCTAAATCGATGCAAATGTACTAAGAAATGATGAATATGCAACTATGTGATGTTATTAAGAATTACTGATTGTACATGTAGATTGGAATGATTTCTAATTGTTTTGTTAATTCTTTTTTTAATTAATTAAAAAAAAAATTCATTCTAAGTCTCTGGCTGACTGGTTTTTATTTTGTCTTCATGGTAGTATTTTAAAGAGTGTTTGAGTTATCAAAACCTAAATATCATAGAGGGATTGGGTCTTAAGACTATGTTAATTTTTTTTATAAACCTGTAAATTTGTAAATTAAATCTCATAATAAGCAACAAAAATTTCAGCTTTAGAGTCAAAAAATTTTGATGCATTTTAAAGTAAACTGTAGAAACCACTACATTTCCCTACCAATACTTCAGAGCATATATTTCGTTAACTAGAGTTCAATATTTCTTCACAAATTTTTTCTTTTCAGGTAAATTTTCATATAATGAAATGTGCAAATCTTAAGTATACATTCACCAACTTTGGTAATCCAAATGCCTATCAAGATCTGGAATGGTTCCATCTCCCCAGAAGGTTCCTTATACTCTTCTTCCAATCAATCACTGCAAACAACTCCAACAACCATTTGTTTCGATTTTTTCCACCATAGATTCATTTTGTCTGTTCTGTCTAGAGCTTTATATAAATGGAATCACATATGCGCTTGCTTGTGTAACAGTTCTTTCACTTAGTAGGACTCTGCAATTCATCCGTTTTGCTGCATTTATTATTAATTTGTTCTTTTGTATTGCTGAGCAGTATTCTACTGTATACCACCATTTGATTTTTCATTCTCCTATTGGTGGACACCTGAGCTGTTTACAGTATTTAGCCATCATGATTAACGCGCCTGTGAATACTCATTGTGTACGTCCTTTTGGGGCTATCATGAATAAAGCTGCTATACGCTGTCACGTTCAAGTTTTTGCATGGATAGCAGTTTTCCTTTCTCTTTGGTAAATGCCTAGGAGTGGAACTGAAGGTTTGGAAAAAGAGCTAGCTTATCAATTTGTAGCTATTTTTCTTCTGAAATATAGGTCTTTACAGCCATAAATCTGTCTTTAAGTACTTCTTTATATATAGCCCACAATTTTTTTTTTTTTTTCCTGTTTTGGGGCACATGGTCTGGGAATTGAATCCAGGTCTGCCACATGGAAGGCAAACATTCTACCACTGAATGACCTGTGCACCCCCCTACCCCGCACATTTTGATATGCTGCATTTTTATTATCATTCAGGTTAGGTATTTTCTAACTTTCATTACAATTTCTTCTTTAATGCAAAGCTTAAATTTGGAATTTTTCTAACTTCCAGTTGGGCTTTTAAGTCATTTCTGATTCTGGATTTTAACTTAAATTCCAGAGGTCAGAGAATATGGTCTGAAATGATAGTGATTCTATGAATTTTGTTGAAACTTGATTTTTGAGCTGGTTAGTTTTCAGAAATGTTCATGTAGGTCGAGTTTTAAGTCAGTTTCCAAAATGTTTCATGTACGCATCACTGCTCCTGCTACTGATATGCCCAGAAAATCAAGTAAACTCTATTCCTATTCATGGAACTTTTCACTAACTAATACACTATGAACAGAAGACTCTATTCCTGAACACATGAACACTTTTCAGGAGCAAGAGGGTTCAGGGGGATTTTTATTTATTAAATATTCTTCAGTTTTATAAACAGTAAGAGAAAACAGAAGAGAATAATGATATGCTGAATAAATACTGACCTGCTTAGTACATAAATTTATGTACTAATATTTCAAAACCATTTTTCTCCCATATTTAAATCTTTCATGAAATATTCCAAAAATGTTTATAATTTAAGAACTTATGAACTTAGCATCTGCATGAGTTAGTCAGAGCTCTTGCTTCTTGTTTTCTGACCATGTATCACTTATCTCTAGAAATCAAATTTCTAAAAATAGAAAACATTACCTGAAATGCATTAAAAAAAATCCTACACAAAAGATTATAACATAGGTATACACAAATATACATAAATATAAGAGTTAAGTAATTTTCAGGACAGATGTATAGAAAAAGACTAAGGGTAAAAAGGCAAACATATGACAGAAAGAAAAAAAAGAAAAAATGAGAGGAATTAAAAGAAACATTACGAAGTTATACATTTTATTCTCTTACTTACATTGTATGAGGACACCTGCTCAGCCAATCTCTTATCCCTTTCTGACAATATATACTCTTCATCTTTCTTATGTAATGATTTCTTTGGTTCTTGTGTTTCCTGAAGAATGAACACAGGTAACATATCATTGAATAACATAACTAAGAGGAAGTAACAAATAAACATTATTTTCATTTAGATTGAGTAACAAGATTAAACTAAGTCAGGCTCTCTGAATCCCTTCCCATTAGAAATATTAATATACCTGATAAGAGATAAGTTAATATTCTTCTAAATGACTTTCTTGAAAGCAAGAAAAAAGCCCAAAAACCTAACATCTATTTATTGTCCTCAGAGATTAATTTGACAAACACTGAAGAAATGCAGAAAAAAAAATGCTTAAAAATAAATCCCATGCTCTGCTTTCAAAATTAATAAAGTCCATCGCACAGTATTATCATTCCTGAGGGAGACAAACAAATTTTAGTTAGAGACAAAAGAAATAAAAGTATGAAGATTGGAAAAGAAATAAAACTACACTTGTTGACAAATGACATGATGTTTGTACAGAAAATCCCAAAGAAACTATAAAAAAGCTCCTGGAACTAATAAGCTATGAATTGAAGAACTCAAGATCAACTTATAAAACTGCTTTCCTACGTGCCAGTTTGAATAACTGGAATTTGAAATTTAAAACACAATCCCATTTACAATTGCATACACATTGAAATGAAGTACCTAGGTATATATCCACGAAATTTTTTTTTTTTTGGTATGGGCAGGCTCTGAGAACCAAGAAATTTTAATTAAAGAAAATACTGCAATGATACTCTAGAGAATTTAGTCCCAATCAGAAACTGGGATGGCCCACATAAAAATGGATGAAAACCCCTGTCTCAAAGCCTATTTTTCACGCTGCTGTTTTTGGTTTAGAAAACCAAAGACCCTCATACAATTTTACTCTTAATAATGGACTAAAACAACATGTATTTATAATAAATGGCATTACAAATATAGGAATATCTCACTTCATATTTTTCCATAAAAACATCCCCAGAAAATAGATGCCTTTATTTGTTATATTTACTAAGGAAAATGATGTTATGGTAAAATGGAGATAAATACCAGAATATTTAATATTAAGATACAGTACATCTAGTCAAGACTGGGAGGTGAGGATATAATAGATCCTATTCAATTAATTTATGTAGAACACTAAATTAATTCTATAAATTAATTATAAATTAATTCTATAAAGAAATAGAAGAACACTTCTATTTCTTTCTAGAGAGCAATCTTAGTTCTTGCTGGGTAATCAAATATAAAAAAGTAAGATGAAGTGAATGGAGAACCTATTAAAGTTATTTGGCTAAGACCGGTTACAAAAATTAGTCATGATTTCGCTATAATTCAAAGACACAGGAAATCAAGTACCTCTGTGACATCATACAGACTGTGACATAAATATAATTCTGATACTTACAGTATCATATAAAATGTGAAGGTTATTAATAATTCCTTTATAAGTCCACTGTAAATCCTGAACAAAACCTTTTTTAGCACTGAAAAGAAGAAAGACCAGGTCTAAAGAATCAGTCATATGGCTTAAAACCAGTTAAGTTCAAATCGTACTGTCTAGTTTCCATTTGTTCCATTTTTTCTGTGATATTTTCCTCTAAAGAAGACTCCTTATATAATATCTGGCCAACTGCAGACTAGACATCTATCCACATACAATCAGGATCAAGAAAAAGGCACAAATAAAAATAGGCCAAATAAAGTCCATGTAAGCAAGGGAATTATTATTTTTTTGGCTAAATCATAAAACCTCCAGTAGATTGTTTTAAAGTTTTTTGTTTTTGTTTTAACATGGGCAAGCACTGAGAATCGAACCCGAGTCTCCAGTATGGCAGGTGAGAACTTTGCCTGCTGAGCCTCTGTGGCCCATCCTATACTGCTTTTAAAAAACACCAGTTAAGGAAGAGTAGGCAGGTATTCCAGCTCTAGCCTTTCAAGGTGTAAGGTTCACTTCTACACCACATCTTCTTTGCCTCTTCTGCCCCCATGTGTGCTGGTTCACCTCTAAGAAAAATCTCAGATTTCTTTCAATCCTCAGAACAAAAGAGAACTTATGTTGCCACATACGTAGAGCGCTAAAACGTGGAGCTTTCAATATATCATGCACATTTTAAGATTACACATTGTTTATTTCACAATCAATTCTCCATCTGAATCAAGCAGGTGACGGAGCAGGTTTTCAATTTAGGGCTACAGAAATAGAAATCCTGATAATTCTAGGTACTGATGGACAGGATGAACAGTGCCAGGGCAATGAATTAAGGTATGAACTGTTTAGATCGGCACCAATGAAACTGTTACTTTTAGGTGAAAATTCATCAACCATTTAAGACTTGACAGGGACATTTTAAGGGGATAAAGACCTCTGGATGGAGTAAACTTAAGGGAACAGTGCTGGGGCACTGGTTCAATTCCTAGATTAGAATGGAATATTTCATAATAAATTGGAAGATTCAAGAAGAAAAAACCTAAAAATAATAAAAGAGGATGTTCCCCCTAGCCTACTGACATCTGGTTGATTTGCAGATTACTGAGTTTCCTGTGTTAAGGAAGGTGCTTCTGGCATATCTTGCGAGTAACATGAAACCTGGGACACCTGAGATACAGCAGTTGGAGAGTGTCTCTATGTATCTTTTAACTTGCTAGATTAATCCGCAGCTTTGGTTCTTTCAAGATATATTGAAAGACACACTTTCATGGAGATAGTCTGCTATTGTATAAAAACAAGGGAATTTTGAGTTAGAAAGGTCTAGAATGGAATTTTTGTTCATCACTTACCAGCTCTGTGACCCCAGAAAAGTTGACCTCATAGAGATTAGTTTTTCCATCTATAAAATAGGCCCAATAAACCTATATCTCAGGGTTTTCCAGAGATTTAAATGAGACAATTTATTGGCAAATAGTAAGCAATTAATGTCACTTCTTTCCTCATAACTTTCCTTCAGGGAAAAATCTGGATTTTCCCTTTGGAATCATAATTAAAAAAAATAATACTCATTATTCTTTTCAAAACAGAGCCACCATGGAGAGAAGTAAATGAATAAACAAGCCAAATCTCTCACCATAGCTTTCCTTTCTTTGTCAGCTGGAGTATCTGTCCAAATTGATCGATCTCCAGACTTGTCATCAGCTCTTCTCTTGAAAGCTCTTGGCCCAAGACCAAAGTCTTTCATTTCTGGAGGAAGCTCAGTCATCCATGACTCCCTTGTAATTGGTTTAGATGAATCCTTTCAGAGAAATAAAAAGTTGGGGGAAAAAAGCAGTAACATGGAAAATAAATACCTAATCCTGTATAAGTGGCTGTTCTCAATTGAGGTTTTAAAGTTATTTAACAGACAATCATAGAAAGGGCTGATGTTCTTATACCCTCATCAATGAATCATACCTCTTAAACTTTTGCCAATCTGATTGAATAATAAAAAAAAAAGCTATCCTATTTTTGTTTTAAGTTGAATTTTCCATTTTACTAATGAGGTTGAATATCTTTTCAAATGTTGATTATCCACATGCATTTTCTTCCCTATATGGTGTTTTTCATATATGTTCTGCACATTTGTCTGCTGGATTGATTTTTTTCTTACCAATATGTAGTAGCTCTGTATTAATGGGTATTAGCCCTTTCTCACATATTATTAATATTTTCATCTAATGATTCTTTTGCCCTTATGTAATCTTTCACCATACAGAAATTTTTTTCTTATTCTGCATGGGCAGGTACTGGGAATCGAACCCGGGTCTCCAGCATGGCAGGCGAGAACTCTGTCACTGTGCTACTGTGGCCCACCCACTACACAGAAATTTTTAAGTAGGCAAATTTGTCAGTCATTTCCTTTAGTTTCTGGGTTATCTAGATCCTAAATTTTCTTTTACTATATGTATATTTTTAATTTTTATTTTGAAAATTTGGATTTTTAATCCATTTAGCCTCATTTCTGATAGTAAAGTGTATTTAAAACTTACATCATCTCCTTTAGTCAGTTTCTCTTTCATTCTCTGGGCCCTTTTTTCAAACTCTGCTGTTACACTATAGTTAACAGGTCCTGTTGCAGGCATTGGTCCAACAATGTCCTCATCATCTTCACTGCTGTCTGTTTCCTTTTAAAACAAGACATTAACTTTAAACAGAGTTTTTTCTTTTTCTTTTTGCATGGGCAGGCACAGGGAATCGAACCCAGGTCTCCAGCATGGTAGCTGAGAACTCTGCCTGTTGAGCCACTGTGGCTTGCCCTAAACAGAGTTTAGAAAAGGATCATAAATTATCTGAAATTTAAGTTAAACTGCTTATCCATAGACAATCAAGCAAAAAAGCAAACACTGTACTGCTGTTTATCCGATGAACAATGAGAACCGTTTCCTGTCTTCCTTAAGTATACCAACAAAGGCAAAATCAATTTTAAAAACTACTTGAACAGATATACATGGGATGTGGGCTGTCACACCATTTTCCTATGCTCCCAGAGACATTATATTATTTTGGCTCTTTTCTTGACGTATATATGTGCTCTCAGAATTCTTCTTAACAAGAGTATTCCAAGTAACTATTACTAATTAGTCAGAGTTGACATAGATGATAACTACTTTTCATTCCTTGTACAAATAAAGCTCTTTGGAATAAGAGGCACATAAGTAAGGCATTCCTGGGAGCTGAATCAGCCCTCATGACTCATTACAGTCCACTGAAAAGGAAATCTCATGCAAGAGCTAATAAAATAGTGGCCTGGATGGGTTAATTTGGTTCCAGAAGTAGCCTACTCACTCCATTAGTATTTTTGTGAATGCCTTAATTTGGGGGCATATGGGGTAAATGAGAGACTTACAGATGTCCCACTTCGAGAAAAGAAAACATGAAAACGTGTATGAGAACAGAAATAGAAGTGTTTTTTGAAAAACGATTAAAGGGAAATCATGAAGCAAATAGTTCAGAACCAAACGTACCTTAAGCAGGTATATGCAATGGTGTAATGCCTGTTCCACCCTCAACCTCTATCTTTTGCTAAGAGAAGGCAGAGAATAGAGAACATGTGATTTCTTGGGAATTATATTAATAATCCATTTGCTAATTTAAAGTAGGTTAAAACAAAGTTCCAACTATAAATGAAATTGAATGATGCTACATCTTTAAAATATTTTTCTCAACTTTTTATTAAGGAAAATTTAAAGTCTATGGAAATGTGCCAAAACTAGTACCATGAACACCCATATACCCTTACCCAAATCATCGACTGTTAATACTTGACCACACTATCTTTCTGCTTTCTTCTGTGTGCGTATATACACTTTTTTTTTCCTGAACCATTTGAAAGTAGGTTGCAGATGGCATGACAAGGCCCTGAACTGAAGCAAGCTTCCTTGCCACTCTCCTAGGACAACGGGTTCAGTTCGATCTCTTCTGCATGATCAAGCCTTGAGTTATGACTCCTTTCCCTTATCCCAATCCTTAAAGCTTATAGCTGGGTTCTCAAAAAGCAGTATGGTCCTCCCTGCTGGATAAATTTATATCTGATGCTCTGGCCGTGAATTCTCTCAATGTCATTTGCATCTGAGCTTTTCCCTTTCTTTGGAGCTCAACAGTGCACGAAATTTGTTGCTATTTTATTTCCCCCAGCATCCTGTGTGTGTGTGTGTGGGACAGCAGAGAGAGCCTGGCCTGGTCATGTCAGCTCAATCCTCCTCATAGTTGGGAGGTCTTCCTTTAGTCATGTATTTTTGTATTTAACAGCCTTGTCAGAAAAGATTGCTAATACTCAGCCTAAATTCTTCATGGTTACTTTCATTGCATCAGTGGACGTAATAAGGACAATAATAATAATGAAAGCTGTTACAAGTTGAACCTTCTTATTCTCATCTAATCCTTACAACAGATGCTGTGAGGTAACTGTAACAATCTACCTGTTACTATTAAGGAAACTTAGCTGTCAGGTTGAGGCAATGGATTCAAAGCTTGTGTGGCTCCTGCCTTCCTCTCTCTCCTTTAACCCTAACTTCCTTCCTCTCCATACTCTCCTTTGCATTCTGATGAGCTATTTGCATTCTCTAGAACAATCTTCCCTGCCCTCTTTGGTAAGCTATCTCCAACTCATCCACCTTCAGTGTAGCCATTAAGTTTTTAAGGAAAAAGACTTTCTCACGTCTTCAGATTAGTTTCGATTTCCCTGTCATGGTTCCATTATACCTTATCTCCCTCACTTACCACATTAGAATTATTTAACATCTGTATTCTCCTCTATGTTGCAGGTGTGATGAGGGTAGGAACTGTATCTGACTATTCACTCATTCAACAAATATTTCTGACTGACCACTATGCACCAGCAAAGGGACTAACAAAATCTATGTCCTCAAGGACAAACACTATAGTGAGAAGAGGTCCACAATAAACAAAAGAAGCAGTAAAATAAATAGCATGTTAGGTAGTGATAAATGCTATGAAGAAAATTAAAGGAGTGAAGGAGACAGGGGTAGAGGAAAGAGGGGTTAGCAATTTCAAATTAGGAGGATGGAGATAATTTCATTGAGAAGGCGACATTCCTGCAATAGAATAACAAAGATCTGAGAGGCAAGTCACGCAGATATCTGGAAGAGCATCTCGGACAGAATAAACAGCAGGTATAAACAGTGATAGGAGCTTGCCTAGTGGTGGCCAATGAGACCAGATCAGAGTAAGAAAGAAAATCCGAATAGGGCCTCCTGGGCCACTGTAAAGACTTTGAGGAGAGAAGGAGCAAGGTGATGGTTCTGAATACAACTGGGTCTTCCATTACATTTGAGTTCAACAACTCTAGCTTTTACTGTATGAGGTTTTGAGTTTTTATATCTTTTTATTTAAACTAAAATTTTCCAAACCTCAGAGTTGAAATATGATGATGAAACTTGTGGTCCTGGGTCATCTCTGCCTTTGTCGTTTTTCTGTGTAGATTTAATAAAACCAGGTGGTAATGCAGGACCTATTAGAGGCCTGAAAAGAAAATTCACTTTTATCATTCTCACTGACTTTAAAAGCAGTTTTCTAAATAAAAGTTCACAAATATAATAAAATCCAGGTAATAACAAATGTTGAGAATGGGAATTTTAACAAATCATTTTACTATTACCTTATATTTTTTACTAGTATTACCTAGTATTTCTTCCCTAAGTATCTTAAAAAAAATCTAATCTTACATTTGAACTTTCTACTTGTTAGCTGATGATTAGATACTAAACCAGTAATTCTTGATTGTTGTGGCACTGGGATTTACCCATTTCATAAAAGAACTATGTTAAACTAGAATTTTTTTAAAAGACTTTATTATGAACTAATGTCTTTTTCTATTTTGTGCCTTGTTTTTCAGTTTCAGAATTCATTACCTACTGAAAAATACCTTAGGGAACATTACAAGTATAATCAGAACTAGCTGAGTATAAACTGAGCTCTGATATATAGGGCATATGCAATTCAACAGCTGTGTCAGCAATCCAAGGTACATGTGCTAAGGCAGTAAGCAAATCTGTGTCACCCTCACTAATTAATCCAATAACGGTGTGGAAGTATGGAATAATACAACTAGCTCATTTGAGACCTGCAAAGAAGGAAAAAGTGCTGTGTTAACCACATTTCAATCAGGGCTCTTTTCTGTTTCCTTAAAACAACCTTGATTGTCATAAGTTACCCCATTTTCTAGGAGGGAAAAATAATGCCCATGGCCAACACAAGCACTAAGTGGCAAAGCTGGAGTTTGAACCTCGGGTTAGACTTGATGCTAAAGTTCATTTTCTTTCAAGCTGCCATGCTGCCACATTCTGAAGAAATTGCCATCAGTTTGAAATGGAGAATAGTCTGAATTCTAGGTCTTAAAAAGAGAAAGTCTTATTTTGTGTAGGGAAAAAAAAAAGATAATGTCTATTGTTTTTCATACTTTAAAGTTTCTTCATTCTTTCTTTCATACCAAAGTTTTTTTTCCACAGCTGTCACTGTGTCAGAATTATAGACCAAGATGACAATGACATCCTAAGCTGAATGTTCCAGTTTTTGTTGTGTTCAATTGCAATCTCACAGACAAGCTTCCTGACAGGGGAAAAACAGTGCTAAGAATCAGAACGTCTGGGTTCTGATCCAGGTCATTTAATAATCTTTTGTGTCTGGGTTCATTAACTACTTCGAGCCAGAATAATTTTCCTTATATAAAACAGGGAAGTTTGTGTTAAAGATTAAATTGGATAATATTCATAAGTAACAAAGTGCTCTAAGGAAGTACAGAATGATTTTTTTCTGAGTACAATTTTTAGTAGATATACAAATGTAATTACCAGCTTATTTCTTCAGCTTTAGGGACGTGTGGGGATGAAGTTACTGATACATCTTAAAATACAGTAAAGGAAAACAACCATGGCATACTATAGTCACATAAAAGGTTCCTGAACCCAATAAGTTATCAACTTTGTATTTCACACATTCATTTATTACTGCCTAAAATACACTTCTCAAGAAAGAAACTGACAAAAAACTAAGCAATGCATTTTCTTAAAAAGAATGTTATATCTCAGGATCAGCTAACTTTCTATAAAAGGCCAGACAGTAAATTTTAGACTTTGAGGGCCACCTATGGAATATATGTCTTTGCTTTTTATTTTCTTTCATTTTTTTGTATGCTGTAGTATGGCAGGGTCACATTTCATTCTTTTTCCATGTGTGTAGCCCATTATTGCAGCACCATTGTGCTGAATTTTGTTTGTTTGTTTTTGTTGGCTTCTTTGTTTGTTTAGGAAGTGCATGCATGGGCCAGGAATCAAACCTGGGTCTCCCGCATGGCAGGCAAGAATTCTACCACTAAACTACCCTTGCACCCTTTGTTTTTATAAATGTAAAAAACATTCTAAGCTTGGGGGCCATACAAAAACAGACAGCCCAAGGGCCAAAGATATATGGAAACATGAGCTGACAAATGTGGTTATAAATTTTGACTATAAAATGAACAAAGCCTTTTTTATTTGTTCTTGTACACTGGTATATAGTGTTATGACTGATATATACGGTGCACATTTTCACGTCCAACATTTAAACATTTTACACTTCAGAGAAGAGAAAAAGCTTTATTTATTATATGCTTACTTTGTACCAGCTACCATATTAAGATATACTCATACACATATAACACATATAAATATAAAATATCAATCCTCAGAATTCTATTAAGGCAGGTGTTGTTAGTCTTTTTTTTTTTTTCACCTTTTTTTAATTGTACAATATAACACATATACAAAGTAAAGAAAGAAAAAAGCAATAGTTTTCAAAGCACTCTTCAACAAGTAGTTACAGGATAGATCCCAGGGTTTGTCATGGGCTACCATACTATCATCTCAGATTTTTTCTTATTGCTGCTCCAGAACTTAAGAGGCTAGAAGGAATAAATACTTTTCTATCATCACAATTGACTTTTTTTTCTTTTTTGTGAAAAATAAAATATATACAAAAAAAGCAACAAATTTCAAAGCACAGTGCTACAATTAGTTGCAGAACATTTCAGAGTTTGGTATGGGTTACAATTCCACAATTTTAGATTTTTACTTCTACCTGCTCTAAGATACTAGAGACTAGAAGAACTATCAATTTAATGATTCAGCAATCATATTTGTTTGTTAAACCCTCCCTTCTCTGTATAACTCTACCCTCACCTTTGATCTTTCTATCCCACTTTTTAGGGGTATTTGGGCTATGGCCATTCTAACTTTTTCATGTTGGAAGGAGCTGTCAATAATATGGGGTAGAGAGATGGAACTAGTTGATGCTCTGAAGAGGCTGGGCTCTCCCGGCTTCAGGACTTATCTGGTCAGGGACTCATCTGGAGGTTGTAGGTTTCTGGAAAGTTCAGATGTTCTTTAGGATTGGCTGGAATGGTTTTGGTTGGGGTTTGGCAAATTATGATAGGTAGCAATGTCTAACTGAAGCTTGCATAAGAGTGACCTCCAGAGTATCCTCTTGACTCTATTTGAACTTTCTCAGTCACAGGTACTTTACTAGTTACACTTTTCCCCCTTCAGTCAGGATGGCTTTGTTGATCCCATGGTGCCAGGGCTGGACTCATCCCTGGGAGTCATCTCTCATACCACCAGGAAGGCTTTCACCTCTGTTACCCTATTTTACAGTTGATAAATCTGAGGTTCTGAGAAGTTGATCAAATCATCTAATTTGGCACACAAGGATTTGTTTCTTCTATCAATAAATAATTAAGAAAGTATTTGAATTAGAAGTCAGAATATCAGGATTTCAGCCCCAGCTTTACCCTGTACAATGGGTACAACTTTAAGCAAATCACTGGACTTGTTTCCTTACCTGTTTAAAAAGGGAGGGGGGGAGGGCCATGGTGGCTCAGCAGGCAGAGTTCCTACCTGCCATGATGGAGACCTGGGTTCGATTCCCGGTGCTTGCTCATGCAAAAAAAAAAAAAAAAAAAAAAAAAAAAGGCAGGGGGATGGGGACATTATGTGGTACAAAATAAGCCAGAAACAAAAGAACAAATATTGTGCAGCTCTTTTAGAAAATACAAGAAGATTGGGGCCTAGATTGTAAGCTCTTATAGCAGTCACATTTAGTCTGGAGCTGTAAATGCTATTTTTAGATTTTGAGGTACTATGCTATATATGTATACCTGGTATCTCCCTAGAACTTTCGGTACCTGTGTGACACCTAAGACTCAGAGTTGGAGTTCTACAGCTTTGAAAGTCAGCATTGCTACATACAACAACTGTTAAAGAAACCAAAAAAGAGATTAGGCTTCAATTAGAGATAAGAATGAAGTCAACTGGGTTGGGACTAAGATAAATCAAGATACATGGGTAAAGATGATAAAGTAGTTTAGAATGTCACCTACTGTATGAGACCAATGGAATAGAGGTCTAGGTTGTCCAAAACCTGCATTTTCTGCAGCAAATAATCTAACTCAACCTATCTGGATAGATTATTTAAACAACCCAAACACAGGGAACCCAGAATGGGAATGAGGGCTTGTAATTTTGTAGAGTTTAATGTAATATCTGGATGCATTCCAGAGGATGTTGGGTAGATAATTAAAAAGCACTGGAAAACAAAAACCTACAACCTTCAGATGGGTCCCTGGTCTAGATAAGTCCTGACACCTAGCCCAGCCTCTCCAGAACATCAGATATCTCCATCTCCCTACCCCATATCAGTGACAGACCATTCTAATATCAAAAATTTAGACTTGCCATAGCCCAAACAACCCCAATGACAGGTATGGAAAGATCAAAGGTGATAGTGGAATTATACATAGAAGACAGAACTTAACAAATGATTATGAATGCTGAATCATTAAACTGATATCTCTTTCAGTCTCCAGTATTTTAGAGCAGCTAGAGTAAAAACTTACAAGTGTGAAATTGTAACCCATGTCAAAGTCTGAAATATGTTCTACAACTAATTATGGTGCTATGCTTGGAAATTTACAGCTTTTTTGTATATATGTTATTGTTTACAAAGAAAGAAGGAAAAAAAGATTGTATTGATAAAAAAAGTATTTAAGCCCCTAGCCTCCTATATTCTGGAACAGCTAGAAGGAAAAATATGAGAGGATAGTATGGTAGCCCATGACAAACTCTGGGATCTATCCTGTAACCACTTTTTGAAGAGTGCTTTCAAAACAACTGCTTTTTTATTCCTTTGCTCTGTATATATGTTATACTATACAATAAAAAAAGTTAAAAAAAATTATTGGCAAAGTCCCTTGAAAGACTGGAGAAAAAATATGGAACTATTAAACTTTACCACCAGGGAAACCCTTGATATTGTCTAAAACATTAGGGACTCCCAAGTCAAGAGGCCAAGCCCTTGATCTTGTTGAGCCTATTTCTGTAGCAGAGAAGCTAAGTCTACCTATAGATATGCCTAAGAGTTACTTCCAAAGAAGCTCTTTTGTTGTTCAGATGTGGCCTCTCTCTCTCTAAGCCAACTCTGCAAGTAAAAATCATTACTCTCCCCGCTCTGTGGATCATGACATCCAGGGGAGAAAGTCTCCCTGGCAATGTGGAATATGACTCCCAGGTTGAGCCTGGAATGCATTCCTGAACAAAATGGGTAAAAGAAATGTAACAAAATAAGGTATCAGTGGCTAAATGAGTTCAAATAGATTCGAGAGGCTATTCTGGAAGCTACTCTTACGCTAGCTTCAGCCAGATATTGCTAATTACCAGAGTGTGCCAAACCCTAACCAAAACCATTCCTGTTAACCCTACAGAACACCTAGGGCTTCAGCTGAGATTCTATAAAAGTTTCACACACTAAGATTACTTGTGAGAAACCTACAGCCTCCAGATGGGTTCTTAGGCCAGATAAGACCTGAAATTCAGAGGGGCCAGCCTCTCTAAGAATATCAACTAGTTCCATCCCCCATTCTGATTATCAACACCCTTTTCCAACATTAAAAAGTTAGAAGGGGCATAGCCCAAATAGCCCTAAAGATTGGGAGAAGGATAAAAGGAGAGGGAGGAGTTATGACAGAGGAGATAGGACTTAACAAATGACTATGACTACTGAATCATCATATTAATATTTCTTTCAGTTTCCAGTATCTTGGAGCAGCGAGACGGAAAAACCTAAAACAGTGGAACTGTATGTAACCCATACCAAACTCTGAAACCTGTTCTATAACTATTTGTTACAATGTACTTTGAAACAAATTGCTTTTTTGTATATATATTTCACAATAAAAAATGTTAAAAAAAAAATGGCAGGGGGAGAGGGCTAACATTCCACCTGGCCTACTACAAAACACTTTATTAGTACCATGTAAGAGCTGTGGAAGTTTTTTGTCAACTATTAAGTGTTAGAAACATGTACATAACTTTTTATTCTATGAAACGCTACAATTCCCTATGAATGACTTATGTAAAATGTTACATAGGTATATAAATTAAAAACAATTTCATACTATTCTTTAATGAATTAACAGACATTAGCTGAAATATTTAGAAAGGACAGGCCTGAAATATTACATATTATCACCTTGGAGGAGATTCATCCTGCTTTTTAAATCCAGGAGGAAGGGCTGGTCCAAAAAACCCATCATCATCATCATCATCCTGATTTCTCCTCTGTTTTCTGAAAACACAATAATGTAACTTGATCCATGCATATACATCAAGGAAATTTTAATAAAGCGAAATTTTAATTTCTAAAGGAAGCATTAACTGCAACTAGTTGGACAAACACTGAAGCAACTCCTTCACAGCACTTGTATTTCAATTTTTCGTGTTTAATGAAATATTGAAGTCTACTGCCAGATGTTTTTGAGCAAAAAGTTGGCAACTGACTTTTAATCACATTTAAGGAAGGGTTCTAAGTTGCTATTCTGTATCATAGTCTTAAAACTGTATCAAAAAAATCCTCACTATCCAATTATAAACAAAGACTCAGCTTCTTATTTACATGGACTCTTGGTGAATAAGGCTAGATAAACATATACTACATATACAATCTTAAAAAATTCTATGGCTTATGTAGAACATTTAGTCATTTCAATATCTTCCAGAAAAATTTCTAGATAACAGATTTATTGAAATTTTAGACATCTCACAGCTAGTATACTACAAGAATAAATTTCTTTGTGAAAGACATAGTTTATGCTAAAATGCCATATGAAATGGCTTCTTCCTCTACTGTATAACTACAGATATGACATCCCCTGACTAGTTATCTGTTCCAGCCAACTTACACTGGATTAGAAACTTGGTTTATCATTTAATTTAAGTAAGTGACTGACCTTGCAGTTGGACCAGTGTCATCTTCTTCAGACTCTTGATTTCCTTCTTCATACAAAGAACTACTGTCCTCATCACTATCTGATGAATCCGAACTACTGCTTTTATAATTAGGGGGCAAAGCAGGTCCTGCAACTAAAGAAAATTTATTGTGTGTGTCAAAACCAACTACAAATGATTCAATGAACCTATTAGATGACATTTTCACTTTCTGAAATTCACTGGACTGGCTATCTACCATCTGTTACAGATTTTAATATCAATTTTTAATGTTTTATGTACACTGGTTTTGCATTTCCAATTATATTCTTGCTTAGGGAAAGCAGAAATCATATCTTAGCATAACTAGGATATTCACAAGAACACTAATACCTGATTTATAAATATAAATATAGCATATAATTTCCCCAGCAACATGCAATTTTTTTCATTGTTTGGTACACTTGCCAAAATAGCTAAATGATTTTTTTCCTTTATAGATAGCATATGGTAGACAAAATTACACTACCAAGCAAACCAGACCAACAAGTTGACTATTTCATACTCTAATATATCAAACATAAAAATATCCATTCTGGTTTCTAATTAAAAAGAAAATCTTTACTGGCATCACCATACCAATCAGTTAGTGTTCTTTCAAGACAATTTAAGCAGAAATAAAGTCAGAATCACTTTTAAGTTTTACTGCTTACTAGTAGAGATGAACAGAAGAGAAAGAGATTGTACTGGGGTGGGTGGGATGTTGGGGACTTTGTTAAAAGTCCCTTAGGCCCACTCACCAAAGTGACCTGCTCTCTTGTTATACCCCAGCAAATTACAAATTATTATATGACGTCACTCCATGATGTTGTCAAGTCATAGAGACACAACTTCTGTGTTGATCCTGAGTAGTAATACTAAAGGTCTACTGCCAGGAGGGCAATGGTGGCTCAGTGGCAGAATTCTTGCCCGCCATGTGGGAGACGCGGGTCTGATTCCTGGAGCCCGTCCATGCCACAAAAAAGTCTATTGCCACATATAGGCCAAACACCTGATCTTGAGGCTTCCTCTTATGAAGTTTATGTATGCAGCAGAGAAGCTTAGCCTACCAGAGGTAGGCCTAAGAGTTACTTCTGGAGGACCTCATCTCTTGCTCAGATGTGGCCTCAATTCTCTCTAAGCCCAATTCTGCAAGTGAAATCATTGCCCTATTCCCTATGTGGGACATGACATCCAGGGGTGAAATTCTTCCTGGCGGCATGGGAGATGACTCTCAGGGATGAGTATGGCCCTGGCTCCATGGCATCAACAAAGCCATCCTGACCAAAAGGGGGAAAAAAGTGTAACAAATAAGGTATTAGAGGGGTGAGAGAGTTCAAATAGAGCCGAGAGACTACTCTGGAGGTCCCTCTTACATAAGCTTCAAGTTTCAGTTAAATATTGCTACCTATCATAATGTGCCATACCCCAACCAAAACCATTCAAGCTAATCCTAATGACTACCTAGGGCAATGTATAAGATTCCATCTCCCTATCCCATATTACTGATAGTCCTTCCAACATGAGAAAGTTAAAATGGCCATAGCCCAAACACCCTTAAAGAGCAGGACAGAAAGATCAAAGATGATGGTGGACTTATAAAGAGAAGATAGGGTTTAACAAAAGAGTATGATTGCTAAATCATTATACTGATATTTCTTTTAGTCTCCAGTATCTTAGAGCAGGTAGAAGTAAAAACCTAAAATTGCAGAATTGTAACCCATACAAAACTCTGAAATGTTGTTGTTCAAAGTGTCGTGCTTTGAAATTCATTGCTTTTTTGTATGTATTTCATTTTTCACAAAAAAGAAAAAAAAAGTCAATTGTGATGATAAAAAAGTATTTATTCCTTTTAACCGCCAATGTTCTGGAGCAGGTAGAAGGAAAAATGTGAGATAATGGTATGGTAGCCCATGACAAACTCTGGAATCTGTCTTATAACTACTTGTTGAAGAGCACTTTGAAAATTATTACTTTTTTCCTTTCTTTGCTTTGTATGTATGTTACTATTGCCAATGTAGATCAAAATGGAATAAGAAATAAAGACCACCATAATGGTGAACTGATAGGTAATTATAAATAAAGTCTTTTGCCATAATTTCCAAGTCTGGATGCTTTTCAAGAACCACTAAAATATATATTTTTTAAAAGATTCCTAAGCCATTTCCCCAGGGATTCTGATTGAGTTGGTCTGAGTCAGAACTGGAAATATGATTTTTTATTTGTTTATTTATTTTTAAAAAAGACTTTATTTATTTTATTTATTTTACATGGGCAGGCACTGGGAATCGAACTTGGGTCTTCTGGCATGGCAGGCATGCATTCTTGCCTGCTGAGCCACCGTGGCCCACCTGAAATATGATTTCTTAAAGAGCTTCTCAGATATGCCATATGTTCAATGATAACTTAATAAATAAAAGGAAAATAACATGTTTTGGGTTCTTATGCATTATATGTGATTTTAAGAAATTCATATGAACTAACCTATTTAATTTGACATTATTAGAGAGGTATTGTATAATAAAGAACTTGGCTGGCCTTTGCACCTGGTTCTTGGGAGATATCCTCTAAATCTCTGGAATTTCCCATGATAGACCATGCCCTATCAGCCTGACCTCAGGGGAGAGGAGAGGGCTGGAGATTACATTCAATCACATGGGCATGGGTTCAATCAATCATGCCTGAATCATGAATCCCAATAAAACCTCTGGATGCTGAAACTTGGACGAGTCTTTCCTGAGTAGTAACACATGTCAGTGTGCTGGAAGAGTGATGCTTCCAGACTCCATGGGGAGAGAAGCATGGGAGCTTTGTATTTGGTGGCACTCCTAGACTCCCCATGTATACCTTCTTTCGGCTGGTCCTGATTTGTATTTCTTTTGCTGTAAAATAAAACTGTAATCTTAAGTATAGCACTTTTCTGAGTTTTGTAAATTAGGGACTCCCAAATTTATAGCCAGTTAGTCAAAAGCGAGAGTGACCCTGGGAACCCCAGAACTTGCAGCTGGTGTCTGACATGAAAGTGGTCTTTTGAGGACTTGAGTGCTCAACTTGTGGAGTCTGGCCTGATTTTCAGGTAATCAGTCAGAGTTTCACAGCAGCTGGTATCAGAAGTTACCGTGAGAGGTGTTACTGTTATTTCTATTTTACAGACAGGTAACTGAAGCACAGGAAGGCTAAATAATTTGTCTGACTTCACACAACTAAAGAGAGGAGCCAGGATATGAATATAGGAGTCAAGAGCCTATACCCTTAACCACTATACTATCCAACATTCAAGAATTGTCATCCATCCATCCAACAAATACTTTACTGGGTAAATACTTCTAGAGAAACAAACATAAAAAGACATATTAGCGCAGATGGTTAAAGTGCTGTTATGCAAACAGGAAAATAGGGAAAAAGTGAGTGGATATTTAGGAGGGTAATTTTACATGGAGATTTGAGGGCAAGTCTGTTGGAGGTGAAGGCTGTTGGTGGGCATGCACCAAGCTGAAGGGAAAGCATCCAGATGGGAGCAGCTTTTGAAAAGTCCTACAAAAAGGGAATAAGCTAGATGTGCTCGAGGCCAAAAAGTCCAGTGTGGTTAACAAAATGACAGAAGAAGAAGGTGGATGGTACGAAGGGGAACAGAGCATGCTTTCATGTCAGACACTCTGGATTAGAATTTCAGCTTGGCCACTTACTAGCTGGGTTAACTGGTTAAGTTGCTTAACCTTTCTGAGATACTCTTTCTTCTGTTAAAACAAGTTAGCAGTATTTCCAAATTTCAGAGGACTCTTGTGAGGAATGCATTAGTTAATATATGTAATACACTTAGCACAGGATAAAGCACACAGTAAGGAGGTTCTAAGTTGGGAGAGACTTGACCTGAATTTGCGGATAAGAGGGGTTTGGAGGTGGGGGGAGGTGAGTTAGAAAAAAAAAAGGCTTATAAAAAATGTTATATTTGCAACATACTTTGAAGGAAAAGCAAAAAGGACCTGATAATGGTTTGGATCTGAGGGCAAAAAGAGGAAGTGAGATGGCTCAGGGTTTGGGCTCCACTGGCTAGCCAGGTGGGTGGTCATGCCATTCTCTAATATGGGGAAGACTAGAGAAGAGAGGATGGGGGAAAAAGTCAAGAGCTTTGTTTTTCACATTTTAAATTTATGATACCCATTAAAAATTTCAGTGGTCCTGTCAGTGGTACTTTAGGGAGCAAATCCTGCCTGAGATTAATACAGGGAATATAGGGGGTGCACGAGTAGATCAATCATAGAATAGCTGCCTGTCATACAAACCTGGGTTTGATTCCTGGACCATGCATTTCCCCGCCCCACACACAAGAAAAATAAAAAAAATTCCCTATGATACATATATCACATCTCTGCCTCAGGGTATATGTTTAGATGTAGAGATACATAAATGTAGGGAGACACATAAAAAAAAGTAGGGAATATAGTGAATCAGAAACAACATGCATATAAGAACCCAATCAGATAATTTGTTTCCACACTCTTCTCCAACCTTCTTTGCTAAAATAAAACATGACTTTTAGTGGCTATAACAAAAATGAGATCTGGAAGGAAAACCTTTAGGTAGAAACATGGCTGTGTGGCAGTCAAGCAACAAAAATTAGATCCAGAAATGAGAGACCTACTCTTTCTGCATTATTTTTCTCTAACTATAGCGTCGGTCCTAGTCTATAGCTAAAACAATAAAGGAGATAGATACGCGTGGAGGAGTCTGAGAAGCATTTATTTGGTAAACAAAATGTTGGCTATGTGTTAAGGCTAGAAGGCCATAGTGCAGTGGGGGAGACAAATAATTTAAATACACTGCATTAAATATATGATTTAATTAAATAGGGGAAAAAAAACCCTGTGGGGAAAGATGAAGGTGTGACAAAGCATGGGATAGTTCGGAATGACTTCAACTGGATATTTAAATTTGGATCTTAAAGGATGGATAGGAGTTTGTCAGGTGTGTTAAGATATGCCAACAGAGAGAGGTCAGAGGGACCCTAGAATATTAATAACTGTACAGAAATTTGGTCTGGTTTGAGCACTGTGTGCCAGACGCAATGACAGAATGAGAAGTTAAGGAAGCAGGTGTAGAGCCAGAGAACAAAGGATTTTCTGTGAAGGTCTTGTACGTCAGAAAACAATACCGCACAGAAGTTAGGAGTACGGGTTCTACTGTTCTAATTCGGCCTCCACCACATGCACGCTGTGATCTGGGCACCTATCTCGGCCTCGGTTTCCAGTTTATGATATGGGAATAGTAATAGTCTTCACCTCCTATAATTTCTGGGAGGATTAAATGACTGTGAGTCAACCGTTTAGCCCAGCGTCCGGCTCATATTAGCGCTAAATTAGAACACATCAACATCATAATGATAACCCAACGAAAGCTCGCGCAACGCTACGGGTTTTCTGAGGATACCCCACCGCCACCTACTTGCTACTACAGCTTAGGAGGGAAAATTACAGCTGCGGTCGGGCCGCGCCCACTCCCGGGTCCTCCGCCCTCCCGGGGGTCTCCTTACTACTGGGTCGGACCAGCAAGGGGGCACGCCTCCGCCTACCCGGGCTCGGGTCCCGCTCCTCGTCTTCGGCTGTCCCGCGGGCATTGAAGCCAGGAGGCAGCGCCGGCCCGATCATGTCCCTGGCCATCTGAGGTGGTCGACACTACTCACGCACAAATATATTCTATTCGCGCAGCTGCAAATCTATCCGAAAAATGCCCAGCGGAGCGCTGCGAAAGCTTTAAGTTTTTCCGGCGCTGACCAATGACATAGCGGCCTGTGATTGGCTACATTGGGCAATTCGCGCTAACGGAAGTGACGGCTAAAGGTTGTGCCAAAGTCATAGGTTAGGTTCCCGACCTGATGGACGGCGTGGCTGAGCCGGCTGGTGGAGTTTTGACTCCTCCGGGGAGTTTTCCGCCTCCCCAGCTGAACCCCGCGTTGGGGTCGCTGAACAACGCTGCCCCACGGCGGGACAACTGGGTGCTCTGGGCAATGCTGCAGCCGCCGCCGCCCCCGTCTTCGTCCTTGACTTCCACGGTCGGGTTAGAGCCTTCCTCGGATTCGCACCCGCACCTCGCGGCCCACGCTCTCCCCGGGGTGCCGCCCCCCTTCGACACTCAACTTCTTCCCGGAGCTCAGCCCCCCTTCGATGCCCAGTCTCCTCTTGATTCTCAGTCTCGACCCAACGTCCAGCCTTCCTGGAATTTCCAGGCATCGACATCATGGTACTGGAGACAGTCTCCTGAAACGTTTCCTCAGCATCAGAAGTCCCACAACCTTCACGGTAGGCTGTTTTTCCTCACAGTATCACCCCTTTACCTATCACCGGCCCCCTTTCTTTTTCCCTTCCATTTCTGCTTTCCTTCGCTTTCTGCACTTCTGATTCTGCCCTGCACTCTTGGAATCTGGTCGTTAATGTCTCACAGTATGTCCTGCTGGAATATTTTCTCCTTCTGTCCATTCGTTTTAGAAGTTATTTATTGAATTTCAACTAAGTACCGGGAACTGGGAATATAGCAGTGAACAAAACATGCAGAAATCTTTTTCTTTATGGAGCTTAACATCTTAGGGTGGACAGACAATGAACAAAGCATATTGTGTATTTGAACGCAATGAGTGTGATATAGAGAGATAAAAATGATAGTGCAGTTTTAAATACAGTGGTGGGGGGATGGTCTCATAAGAAAGGTGGGATTTGAGCAAAGACTTCAAAGAGGTGAGCGACCAAAATTATGGCTCTATGGGGGGAAGGGATATAGGTAGAGAAAACTACATGTGCAAAGGCCTTGAGGCAAGATATACAGAAAAGAGTGGAGTCCTTGGTGGTTAGAGAGAAGTGGGCCTAGTGTAGAGTAGTAGAAGAGGACAGACTTTGTAGTTTGCCTTGTAGACCATTGATGGAACTTTCATTTGACTTTTACAGTGGGTAGCCGTTGACCCGTTTTGTTCAGGGAAGAGATATGTGCTGATTCAAATTCTAAAACGATCAGTCTGGCTAGAGTAATGTAATTGAAAGGGCAGTCAGTTAGGAGGCTGTTGCAGTTATCCAAGGGAGAGATTTGGGGGACGTGGGCTAGGGTGGAGCTGGATGATGAGAGGTAGATGGATTCTAGATATATTTTGAAGATAAGGCCAGTATGAATGCTGAGGGTTTGGATGTGGAATGTGAAATGAGGAGATGAAGGTAACTTAAGTTTTTTCCCGACAAAGAGCTGAAATTGAGATGGGGAAGACTGAATGGAATGTATTTGAAAGGGAAGAACAAGAGTTGGGTTTGGATATGTACATTCAAGTAGAGTTATTGAATAGCTGCTAGCTATGAGACTGTACTTTCAGGAGAGATGCATGGCTGGAGCTGTTAAGTTGCCATCATTAGCATGTATATAGAAGATATTTAATGCCATCAGCTTGTTCACATAAAACCATTCTCCAGAATTTCTCCAATTGCACGAAATTCAATTTAGGTTAAATTAAATCTAAACACTCAGTGAGTACTGTGTGTCAGTTGGGGAAATATATGTGTGGCTAAGACCGTCCTAAATTGGGTGAGATAGGTTCATATATATGTATAAATTACAATATAAGTATGACTGGTGATAGATGCGTATAAAAGGTGATTCATAATGCAGAAGAAGCAGCTTTTGGAAGAAGTTTCTTAAGGAGGTGTAGGATTGGGGGGAAAAGTGCTTTCTAGGTAATGACAGAGAGATGTCAGTACAAGGGTTCTGGAGGAAGGTTATAGAGGCAAAGCAAGCTGAAAAAATAAACTGGAATCTCATCAGAACACTCCAGAAAGCCATTTGTAGATTTTTGAGAGGGTAGTGTCATGATTGGAGTGTATTTTTGGTGTCATTGTATGGGATCAGTTGGAGAGGAGAGAACTTAGGAACTGAAAGACAATCTGGGAGAATATTACAGTAATCTATATGCAAGATCAGGGTTTCAGAGTTGGATAATGGCAGTAAGAATGGAAAGCAGCAATAGGATGTGAGAGAAGATGTACAAGGTTTCATTATCCTTGTGTTAGAGTGATGTTGGCAGTGCTGTATCAGATTTTACTGTTTAAGTTTCTGATATTCAGAATAACTGAAAGGAATTTCATTAGGTTATTGTCCATTTCTATACCTAAAACATCTATGGACCTGTTATCTCACCAGTATTTTTTCTTTTGAAAATATTTATTTCGTAGACTCGTTTTAATGTTTATGAATTTGTTTGATGTTCAACTACTATTCTTAGAAGGGCTAATTTAGCAGCTAATTTTACTCAAGTATATGCAACGTGCTGTAGCAAATAAAACTTTAAATAATTGTGTATTTGCAAACATTGATCTCTTTTTGTTTTTTAGCTAAACGTTCATATTATCCAAGAAAACATGATGCAAACTTCACTGATTTCAACTTCCCTCCTAATAGAAAACAGAAAAAAAAGGTATTTTGGGGATGTTCTTGAATGTCCCTATGTCACTTTTTCATATCTTGCATTTCTGTCATAACCATCTCCGTGTTTTGTGTCCCTTATTGACACTGTTTCTTTAAAGATGATGTCTGAAAGTAGAAGCTTCAAACAAAGTTTTTTTGAGAAATAAGTGGAAAAATTGTAGAGAAAGGATTAATGGAAAGAATTGAATCCATTTTGATATAGAATCAAAAGTAAAAATAACTGAGAATTATAATTATAGAACAGTATGAATCTTATTAAACCTTGATAAAATAGAAAATAATGTTAGCAGAAGAGGAGGGACTTGAAGGAGAAGTACTTTAGAAGTACAGATTTCTAAAAATAAAATTATATAAAATTGAAAGCATGGGACTAAGAACAAAGGAGGCTTTTTTAGGAATCCATATTTCTGTGTTAAGAAAACAATTCCTTAAGTTTCCTTTTCTTGTATTTATATAAGATTAAACAGTGTTGTAAATTTAAAACAGTTTATATATAATCATCATCTCTGCTTAATATCTGCAATGATTGAGAGTACCAGGTTTTTTGTGTCATTTTTATCTTATTTTTTATCTGTTGTTTACCTAAATTCATTGTAAAGCTTCAGTGTTTTTCATTTATGGCTGTTTGTCATTTTTTAAATGAGGAAAAAGAAAATCAACTCTTTTATACTTTAGAAACCAAGTCTTAAGATTGGTTTTCTTTATTCTGAAATAGCTTGCAAATCTGGTTTTTAAATTTTAAGGTGAATAAATAATGCCATTTGTTTAGAATATGTTGAACACTGTCTACAACCTGAAATGAATAGCCTTCATTTTGGCATGAAAGCTGTGTAATTAACATTAACAAAATGTTCTGCAAGTACAGTGTGTTTGTTCACATAAGTCCGACATTCAACAATTGGAGACCATTTCCTACATAGTCTGTCTTTGTAATAATCTTTTTTCTTTTTTATGTTCAAGCATAAAAATAGCAAATTGGAAAATCAAAAACAACTAACCTTTACCTAAATGATCCATTTCTCCTCTTTCTTTTTTTTTTTTAAAGCATCATGTAATTATTTTTTCTAAGAGTCAAAGTATGGTTTACCCTGAGTATTTATTTTTAGATCATTTTGACATGTACTATACTAAGTCTTCATTAGATTACCAATTTGGAATCTACTTACAAAGTTTGTATTAGCTTTACTCTCATTTAAAGTTTTTCCTGTCTGATCTTTCCCTAATACTTTTGCTAAAAAGAAAAGAAAAAGAAACATTAGAAATACGTTCAGAAAATTTTCCCACATATGAGGATGAAAAGTCAAAATGTTTATTAGTAGAACATAGTTTTATTTTTGTTATTCATAGATTTTTCTTTAAGTTTAATGTCTCTTTTTTTGTTGTTTGCAGAAAAGAAAGGAACCAGTTTTTCTCTATTTTTGTGATACCTGTGATCGTGGCTTTAAAAATCAAGAAAAGTATGATAAACACATGTCTGAACATACAAAGGTATGTTTTCTTTTTCTTGGTTGCTCTCAAATTCATTTAGTAAAATTGCTGTCTATCTATATGTTTAGTAGAATTTCTGACGTTTTCTCCCTTGAAAGCTTATGGTTTTCATAGAAATATTGTTTAATAACTTGACGAATTTGGACAGTGACCCTCGGCTTTGCAGCTTAAAAGTTAGGTATCCTCTCCTTTAGAAAGAAGTGCAGTGGCAGTAAAGAACAAGGGCAGTCTGGCAGCTGTTTGCATGTATGTGCCTCTACTTCTTTGTAAGAGGGCTGGGCCTTCCCTCCAGGTACCTGGGGCATTTCTATGAATTCTTTCCCTTTTAAGACTGCCCTTGACTATTTAACCATATACCAGCGTATAATTTTCCATGGTCTAGCAGCCTGTATGTATGGTCCCAACCTTATTAATCACTTTTATTTTGTTTTTGTTTTCGCATAGGCAGGCACCAGGAATCGAACCCGTGTCTCCGGCATGGCAGGCGAGAATTCTGCCTGCTGAGTCACTATCGCACTGCCCTTTTTTTGTTTGTTTGCTTGCTTGCATGGGCAGGCACTGGGAATCGAACCTGGGTCATTAAGTATTTTTTAAAAAAAATTTGAACCAGAATATTGGACAATTAAAAAGTTAAAAAGCCATTGTTTGGAGAGGTTTTTCAGCTTATAGAAATGCCTTTCAACTTTAGCAGTGAAGTACATTTTGCAACATTGCTGATGTCAAGCTTTCACTCGAAGAAATAAATGCTAAATATTACGTATTATATACTTTGAGAAAGTTATCCCTTTCTAAATGCAGCTCTGTTTTGGAGTCATCTTTGTTTTGGTGTTGACATAAATATGAAGTGATGACACCACATAGATGGGATAAGTTTATAAGTATGGCCAAAATACATCTGTATGTGAAGTAGTAGGGTAAATTTAATGTGAAGAATATTTAAGTCTTTTTTTTTTTTTAACTCTTCTAGTGTCCTGAAGTAGATTGTTCTTTTAGTGCACATGAGAAGATTGTCCAATTCCATTGGAGAAATGTAAGTTTGTGTGTTTGTGGTTTTTTTTTTTTTTTTTGTATGCTGTCTGGTGGGGTCACATTTCATTATTCTTCCATGTGAATATTCTGTTATTACAGCACCATTTGTTGAATTTTTTTGCTTGATTTTGTTTGTTTGTTTTTGGGAAAGTGCATGGACCAGGAATTGAACCTGGGTCTTCCACATAGCAGATACCCTGTACCCTCTACCGTATCTTTTTGCATAGGCAGGCTCCAGGAATCGAACTTGGGTCTCTGGCAACCTACCCTGTCTTTTTGATACATGCTCTTTTTATTTCATTGATCTATTAATTTCTCAACTCTTCATTTTTATAGCCTAATAGAAGGTAACATCTGTGGAGTACTTTTCACTTTTTAAGGCATTTTTACATCACTTATTCAGCTTCATCTTCACAAATAGCTGTGTGTGGAGTAGATAAATATTACTTCCATTTAACAGATTAAAAAAAAACTTGTCTAATGCCTCAAAATTGATCCTTGAGTCTGATTTTCTTGACACCAGTCTGTGCTCATTTTACAGCACTGTGCTGTTGCTGATAATCATGCGTACTCATTATTTCTATAGCTGCCTCCCTCAGTTTTGGTTGTAGGTCACTCATTTGTCAATTGAAAAAATGAGTGATGCTGGCAGGTTACTTTGTAACCAAAATTATTTTATTCCTTTTTTTCTGTTAAGTAGTGCTAATCTAACTACATGAGAAAATTCTTTAAGGGAAAAGTCATAGTAATAATGGATAAAATTATCTTACTTTGCTTTAAAATTGTCTCTGCAACTGAATGCCGTTTTGGGTCCAAGGTCTCCATTATCTTCCATAATACTCATAATACTCACAAGTATACTCTGTGCTTCCTGATGTTCAGCCGGCTTTTTCTCCTAGACGCATGCTCCTGGTATGAAGAAGATCAAGGTGGATACTCCAGAGGAGATTGCAAAATGGAGGGAAGAAAGAAGAAAGTGAGTAAAAATTAAGAACTAGTGAAATAACTTTCTTTAACTGTTGGAAGTCTCAATATTTCAAACTTAAAAAAATTAAAAAACTTTCCAACTTATGGGAAGTTTCAAAAATAACATACACCCCCTACAGAAAACTCCACTATATCCCTATGTCCCAGATACCCAGACCCATCAGTTTTAACATTTTGCCACATTTTGCTGTCATTCTAGGTATCCATCAGTTTATCAGTCCATCTGATTTTCTGTCTTTCTCTCTGTCTGCCTGCCTGTTTATCAATGATTATATGAACACTTGCGCATAGGTTGTATACATCGTGCTCCTTGAACACTTAATACTGCCACATATATTTGCTAAGAACAAGGAAATTCACTGCCATATCCACCTTAAGTGCAATTATCAAGTTTCAGAAATTTAACGTTGATATAAAGCTTACAGTCTCTGTTCCAGTTTTTTCATTTGTCCCAATAATGTCCCTCTGAGCCTTTTGCCTTGTTCGATCCCATCCAGGATCATGTATTGCCTTTAGTTGTTATTGTCTCTTTAGTTGCTCTTTCTTTTTTATTCTTAATTGTGGGAACATATATACAACATAAAATTTCCCATCTCAACCACTTCAAGCATACCATTTAGTGGGATTAATGACATTCACTATGTTGTGGTACCCTCATCACCTTCTATCACTAAAATGTTCCTATCTCTCCAAACAAACCCTACACCCATTTTTGAATTAACTTCCCACACTCATTGGCTCCTGCCACGGGCAGACTGTCCTTAATTTCTGTCTGGGCTTGCAGTTTCTCCAGTATTTTCTTTATAGTTACCATGGAGCTAAATTTAACATCCTAAATCTGTAATAAACTAATTTGTGTTGATAACAAGTTCACTTCAATAGTATTCACAAATTATGTTCCCGTACCTCTTCATTCCCCAACCTTTTTGTAGTTCTTGCCACAAATTACATGAGTCCAAAACCACTCATTTATCATTTTGCCTTTTAGATCATATAGGACATAAAAAATAGAGTTACAAATGAAAAATAGAATATTACTGGCAGTTATATTTACCCCTGTCGTAACCCTTGTTGGAGATCTTTATTACTAGTGGCTTTGATGTTTTGTTTGTGGTCCTTTCATTTAAATGTACAGAACTCCCTTTAGCATCTTGTATAGGGTCAGCTTACTGCTGATGGACTCCCTCATTTGTTAATTTGGAATGTGTTATTTTCTCCCTCATTTTTTTTCTTTCTTCTTCTTCTTTTTTTTTAATTGACAATGCTTCACACACTTACAGTCCAGATATGGTGTATAGTCAGTGGCTTACAGTGTCATCACATAATTGTGTATTCATCACCATTATCATTTTAGAACGTTTGCATCACTCCAGAAAAAGAAATATAAAGGAAAAAGAAAAAACTTATATATCCCTTCCTTTTCCTCTCATTGACCACTAGTATTGCAATCTGCCCAATTATTTTACCTCTTATACCCCTATTGTTTATTTTTATCCATTTTTTTACTCATATGTCCATCACCTCGCAATCTAATAATGCATTATATTTGCATTACCTTCTTATGCTAATAATTTATTGCTATGAACATCACTGAAATAATATGCAAAGCATGTGTAAAATTTATACTACTCTGCAGTTCAACGTATGTTAAACTAAAACTATACGACAAGTAAAATATTGTCAGTAATCAACAGGTAGGGGATGATCTTTTAAAATAGATAATAATACAGAATCAAAAATTGTTGCAAATACTTAGTTGAGAATATGTTTACTTTCCAAAAATGTTTATCATGCACATCAGGTTCAGAGATAAATATTATCTGTAATTTTATTGGAAATGAAAGTTTTCAATTATATAGCCAGGGTTTAGACGTAGAGCAACCGATTTTGCTTCTTTCACATGCCCATATAATGGTTCATTTTCATGCAGCAATATACTAGTCTGTCTGATAAGAGAAGATTCCATTTCAGTAAGACTAAAATCTTTTCAGAGTTTCCTGGAAGCAAGATCTCGAAGCAAATCGCCCTATTTGCCATCGATATCTTGGCACAACTATATTCTTTCCTGTTTTTCAGTTTATCAGTAAATATTTGCTACCATATGCATGTTTGGGTTTTCCATAACATCTCATGGATTCTGGTGGTTAGAAATGTTGTATGTGTTTGCACACGTGTGTGCGTGATTGCAGATAGCAAATGCACATGGGTTTTGTGAGTATTTGAGGGAGAAAAGAAGATTATAAGATATGTATGTATGTATTTTACCTTCTAACTCACACCTTTCATACAAATACTAAAAACTTAATAGGAAACAATGAAGGTGATACATGTAAGAAAAAAAAAGTAGCTGAGTCTTTTTGTATACAGTCGTATGTATCTTCCTTAGAATAAACACTATACTGTAATCTTTTTTAGAAAAAGCAAATGGCAATTTATAATGGTGGCAAAAAAAAAAACAAAACAACCCTGAAATAATTGTTGCTTCAGATGTCATAAAACTCCTTATACTTAGCAGTACTTATTTGAAGTTACCAAAAATGACTGAAAAGCAGAGATATATTTTTTATTTTCTGTACAACAGGCTATAAAACTTCACTTATCACAGCTCAGAAAGCGTGCAGAGATGGATTTTATATAAACATATCATATTAAGCATGCTTGAAAATTTCTCAATGATTGCATCTATTCCTTGTTTTGTTTTGTTTCTAAATTTTGGTGTGAAAAAGTACCTTATAGTTCACATTTTTGAGAATAAAGTCTCTATACTTTTTCCCCTTACAACCAGAAAGGATCTTTTTGTATGTGTTCCTACACAAGTCTTCAAAAAAGCCGGCACTGTATTTCAAATACAAGTTCCAACCACTGCTCCAGTTGCACAGGCATCAAACCCTTAAAAAATTTGCAAAGTGAGTCATTCAAAATGACAGTCTTCTCTGGCAGTCGAACTTACTGACTTCCCAGGAGAGCCCTAGCACTTTGGCTAAATCCAGAATCATAGGTGGCTTCTTTTTTTGTGTATTGTGTTTTGTGTCGTGCCTTGATGTTGTAATACTCCTTTGCTTTATGAATTGAGCAGTTATCACTGTCTTTAGAAATGTTCCAACAGCATGAGGACAGGCAGAGTAAATGAAAACACTTTAGGTATTAGGGAATTCATTGGCCCCTGTTTTGTTTTCATTTTTGTTTTTTCTTCTTTTGAGAAAAAAGAGCATGAGATACTTGTTTTTATTTTTTGAAAACAGACTTTCCTTCCTGATTGCATTTCCTGTTTTCTTTTGTATGTTGCTTGTAAAAAGAAAAGTAAATAAGTTTATATTATGTCTCAGATAAAATGAAGACTATTTCTATGCAAGTGTCCTTTTAAGATTTTGGAATCAGATGTAATACTTTTTATCCTTATTTTTCTTGTTTTTATTGGCAGTTTTCGCACTGCTGGGTTATTTCTCCTTTACAGCAGCCCCATTGGATTTTGCTGCGTTACTGATGTAGTTTCAGCTCTCGTCCATGTGGTATGAGCCTTCATCCCGGTTTGTGTGCTTGCACATGGCATAGAAAAGGATGAGGATGCACGGGGCGGTAGCTGCTCTGTGCCAAGGACCATGCCTGTGGTGCTGCTGGACTCTGTATCACCTCTGCTGAGCCAGGGTATGGCTCTGTCCCACCTGCTCTGGTTGGGTTGGCTAACCCACCTGAGCTCAACTCACAGGGGTCAATGTCCTTGTCATTGCTTGGACACTCAGCTGAGGCCACAAGGATATCATTTCTGGTTTGGCTAATGAGTTCTTTTGTAGGGGACTTTCCTCTTCTGGCTGTGCGAGTAGCCATGGTTGTGGTAGTCTCCATAATTGATGTGAACCTCTCTGACTGCATGGCATTGGCTGTTGACTCGGTTGTCATAGAGGAAGGCACTTTACCATCCAGTCTCACATTTCCCACTATGGTGATGTGGCATCATTTTTGGCTGCTGTATTCAGAACTTTCAAGCCATTGTAATAAAGACCAGAGAGCTGGCTTTGGAAGGGCTGACCCTGCTCTTTCCTGCCAGTTATTATGGTTACTTGGCTGTTGAAGATTGTGAGCTGACATCCTTTGTTGAGTAGCTGTTCATCAATTGCTTGACCAAGTTGATACAGTAGAACTTACTGTCTAGCAATTACTAGGGGTTCGTTATCATTGTTTCCTGCAGGGTAGCGTTCGATCATGGGTGGGTTGTTCACCTGTAACGTGGCATTGCCACCGCTCCTTGTGAGATGGACTACATGGTATTTCCCATCATTAATGATTACATTGGACTTTTCTTTGGCTATGCCATATGTCCCAACATGAAAGTTCACTCCAATTTTTCTTTGGCGCTTAAAATGAAGAAACTAGACAGTTTGAGGAAGATGTTGGAATAGGTAGGGAGACCCTGGCTGCAAAAGCTGAAAAATTGAGTTGCAGAGAACCAGAGGCCATCCAAGCTAGTGCAAACAGCCTAACACTCCCCTTTCCAAATGGAAGACCAGAACCCTCGGGAGTACACAGAGAGGGAGACAGGGATAAGAAGTAGGCAAAGCCACATTCCTTGAATGTGCTACCCTTATGCGTGACTCTCCCCACACCCCATGCACCTGAACCCTGTCTCCTGCTTTCTAAGTGTCCCTCCGGCTCCCCCAATTCCACTTTTCCTGTGCTATTGAATTTGATTTGCAGGTTTTTTTTTTTCATGTCTATAATAAAATTTATGATTGTAATTGCAACCCATATCAAACTTTTAAAATTTAATTTATTTTGTATTATCAAAGCAAAACAACATACAAACATGAACATTCTTAACATACAAACATTCTGTGTATGGTGTACAACCAGTGACTCACAGTGTCATCACATAGTAGTATATTTCATCACCATGATCATTTTTTAGAACATTTGCATCACTCTAGAAAAAGAAATAAAAAGAAAAAACTCACACATACCATACCCCTTACCCCTCTCTCTCATCATCTACTCAATAGATTTTAACCTTTGTTCCCCCTATTTTTATTTTTAATCCACATTTTTTTACTCATCTGTCAATATCGTAGTTAAAAAAAGCATCAGACACAAGGTTTTCAAAATCACATGGTCACATTGCAAAAGCTATATCATTATACATTCATCTTCAAGAAACATGGCTAATGGAACACAGCTCTGCAGTTTCAGGCATTTCCCTCTGTCCTCTCTAATACACTTTGAACTAAAAAGAAGGTATCTATAAAATGCATGAGAATAACCTCCAGGATAACCTCTCCACTCTGTTTGAAATCTCTCAGCCACTGACACTTTGTTTTGTCTCATTTCTCTCTTCTGCCTTTTGTTTGAGAAGGTTTTCTTAGTCCCTTGATGCCGAGTCCCAGCTCTTTCTAGGATTTCTGTCCCATGTTGCCAGGGGGTTTACAATTACACCCCTGGGAGTCCTGTCCCACAAAGAGACGAGGAGAGCAGTGAGTTTGCTTGCCGTATTGGCTGAGAGAGAGATAGGCCACATCTGAGCAACGAAAGAGATTGTCTGGGAGTGACTCTTAGGACTAATTTTAAGTAGGCTTAGCCTGTCCTTGATTTGCGAGTATTTTGTTGAAGATTTTTGCATCTGTATTTATGAGAGAGATTGGTCTGTAATTTCCTTTTCTTGTGGTATCTATCTGGCTTTGCTATCAGGGTGATAATTAGGTTGTGTTCCTTCCTGTTCAGTTTTTTGGAAGACTTTGAGCAGAACTGGTAATGATTTTTTTTGGAATGATTGGTAAAATTCACCTGTGAAACCATCTGGTCTTAGGCTTTTCTCTGTTGGGAGGTTTTTAATGACTGATTTTAATCTCTTTATTTATAATTGGTCTGTTGAAATCTTCTTTGTCTTCTAGAGTCAGTGAAGGTTGTTTGCTTCTAGGAATTTGTCTGTTTTATCTAAGTTCTCTAATTTGTTAGCATACATTTGTTCAGAACAAATGTAGTTTTGAGGGGTCAGTAGTCATGTTCCCCCCTCTGATTTCTAACTTTATTTGCATCTCCTCTTTTTTTCCTTTGTCAGGCCAGCTAAGGGTTTTTCAGTTTTCTTTATCTTCTCAGAGAACCAAGTTTTGGTTTTGTTGATTCTCTTTATTGTTTTCTGGTTCTCAGTTTCATTTATTTCTGCATTAGTCTTTGTTATTTCTTTCCTTGTGCTTTTTTGGGATTATTTTGCTGTTATTTTTCTATTTCCTCTAGGTGTGCAGTTAGGTCTTTCAATTTAACGTTTTCTTTTTAATGTAGGCATTTAAGGCTATAAAGATAAAGTCAATGTAATTGCTATGTTAGAGAAGCTTATAATTTCATAGAGTATTTTAGAGCTGGAAGAGACTCCAAAGGTTTGTTCGGTGTGTTGTTCCTTTACTTTTAGAGAAAGCACATCATTGTCTTTATTCCTTCATCTTTATTTTTTTCAGATGAGCCAAACTCAGAGTTGTCCACTGTGCTTTTTAAAAGCTTTAAAACTTTGTTTACCACTAATAACCCGTAAGTGGTATGCCATGTACCCTTTTAATTCCTAGTCAGTAACTTTTATCCCCTGTCCTGATTTCTGAAAGTGATTCTTTCTTAATTCTTACCCTATCAGGTACACATGCTATATGATTTGGAGTTAGAGAAAAGGAGTGGTAGAGATTTGTTCCTCAAACCTTTATTTTAAAAATATTGACAAAACTTCACAGCAGATTGGCAGTCCACTAGGTGGAGTAGTTTTGCGATTTTATTTTAATAGTTAACTGTGGCTCTGAGGAAATTTTTAAATTCTGTTCCAGATTCATTCAGAATTCCAGCAGAGGGAGTCTGGTCCTAAAAATGCTTCATCTTTTTTAAAGTTCAGAAAGGATTTGAAATAAAAGTATAGTACTGCAGCTGAATTTGAGGCAGTCATAGTTCAGTGAGATCAAAGAGGAACTGTATTTTTATAGAGAATAGGGAAAGTCAGTAAATGAGTAGTGCATTGAGGATAAGTAAAGGGCTAGAAACAACAATATAACTATGATTGATGTAACTATGAATGATAATGCTAAGGTTTGTCCATTCATTGGCTATAGTGCTTAAATGTTTCATGGGGAGCTTAGGAGGTAAGAAATGAATGAGGGAGAAGAGAGAGAGAGAGAGAAAGAAAAAAGAATATATGGTTTCAGGGCCTTTTCCTGTAGGAGTAATGGGGAAAGATGAAAGTATGAGGAGAAAAGTGATTTTAGAAGATGAAAATAACAGAAACCAACTGTGGAAATATCTTTTATCACAGTGTTTTAACTTCAGAAGATCCATTCCATTCTCTCTAAGAGGAGATACTGGCCTAAAGTTTTATCTCTACATAACTGCATTTTTTTCAAGTCTTCTTTTTGTTTATTTCATGTATACCTGAGTAACTTGAACTGTGTATCCTTTGTCAAATGATGTAGTTTACATTTTCTTATTCTTGGAGGATGGGATTAAAAGCACTAATTGCTTTATTTTGGTGGAAGGGGCTCCCTGTTTCTATCTATGTATAGATGTGTAATTGAATCTTGTGTTTCTGGTTTTCACTTTTTTGGGATAATTTTCTTCCTAGTACTCTTGTTTTCCCTAGTTTTTGATCTCTAAGTAAGAACATAAATTCTTGAAGAGGATCTTACTGGTTTTAGCACTAAATAATAGCTTCTTATAGCTTTAGAAGGGATATTGAAAGATCTCTTACCTTTAATCTGCCAGAAAGAGAAAGTGAGCTGTTATAAAAGGCTTCCACTGAAGGAGTTTTCGCAGTATGCTTGCTGCCTCATTTAGGGAATTCTTTCTTATCTCTCACCTAAAACCCTCCTCTTTATAATGGTTGTTAATATTTTTACCAATGTAAAGCACTTTCTTAGCATATACTTCTAGGTAGTAGTCTGTATTACTGTCAGTCTTTATCCTTCAGCATATAGGCCCAATATTTAGAGTGTCTGCAGTATTTAGAACAAATATGTTGACACAACACAAGTAGTACAAATAATTGAATTTGGAGGTTGTAGAGGGTGTTGAATTGAGTGGCTGGGAATTACATGCCTACACACTATGGGGCCAGTGAAAGCCATCAACTTTTCTCCCATTATTTCTCCTGTGATTCTGTCTTCAGATTAAGAACAGCTGGCTACCATTTTCTCTGTAAGGCTGTTTTATTGTCACTTTTCATCCTCTTACAGGCTGCAGAAAATCCCAGTTCCTTTAGCCTTTCTTCAGAAATTTTCTTTTCCATCCTATCAATCATCTTTGAATTTCTCGTGAATCTCTTCCCATTTTTATTTTTCCTCAGCCTCCCTTTTTAATTTAGAAGTTCAAAACTGGACACCATGTCCTGTGGGTATCTGACCACTTTTTCTTTTTTTGACAGTTGCTGGAAGTTTATTCTTTTATTGTTATTATTATTGTATAATGTAACATATATACAAAGGAAAGAAAGAAAAAAGCAATAGTTTCCAAAGCACTATTTAACAAGTTACTGTTACAGGACAGATCCCAGAGTTTGTCATGGGCAATCATGCCATCATCTCAGATTTTTCCTTCTAGCTACTCCAAAACTTAGGGGGCTAGAAGGAATAAATATATTTTTATCATCTCAATTGACTTTTTTTTTCTTTTTTGGGAAAAACATCATATGTACAAAAAAGCAATACATTTCAAAGCACGGTTGTAGAACAGATTTCAGAGTTTGGTATGGGTTACAGTTCCACAATTTTAGATTTTTACTTCTAGCTGCTCTAATATACTGGAGACTAAAAGAAATGTCAATATAGTGATTTAGCAATCATACTCATTTGTTAAACCCTGCCTTCTCTGTATGACTCCACATCACCTTTGATCTTTCTATCCCATGGTTTATGAGTATTTGGACTGTGGCCATTCTAACTTTTTCATGTTGTAAGGGGCTGCCAGTAATATGGGGTAGGAAGATGGAACTAGCTGATGTTCTAGAGAACCTGGGCCCTCTAGGTTTCAGGTCTTATCTTGTCCAGGGACCAGTCTGGAGGTTGTAGGTGTCTGGAAAGTTACCCTAGTACATGGATCCTTTGTATAATCTTATATGTTGCCCTAGGTGTTCGTTAGGATTGGCTGGAATGGTTTTGGTTGGGATTTGGCAAGTTATGATAGGTAGCAATGTTTAACTGAAGCTTGTGTGAGTGACCTCCAGAGTAGCCTCTCAACTCTATTTGAACTCTCAGCCACTGATACCTTATTTTTGATGCTTCTTTTCTCCCTTTTGTTCGGGATGGCATTGTTGATCCCCTGGTGCCAGGGCCAGACTCATCCCTGGGAATTGTCTCCCATGAAGCCAGGGAAAATTTCATCCCTGGATGTCATGTCCCACATAGGGGGGAAGGCAATGATTTCACTTGCAGAGTTGGGCGATTAGAGAGTGAAGCCACATCTGAGCAACGAAAGAGGTCCTCCAGAAGTACCTCTTAGGCATGCCTATAGGTAGGCTAGGCTTCTCTGCTACATACATAAGCTTCACAAGAGTAAGCCTCAAGATCAAGGGCTTGGCCTATTGATTTGGGTATCCCTAGTGTTTGACACAGTATCAGGGGTTTTCCTGGTGGTAAAGTTTAATAGTTCCATATTCTTTCTCCCATCCCTAAAGAGATTTTGCCAGTACTTTTTGATTATATGCTTAATGTGTATTCTAGGATGTATCCAGGCATTACATTAATCTATTCAAGATTAAAGGCCCTCAGTCTTATTCTGGGTTCCCTGTGTTTCAGTTGTTTAAATGAGCTATTCAGACAGTTTGAGTTAGATTACATGCTATAGAAAATTTAGGTTCCGGACAAAAGAAACCTTTCTTCCTTTGGTCTCAAAGAGTAGGTGAGGTTCTAAAATATAAAAAGTGTCTTCCTTACCCCTGTGTTTGAATTACCTCAGTCCTGCCCTGATTGGCTTTATTCTTATCTCTACATACCAGGTTATACATTTATAAAACAGCCTCTCAAAATCCAGAAATAATAATTATCACTGTGGACTAAATGTGTCTGCTTAACAGTTTACAATCTGGGCCCCTGTTTTCTTATAAGCATTTTCTAATGGAGACCATACAATAATTGCTCTTTTGTTTCTGACTTATTTTGCCTCACCACATGTCCCAAAGAATCATTCACCATGTTGCATGCCTCACGACTTCGTTCCTTTTTGTAGCAGCACGATATTCGATCATATGTATACACCATTGTTTTCCAGTTTACTTCTCAGTTAGTGCATCCTCCAGACACCTGCATTCATTAGGCATCATGTATAATGCCCAAAGTCCACAGTCCATCAACCCTCTCAATTTTAGATCTGACCGCTTTTGACCTGAGGTCAGAGGAAGATTTCACACTCATACGAGTGACAGAGACCATTTCATATAACCTTAGGTTGTGCTCGCTTTTCCAGAGTATAGTCATATATTACTGACTGGCTGTCAGATTTTTATCTTCTGTGACCTTGATCTTTTACTTTATTTTTATTTATAGCTTGTATGTTCATCATCTTTTATTTGTAGAGTTTATTTTTCTTAGCTGGATATATTGCTTTGCACTGTCCTCATTGAAATTCATTGCCCTTTGTTTTGAGCAATTCACAACTTACTCACTGTCACTTCCAACCCATGAACCAATAGGCCTCATGTTACTCATTCGTTCAAGTCAGTGATGCAGATATTTTTCTTTTTAAAAAGGGGTGTGTGGGGTACACTGGTGGTTCAGTTGTAGAATGCTCGCCTTCCATGCAGGAGACCTGTGTTCAATTCCCAGACCGTATGATGCGCCCACCTCCCCCTCCAAAAAAAAAGTTTCATACTGCAAAGGTATGAATCTTGTATAAATTTTATATAATTTCAGGGTATGGGGGGAAATGCTATGGTATGTTATGGGCTATATTTAATAGGGAAACATCAACAGTGCCGCATCAATACCAGTGGTCCATAATGGGGGGAGGGACAAGAGTTAGGGGAAGGTTTGGATTTTTTATTTGGTGAGGGTGTGTTTATTAGCTATCTTTCTCTTGGGAACAGTGAGATTATCTAAAATTGAGAGTGTTGATGGACTGTTGACTTTGGACGTTATACTTGAGTCCCAGTAGCTGAAAGTGGTTGAAAGATGCACTGACTGAGAAGTAGATTGGTGAAAGATGCTGTATACCTATGATCAAACATTGTATTGCTGCAAAAAGAAACAAAGGTGAGGTATGCAAAGATGTGAATGAATCTGTAGGATATTTGGTGAGGCCAAATAAGCCAGAACAAAGGAGCAGATATTGTATAATCTCATTTAGAAGATACTTATAAGAAAACTGGGGCCTAGACTGTAAACTCTTATAACAGTCACTTTAGTCCAGAGCGTTAATTGTTATTTCTGGATTTTTGAGGGGCTGTTTTATGTATGTGTAACCTGGTATTTAGAGATAAGAATGAAGCATCCTGAGTAGGTCAGGATTAAGGTACTTTAGAATACAGGGGTAAGGAAGACATTGCATTTTTTAAACCATTTTTATTTGTGAAATACAACATATATATACAAAGAAAAGAAAGATAAAAAAGGCAATAATCTTCAAACCACACTTCAACAAGCAACTACATACAGAACAAACAATTCCCAGAGTTTGTCATGGGCTGCCATGCCCTCAACTCAGATTTTTCCTTCTAGCTACTCCACAACACTGGAATCTTTATCAGAGGCATAATAATGAAATCATACAGTATCTGTCCTTTTGTGTCTAACTTATTTCACTCAGCATTATGTCCTCAAGATTCATCCACATTGTCATATGTTTTGGGACATCATTTTGTCTAAATGCTGCATTGTATTCCATCATATATATATACCACATTTTGTTTATTCATTGGTCTGTTGATGGTCCCCTGGATTGTTTCCATCTCTGGGCAATTATGAATAGTACTGCTATGAACTTTGGTATGCAAATGTCTGTTCATGTCACTGCCCTCAGCTCTTCTGGGTATACACTGAGTATTGGTATTTCCAGGTCAAAGGGCAACTCAATGTTTAGTTTTCTGAAGAACACCAAATTGATTTCCACAGTGCCTGAACCATGTTACATTCCCATCAACAATGAATAAGTATTCCAATTTCTCCAAATCCTCTCCAACATTTATGGTTCCCTGTTTGTTTAATAGCAGCCATTCTTATAGGTGTGAGGTGTTATCTCATTGTCGTCTTTTTTTCACGGTATGTGAATTTTTTTTTATAAATTAAAAAAAAATTAACAACAAAACATTAAGATATCATTCCATTCTACATATACAATCAGTAATTCTTAATATCATAACATAGTTGCATATTCATCATTTCTTAGAATAGTTGCATCGATTTAGAAAAAGAAATAAAAAGACAACAGAAAAAGAAATAAAACAATAACAGAGAAAAAAAAGATTATACATACCATACCCCTTACCTCTCGCTTTCATTTACCACTAGCATTTCAAACTAAATTTATTTTAACATTTGTTCCCCCTATTATTTATTTTTATTCCATATGTTCTCCTCTTCTGTTGATAAAGTAGATAAAAGGAGCATCAGACACAAGGTTTTCACATTCACACGGTCTCATTGTGAAAGCTATATCATTGTTCAATCATCATCAAGAAACATGGCTACTGGAGCATAGCTCTACATTTTCAGGCAGTTCCCTCCAGCCTCTCCACTACATCTTGAACAACAAGGTGATATCTATTTAATGTGTAAGAATAACCTCCAAGATAACCTCTTGACTCTGTTTGGAATCTCTCAGCCATTGACGCTTTGTCTCATTTCACTCTTCCCCCTTTTGGTTGAGAAGGTTTTCTCAGTCCCTTGATGCTGAGTCTCAGCTCATTCTAGGGTTTTTCTCAGTCCCTTGATGCTGAATCTCAGCTCATTCCAGGATCTCTGTCCCATGTTACCAGGAAGGTCCACGCCCCTGGGAGTCATGTCCCATGTAGATGGGGAGGGTGGTGAGTCTGCTTGTTGTGTTGGCTGGAGAGAGAGGCCACATCTGAGCAACAAATGAGGTTCTCTTGAGGGTGATTCTTAGGCCTAAATTTTAAGTAGACTTGACCTATCCTTTGTGGGGTTAAGTTTCATATGAACAAACCCCAAGACTGGGGGCTTAGCCTATAGCTTTGGTTGTCCACACTGCTTGTGAGAATATCAAGAATTCAACTTGGGGAAGTTGAATTTCTCCCCACTCTCACCATTCCCCGAAGGGGGCTTTGCAAATACTTTTCCACTCACTGATCGAATCACTCTGGGATTCATCGGGGCATTACTATGGACAAACCAACAAAATCTCATGTCCTACCTGGGATTCCAAGTACTTACGGTGTTCAATCAAACTATCTACATAAGTTATATTAGGAAATGCACTAGTCAAAATATAAATTTTGTAACCAATAAACATTTTTGCTTTATTCTCACACATAAAGTGCATTTTAAAATATTAAATATCATCTATTTTCAACACCCTGCAATAATGACATTCCTTTGTTCTTCCTCATGCAAAAGCATTTTTAAAATTTGTACATTTAGTCACTATTATTATACACTCTAGGCATTCCTATATCATCTCAATCTTTAACATCTGTCTTTCTTTCTGATTTCATTTATGCCCCCAGCCCTCCTCCCTCTATCATTCTCACATGCAGCTTCATTCAGTGTTTTAACATAATTGTATTACAGTTAGGTAGTATTGTGCTGTCCATTTCAGAGATTTTGTATTCAGTCCTTCAGACTTCAGACTGTGAAGGGATACACAGTCTGTATCCCTTCAGCTCCAGTGACCCAATATCTTACCCTATTTCTATCCCCTGATGGTCTCTGTTACCAACAAAATATTCCAAATTTATTCACTAATGTCAGTTCATATCAGTGAGACCATACAATGTTTGTCCTTTTGTTTTTGGCTAGTCTCACTCAGCATAATGTTCTCAAGGTCCATCCATGTTGTTACATACTTCATAAGTTTATTTTGTCTTAAAGCTGCATAATATTCCATCATATGTATATACCACAGTTTGATTAGCCACTCATCTGTTGATGGACATTTTGGCTGTTTCCATCTCTTTGCAATTGTAAATAGTGCTGCTATAAACATTGGTGTGCAAATGTCTGTTTGTGTCTTTGCCCTTGTATCCTTTGAGTAAATACCTAGCAATGGTATTGCCGGGTCATATGGCAATTCTATATTCAGCTTTTTGAGAAACTGCCAAACTGACTTTCACAGCAGTTGCTCCATTTGACATTCCCACCAACAGTGAATAAGTTTGTCTCTTTCTCCACATCCTCTCCAGCATTTGTCATTTTCTGTTTTGTTGATAATGGTCATTCTGGTGGGTGTGAGATGTTATCTCATTGTGGTTTTAATTTGCATTTCTCTAATGGCCAGGGACGTTGAGCATCTCTTCATGTGCCTTTTGGCCATTTGTATTTCCTCTTCAGAGAAGTATCTGTTCAAGTCTTTTTCCCATTTTGTAATTGGATTGGCTGTCTTTTTGTTGTTGAGTTGAACAATCTCTTTATAAATTCTGGATACTAGACCTTTATCTGATATGTCGTTTCCAAATATTGTCTCCCATTGTGTAGGCAGTCTTTTTACTTTCTTGATGAAGTTCTTTGATGCACAGAAGTGTTTAATTTTGAGGAGTTCCCATTTATTTCTTTTTTTCTTCAGTTCTCTTGCTTTGGGTGTAAGGTCTATAAAACCGCCTCCAATTATAAGATTTATAAGATATTTCCCTACATTTTCCTCTAACTGTTTTATGGTCTTAGACCTAATGTTTAGATCTTTGAACCATTTGGAGTTAACTTTTGTATAGGGTGTGAGATATGGGTCTTCTTTCATTCTTTTGCATATGGATATCCAGTTCTCTAGGCACCATTTACTGAAGAGACTGTTCACTCCCAAGTGAGTTGGCTTGACTGCCTTATCAAAGATCAAATGTCCATAGATGAGAGGGTCTATATCTGAACACTCTGTTCGATTCCATTGGTCGATATATCTATCTTTATGCCAGTACCATGCTGTTTTGACCACTGTAGCTTCATAGTATGCCTTAAAGTCAGGCAGCGTGAGAACTCTAGCTTCATTTTTTTTCCCTCAAGATACTTTTAGTAATTTGGGGCACCCTGCCCTTCAAGATAAATTTGCTTATTGTTTTTTCTATTTCTGAAAAGTAAGTTGTTGGGATTTTGATTGGTATTGCGTTGAATCTGTAAATCAATTTAGGTAGAATTGACATCTTAACTATATTTAGTCTTCCAATCCATGAACACGGTATGCCCTTCCATCTATTTAGGTCTTCTGTGATTTCTTTTAACAATTTCTTGTAATTTTCTTTGTATAGGTCTTTTGTCTCTTTAGTTAAATGTATTCCTAAATATTTTATTGTTTTGGTTGCAATTGTAAATGGAATTTGTTTCTTCCCACAACGGATCTGCACCCACAAGAATGGATTAGAAGGACATGGCTTTTCTGGGTTATGTAACAGTTTCAAACCAATACACCATGTAATTTCCATCAGTGGAGATCTTCACCTCTTCATATTGCTCCAAGCTGCTGTCTTCTGTCCTTTCCTTTCAACCTGAAGATCTCCGTTTAGCATTTCTTTTAGGACAGATCTCTTGGTGATGAATGCTCATAGTTTTTGTTTATCTGTGAGTGTCTTAAATTCCCTTATTTTTGACAGTTTTGTCGGTTGAAGAATTTTTGGCTGGCGGTTTTTCTCTTTCGGTACCTTAGGTATGTCTGCCTTCCTCTGTGGTTTCTGATGAGAAATTGGCACCCTTTTACGTGACGAATTACTTTTCTCTTGCTGTTTTCAGAATTCTCTCTTTACCATTGACATTCATCTTTTTAATTAGTATATGTTTTTGAGTAAGTCTATTAGAATTTATCCTGTTTGGAGTTCATTGAGCTTCTTGGACATGTATGTCTTTCATCAGACTTGGGGAATTGTGGCCGTTATTTCTGCCCTTTTACTTTTTCTCTCCTTTGGGACATCCTTAATGTATGTTTGCGTGTTTCATGTTGTCCCACAGATCTCTTAGGCTCTGCTCAATTTTTTTTCCTTTGTTTTATCTGCTCTCCTGACTGTGTATTTTTTGTCCTATCTTCCAGTTTACTTGATTCTTTCTTCTGCCTGTTCAGACATGCTTTTGAATGCCTCTAATGTATTTTTAATCCCCATTATTGTGTTTTTTATGCCCATAAGTTCTGTTATGTACCTTTTTAAACTTTCTGTTTCTTCTTTTTGTTGACACATTGTCTTCCTTATATCCTTTAGTTCTATATGCATATTTAGTTTGTTTCTATCCATATTTTCCTTTAGCTTCTTGAATTGACCTAGGAGATTTGACTAAACAGTTTCAGCTGTTCCACTGACACTATTTCCTCTGAAGTTTTAATTGGTTCCCTGGACTAAGCCTTCTTTTCCTATTTATTTGTATGGCTTGTGATTTTTTATTGCTACCTAGGCATTTGTTTTGATGTGCTAGCTCTGTAAGCCAGTTTCTTTCTCTTGGTCGGGTTTTAGTGTGGCTTTGCTGTGTATTAAGGTACTCCTTTAACATTTGGTCCACTTTATACTGAACATTTAGAAAAGCCTGTGTTTAATGTTTCAGATTTTCTCAGGTCTTTCTACATCAGCCTTTTGTCCTGGGCATTTGTAATAGCTTTTATGTTTAACCTATTATGTGTGTCTGTCACCCTTCCAGGAGAGAATTTCCTTTTCCCAGAGTCCTGCATTGTTCTTTTGTTTTACTCAAATATTTCTCTCCCTTGGGTATGATTTTCTCAGCTCCTCTCTGCCCTGTAGGCCATATTTTTACTCCAACTTTCAGCCCTGGGTCCATTCTGCCTTAGAGCAGTTCAGTTTTCCCTTTACATGCAGTTTTTCTGCTTCCACAAAGGGGATCCAGACCTATGGAGCCAGATGGAGTCAGTGTTAAAAAATACCCAAGCTTTATCGTGTAGGTGCACCAGAAATTTGGAACTGGGCTGAGAGTGTGCACAATTTGCCAATAGTTCCACTGCAGATTACTGATTTCTGGGGGACCACTTTGTATGCATATATATACCAACCACTAGGGCCTTGCCTTGGGACTATTTGATGTTGGGGCTTCATGCCTGAATGTGTATGGGACTCTTAAGTCATTGCCGTGGGTAGCTCTGTGGTCAGCAATCATGGCAGGAAGTGCCTGGGCCAGAGACTGCTACTGTGTGTCTCTTAAACTGTGTAGAACTGAGCATGGGAGAGACTAGCACTACTCATCTACCTTTTTTTTTTTTTTTTAGCTTTCTCTAAGAGGAAATGCTACTGGGATACCTTACACCATCATCTTCATAATATTACTGGTCCTTCTGGTTTTTATACTCCTAGGATCTGCTCCCCATACGATGTGTCAAGCAACAAAGAACTCTTTGTCAAAGCGATCCATCTTGCACATTGCTGTCAGATTTAATTGTGTCCCTGACGTGTGCCTAGTCCTACCTCTAACTTTCATTGGCTCCCCATTGCCTGCTGAATTAAATATAAACTTTCTAATGTGACAGTCGATACACATTTTCTGTTCAGCTTTCCTATAACTTTATTATGTTTCATACAAGATGAACCACTTGCTTCCCCAAATATATCTCTCACTTCCTGGGACCTTAGTTAGTCTACAATTTGTACCATTTACAACACACTGCACGTTTTCCTTCTAATTTTCTATTTACTGACAGCATATCCACTTTTTAAAAGACCAATTTCTTTCATATTCTCTTCTTTTTTTTCCCTCCATCTACATATGATTTATCCTTCCCACCTCCAATCTGTATACTTTTTGGACACTTGTTATATTTTGCTATGTTATAGCTATTCATGTGCTTTTATCCTTTCAGGTAGATTGTAGATTCTTTGAGAACTGTCTCTTCCTCAGTTTTGTAACTTTGAATATACCTAGCATGTATTTGTATAACTAGTGAATACTCTTACATTTTTTTTCTTGTAATACTTATGGGTACCCCCACCAAGTCGATGGATTTTATCAGTTTGAGCCTGTTATATGTGATTTAATTCTAAGCCTTGATGAAGTCAAGGAGTTGCATCAAATATTTTGTCAGTCTTACAGTTTTTCCCCCATGATAGAACACAGTGAAATTACTCTGACAGAATTTTATTCTTTACAAATACATAAGATCTCAATGAATCATTTTTGGAGTTTATTTTTTCCTGGAGTTTTTTCTGAGATGAAAGAGAAGCTTATGTGCCTTCCTAGTTAGACTTTTAACATACCTTTAAATAAGTGCTTTATATAAAAAATGAAAAATGTATATATAGATAGCATTTTCTAGTCCAAAGCTACTCAAAGGCCTGGTCTGCAAAGAGATAAGGAGCTTTTACTATAAAGTTGAATATAAATACATTGTTTCCATCACCACTCCTTTCTACCGCCCACACCCTCCTTCACCACCACCCCTAAAAGGTAATCTGAGCTAAATAGTGTGATTAGAGATGTATTTGATTTAATTTCTAGTGGAAACTCCAGATTGGTAACAAAGTTTGCAGAATGGTAGGGATCTCCAATTTGAGTAGCTTGTTAAAGTCTACTTTTTCCCCTTAAAAAAATATTGTATGCACAATTATAAGTTTATAATGATTGTTTGTTGTTATTTAAACAGAAGTCGCTAACTGTAGCTTAAGCTTGGTCACTTAACTAAAGTTGAACTCTAAAATCCTTTTTAGGATTAACTTTTGTTATTTTCCAGAAATTACCCAACTATGGCCAATATTGAAAGGAAGAAAAAGCTAAAACTTGAAAAGGAAAAGACAGGAGCAGTGTTGACAACAACACAGTATGGGTAAGTTCCTTGAAATTGCTTGCGTTCTTATAATTCTTACTTTAATTGAGTATACTTAAAAATAAAAGAAAAGGGGATACACCAGAATCTTAAAATTTCTGCACTTCAATTCCAAAATCTTTGCTTTTGTAACTTAACGTTTTAAAAGTTTGATTATATTTTTAGTAAGTAATACTCTATATTCACATGGCTTTCAAACAGATATACAGTGAAAAAGCTCTTTCTTTCTTCATCTCCCAGCTGAACAGTTCTCCTTTTTATCTCGTTTCGTCCTTCCAGAGATGCACTATGTATACCACACATAGATATAATGTTTTCCCCCCTTTTTTATATGCTGTGTGGTGGGGGTCACATTGCATTATTTTTCCATGTGACTATTCTATTATTGCAACACCATTTGTTGCTTTTTTTTTTTTTTGGCAGGGGAAGAGCATGGACTGGGAATCGAACCCCAGGCTTCCACATCGCATGGCAGGCAAAAATTCTACCTCTGAACTACCCTTGCACCATTTCCCCACACCCTTTTGACACAGTGTTCTACACTTTGTTTTTTTAGCAAGACAGTATACTTGGAGATTATTGTTCTAGTTTGCTAGCTGCCGGAATGTAATATACCAGAAACGGAATGGCTTTTAAAAAGGGGAATTTAATAAGTTGCTAGTTTGCAGTTCTAAGGCCGAGAAAATATCCCAATTAACACAAGTCTATAGAAATGTCCAATCAAAGGCATCCATCCAGGGAAAGATACCTTGGTTCAAGAAGGCTGATGAAGTTCAGGGTTTCTCTCTCAAGTGAGAAGGCACGTGGTGAACACAGTCAGGGTTTCTCTCTCATCTGGAAGGACACATGGCAAACACGGCATCATCTGCCAGCTTCTTCTCCTGGCTTCCTGTTTCATGAAGCTCCCCAGGAGATATTTTCCTTCTTCACCTCCAAAGGTCACAGGCTGGTATACTCTCCTTCTCATGGCTGTGTTATTCTGCTTTGCTCTCTCTAAATCTCCTTCATTCTCCAAAATGTTTCCTCTTTTATAGGACTCCAGAAACTTCTCAAGACCCACCCAAATGGGTGGAGACAGAACTCCAGCTAATCCAGTTTATCAATCACTCTTGATTAAATCACATCTCCAGGGAAATGATCTGGTTACAGTTTCAAACATATAGTATTGAATAGGGATTATTCTGCCTATATGAAATGGGATTTAGATTAAAACATGACTTTTCTAGGAAACATACATCCTTTCAAACCAGCACAGTGATCTTATATTAATATACAATAAACTTTCTCATCCTTCAAGGATGTGTCAGATGCCTTCATACTTAAGGATGTGCAATGGTGTTTGTGTGTGTGTTTAACAAATTTCCTATTAATGGACAGTTAATTTGTCACTCATCTTTAATAATAAAAAGTTGCTATTAATGTCCTTATGTACACAACATTTTACACAGGTACATTTGCAGAAATTTCTGAGGATGAATTCTTAGAAGTGAAATTGCTAGGTCAAAAGATATATTTAGTATTGCTAGATACTGCCAAGCAGCCATCATAGAAGTTTTGCTGTTTCATCTTCTCACCAGCAGTGTATGAAACATCCTGTTTCCTCCAATTCCTTCACCTTCATAGTATATTCTCAGAATTTTTTCATTTTTATTTCCTTTTTTATTGAAGTAAAATTAGTCTTAAATCTACAACTCAGTGAATTTTTACATGCACATACATATATATGTGCATACCCATATAGGCAGCATACAGATTAAAACACGGGAACCGACTAAGCTCGTCGCTCAAAAACTCCCACAAGCCCCACCTAGTTGCTACTTCCCCGTAATCATATCCCCTTTTCTGATTTCTATATAGATCTGTTTTGCTTGTTCTTAGAATTTTGAATAAATGCGAACAGTAGTTTATATTCTTTTGGTGTCTGATTTCTATGACTCAAAATTGTTTTCTGGGATTCATTCATATTGTTGTGTGCAGTTGTAGGTTGTTCTTATTGCTGTATAGAACTAAGTTGTGGGAATGTATATCCATTCTGTTGTTGATATTTGGATTGTTTCTCGTTTGGGCTGGAAGTAAAGTCTGAACATTCTTGTACATGTCTTTTTGGGACATAAGTACATTTCCATTGGGCATTTACATATGCTAGATTGTAGGGTATGTATATATTTAGCTACAGTAAATTCAGCCAAACAGTTTTCCAAAGTGATTATACCAGTTTGCACCTCTCCTAACTGCATCTAATTATTCTGACCAGTGGTTGGTATTGTCACACTTTTTAATTTTATCCTTTTTGGTGGGTGTGTACTTCATTTCCCTCATTATTAATAGCATTGAGCATCTTTTCATATGCTTATTGGCTATTCAATTTTTTGAAGTGCCAGTTCAATTCTGACCATTTTTAAATTGGACTGTTTTTCTTGATTTTAGCAGTTACTTGTGTATATTAGATACAAGTCCTTTTAGTATTGGAATATATGTATTCTAGATATATTTTCCCAACTGTGTCTTGCCTTTTTACTCTCTTAATGGATATTTTTTGTCTTTTTGGGTGTTTTCCCCACTCCACAGTAAGTTTTTATTGCTCAGGCATCTGGGGTCAACTGGGAGTCTGTTAGGCTTACCTGCTGATCTTGACAAGCCACCGCCAGAGGGTGGCCAGCTGAAGAATGAAGTAGACTGGGGGTTGGGATGCTTGTGTAGTTACCATTTCTGGTGTTCTTTGTTCTCTTTTTTAGAGTCATCTTTCCACTTAAAGAACTTGCTTCACTGTCAACTTATTTGCATTGTTTTCAATTAAAAAAAAATCTGTTGTCATCATTACCTTTGTTCCTCTAAATATAATAAATATAATATATAAAATGGATTATTTTCTCTGCGTCCTTTTATGATTTTCTCTTTATCACTTGTTTTGAGCAAATTTGGATATGATGTGCCTTGGTTTCGTTTTCTTCATTTTTCTTGTTGAGTCTCTTGTGGGTATATGAGTTTATAGTTTTTAAGAAACTTGAAAATTTTTTGGCCACTGTGTATCTGAATATTTTTTTCTCTGTGTCCCTTCCCCTTTCAGAGACTCCAGTTACATGTGTATTAAGCTCCTTGAATTTGTCCCATAGCTCAATGATTGATCTTTTTAATTAAAAACATTTTTTTTTCTCTCTGCATCTCGTTTTGGATAGTTGCATTTGCTGTGTTTTCAAATTCACTGATGTTTTTGATGAACTGTCTAATCTTTCATTACTTGCTTACAATATTTTTTTAATCTCATTGTGATTTTTATCTTTAGATGTTTGGTTTGAGGGGTTCTTTAAAAAACATCTTTCATGTATAACTTTCTGAACGTCTGGAATACAGTTGCACATTATTTTCTTTCTTATTCTAATAATTGTTAGAATTATTCTAATAATTGTTGTTAGGTACATACAGATTTTGGATTGTGTCTTCCTGTTTCATTGACCCTTTTAACATCAAGAAATATCCCTATTTATAATATTTCTTGCTTTAGCATCTACTTTGTTTTGATATTAACTTTGAAAAATACTCCTAACCTCCATTATTAATGAAAAAAATGTAAGTACTTTGCTTGATATATAGCAAACCAGAAAAACCCCACAAGTATCTTTGTGAAAACTCTGTCCCTACAAAGAATACCTGATGTTATTGTCTACTGAGAATGTGTATGTATAAACCTTTTTTTAATGGTCTTTTTTCCCCCCATACAGAGTTTAGATTATAAGAGGCTCACATGAACACTTCATTTTTTTTCTAAGAAATAGAAACACTTTCAGAAGAGTTAAGTAGGTTGAAAAGACACTTAATTTGTATGTCTATGATCTTTAGGTTTATCTTCCTGTAAAATAGAATACTACCTTTCTAATCCTTTTCAAAAGGTGGTCATAAAGGTCAAACAAGAATAAACAAGAGTTAATGTATGTCGTGAGTTTAAGAAGCGCCTTTGTTTTATGTGTACTAATATTGAAAGAAGGCTGTCAGTTAACTTGCTGTTGATTATACAGTATGGCTCAATTGCAGAGGGATTAAAGTAAGGGATCAGATGTGCCTCTTAGAATTGATAAAGTATAATATATTGTGCTATGTTATACTCTCAGAGTTCTACCTTAGAGGTTCTCTGTATTTGGAAACAATTGAGCTATTTTATTCTTGTCTTTTAGTGTACTAGGCCACAAATGACTGGTTTGACAGCTAGGATTTTTTTTACATTCAGTAGACTTTTTCTGTTTTTTTTTTGTTGAAAAGTAAGTGCCCTTTATATTAAAAATTGTATTTTTCTTATTCTAGCAAGATGAAGGGGATGTCCAGACGTTCACAAATGGCAAAGATCAGAAGTCCTGGCAAACATCACAAATGGAAAAATGATCGTGCTGCTCAAAAAGCAACTATTGGATCAAGCAATCTCATATGTGGTTCAAAACTTGAAGGTCCACCCCACGCAAATGCAGATCCCCTTGGTGTTTTGGCAAACAGTGATTCTGGTAAGCTGAACAGAAAGATGACACATTTATAAGTATATGGAGAACGATGCTGAAGGTGACTTTTCATAGAAAATTTAGTGGTAAATATATAAAAAAGTAGAACGATGCTTTCTGTTTTTGTTTTTTTAATGGGGGTATCTAATTAAAAAACTTCACTTCAGACATCTTTTCTGAGTCTTGGGGTGGGTATTTGGGGACAGAGAGCAAATTGTTTTGATTGTGGTTATGCTATAAGATTCAAGCCCAATTATGTGGACTATACAGCAGTAATTTCAGTGGAAGTCAGTATTTATGCTTTGTGAATGCTGGAGTGAGGTCTCCAAGGACTTGCCAATAGGCTCTGTTTAGCAAATTATTGCAACTATGGATGGCAAGATATCAGGGGAGAGAGGAGGATGTGAGGAATGGAGTTGGTTAACTGATTCATTGACCATATTAGGATGGAAAAGGATCTTGACATGAGAAAATATTGGACTAAGTATAAAATAAAAGTAGGAAGGAAAATAATGAACATCTAAATACTGACTTAACGCTTGAGTATGGTTCTTACTAGGCTTTAAATGCTTTATGTGTATTAATTCTTTTCCTCATTATGACAGTGTTCATAGGAACTGTTGCTGTTCCTATTTGAGAAATGAGGTCCTGACTCGTACTGATAAAGTTGTAGAGCCAGAATTTGAATTTAGGAGTCTGACTCCACAGATTGATAAAACATTTAGCAGAGGCTAAATGTAAAGGCTGAGTGTACATAGGGAAAAAAAAAACTGTATCTAGTCTAGGATACTTGAGGTGTGGGAGAAGATTTAGAAGAGAGAGCTTCTTATCCTTGCAGATGAAGAAGAAATGGCAGATGGCATTTTGGGCGAGCACTGAGTTCTACTGTTGGGAACTGATTTTTTTTTTCTTTCAAACAACTTTAGAGAGAGCCCACTTCTTCAGATTTTCAATGTGTGACCTTGGTGATAAAATACCATTGGTCCCTAAATATAACTTTCATTTCACTAAAATACTCAAAATACAAATTTGAAGAGTACTGTTGTAATCAGTAAGTTATCAATTTGCACATTATGTAATTCTTTAAATGAACCTTTGAAGGACTTTGTGACGTTAAATAGTCTTTGTTGCTTTATTTTTGTTAAGTTAGCTTTGTTAAGTACTGAAGTCTGTTTTTTCTATTTAAAGAATTATTTTCAGCATCTGTATCAGTCTCATGACACATCAAATAAATAATGATTGTATCTTGCTTCGTTTATGCCCCTATCTAGAACCTCAACAGACACTTCAGACATGAGAAGCAATAGTAGATACTTTTCATCCTCAGGGGTAGAAAGCATTCACTCGACTCTAAGAAGCAACTGAATGAGAGAGCTCAAAATAATTTTGTTTTGGCTTATATGTTTATACCTTTATCTGTAGTGAGGGTCCAAAATGGGAACATAAATCATTTTTTTTAACTTTTTAAATTGTATAGTATAGCATATATACAAAGCAAAGAAATAAAAAAGTGGTAGTTTTCAAAGCACTATTCAACAAGTAGTTACAGGATAGATCCCAGAATTTGTAATGGGCTACCATATGATCCTCTCATACTTTTCCTTCTAGCTGCTCCAGAATATATGAGGCTATAAGGGTCAAATATTATTTTATCATCACAATCAACTTTTTTCCCTTCTTTTTTCTGAAAAATAACTTATATACAAAAAAGCTATCAATTTCAAAGCACATTACCACAATTAGTTGTAGAACAGATTTCAGACTTTGACATGGGTTACAATTTTACAATTTTAGGTTTTTACTTCTAAGTGCTCTAAAATACTGGAGACTAAAAGAGATATCAATTTAATGATTCAGCATTCATATTCATTTGTTAAATCCTATCTTTTATGTGTAATTAATTCTACCATCACCTTTGATCTTCCCATCCCTCTCATTAGGAGTCTTTGGGCTATGGTGATTCTAAAATTTTTCATATTGGGGGGGTCTGTCACTAATATGAGGTAGGAAGATGGAACTATCTAATGTTCTGGAGAGGCTGGGCTAGCCCCAGGACTTATCTGAACCAGGGACCCATCTGGAGATTGTAGGTTTCTGGAAAGTTACTCTAGTGCCTGGAACCCTTGTGGAATCTTGTATATTGCCCTAGATGTTCTTTAGGATTGGCTAGAATGGTCCTGGGTGAGGGTTGGCAGATTATGATAGGTAGCAAAGTCTACCTAAAGTATGTGTAAGAGCAACCTCCAGAGTAGCCTCTCAACTCTATTTGAACTCTCTCTGCCACTAAAACTTTATTAATTATACTTCTTTTCCCCCGTTTGGTCAGGATGGAATTGTTGATCACATGGTGCCAGGTCTGGATTCATCCCTGGAAAGCATCTCCCACATCGCCAGGGAGACTTTCACCCCTGGATGTCATGTCAGGGGAGCGCAATGATTTCAGTTGCAGAGTTGGGCTTAGAGAGAGTGAGGCCACATCTGAGCAACAAACGAAGTCCTCCAGGAGTAATTCTTAGGCATGCCCTGGGTAGTCTAAGCTTCTCTGCTATCTATATAAGCTTCACAGAAGTAAGCCTCCTGATCAAGGGCAGGGCTTATTGATTTGAATGTCCCTAAAGTTTGACACAGTTTCAGGAGATTCTGATGGTAAGGTTTAGTAGTTCCATATTTTTCTCCCATCCCTCAGGGTACTTTGCCAATACTTTTTGATTATCTGCTTAATATATTCTAGAATGTATCCAAGCATTATAATAATCTATACAGGATTAAAGGACATCTTTCTTTTTTTTTTTAAATGTATTAATTAAAAAAATTTAACAAACCAAATAAAACATTAACATACATAATCAGTAATTCAGTGTCATCACTTAGTTGCATATTCATCATTTCCTAGAACATTTGCATCAATTGAGAAAAAGAAAAAGACAATAGAAAAAGAAATAACACGAAAACAGAAAACAAAAAAAAATTATACCTACCATACCCCTTACCTCTCGCTTTCATTGATCACTAGCATTTCAAACTAAATTTATTTTAGTATTTGTTCCCCCTATTATTTATTTTTATTCCATATGTTCTACTCATCTGTTGACAAGGTAGATAAAAGAAGCATCAGACACAAGGTTTTTACAGTCACACAGTCACATTGTGAAAGCTATATCATTGTTCAGTCATCATCAAGAAACATGGCTACTGGAACACAGCTCTACATTCTCAGACAGTTCCCTCCAGCCTCTCTATTACATCTTGAATAGCAAGGTCATATATACTTAATGAGTAAGAATAACCTCCAGGATAACCTCTCAACTCTGTTTGGAATCTCTCAACCATTGCCACTTTGTCTCATTTCACTTTTCCCCGTTTTGGTCGAGAAGGTATTCTCAATCCCTTGATGCTAAGTCTCAGCTCATTCTAGGGTTTTTCTCAATCCCTTGGTGATGAATCTCAGCTCATTCTAGGATTTCTGTCCCACATTGCCAGGAAGGTCCACACCCCTGGGAGTCATGTCCCACATAGACAGGGGGAGGGTGGTGAGATTGCTTGTTGTATTGTCTGGAGAGAGAGGCCACATCTGAGCAACAAAAGAGGCTCTCTTGGGGGTGACTCTTAGGCCTAAATTTTAAGTAGACTTGACCTATCCTTTGTGGGGTTAAGTTTCATGTGAACAAACCTCAAGCCTGGGGACTCAGCCTATAGCTTTGGTCGTCCACACTGCTTGTGAGAATATCAAGAATTCAACTTGGGGAAGTTGAATTTTTCCCCACTCTCACCATTTCCTGAAGGGGGCTTGCAAATACTTTTCCAGTCACTGATCAAATCACTCTGGGATTCATCGGGGCATCACTCTGGACAAACCAACGAAATCTCATGTGCTACCTGAGATTCCAAGTACTTATGACATTCAGTCAAACTATCTACATGAGTTATATTAGGAAATGCTCTAGTCAAAATATAAATTTTGTAACAAATATTTTTTGCTTTAGTCTCACACATAAGGTGACATTTTAAAGTATTAATTATCATCTATTTTCACACCCTGCAATAATGGCATTCCTTTGTTCTTCCTCAGGCAAAAACATTTCTTAAATTTGTACATTGTACATTTCACTATTATTATGCACTCTAGGCATTCCTAGATTATACCATCTCGATCTTGACCATCTATCTTTCTTTCTGATTTCATTTATGTTCCCAGTCCTCCTCCCTCTGTCATTCTAACATGCAGGTTCATTCAGTGTTTTAACATAATTACATTACTGTTAGGTAGTATTGTGCTGTCCATATCTGAGATTTTATATTCAGTCCTGTTGCACAATCTTTATCCCTTCAGCTCCAATCACCCAATATCTTACCCTATTTCTATCTCCTGATGGTCTCTGTTACCAAAGAAATATTCAAAGTTTATTCACTAACGTCAGTTCATGTCAGTGAGACCATACAGTATTTGTCCTTTTGTTTCTGGCTAATCACACTCAGCATAATGTTCTTAAGGTCCATTGATGTTGTTACATACTTCATAACTTTATTCTGTCTTACAGCTGCATAATAGTCCATCTTATGTAAATGTCACAGTTTGTTTAGTCAACTTTCTGTTGATGGACATTTTGGCTGTTTCCATCACTTGGTAATTGTTAATAATGCTGCTATAAACATGTAAATGTCCATTTGTGTCCTTGGCCTTGTGACCTTTGAGTAGAGACAGCATATACATGGGTCCTGTTTTTTAAACCATTCTGCCAGACTGTGTCTTTTGATTGGAGAGTTTAATCCATTAACATTCAGTGTTATTACTGTATGGGTAGTACTTTCTTCTACTATTTTGCTTTCTGGATTTTATATGTCATATCTAATTTTCCTTCCTTTTACCTTTACTCATAGTCTTCCTTTCTACACTCTTCTCCACACCTCTCTCTTCTGTCTTCGTATCTGTCTCTAGTGTTCCCTTTGGTATTTCTTGCAGAGCTGGTCTCTTGGTCACAAATTCTCTCAGTGATTTTTTGTCTGAAAATGTTTTCATTTCTCCCTCATTTTTGAAGGACAATTTTGCTGGATATAGAATTCTTGGTTGGCAGTTTTTCTCTTTTAATAATTTAAATATATTATCCCACTGTCTTCTCGCCTCCATGGTTTTTGCTGAGAAATCTATACATAGTCTTATTGGGCTTCCCTTGTATGTGATGGATTGCTTTTCTCTTGCTGCTTTCAAGATCCTCTCTTTCTCTTTGACCTTGGACATTCTGATTATTAAATGTCTTGGAGTATGTCTATTTGGATCTGTTCTCTTTGGGGTACTCTGCACTTCTTGGATCTGTAATTTTAAGTCTTTCATAAGAGTTGGGAAATTTTCAGTGATAATTTCCTCCATTAGTTTTTCTCCTCCTTTTCCATTCTCTTCTCCTTCTGGGACACCCACAACACATATATTCATGCGCTTCATATTGTCTTTCAATTCCCTGAGTCCCTGCTCATATTTTTCCATTTTTTTCCCTATAGTTTCTGTTTCTTGTTGGATTTCAGATGTTCTGTCCTCCGGTTCATTAATCCTATGTTCTGCCTCTCGAAATCTACCATTGTAGGTTTCCATTGTTTTTTTCATCTCTTCTACTGTGTCTTTCATTCCCATAAGTTCTGTGATTTGTTTTTTCAGACTTTCAGTTTCTTCTTTTTGTTCCTTCCTTGCCTTTTTTAATCCTCCCTCAATTCATTGATTTGGTTTTTGATGAGGTTTTCCATGTCTGTTTGTATATTCTGAATTAGTTGTTTCAGCTCCTGTATGTCATTTGAATTGTTGATTTGTTCCTTTGACTGGGCCATATCTTCAATTTCCTTAGTATGATTTGTTATTTTTTGCTGGCGTCTTGGCATTTAATTACCTTAATTAGTTTATTCTGGAGATTGCTTTCACTTCTTTTATCTAGGGTTTTCTTGCTGGATGAATTTGTTGTCTATCTGTTCTTTGACATTCTGTTCAGCTTTATCTGAACCTTTAGCTTAAGTTTTGTTTAACAGAGGAGAATTTTTCAGTTCTTGTTTTCTTGTTTCTTGCCCTGCTTGTGTGGTACCTTTCCCCCACACACACTTAGGAGGGTCTGCTTAGATATTATAGACCCCAGCCAGATTTTCCCAGACCAAACTGGCCTCCTATCAGGAGGAAAGAGTCACCTGCGTCGGTTTTCCCTGAGCATGAGACCCAGCAGGTTGAAAGACTTTCCTGTGAAGTCTCTGGACTCTGTTTTTCTTATCCTGCCCAGTATGTGGCGCTTGTCTGACTGCAGGTCCCACCAGCATAAGATGATGCGGTACCTTTAACTTTGGCTGGGGGTTTGTTGGAGACAGAGGAGAGGTTGTAGGCTGGTTTTAATGGCTTCAAATTACCAAGCACTGGTGTCTGAATTCCTTGATGGAGGGATTCCACCTGGGTGGGCCTTCACCCCTCCCCTGGGGAAGGCACAGGCTCCAGATAAGCCCCCAAAAGAGCTCACTTCTGCCTATGCCTGGGGCAGTTGCAGCCTGAAAAGTCCTGCCGCTGTATCCAGAGGCAGTCAAGCCTTTGTAGATACACAGCCACAAAAACCTGTTTCCTTCTTTTTTTTCCCCCTTTTTCTGTCAGTCCTGCCCCCTTGGTGCCGGGGCAAAAATGAGCAACCTCCGCTTTGATCCGGGTTCACCTAAGCTGGGGGCCTATTTTTAGTAGTCAGAATTTGTTAATTAGTTCCACAATTGGCGTTTGATTGTACCCAGTCACTGCTGCTGGTAAAGTCCTTTCCTTTCCCCTCTGGGAAGTGGCCTGTGGGGGAGGGGCGCTGGCTGCCGCAGCTTTGGGAACTCATGGTTTTGGGGGGTGCTCGCAGCCGGTACGCTGTGTGTCTGGTCACTGACGTGGCCCCAGGAGCTGTTCTGTACTGTTTCTGGTTATTTAGCAGTTGTTCTGGAGGACGAACTAAAATGCGCACGTTGTTAAGCCGCCATCTTGACCCAGAAGCCACTTAGGCCTAAATTTTAAGTAGACTTGACCTATCCTTTGTGGGGTTAAGTTTCATATGAACAAACCCCAAGACTGGGGGCTCAGCCTATAGCTTTGGGTGTCCATTCCGCTTGTGAGAATATCAAGAATTCAACTTGGGGAAGTTGAATTTCTCCCCATTCTGACCATTCTCCGAAGGGGGCTTTGCAAATACTTTTCCACTCACTGATTGAATCACTCTGGGATTCATCGGGGCGTCACTCTGGACAAACCAACAAAATCTCATGTCCTACCTGAGATTTAAATGACATCTTTCTTATTCTGTGCTCCCTGTGTTTCAGTTGTTCAAATGAGCTATATAGATAGGTTGAATTACATTATACACTACAGAAAATTTCAGTTCTAGACCAAATAAACCTTTCTTCCATTGGTCTCAAAGAGAATGTGTGGTTGTATAATATAGCCACTATCTTCCTTACCCCTATGTTCTGAATTATTTTAACCCCAACTTGTTCGGCTTCTTTCTTATCTCTAAACAGGTTATATATATAAAACAGCCTCTCCAAAATCCAGAAATAGTAATCACCACTCCAGACTTAATGGGTCTGCTTTAAAAGCTTATAGTCTAGGGCCTTGTTTTCTTATAAGCATTTTCTAAAGGTGACCATACCATTCTTGTTTCTTGTTTCTTGCTTATTTTGTCTCAGCAAATATCCCACATGTTCATTCACATTATTGTACACCTCATGACTTTGTTCCTTTTTGTAGCAGTAGAGCCTTTGTTTATAAATATACAGCATCGTTCACCTATCTACTTCTCCATCAGTGCATCCTTCAGTCACGTATATTCATTGGGCATCATGCAGAGGGCCCAAAGTCTGCAGTCCATTAACATTCTCAATTTTAGGTAATTTCATTGTTCCCAAGAGAAATAAAACCAATAAACACACCTTTGCTAAATAGGAAATCTAAACCTCCTCTTAACACTTGTCCCTCACCCCGTTATTTACCTCTGCTGTTGCTGTGATAGTGCTGATGATTTCCTTTTGAACATAGCTCATAGCATGCAATAGCAGTTTTCCCCCTCTACCCTGGACTTAAATACTCTTTATACAAGAGTCGTATCTTTGAAGTAATTCTTGAGAGAACTAATTCTTATTTCTAGTGTTAATCAGTGGGACACGTAGGTCTATACAACCCCTTTCAATCTCGTTCACCTTCAATATGGTAATATTACTTACAGACCCACTAGAGAACCACCTTCACTCCTATCTGTTCCCTTACATTGGAGTTCAACCTCATTAGCCAATGGCTCACCCATCTCTAAGTATCTCTAAGTCTGTGTATCTCTAAGTCCCCTATATTCTGTATTATTGGCCTTTCATTATACCTTTATCCTGGTCATAAAAGTGGAATCATATGGTATCTATCCTTTTGTGTCTGGCTCAGCATTATGTCCTCAAGGCTCATCCATCTTGTCATGTGCTTCAGGACATCATTTTGTCTTACTATTGCATAACATTCCATGTATATACCATGATTTGTTGATCCATTCATCTGTTGATAGGCCTTTGCATTGTTTCTGTCTTTTGGTGATTGTGAATAATGCTGCTATGAACATTGGTGTGCAAATGTCTGTTTGTGTCTGTTCTAACTAGAACAGCTGCTGGAATGCAATATACCAGAAATAAAATGACCTTAAAAAGGGAAATTTAATAAGTTGTGGTTCTGAGGCCAAGAAAATGTCCCAATTTAAACAAGTTTATAGAAGTGTCCAATCTAAAGTATCCAGAAAAAGATACCTTGGTTCAGGAAGGCCGATGAAATTCAGGGGCACTCTCTCAAGTGAGAAGGGCATATAGCGAACACGGTCAGGCTTTCTCTATCATCTGGAAAGGTATGCAGTGGACATGGTGTCATCTGCTAACTTTTTCTCCTGGTTTCCTTTTTCATAAAGCTCCCCGGGAGGCATTTTCTTTTTCATTTCCAAAGGTTGCTGGTTGGTGGACTCTCTGCTCCTCATGGCTACGTCATTCTGCTCTCTCAGAATCTCTCTGAATCTCCCACTTTCTCCAAAATGTTTCCTCTTTTATAGGATTCCAGTGAACTAATCAAGACCCACCCAAATGGGGGAAACACGTCTCCACCTAAACCAGCTTAACAACCACTGTTGGTTGAGTTACATCTCCAGGGAGATGATCTAAGTACAGTTTCAAACATACTAGATAAGGATTAGAGGAAACGGCTGCCTTTACAAAATGGGATTAGGATTAAAACATGGCTTTTCTAGGGTACATACATCCTTTCAAATCAGCAGTGTCATTACTTTCAGCTCTTCTGGGTATATACCAAGCAGTGCTATTGCTGGGTCATAGGGCAACTTGATATTTGGTTTCCTAAGGAACCACCAAACAGTCTTCCATAGTGTCTACACCATTATACATTCCCACCTGCAGTGCATAAGTGTCCCAGATTCTCCATATCCTCTCCAACATTTGTAGTTTCCTATTTGTTTAATAGCAGCCATTCTTATAGGTGTGAGGTGGTATCTCATTGTAGTCATGATCTGCATTTCTCTTATAGCCAAGAAAATAAATATCTCTTCAAGTACTTTTGAGCCATCTGTATTTACTCTTCATAAAAATGCCTATTCAAATCTTTAGCCCATTTTATAATTGGGTTGTTTGTTCTTTTTGTTGTTGAGTTGTATGATTTCTTTGTATATACAGGAAATCAAGCCTTTGTCTGATATGTGATTTCCAAATATTTTCTCCCATTGAGTTGACTGCCTCTTCACCTTTTTGACAATGTCTTTTGAGGTGCAGGAGCATTTGATTTTGAGGAGTTTCCTTTTACCTATTTTTTCTTTTGTTGCTTGTGCTTTGGGTGTAAAGTTTAGGAAGCTACCTCATATTACTAGGTCTTGAAGATGTTTTCCTACATTTTCTTCTAAGCCTTATGGTGCTACTTCTTGTATTTAGGTGTTTGATCCACTTTGAGTTCATTTTTGTGTAGAATGTAAGATAGGGGTCCTCTTTCATTCTTTTGGCTATTGATATCCAGTTCTTCCATGCCCAATTATTGAAAAGACTATTTTGTCCCGTTCACAGGATTTGGGGGCCTTGTCAAAAATCAGTTGACCATGAACTTGGTGATCTATTTCTGTACTCTCAATTGGATTCCATTGGTCAGTGCTTCTATCTTTGTGCCAGTACTATGCTGTTTGACCACTGTGGCTTTATAATACAGTTTAAAGTATTATCCTCCCACTTTGTTCTTGTTTTTTAGGATGCTTTTAGCTATTGAAGGTCTCTTTCCCTTCCAGATGAATTTGGTAGTTAGGTTTTCCAAATTTTCAAAGTAGGCTGTTGGAATTTTGATTGGTACTGTGTAGAGTCTGTAGATCAATTGGGGGAGAATTGACATCTTAACTATATTTAGCCTTCCTGTCCATGAGTGGGGAATGTCTTTCCACCTATTTAGATCTCCTTTGATTTCTTTTAGCAGTGTAATGTAGTTTTCTGTGTACAAGTCCTTTACCTCCCTAGTTAAGTTCATTCCTAAGTACTTGATTCTTTTAGTTGCTATTTTGAATGGAATTTTTTCCTTAACCGACTCCTCAGCTAGGTCATTGCTTGATATAGGAAATATTACTGATATTTGCACATTAATTTTGTATCCCACACCTTGCTAAATTTGTTTATTAGCTCAAATAACTTTGCTGTAGATTTCTCAGGATCTTCCAAGTGTAGTATCATATCATCTGCAAATGAGAGTTTTTCTTCTTCTTTTCCAATTTGAATGCCTTTTATTTCTTTGTTCTGCCTGATTGCTCTAGCTAGAACTTCTAGCACAATGTTCAATAATATTGGTGACAGTGGGCATCCTTGTCTTTTACCTGATCTTAGTGGAAAGGCTTTCAGTCTCTCTCCATTGAGTATAATGCTGGCTTTCGTTTTTTTCATATGTTCCCTTCATCATATTGAGGTAGTTACCTTTGATTCCTATCTTTTGGGGTGTTTTTATTAGGAAAGGGTGCTGAATTTTGTCGAATGCTTTTTCAACATCAATCGAGATGAACATGTGATTTTTCCCTTTCAATTTGTTGATGTGGTGTATTAAATTAATTGATTTTCTCGTATTGAACCATCCTTGCATTCCTGGTATAAACCCCACTTGGTGATGTTGTATAATTCTTTTAGTGTGCTGTTGGATTCAATTTGCAAATATTTTATTGAGAATTTTTGCATTGATGTTCATTAGGGAGATTGGTCTGTAGTTTTCCTTTCTTATACCATCTTTACCTGGTTTTGGTATTACAATGATATCAGCTTCATAAAATGAGTTAGGTAGAGTTCCTTTTTCCTCAATTCTTTGGAAAAGTTTAAGCAGGATTGGTGTTAGTTCTTTATGGAATGTTTGATAAAATTCCCCTGTGAAACCGTCTGGCCCTGGACTTCTCTTTATAGGAAGATTTTTGATGACTGATTGCATCTCTTTACTTGTGATTGGTTTGTTGAGATCTTCTATTTCTTACTGAGTCAGTGTAGCTTGTTTGTGTATCTCCAGGATTTTGTCCATTTCCTTTAAGTTGTCTAGTTCATTGGTGTATAATTGTTCATATTACCCTCTTATAATTTATTTTATTTCTTCAGGGACTGTGGTAATGCAGCTCTTCTCGTTTCTGATTTTGTTTATTTGCATCCTCTCTCTTCTTTTTTTTGTCAGTCTTGCAATAATGGCCTGTGTTAGTTAGATTCAGTTGTCAACTTGACCAGGTGAGCATACCTAATCTTGTTGCTGCGGACTTAAGCCAATGGTACGTTAACCTCATCTGTTGCCAATTACATCTGCAGTCGGCTAGGAGGCGTGTCTGCTGCAATGAGTGACATTTGACTTAATTGGCTGGTGCTTAAATGAGAGATCCCAACGTAGCACAGCCTAGCAGCTTGGCATTCCTCATCTCAGCACTTGCAGCTCAGCCCGGGCCCTTGGAAAAGGAGAAAGAAATCACCCCGGGGAAAGTTGTTGGAACCCAGGGGCCTGGAGAGAAGACCAGCAGAGACCATCCTGTGCCTTCCACGTAAGAAAGAACCTCAGTGGAAAGTTAGCTGCCTTTCCTCTGAAGAACCAACAAAATAAATCCCCTTTTATTAAAAGCCAATCCGTTTCTGGTGTGTTGCATTCCGGCAGCTAGCAAACTAGAACATGGCCCATCAATTTTATTGATTTTCTCGAATAACTAACTTTTGGTTTTATTGATTCTTTTTATTGTTCTTTTGTTCTCCCATTCATTTATCTCTGTGTTAATCTTTGTTATTTCTCTTCTGTTTGCTTTGGGGTTAGTGTGCTGCTCTTTCTTAAATTTCTCCAGGTTTGCTGTTAGGTCCTCAATTTTTGCTCTTGCTTGTTTTTTAATATAGGCATTTATGGCAATATATTTCCCTCTCAGCACAGCCTTTGCTGCATCCCATAAGTTCTGATGAGTTGTATTCTCATTTTCATTCATCTTCAGATAGCTACTGATTTCTCTAGCAGTTTCTTCTTTGACCCACTGGTTGTTTAAGAGTGTGTTATTTAATCTCCGTATATTTGGGAATGTTCTCATTCTTTGGTGGTTATTGAGATCTAGCTTCATCCTATTGTGATCAGAGAAAATGCTTTGAATAATTTCAATGTGTTTAAATTTGTAAATGTCTGTTTTGTGCCCCAGCATGTGATCTAACCTGAAGAATGTTCCATGAGCACTAGAGAAGAATGTATATCCTTGTGCTTTGGGGTGCAATGACCCATATATATATCTATTGGGTCTAATTCATTTAACTTCTCTATTTCCTTGTTGATCTTCTGTCTGGTTGTTCTATCTATAGAGGAGAGCGGTGTACTGAAGTCTCCTACTGTTATTGTTGAAACACCTATTGCTCCCTTCAGTTTTGCCAGTGTCTGTCTCATGTACTTGGGATCTCCTTGATTGGAAGCATAAACATTTATGATTGTTGTATCTTCTTGATGAATTGGCCCTTTAATTAGTATATAGAGTCCTCTGTCTCTTATGATATCTTTACGTTTAAAGTCTGTTTTGTCCAATATTAGTATAACTACTACTGCTTTCTTTTGGTTACAACTTGCATGGAAAATCTTTTTCCATCCTTTCACTTTCAATCTATTTGTATCCTTGTGTCTAAGATGAATCTCTTGTAAGCAGCATATAGCTGGATTATGTTTCTTAATCCATTCAGCCAATCTGTATCTTTTGATTGGTAAATTTAATCCGTTAACATTCAAAGTTATTACTGAAAGGGTGTTTCTTGATTCCATCATCTTATCTTTTTACCTTTATTTGTCAAATCTATTTATCTTTTCCCTCTTTCTCTTTGTATTCTTTTTTTTCCCCGTGGGCTACCATACCCTCTCTCTTTTTTATTCTTTAAATTATCCTTAATGGTACTCCTCAATTCTTCGCCCTCCTCCAGACCTACCTCTCTTGTCTTTTTTTTTTTTTTTCAGCTGGCAGAACTCCTTTTAGTATTTCTTATAGCGCTGATCTCTTTTTGACAAAATGTTTGAGGACTTCTTTGTGTAAAATGTAATCTCTCCCTCAGTTTTGAAGAACTGTTTGGCTGGGTACAGAATTCTTGGTTGGAAGTCTTTCTCTTTCAGGATCTTGAATATATCATACCACTGCCTTCCATCTACAGGGTGCTAGTTGAGTATTATGAACTCAGTTTTATTGGTTTCCCTTGTATGTAGTAGATTACTTTTCCCTAGCTGCTTTCAGGATTTTCTGCTTCTCTTCAACATTTGACAGACTGATTAGTATGTGCCTTGGGAAAGGCCTATTTGGATTTATTCTGTTTGGAGTTCTTTGGGTTTCTTTGGCTTGTATATGTATGTCCTTTATGAGGGTTGGGAATTTTTTCCCAATTGGTTTCCCCAAAAAACCAATATTTTTATAATGGTTTTCCCCCATTAGATCCTCAACTACTCTTTCCAGCCCTTTTACTCCTCTCTTCTCCTTCTGGGACACCAGTGATTCTTGTATTTGTGCACTTTTGTTTTGTTTATCATTTCCCTGAGTGCTGAGGTTAGTGCCCGCAGCCTTTATGCCCTGGCAACAGCCTAGAGGAAACAGGGAGGGGGGTGTGCAGGAAAGGTGGGTTGGGTTGCACTTGGGGTAAGGGTGTGGGGCAGATATGAGCACTGGGGGCTGGTGGGATGGGGGCACCTGGAGCGTGGGGAATGGGAGTGGGTGATGGGGTTCAGATGCATGGGGTGTGGGGTATGGGGTGAGTCACCGGTCACAAGGCTGTGCTGGTGAGGGTAGCATGCCCAAGAAACACGGCATGGCTTGCCTCCTAGTCCCGTGCTCCCATCCATGCACTCCCACGGGCTCCACACCTCTGCACCAGGCTCTAGCTTTCTGTCTCTCAGTTCCTTGGCCTCTGCAACCAGGGCTCCCCCATGTGGTGCAGAAGGCTCTTCCAGGTCAGCTGTACTCCTGAATTGCCACTTCAGTTGCCCTCCTGTCCCTTCTCTAACTTTTCTGGGGAGCAGGGCTAAGTATGAAATATTCTAGTCAGCCATATTCCTGGAAGTCTGGGAACATAAGTCTTGAATATGAAAATCTTGCATGCAGCTATAAATTTATAATGGAAATATTTATAATATTGTTTTCCAAAGAAATCAGCCTATCAATGATCAAATTACCATAGCTTAATTTCATAGGAATAGTTCTTTTTAAATCATGTTATCCTTTATGTGGGATTTCCTCTGGTCTTTTACTTTTTTTTTTCTTCTTTTTTTTCACATTGGCAGGCACCAGGAATCGAACCCAGTTCTCTGGCATGGCAGGCAAGAATTCTGCCTGCTAAGCTACCATAGCCTGCCCTGGTTATTTACTTTTACCAAATCAATGTGTAGACCATTGATTGGTTCTAGTAAAAAGCCTTATGTACCATTTTTCCTGTGCCAGCAAACATTCTCAACATCTCCACTCCTTTATCAGTTTGTCCGCTTGTTTGAAGGCATCTTCCTTTACCTTGGACCTGAGCTGGCAGACCTTGAGGTCTAGTTGTGCACACTTTTCAGTTTGTCAGGGGCAGGTCAGCACAATGATAGCTTGGCACAGTGCTCTCACGTGGCAGTTAATACTTTTTAACCAGTAATCTCACTTTAAGTATGAAGATCACCAGTTCCTCCATTTATTGCCTTTTTTTTTTTCTGGGTCAAAACTTAACCTGGACATTAGCACTTACGTTTTATTTTATTTCAATTTTTTATATTTTAGTGCACATTTATTGATATATATTATATGTTCAAATACCACATAATCTTCCAAAGTGTATAATCAGTGGTTCACAATTCCATCTTATAGCTGTGCATTCATCTTCACAGTCAGCTTTTTTTTTCCTTTTGGTGAAAAATAGCATACAAAAAGCAATAAATTCCAAAGCACAGCACAGTTAGTTGTAGAACAGATTTCAGAGCTAGTATGGGTTACAATTCCACAATTTTAAGTTTTTACTACTATCTGCTCCAAGACACTGGAGATTAAAAGAAATATCAATGTACTGTTTCAGCACTCATATTCATTTGTTAAACCCTACCTTCTCTTTATAACTCCACCATCACCTTTGATCTTTCTCCTGCTCTTTAGGGGTATTTGGGTTGTGGCCATTCTAACTTTTTCATGTTGGAAGGGACTGTCAGTAATATGGGATAGGGGAAAGAGCTATTTGATGTTCCAGAGAGACTGGTCCCTCTGCATTTCAGGACTTACCTGATCTAGGAACCCATCTGGAGGTTGTAGGTTTCTGGAAAGTCACCTTTATAGAATCTCATATAAAACCCAAGGTTTTCTTTAGGATTGGTAGGAATGATTTTGGTTGAGGTTTGGCAGTCTATGATAGCTAGCAATGTCTAATTGAAGTTTGTGTAAAAGTAGCCTCCAAAGTATTCTCTCTACTCTATTTGAAGCCTCTCAACCAGTGGTATTTTATTTGTTACACTTCTTTTCCCTCTTTTGGTCAGGATGGAATTCTTGATCCAGCGGTGCCAGGGCTGGATTCATCCCTGGGAGTCATCTCCCACACCGCCAGGGAGACTTTCACCCCTGGATGTCATGTCCCACATAGGGGGAAAGACAATGATGTCACTTGCAGAGTTGGGCTTAGAGAGCGTGAGGCCACATCTGAGTAATAAAAGAGGTCCTCTGGAGGTGACTGTTAGGCATACCTGTAGGTAGTCTAAGCTCCTCCACTACCTATGTAAACTTCACAAGGTTAAGACTCAAGATCTAGGGTGTGGCCTGTTGATTTGAATGTCCCTAAAGTCTGACACAGTATCAGGGATTTTCCCAGTGGTAAAGTTTAATAGTTCCATATTTTTCTCCCATCCCTCAAGGGGCTTTGCCAATACTTTTTTATTATCTGCTTAATGTACTTTGTTGTATCCAGGCATTGAATTAAGCTATACAGAATTACAGGCCCTCATTCCCATTCTGGGCTCCCTGTGGTTGGGTTGTTCAAGAGAAAATTTAGCTTCTGGACAAAATAAACCTTTCTTCCTTTGGTCTCATAGAGTAGGTGAAGTTCTAAAATAGTGTCTTCCTTATGCCTGTATTCTGAGTTACCTTAATCCCTACCAGATTGGCTTCATTCTTATCTCTGAATACCAGGTTATACTTAAAAAGCACAGCATCTCAAAATTTGCAAAGAAGAATTACTGCTCTGGACTAAATGTGACTGTTGTAAGACCTTACAATCTAGGCCCTAGTTTTCTTACAAGTATTTTCTAAATGAGACCATGCAATATTTGCTCTTTTGTTTTTGGTTTATTTTCCCTCATCAAGTGTTCCACGGGTTCATTCACAGCATTGTATGCTTCCTTTCCTTCTGTACAGCACAATATTCAATCATATGTATATACCACTGTTCTACTTCTCAGTCAGTGTATCCTTCAGTCACCTCCATCCATTGGGCATCATGTGTAATGTCCAAAGTCAACAGTCCATCAACACTGTCAATTTTAGACAATTTCATTGTTCCCAAGAGAAAAATGAGTGATAAAATATCCTCACCAAATAGAAAATGCAAACCTCCCCTTAATTCTTATCACTCCCCCCATTATTTACCCCTGGTATTGCTGTGGCACTGTTAGGATGGCCCATAGCATGCAACAGCAGTTTTCACCCTATACCTCTATATTATATGCTCTTTTTAAAAATCCATATTTTTGAAGTAGTTCATGCAAGAACTTATTTATATTTGTAGTGTTAATCGGTGTGACACATGCATCTATCTATACAACGCTTTTCAGTCATGCTTACTTTCAAAATGGCAGTTTTGCTTATAGACCCACTAATGAAGTGCCTTCACTTCTATTTCCTTACATTTAAGTTCAACCTCATCCAGCTAACCATTCACCCATCTGTAGCCTCTGTGTATCTCTGAGTCTCCTGTTCTGTATTATAAGCCTCTGACTTTACCTTTACCATAGTCATAAAAGCAAAATCATGTAGTATCTTTTCTCTTATGTCTGGCTTATTTCATTCAGCATTATGTCCTCAAGGTTCAACCATCTTGTCATGTGCTTCAGGACATAATTTCGTCTTACTGCTGCATATTATTCCATCATATGTATATACTACAGTTTGTTAATTCACTTGTCTGTTGATGGGTGCTTGGATTGTTTACATCTTTTGGTGATTGTGAGTAATGCTGCTATGAACATTGGTGTGCAAATTCCTGTTTGTGTAACTTTTTATAGCTCTTCTGGGTATATACTGAGTAGTGGTATAGCCAGGTCATAGGGCGAAAACTCCATATTTAGTTTTCTGAGGAACTGCCAGACTGTCTTCCATAATGGCTGCACCATTACACATTCCCACCAGCAGTGCGTATGTTCCAATTTCTCCACATCCTCGTCAACATTTATAGTTTCTTGTTTGTTTAATAGCAGCTATTCTAACAGGTGTAAAGTAATATTTCATTATAGTCTTGATCTGCATTTCCCTTATAACTAATGAAAATGAGCATCATTGCATGTGCCTTTTAGCCATCTGTATTTGCTCTTCATAAAAACTGCCTATTTGTACCTTTAACCCATTTCATAATTGGGTTGTTTGTTCTTTTGTTGTTCAGTTGTGTGATTTCTTTATGTACACAGGATATCAAACCTTTGTCCCATATGCGATTTCCAAGTATTTTCTTCCATTGAGTTGCCTCTTCAACTTTTTGAGTCTTTTTAAGGTACAAAATCATTTGATTTTGAGGAGTTCCCATTCATCTATTTTCTCTTTTGTTGTACTTTGGGTGTAAAGTTTAGGAAGCTACCTCCTATTACTAGGCCTTGAAGAAGTTTCACTACATTTTCTTCTAGAAGCTTTATGGTACTGTTTTTTTTTCCTTGCATAGGCAGGCATCGGGAATTGAACCTGGGTCTCCAGCATGGCAGGCGAGAAATCTGCCTGCTGAGCCACTGTGGCCCGCCTGGTACTGGTTTTTATATCTAGGTGTTTGATCCACTTTGTCTTAATTTTTGTATAGATTATAAGGTAAGGGTCCTCTTTCATTCTTCTGGCTATTGATATTCAGTTCTCTCATGCCTATTTATTGAAAAGACTTGTCCCAGTTCAGTGGATTTTGGGGCCTTATAGAAGATCAGTTGACCATAGATTTGGTGTTCTATTTCTGTGCTCTTGATTCAATTCCATTGGTCAATACTTCTGTCTTTGTGCCAGTATCATGTTGTTTTGACCTCTGTGGCTTTATAATAAGCTTTGAAATCAGGAAGTGTTAATCCTCCCACTTTGTTCTTTTTAAGGATACTTTTAGCTATTTGGGGTTTCTTTCCCTTCCAAATGAATTTGGTAACCAGCTTTTCCAAGTCTTCAGAGTAGATTGTTGGAATTTTGATTGGTACCTCATTGAATCTGTATATCAGTGTGGGTAGAATTGACATCGTAATTGCGTTTAACCTTCCTATCCATGAGCAGGGGATGCCTTTCCACCTAGTTAGATCCTTTTTTTATTTCTTTTAGCAATGTTAGGTAGTTTTCTATGTACAGGTCCTTCACATCCCTAGTTAAATTCATTCCTAGATACTTGATTCTTTTAGTTGCTATTTTGAACAGAAGTGTTTCCTTAATTGACTCCTCAGGTCGTTACTTCTGTATAGAAACAACAAAAGCCCAGAAGGATGGGGGACATATCAGAAGGATACAGGAGCCAACTTGAAAGAGTTGATGGCCGGAACTGGAACAATTTGAGCAACAAAATAAGTAATAGTGGATTATAACCCAAAGAATAAAATAAATATCTATGAGTCCAAACTGATATAAATAAATGCTTGAAAAGATAAACATGGAGAAGGGCAAATCTTCCCTACAGAAGAATTCCAACTAATAAATACAGAAGAAATGAGGGAAATAGAAAATCATCATTAGAACATCACTGTAATAATTGTTTAGGGTAAATTCGGTAGTTTATGCTAAAATTAGTGGTGGAACTTTAAAAAGAAAGAGAATTATTTGTGTAACCTCAAATATTTGTTAATTACAGTAGGGGTTTTAACATTTGTCCCGAAATTTTTGATACTCTTCCCCTTGCATGTGGGTTGAACTTTGTGACTCCCTTCAAGGAATAACTTCATAGAGTAGAAAACAGGCAGACTACCAGGTGATTAAGGCTGACATCCTCAGTAGTAAGTCATGTTGATATCAGGGATTCCCTGGTATGATGGGATGTGAGAACAGCACATCTTCTCCATCATTCTTCCCCAAATCCATAACTTCACTCTAATCTTGAAGAAATGTCAGACCAACCCAAATGGAAGGGCATTCAGCAAGTCCCTGACCAGTAATCTTCCGAAGTGTCAAGCTCATGAAAGACAAGGGAAGACTGAGAAACTGTCAGATTGGAGGACAATAAGGAGCCATGATGACTAAAGGCAGTTTGATGTCCTGGATTATCTTAGAACCAAGAAAGGATATTAATGGGAAAACTGGGGAAATTCCAGTCTGTAGGTTAGACAGTACTGAAATTTCATAGTTGTGATAAATGTAGCGTGGTTGTGTAAGATGTTAACTTTAAGGAAAGCTCAGTGAAGGGTATATGGGAACTCTCTGTACTATCTTTGCAACTTCCCTTTAAATATAACATTATTTCAAAGCACAGAGTTTAAAAAAAATAGAGGCGGGTAAAGATCCAGTACATTAGGCCAATTAAAACTCACCCACTGCTTCTTGAATTGGATTATGAGGAACACTGTCCTCCAGGGTTTACTTCATATGTTTTTCTTTGTTTTGTTATTTTCTGATTATAAAAGTAATACAGAAGGTGTGGAGGAAAACTGAAAAGCACAAAATAAAAACAACCAACTTTTTCAACCTATAGAGACAGTCGCTGATCTCATTTTGGTATATCTTCTATCATAATTTTTCCTGTGTACGTGTACATGGTTTTCTAGTAAAAATGAAATCATATTATTTAAAAAGAAGGAAAAGAGTTTTGGATATAGACAGAATTAGATTTCCATCCTGGGTCCACTAGCTCTGTGATTCTGTGCCAGTTAACCTCTTTGAACTTGCCTTTACTCATTTCTGCAACAATTTGCTCTTCAAATATTTGTTGGAAACTTAAAATGCACTGAGTACTGTTCTTTCCTCTTAGGACATAGCTGTGAACAAAGCAAAACCCCTTCTTTCCTTGTATATTACATTTGGTTGGGAGAGAGAGATAGTAAACAAATATATAATTTATTGGGTTGATCTAAGTATTATGAAGAAGAAGATGGGTAAAGGGATAGAGAATGGTGGTCTGAGTAAGAGGGGTGCTGATCAGTGACAACCTCTGACAAAGTGGCTTAAGCAGGAATCTGAATGAAATGACAGAACCAGTACCTAAGAGGACAGGCTTTTCTAGCAGGAAAAGCAGCAAGTACCAACACCCCAAAGCAAGGGAGTACTTCATGTGTTCAAGTAACAGCAAGGTAGAGTGCAGTAAGCGAAGAAGAAAGTTGAGTGATGGGGTTTAGTTAAGAGAGCAAGTGGGGGGCCTTGTCGGTCAAGAAAGGACTTCTGTTCTGAGGTTGAATAGAGTTGATGTGATCTGATTAATGGGTTTAAGAAAAAAAGAAGACATTATTAGTCTAATTACTGACCTTCAAGACATTTTGATAGAATGCCTTCATTATGGCTAGAGGACTTTATATATCTATAGGAGACATTCTAGCCCACTAGTTAAGAATTGGGCTTTGGAGCCAGGTAAACCAAGATTTGAGTTTGGATTCAGCTGTTTCATAGTTATCTCTGAATCATGGTTTTGTCATCTGTAATTAATAGTGAAAGTAATACTTCATAAGGGTTAAATGAGATCATGCTTTTAAAGAGCATAATTTCAACTCATAATATACTTTTTGGTACCCTCTGTTTGGATCCTGGAAGGAAATACTAGAGTTTGGCCTCTGATCATTCTAACAATGGAATGGGTAGTCTGTATACCAATATTGTAGTAGTAGAGATCTGTTTAATCTACTAGTAATTTACATATCTAAAAGTACATCTTTTTCTTTCCCTTTATTAATCCAGAAGAAAATGTAATATAGCTTAAACTTTGACAAGTAATAGTCAGGGGTCGGATTTTGGGTGGTTGAAGGAGAGAGTTTACCTTCATCCATCAGGAGGCAGTAGCTCAGCATTTATATAAAAGTAGGCTTTAGTTTCCTACTGGTATGTTTTGGTTTCCCTTGGACTGACTTGGTGAACAGTAAATTCCTGTCTTGAAACATTTCATATTGGTTGTGGGTTGAGTTGGTTTGTTAAATAGTCAGGTTACTTATTGTCACCATTCTTCAGTTGGGCTTTTTTATTGGTTGTCTAGAATAGCGTTAATTCATTTCTACAGCTGCCAAAAAACAAATGTAATAGTGATGGCCTGGGGCTCCAGCTAGGCTTGCTTGGCTCTGATCAAACACTTTACCTTGGCAGGCTCTATAATACTTATCCTCATGCTTGGCTTACGCACTTGCATTCTTAGAAGTTGTGAGTAATAAGAACTTTGGGTGGATTCATTTCAGCATAACTCTTTGACTAAGCCGACCGTCTATAGAAAATGCTTAAATTATTGTTTACTCAAAAACAGTCTTAAAAAACAAAAAATATGTGAATATTTTAAATATTTTATTCTTAAGTCTGATTTTCCGAGTCAGTGATCCTAATCTGGTGAGGTTAAATAAATTTCTGGCCTTCCTACTACCTGTAAATTAATAGCAAAGGCTGTGTAATTAAGTTAATTTAGAGAAGGCCCAAATTCCAAAACCAGTGAAGCATGGTAAGTAACCGAGTTGTTTATGGTTACCATTTGCCCCTTTGTCTCTTCTTTGGACAAATAGCGTCTCTGACCATGGAGATTTAAACCAGGGGGAAATTTTTTTATGTCTCCTGGAATTAGATGTTTAGGAAAAGTAAGGAAATGATCAGAATTTACTTTTTAAATAGTGAGGTAACAAGCGAGGAATGGCTGTCAGTTTTCTTTTTATGGTGGCAGATGTTTTTAGTTACAGTGTTTTAATCTTGAATGCTTTTCCCTTTTATTTCAGAGTCCGATAAGGAGGAGAAACCACAAAGTACTGTCGTGCCCAAGGAAGTGACGCCAGCTCTTTGCTCACTAATGAACAGCTATGGAAGTCTTTCAGGGTCAGAGAGTGAGCCAGAAGGTAAAACATTGCCTTGGCTGTTAGAGTTATGCTTGTTTTGTTCTATTTTGTTAACTTTCATCTTTGATGCCTACTATGTGCAACATTAGCATCCAGGATGTACATTCTTTATTTGATCTTCAGATTTCCTTTTTCATTTGATTCAGAAGTCAGGTTAACACAGCATAAAGGAAAACTGGAGAAGTAAGGAAAATTGTGCTATTCTGGGAGAAAAAGGCAAAAATAATTTACTGTAAGTAAGAGAATAGGAAGAAAAAGAGAAAATATTCACTAATGGAGTGAAAGAATGAAAGAAAATGCTAACAGATACAGCTAAGAAAGTTGATATCTTCTCTCTGTTTTCGAGAACCTTTTTCTTAATGTGTCTAGCTAGCACCCTTGGTAGGTAGAGAGAGGTCATTTATGACAAAGATGATGGAATTCCTTACAGCAGATAATGCATTGCTCTTTTTTTTTCTTTTCCCAATGGCATCGATGCATCATATATTAACAGATCACTGGAAAATTGTTACAGGTCTTATGCTACTTAACTATCTCAAGTTATTTCTAACACCATGGTCAGAAAATCTCAGCTTCTAATCTTTAAACTTTGTCATCAGTATTGACATTACCTTTTTTTGTTTTTTAACTTTGTTATTGTATTGTATAACGTATATGCAAAGCAAAGAAAGAAAAAACAGTAGTTTTCAAAGCACTCTTCAACAAGTGGTTACAGGACAGATCCCAGAGTTTGGCGTGGGCTACCATACGATCCTCTCAGATTTTTCCTTCTCACTGGTCCAGAATATAGGAGGCTAGAAGGCTTAAATGTTTTTTAATCACCACAATCTACTTTTTTCCTTTCTTTTTTTTTTGTGAAAAATAACATATATACAAAATAGCAATAAATTTCAAGGCATACCACCACAATTAGTTATAGAACATATTTCAGAGTTTAACGTGTGTTACAATTCCACAATTTAAGATTTTTATTTCTAGCTGCTTTAAGATACTAGAGACTAAAAGAGATATCAGTTTAATGATTTAGCAATCATATTTATTTGTTAAATTGTATCTTCTCTGTATAACTCTACCAACACCTTTGATTTTTCTATCCCTCTCTTTAGGGGGTGTTTGGGCTGTGCATTCTAACTGTTTCATGTTCGAAGGGTCTGTCACTAATATGGGGTAGAGAGATGGAACTATCTGATGTTCTGGAGAGGCTGGGCCCTCTAGGTTTCAGGACTTATCTGGTTCAGGGACCCATCTGGAGGTTATAGGTTTCTGGAAAGTTACATGGTACCCTTGTAGAGTCTTATATATTGCCCTAGGTGTTCTTTAGGATTGTCTGTAATGGTCCTGATTGGGGGTTGACAGGCTATAATAGGTAGCAAGGTCTAACTGAAGCTTGCATAAGAGCAGTCTCCAGAATAGCCTCTTGACTCTATTTGAACTCTCTCAGCCACTGATACTTTATTAGGTACGCTTCTTTCCCCCCTTTTGGGCAGAATGGAACTGTTGATCACATGGTGCCAGAACCAGATTCATCCCTTGGGGTCATCTCCCATGTCACCAGGGAGACTTTCACCCCTGGATGTCATGTCCCACATAGGGGGAAGGGCAATGATTTTACTTGAAGAGTTGGGCTTAGAGAGGGTGAGGCCACATCTTAGTAACAAAAGAAATCCTCTAGAAGTAACTCTTAGGTGTACCTATAAGTAGGCTAAGCTTCTCTGTACCTACATAAGCTTCACAAGACTAAGCCACAAGATCAAGGCATGGTCTATTGACTTGAGTGTCCCTAAAGTTTGACACAGTATCAGGGGATTTCCTGATGGTAAAGTTTAATGGTTTCATATTTTTTCTCCATTGCTTAAGGGACTTGGCCAATACTTTTTGAATATCTGCTTAATATACTGTAGGATGTACCCAGGCACTGCATTAGGCTATATACAGGATTAAAGGACCTCTTTCTTATTCTGGGCTCCTTGTAGTACATTGCTCTTTACGGAGTGCATTTATGTAAATAATGTGAATGTCAAAAACATGACAATCCTATACTTGGGGTTGCATTAGCCTGGAAGAAATGGAGTTCTTTCCACAGTCTTTCTGAGAAGTCACCAATGTTCAGGATACATGTTCTGGTTTGCTAGCTGCCGGAATGCAATATACCAGAAATGGAACAGCTTTTAACAAGGGGAATTTAATGAGTTGCTAGTTTACAGTTCTAAGGCTGAGAAAATGTCCCAATTAAAACAAGTCTATAGAAATGACCAATCAAAGGTATCCAGGGAAAGATACCTTGGTTCAAGAAGGCCGATGAAGTTCAGGGTTTCTCTCTCGAGTGAGAAGGCACATGGCGAACACAGTCAGGGTTCCTCTCTCGGCTGGAAGGGCACATGGCAAACACGGCGTCATCTGCTAATTTTCTTTCCTGGCTTCCAGTTTCATGAAGCTCCCTGGGAGGCGTTTTCCTTCTTCATCTCCAAAGGTCGCTGGGTGGTGGACTTCAGCTTCTCGTGGCTATGCGGTTCTGCTCTGCTCTCTCTGAATCTCTCATTCTCCAAAATATTTCCGCTTTTATAAAACTTCAGAAACTAATCAAGACCCAATCAAATGGGTGGAGACATGTCATCCCCTAATACAGTTTAACAACCACTGTTGACTAAATCACATCATCCAGGGAGATAATCTCATTACAGTTTCAAACATACAGTATTGAATAGAGATTATGCTACCTTTATGAAATGGGATTTATATTAAAACATGGCTTTTCTTAGGGGGCATGCTTCCTTTCAAACCAGCACAATACATATCTTATCTTTAGAGATGATGTCACAGATGATAATTTGTGGAGCTTTATTTTGAAATTTGTTGTTATAATAAACCAGCTTAATTTCCTACAGCACCTCTCTTTAGGCAAGCTGAAGGAGCCATGAATAGCCTCTTGATCTGGTGCAGTGTGGCAGTTCTTAATCCAAGGTTAATATTAATAATCCAGTGTATTTAGTCAATAAATCTGTATTTGACTATTATGGAAACCTGACTCTGCATGGTTTTTTTTGTTTAGGCTTAAATAACCGTGAGAGAATTCATGTGGATGTATTTAGGGATAAGATTTGTATTCAAAGTAGGAACTTAATGAGGATAAGAATACAGGGTCTAAAAGATATATATATATATCGGAGGAAGAGAAGATTTGAATGTAATTCGATGATTATGGTAGCACTTTTATTATTGACAAGTCCATAGATAATCAGTGTTTGTATGGTTGGGTGATATTAATAGGGAAGAGTGGGGCTTTCAAATGAAAGATGATGCTTACATTTATCTGTAACATGGGAATGTTTTTATGGGCCTTGGTTTATGATAGTAGCTTGTTAAAAACTGCTTAAATTTTAAAATATAACCTATTTTGGCCTTATCAGAGTTATATACAACCATCTTCACAGTTGGTTGCCTTTATTTTTCATTCTAAGAAAACAGTGTTTATTTCTTACTCTTCGTTCTAATACACTGATGTGAAGATGGAGTTATTCTTTAAACACATTAAATTTCCTGCTTATCAGTTATATTTATAACAGGTGATTGGAAAGAAAACTATTAGCAGATTATTGAATCCCTAAAAAATAAGCTGTACCAATGCTTTCTTCTTTGTGCAGATGAAATCCTTAATACTTTATATGAAGTTTTTTTTAATTTTTTTATTAATTAAAAAAAATTAACAGACAAAACACTATGATATCATTCCATTCTACATATACAATCAGTAATTCTTAATATCATCACATAGTTGCATATTCATCATTTCTAGAACATTTGCATCGATTTAGAAAAAAATTAAAAAGGCAACAGAAAAAGAAATAAAACGATAACAGAAAAAAAAACATTATATATGCCATACCCCTTACCCCTTGCTTCCATTTACCACCAGCACTTCAAACTAAATTTATTTTTAACGTTTGTTCCCCCTATTATTTATTTATTTATTTATTTATTTTAATTAATTAAAAAATTAACACAACATTTAGAAATCATTCCATTCTACATATACAATCAGTAATTCTTAATATCATCACATAGATGTATGATCATCATTTCTTAGTACATTTGCATCGATTTAGGACAAGAATTAGCAAAACAACAGAAAAAGATATAGAATGATAATATAGAGAAAAAAATAAAAATAATAAAAAAAATATGTATATAAAAACAAACAAACAAAAAAAACTATAGCTCAGATGCAGCTTCATTCAGTGTTTTAACAAAATTACATCACAATTAGGTAGTATTGTGCTGTCCATTTTTGAGTTTTTGTATCTAGTCCTGTTGCACAGTCTGTATCCTTTCAGCTCCAATTACCCATTATCTTACCCTGTTTCTAACTCCTGCTGGTCTCTGTTACCAATAACATATTCCAAGTTTATTCTCGAATGTTGGTTCACATCAGTGGGACCATACAGTATTTGTCCTTTAGTTTTTGGCTAGACTCACTCAGCATAATGTTCTCTAGGTCCATCCATGTTATTACGTGCTTCATAAGTTTATTCTGTCTTAAGGCTGCATAATATTCCATCGTATGTATATACCACAGTTTGTTTAGCCACTCGTCTGTTGATGGACATTTTGGCTGTTTCCATCTATTTGCAATTGTAAATAATGCTGCTGTAAACATTGGTGTGCAAATGTCCGTTTGTGTCTTTGCCCTTAAGTCCTTTGAGTAGATACCTAGCAATGGTATTGCTGGGTCGTATGGCAATTCTATATTCAGTTTTTTGAGGAACCACCAAACTGCCTTCCACAGTGGTTGCACCATTTGACATTCCCACCAACAGTGGATAAGTGTGCCTCTTTCACCGCATCCTCTCCAGCACTTGTCATTTTCTGTTTTGTTGATAATGGCCATTCTGGTGGGTGTGAGATGATAATCTCATTGTGGTTTTGATTTGCATTTCTCTAATGGCCAGGGACATTGAGCATCTCTTCATGTGCCTTTTGGCCATTTGTATTTCCTCTTCTGATAGGTGTCTGTTCAAGTCTTTTTCCCATTTTGTAATTGGGTTGGCTGTCTTTTTGTTGTTGAGTTGAACAATCTCTTTATAAATTCTGGATACTAGACCTTTATCTGATATGTCGTTTCCAAATATTGTCTCCCATTGTGTAGGCTGTCTTTCTACTTTCTTGATGAAGTTCTTTGATGCACAAAAGTGTTTAATTTTGAGGAGATCCCATTTATTTATTTCCTTCTTCAGTGCTCTTGCTTTAGGTTTAAGGTCCATAAAACCGCCTCCAATTGTAAGTTTCATAAGATATCTCCCTACATTTTCCTTTAACTGTTTTATGGTCGTAGACCTAATGTTTAGATCTTTGATCCATTTTGAGTTAACTTTTGTATAGGGTGTGAGATACGGGTCCTCTTTCATTCTTTTGCATATGGATATCCAGTTCTCTAGGCACCATTTATTGAAGAGACTGTTCTGTCCCAGGTGAGTTGGCTTGACTGCCTTATCAAAGATCAAATGTCCATAGATGAGAGGGTCTATATCTGAGCACTCTATTCGATTCCATTGGTCAATATATCTATCTTTATGCCAATACCATGCTGTTTTGACCACTGTAGCTTCATAATATGCCTTAAAGTCAGGTAGCGCGAGACGTCCAGCTTCGTTTTTTTTCCTCAAGATGTTTTTAGCAATTTGGGGCGCCCTGCCCTTCCAGATAAATTTGCTTATTGGTTTTTCTGTTTCTGAAAAATAAGTTGTTGGGATTCTGATTGGTATTGCATTGAATCTGTAAATCAATTTAGGTAGGATTGACATCTTAACTATATTTAGTCTTCCAATCCATGAACACGGTATGCCCTTCCATCTATTTAGGTCTTCTGTGATTTCTTTTAACAGTTTTTTATAGTTTTCTTTATATAGGTTTTTTGTCTCTTTAGTTAAATTTATTCCTAGGTATTTTATTCTTTTAGTTGCAATTGTAAATGGGATTCATTTCTTGATTTCCCCCTCAGCTTGTTCATTACTAGTGTATAGAAATGCTACAGATTTTTGAATGTTGATCTTGTAACCTGCTACTTTGCTGTACTCATTTATTAGCTCTAGTAGTTTTGTTGTGGATTTTTCTGGGTTTTCGACATATAGTATCATATCGTCTGCAAACAGTGATAGTTTTACTTCTTCCTTTCCAATTTTGATGCCTTGTATTTCTTTTTCTTGTCTAATTGCTCTGGCTAGAACCTCCAACAAGATGTTGAATAATAGGGGTGGTAATGGACATCCTTGTCTTGTTCCTGATCTTAGGGGGAAAGTTTTCAATTTTTCCCCATTGAGGATGATATTAGCTGTGGTTTTTTCATATATTCCCTCTATCATTTTAAGGAAGTTCCCTTGTATTCCTATCTTTTGAAGTGTTTTCAACAGGAAAGGATGTTGAATCTTGTCAAATGCCTTCTTTGCATCAATTGAGATGATCATGTGATTTTTCTGCTTTCATTTGTTGATATGGTGTATTACATTAATTGATTTTCTTATGTTGAACCATCCTTGCATACCTGGGATGAATCCTACCTGGTCATGATGTATAATTCTTTTAATGTGTTGTTGGATACGATTTGCTAGAATTTTATTGAGGATTTTTGCATCTATATTCATTAGAGAGATTGGTCTGTAGTTTTCTTTTTTTGTAATATCTTTGCCTGGTTTTGGTATGAGAGTGATGTTGGCTTCATAGAATGAATTAGGTAGCTTTCCCTCCACTTCGATTTTTTTGAAGAGTTTGAGGAGAGTTGGTACTAATTCTTTCTGGAATGTTTGGTAGAATTCACATGTGAAGCCATCTGGTCCTGGACTTTTCTTTTTAGGAAGCTTTTGAATGACTGATTCAATTTCTTTACTTGTGATTGGTTTGTTGAGGTCATCTATTTCTTCTTGAGTCAAAGTTGGTTGTTCATGTCTTTCCAGGAACCCGTCCATTTCCTCTAAATTGTTGTATTTATTAGCGTAAAGTTGTTCATAGTATCCTGTTATTACCTCCTTTATTTCTGTGAGGTCCGTGGTTATGTCTCCTCTTCCATTTCTGATCTTATTTATTTGCATCCTCTCTCTTCTTCTTTTTGTCAGTCTTGATAAGGTCCCATCAATCTTATGATTTTCTCATAGAACCAACTTCTGGTCTTATTGATTTTCTCTATTGTTTTCATTTTTTCAATTTCATTTATTTCTGCTCTAATCTTTGTTATTTCTTTCCTTTTGCTTACTTTGGGGTTAGTTTGCTGTTCTTTCTCCAGTTCTTCCAAGTGGACAGTTAATTCCTGAATTTTTGCCTTTTCTTCTTTTCTGATATAGGCCTTTAGGGCAATAAATTTCCCTCTTAGCACTGCCTTTGCTGCGTCCCATAGGTTTTGATATGTTGTGTTTTCGTTTTCATTCGCCTTGAAATATTTACTAATTTCTCTTGCAATTTCTTCCTTGACCCACTCGTTTTTTAAGAGTGTGTTGTTGAGCCTCCATGTATTTGTGAATTTTCTGGCACTCCGCGTATTATTGATTTCCAACTTCGTTCCTTTATGATCCGAGAAAGTGTTGTGTATGATTTCAGTCTTTTTAAATTTGTTAAGACTTGCTTTGTGACCCAGCCTATGGTCTATCTTTGAGAATGATCCATGAGCACTTGAGAAAAAGGTGTATCCTGCTGTTGTGGGATGTAATGTCCTATAAATGTCTGTTAAGTCTAGCTCATTTATAGTAATATTCAGATTCTTTATTTCTTTATTGATCCTCTGAGGTCTAGATGTTCTGTCCATTGAAGAGAGTGGTAAATTGAAGTCTCCAACTATTATGGTATATGTGTCTATTTCCCTTTTCAGTGTTTGCAGTGTATTCCTCACGTATTTTGGGGCATTCTGGTTCGGTGCATAAATATTTATGATTGTTATGTCTTCTTGTTTAATTGTTCCTTTTATTAGTGGATAGTGTCCTTCTTTGTCTCTTTTAACTGTTTTACATTTGAAGTCTAATTTGTGTGATATTAGTATAGCTACTCCTGCTCTTTTCTGGTTGTTATTTGCATGAAATATCTTTTCCCAACCTTTCACTTTCAACCTATGTTTATCTTTGGGTCTAAGATGTGTTTCCTGTAGACAGCATATAGAAGGATCCTGTTTTTTAATCCATTCTGCCAGTCTATGTTTTTTGATTGGGGAATTCAGTCCATTAACATTTAGTGTTATTACTGTTTGGATAATATTTTCCTCTACCATTTTGCCTTTTGTAATATATATGTCATATCTGATTTTCCTTCTTTCTACACTTTTCTCCATACCTCTCTCTTCTGTCTTTTCGTATCTGACTCTAGTGCTCCCTTTAGTATTTCTTGCAGAGCTGGTCTCTTGGTCACAAATTCTCTCAGTGACTTTTTGTCTGAAAATGTTTTAATTTCTCCCTCATTTTTGAAGGACAATTTTGCTTGATATAGAAGTCTTGATTGGCAGTTTTTCTCTTTTAATAATTTAAATATATCATCCCACTGTCTTCTAGCTTCCATGGTTTCTGCTGAGAAATCTACACATAGTCTTATTGGGTTTCCCTTGTATGTGATTGATTGTTTTTCTCTTGCTGCTTTCAAGATCCTCTCTTTCTCTTTGACCTCTGACATTCTAACTAGTAAGTGTCTTGGAGAACGCCTATTTGGGTCTATTCTCTTTGGGGTGCGCTGCACTTCTTGGGTCTGTAATTTTAGATCTTTCATAAGAGTTGGGAAATTTTCAGTGATAATTTCTTCCATTAGTTTTTCTCCTCCTTTTCCCTTCTCTTCTCCTTCTGGAACACCCACAACACGTATATTTGTGCGCTTCATATTATCATTCAGTTCCCTGATCCCCTGCTCAAAATTTTCCATTCTTTTCCCTATAGTTTCTTTTTCTTTTTGGAATTCAGATGTTCCATCCTCCAATTCACTAATTCTAGCTTCTGTCTCTTTAAATCTACCATTGTAGGTATCCATTGTTTTTTCCATCTTTTCTACTTTGTCCTTTAATCCCATAAGTTCTGTGATTTGTTTTTTGAGACTTTCTATTTCTTCTTTTTGTTCAGCCCATGTCTTCTTCATGTCCTCCTTCAATTTATTGATTTGGTTTTTGAAAAGGTTTTCCATTTCTGTTCGTATATTCAGAATTAGTTGTCTCAGCTCCTGTATCTCATTTGAACTATTGGTTTGTTCCTTTGACTGGGCCATATCTTCAATTTTCTTAGCGTGATCTGTTATTTTCTACTGGCGTCTGGGCATTTAATCAGATTTCCCTCGGTGTGGGACCCAGCAGGTTGAAAGATTTTCGTGTGAAATCTCTGGGCTCTGTTTTTCTTATCCTGCCCAGTATGTGGCGCTCGTGGCGCTTGTCTGTCTGCAGGTCCCACCAGTAAAAGATGCTGTGGCTCCTTTAACTTTGGAAAACTCTCGCTGTGGGGGAGGATCGCCATCCGAAGCGGCTTGGGGAAGTTCCGATTCAAATCTCCCGGCCGGCCCGGGAGTCCGCGCGTGGGGGGGCGCGCCGGCCTCCGCGGCTTGGGGGAGTGCTGGTCCAAATCTCCCAGCTGGCCCGGGAAGCCAAGCGTGGCGTGGGGCACCGGCCGCCGCGGCTTGGGGGAGTGCCAGTCCAACGTTCCCAGCTGGACCGGGAAGCCACGTGTGTGGAAGGTACCCTGGTCGCAGGCTTCCACGGCTTGGGGGACCTCCTATCCAATTCTCCCAGCCAGCCCGGGTGGCCGTGCGTTGAGGGGGTGGCGCCGGCTGCCGCAGCTTGAGGGGACCGCCTGTCCAATTCTCCCAGCCGGCCCGGGAAGGAGGGAGGGAGGGACTCTGGCCGCCAGCCGCCCCGGCCCGGGGAAGCGCTTACCCCTCGGGTATCTCACCGCAGCGGATTCTCCCTGCTTGTTCAGCCTTTCCAGAATGGGGTACGCTGTCATTTTGGTCTCTGTTGTGGCTCTGGGAGCTGTTCTGTACCGTTTCTATTTCTTTAGTAGCTGTTCTGGAGGAGGAACTAAGACCCGCACATCTTACTAAGCCGCCATCTTCTCTGGACCCTTAATACTTTATACTCATGTCTTCATTTTGAGGCTGTTACCATTTTTAAATAAGAAGGAAGAAAGGAAGTTTCAAGGGATCTTTCCCTTAGTTTTATAGGATCTTAAACTTAGAAAGGATAAGTTTGCAAAGCTAATATGTGACAGAGCTGATGTGTAAAACCTAGGTTTGGGACTTCTAAAATCTAAAGAAGCCAACCATATTACCTTCCATTATAGTCTTTCTTTATGTGGCATTTGCTGTCTTCCTGTATAGTAATTCATATGTAGACTTATCTAATGGAGAACAGAGAATATTAACTATAGAAAGATACAGTTGATTTTGTATGAATGCACTTTGGCATTAAAATGCCCTGCTATAAAGAGGAAGCCCTTGCTTCATAATTCCAAGTTGTAAGGACTGTTTTATGTGGTTCGAATTAAGATTTAATTAAACCATCCAGGTCACTAGCAAGTTTCTAGCCATTGTCATTAATTCTGGGCTGTAGGATGGGTTGTTGACAGAAGAAATACTGAAGTAAAAGAAGAGGCTGTGTTCGATTTTGAGGCTCTCAATATCATTGAGATGTAAATAGGAAATAAAATTGTAATGAATCGTATTTCCAATTGGGTTCATTTGATACCTGTCCTGGTTTTTGCATGTTAACTTTTTTTGTTTGTTTTTTAACCATATTAGGATTTGAGCTCAATTTTATAACTCAAATTGTTATAATGTGTCCTCAAACTGCTGTTTGGGAGACCTCCAAACTGAAAACTGATTCAAAGCCAGAAACCAGAAAGAGTAATTAAAATTTGAAAGAACTGAGTGGGGAATATTTAAAATTAATTTGAATTGATAAATATTAGATTAAAACATGTTATTAGACTGCAAAACATTGTAAACCTCAAGAAAGAAAAATAAAAATGCTCCTAATTCCTCTTTCCTCGGTAGAAAATTGATAATATAATCTCTGAATCGTTTGGCTTATATGTATGTGGATTGGAGTTGGATGATATGTACTAAAGTAGTGCCTTGGTTTTTCTTTTTTGCCTTTGATTATTATTCCCATAGTTTTGAACTTAGCAAACCACTTTGGGAGTTATTAGCTCCAGCCTTTCATGATCAGTTCTCTTCTTTTTCTTTTTGTCACCATTTTGAAAGCACATCATCACCACTATCATCATAGCAAACTCTTAGATTGTGCTTGCTGTATACCGACACTGTTTTATGTGCTTTGATTATTGCATGATATATGTGCCATTATTTATTTCTTAATATTATTTATTGATTTCAGTTATGTATTACTTATTTTATACATGAGGAAATTTAATCAGAGATATGTCGCTTGCCCCATTCACATAACTGATAAACAGTGAAACTAGAACATGAACCTAACAGTCTGGCACCAGAGCTCATGCTTGTAACACCCTATATTCTTTTCAGATGCAATTTCCACATTTGGTAGGGAACTCAAGTGTTGAAGATTTTGAGGGGTGTGACTGAACTACCTCAGTCTTGTCCAGATAATTGAGCCTCGCCTCCCACGTTCTAAAATAGAACTCTTTGTATCACATCAGCCTATAATTTATGGTAATAAAAAATATAGGATGACCATTCAAGGAGGGAGGGGAGGAGGCAGTAGCTTCTTAACTTAAAACTTATACATTTTCATCTGATCATAGTTTTTGTCATTTAATCTGTTGATATAATGAAATACATTGATTGATTTTTCAGATGTCAAAACAGTTTGTATTCCTGGGATAAAATCTACATGATCATAATGTATTTCTTTTTTAATATATTGCTGAATTTGATATTCTGATATTTTGTTAAGGATCTTTTTATCTGTGGTTTTCTTATTATGGCTTTATCTGGATCTGGAATAAGTTGGGATATGTGTTCTAGTTTGCTAGCTGCCAGAATGCAATATACTAGAAACAGAATGGCTTTTAAAAAGGGGAACTTAATGAATTGCTTGTTTACAGTTCTAAGGCCGAGAAAATGTCCCAATTCAAACAAGTTGTGCTGGTTTGAAAGGAAGTGTGCCCCCTAAGAAAAGCCGTGTTTTAATATAAATCCAATTTCATATCTCTATTCAATGCTGTATGTTTGAAACTGCGATCAGATCATCTCCCTGAATGATGTGATTTAGTCAAGAGTGGTTGTTAAGCTGGATTAAGGGATGACATGTCTCCACCCATTTGGGTGGATCTTGATTGGTTTATTGGAGTCCTATAATAGAGGAAATATTTTGGAGAATTGGAGATTCAGAGAGAGCAGCACCACGAAGCAGAGTCCACCAGCTAGTGACTTTTGGAAATGAAGAAGGAAAATGCCTCCTGGGGATCTTCATGAAACCGGAAGCCAGGAGAAGAAGCTAGCAGATGATGCCGTGTTCGCCATGTGCCCTTCCAGATGAGAGAGGGAAGCCCTAACTGTGCTTGCCATGTGCCATTCCACTTGAGAGAGAAACCCTGAACTTCATCGGCCTTCTTGAACCAAGGTATCTTTCCCTGGATACCTTAGATTGGACATTTCTATAGACTTGTTTTAATTGGGACATTTTCTCAGCCTTAGAACTGTAAACCAGCAGCTCATTAAATTCCCCTTGTTAAAAGCCATTCTGTTTCTGGTATATTGCATTCCGGCAGCTAGCAAACTAGAACAAAGTCTATAGAAATGTCCAGTCAAAGGCATCCAGGGAAAGATTCCTTGGTTCAAGAAGGTCAATGAAATTCAGGGTCTCTCTCTCAAGTGAGAAGGCACATGGTGAGCACAGTCAGGGTTTCTCTCGCATCTGGAAGGGCATATGGCGAACACAACATCATCTGCTAGCTGTCTCTCCAGCTTCCTGTTTCATGAAGCTCCCTGGGAGGTGTTTTCCTTCTTCATCTCCAAAGGCCGCTGGCTGGTGGTCTCTGCTTCTTCTAGCTACATCATTCTGCTCTGCTCTCTATAAGTTGCTTTCATTCTCCAGAATGTTTCCTCTTTGATAGAACTTCAAAAACTAATCAAGACCTACCCAAATGGGTGGAGGCATGTCTCCCCTAATCCAGTTTAACAGCCACTCTTGATCACTCAAAATCACATCAAGATGTGACTACCTAAGTCACATTTCCAGGGATGTGATCTAATTATAGTTTCAAATATACAACACTGAATAGGGATTAGAAGAAATGGCTGCCTTTACATAATGAGATTAGGATTAAAACATGGTTTTTCTAGGGTACATGCATCTTTTCAAACCAGCACAATATGCTTCCTCAATTTTTTTTTTGTAAAACAAAACAAAACAAAAAAGGTTAGTGTAGGATTGCTATCATCATTTATTATTTATAGAATTCAATAGTGAAGCCATCTAGACATGGCATTTTCTCTTTGGAAATGTTTTAAATTATGAAATAAATTTCTGTAGTAGGTTTAGACCATTCAGGTTTTCTACTTCTTCTTGAGTTAGTTTTGGTAGTTTGTGGCTTTCGAAATAATTTGTCTGTTTCAACTATGCTTCTGAATTTATTGGCATAACATTGCTCATAAATTCTGTTGTGAGATTTGTAAGGATTTGTAGTGATGCCCCTTCTATTATTCCTCACATATTATTAATTGGCATTTTTTCTTTATCAGTCTTGCTAAGTTTTATAAATTTTATAAATCTTTTCAAGGAACCAGCTTCTGGCTTTGTTGATTTTTCTGTATTTTTAGTTTCTAATTCATTGATCTTTCACTCTGTTATTTCCTCCTTCCTGGCTCATTGGCTCTCCTTACACTAAAGCTTAGAGAATTCATTTTAGACTTTTCTTCTTTCCTAATATAAACATTTAAAGCTATGAATTTTCCTCCACATATTGCTTTAGCTACTCCTACAAATTTGACACATTTTGTTATTTTTATTTATTCCTTTTTTATTGAATTTTTTTAAAAATACCAAAAAACACCAAACAAACACAAACGTTATTAACTTTTGATCATTCCGTTCTACATATATAATCAGTAATTCACAATATCATCACATAGTTGCTTATTCATTATCATGATCATTTCTTGAAACATTTTCATTTATTCAGAAAAAGAAATAAAAAGAAAACAGAAAAAACTTCATGCATACCATACCACCCCCTCCCTTTCACTGATCACTAGCATTTCAGTCTAAACTTATTTTAATATTTGTTCCCCCATTATTTATTTTTATTCCATATGTTTTACTCGTCTGTTGATAAGGTAGATAAAAGGAGCATCAGACACAAGGTTTTCACAATCACACAGTCACCCTGTGAAAGCTATATCATTATATACTCATCTTCAAGAGACATGGCTACTGGAACACAGCTCTACATTTTCTGTCAGTTCCCTCTAGCCTCTCAATTACATCTTGACTAACAAGGTGGTATCTATTTAATGCGTAAGAATAACCTCCAGGATAACCTCTCTACTCTGTTTGGAATCTCTCAGCCATTGACACTTTATTTTCAATCTTCCCCCTTTTGGTCAAGAAGTTTTTCTCAATCCCTTGATGCTGAGTCTCAGTTCATTCTAGGGTTTTTCTCAATCCCTTGATGCGGAATCTCAGTTCATTCCAGGATTTGTGTCCCACATTGCCAGGAAGGTCCACACCCCTGGGACTCATGTCCCATGTACACAGGGGGAGGGTGATGAGTTTGCTTGTTGTGTTGGCTGGAGACAGAGAGGCTACATCTGAGCAACAAAAGAGGTTCTCTTGGGGGTGACTTTTGGCCTAATTTTAAGTAGGCTTGATCTATCCTTTGTGGGGTTAAATTTCATATTAACAAGTCCCAAGACTGGGGGCTCAGCCTATAGCTTTGGTTGTCAGAATATCAAGAAGACCTAAATAGATGGAAGGTGTTCCTAAGCAGTGTTCATGGATTGGAACCTTTCTCACCATTCCCCAAAGGGGACTTTGCAAATACTTTTTTATTCACTGTTCAAATCACTCTGGGATTTATCGGGGCATCACTCTGGACATACCAACAAAATCTCCTGTCCTACTAAGTAAGGTTCCATGTACTTATGGTGTTCAGTTAAGCTGTCTACATAAGTTATATTAGGAAATACACTAGTCAAAATATAAATTTTGTGCCAAATAATCATTTTTTGTTTTGTCTCACACATAAGTTGAGATTTTAAAATATTACCATCTATTTTCAGCACCCTGCAGTAATGACATTCCTTTATTCTTCCTCATGCAAAAACATCTTTTAAAATTTGTATATTTAGTCACTATCATTACACATTCCTAGATTATACCATCTCAGTCTTTATTGTCTATCTTTCTTTCTAATTTCATTTGTGCCCCCAGCCCTCCTCCCTCTATCATTCTCACATTCAGCTTCATTCAGTGTTTTAACATAATTGTGTTACACTTAGGTAGTATTGTGCTGTCCATTTTTGAGTTTTTACATTCAGTCCTTTTGCAACTAATGTCAGTTCATATCAGTGAGACCGTACGGTATTTGTCCTTTCGTTTCTGGCTAATCTCATTCAGCATAGTGTCCTTAAGGTCCATCCGTGTTGTTACATACTTCATAACTTTATTCTGTCTTAACGCTGCATAAAATTCCATCATGTGTATATACCACAGTTTGTTTAGCCACCCGTCTGTTGATGGACATTTTGGCTATTTCCATCTCTTTGCAATTGTAAATAATGCTGCTATAAACAGTGATGTGCAAGTGTTTGTATCCTTGCCCTCGTGTCCTCTGAGTAGATACCTAGCAATGGTATTGCCGGGTCACATGGCAATTCTATATTTAGCTTTTTGAGGAACTGACAAACTGCCTTCCACAGCGGTTATACCATTTGACATTCCCACCAACAGTAGATAAGTTTGCCTCTTTCTCCACATCCTCTCCAGCACTTGTCATTTTCTGTTTTATTGATAATGTCCATTCTGGTGGGTGTGAGATGATACCTCTTTTTGGTTTTGATTTGCATTTCTCTAACAGAAATGCAAATTTGCTAGCTGCCGGCATGCATCACACCAGAAACAGCTTTGTTTGGCTTTTGATAAAAGGGGATTTATTTTGTTAGTTCTTCAGAGGAAAGGCAGCTAACTTTCCACTGAGGTTCTTTCTTATGTGGGAAGGCACAGGATGGTCTCTGTCGGCCTTCTCTCCAGGCCCCTGGGTTCCAGCAACTTTCCTCGGGGTGACTTCCTTCTGCATCTCCAAAGGCCTGGGCTGAGCTGCGAGTGTTGAGATGAGGAATGCTGAGCTGCTTAGGCTGTGCTACGTTGCGTTCTCTCATTTAAGCACCAGCCAATTAAGTCAAACGTCGTTCATTGCAGCAGGCACGCCTCCTAGCCGACTGCAGATGTAAATCAGCAACAGATGAGGTTCACATACCATTGGCTCATGTCTGCAGCAACAAAACTAGGTCCGCTTACCTGGCCAAGTTGACAGCTGACTCTAACTACCACAGCCAGGGAAGTTGAGCATCTCTTCATGTGCCTTTTGGCCATTTGTATTTCCTGTTCTGAGAAGTGTCTGTTTTAAGTCTTTTGCCCATTTTGTAATTGGGTTGGCTGTCTTTTTGTTGTTAAGTTGAACAATCTCTATAAATTCCGGATACTAGACTTTTATTTGATATATCGTTTCCAAATATTGTTTCTCATTGTGTAGGCTGTGTTTTTACTTTCTTGACAAAGTTCTTTGATGTGCAAAAGTGTTTAATTTTGAGGAGTTTCCATTTATTTATTTATTTCTTCAGTGCTCATGCTTTGGGTGTTAGGTCTATAAAACTGCCTCCAATTATAAGATTTATAAGATATTTCCGTGCGGGGATAGCTTCAGCCGGTTGCGCAGCCGGGCGGTTTCGGCTCCAGACTTCGGGTGGTTCGGGGGGCGAGCTCGCTGGGATATAACCTGTGGTAAGCCGGGCCTGCTCGCCTAGTGTGGCGAGGGGTCTAAAGGACTTGAGCCAGAGGCCAATTAATCAGTACAAAGCGTCTTTATTGTTACATGGGACAAGCTTAGGTACCGAAGCGGCTCAAGTGCTCTAAAGACCCCGAGGCTACAGGGAGCTTAGGTTAAATACAGTTGCACAAGGGGGGGGGGGGAGTAGGGGAGAGGGTAGGGGGTTCGAAGGGCCAATTACACAAACTAAAAGATAGTTGCTAGGCAAGGGCGGCAGAAGATAGCTAGAGTCAAGGACAGAATAACAAGAAGGCTTGTAGTTTTGAGATAAGCTACTGAGACGGGAGGTTTCTGATGAGGGGGGGAAGGGAGAACAGTGAGTTAGGCTACAGACATGAGAGACAGGGAGAGAAGGTAGAAATGATTGACAATTTTTAAGTATGACTAGGCTCCAATCCCTGAGAAATATGCCACATTTCCGTCCAGTTTGTTCTAACAGTTTTATGCTCTTAGATCTAATATTTAGGTCTTTGATCTATTTTGAGTTAATTTTTGTATAGGGTGTGAGATGTGGGTTCTCCTTCATTCTTTTGCATATGAATATCCAGTTCTCTAGGCACCATTTATTGAAGAGACTGTTCTGTCCCAGGTGAGTTGGCTTGACTGCCTTATCAAAGATCAATTGTCCATAGATGAGAGGGTCTATATCTGAACACTCTGTTCTATTCCATTGGCCAGTATATCTATCTTTATGCCAGTACCATGCTGTTTTGACCACTCTGGCTTCATAATACGCCTTAAAGTCAGGTAGCATGAGACCTCTGACTTCATTTTTTTTCTCTCAGGATACTTTTAGCTATTCAGGGCACCCTGCCCTTCCAGATAAATTTGGTTATTAGTTTTTCTATTTCTGAAAAGTAAGTTTTTGGGATTTTAATTGGTATTGCATTGAATCTGTAAATCAATTTAGGTAGAACTGATATCTTAACTATATTTGGTTTTCCAGTCCATGAACATGGTATGCCCTTCCATCTATTTAGGTCTTCTGTGATTTCTTTTAACAATTTCTTGTAGTTTTCTTTGTATAGGTCTTTTGTCTCTTTAGTTAAATTTATTCCTAAATATTTTATTCTTTTGGTTGCAATTGTCCATGGAATTCTTTTCTGGGTTTCTCCCTCAGATTGTTCATTACTAGTGTATAGAAGCACTATAGATTTTTGAGTGTTGATCTTGTAACCTGCCACTTTGCTATACTCATTTATTAGCTCTGGTAGTTTTGCTGTGGATTTTTTGGTGTTTTCAACATATAGTATCATATCATCTGTAAATAGTGAGAGTTTTACTTCTTCCTTTCTAATTTTGATGCCTTATATTGCTTTTTCTTGTCTAATTGCTCTGGCTAGAACTTCCAGCACAGTGTTGAATAACAGTGGTGATAGTGGACATCCTTCTCTCATTCTTGATCTTAGGGGGAAAATTTTCAGTTTTTCCCCATTGAAGATGATGTTAGCTGTGGGTTTTTCATATATTCCCTTTATCATGTTGAGAGAGTTCCCTTCTATTCCTATGCTTTGAAGTGTTTTCAACAGGAAAGGATGTTGAATTTTGTCAAATGCCTTTTCTACATCAACTGAGATGATCATGTGATTTTTCTGCTGTGATTTGTTGATATGGTGTATTACATTAATTGATTTTCTTATGTTGAACCATCCTTGCACACCTGGGATGAATCCTACTTGGTCATGATGTATAATTTTTTTTAATGTGTTGCAGGATTCTTTTTGCTAGAATTTTGTTGAGGATTTTTGCATCTGTATTCATTAGAGAGATCGGTCTGTGGTTTTCTTTTTTTGTAATATCTTTGTCTGGCTTTGGTATGAGGGTGATGTTGGCTTCATAGAATGAGTTAGGTAACTTTCCCTCCTCTTCAGTTTTTTTGAAAAGTTTGAGCAGGATTGGTACTAATTCTTTCTTGAATGTTTGTTAGAATTCATATGTGAAGCCATTTGGTCCTTGACTTTTCTTTTGGGGGACCTTCTTAATGACTGGTTCAATTTCCTTACTTGTGACTGGTTTGTTGAGGTCGTTTGTTTCTTCTCGAGTCAATGTTGGTTGTTCATGCCTTTGTAGAAAGTTGTCCATTTCATCTACATTGTTGTGTTTATTAGCATAAAGTTGTTCATATTATCCTGTCATTCCTTCCTTTATTTCTGTGGGGTCAGTGGTTATGCCTCCTCTTTCATTTCTGATCTTATTTATTTGCATCCTCTCTCTTCTTTTTGTCAGTCTTGCTAAGGGTCCATCAGTCATATTGATTTTCTCGTAGAACCAGCTTCTGTTTTTGTTGATTTTCTCAGTTGTTTTCATGTTCTCAGTTTCATTTATTTCTGCTCTAATCTTCATTATTTCTTGCCTTTTGCTTACTTTGGGATTTGTTTGCTGTTGTTTCTCGCTTCTTCCAAGTGAACAGTTAGTTCCTCGATTTTTGCCCTTCTTTTTTGATACAGACATTTAGCTCAATAAATTTCCTTCTTAGCACTACTTTTGCTGTATCCCATAAGTTTTGATATATTGTGTTTTCATTTTCATTTACCTCGAGATATTTACTGATTTCTTTTGTAATTTCTTCCTTGACCCACTGGTTGTTTTAAAGTGTGTTGTTGAGCCTCCACGTATTTGTGAATTTTCTGGCACTCTGCCTATTATTGATTTCCAACTTCATTCCTTTATGATCTGAGAAAGTGTTTTGTATGATTTCAATATTTTTAAATTTCTTGACCCCTGCTTTGTGACCCAACATATGGTCTGTCCTTGAGAGTGATCCATGAGCACTTGAGAAAAAGGTGTATCCTGCTCTTGTGGGGTGTAATATTCTATAAATGTCTGTTAAGTCTAGCTCATTTATTGTATTATTCAAATTCTCTGTTTCTTTATTGATCCTCTGTCTAGATATTCTGTCCATTGATGAGAGTGTGGAATTGAAGTCTCCAACTATTATGGTAGATGTGTCTGTTTCTCTTTTCAGTGTTTTCGGGGTTTGTCTAATGTATTTTGGAGCGTTCTGGCTCGGTGCATAAATATTTATGATTGTTATGTCTTGTTGAATTGTTCCTTTTATTAATACTTAGTGTCCTCTTTGTCTCTTTTAACTGTTTTACATTTGAAGTCTAATTTGTTGGATATTAGTACAGCTGCTCCTGTTCTTTTCTGATTCTTATTTGCAGGAAATATCTTTTCCCACCTTTCACTTCAACCTATGTTTATCCTTGGGTCTAAGATGCATTTCCTGTAGACAGCATTTAGATGGGTCCTGTTTTTTAATCCATTCTCCCAGTCCGTGTATTTTGATTGGGAAGTTTAATCCACTAACATTTAGCGTTATTACTGTACGAGTAGTACTTTCTTCTACCATTTTGCCTTTTGGATTTTATATGTTGTATCTAATTTTTCTTCTTTTTACCTTTACCTGATAGTCTTCCTTTCTACACTCTTCTCCACACCTCTCTCTCCTGTCTTTGCAGAGCTGGTCTCTTGGTCACAAATTCTCTCAGTAATTTTTTGTCTGAAAATGTTTTAATTTCTCCCTCATCTTTGAAGGACAATTTTGCTGGATATAGAATTCTTGGTTGGCAGTTTTTCTCTTTTAGTAATTTAAATATATCATCCCACTATCTTCTTACCTCCATGGTTTCTGCTGAGAAATCTATACATAGTCTTATTGGGCTTCCCTTGTATGTGATGAATTGCTTTTCTGTTGCTGCTTTCAAGATTCTCTCTTTCTCTTTGACCTCTGACATTCTGATTAGTAAGTGTCTTAGAGTGCGTCTGTTTGGATCTGTTCTGTTTGGGGTACACTGCACTTCTTGGATCTGTAATTTTAAGTCTTTCATAAGAGTTGGGAAATTTTCAGTGATCATTTCCTACATTAGTTTTTCTCCTTCTTTTCCCTTCTCTTCGCCTTCTGGGACACCTACAACATGTATATTCATGTGCTTTATGTTGTCATTCAGTTCCCTGAGTCCTTGCTCATATTTTTCAGTTTTTTCCCTATATGTTCTTTTGCTTGTTGGATTTCAGATGTTCCGTCCTCCAGTCCACTAATCCTATCTTCTGCCTCTCAAAATCTAACATTGTAGGTTTCCATTGTTTTTTTCATCTCTTCTACTGTGCCTTTCATTCCCATAAATTCTGTGATTTGTTTTTTCAGACTTTTGGTTTCTTTTTTTTGTTCATTTCTTGCCTTCTTTATATCCTCCCTCAATTCATTGATTTGATTTTTCATGAGGTTTTCCATGTCTTTTTGTACATTCTGAATTAATTGTTTCAATTCCTGTATCTCATTTGAATTGTTGGTTTGTTCCTTTGACTGGGCCATATCTTCAATTTTCCTAGTGTGATTTGTTTTTTTGCTGGCGTCTAGGCATTTAATTACATTAGTTATTTTATTCTGGGGATTGTTTTCACTTCTTGTATCTAGGGTTTTCTTACTGGATAAATTTATTGTCTGTCTGTTCTTTGACATTCAGTTCAGCATTTTGTGGACCACTAGCTTAGGTTTTGTTTAACAGAGTAGAATTTTTCAGTTCTTGTTTTCTTGTTTCTTGCCCTGCCTGTGTGGTGATTTTTCCCCCCACCCTTAGGAGGGTCTACTTAAGTATTATAGGCCCCAGTCGGATCTTTCCAGACCAAACTGGCCTGTCAGGAGGAAAGAGTCACCTGCATCAGTTTTCCCTGAGGGTGAGACCCAGCAGGTTGAAAGACTTTCCTGTGACATCTCTGGGCTCTGTTTTTCTTATCCTGCCCAGTATGTGGTGCTTGTCTGCCTGCGGGACCCATCAGCATAAGATGATGCGGTACCTTTAACTTTGGCAGACTTTCCCTTCTGGGGGCGTGGTGGGGACACAGGAGAGGTTATAGGCTGGTTTTAATGGCTTCAACTTACCAAGCCCTGGTGTCTGAATTCCTTGAGGGAGGGATTCCACCTGAGTTGGGCTTTACCCCTCCCCTGGGGAAGGCACAGGCTCCAGACAAGCCCTCAGACAAACTGTACCTGGGACAGTTGCTCCTGAGAAGCCCTGCCACTGTATCCAAAGGCAGTCAAGCCTTTGTAGAAACACAGCCACAAAAACTTCTGTTTCTTTTTCTTCTTTTTCTGTCAGCCCTGCCCCCTTGGTGCTGGGGCAAAAATCAGTGACCTCCACTTTGACCAGATTCAGCTGGGCTGGGGGTGTATTTTTAGTAGTCAGAATTTGTGAATTAATTCCACACTTGAAGTTTAGTTGTGCTCAGTCACTGCCGCTGGTAAAGTCTGTTTCCTTTCCCGTCTGGGAGGCAGTCTGTGGGGGAGGGGTGCTGGCTGCCACAGCTTGGGGAACTCACAGTTCTGGCGGGGCTCACATCCAGTCCCACTGGTCCAGACTGGGGTATGCTGTGTTTCCGATCACTGACGTGGCCCCAATTGCTGTTCTGTACTTTCCTGGTTATTTAGTAGCTGTTCTGGAGAACGAACTAAATCACGCACCCTGCTAAGCTGCCATCTTGGTACCTCCAACCTTATTTTTATTTATTTCTAAATATTTTCTAATTTCTCATGTGAGTTTTTTTCTATGACCCATGGACTAGTTAGAAATGTATTATTTAGTTTCCAAAAATTTGGAGATTTTCTGGTTTTTTTTGTCATTGATAGTGATTTTAATTTAATTCTATTGCAGTCAGAAAACATACCCTGTATGCTTTCAGTGTTTTCTGTTTATTGAAACTTATTTTATGGCCCAATACATGAGGAATAATTACATTAAGTTGAAAAGAAAGTATACTGGTTTCAGAGTTCTTTACCAGTTTGAGTTGATTGTTAGCGTTATTCAGGTCTTCTCAATTCCCACTATCCCTGCTCATTTTCCATCTAATTATTTCCAATTACTAGAGCAGAGTGTTCAAGTCTTCAGCTGTAAGAGTGGGTTTGTCTGTTTCTCCTTTCACTTCTGTCAGTTTTTGCTGCATGTATTGAATCTGTTATTGAATGTTTTTGTTTGATCTTCTTGATGAATTGACCCCTTTATTATTTGGAGGTGTCCCTCTGTATCCCTAATACCATTCCTTGTTTAGAAGTCTACTTCATCTGATATTGATGTAGCCATTCAAGTTTTCCTTTTACTATTAGTTTTAACCTCTGACTTTATACAAGGAAACCTTGATTTGCACTGTTCCTTGATAACTGATATTTAATTTCAATTCAAATTGTACAAGGTAAGGACTGTCTGCATTTAAAGTCAGTTTCTTGTACACATCATATAATTTAGTCTTGCTTTTTTTCATCCAGTCTGACCATCTGCTTTTTCATTTGGGTGGTTAGTCCATTTACCTTTAATTCTTTTTTATTATGGTTGTTTAATTCTGCTATCTTACTGGGTTTTTTTTTTTCTTCTATTTTTCTTATCTTTTTTTTGTTCCATTTTCCTTCTTTTCCTTCTTCTTTTGGATTTATCATATGTTTTTAGAATAGTGGAAATTGATTTGTTATCTGTACCTCTTCATTCTAATTTTCACAAATTGCTGTAGATAACTTATTAGTTCTACTTTCAGATGATATTATGCCACTTTACATAATGTAAGAACCTTACAACAATATACTTAGATATTACTCCCCCCTTCCTTTGTGCTGGTAACACAGATGTTTACCCCACATACCTTATTTTTGCTTTAATAATCAGTTATCTTTAAGAAAATTATTAAATAAGAAAAAAATATCTCATTATTTATCCACAGATATACTGTTTTTAGTGCTCCTCATTCTTTCTTAGCTCTTTGTGGTGGTTTCCTCAGCTCTTGTCAGTTATAGCTCCCAGGCTATCTGGGAAGCTTTAGAATGCATTATGAATGCCTTACAAAATCATATAGTTTTAAGTTTTTAAGTAGCCAGTTACGGCTGGGGAATTACTATGGCTTTTTTTTTCTTTTTTGGTTATTTATTTATTTTGAAGTTTTACCTGTTTTTGTTTTTGTATTTGTTTTTCGTTGTGCTTAGAAACTCCCATCAAGACTGAAGCAGAAGTTCTGCCAGAAAATCAGATTTTTCACAGCAATACTCCTAAGAGTCCAAGCGGAAGTGTTAAAGCCAATGTTAGAAGATTCTCAGAATCCAAGCCTCAGGGCCCAAAGAAAAGTTTTAAAAGGATAAACTGTCAGCAGAAAAAAGGTTATCACAACTATCAAACATTATTTGAACCAAGAACACACCATCCATATCTATTGGAAATGGTAAATTATTCTTATTTACGTCCTAATCTTTACATTCTCACATTGTAAAGAAGAACCACTGGGTTTTTCCTCTGTGTTTGTTTTAAGGTTACTAGAGACATATCTTTATTGAAGACGCAGTGAAATAAAATGGCAGACTGAAAGAAAATGTTTTTAATAACAGTAAATATCTGTTTAAAAGTATAAACTAATGGAAAGAAGAGACCTAAGGTTTCTTGGCAGTTATCATTTCTTGTCTTTGGGGACTATCTTCATTCTTCCTCTATCTATAACTTTATTATCCTTGATTGATTGATTATTTTGTGTTTGTGTTGTGGGCTTTAGTCTCACATTATGTGCTCAAAAACAAGTATCTTTCTTTAGACTATAAAGTGGAGGCAGTGCATCTTTTAATTCTCAATAGCAGACATGAAACTTTCTGGAGATCCAAGATTTTCAGGAGTGATAAGAATATTCCAAATTTTTTAGTGGAGTGAGCTACAAGACTATTAACATTCTTTGAAGTCTGTTTTTTCCTTATCAGATAAGTGCTTATGCTGTAGATAAAGTGTTCTGTGACATCAGTCTGAGGTGATAACATGTGGACACAGTCATTTCTTACTAAAATGGAGCTGATAGAGTTTTCTATTTGGCCATTTTAAGTGCTATATAAAATAAATTGGATTTTTAAAATATCCATCATACCTTATAAGGGGTGAATTAAATTATCGTTCCACTAAAAGTTCCTGCACTGCATTAATGACATCAGAAAATAAATTTAGTCACTTCGTGTTTTTGACGATCCACATAGAATTCCTTGGTCACGTTCTTGTTCTTAATGCCAGAGATTTTTAGCTTTCCTTCAATTACAGTAAACACAAAAGTAGATGTTACGAGAGTCAAAGAATGTTAAGGATTTTTTTTTTATATATATACTACCAATTTCATTGTTACTGTATTTGATATGTCTACCTAACTTATCAAATTTAGATTGCATATAATTTGGGTTTGGGGGTCCTTTTTGACAGGATATTTAGATTAAAAAATTACATGCTTTTAAACCAAAAAGGTTTAAAAGTTTCAGTCCATAGTTAAACACTGCTAGAGAGAATCCTAAATATGAATATTTTTGCTGTTTGAAAAGCTAAATATACTTCCTGTAAATTAAAAGGAAATGTTTTTGCATTTTTAAAGCAAAATGATTAGTAAACATAATATATATCTCTTATTTTATGTTCTTTATATAGAAAAAGTACACTTAATGTTTTAGATTATGTTTCTTGAATGTATTTTATTTACAAACTAATCTTTTTCTTTTTGCTTTTTAGCTTTTAGCTCCAGATATTCGACATGAAAGAAATGTAATTTTGCAGTGTGTTCGGTATATCATCAAAAAAGACTTTTTTGGACTGCATACTAATGCTGTGAAAACTGAAGAGGTATAGGTGTCTGATTTTTCAGCGCACATTAACTGAAGCATGTGAAATAGTACCATCTTCAAGTTAGTGGAAGAAAGCCTTTAAAAAAATAACTGGATTAGTAATTAAATTGTAAGCCTCATAAGATATGATGTTGGGTTTTTAAGTCATTCCTTTGGACCTATGCAAATAAATACATAACTGATTCTTAAGGCTGTGTCTGTATTGTTGTGACTGTGCATACTACTTAGTAAGAGATTTTACTCTGTATGTATTTGCATATGTTGCTGTCATGTAAGAATGCTGCTATTGGGGCAGTTAAGAATCTGAAGATACCAGTTTAATAGGAAAGAATAAAGATTATGTGTCTCATTCAACTAAACAAAGCTGGAAATTGAGGCGATAAGTGTAGTCATTTTGTTTTTGATGGAGAACTGGGAGAGTTCTTTAACTGTAGCAATGGGAATATTTTTTAAACAACCAGAAAGATCAAATTAATACCAACAGAAGATCTTAAATTTTCCACTTTCTGTGTTTATTTCAGAAGACATGTTTTAATTCACCTACTGGCACCACTTCAATAGCTCAAAAATTGAACATTTGAAATTTTAATGTAGACACGGCCTCTATATGTTTAGATTCAATTGGAGGAGTCTTTCTTTTTTATTTTGTTCAGAATTGAACATTTATCCCCTTTGAAAAGGTATGCAGTAGTACTTGGCAGGGTTCGATTCATGTCTTATAGTAAAAAACCAGTTTTAAGGTTTAATTAAAATCTGCCCTATGAAGGTAGTAATTGAACCCTTTGCATTCTTAAAATTAGTCTGTTATAGTCAAAACATTAATTTTATCTGATATTGTGATAATTCAAGTCCATGCATCTTGCCTACAAGAAGAAAGACAAGAAAAAGTTGATAGCAGCTATCAGGCCCTCTCTCCTCCTCTGCTGAGAAGATCCTATGCAGGATTCCGGAATGCCTGGCATGTGACATCAGTGCCACTGCAGACCTGAGATTGTAATCACATCTAGGTCAGTATTTCCCAGATTTGTAGCCACCATATTCTGTTCCAACTTGAACACCTGTTTTGGAAAACTGTCCACTGCATTAATTAACCCAGTTCATGGGACATTGTTGAGTCCTTTCTTAGGTGCTATCACTGTAGCCATGAATTAAAGGTATAGATGCATAAGGTCATGCCTGACTTCAAGAAACTCAGTTTTCATTTTTATATTATTCAAACGTGTGACTTCTGATCTGATTCATCTCATTAGGATGAGGTCAATAATACTGCAGGCTGAGTTGACGTTCTAAGATATGTCTTTGTTAGTCTGCACTTTTTATCACTGGTTAGCCTACAAATTCCATAGGCTTAAAATATATAAATAGAAATCACAGATTCCTGTGAATTCATAGACCATTTCTCCAGGGATGTTGGCAATCCCTGCTTTAAGATATGTTGTGTAGTTTTATTTTCAGTCTTGTTTTCTAATAAATGTATTTAAGATTATATATGTTCCTCTGATTACTGCTTTGACTATGTCTGATAGTCTAACTGTTGTGATTATTGTTGTTCATTTCTAATGGATAATTTCAGTTTCCAGTTTTGTTTTTATTTTAATTTAACCAGGAACTGTTATAAAGTGTGTTTAATTTCCAAGTGGATATAATGTAGCCTGTAAATGTTCTACTTTATGGAATACATGGTCAATATTTATAAATATTCTAAGTGTTTTGGTAGAGGCACATGCTTTGCCTGCTTGGGGATACAAGGTTTTATTATATTGGATTTAGCTTGTTAATTCTTCATGCCTTCTATACCCTATCTTGTCCATGCCATCAATTGATTTCTGAGATATGAAAATATTATATGATTGTTGATAATATTTATCACTATGAAATACTCTTATTTGTCCTCCTTAATACTTTCTGTATTAACCTACACTTTTCTCCAACCAATATGGTCAAAACAGCTTTTGGGAGAGTTCAGTGTGAGAGTCTGGGGGATTTTAATCCATTCATATTCTTTGAAGTTGGAAGTTTGAACTTATTTCTGGCACCTTATTTTGAATTTCCTGGTTTTTATTTTTTTATTTCAGCATTTTATGGCTTGACTTGTTTTCTCCTTGCTTTTCCTTCTCAAGGTTTGGAAATAATTTAAACTATTGCTATTCATTTAGTGGTTGCCCTTTTTCCTCTATATTTAGGGTTAATCAGTATCTTCTACCTTTCTCCCTATTAAGACAACAACCTAAGCATTCTTTCATTTCCCCACATTACCCTTCTCTCGTGGTATAATTGTGTGGGATTTTAGTTTCAGATTAATCTGTTTTATCTGTGTGAGGTGTATGTGTGTGTGTTTGTTTTGTTTTTATATTGTGTGTAAATAGTTAAACAACTGTGGGTTTTACTGTTTCCTTCTCACTGCTTTTTCTTGCATCCCAGGATTAGGTTTTTGGGTTTGTTTGTTTTTTTACTGCAGCATATCATCAAGTAATTAAGTATTAAATCCTTCATTTAAAATTTTTTAAATTGAATTTATAGTTTTAGGTTCAAAATACTTTCCTTTCAAAACTTTGAAGCAAAAACAGATTTGTTTTCTAGCATTTAGTATTGCTAATTAAAAGTCAGACACATCAATCTAACTCTCCTTTTTTTTCTTGCAAGTAAACTGCTTTTTCCCTCTTGAAGAACTTTTAAGATTTTTTTTATGCTTGGCATCCTAGCATTTCCTCAGTATGGGTCAAGGTATGTGGGATATTTGTCATTCTTCCTGCTTAATTAAGGTCCTTTCACTAAGAAAAATTGTAACCTTCTTGGATTAACAGCAATTTTAAAAGTATTTCTTTGATGATTTTCTCTCCATTTATCTATTTTATTTTTATGCAGCTCTTACTAGATGAATGTGAGCCCTCCTGATGCAGATCCTCTTTCACTGTCTCTGGTCTTTTTGTTCTGTTCTGAACGATTTCTTCAAATCTTATCTTCCAAAGCACTAATTTAGTCTCAGGCATTTCCACACCATTATTATTCAGCTTTCCTGGTTCATTTTAAATTTAGTAATTATCATTTTAAATATTCAAGATTGCTTTCTTAAGTTCCAGTGCTTTTTTTTTTCCAATTGCGTTTTTCATAGATGTAGTCTCCTTAAATTTCTGAGGATACCAATTAGAGTTTTTAAATTATTTTCTTTTCCTTGAATGCTTTCTTTCTGCCGTTGATTGCCAATTGTTGCCAGTTGAACAAAACAATTGTATAAGTTTTGTTCAACTTGTAATTACCTTTACTGCTACCTATTGTCCTTCATTGTCCACTCTTGGGTATCAAAGGAGTAATATATTGGTAGTTAGTGTGGATTTTCCTTTTTTTGAACACAATTTTATTGAGATATATTCCATGTGAAGTGTACAATCAGTGGCTCACAGTATCATCCTATAGTTGTGCATTCATTATCACAATCAATTTTTGAATATTTTCATTACTCCCAAAGCAATACATATAAGAATAAAAATAAAAAAGAACACCCAAAACTTCCCATACCCCTTATTCCACACATACCCCATTATTTATTAAAATTTTTTTTGGCCTTCTTTTCTTACTCATCTATCCATATGCTAGATAAAGGGAATGTCACCTCAAGGTTTTTGCAATCACACAGTCACACTATAAAAGCTATATAGTTAGACAAACTGTATAGATTTTAAAATGTGATTGTATGATTTTTAAAACCTGTGTCTGTTGCTCCTTTTATCCAGGGAATGGGCAGATGAGTAAAAAAATAAAGAAAAATAAATAGATAAATGACAAGGGGGATAAGGGGAAAAATTGGGTAGATTGAAATATTAGTGGTCATTGAGAGGGAGGGGTAAGGGGAATGGGATGGATGAGTTTTTTCTTTTTCCTTTTTCTGGAGTGATGCAAGTGTTCTAAAAATGATCATGGTAATGAATACACAACTATGTGTTGATATTGTGAACCATTGATGTGTATTGTGACTGGACTGTATGTGTGTGAAGATTTTTCAATAAAAACATTTCATAAAAAACCTATATAGTTATACAATCATATTTAAGAATCAAGACTATTGGAATATAGTTCAGCAGTTTCAGTTATTTCCTTCTAGCTATTCTAATATACTAAAAACTAAAAAGGAATATGTATATCATGCATAAGAATACCTCTCGATTCTATTTGAAATTTCTAAGCTATTGAATCTTTACTTTGTTTCATTTCTCTTCCCCCTTTTGGTCAAGAAGGCTTTCCCAGTCCCATGATGCCAGGTCCTGGCTCATCCCCAGGAGTCATGTTGCACATTGCCAAGGAGATTTACACCCCTGGGAGACATGTCCCTTATCGGGGGGGAAAGCAGTTAGTTCACCTGCTGAGTTGACTTAGAGAGAGAGGCCACATCTGGGCAAAGAAGAGTTCTCAGGGGTGATTCTTAGGCATCATTTTAAGTTGGCTTAGCTTCTCCTTTACAGTAATAAGTTTCATAAGGGTAAGCTCCAGGATCAAGGGCTCAGCCTGTTAAATTGGTAGTCCCACATGCTTATGAGAATATCAGGAATTCCCTAGGTGGGGAAGTTTAGTTTACTATTTCAAATTTTTCCCCAGTCCCTCGAGAATTTCTGCCCAGATTACTCTGGGATATATCAGGGCATCACACTAACCTGTACAAATCAACAAGATTTCACTCCATATTCCAGATTCCGTGTAATTATGATGTTCAAATAAACTGACCGTACACATTAAATTAGATAGTGTGCTACAGAAAGTATAAATTTTGTGCTAAATAAACATCTCTTCCTTTGGTCTCATGCAGAAGTTGGAGTTTTAAGACACAGCCAATATCATCCTTTACCTTTTAGTCAGATTAACCTTAGTCCTAACCCTATCTGCTTCATTCTTATCTCTAATTGAAGTCTGACCTCTTTTTTCAGGTTTTTAAACAATTGCTGTAAGGAGTAATGCTGATGTTCGTAGCTGCAGAACTCTAGCTCTGAGTCTCAAGTGTCACACAGATCCCCAAAGTTCCAGGGACTAACCAGGTTATACACAAAAAAACTCAGCATCTCAGAACTTAGAAATAACTATTACAATTCAGGAATAGATGTGTCTGCTGTAAGAGATGTGTTACAATATTCCTGTTAAGGAGTATTTCTATCAGGGCTTCCCCTGGTAGCCTGTGCTCTTGAATTCAGTTCTCCGAGTTTGCACATTATGGTTAGTCCATATTAGGGAGGCCTTACAATATTCGTCTTTCATTTCTGGCTTGTTTCACTCAACATCCTGTCCTCCAGGTCCACTCACCTAGTTGCATGCCTCAACTTCCTTCCTTCTTGCCGCCAATCAATATTCCATTGTGTGTATGCACCACAGTTCACCCTTCCATTCATCAGTTGATGTATCCTTAGGCCACCTCCATCCATAGAAAATTGTGAATACTGCCACCAGAAACACCCATGTACATGTGTTCATTCGGGTCCCTGCTTTCAGTTCTTCTTTATTATATAAACCTAATAATCAGGTTGTTTCCTGTGTTTTTGAAGCTTTTTTTCTTCAAAAGACATATTTACCTTGAGTGAGGGGGCTTGTTGACTGACAGACTTCATTTTAGAGTACACAGATGGGGAGCAGGTAGAAGATCTTGTTACTTGTCCCCTCTGCACTCCCATATCTGCCAAAACATGAAGGGCTTTATTCTGAAAGTAGAGCTTTCCTCTCCCAGGCAGAACTATTCCCACCTCCATCAATCACTCAGTTTTGAACAAGAGGGCAAGAGTAGGGCTTGACTAGCCCAGCCCTAGGCCTCCAGCTTTCTGCCATTTGTTGATTCTGAGCTTGCAGTACCCCTGGAATTGCTTTTGCTTTCCTGGCAGTTATCTCCAGGGCCACTTTGAGCTGAGGTTTTCCTCTCCTGTTTCTTGTCAGTATATGTAATCACAGTGGTTCTCAAACTGTAGTGTGTATCAGAATCATCTAGAGGCCTTGTTACAACCCAGATTGCAGAGCCTCATCCCCTGAGTTAATGATTTAAGAGGGCTGGGGTAAAGCTTGAGAATTTGCATTTCTAATAAGTTTTCAGGGGATGCTGATGCCACTGATTTGGGGGAACCACACTTTGGAAACCACTTTGAAGAACTTCCGAGGAGTTTCTCAAAAACCACTGGTATTTCAGTGTCATCCTTGTATTCCTTCACAGTGTGATTCTTTAGTTCTTTTTTAAATATATCATTTCAAGGGATTTGGAGTTCAGAGAGGTTTTCCATTATTTTAGCACAGATTCAGCTGAACCTCTGTATTTGTTGTATCCCTTGTTTTTGAGCAAGCATCTCGGTTTAATTTTTTTTTCCTCTTCATGGTTTTTTAAAATGGTGCTTGATTATGGAAATTTCCTAACCTATGCAAAAGTATAGAGAGTAATATAATGACATCTTTTTTCCATCTCTCTTCCCAACCACCAGGCAGCTTCAACCATTTATCAAATCTGGCCAATCTTATTTTCATCTCTGCCTCCACCCATTCCTTCCAGCTCCACTCCAGATTACTTTGGTGCAAATGCCCATCGACATTATTTTATCCCTATTTATTTCAGTATCTATCTTTAAAAGAGAAGGACTCTTTAAAAACACACACACCATATCTTTAAAAATTAACAGTTCCTTAATATCACCAGTCACCCAGTGTTCAAATTAAGATTCTAGGAAAAAATAGCTGAGATCATTCGGTATCTTCCACTTTGCATCTAGTTTCGTATATCAAAAGTATCATACCGGAAAGCTAAATTTTGGACATATTTAAATCATCTTATTTACTGGTCTTAGCACCTTCCTTTTTACCATAAAAAAAAAAATAGACATTTAAACTGAATTGGAGTATGGGAAGCTGAGCAACCTACTTTTTTTTTTTGATGATGATTTAAGAAAATTTTTATTTTATTTTTTTAAATACCAAAAAACATGTAACAAACGCAAACAATCCTATTTTGATCATTCCATTCTATATATATAATCAGTAATTCACAATATCATCACATAGTTGCATATTCATCATCATGATCATTTCTTGGAACATTTGCATCTATTCAGAAAAAGAAATAAAAAGAAAACAGAAAAAAAAATTTATACATACCATACCCCTTACCACTCCCTTTCATTGATCACTAGCATTTCAAACAGTTTATTTTAACATTTGTTCCCCCTATTATTTATTTTTATTCCATATGTTCTACTCTTCTGTTGACAAGGTAGATAAAAGGAGTATCAGACACAAGGTTTTCACAATCACACAGTCACATTGTGAAAGCTATATCATTATTCAGTCATCATCAAGAAACATGGCTGCTGGAACACAGCTCTACATTTTCAGGCAGTTCCCCCCAGCCTCTCCATTACGTCTTGAATAACAAGGTCATATCTACTTAATGCATAAGAATAACCTCCAGGATAACCTCTTGACTCTGTTTGGAATCTCTCAGCCATTGACACTTTGTCTCATTTCACTCTAACCCCTTTTGGTCGAGAAGGTTTTCTCAATCCCTTGATGTTGAGTCCCAGCTCATTCTAGGATTTCTGTCCCACGTTGCCAGGAAGGTCCACACTCCTGGGAGTCATGTCCCACAGAGAGGGGGGGGGGCAGTGAGTTTGCTTGTTGTGTTGGCTGGGAGAGAGAGGCCACATGTGAGCAACAAAAGAGGCTCTCTTGGGGGTGACTCTTAGACCTAATTTTAAGTAGGCTTGACCTATCCTTTGTGGGTTTAAGTTTCATATGAACAAACCCCAAGACTGGGGTGAGCGACTTACTTTTGTTTACATGTGGACATTGTGATGCCAGGCAATACAGAGTTCACAGCTGCAGGTGGTGGGAGAATAAGAGAGGAAAAAGCACCCTCATGAACAGGTCAATTATTTCCTTTGTCCAATAACTGCCTAATAAACAAACTGGAATGGCCTAGGGCTCACTCTAGGAGAGGAGATACCACACTTTTAAAAGGGACCTCAGAGGTCAGGCTTGCTCCAGGACAGAATCCTGTGAGTACAGATTGAGACTTCTTGTGGAAAGTGGGATAGAAAAGGAATGATGATTTTTCCTCAAAACTGGAAGAGCAGAAAATGCGTAAATGTGAATAAATGGAATAATAAAGAAAATAGATACTCAAAATGTACAGAGGGCCTCTGGGAAAGAGACCCAAAGTCAAAATTCTGTTCTATAGAGGTTACCATAGATTGTACCCTGGAGGGCGATGCGTCCTAGGAAACACCAACGGTGGCTAGTACTTAGGACACTTTATGAGCCTTGTCATAAAGAGAGCAACAAATAAATATCTTCTATATCCAGTTGACTTAAATCAATTTTTGTATACACCCAGGAAAAACAATAATGTCTTCACTTCATTTCTTTGTGTGAAAGATTGCACATTCCAGTTTCTGGCAGTTATCATCTCTGGTTGTTAGAAGAAATGCCACCAATCCTGTATTGCTGGGTCATGTATTTGCAGTTTATATGTTTTTTTATTTTTATTTTTAACTGAACTACAGGCCTTATTTGGATTTCACCAGTTTTCCACTAACTTTTTCTCTTCCATGATTTGATCCAGGATACCACACTGTTACTGAACAAAGGCTGTGGATTCTTTTGCCCAGTGCACTCAATAACTAATTCCTGAGACACCAGGGTTTCAAAAAGAGAAAGAATTTATTACCAGGCATGTAGTAATACCTAGTGGCTCAAAATCTGTCTTCCTGAACTACAGTAATTCTGATGGTTCTATTAGAGAAAAGGATGAGCAAGGTTTAGCATAATGAGCACAGTGACCCCAGAGGCCACTGCCGTTAGAGGTGATCTAATTATTGAGCTTGAGCAGATCAATTACATGCTTAGTCACAGAATGTCTGTAAGAAAGTGACGGAATGAGGTATAGGTGACTTGTAGGTTAAAGTCTAAGCTACTGCGCATGTCAGGCAGGCCCACTTCAGTTAGATCCAGTCTCGGTTATCAAGATAACTTTGGATTTGGGTGGCTTAGTTCTGGGCTGACCCAAGACCTTTCATTAATAAACATTAGAGGCTTTCTGTAGTGATTATAAGACTCTAAAGCTGAAAAACTGGGTAACTGTGTACAAATGAAGATTAGTCACAAGGTTTTTACAATCACAGGGCAGAAGATAAGAGCTATACAATCATTCTCAGAGATCAAGGCAGCTGCATTACAATTAGATTTCGGTCATTTGCTTCTGTCTACTCTAATATTCCAGAAACCAAAAAGGAGTATCTATGTAATGATTCAGTAATCAAAATCAACTCTTAAATCCTGATTTCTCGGTTACCTAATTGCATTTTACTGGTTATGTGTCTTAGTTACCTTTGTTTTTAAGTCATTGTGGGTTTTTTTGATGACAACAGTAATATTCTCATTGTAAAAATTCTAACAATACAGTAGTATATAGAATTAAAAGTGAGGTTTATTCTAACCTCTTCATCATTATTTCCCCCAGGGATACCACTGTTAATAGTTTGGTGTGTATTTCCAGACTTTAAAAATACATATATTTACTAGTAAACAGGCACGTTTTGTTTTAAAATAGAAAAACCTCACAGATCTGTTTTGCAACTTTTTTTTACTTAGGATATCATGAATATGCATGTTTAAAGACTATGTGTATATATATATATACACACACATGTATGTATGTATGCATGCCTATATACATATATATATATATATGTATATGTATGTATATATAATATATATATGCTTTCACTTTTTAATCATTCCCCTATGGGGAAATTTGTTTCTACTTTTTTCCATTGTTAACAGTGCTACTGTAAACAATGTATATATATATAGTGCATGTATGTGTGTGTGCACTTATCTAAATATTTTTGTAAGGAGAGACTGTTATAGAACTGCTGGATTAAAGATCAAATGGCCTTTAAAAGGCTATATCAAATTATATGCTCATTAGAAATATGTTTTGAAAGTATCAAAACTTGAAATAAGGAAAATAGATTACTGCACATTTTTAAGGGAAAACTGACACTTTTTGTTGGACTGCAATTTATTATCGATTAGGGTCCACACGCTATATAAAGTTAGATGTTAACTTGTAGCTTAGTAAGCCACAAATGATTTTTATGTGGTAAAGTGATTTTTCTTTGCTAGAAGAGAAATTAAAGTTTTTTAGCCTTGTAGGACATTAAACATGTTTATATTTGACTTTTCAATTGGATTCCAGCATTCTTTTCCGGTATTTTAGTTTTCTTGGCTGCTCAAGCAAATACCAACCTTTCACTTTCAACTTATGTTTATCTTTGGGTCTAAGATGTGTTTCCTGTAGACAGCATATAGAAGGATCCTGTTTTTTAATCCATTCTGCCAGTCTATGTCTTTTGATTGGGGAATTCAGTCCATTAACATTTAGTTATTACTGTTTGGGTAATATTTTCCTCTACCATTTTGCCTTTTGTATTATATATATCATATCTGACTTTCCTTCTTTCTACACTCTTCTCCATACCTCTCTCTTCTGTCTTTTCGTTTCTGACTCTAGTGCTCCCTTTAGTATTTCTTGCAGAGCTGGTCTCTTGGTCACAAATTCTCTCAGTGACTTTTTGTCTGAGAATGTTTTAATTTCTCCCTCATTTTTGAAGGACAGTTTTGCTGGATATAGGAGTCTTGGTTGGCAGTTTTTCTCTTTTAGTAATTTAAATATATCATCCCACTGTCTTCTAGCTTCCATGGTTTCTGCTGAGAAATCTACACATAGTCTTATTGGGTTTCCCTTGTATGTGATGGATTGTTTTTCTCTTGCTGCTTTCAAGATCCTCTCTTTCTCTTTGACCTCTGACATTCTAACTAGTGTCTTGGAGAACGCCTATTTGGGTCTAATCTCTTTGGGGTGCGCTGCACTTCTTGGATCTGTAATTTTAGGTCTTTCATAAGAGTTGGGAAATTTTTAGTGATAATTTCTTCCATTAGTTTTTCTCCTCCTTTTCCCTTCTCTTCTCCTTCTGGGACACCCACAACACGTATATTTGTGCGGTTCATATTGTCCTTGAGTTCCCTGATACCCTGTTCAAATTTTTCCATTCTTTTCCCGATAGTTTCTGTTTGTTTTTGGAATTCAGATGTTCCATCCTCCAAATCACTAATTCTATCTTCTGTCTCTTTGAATCTATCATTGTAGGTATCCATTGTTTTTTCCATCTTTTCTACTTTATCCTTCACTTCCATAAGTTCTGTGATTTGTTTTTTCAGTTTTTCTATTTCTTCTTTATGTTCAGCCCATGTCTTCTTCATGTCCTCCCTCAATTTATCGATTTCGTTTTTGAAGAGGTTTTCCATTTCTGTTCAGCATTAGTTGTCTCAGCTCCTGTATCTCATTTGAACTATTGGTTTGTTCCTTTGACTGGGCCATATTTTCAATTTTTTGAGCGTGATCCGTTATCTTCTGTTGGCGTCTGTGCATTTAGACAGATTTCCCTGGGTGTTGGATCCAAAAGTTTGGAAGATTTTTCTGTGAAATCTCTGGGTTCTGTTTTTCTTATCCTGCCCAGTAGGTGGCGCTCGTGGCACACGTTTGTCTGCGGGTCCCACCAGTAAAAGGTGCTGTGGGTCCTTTAACTTTGGAAAACTCTCGCCGTCCGGGAGGTTCGCTAGCCGAAGCGGCTTGGAAGAGTGCCAGCTGGCCCGGGGTCCGAACGCGGGGAGGGTCGCTGGCTGCCGCAGCCCGGGAAAGCGCCCATCTGAATTTCCTAGTTGGCCCGGGGCGCCAAGTGTGGCGGGAGGGTGCCAGCCGCAGCGGCCCGCCCAGGAGAGTGCACGTTCCCGGGGAGTCACGGGTTTGGAAGGGCCCCCACCCCCGTCACCTTTCTCCGCAGCCTGGGGATTTCCGATCCAATTCTCTCAGTTGGTCCGGGGGGCTGCGCGTGGTGTGGGCACCAGCCGCCGCGGTTTGAGGGGACCGCCTGTCCAATTCTCCCAGCCGGCCCGGGAAGGGGGAAGCGAGTGACTCCGGCCGCTTGCCACCCCGCCCGGTGAAGCCCGCGCCCCTCGGCGATCTCACCAGAGCGGGTTCTCTCAGCCAGCCAGCCGTTCCAGGATAGGGTACGCTGTCTTTTTTATCTCTGTCGTGGCTTTGGGAGCTGTTCTGTATCGTTTCTACTCCCCTAGTAGCTGTCCTGGAGGAGAAACTAAGATCCGCGCATCTTACTAAGCTGCCATCTTCTCCGGAAGTCCCATTTTAGATTTTTTTAAAAAATACAGTTTTCTGTGTCCTCCTACCCTGAGATTTTGATGTTTGTAGAGATTGGAGTGTGGCCCAGGAATATCTTCATAAATTCCCCAGATGATTAGGATGACTAAACAGGTTTGGGAACCACTGACACAGACCACTGAGTGTACACTTATTGCTTGTAAAAATACAGATTGCTGGGCTGCGCCTCCAAATTTTTGATTCAGTAGATCCGGGGGGAAGCCTGAGAATTTTCATTTCTGGTAAGTTCCCAGGAGATACTGCTACTGCTGGCCAGGAGCCACACTTTGAGAAACGGTGATAGAGGTCATCCCCAAAATGCCCAGGCACACTCAGCAAAAAGAAGAAACAGCAAACTGAATTCCATAGCAAGGTCTTACGTTTCTGTGGCTCAAGCCTTCGTGTTCCTTTTTCCTGTCCTACCTTGTGATTCGGAGATGAGGGGTGGGTAGGGAGAGTGAGCATTGTTAATTATTGGATCTCTGTTTCTCTGGAAGGTTAGGACTGGGAAGATGATGGTGTTTCCTGACTAGGACAGCTTGGGAGTGTACTGACAATAGCCCAGGCTTTGGAGTTATGTAGATCTGGGCTAAAATTCCCATTTCTGGACCTTGGCTTTATTGGGACCTTGGGCAGGTCACCTTAACCTTTCTGAGCTCCTGCCTCTGGAGGTCCAGCCATGACCCTTCCCTTGTCATGCTTCCTTCTTTCACGAGGCTTTTGCACTCCTCTATGCCTAAAAAGTTCTTTTCTTTTTCCCATTCTTTTGTTAATGCTTGCTTACACTTGGATTTCTGCTCAATCAACACTTGCTCAGGAAGTCTTTCCTGACCTCCCTAACTAGGTCAGATCCTCCTATTACACACTCTCAACACCATGAACCTGCCTTTCTTAACAGTTACCATGGTTGCAGTTTTATATTTACTTGTATGATCATTTGATTTGTCTCTCCACTAGACTGTAAGGTCTGTGACTCACAGCATAAAACAGCTTGTATGCCTGTGTTCCCTATTGTGTTTCCAGCCCCAAATACTGTGCCTAGCACACAACAGTTGAATGAACAACAATGGGGTCAACATTATAAATCATACCTGCTAGAACAGGGCAGACGTTCCAAAATTATCTATATTCTTCCCTGTTTTAATCAAGGTTCTCTATAGAAACAGAACCAGCAGGAGAGAGCTGTAAATCCGAGATTTATAAAGGTGTCTCATGCAACCATGGGAATGGAACAGTTCAAAATCAGTAGGGCAGGCAGAAGATGGTGGCTCTGATGAGGGTTCTGAACTCATTCCACAGGAGAAGCTCATTAGCTGAAGAGACAGCAAGAGTCTCTCTCCTTGCTCAAATGCCTTCAACTGATTGGATTATCTCATGGTGGGAGGCAACCTTAGTTGGTCACAGGTGTAATCAACCACAGATGCGGTCAACTGACTGATGATTTAATCATCCAGCCACAAAATATCATTGCAACAATGGTCAGGCCACTGCTTGCCTGAGCAGAGAACTGGGCATAATCATTTGGCCAGGTTGACACCAGAACATAATCATCGCAATCCACCCTTTGTCAATTTGGCAGCTATGCACATCACATTGAAACACACTAAATTTCCAAATAGAACACAATAACAGACATATGCTTCACTTAACAATACTCAACTGTCCAGTGTACAAACAAAAACGCACTACATCTCTCCAAAATAGGGTACAAGTCCTTAGGTAACATATCTCTTAAACTTCACATCCTATGACTTAAAAACTATAACATGAACAGTATAACATGTCATAGGATAGGAGGGAAACAAGATTTGCTTATGTACAAATGCAAACATACTCATAACAAAACAGGGAGGAAATATTCACAGAATATTCACAGCCCTCATTTATTAACTGATTATATAGTCATAGTTTTTATTTATCACTACCTTCTTTTACTACCCATTCCATGTTCCCTTTACCCTCAGCCAGCACTTCAACTGGTCGTGGTTCTTTGCCAGATGGGATGACTCAGACCTTCATTCCTGAAGTTTCTGAGCTATTGGTAGTCCTGCCTGGATTGAGTTGTTGCAGTTTTCCATTGACTTGAATTACAAGGCATGGTAGCACTAAGTGATGCCCCAGGGGATCTCCTGTATTCCAGGAAAACTCTTTTTTATCCCCATTGTATCATCACAGTCCTATTTCCCCTTAATAAGATCAATCACCCCAGACAAAACATTAACCTCCTTCCGTGTCTTTTAATTCAGTGTCATGAGAAGCCCAAAGTGGTCAGGTGGTGGTCTTAATTTCCAGTTCAATGGAATCGTTGTTGTGTACCCTGGGAGGAGCACTCCTCATTTGGGAACTAAGACCTGTAGACCAGCAGAGCTAAAGGTTTCAGGGACAGGAAGCAAAAATTTTCCTAGTGGATCGCTAGGAGTGATAGTGAGTGGTGCCACTCCCATTTCCACCCCTTGATTCCTGGACCCGTGAATCCTGGCTATGGAAGAAACAGCACCATTGAATGGGTACTGACTTAGATCATACATAGCCTCCTGGAGAATATTGCCCTAGTCCTGCAAGTTTTTGCCACCTAGTTGGCACCGTAATTGGGTCTTCAAAGGCCATTCCACCATTCTGGCAATCCAGCTGCCTTTGGATGATGGGGAACATGGTAAGACTAGAGAATTCCATGAGCATTTATTTGCTGTGAAATGGGTTCCTTGATCAGAAGCAGTGTTGTGTAGAATACCATGACGGTGGTTAATGCATTCTGTAAATCCACGTATGGTCATTTTTGCAGAAGCATTGCATGCAGGGAGTGCAAACTCATATCAAGAGTATGTGCCTATTTCAGTTAGAACAAATTGCTGCCCCTCTTCTGATGGAAGTGGTCCAATGTAATCAACCTGCCACCAAGCAGCAGTCTAATTCACCTTGGAGAATGTTGTCATATCAGGGACTGAGTGTGGGCCTCTGCTTGTGCTGGTTTGAAAGGAAGTATGACCCCTAGAAAATCCATGTTTTAATCAAAATCCCATTTCATAAAGGTGGAATAATCCCTGTTCAATACTGTATGTTTGAAACTGTGATTAGATTGTCTCCCTTGATGATGTGATTTAGTCAAGAGTGGTTGTTAAACCGGATTAGGTGACGACATGTCTCCACCCATTTGGTTGGATCTTGATTGGTTTACTGGAGTCCTATAAAAGAGGAAACATTTTGAAGGAAGATTCAGAGACAGCAGAGAAGAATGACATAGCCATGAGAGCTGAGAGCACACAAGCTGGTGACCTTTGGAGATGAGAAGGAAAACGCCTCCCAGGGAGCTTCATGAAACCGGAAGCCAGGAGAGGAAGCTAGCAGATGATGCTGTGTTCGCCATGTGTCCTTCCAGATGAGAGGGAAACCCTGACTGTGTTCGCCATGTGCCTTCTCACTTGAGAGAGAAACTTTGAACTTCATCAGCCTTCTTGAACCAAGGTATCTTTCCCTGGATGCCTTAGATTGGACATTTCTATAGACTTGTTTAAATTGGGACATTTTCTCTGCCTTAGAACTGTAAACTAGTAACTTATTACATTCCCCCCTTTAAAAGTCATTCTGTTTCTTGTATATTGCATTCTGACAGCTAGCTAACTAGAACACTGCTGATGGCAGATTGGGCCCTCAGCAGTGGCCATACCAGGTTGGCCTTGGTGAGTGGAAGTCCATGTTCCTGAGCCCATGCATAACCTCCATCCCTACCACCATGCCCACTTTGTTCATGAGTACTTTGGGCATGGTAGGAGTGGCTGAGGAAAGAGGACGACTTGTATCCACAGTATGGGTCATCTTATCCACTTGATTATTAAAATATTCCTCTGTTATACAACTGTGTGATTGTGAAAACCTTGTGTCTGGTGCTCCTTTTATCTATGGTATGGACAGATGAGTTAAAAATATGGATAAAAAATAAGTAAGGGGGAACATATGTTAAAATAAATTGAGTAGATTGAAATACTAGTGATCAATGAAAGGGAGTGGTAAGGGGTATAGAAAAAAAATAGGGGAAACAAAGGTTAAAATATATTGGGTAGATGGAAATACTAGTGGTCAATGAGAGGGACGGGAAAGGGGTATGGTATGTATGACTTTTTTCTTTTTTCTTTTATTTCTTTTTTTGGAGTGATGCAAATATTCTAAGAAATGATCATGGTGAAGAATATACAATTGTGTGATGATATTGTGAGCCACTGATTGTACACCAAGTATGGAATGTTTGTATGTTAAGAATGTTTGTATTTGTGTGTTGTTTTTTTTGTCAATAAAAATATTAAAAAAAACAAAACACAAAAACAAACCTTCCTGTGCTGAAGTCACCCTCTGGTGAGCATTGAAATGGAACACAAATATCTTCAATTCTTTGCCCACTAATGTCTATCCACATATCTCTTCCCTAGAACTCTGTCACCAATTTTCCAAGACCATGCTCCTTCCAAGACCCTGACCATCCAGCCAAACCATTAGCAAAAGCCCATGAGTGAGTATACAAATGCCCCTCTGGCCAGTTCTCCTTCCAAGCAAAATGAACAACCAGATGCATGGCTCGAAGTTCCGCCCAAGGGAGGATTTCCCCTCACCTCTGTCCTTTAAGGACATCCCAGAATGGGTTGTAGTGCTGCAGCTGTCCACTCCGAGTGGTCCCTGCATATCATACAAATCATCTATAAACCAGGCCCCAGTTTTCTCTTCCTCAGTCAACTGACTGTACTCCCCAAAAGGCCATTTCTCTGGTCTGGAAAAGAGAAGGTAATGTGGCAGGAGTGGGGACCATGGGCATTCGAGCCACTTCCTCATGTAACTTGTGCCTCCAGGACCTGCTCAAGCCCTATCTCTAATATGCCATTTCCATTTTATGATGGAGTGCTGGTGTGCATGCACAACTTTATGGCTTGGTGGATCAGACAACACTCACTTCATGATAAGCAACTCAAGTCTCAAACTTGGTGGGGCCCATGGTTTAAGCATTCAGTCTCCACTAATGCCCAGTGGCAGGCTAAAAGCTGTTTCTCAAAAAGGGAGTAGTTATCTGCAGCAGATGGTAAGGCTTTACTCCAAAATCCTAAGGGTCTGTGCTTTGATTCTCCTTACAGAGGCCTGCCAGAGGCTCCAGACAGCATCTTTATTTGCCACTGACACTTCCAGCACCACTGGATCTGCTGGATCATACAGCCCAAATGGCAGAACAACTAGCACAGGAGCCTGGTCCTGTTACAAAGCCTCCTCTTGTTCTGGTCCCACCCCCCAAAGCTGGCAGCTTTTCTGGCCACTCAGTAAATGGGCTGGAGTAGCACACTGAAATGAGGAATATGTTGTCTCCAAAATCCAGAGGTCAATTAGGTGTTGTCCATCTTTTTTGGTCATAGGAATGGCCAGATGCAACAGCTTATCTTTCGTCTTAGAAGGGATATCTTGACATGTCCCACACCTCTGGACATCTAGAAATTTCACTGAGGTAGAAGGCCCCTGTATTTTTGTTGGAATTATCTCCCATCCCCTGATGCAAAAATGCCTTACTAGTAAGTCTAGAGTAGTTGCTACTTCTTGACCACTAGGTTCAATCAACATGATATATTCAGTATAATGGACCAGTGTGATGTCTTATGGGAGGGTGAAACAATCAAGGTCCCTACAATAAGATTGTGACATAGGGCTGGAGAGTTGATATACCTCTGAGGCAGGACAGTGACGGTATACTGCTGACCTTGCCAGCTGAATGCAAACTGTTTCTGGTGGTCCTTACTGACAGCTATTGAGAAAAAAGCATTTGCCAGATCAGTAGTGCATACCAGGTACCAGGGAATGCATTGATTTGCTCAAGCAATGACACCATATCTGCAACAGCAGCTGCAATTGGAGTCACCACATGGTTAAGTTTACGATAATCCACTGTCATCCTCCAAGTCCCATCTGTTTTCTGCATAGGCCAAATAGGAGAGTTGAACGGGGATGTGGTGGGAATCACCACCCCTGCATCCTTCAAGTCTTCAAGTGGCACTAATCTCTGCCATCCCTCCAGGAATACAGTGCTGCTTCTGATTCACTACTTTGTTAGGTAGAGGCAGTTCCAGTGGCTTCGACTTGTCCTTTCCTACCATAATAGCCCTCACTCCATGAGTCAGAGAACCAATGTGGGAATTCTGCCAGTTGCTGAGTATGCTGATTCCAATTATGCATTCTGGAACTGGAAAATAACTATAGAATGGGTCTGGGGACCCACTGGGCTGACTGTGAGACAGGCCTGAGCTAAAAATCCATTGATCACCTGACCTCTATAAGCCCCTACTCTGGTGGATTAGAGTGACATTTTGGGTCCCCTGGAATTAGTGTCACTTCTCAGCCAGTGTCTAATAATTCTTCAAATATCTGATCATTTCCTTTTTCCCAGTGCACAGTCACCATGATAAAAGACCAGTTTCTTTGAGGAAGGCAGGGAGGAAGGTTAACTGTAAATTTTGGGCAATGTAAAAGGATCCTTCCCTGAGGATACCTGGCCCTCCCATCATTTGAGGGGCTCTTGGTCTGTAAACTGTCCAGTCTTGGAATTGATTAAGATGCTATGACTCTCTGTTTTGTAATTCAAGTTAGACTTCTGTTCACTTGACCTAGAATTCTGCTCAAACAGCTCGAAGAAGAATTTAGTAGTTTGCCCATCTATTTTACTTCTAAGTACCCCATGATCTACTTGCCAATGCCGCAAGTGTCTGTGAGTCAGGTTGTTTTGACTGCTGCTTTGAGTCTGCTGTCCATTATGGTGGTCATGCCCACTTTGTCTTTGGTGATTAACTGTCACCACATGGCTTCTAACAACTTGGGATCCCATCATCCCCATTGTGTTTAAGGATTCCAGCTCAGTGACAGCAGTTCCCATGATATTATCTGACCTACAGAGAAGGGTGGCTACAGAGCTCTTCAGAGATAATGGAGATAGTCTCATGAATTTATTTCTCAAGGTTCTAATGAAAGATGTATCCTCTGAACATTCCTGGGGTGTGTGAGCAGGTTGTCCGTGATAAATACACTCTAACATTCCAATCTCTCTAAGCCTCTGGATCCCCTCATCTATATTATACCAGGGCAATTCTGGCATTTCAACCTCATGTCGGCTACCTTTTGATCCATATTTCAGTCAACCATCCAAACAGTTAACGTCCTTTCTAATCTCTTGAGCTACAACATTGAATGCAGAATCTCTGCTTAGTGGGCCCATATCAATAAATTCAGCTTGATCTAACTTTATATTCCTTCCGTCATTATCCCACATGCTTAATATCCATTCCCACACATATTCCCCTGATTTCTGTCTATACAGATTGGAAAACTCATGCCCTTCTTTTGGAGTATAGCGTACCTCCTCATGGTCACACTTTGTGCCTCACCTTTTTTGGGCCAGTTGGGAATTTAGTCTATTTATAGGTCTTGAAGAAAAGAGGGCTAGTGGGAGTGAGTCATGAAAAGAAATAGAAATGTCTTTCAAGCCAATTACCTCAAGGCATTCTGTTGCAGTTTCATCTGGTGAAACAGGATTAGTCACTCCAGACAGAGGAGTGAGGGCTGTTTTCCCAGGGAAGGTGATATAAGGTTAGCAGGTAGTGAAGGGTTAATCCTCATTAGGTGGAGGTTGGATGGCAGACTCCTCTGGAGAGACTCGAGGCTGAGAAGCTGTTTCCTCAAGGCAGGTTGGAGGTCAGGAAGTGCTTTCCTCAAGGCACTCTATTACAGGTGTATCTAGGAGAGGCTCAACAGATTCCAGGGATCCCATCTCCTCATCACCATCATTATCAGGCCAAATATCACAATCCCACATTTTAGGATTCCATTCTTTTCCAATTAAAGCCCTCACTTTAACAGCAGACACCCTGCAAGGTTGAGATTTTAGTTTACATTGTAAATCTGCTACTCACACAATAAGGCTCTGTGATTTTCAGAGATCTGAAGTCTGCAACTTCAGGAATAAGATTTTCTTTCAGGGCACACATAGAAAGTTTTACCTCACTCATATGGCACTTAAGGTGCAAATTTCAAGTCTTCAGCTCATCTCTTTTCCTCATTACTGTATCCAGCATATCTAACAACAACCAGCCAACATCATTATACCTCTTAATTCCACAAAATTCCATAAAGGTGTCAAAAATATTCTCACCCAGAGCCTGGCCTTATATAAGTATACAATTAGCAGGATCTAGTGGTGATATTTTGAGTATTTCTTTTGCCAACTACCCCATGGACCATCTGTGCCACCTTGATTATTGGAAACAGAGTCATTAGTGCCTCTGAGTTTAGTCAAAGTAGAAAACCAATTGTGGAAACCCAATTTTATGATTCTGTTTCTCAAGAACCACACCTGGCACCAAGTTGTGTTAGTCAAGATACTCTAGAGAACAGAACCAACAGAGAGATCTGTAAATCTGAGATTTATAAAGATGTCTCACACAACCATAGGAGTGGAAGAGTCCAAAATCTGTAGGGCAGGATGTGAAGCTGGCTGCTCCAATGAAGGGTCTGGTTGAACTCCACAGAAGAGGCTCAATGGCTGAAGAAGCAGTGAAAGAGTTTTTCTTCTTGCTTAAATGCCCTCAACTGATTGTATTATCAAGTTGCAATTCTGAAACCATGAAAATGTCTAAATTAAGGCATCAGTGATAGGATACCTTCACTCAAGAAAGGCTGATCATATCTGGGATTTCTCTGTCACAGGGGAAGACACATGGTGATGTCTGCTGGCCCTTCTCTTCTGGGGTGGTTTCAGAATGACTCTCTCAGCTCGTGTGGGTCCTTTCTTAGCATCTCCCAGGGTGTTCTGTCTCCAAGCATCTGCTTGCTTTCTCCAAAATGTCTCCCTCTTAAATTACTCCCGTAAGTGGATTAAGATTCACCTTCAATGGTAGGGTCATATCTCTATGGAAACACCTTCATCAAAAGGTTGTACCCACAATTGTTCTGCCTTCACTAGATTGGATTAGAAAACATGGCTTTTCTAGGGTACATAACAGTTGCAAAACAGCACACCTGAGGTGGAAATATATGCAATTGAATTATCCTACTAACTATCCTTAATCTAATTCTATGTTTATGGGTAATCTTCAGAAGACTATTGGGAGACAATTCTCCTAGGGTCTCTTTCATTCAGTTTATTTTGGACTATCTTTTCAAGGATGTTTGTATATCAAAGAGCTTTAGAAAAGAGAGAATGTGTCTCTCTCCAGAGAACAGGGCAGGCACACTTACTGCCCATTTTAAGAGATTTAAATTCCTTAAGGTCAGGTTTCCTCTCCTGTAACTCAATTCACTGCATGTGCAGGTTTCACCAAGCTCTCTTCCCAGTGTCATGTGGGAATTGGAGCTTGAGGAACCAGTGCACCTTCCGACACTCAGGCTACTGTTGTTGCCATGAGTTATAAAGTCCTTTGTCTCTGATCCAGGAGTTCTGTGTCTTCTAGCTTCCCCCTATATGTGGCAGGATGAAACCTCAGGCCCTTCATCATTTTCAACAGTGACCTTATGAGATCTCTCTACAGGAAAAGCAGTGCCTAGTGGTCATGTTGACTCAGATGTCTCTGTCCTCATGAGAGTGGCATGAGGGACATCACCTTTGCTGTCTGTTTGATTGATTTCCATGCCTACCTGATTGTAGGATCAATTCTGGAGCATGAATTAATTGAGATTAATAAAATCCCCAAGGAAGAAAGCAACTGTCACCTAGGTTCTTAAAGAATTGTTGTCCTGAAACCAGATGGAGAGCATTCACCTATTGCACTCATATCAATCAAAGACCAGTCACAGCAGTTCTACTTACAGGTAGTTGGATACAAAGACTTGTTATCCAGGCATTGGGGAAGAGAAAAGGCAAAGAGAAGGCACTGAGCTTTCACAGAGGCAGGAAGTACAGGAAACAGTAATTTCCCCTAGGGCTGGGGGAGGGGGGAAGGGACAAAGTTAAAAGGTTGTAATTTTTGAAACTTAGAAGCTTGAAATAGAGCCCCACAAGAGCTGGATCTCACAGCTCTGGGCAGAGGGAGGCATTGGTTGGCTGATTCTGGTTTTTCAGGATCTTAAAAGGGAGACCATGGGTTGGCATTCAGACCTCTGACAAAAGCTGCTGTCACTGAGAGGGGAGGGAAGGTGGCAATGAGGCTGGTTCTGGAAGTGTTGAGAAAACTGAAACCAGCTGCTGCTGCTTAGATGAAGTAGATGTCACTGCAGGAAGCCAAAGTATCCCTTTAGTGTCCCCTATTGACTGAGTCAAATGGAACCAGCTGGCAAAGGGAGCCAGCTTAAGAATTACACAGCAGAAGTTAGAAACTTGGGACACAGAAACAAGGGCTTAAAAACCGGCAAGGGACATAAGTGAGCCTTAGGTTTAACTGGTGGTCAGAAGGTAGGAGGAGGGCAGTTGCCTAAGGAGTGCCAGCATTAACTTGAACTTAATGTTTCTCTTTAGGCAGGAAAAGGAGTAGCCATGGACTGTTTAGTTAGACATTCTGTATTATTACTTGGGGGCATGGCAGATGGCCTGGACTATTTTGTGGGGATTGCTGAATAGAGGGGAGGAAGGACATTTCGTATGAGCCAAGAAGATAGGACTGTTGGCAACTTTATTACATTACGTATAGTTTATTGGGCTTGTCATAAGAGCTTGTGCAAATTGCTGTGTCTGACCCACACCCTGATAATGACTGAGATGCCTTTTATATTAGAACACCACAATGTTTGATTATGTCCTACCCATAATGTGTGACCCATCCTTTCAATCTATTTGTATCCTTGGGTCTAAGATGTGTCTTTTGTAAACTGCATATAAATGGATCATATTTCAAAATCCATTCTGCCAATCTGTATCTTTTAATTGGTGAGTTTAGTCCATTAATTTTCAAAGTTATTACTGTAAAAGCAATTCTTGAATCTACCATTTTATCCTTTAGTTTTATTTGTAAGATCTATGTGTTTCCCCCCTCTGTCCCCTTATCCTTTGGATCACCCTTGCTGATACTCTTCAATTCTGTGCCCACCTCTAGACCTCCCTCTCCTGCCTTTTTTTTTTCAACGAAGAAAACTCCCTTTAGTATTTCTTGTAGGGAAGGTCTCTTGGTGACTAGTTCTCTAAGCCTTTTTAAAGATTTTAATCTCACCCTCAGCCTTAAAGGACAACTTGTCTAGATAAAGAATTCTTGGCTGGAAGCCTTTCTCTTTCAGGATCTTAAATATATCATACCACTGCCTTCTTGCCTCCATAGTGCTTGTTGAGGAGTCCAAATTCTGTCTTTTGTGGTTTCTCTTGTAGGTAGTAGATTTTTATTTTGACTGTATTCTTTTTGTTCCATAGAGCTTGGGTGAAGTCGGCCCACCCTACTCTGCCATCTTCCCTGAAATCCTGACCATTCTTTTTGAACTCAGTATTTGGACACACAAAAACTGGACAAATATCTCAACAGATAGCACTAGTCCATATAGCGTTGCTGTTTTTAAATAGCAGTGACTGATTTTGGCTATAGAAGTATTTGAATGTTTTATAATGACCCATTTTTAAAAAATCTATTTATTTTAATTGAATGGATTTTATACTGCTAATACTGGGATACTGGACAAAAGCACATGCCATGCCAGGCTTTTCTGTGCAGAGTTATAAGATCTGAAGTGTTCTGGGTATCAATTTGGATCTAGGTTAGCAGCATTATTACAATGGGGTGCTCTGCTATCAACCTTTATTATGCTCACTCAGTTTATTTAGTTCTGACTGTGCACGTGGGAAGCCTACTTCATTCTTGTTTTGCCACGAGTTCAATGCACATTAGTTCAATAGCGCTCATAAGTGAGGGATTAATTAAATCAGTACCTGGATTAAAAAAATACATCATAACTTTATAGCCTCTTCAGAGTTGGGAAACTTTTTCCAAACATAGAAGATGTACACATTTCTGAAATGTTTTGTCTGTGTTTCTAAATTTAAAAAATTAAAAGGGAGGAAGAAAAGAGAAAAGCAAAAAGGACTTGAGGAGAAAAAGACACCCCCTCACCCCAGGGTTAGACAGTTTCACTGCTTAGCTCTTCTGCCTGGTGGGCTGGCAGTGATCTCAGCTATCAGAAGGTGTTACTCAGACCATCAATCATTCAGAACCACTTACTAGTCATCACTGTGGATATGGGGCCATACCAGGCCCTGAACTGTCTTGGGAAATGGATAGTCCCTGTTATTTATGATAATAGCATATAATAAGTACACGTGCCTATAAATAAATAAATGACATGTAAGCTTTGAACCAGAGAAAAGGGGAACTGGAAAATTATTTTTAGGGTCAAGTCAACAGAGACTGGCATGGAGGGGGTTTCAAAACTGGTTTTGAAGGTAATAGAGAGATTTTGCTTAAACAGGCTAAGTAGGAGAGATGTTATAGGCAAAAAAAAAAAAAAAAGAATAAAGAAATAATTCAACATTGCTGGGTCTCAGATGAGTCTGACAAGTGGAAGGAAAGGGCAAGGAGAAACTGGGGTATGTATTGGCCAGAAGAAGTGCTTCTTCTTCTTCTTTTTTTAATGTTTAAATATCATCATTTACTTATTTAAAAAATATTTTATTGAGATATCTTCATGTACCATATAGTCCATCCAAAGTATGCAATCAATGGCTCACAATATCATCACATAGTTGGGTATTCATCACCATACTCATTTTTAGAACATTTGCATCACCCCAGAAAAGAAATAAAGAGAGAAAGGAAAAAAAACATACATCCCATACCCCTTCCTCTCATTGACCACTAGTATTGCAATCTACCCAATTTTTTTTATCCTTATCCCCCCATTCTGTTATTTACTTAATTTGTCATATTTTTTACACAAATGTCCATGGCCTGAATAAAGGAAGAATCAGCCACAAGGTTTTCACAATCACATGTTCATACCGCAAAAGCTATATTGTTACACAATCGTGTTCAAAAATCAAGGCCACTGGAATACAACTCAGCAGTTTCAGGTACTTCCCTCCAGGCACTCCAGTATACCATAAACTAAAAAGGGATATCTATGTAATGCATAAGAATAACTCCAGGATAATCTCTCAAAATCTCTCAGCCACTGAAACATTATTTTGCCTCATTTCTCTCTTCCCCCTTTTGGTGAAGAAGGCTTTCTCAATCCCATGATGCTGGGTTCTGGCTCATCCCTGGTAGTCACATCCCATGTTGCCAGGGAGATTTACACCCATGCGAGTCATGCCCCACATAGCGGGGATGGTAGTGAGTTCACCTGTCGAGTCGGCTTAGAGAGAGAGGCAACATTTGAGTAACAAAGGAGGTTCTCTGGGGTGACTTTTTAGGCATAGTTATAAGTAGGCCTAGCTTCTCCTTTGCAGGAATGAATTTCAGAGCAGCGAGCACCAAGATTTAGGGCTCAGCCTATTAAATTGGTTGTTCTGATGCTTGCAAGAATATCAGGAATTCCCCAGGTAGGGGAGTTTAATATTTCTTCCTTTCTCCCCAGTCCCTCAAGGGGGCTTTGCAAATACTTTTTTATTCTCTGCCCAAATTACTCTGGGATGTATCAAGGCATCATACTAACCTGTACTACAAGCTCTCACGCCCTATTCAATTTTACATCTAATTATGGTGTTCGAATTAACCATACAAGTTAAATTAGATAATGCACTAGCCAAAATATAAGTTTTGTACCTAATAAACATTTCTTTTGGTCTCACACAGAAGTAGACGTTTTAAAATATAGACAATATTATCCTTTACCCCATATTCTGGTTTACCTTACTCCTATTCAGATCAGCTTCATTCATATCTCTAGTTGAAGTCTGATGATTTTTTCAACTTTTTAAATAGTTTCTATATGGGGTACTGCTGACTTTCATGGCTTCAGGGCTCTAACTCTGAGTCTCAGGTGTCACACAAATACCTGAAGTTCCAGGGAATGATCAGGTATAGACAAATAGCTCAGCATCTCAGAATTTAGAAATAAAAGTTACAACTCCAGAATAACTGTGACTGCTGTAAGAGCTTACAATATGGGAGCCTTGCAATAGGCCTTAACTTGATAAACTATGCTCTCGATTTTAATTCTCCAAGTTTGTATGATTATAGTTGGTCCAGTTCTAGTTTGTAAGCTGCTGAAATGCAATATACCAGAAATGGAACAGCTTTTTAAAAAGGGAATTTAATAAGTTGCAAGTTTGCAGTTCTAAGGCCATGAAAATGCCCACATTAAGCAAGGCTATGAGTGTCCAAATTAAGGAATCCAAGGAAAGATAACTTGGTTCAAGAAGGCCAGTGATGTTCAGTGTTTCTCTCTCAGCTGGGAGGGCCCATGAGGATGTCTGCTGGATTACTCTCCAGGAATCTTCCACGGCTTCCTTGGGGCTCTGTCCATTCATTGGCTGTATTGGTTCGTGTGGCTCTAAAGTTTTTTCCAAAATGGTTCCTTCTTAGAGGGCTCCAGTAAGCGACCCCACCTTGAATGAGTAGAGACAATCTGCATGCACACTGGTGTTTTTGGTGGCAGTTTTGGGAGATTTGTGATGGATGGAGGTTGCATGGAAACCATCTAATCAAAAGTTACCACCCTCAATTGGGTGGGTCACATCTTCTTGGAAACAATCAAAAAGCTCCCACCCAACAATATTGAATGAGGATTAAAGAACTTGGCTTTTTTGGGGTCCACAACAGATTCCAACTGGTACAGTCCATATGAGTAAGGCATGATAATGTTTGTCTATTTGTTTCTGACATTTCATTCAACATACTGTCCTCAAGGTTCATTCACCTAGTTGCGTGCCTCATAACTTCATTCGTTATGGCAGCCACTCAATAGTCCATTGTATGTATACACCACAGTTGCCCTTCCATTCTCCAGTTACTGGACCTTTAGGCCACCTCCATCCATTGCAAATCTCCCAACACTGCCACTAAAAACACCAGTGTGCAGATGATGTCCATTCACGTCCCCACTCTCAGTTCCTCCAAGTATACACCTAGCATTAGGGTTGCAGGATCATATGGTAACCTCACCCCTAGCCTCCTGTGGAGCCACCACTGCTTTCCAGAGGGGCTGCACCTCTTAGTTTCCCTACCAATAGTGCATAGTTACATCTCTCTCTCGCGCGCTCTCTTTTCACATTTTCTCCAGCACTTGTTTCTCTATGTTCATTTTTGAAGTTTTATTCACACATAATATAATCCAACTTAACTAAAAAAATCAATAGTTCACAGTATGCTTTCACCACCACAATCTATATGAGGACATTTTCTTTTCCTCTGCAAAGAATCCTGTACTCTGCTCCATATCTCCCGCTTATTGATATTTGCTTTTGGCCTAATCCTTTTGTTATTCAATGGAAGCATATTCCAATGTTACTGTTAACTATAGACCCTAGTTTTGCACTGACTATATATTTTCCTGCATACCGTCCCATTTTCAACACATTGCAATGCTGGCATTCATTCGTTCTCCCTCAGCAAAAACATTCTATTTGTACATTTAAATCACCACCATTGCTCACTCTAGGCTTCGCGAAGTTATACCATCTCAGTCTTTATCCTCTGTCTTTCCTTCAGGTGTCATATGTGCCCCCAGCCTTCCTCTCTCAACCATACTCCCATTCAGCTTCATGCAGTGTCCCTATTTTATTGTGCTATCATCAGATAAAATATGATAAAATAATTGTGCTGTCCATTTCTGAATCACTACCATCAGTCCTGTTGCACATTCTGGACTCCGTCAGCACCAAATGTCCCATCTCTGCCCTAGAAGAGGACCACTGAAGCTGTGGGAGACTGCGAACTCTCTTGGGAATAATTGCTGCTTCTGATTCATGTGCTGTGTAGCTTCCCCCTTGCATTTGTGTTTCTACTATAATAAGCATAGTTTGTTCTTTGCTCCGTGTCTTGCCCAGAGAAATAGTGGACTAATAAGATAGATCAACAGCAATGCAAACGGGTGTAGGCTTTCTCTGGGCCCCTAGGAAATCTCTCGGTGGCTCCTTTGTAGGTAAAGAACAGACAATGGGAGGGAGAACTTGTCAGACTCTGATGGAGTCTGAATAACTTCTGAATTCTAAAATATTACTGGGGGGATATTAAACTCCTCTTGGGTCAGTAATCAGTAGCTGACTTAACTCAGCTGACTTATTCTTGCTCATATAACTCAGTTCCCTTCATAAAAGTTTTATTACCTGAGAGTTTCTTCAAAGACGGATAATATTATTATCCATCAGTGTCCAGTGATAGGCACCTCTGTATTAGTTGCTTGGAAGTTAACCAAATGTTTTACTTTCCTAAAATCATATTTGCTTAAAGGTTGGGGGCAATACTAATTAGCCTGTTCACTGATTTTCCAGTCTCATTCATATATACCTAATGATATTGTAAAAGAAATCATAATACACTGATCGTAGAAGGAATCCAAATCTGTCCTCGAAAATTTTATTTTTTACAGCTTTTGTGCATTGCTAAAAGTCATAGTCTCAGCCTCCAGCTGTTTGGTCATGGCTGCCTTCCCTGCGTAAGCTGTAAATGAGCTGATGGCACAGGTTCTATGAATAGTGAATGGTCAGTAATTCACTATTACAGAATGACTATCTGACTGATGAGAAATGCGAATTCTTCCATCAAGCATTCGGTGCTCTGTGGCAATGGAACCAGCAAGGACTTGTATGGGCAAATCAAGTGTGAAGGGTGGGTTGGTGCTGAATCCAGCTCCATGGTGTCCCAGCTCCTTGGATTGCATGCAAAGCCTCCTTATCTGCTGTAGCCTCTTCAGCATGTTCTTCCTATAGGAATCCCCCATTCCAGGCACTGTGGACTGTGCACTGCCTCCCACCACCCCTGTCATATTTCTCTGCTTCTAGACTTTTGTTCATGTTTTACCCTCACCTACTACACCCTCTACGCCATCTAAATTTATCCAAAGGGTTCTCATTTTTAAAGTCCTGCTCAAACCCAACTTCCTTTTTGATACTCCTATGCTTACCCTTGCAAGAAGTGCTCTTCATCTCTTGATTCTCATAGTACTTATTGTATAAACCACTCGGTGCCCTTGAATGTCATCTGTGTAATAGTCTTCATTCATTCATTTATTCATTTGTTAAACAAGTATTTATTGAATGCCTATTGAAGTTCAAGTTTCGTACAAGCAAGGGATACAGCAGTGAACCAAGCAGCCAAAATGTTTGCACTCTGGTAGGAAAGACCATGAGCCAGATAAATATGTAAAACACATAGGACATTCAGTGTCAATGATGGATAATGAGAAAAGATAAAGCAGGACAGGGCAGATGTGATGGTTAATTTCAGGTGAATTAGGCTTGAGTATGGTATCCAGTTATTTGGTCAAACACTAGTCTAGATGTTGTTGTGAAGGTATTTTGTAGATATGATGAGCATCTACAATCAGTTTAAGTAAAGAAGGTGACCTGTGATAATATGGGTGGGTGTCATTCAATCAATCAAAATGCTTAAAAAAAAAACAATAAAACCTGAGGTTTCTGGCAGAAGAAGAAATTCTGACTCAAGACAACAGCGTCAACTCTTTTTGTAGAAATATTTTTATTCATAAATCTTAACAAACTAACATTCCATACATGATATGCAATCAATGGCTCACAATACATCACATAGTTGTGTATTTATCACTGTTCTAGTTTGTTAGCTGCCAGAAGCAATATACTAGAAACAGAATGGCTTTTCAAAAGGGGAATTTAATAAGTTGCTAGTTTACAGTTCTAAGGCTGAGAAGATGTCCCAATTAAAACAAGTCTATAGAAATGTCCAATCAAAGGCATCTAGGGAAAGATACATTGGTTCAAAAAGTCCAATGAAGTTCAGGATTTCTCTCTCAAGTGAGAAGACACGTGGTGAACACAGTCAGGGTGTCTCTCTCAGCTGAAAGGGCACACGGCGAACACGACGACATCATCTGCTAGCTTTCTCTCCTGGCTTCCTGTTTCATGAAGCTCCCCGGGAGGCATTTTCCTTCTTCATCTCCAAAGGTTGCTGGCTGGTGGACTCTCTACTTCATGGTGCTGCAGCATTCTCTGCTCTCTCTGAATCTCCAGCTTTCTCCAAAATGTTTCCTGTTTTATAGTATTCCAGTAAACTAATCAAGACTCACTGTGTCTCCACCTAATCCAGTTTAACAACCATTCTTGATTGAGTCACATCTCTAGGGAGATGACCTAATTACAGATTCAAACATGCAATACTGAATAAAGATTAGAAGAAATGGCTGGATTTATAAAATGGGATTAGGACTAAAACATGGCTTTTCTAGAGTACATACATGCTTTCAAACTGGCACAATCACCATGATCATTTTTTAGAATATTTGCATCTCTCCAGAAAAAGAAATAAAGATAAAAAAGAAAAAACTCATACATATCATGCCTCTTACCCCTCCATCTCACTGACCATTAGTATTTCCATCTACCCAATTTATTTTAGCCTTTGTCCCCACTGTTATTTGTTCATTTTTATCCATATATTTTACTCATCTATTCATACCCTAGATAAAAGGAGCATTAGTCACAAGGTTTTCACAATCACATAATCACATTGTAAAAGCTATATTGTTATCCAAATTTCTTCAAGAATCAAGGCTACTGAAACACAGCTCAACAGTTTCGGGTACTTCCCTCTAGCCACTCCAATACACCATAAACTAAAAAGGGAATATCTATATAATGCTTAAGAATAACTCCCAGGATAACCTCTCAACTCTGTTTGAAATCTCTCAGCCATTGACACTTTATTTTGTCTCATTTCTCTTCTACCCCTTTTGGTCAAGAAGATTTTCTCAATCCCATGATGCTGGGTCCCGGCTTATCCCTGGATTTCTGCCCCATATTGCCAGGGAGGTTTACACCCCCGGGAGTCATGTCCCATGTAGTGGGGAGGACAGTGAGTTCACCTGTCGAGTTGACTTAGAGAGAGAATGGCCACATCCGAGCAACAGAAGGGGTTCTCTTGGGGGTGACTCTTAAGCCTAATTTTAAGTAGATATAGCCTATCCTTTGCAGGAATAAGTATATAGGTGCCACGTCAACTCTTGTTTCCAGCCAGGTGGCATCCTCTACAAATTTTAAACTCAAGAGAGCAACATCAACTCTTTCTGGAATTTCCAGCCTGCCAGACTTCCCTACAGATTTCAGGCTTGCCAGCCCCCACAATTGCATGAGCCAATTTTTAAAAATAAATCTCTTTACTGTATGTATATATATATATATACCTGTTGTTCCTGATTCCCTGGAGAACTCTGAAGACAGAAACAGCATGGTTTCTGAAATTTTAGATACCTGATGGAGGTAAGGGAATATGTTCCCTTGGCCTGGAAAATTCACTCCTTGCCACACCAGTGCAAAGGCCCTGAGGTGGGAGCATATCTGGAGGATTTGAAGAATGTCCAGGATAGCAGCATGGCTGAAACCAAGTGAACAAGGGGTAATTAATAGGAGGGCCTGCTTAAAAACTGCTAGGTAAGTTTTCAAGATGCCACGCCATGGGGTACTTGGACTTGTCCAATACCTAAATGTGGTTCTCCAGAAAAATGAGAAAAGCACATCTCTACCCCAGGGCTGAGCCCTGGTCAAAGCAAACAGACAAGGGAGAGTATAATGATGGTCTGGCCGAGCTCTGCCTTTCTTGTGCTATCAGTTCAGATAACAAAGAAGTCTGGGGAAAATAAAAGAAACAGTGTGAGGTGGGGAAGTATATTAGGAGACAGTGGTGTGGTCTCTTGTTCCATGTTGTAGTTGCTCAAATATTGAAATTACAGCTCTAAGTTAGTTTGCTTTCTCACTTAGGTGTGAGGTGGAAATCTAGACTATTACTTTGGGATTGGGTGATTGATTTAGTAAATGAGTGAATGAACCAATCAATCAATCAATCAGTCAAATATTTACTGAGCATTGACAATGTGCCAGGAAGAAAACTAGCCAAAAAATGGTTCCCTCTTGCTAGCTGATTTAAGGGGAAAAGTAATTTTTATAAGGAGGGACCCCAAAGAAACAAAGATATTTTAAGAGCTTGATTCATTCTGTAGATAATTATGTATGCCAGGCACCGGGCTGTGTGCTGGAAACACCACGGGAAATAACACTCAGACTCTGCTGTCAGGAAGCTCACAGTCTACCAGGGAGAGAGAAACAGGGAAATATGTGGGGTGGGACTCAGAACAGTGCCTAACCCAGCTCTGAGAGTTCAAGGATGAAAAGAAGTTGGCCAGATTAGGGGCAGAAGTGAGGAGCAGAGTTATACAATCTAAACAAGCTCTGGGGACGCTCTGTCACCCCAAGAGCCTCCTTAGATCAGACCCAATTTTAGAAACTGAAACTAGTGTCAAGCGTTGCAGATGAAAGCTCCCGCCTGGTCAGCAGGGGCAGGTGCTGTTACCCAAAAGAGGGTTGAGATTAACTTTGTGCCCTAGGCTGGGTCCGTGCTGGCGAGAGGTCTCCTTCAGAAAGCAGAACTTAACCGGAGCTTATTTTTGAGGCCTTTGTAAGAAGGATAACCCCTGGGCCTACTGAAATGGAAACTGTTCTGAACCCTAAATGACTGGCAGGCATGGGCCTGAATCACAGCTCACATCACATTGGCTGTTCTAGATGCCCAGCAAGTACAATATGTTTAGGCCTTTTTTTCCCAGTATCAAATGGTGGGTAAAATGGGAGAGCAGCCCAGTGACAGCCAGCCATAAAAGCCTGGGAACAGGAATAGCTGTTCCTTGTGTCAACAAGAAGGCTGTTTTGTGTGCGTGGAATTAAAGAAATGCAGCTCGCTTACTGGTCTGGCTAAACTTCAAAAATGTGTGTTTGCTTCCCTCTCCCAGGAACATTGTGTTCATTCTGGTGGTTGAAAGGTGGCAGCTTTCACACAGAAGTGCAGCAGGAAGTATTTAAGCTAGATAAAAGGAAGGACAGCTTGGCATAATGATTGAGTGCAGGCATGGGTTCCCAGGAGGATTATGGAATCCGATTTTTATTCATGGCCTTTCCTATTAAATAATTTAAATAATAAGGGAGGCAAGGCCTATTACATCACCATGTTTTAGAGGCCCATGCTTTGGGACTTGAAGGAAATGGGAGTGACTTCTGAATAAGAAGCTATAAGGCAACTTCTTGGGGCTGAGCTGAGCTTGGGATTGGGGTCAGATGTGGACAGAAGAGTGTGCAGGGCTGTGCAGAGAGGGACAGAGCAAAAGAAGCAGGCCAGGAAAGTCTCTGGACACAGCAAGAGTGGGAAAGAACAAAAGGTGGGAAAGAGCAAGAGGGCGGATCCTAAATGGGGTATCTGTGAAGAGGGGCAAGGAGATCATATTTAGCAGACTATTTGGGACTGGGCTAAGGAGTACCTGGAAGACTTGGTCTCAGAATTCAGTTTTTATTCAACAGGTAACCAGAAGCCACTTTTGAAGGCTGTTGAGGCGGAAAGGGAAATGATGACCTTTGTGCTTCAGGAATCATAGAGTTTCAGAGATTGACGTGACCTTACTGTCTCGTAGTTGAGAGTCTCTCAAACTCTAGTGGTATCAGAATCACTTGGAGTGATTGTCAAAATTCAGAATCCCAGGCCCAACTCCCAGGAGTTCTCATTTGGAGGTGCTGGGTGTTAAACAAAATCCCAGGAGGTCCTGGCACCACTGGCCTAGACTCGCCCTGGGAGAACACTGATCCATCTGGCCCCCAAACCCCCTTACTTTACAGATGAAGGGGCTGAGAGTCAGAGAGGTCAACCGGTGTGGGATGGTGGGAAGAACAGAGGTTGCCGAGTTAGCCAGAAGGCACATGAGGGCTCTGCTGGTTGGAGCTGTTCAACAATGGAGAAATGACTTGACATCTCTGAGTTCCACCTCAGCCATAAACAAGGTGATAATAATATCTAATTTCTCTGGCTTACTGCAGGGCTTCCCAAAAGTGTATGGAGAGTACTCGGCAGAGAGCAGATGCACAGTAAATAAATGGGATCTTTTCCTGGTCAGTGCTCCGTGGGTGTCAGGAGGGTGACTGTGCCAGACCTCTGACTTGACCAGTACTCTTTTCACTATGCTATGATGCTCACAGGAATTGAGAGGGCTGGGTAAGGCTGTTCAAACACAAGGTATGTGCCATCACCAACAAAAGGACTTTGAAACCAGGCACCAGTCAATCACCAAAGTAGGTGTATGTGTCCCAGGGGACAGGGAAGTCTATCCTTCAAGATATGGTGGGGATATTTCTGAAAAAATTAGTTCAATGTCTATTTCTATCATTCTTTTAAAAATTCTCTTTTTATGTATATGGTATATCAGGGCAGAAGTATTTGCAAATATGTTATAAATAAATATACATACATTGGGGTTGTAATGTCAAAATTTATTTTTTAGATAGAGATAAACAATCAAACTCTGGAGCCTGCTGATGCTGAGACCATTAGCTAGGAAATTTTGATAAGGGCTCAGAGAAGACTGGCCAAACCGGGACACGCAAGTGAGATGAACGGACAGGGATAAGGAACTGAGGTAGTGCAGAGGACTCAGTAACTTCTGAAGATCCAGGAGGCGAACAGTGAATTGTCCTGTTTGTGTTTTATTGCTTAAAGTGGCCATAGGGCCCAAGTTCTCATTAGGTGCTAAGGGAAGAACCCAACAAAAGCAACGTAGCATTTTGGTTACATCTTAAGGATGGTGCTTGTTCAATGTACAGGTTGCAATGAGAAATTTTATCCTTATAACTGGTAAAATGCATGTTTTAGATTATCATCAAATGGAACTTCAAAATTGAAAAGTACAATGAAGTCTTTGGACGTTCAAATTGAGAACTACTGGCATAGGGTATTCTGCAGTCAGTGAGTTGGTTTTGTAGTTTTCTTTGATGCTCCAAAGCAGATGTCTGCAGAGGAAGATAGCTGATTAAAAATCAAGCAAGTAGAACTCTGTCCACAGATGCAAAAGACGGTAACAAAGAGCCACCTAATTTTGAATGGGACCTTCTCTTAAGTATGCTGTGTGGATTAAAAGAGCAAACATATTTGGAAGTGTCTAGCGCACATAAGAAGTTTGCAGCTAATGCTCACAGTTTTAAGAGCTAGGCTAAATTTCAGTCGTGTTGAATTACGGTCATTCCCATTGGCACTTCATCCGTGTTCATAAGCAGAAGGCAGAAGAGTTTCTATTTCAGTTCTTTTCCGTCCCTCCCCTCTTGTTGACCAATGTCACCTCTGAAGCCTTAGAGAGCCCCAGTTAGAGAGCGAATGAGAAAGTCCTTGGGGCAGGTGGGGAGTGGAGAGGCAGAAATGAGACCCAGGAGTCCACTGCTAGTAAAAACAACTTCTGTGAAGCTTAAGCCCCAAGGCGAGCAGGAGAGCATACATCTCCCCCACGGGCTCTCTCCAGTAACCGACCCATCGTGCTTTTCTGACCCAAACAGTATATTGCTACAGCACAAACTGCTCCCAATGAAATGCTTCGCATCGAGATCGGGCGTGCAAACCACAGGGTATTTCCCATCAATAATGAATAGCTTGCAGGCTTGCTCCACTGTTCAAAGCCACACTTACAAACCACCACCGTCTCCTTTCAGCCGCACAGACGCTGCCTTTAGCCCGTGAGTCAACAGAAGCTGGAATGTTCCAGGCCGTCTTCATTCCCACGTCCCTTTCTTTTGAGGAAAGACAAAACTTTCTGGGGAGTAGGGTGGGGCCGGGGCCCAGCCGTAAACAGGGCAGGGAGGAGAGGGGCAGGTTAGGTTATGGACACGGCTGCACTGGGGGCACCAATTCCGTTAAAGGACGGAGTGCTGAGCCTTAACCGAGCAGGGGGAGCATGCCAGGGGCGCTTTGCCTTTAGGGCGCTTTGGGTGTGCGCTGGAGAAAGGCTGGGTGTGCCGGCTGAGGTCTGCCACGCGACCAGGAGTCGGAGGAAGGAGCTCCGATTCCATTTTGGGCTCTGCGGTGGCGGTTTTACGGCTTCACAAGGCAGTGGTTCCTTATTAACCAGTCTGTAAAATCCCAACCGCCCGCCCTTTGGTACTCTGTAGGCGTCCTTCTGAGGAATTATTGATTATGGATCCTTCCACCTAGGGCTCACCAGGGTATTCATGGTACCTAGAACCTGTAGATTGGATGAGACCCTTAAAAGGAACGAGCAGAAGGAATAAAGAAAGATGGATGGGAGCACCGGCCGGAAAGGGTTAAGAGGCCGGGGAACCGCACAGGCGCAGAAGCAACTCTGACGCGAACAGGCGGGCGGAAGTGAGTAATAACGACTCAACTAGACTCACAGCGGCCCATTACTTGTCGTCTCCCACATGGTCTAGCGGTTAGGATTCCTGGTTTTCACCCAGGCGGCCCGGGTTCGACTCCCGGTGTGGGAACGTCGGATCTCTTTTGAGGAAATTACATATTTCTCAAGAAGGAAGGAAAACGCTGGGGTGTTCAGAAAATGGTATAACCCCTGTTACTGTTTCAAAGCAGCCCGGGAAGATCCGCGAGCGCATAAAAGGGTCTAGTTTAGTTCAACCAGGCAGCAGCAGGAGGAGGAGGAAGAGGAGGAGGAGAAAGGGAGGAAATAACTTTTAACAATGGGAAGCTGCCGTTTCGAATCAGGGAGTAAATCTGAGGTGGAGGAAGCTGAGGAACCAAGCGATTCCCTTTTGAGATGTATGTTCCAGCCGGTTTTCGGCTGTAATTTCTCCTTGTATTGTGGATAGGGAGCAAATGACCGAAAAGCCCTCTTCTTTAAAAGAAAGAGAAAAGGTGCATTTTAGGACATTATGGAGCTTTTAAAACTACTTAAAGTCACTCCAGCAAGATTGCCAGGAAAGACATTTTATTAGGGCAATGCAGTTCCGTGTGCAATCTATTGTGTTGGCTGTTCAAAGAGCTCACTACCAGTTCTTGGGGGGAGGGGGTGGGGGGAGAGAAAATCACATTGTTGCAAAAATGAGGGAGGCAATGGCAAAACAAACAAACAAAAAAAAAAACAGCACTTTCTTCTCTCCTTAACATTTATTTGACTCATTCTGTTTATCAGAAAAGGACACTGAAGTTTGTTGAATGCCTTTTCAGGGTCAATCAAGATAATCATGTGATTTTTTTTTTCCCTTTTGACTTGTTAATATTTTGTCAGCATTATAGTGATTGATTTTCTTGTGTTGAACCACCCTTGCATGCCTGCAATAAACCCAGCTTGGTCCTTGTGTATAATTAATTCTTTTACTGTGCCATTGGATTCGATTTACAAATATTTTGTTGAGAATTTTTGCATCTATATTCATTCGTAGTTTTCCCTTTCTTGCAGTATCTTTATCCGGTGTGGGTAGTAGAGTGATGTTTGCTTCGTAAAATGAGGTAAATAGTGTAGCTTTTTCCTCAGGTTTTTGAGAGAGTTTGAGTAGGATTGGTGTTAGTTCTTTTGGGAATATTTGGTAAAATTCCCCAGTGAAGCTGTCTGGCCCTGGGCTTTTCTTTAGGAAGATTTTTGATGAGTGATTGAATTTCTTTACTGGTGATTGGTTTGTTGAGATTTTCTATTTCTTCTCGAGTCAGTAGGTGTGTTTCTAGGAATTTGTCCATTTCATCTGAGTTGTCTAGTTTGTTGGTGTATAGTTGTTCATAGTATCTTATAATTTATTTTATTTATTTGGGTCCATGGTAATGACCCATCTCTCACTTCTGATTTTATTTATTTGTATCCTCTCTCTCTGTTTTCCCCCTTTGTCAGCCTAGCCGATTTTATTGATTTTCTCAAAAAACCAACTTTTGGTTTTATTGATTCTTTCTAATTTTTTTGTTGTTGTTGTTCTCCAGCTCATTTATTTCTGTTTTAATCTTTGCTATTTCTCCTCTTTTATTTGCTTTGGGGTTAGTTTGCTGTTCTTTCTGTAGTTCCTCCAGGTGAGTTGTTACATCCTCGAGTTTTGCTCTTTTTTCTTTTTTAATATAGGCATTTAGGGCAATAAATTTCCCTTTCAGCACTGCATTTGCCACATCCCAAAAGTTCTGATATGTTGTATTCTCATTTTCATTCATCTCTAGATATTTACCAATTTCTCCTTTGAGAAGAAAGGAATGGTTAGGATTCCTGGTTTTCACCCAGGTGACCTGGGTTCAACTCCCGCTGTGGGAACGCCGGGATTTACACATTTGTTTACGAGTGTGTTATTTAATCTCCATATATTTGTGAAAGTTCTGGTTCTTTGTTGGTTATTGTTGTTGGTTTCCAGTTTCATTCCGTTATGGTAAGACAAAGTGCCTTGAATAATTTCAATTTTTAAAAATTTATTAAGACCTGTTTTGTGCCCCAGCATATGATCTATCCTGGAGAACATTCCATGAGCACTAGAGAAGAATGTTTATCCTGGTGTTTTGGGTGTAAGGATCTATCTATGTCTGTTAGGTCTAATTTGTTTATCACATTGTTTAGGTTCTCTGTTTCCTTGTGGGTCTCCTGTTTGGTTGTCTATCTGTAGAAGAGAGTGGTGTATTAAAATCTCCCACTCTTACTGTTGAAACACCTTTTGCTCCCTTCAGTTTTGTCAGTGTTTGCCTCATGTACTTTAGGGCTCCTTGATTGAGTACATAAACATATATGATTGTTATTTCTACTTGCTGAATTGTCCCTTTTATTAATTTGCAGTGTCCTTCCTTGTCTCTTATGATGTCTTTGCACTTAAAGTCTACTTTGTTTGATATTAGTATAGCTGCTCCTGCTTTCTTTTGGTTATAGCTTGTGTAGAGTATCCTTTTCCATCCTTTCACTTTCAATCTATTTGTATCCTTAGGTCTAAGATGAGACTGTTATAAACGACATATAGATGGTCATATTTTTAAATTCTTTCTGCCAATCTCTATCTTTTAATTTGTGAGTTTAGTCCATTTACTTTCAAAATTATTACTTTAAAGGCAGTTCTTGAATTTACCATCCTATCCTTTGGTTTTTGTTTGTTAGGTCTTTCTTTTTTTTCTACCCCTCTCTTTTTATTCTTTAAGTTACTGTTATTAATATTCTTCAATTCTGTGTCCTCCTCCAGACCTCTCTCTCCTGTCTTTTTTTTCAGCTGATGGGACTCCCTTTAGTATTTCTTGCAGGGCCAGTCTCTTATTAACAAATTCTCTCATCATTCGTTTGTCTTAAAATTTTAATCTCTCTCTCACTTTTTTTTTTACTTTCTTATTGTGAAATATAACATGTATACAAATGAAAGAAAAATCAATAATTTTTAAAGTATGCTTCAACAAGTAGTTACAGAACAGATTTCAGAGTTTGGTGTGGGTTACTGTTCTAGTTCGCTAACTGCTGTGATACAATATATCAGAAATGGAATGGCTTTTAAAAAGGGGGAATTTATTAGCTTGCATGTTTATAGTTCTTAATGTCCAAATTAAGGCACCAACAAGAGGTTATCTTCACTCAAGAAAGGCTGATGAAGTTCAGGGCTCCTCTCTCAACTGGAAAGGCACATGGTGAACATGGCGACATCTGCTAGCTTTCTCTCCAGACTTCTTATTTCATGAAGCTCTCCCAGGGACATTTTTCTTCTTCAGCTTCAAAGGTCTCTGGCTGTGTGGGCTCCCATGGTTCTCATCCCTCTCAAGGATCTGCTCTCTCCAAAATGCTTCCTCTTTTAAAGGATTCCGTTAAACTAATTAAGACCCACCCGGAATGCGTGGAGTCACAACTCCATGGAAGCTATCTAATCAAAAGTTGCCGCCCACAATTGGGTGGGTTGCATCTCCATGAGAACAAGCAAAAGGTTCCCAGCCAGCAATAATGAATGAGGATTAAAGGACATGGCTTTTCTGGAGTCCACCACAGATTCAAACTGGCACAGTTACCATTCCACTATTTCATATTTTTCCTTCTAGCTGCTCCAAAACATGGGAGGCTAAAACAAATATCAATATAGTGATTCACCAGTCATACTCATTTGTTAAATCCTATTTTCTATGTTATAACTCCTCCCTCCCTTTTGATCCTTCTCCCAATCTATAGGATCTTTGCGCAATGCCTATTCTGAGTTTTTCATGTTGAGAACGGGTGTTGACAATAAAGGATGGGGGATATAATTAGTTGATAATCTTGGAGAGGCTGGTCCCTCTGGGTTTCAGGATTTTTTGTCCTAGGAACCCTCTGGAAGTTATAGGTTCCAGGAAAGTAAACTTACTGCATGAAACTTTTATTGAGTCTCTGCTGGAGCACTAGGTGTTCTTAAGACTTAACAGGAGTGATTTTGGCTGGGGGTTGGCAAACCATGGCAATTAGCAATATCTATCTGAAGTTTACATAGAGTAGCTCCAGAATAGTCTCTGGACTCTATTTGAACTCTCTTAGTCGCTGATGCCTTAGTTTATTCCACTTCTTTTCCCCCTTTTGTTTAGGAAAGCACTGTCTATCTCATGGTGTTAGGGCCAGACTCATCCGTGGGAGTCAGGGAGACTTTAACCCCTGAATGTTATATCTCACATGGGGGGAAGGTAATGAGTTTATTTGCATAATTAGACTAAGAGAGAGAGAGAGAGAGAGAGAGAGAGAGAGAGAGAGAGAGGCCACATCTGAATAACAAAAGAGGTTTCCTGGAAGCAACACTTTGGTCTCATTATAAGTAGTCTTAATTTCTCCACTAAAGAAATAAATTTCAAAAGGGAAAGCATCAAAATCAAAGGCTTGATCTATTTTTTTGGGAATCCCCAATGATGAGAGGGTACCTCAGATTTCCCAGATTGGAAAGTTTAATAGTCCCATATTTTTTCCTTTGGTCCCTCAAGGGATTCTGCCAATACTTTTTAATTATCAGTCCACCATACTCTGGGATGTATCCAGGCATTACATTAAGCTATCCAGAATTACAAGTCCTCATTCCCATTCTGGGCTCCATGAGTTTGTGTTGTTTAAATGAACTATCCAGACAGGTTGATTTAAATTGTATGTTACAGAAAATTTAGGTTCTAGACACAATAAACCTCTCTGCCTTCAGTCTCTTACAGAAGGTGAAGCTCTAGAGTATCTCCTTCACTTTTGAAGGACAGCTTTTCTGGATAAAGAATTCTTGGCTGGAAATTTTTCTCTTTCAGAATCTTATATATATCATAACACTGCCTTCTCGCCTCCATGGTGCCTGTTGAATAGTTGAAACTTAGTCTTTTGTGGTTTCCCTTGTATGTGATGAAATTCTCTTGCTGCTTTCAAGACTTTCTGCTTCTCTTCGGCATTTGGCAGTTTGATTATTATGTGTATTAGAGTGGGTCTATTTGGATTTGTTCTATTTGGAGTTTGTTTGGCTTCTTTGATTTGCATATTTATGCCTTTATAAAGGTTGGGATGTTTTTCCCCAATTATCTCCTCAAATAATCTTTCTAGCCCTTAACTCTTCTCTTCACCTTCTGGGACACCAGTTGTTCTTGTATTTGTGTGCCTTTTGTTGTCCATCATTTTCCTGAGATCCAATTCAGATTTTTCCATCTTTTTCACCATTTGTTCTTTCGCACACTCCGATTCAGTTGTCCTGTCCTCTAGTTCACTTTTGCTTCTTTAAATCTGCTGGTGTGTGTCTCTACTATATTTTTAATTTGATCTACAGTATCTTTCATTTCTGTAAGATCTATTACTTTTCTATTTATTCTTTCAGATTCTTCTTTATGCTCTTCTAGTATCTTTTTGATATCCTTTATGTCTTTAGCCAACCCACTGAACTTATTTAGGAGGTTTATATGAACATTTTTGATTAGTTGTTCCAAGTTCTATATCTTTTCCAGTGCTTTAATTTGGTCGTTTGGCTGGGCCATATTTTGATGCATCTTCATGTGCTTTGTGATTTTCTGGACATTTGGGGCATTTTATTATCTGGATAAGGCTATTATTTTTAAAGATATTTTTATTGACATCTTCACCCACATACAGTCCATACATGGTACACAATGAATGGCTCACAATATCATCACATAGTTGTATAATAATCACCATGATCATTTTTAAAACGTTTACATCATTCCACACTTCAGAAAACAAAATAAAAAGAAAAAAGTAAAACCTCATACATCCCATATCCCATACCCCTCCTTCTCATTGACCACTAGTAATTCCATTTACCCAATTTATTTTACCCCTTATCCCCCTATTATTTATTTATTTATTATTCATATTTTTTTACTCATCTGTCCATATGCTGGATAGAAGGAACATCAGACTGATAACACAGTCACATTGTAAAAGCTGTATCTCTATACATTCGGCTTCAAGCATCAAGCCTTCTGGAACACAGCTCAACAGTTTCAGGTACTTCCCTCTATCCACTCCAATACACCATAAACTAAAAAGGGATATCTATATAATACATAAGAAAAACCTACAGGGCCCCTCTTGACTCTGGAATTTCTCAGCCACTGAAACTTTGTCTCATATCTCTCTTCCTCCTTTTAGTCAAGAAGTCTTTCTCAGTACCATGATCCTGGATCCTGGCTTCTCCCAGGAGTTCTATACCACTTTTCTGGGGGATATTTACACCTCTGAGATTTATATCACCTAGCGGGGGAGGGCAGTGAGTTCATCTACTGAGTTGGCTTAGAGAGGCCACATCTGAGCAACAAAAGAGATTCTCTAGGAGTGACTCTTAGGCAAAATTTTATGTAGGCTTAGCCTATCCTTTGCAGGAATACATTTCATAGAGGCGAATCCCAAGTTTAGGGCTTGTCCTATTGATTTGGTTGTCCCCACTGCTTGAGAGAATATCAGAAATTCTCCAAAGGGGGAGGTTGACAATTTCCTCCTTTCTTCCCAGTCTCCCAAGGGGAATTTGCAAATACTTTATTCACTGCCCAAATTACTCTGGGATATGAACAAACCAACAAAATCTGACATCCTACTCAAGATTCCATGTACTTATGATGTTCAACTAAACTGACCATACAACTGAAATTAGATAATGTGCTACCCAAAATATAAATTTTGCACCTAATAGACATTTCTTTTAATCTCACACAGAAGTTGAAGTTTGAAAATATAGATGATATCATCCTTTACCCTGTATTCTGATGTACCTTAGTCCTATCCAGGTTACCTTCCTTTATATCTCTAGTTGAAGTCTGATGCCTTTTTCAACTTTTTAAACAGCTGCTGTATGGGGTACTGCTGACTTTCATAGCTTCAGAGCTCTAACTGTGAGTCTCAGTTGTCACATAAATACCCGAAGTTTCTGAGAACTTCAGGTTATATACAAACAGCTCATTAAATAAGTTTATTTTGAAAGTTGATTTCCCTTGTCTAAGATTTTATAGTTGCTAGGTTTGCACTGAAGGGCTCCTTTTGCTCTTGGTTCATCAGTATTTCCTGGCCAAACCAAGGCTGGGACTTGAGGCAGGAGGTGCAACTCTAAATGAAGATCTGTTAAAAGCTAGGCACACAGGCAGTTTTCCAGACTGCACTTTTTGCATCTTCCAAGCAGTTAGCACTCTTGGACCACCTCTTCCCCTCAGGCCTGCTTTTTCCTGACCAAGTCAGCTGGCTGGGCAGGACCGAACCAGGTGCAAAGCCAGTTAAGGCCACAGGTCTCGATGCATACTGAAAGCTGCCAATCCTGGGGCTGGGGGATGGGCAGTGTACACCTCAGAGGAGAATCTGCTTCTGGGAATAATGGGTCTGGCGGTCCCCAGGCTCCTGTGTGGAATAATCTTAGTCCGTGGGGCCAAGTATTTCAACTACCCCTGCCTACAGCTAGGCCAGGAGTGCCTGGTGGTGCTGTGCAACTTGGCTCACTCCCTCGAACCTGTGTCTCCTGTGCACACCTGAGTGCTCTGGGCCTCTATGGAGAAAGTTTAGAAGCAGTGGGACCCAGAGAATCTCTTTAGCTGATCAATTGTTAGATTAGCTCAGCTCTGTGTGACTCTTCCTCCTGAGGGGAGGACCCCTCCTTAAGTCTCAGCCCAAACCAGGTGCCCACAGCAGCCTGCCTCTGGGGTGGGGATGGGCACCGTGCTCCAGAAGGTCTCTATGTGTGTAGGTGTACCAAGTCTGCTGGCTTCCAGATTCTCCATGGAAGCTTCTGGCTGTGAAGCTGAGAGGAAAGATCCCTCAAGCTGGTACAGTGGTGGGAGTGTGGGAAGATGCCATTCTTTCAGTTCCCGCTTAGGTCTGTGCGTTGTAGCCTACCCCAGGCGTGGTTAAACTCACCTGTCCTCTCACTCATAACTTTTCCACTTTCTCATCCAGGTCCTCCCTGTATAACATAGTAGTCCTGCTCTGGTTATGCGTACCCTGGAACCGCTGTCTTGGTTGTTTCTCCGTCACTGCTCTAGTTGTTCCATGGAGCAGGGGTGAACTCAGCCTATCCTATTCTGCCGTCTTCCCGGAAGTTGACACATTCTGTTTAAAAAAAAAATTCAAGAATTCACGACATGCTCACCTAGAATTATAAATCTCTCTATGATGTATGACAAGACAGCTTCTGACAGCTACCCAAGTAAAGTGCATCCTCTACTATAATCAATTATCTTGCTTACATATTTGCCATTAGGAAAAATCTGGAGGCATTTAGAAACCACACTTATTTCCTACTAGTGTTGAACTCTTTGAAGCTCTCCCAATTTGTTCCCAGAGTGCCATTAACACCAGAAAATGACTGTGAAAATGACTTGGCTTCATTCGACTTGGTTCAAGGGCTTCTGTTTGAAACTTGCTCTCTTTTAAAAGTTCTTTGGGGTTTTAAGGGACAGAATAATGAATGTCCCCCTTCATGTGAAAAATACTAGACTAAAAATAGGCTTATTCAAAATTCCTAATAAAGAATTTGAAGGAGAAACTGATTAATCAGCAGGTATTCCATATTTATTCGACCACATATAACAGAATTGATAGGAAAATAAATACCCTAGTAATAATGATACATAATATTGATTGAGCACTTATTATGAAACCAGGCTAAATGCTTTACACACCGATTCAAATTGGTCCTTATTTTATTCTTAGATAATGGTATTATTCCTGTATCAGTCAGGGCCCCAGGAGGGAACTAATGAAAAAGTCCTGGCAGAGAGTTTTGTAAATGGAGTATTCAGGGCTTATTTAGGGTTTAGAGAAGCCAATAAGGGATAACAAAGTCCTCTGGGTTCCTGGCTTGAAAGGGAGTTGAAAGGAGAAGGCTGCCAGTTAGAATCTGTGGACTTTAGCAGAGCCAAAGAGTGAACCTGCCCTCCCTATTTCCTGGCTAAGCCTCCTGTTGGCCAAACCCAACTGCAAGCTGGAGGACAAGGAAGCCCACATATCTAGTCCCTGAAAATCAGTGCCAGTGTGCAAAATAGAGAGGGAAGGAGAATGGGTGTGGAATGGCAAATGGAAGATATCCAGCTCACTCTCTGCTTTATGGATGAAGTTGAAAGAGGTGAAGTAAGAGACCAATCACTGAGCTGGTCCAATGGCATAGCTGGGGAAATTCAGAGGTGTCCTGTCTTATTCATTCTCTCCTGCCTCTCTTTTTTATGTGTTTGCTTCTTTGCTTTGTTTTAAGACTTGCTTTTTCATATGGCAGGGGAATTGCTTTTGTATGAGTGTCAGATCTACTCGCCCTATTAATTATTCATGGATTAGTTCCATAAAATAGAAGTTGTGTTGAAAACTGAATCTCAAGCCATTCCCCCTTCAAATTATGGCTGCCTTTTGATTCAATTTGGCCCCACTGATTTAAAGGAAAAAATCCTGCTTTAAGGGCCTAAAATATCTCAGGGATTCAGAACATAGCAGGTGCTTCCAAAGACAGGTACTTAAAAAAATGGAAGGGTTTAACTTTATGGGGAGGCAGTGGTTTAAATTGTGTCAGGTATTTATATGGCCTTAGCTGTTTTTGCTTTTTGCAAACACATTACCATAATTTTCATTAATCACCCTCATAATCAATTTTAAGACTCTTAGAATGTTTGAGCTTGAAAAGGCCCTTAGCAGTGACTTAATCACCCCCTCACTTACCTATGATCTCTCTTTCCTGGGGTTTTACTCCTCTCTTTCTGTGGTATTGGACTTAAGACTGTGCCCATGAGAAATTGGATCTCTGCATGGTGTTCTAACTGGGTACCGCTCTCTCCAAATCCTGGCTTCCTAGGGAATGGGAAGTGTTGTACAGAGGTGAACTTAAAAAATTCTGTTATCGCTTGCTTTTTCAGTCAGTGTTCATATGACAGCTTCTTGAACATATAATAACAGCTTTTCCGTATGAAGATTTGTTAGTCACCATATAAGCTTTTCTATAAGTGATGACCTTCCTGTGGGATGTTTGAATAGGCGTTAAATTCTCAATTTGCTTTCGTTTTTGCATGCAGTCATAAACTCTAAGTGATCCTGCATGAAGATTGCTTTGTTTCCATCCATATTGTATTTATAGCCATATAGATTTGTATGTCAAGTCCTGCAGAAATATCAGCTGCATTCAAAAATATCTTAGATAATTGCAACACTGAAACTTCATATTAATACAGGAAAGGAAAGGCAAATAAGAATTTTTGCTCACCTACATTGTAAAGCTGAATAACTTGGAAAAACACTGGATACTTGGAAAATCACTGGAACAAATAACCAAAAAAATCAATTTGCAAACACCTAGAAGACCACAGGGTTCTGGGTAATCATCTTACATAGCTCTGTGAAAAACAAAAGCTTATCAGACGAATCTAATTTCCTTTTGTCACAGAGTGACAGGCATAGAGGAGGGGGGCAGGGGAGCAGTCGAGATGATCTATCCTGACTTAAGAAGGCTTTCGATTTGGTACCCTGTTGTGTACTCATTAAGAAAACAAAGGTAAAACTATTTCTCTGACAGGGGCACAGAAGTACAGAACTCAGCTTCATGCAGATAGGCACCTTAAATTAGTATGTGCAAAAGTGACGTCATCCTCCTTCCCAAGTCCCCTCTTCCTGGATTCTTTTTTTAATTTGTAACATGGGCAGGCACCAGGAATTGAACCAGGTCTCCGGCATGGCAGGCGAGAACGCTGACTGCTGAGCCACCATGACCTACCCTGGATTCATGTACAGATGTTTTTCAATGTCATCCAGATTCTCCTTGTGCAAGTTGCTTCATCTCTCTGTTCCTTAGCTTCCTCAGCTCTAAAATGAGGGTAATAATAGGACCGACCTCACAGACTTGTGAAGATTGAATGGACTGATGTACGTAGAGTGCCCGGGCCAGTTTAAGGCCAATGGAAGTTGGTTGCCATTACCTTCACGTTATTATCGTCATCATCATCATGTTTAGTTTCTCCTGGTCTGCTCTCTGCCCCACTCCCATATCATCTAATCTCAACGCTAAATCGTATCATTTCCTACCTTTTCAATGTTGCCCACATCTGTTCTTATCTATTTTCCCTGCCGCTATGCTGCTTCAGACTGTCCTCTCACCTGGACTGTTGCAGTCGGCACCAAGCTGATTTCTCACCCCATCTTTCCCTTCTCTCATCCGGCCTCTGCTCCAGTGCAGAGAGGAGCAGGCTGTTCTCCAGCTCCTAAACCCACAAGTCTTTTTCTTGCCATGTGCTCCCAATCTACGTACGCAGCCTGACGTCACGCACCCCAGCTCCCAGTTAAGTTCTCACTGTTTCCTGCACCAGGCCTTTGCTCACAGGTTTTCCTCTCCCTGAGATGCTCTTATGCCCTTTCCCTAAATATCTGCATCTTACTCATCCTTAAATGCTCAATTCAAATGGCACATCCTTGATGCACTTCTCTTTTCCTTTCTTTTGGTGCCCCCTAACATCTTGGGTACCTCGTATCCCTTTCTAACTTTATATCTAGCTTAGATGACATTTTCTGACCCCCTAATAGCAAGGGAGAATCCTTCCCTTTGCGTGTTTCCTCATTGCCCTCACCATACCTCCCACCAGATGGTAAGCCCTGAGCTCTGTGCCCTGCACAGAATAACACTTAATAAACATGTACTGAAGGAATGTGTGAGTAGACAAGGACTGTATTCATTGGAACACCTTTAGTTCCAAGTTACAGAAAACCACTGGATTTAGTTCAGGCAAAAGGAGGAGTCATTGGTTTATATAACCAAGCTGAAGTTTGAAGTGGTGGTGATGGGCTCGGGGATGACCAGAGCCAGGGTTCCCTCTCTCTCTCTGTCTCTCTATGTGGTGGGTTGATGGACTAACTGTTTTCACAAGGCAGGGGATTTGGGCACCACCAGCTCCATGCTCATACCTCATAGCTTCTCCACCTGAGAGTGCAAGTCTTTCTTTTCTTAGTTTCTGTTGGAAAATGCTAGGTGGAGAGGAAGGAGGAATTGTCTTCCCAAAAGAAAGGCAGTGCTTTACAAGATATTGGAGGTATGCAGAGATTGGTACTGGACAAAAAACAGAGAGTCATTGTTCTAGTTTGCTAGCTGCTGGAATGCAATATACCAGAAATGGAATGGCTTCTAAAAAAGGGGAATTTAATTAGTTGCTAGTTTACAGTTCCAAGGCTGAGAAAATGTCCCAATTAAAACAAGTCTATAGAACTGTCCAATCTAAAGCATCCAGGGAAATATACCTTGGTTCAACAAGGCCAGTGAAGTTCAGGGTTTCTCTCTCAAGTGAGAAGGCACATGGCGAACACAGAGTTTCTCTCTCATCTGGAAGGGAACATGGTGAACACAGCATCATCTGCTAGCTTCCTCTCCTGGCTTCCTGTTTCATGAAGCTCCCCGGGAAGCGTTTTCCTTCTTTATCTCCAAAGGTCGCTGGCTCATGGACACTGCTTCTTGTGGCTATGTCATTCTGCTCTGCTTTCTCTGAATCTCCTTCATTCTCCAAAATGTTTCCTCTTTTATAGGACTTTAGAAACTTATCAAGACCCACCCAAATGGGGGGAGACGTGTCATCACCTAATCCAGTTTAACAACCACTTTTGATTAAATCACATCTCCAGGGAGATGATCTGATTACAGTTTCAAACATACAGTATAGGATAGGGATTTTTCTGCCTCTATGAAATGGGATTTTGATTAAAACATGACTTTTCTAGGGGACATGCATCCTTTCAAACCAGCACAATCATGATATGTATCTTTGTCTGGAAGTTGCCTGCCATTTTGGAAGATACGTAACATACGTATAACATGCATTCTTTCTACAGATATTCATTGAGAGCCTGCTGTGCACCAGACACTGGGCTAAGTCCAAGGAGTCCAGGAAGAAAAAAGAAGCTTCTAGTGAGAGCATCCATCTTAGACCCAATCTCCCCCAGACTGGGGGAAAGGAAGGCAGATTTAAGGAGCTGGTGAAGAGATTAGATAGAGTATAGCACTTAGCCAAGCACTTTGGGGTCAAAAATTAATGCCTTAGGCATAGAGGAAATGGTTTGATTGCATTCAGCTCAGAAAGGAAAATAAAGAGGTAGATATGGTGTTACTAGACAAAAGCAGTGGATTCTTTTGCCTCATGTGCTCAAATGAGACACCAGGGTTTCAAAGAGAGAAAACGTTTATTACTAGGTGCAAAGCAGGGGATCAGATGGTCTATCCGCCAAAATCCATCTCCCCGAACTGCGGTACTTCTGGTAGTTTAACAGCATTAAAAGATGGGCAAGTTTTAGGATAATGAGCACAATGGCCCCAGATGATATAATTAAAGGTGAATTAATTATTGCACATTTGCAGAATGATTATATGCTTAGTCACAGAACATATATAAGAAAATGGCTGCCTTAATATGATGATGGACATAATTTTTAGTATTATAATGAGGTATAGGTGACTTACAGGTTAAAGTCTAAGCTACTGCACATATCAGGCAGGCCCATTTTGCTTAGGTCCAACTTCAGTTATCAAGGTAAGTTTGAACTTGGGGTGGGTTACTTCTGGGTTGACCCAAGACCCTTCATTAGTAAACATTAGGGGCTATCTTTAGTGATCACAAGACTCTAAAGTGAAAAGACTGGGTAAAACAGATAAAGGTGAAGATTAGTCACAAGGTTTTTACAATCACAAGGGAACAAGCTAAAAACTATACAATCATATCAGATATCAAGGCAGCTTGTTACGGTTCAAAATTTTCAGGTATTTCCTTCTGTCTCCTCTAATATATAGGAAAGTAAAAAGGAGTATCTATGTAAGAATTCAGTAGTCATAATCATCCCTTAAATCCTAACTTCTTGTTTACATGGTATGCTGGTTTGAATCTGTTGGGTACCCCAGAAAAGCCAAGTTCTTTAATTCTCATTCAATATTGCTGGGTGGGATCTTTTCTATTGTTTCCACGGAAATATGGCCCATACAATTGTGGGTGATAACTTTTGATTAGATGGTTTCCATGGAGATGTGTCTCCACCCATTCAAGGTGAGATTGCTACTGGAGTCCTTTACGAGGGAAACATTTTGGAAAAAGCTTTAGAGCCTGCACAGCCACAGAGCTTTGCAGATGAAGAAGGGAAACGCTTCATGAAACAAGAAGCCAGGAGAGAAAGCTAACAGATTTCCATGTGCCCTCCTCGAACTTCATCGGCCCTTTCTTTGGAGTTAAAGTACCTTTCTCTGGATGATTAGTTTGGACATTTTCACAGCCTTAGGATTGTAAACTTGCAACTTAACAAATTTCCTTTCTCACAGCCTTCCTGTTTTTGGTATATTGCATTCCAGCAGCTTTAACAAAACTAAAACACATGGTGAGTAAAGGTCAGAAGCTTTTGATCACTCCTGAAAACACCACAGAGGGTGCTTTTTTTGTAAGTACCATGAAATTTGGGAATGAATCACAAAGGGCCGTGTCATTGTCAGGTTCATGTATCAACTTGGCCAAGTTGTGGTACCTTTTTGTCTGGTTGGGCAAGTGCTGGCCTGTCTGTTGCAATGAGGACATTTCATAGAATTAGATAATGATCACATCAGCTGCATCCACAGCTGATTCCATTTGTAATCAGCCAAAGGGGAGTGTCTTCTGCAATGAGTGATGCTTAATCTAATCACCGGAAACCTTTTAAGGAGGATTCAGAAGAGACAGGTTCTATTCCTGCTTTGGCTGGCGAACCTCTCCTGTGGAGTTCATCCAGACCCTCCATTGGAGTTGTCGGCTTCACAGCCTGCCCTGCGGATTTTGGACTCTGCATTCCCATGGTCATGTGAGACACTTTTATAAATTTTATATTTGCGAGTGTTCCCTGTTGATTCTGTTTCTCTAGAGAACCCTACAGGCCACATGACCTTTCTTTGTGTGGATGCCTGTATCTAGGTTGGTGGAGTTGCAAGAACACTGGACAAACTCTGGAAGTTTCTCTGAACTTAACTCTCCTGACCAGCTCCATTTGGAAAATAGTGGCTTTATTTATATTTTAATTTCTTTAAAAAAATATATATATTTCTGATTAAAAAATATTAAAAAATATACTTGCCCATTGTGGACAACTTGTAAAATATCTTGTAGTAACTGGACTCAGTGACTTAGTGCATAAAGACATTTGGCTCTCATAAGGGACAGTGCAAATGTGAATTGTCTCCAGAGTCGATTGATCCAGTGGCTGGAAAATGTAGTATAGACCTAGGCTTCCATTTTGCTCAGGATAGCAAGTAGTAAACTTTCCAGACTTTTCCCACAAATGTTTCCCCAAGTCTCATTGACTCATTTTGGATCTGAGCCCCACTCCTAAACCAGTCATTGGAAAGGGGGTTGGGATTATTCTGATTAGCTTCATCCACTCAGGGCCCACCCTAGAAAAGTGGCTGACTTCTGAGTGACAGTTGGATTCATAAACAAAATTACAGTTCTTTTAAGAATATAGAAGGAGGCAAACAGATGCTGGGTAGGAAATCAGTAGTTTCCAGTACATATGAGGTTACCAAGAAGAAATGAGAAGTGACCCATATCTTCATATCTTGTGGCATATTTATTTCTTAGTCTTTTATCATTGTCATCACCATTATCATAATTTTCTGCATATTACGCAAGAAACAATCTCTCCTGTCAGCAGTGGCTTGGGTGTTCAGAATTGGGTCTAGCGTGGGTTTGTGTGGGTGTCATGGTAATCTTGTTTTTTTTTTTTTTTTTTTTTAAGAGAGAGGGAGGAAAGGAAGGGAGGAAGAAAGGGAAACATTTTTAAACATTTTCTTGTTTTATTATATTTTGTTTGTTTGTTTGTTTGTTACATGGGCTGGGGCCGGGAATCGAACCGGGGTCCTCCGGCACGGCAGGCAAGCACTCTTGCCCGCTGAGCCACCGCGGCCCGCCCGGTAATCTTGTTTTGATAAGAGACTAGATGAATTCTGAAATATTCTTCAAGCTCTCTGGCTTGATAAAACTATGTGCCACTGAATTCAAATGGACCTAACTGGGGCCTAATTTTAATAAGTAGCACCTTCATTTGTAGCCTAAACAATATATTGGTTTAGATGGGATACATTTTCTGTCTGCATTGGTATATTACCATGAGACTTAGCTTTTTTTCAAAATCCCATGTTAAATATTTATTGTTTGACAAATGCCATTCATCCAAGGGATTAAAATTAATCCAGAAAAAATTAAATAGTGGTTATGGTTGTACAACATTATGACTATACTAAAAATCATTGGACTGTGCTGAATGATAAATAGTTGAATTTTATGATATGTGAAATATAATGTAATACAAATAATTAAAAAAATTAAGTCAGAGATAAAGTCTTGTTAACAAAATAAGCATGTTTATATTCCTCATATCTGAGCTATTCATTTACTCAGCAAACTTTTATTATGTACCGAATGCATGCTGGCACTGATCTAAATTTACATTTTAGTAGGGAGTCACACACATATACACACATAGGGCAAGAAGTTTGCATTTTATTCTCAATTGATGGGGAATGTCTAGAATTTTTAGGAGAGAAAGGGTCCTGTCCCTAGATTGAGATTCCCTGGACTTGAGGGTCTTGGAGAGTCTTCTAGCCAAGTCCTCTGCTGGTGATGAGCACCGACCACACGTCAGTAGAAAGATAAGGATACTTTAGAAGGTCTCTTGAGGATTCCATAGCTCCATTTTCAGAATTTGGCAACTTTGTCATAAAGTTTTCCTTGTGGACTAACCATGTGTGCTAGTCAGGATTTTCTAGAGAAACAGAACCAACAGGAGAGATCTGTAAATATGAGATTTATAAAAATGTCTCATGCAATCATGGGAATGGAAGAGTCCAAAATCTGTAGGACAGGCTGTGAAGCTGGTGGCTCCAATGAAGAATCTGGATGAACTCCACAGGAGAGGCTTGCTGGCTGAAGATGCAGTGAAAGGGGTCTTTCTTCTTCCTTAAAAGCTTTCAACTGATTGGATTATCTTGTGTGGGAGTCATGCCTTAGTTGATCACAGATGTGATCAGCCACAGATGCAATCAACTGACTGATGATTTAATACACCAGCCTCCCAGTTTCTCAACCAGCTATGAAATATCCCTGCAGCAACGGTCAGGCCACTGCTTGCCTGACCATACAACTGAGCATAATCATTTTGCCAAGCTGACACCAGAACCTAACCATCACACCATCTTAGATCACATCCTACTTTTCTTTAAGCTTATTTCTTGTAGCTTCCTTCTTACTGGAGATGGCAGAAAGAGGTTTTGTTATTGCCACAAACTGCCCAAAGATAGCTAAGTGCTCTGGGCATCAGCTCAAAGAAAATCTTGGACATGTGGCTCCAGCCTCTCTCCCATCTTTTCTCCAGATTTTCTAAGGGACATTTCCAAAAAAGAGGGGTGAGGACCAGCCATGGGGAAGGGCTGGTTTCCTCTGAGGCCATCCTGTTTGACTGGCTGCCTCATAAAGACACATTCTGAATCTTAACGTGGAAGCAGCAGGTCTTGGAGTGTGGAGGAAGCACTCTGATGCTGGGGGTTGGTCAGAACCGCCCGTCAGTTTGACGTGTCAATGGCATTAGGGTTTCCACTGGAAGCTCCAAAACAAAGTTATGGAATTGGATTGTTGCTGCCGCATATAAAGAAAACGGGTCCTGTCAGAATTTTGTCTGGATCTTGCAGCACTTGACAGTGGAGCTGGGGAATTCACCCCATTATCAATGGTAAGTCTTAGCTACACTAACCCAACACCCTCATCTTGTCCAATTGTGTTATCTTCTATCTGGATGCTCTCATTATTTATAAATTTAGCACATCTCTTGGGCAAGGCAGTGGACCCCCACTTAATTCTTGCCTCTGGGTGCCTCTCCATCCAATGCAGTGCCCCACTGCAAACTCTCATACAACGAGTAGGAAGGTTGAAGGTAAGGACTGGCTAGAGGAAGATTTCATAAGCATCAAAGGTGCTCATCGATTCGTCACTGGGAACAGTGAACCTGACAGTTCTCTCAGCAGCTGGAGTATTTTCTATTCCCTGTGCTCATTAATGTCCCCATCAGGGTTCATGGATTCAAGGGAGGCAAAGAAAGGACCCATCGGGAGAAGAGAAGGAGGAATACTCCGAATTTGACACTAGCTCGGTGGTAGGGTATGAGGAGTTTGTTGACAACCGTGAGATGATAATGCAATGTCCAGAGAAACAAAGAAGTGGGGCAGACAGAATGAGACTCGTCTCCTCTGACAAACTGGAGGCACTGCTGGGACACCTAAATGGGGCAACGAAGAGAGCAAGAAATAGAGGCTAGAACACACGTGAGAGCAGCCACCTACAGGGGCCATTGTAATTTTCAGGCAAATAGGAGGCTTAGGGGTTTCCTAACTGTTCCAAGCAGTGGGTGGTGGGGAGGGGAGGAGAGCGGAGATGAGCGTGTGTGCTTGCGGGTGTGAGAGCTTCTGAGGTACAGCTAGCCTGCCACGATCTAGAAACTTCTGTACAGAAACCCCTAGACTTGCAGTGACAGGCATCTCAAGAGTCCCAAATGCTCATTGCACAACTCAGAGGGCCTCCTATCCCTTCACAGTTATTACAAATTCGATATTTATTACGATAATTTCCTGACAGATGGCAGTGAAGTGCCTTGAGAAAAGTGTGACTTTTTCTGATTTGCACAAAGGTACTGTATGAACTAGCAGTAATTCTGGGATGCTTGCTAGGCTACTTTTTTTTTTTTTTTTGATAAGTCTGGTTGATAAAGACTGGAAAATTCTCCAGTCTCTTCTGACCTTGCTTTATTATGTGTGGAATCAGTCAATGACTGAGCTACTAATAATGCTATATAGCTTCCTGCATCTCTAGGAATGTATGTGACTGTGGAATGCCCTGGGAAGATGACTTGATACAAGTTTCATGGAAAATCATTTAACTTATAATACATGCATAGAACCACAGACATGTTTGTTCCTCTTAGCTGACAATTTCACTTCTAGAAAAAAATTTTTTTTTTTTGCACGGGCAGGCACTGGGAAATGAATCCGGTCTCCGGCATGACAAGTGAGAACTCTGCCTGCGAGCCACCATGGCCCGCCCAACTTCTAGAAATTTATATCAAGGAAATAATCAGAGAATGAGAAAGATATAGATTTATGAGCAAGGATATTTTTCCTTACAGCAGCAAGTACAGTTAAAAGGTATTTGAAACAATATAAAGGTCTTGCAATAGAATGAATGAGTAAACAAATGATGGTGTGTTAGCTTCCTAGATGGTAAAGCAAACTACCATAGAGTAGGTTGACTTAGCAACAGGAATTTGTTGGTTCATGGTTTGAGGCTAGGAGAAGTCTAAAATCCAGGCATCAGCAAGATGATACTTTCTTCCTGAACACTGGTGTTCTGGCTGGCTGGTTGGCTGCCTGCAATCCTTGGGTCGTTGGCTTTGCTGTCACATCACGATGCACATGGGGGCATCTTCTTTCTCTTTTGCTTCTGCTGACTGCCAGCTTCTTTCCCTCTGACCTTCTCCCCGTGGCCTTCTCTATAAGCCTCCAGCAAGAGGGTTAAGCCCATCCTCATTCAGTTGGGCCACCGTTAACTGAAGGAACCCCATCAAATGTCCTGTTTATAAGAATTCACGCCCACAGGAATGGATTAAGATTAAGAACATGTTTTTCTGGGGTACATAGTTCCAAACCACTGCAGATGGTCTACCCATATGACAAACAGCTGGTCAAAATTCTGTTTTCCAAGAATATTTAATGACTCAGGAAAAAAAAAAAAAGCAGGATCCCAAACTGTATGTATAGTTTAAGTCCAACTTTGTATTATAATTTACTATGTTTATGTAGTGAACATACACATACATCAAAACAGGAAGGAAAAATACCAAATGCAAAGGGTGGATGTTTCTACAATGGTAGAATTACAAGTAATTTTTTTTTCCTTATACTTATTTGAATTTTCCAAGGTTTATAAAGATAAATATTAGTTGCTTTTTTAAATCGGGACTTTTTTATTCCTGAAATAAATCCATACAACCGGAGAGTCTGTGTATTGAGTGGTACAAAAGCTCGTAGCAGGTGCTCACAGCTATCCCAAGCACAGGGATATTTCATCTTCCTGTTTGACCTTTATTTGTTGCCCTCGCCCTTTAGACTTGGGTGCTGGGCTGACCCCTTAGGTGGGCAAGCCTGGCAGTGAAAGGGCGAAAATCCACACCAAACTCCCTCACCTCAGCCAGGGCAAGGCAGGTGGTCTATCTTCTCATCCTAAAACAAAACCTGATGCCCTGAGCCTCAGACAGGAAATGCCATTTTGGTTGTACATGACCTTCTTTCAGTAAACAAACATTCTCTGTTAATCATTCATTAAAGGCTCTTCTCGAGATTTTAAAGATTTTTAAAATACTACCTTGGTCCTGGTAGATCTTTTTCTTCTGAGTAATTTCCCCCTTGTCAGAACGCTGCCTTTCTTTATTGTTCTTTTGCAAATGAAAATCAAAAAATTTTTTTCTTTTATTTCTTTCAAGATAGAGTTTTGATCAGCTGGTCTTCTTTAGCCTAGGGTGGAAGGCCCTGGAGAAATTTATCAAATGAATTTCTGTATGGAGAATCACAGTAATTGAGTTTTTATTTAAGTGTGAGAGCAGAAACCGGTACTTCTACAAGCAAGAAAAAGGCCAATGTCAGATATGACAAATAAAATAAAAGGTAAATGAAATTCATCCCATGTTAGATTCAGCAATAATAGAAACATAATGAGAAATTTGGGTGTCTTTATCTAGGAAATTCTGCCTTTTGAACTAAGAAGGTTAGGCCTCAAGAGTTCAACATTTTCAGTCTCCTATTCAATGATTACTTTTCCCAGGTTGGGCCCCCTTAGGGCAGAGGGCCCTAAAGAAAGGTGACATAGCTAGGAAGTTCCCATCACTTCTTTCAGATGCGTTATTATTAAAATGTGAATGTTCTGAAATGTCTTGTGTCTATAATTATTTTAAAATAGACACACACACACAAAAATTAACTGACAATAATATACACAAGGAGTCTATGGACTATGAGATTTAATACACAGATTACAATGATTTGCCAACATACCTGAGTCTAAGATACAAAGGGAACGTTAGCTTGGTGCCAAATGGGGGCAGTGGGGCAGAGAGCAGAGGGTGGAGGATGGAAAGAGCCTGGAAGAGACAACCTGGGGTTCCACTGCTTTGTCAGCCCAAAGAAAGAGGAAGCAACAGGTGTATCTCTTTTTTGCAGGGTAAGAGAGGGACAGTGTGTGTGCCAAAGGTGTGTGGTGGTGTTTTGTTATTTCAATGACCAAGTGTAGGTGCGTGTTCAGTTGAATTTCATTGTAGACATCACCCATTACTTACTTGTTTCTCCAAAAGCTGACTTGGGTAAAACAAGTTCAACAATCTTTGGGATGTTCTGAGAGATCAAGTGTGCAGCCAAAGCTAAGATTCTTTTTTTAAGTTCATGTGATGAATTCATTCTCTGACCTCTGCTTGGGCCATATGCCACTGACGAGTAAAATGATCTAAGGTGACCACATGCAGAGCAGAAGTCATTTGCACATGGGACATGGTGGCTTAACTGGTTCTGTCTGCCCAATCCTCTGAAGCCAGACCCAACTTTCTCTGACATGATTCAGAACCAGTTGAAATTTTTGAAAGAGTCAGTCTGGTCTGGTAGCCATGGCTATTTCCACTAGCCTTTTTTTTGAGCACAAAACCTGGTTCTGCATTGCAAGCAGTTGCCCAACACCTGGCTTTGAACAGAGACTCACAAATTCTTTTCACTTGGCCTCGTAACTTGAGCCCATGCACCTCCCTGGCATGGACACTGTGGAAAATTCCCTGTACATAGAGAGCCGGCTCCATTTCCCAGCAATTCTACGAAGTTCTTCCACTGTAACAGTGAAAATGGAGCAGCCTAAACATCTCCGAAGCACTGGGGTCCAAAACAGAGAGCACCTTGGGCACAGAGTCCCACTTTTCAGCATGGAATTTTGGATTTTGAACTTTAGAATGTAGAATAAATCTGGAACCAAAGCTTTAATCGCAGTGACTGCTTCAACTTGAACCCAGCTGTGACATTAGCAACCCCCCAACTATTTTGAACATCTTGGCAAAACTGTCTCAGACTGTGTTACCTCTATTGTGTCATCTGTAATCATATGAAAGAAGCCACTAGTTTTATAGAGAAATAAAGCTGGGGGTGAATCAGAGAGCCATGGCAAACAACTTCAGCTTGACACATGTGCCAATTTGAAAGTATTATGTACCTTGGAAAAGCCATGCTTTAATCCTGATTCAATCTTGTGTGGGCAGCCATTTCTTTTCATCCTGATTCCAGGTTGGAAATTTTTGATCAGATTATCTCCATGGAGCTGTGAAAGACCCAATTGTGGGTGTGACCTTTTGATTAAGTGGAGATGTGACTCCACCCATTCCAGGTTGGTCTTGATTAGTTTACTAGAGTCTGTAAAACAGGAAACATTTTGGAGAAACCTCAGAAATGACGGAGTCAACAGAGAGAGAGAGAGCTGACGCAAACTTCAGACCAGAGCTGACACAGATGCCAGCACTTGGAGAACAGAGACACAGATGTTTAGAGATGTTTGGAGCCTAGCAAATGTTGCCATGAGATGTTATACAAGCCAGAACCTGGAGAGAGCTGCTGAAAGCCAGCCCAGGAGAACAAACTCATGAACCCTCACAGGAACAGAAGCTGAAAGCAATGGAGACCAGGAGCAAAGGACAGCAGATGCCACCCATATGACTACATAGCTGACAGAGGCATTCCTGACCCATCAGCCATCCTTGAATTAAGGTCTTTCCCTGGATGCCTTAGTTTGGACATTTTCATAGCTTAGAACTGTAAGCTTGTGACTTATTATATTACCTTTTTAAAGAGGCTGTTCCATTTCTGGTATATTGTATTCTCACAGCTTGCAAACTAAAACAACACATGATTTGGGTTTGTCTCTGCCAACATGTAACCTTGGGGGAATTTCTGTATCTTCTGCAAATCCTAATTTCTTCGTCTAAACAATAGTTGAAGATGCAATGCCTAGCTAACAAGGTCAATGCGAGAAAGATTAAATCAACAAATGTATAAACTGGGCATGTCGCCTAGAAGGCACTCCAAAATTCTTACCCTTCCCTTCCCCTTTCCCTCTCCACTTCTTGTCCCCTTTCCCTTTCTCTAGAGCCATACTTTTCAAACTGTTTAAATATTAGTAAAATACTGGAACTTTTAAATTCAGATAAATACGTATGGTGAAGCCAGACATAAAAAAGAGATAAAAATCAAGCTGCTACAAAAGAAGCTTGTCGTTTTCTCCCCTCATCGTCTCCTTGGAGGTGACTTCCTTCTATTTGAGTGCCACAAGGACAGTATTTCTCAGTTACTTGGTGACCCCAGGACTGTACAGACTCAAGTGGATGGATCGCTGCCCCCATGGATTGCGCCCCTCCTCCCAAAGCACCCGCTTCCCAGATCTGAGCAACTGATGTCTTCTGTCTTTAAATAAAGGCACTTTGGACCAGAGTTCTTTCCATTCTGGTGTTTTCTCTGGTGTGTTCACTTGCTTTCAGGAGGTTCGGGCTAGCTAAGAGCTGTTATCAAATCTGAGACTTGATTTTTCCTACTTGGCACTCTGGTGGGAGCTGTGGGAGTTGTCCTGCGCCTGTGCCAGGAAGCTGGGAGCTGTTGGTGTGCACAACTCTTTATCCGGGTTTGGGTGTTTACCAGATTATTATTGACAGATCGCGTTAGGCCTGCTGGTGCAAGGAGGGGTCGACGGGTATGTTGCAAACCATTTGGGTATGAACGTGGCTCTGGTAGGGCCTGCTGCCTGTGCCTCTCACTGCCTGAGGGTGGGTCTCTGGAGCTGTTTCTGCAGGGGCTGCCTCACTTTCTGGGGCACAGAGCGTGGGAGCGCAGAACTAGGTGTGGGAAACCTGCCTGACTTGCTCTCTCCCCAGCCTCACTTTCATTTTGGCCCTTTCTTTGCTGCACCACCATCCACAGTCTTGGGAGAAGGGGCACATCCTTCACCCCAGGAGAGGAAGAGTGTCCAAGAACTGGGAGAACAGCTTCTCTCTCTTTATGTGGTCCTTAATATAGACGGCCATGTGTGGGAGATGTGGACAGGCTGGAGTCCTGCCCTGAGCACTGGGAGTCAGGATGTACAGTAGTGCTTTCAAGATGTTAGTCATCAGTAAGCAGCGCTATTGTGCTCTGTGTCTGGATGTGCGCTCTCTTCTGCCAGGCGGCCTGTGGTTGCCATGGATATGGCTTTGTCTTCGGAGGCCCATAACCAAGGAGGATTTAAGTAAATCCTGATGGGTCAATATTTCCATAAACCCAAATAATGCTTTTTTTTTTTTTTAAATGAATACTTTCTTAATAACTTAAAAAAACCCTTACCAAGAAATCCTTAGTTTTGAAATCATGACCAAGATAACAACAAAACCCCCAGGTTTTCATTTCCAGAACCTCAAGAGGCACACATTTTTAAAAAAAGCACTCAGTATTAGAAAGAGGAGGTCAATTAATGTCTCTGATTGAGGCAAGTGAAAATGATGGTATTTCACAGTTTCAGTGTTTTGGACGATATAAAGTTACATTTTTTTTTCTTCTTGTTGGTGCTTATTTTTCAAAATGCTTCTTGATTTGCCATCTCTATGATGTGTCATATTCCAGCATATAAATGAACCTGTGTTTCAAGCAAACAATAGTTGTTTCTGTCTGACAGAGGGGACTCAGTAACCTCTGATGACGGCCGTGGAAGATGGGTAGATTGAATTGGGAAGGTTGAAAAATAAATAAAGAAGGAAAAACTGAACGGGAAAAAATAAAAAAAAGGGGACTCCTGGTTGTGTGGTAACCAAATGGCTTTGTTTGAAAGCACACAGCTGCCCTCCTGGGGTTCCCCATAACTCACTCAGAAGAAAAGATGCTGTTGCTTGGAAAAGCAAAGGTCACTAGGTGGAGAGTGCAGTTGTGGCCACGGGTCTGCCTTGCTTTGCTCAAGGGCCTCATCCTTTTTAATAGGGTACTCCTTGTCTGTGTTTTCTTTGTGATTCCAGGGACCACACTGGCCTCAGGCCAGGGAGGAAAGCTGTAGATTCTGGGAGGAGGATCCCAGGCAGCTGGGTGCTGGGTTCCGGGTTGGTTTGGCAGCTTGGAAGGGGCCGCTTCCACAGCAGCGTGTGGATGCCCCATCTCAAGGCAGAGTCCCCCCCCCCGTCGCTGCAACAATCTGGGATTTTGAAACCCGTTCCCACTTATTCCGCTTTGTTAATTGTCATTGACAGCAAGCACTGCCAATGGAGAAGGTGCATTTGAACCGCAATTACCGAGCAACCCCTTTCACTGAAGTGGAAGAAAAGTGATTTGAATTTCTTTTCCGTGTGCTTGAGTTTTCACGTGTTTGTACTTAGGTGCCGGATTAATCCACAGCCTGCCTCAGGAGTTCTCCCAGTCCCCATCTAGGATGTCACCGGGCAACCATTGGCATTTCCCCAGTGGAGGATTATGACACTCCTGCTCTGCGAGATGATGCAAGGCCCTCTGCATTTGCGGAACAGAGAGGACAGGAAGGCTGGCCGGTGCGCGGTGGCCCGTGGGGACCAAGGAGCAGCTCACACCTGAGACCAGGCGGGAGGTAGCTCCCAGCTGGCCTCTGGCCTGCCATAGTGGGCCTGTCTGAGTTGCAGGCAGTTCTGGCAGGCTGAAGCCATGCTCCGTGGTGGAGGGCCAGCGGGTGGACACGGAAGCAGCAAAGCCAAGCTGAGCAGGGCTTCGTGGCTGGGGTAGGCCTATTGTGGGGTGAGTCTGGAAGTCCTAAGAAATCTTTGGAGTTTGAGGAGGGGACCTCAGATAAGCAGCTCCAGAGGTGCTGACCCACAGTGTCAGCCCCTTGAAAGAATTTTGACCTGCACATTTTCCACGTAGTTCCTCCAGGGCCACCACCACGTGACACAGAGTTCAGGGGAAAGCCGAGGGCTAGAATGCTCTCATTTGCAGCCAGTCTGAGAGAGCCAATTTTGATCTGGATTAAAAGGAGCTTTCCGATTTTTCAAGTTGGTGAAATGGACTAGGGTTGTCTGGAATTTGGATTTGAAGATGACTCTAAAAGGACACAGGAAGGTTGTGAAGTTTTGAATGAAATCCGACCTCTACTATTACAGCAAATCACCATGAGGAGGAAAAGGGAGAGGCAGTTCAAGAAACCCACGTGGTGATGAGGGAGCCGTGACAGCTCAGATTTTAAATGAACTGAGACAAAAGAAGGAAGGGGTGTCATGTAATGAAGGGTGTCAAAAAGAATAGCAGGAATCCGTATATTAGTGTCAGGAAAAGCTCAAGTCCAGAATATGCTGGGGCTTGTGAAATAGCAGCTGACATGAGAATAATGCTTTATAGTCTGCAGCGCATTCTCATGTAAATGGTCCCACTGATCCCGACAATAACCCTGTGAGTGGGTATGGGAGTTATTACCCTCAGAGAGGGACGGTACTCTTCAGAGGCAAAGCTGGGATCTGAGCCCAGAGCATCTCAGGTCAAATTCTGGGCTCTGGCCACTCTCCCACATCATTTCCTATGTTACGTTGCTCAAAAGTATATTTTGACTCTGTTTAGAGTAAGAAAGATAGGGCTGGCGCTGGCTGAGAGAGCGTAATGTAGGAAAATAGAAAGCAAAACTGGTTGCTTCTAGTTTTTGTCAGTGTTCATCACCAAGCAAAGCAATTTTCGGAGGATAGCACCAATTTCTGAAGAGGAAACGGATGCTCTAGACAGGTGAGACTTTTAAGGAGAAAGAATTCTTCAGGGCCAGCCCTGGGCCATAGTAGACAGCTGTTTCCAGAGGGACCTGAGTTTTCCTCATGACCCTAATCACACCAGTAATGACCTGCTCATTCTCTGTATTCCCCATTATGCTATAAGCTTCTTGAAGGCAGGGACCATGGCCATCTTGTCCTTTATGGGGTCCCCATTGACTTTACAGTAAGGAATGAGCAACTGTGACTACAGAAACTGCCAGCAGTAATCTCTGGGGAATTACAGAGAATGGGAGGGATGCCCCACAGTCTGGTGAAAGTTATCACAATTTTCAAAAAAGAGAAAAGGTAGATTCTAGAATCTCTATACTGATAAGTTGACATTGGTCCCTGAGATGTTTAAGTTCATTTCAAAGATAAAACAGAGGCTCAAACACCGAAAGTATGTTACCTGAGCCCATCTCTGCTATCCAGAGACCTGATTAGAAACTTTGTCTTCAGTCATACAAGTTTGAGATCGGGCCATCTGGATTGTAATGTCTTAAATAAAGAAGAGGGTTTCAAGCAAGGATCTTCTTTGTTTAGACTTCTAGACTCTTCTTCCATTAAGCTTGTGGATGGTTTGGTAGATGAAGATGTTTTACTTCAGGCTATTGGAAGGGAATACATTTAACACCAAAGCTAGCAATGCTATTGATTGTCAATTGTCAGTACTTGTTAATTGTCATTATTATAAGGACTACACATACAAGCCCACTCTCTGAAGGACATGTGGCCAACAGATGATGGAAAACTGGGCACAAGTGAACCGAGATTTCCAGAGGTTTCTTCAAGCTTCTCTCTTGTTGTGAAGGACAATGGTTAAAGACGGGCTTCTCGTTTCTTCTTTTCCTGGCCTCCAAGCCCACCTTTCCAACTCTGTGTATGAACTTTTGAGGGGCCCAAAGGAGCATGAGCTGACCTGCTTCTTGCCCTTCTTCTCATTCACTTCACTGTTGCCACAAGGACCTTCGGTCTGGCCCTCAACACAGAAGGGCAATCACCCCCAGGGCGTGACCGTCCGTCTTCTGGAACACTTCTCCACGTCTTCAGCCCCGCGGCTGACTTCTGGTCATCTAAGCCTCTACTCTGGGAGAGGCCTGGCCTGACCGATTTCCCCACCGTATTTTCTCCATAACATTCTCATCACAATCTGAATGGCTTTTTTTTTTCTTCTTCCCATGTTCCGCCCCCCCTATCCTTTCTTTCTCCTTCCTCTGTTCCTCCGTGTTTTCTTCTTGTTTGCCTCTCCCATCTGAAATGGAAGCTCTGTGAAGGCAGAAACCTTTTGTGTCTCGTTCACTGCTAGACTGGTACCTGAGCAGGTGCTCAATGTATATTTGTTAACACGCATGAATTGCTTCACCTCACCTTTTTTCTTGACTGCTTCCATTTAGAACATGTAGGGCCACCATGATCATCTGTCTTCAACAAATATTGAATGGGTGGGGGAGGAGAGGGATAAAGATCATTTGAAAGCACTTTAAAACAAGTAAAAAAGTCTTTATGTTTGAGAAGCATCTAATAACCTGTTTTGGCTTGCTAAAGCTGCCAGAATTGCAATATACCAGAAATGGGTTGGTTTTTTGCAATGGGGATTTATTAACTTAAAATTTACACTTCTTAGACCATGAAACTGCCTAACTCAAGGCATCAACAGGATGATACCTGGACTTTGAAGACAGGCTGCCAGCATCTGAAAACACATGGCAAAGACTGCTGGTCCTTCTCTCCTGGGTTTTGTTGCTTTCAGCTTCTAGTTCCAGTGGCTTCCTCTTTGAGCTGCTGTGGGTCCTCTCCTAGCTTCTCTGGGGCTTTTCTCTCTCCAAACTTCTTGGGGGGTGTTTCTCTCTGAGCACTCTGGGTTTTTTCTGTATCATTTATCATAAAGGACTCTAGTAAAAGGATGAAGACCCACCTTAAATGGGCTGGGTCACATCTTCATTGAAATAACCTATCCAAAAGATCCCACCCAAAGTAGATCTACACCCACAAGAGTGGATTAAATGTACATGGCCTTTTCTGGGGTACGTAACAGCTTCAAACCAGCCCATAACCCCACACAATCCACAGCCCGGATCATATGTCCTGGAGGCATCTCCAAGGCTGAGGAAACATGTCTCTGGCTTGATGCAATAAGTGAAACCTAGGGAAAGCTGAGAAAAAATACTGGGGCAAGTTCCATCCCAGAATGTAAAAAACATTGCCAGCAAGAAATATGCATGCTCAGGGTCACTCAAAATACCCTTTATTCAGGTCATGATGTGCAGCCTGACTGCTGCCTAGGGGCAAGATAGAGGTTGGAAAGTGGTAAGATATGGCCAAGGATAAGTCAGTGAGGAGAAGCTTGGCTATAGGAGGAGGCTGAGGAAAACAGGCGGTAGTGGCTCAACTTTAAGAATTTCTGCTAATTTTATCAATCAACATGGTCATACCATTTCTTTATCTCGGTTTAACAAAATAAGAGTGGTACTGCTGATTTTCTCAGTGCAGAAAGTAGGAAAAGGTGTGGATACAATGTTATCTTTTGGGACAAGACCCCATATAACGGTTAATTAATTAAGATAGAACATTTTCTCTCTTATGGAACCATCTGAGATTAAGCACTACTGGGCTGCATGATAGCTATGGTGTCTTTGACCCAGTTGCTTTCTGTCTTGTTGTTCTGCTATCTTTGGATGTTGTCCTCATCTGCATGGTGGAAACTACTGGGTCCACAATTGAGTCAGAAGAGGAAGAGTGAGGAAAGGGACTTATCTTTTAAGAGCATAACTGGAAAGTTGTACATCTGCCTTCCATTCACATCCGAACTGATTGGAACTTTGTCTCTTGGCCCATATCTAAGTGCAAAGAAGTCTGGAAAATGCAGTTTTTAATTGGATGGTCATGACCCAACAAAAAGTTCCACAACCGTGAAAGATAAAAGAGGTATCAGGAGACAGCTGGTGTGTCTTCCACAGGGTGACTGTGGGAAATAATGGCAAAATGCCTTGCAAATACAGTAACAGTTCTCCTTAACTGGCCCAAGAGAGGAAAATCAAATGGGAATTGAGAACCTTTGCAGAGGAAAGAACTGGATAGATTTTGATAAACAGACAAAAGGAAATTTATTCCTAGAAAGAGTACAAAACCAAGTGATAATAAATGAGTCATGTTAGTGCCATAAAACAGAAGTGGAATAATTTTTAAATCACCAGAATGTAGCACCTACCAGGTAATTTACCTAATGAGCCTGGATTCTGGCATCTACTTCCAGTATCAACCATTTAGAATTAACTATAAAGTAGCCCCATGTTGGAGCCTAAATCTATAAATGCTATAATGTAAGCCCTATAGATATTCAATTTTAGATAGGTAGATATTCATTGAATTCATAATTGACAGATACCTACAGTGGTAGATTGAATCATGACCCCCATAAGACATGTGTGGCCAAGTTTACCCCTAGTCCTATGGACTCATTTGTAAATAGGATCATTGAAGATCCTATTAAGATGAGGCTGATTTGAATCAGGGTGGGCCTTAGTCCAATATGACTGGAGTCCTTATAAGGAGAGGAAGTCTAGATGAAGATCAATAACTGAGCAGGAGGAGTAGAAGCCAGAGGGAGAAACCCTGTGATAGAGGTAGAAAAGGAATCACCACCAGAATGCTACAGACTATATAGAAAGCATGACCTGCCAATACCTTGATTTAGATTTTTAGCCTCCAAAATTGTGAGACAGTAAATTCCTGTTGTTAAGCCAATCAATATGTGGTATTTGTCATAGCAACCCTGGCAAACTAAGACATCTACCCGATGCATCATGCTGTGCTAGGGAATAAGGTAGCTCAGCTCCTAAGGATGAGAGAGATATACCCTGTTCTAGTTTGCTAGCTGCCAGAATGCAATATACCAGAAATGGAATGGCTTTTAAAAAGGGGAATTTAATAAGTTGCTAGTTTGCAGTTCTAAGGCCAAGAAAATGTCCCAATTAAACAAGTCTATAGAAATGTCCAACCTAAGGCATCCAGGGAAAGATACCTTGGTTCAAGAAGTCCAATGAAGTTCAGGGTCTCTCTCTCAAGTGAGAAGGCACATGACAAACACAGTCAGGGCTTCTCTCTTGGCTGGAAGGGCACATGATGAACATGGCATCATCTATTAGCTTTCTCTCCTGCTTCCAGTTTCATGAAGCTCCCTGGGAGGCATTTTCCTTCTTCATCGCCAAATGTTGCTGACTTGTGGACTCTCTGCTTCATGGTGCTGCAGCATTCTCTGCTCTCTCCGAATCTCCTTCATTCTCCAAAATGTTCCCTCTTTTATAGGACTTCAGAAACAAATCAAGACCCACCCAAATAGGTGGAGACCTGTCATCACCTAATCCAGTTTAAAAAAACCACTCTTGATTGGGTTACATCTCCAGGGAGATGATCTAATTACATTTTCAAACATACAGTATTGAATAGGGATTATTCTATCTTTATGAGATGGGATTTAGATTAAAATGCAGCTTTTCTGGGGGACATACATCCTTTCAAACCAGCACATACCCCAAGAATTTAATAATTAGACATCTGCATTGCATTGCCAGAGTTAAGGTACTCATTCAGCCATTATTAAATATTTACTGAGTACAGAGTTATAAAGGGGCTAGAAGACCGATAAACAAGCTATTCTAGTGTGAGAAAGAGGACAGGAGAGAAATTAGCATGCAACTAGAATAATACATAGTGATACTATTATGAGGGAACCAAACGGAGTGATGACAGAAAACTTGGGGAGTGAATAGGAGGGTCAGTGAGGGCCTTTCTGAGATGATGACATTTAAACTGAAACCTAAAGAATGGTGTTCTAGTTTACTAGCTTGAAATGCGATATACCAGAAACAAAATGGCTTTTAAAAAAGGCTATTTAATAAGGTGCTAGTTTACAGTTCTAAGGCTGAGAAAATGTCCCAATTAAAGCAAGTCTATAGAAATCTCCAATCTAAGGCATCCAGGGAAGATACCTTGGTTCAAGAAGGCTGATGAAGTTCAGGGTTTCTCCCTCAAGTGAGAAGGCACATGGCGAACACAGTCAGGGTTTGTTTCTCAGCTGAAAGGGCACATGGCAAACACGGCATCATCTGCTATTTTTCTCTCCTGGCTCTTTGTCTCATGAAGCCCATAGGAAGTGTTTTTCTTCTTCCAAAGGCCGCTGGCTGGTGGACTCTCTGCTTCGTGGTGCTGCAGCATTCTCTGCTCTCTCTGAATCTCCTCATTCTCCAAAATGTGTCCTCTTATATAGGATTCCAGTGAATCACGACCTACCTGAATGGGTGGAGACATGTCTCCACCTAAGCCAGCCTAAAAACCACTCTTTTTTTAAAATTTATTAATTAAAAAAAAGTAACAACAAACAAGCAAAAACATTGTTAACATATGATCATTCTGTTCTACATATATAATCAGTAATTCACAATATCATCACAGTTGCATATTCATCATCATGATCATTTCTTGGAACATTTACATCTATTCAGAAAAAGAAATCAAAAGACAACAGAAAAAGAAATAAAACGAAAACAGAAAAAAAAAAAAAGATTATGCCTACCATACCCCTTACCCCTCGCTTTCATTGATCGCTAGCATTTCAAACTAAATTTATTTTAACATTTGTTCCCCCTATTATTTATTTTTAGTCCATATATTCTACTCATCTGTTGACAAGGTCGATAAAAGGTTTTCACAGACACAAGGTTTTCACAATCACACAGTCACATTGTGAAAACTATATCATTATTCAATCATCCTCAAGAAACATGGCTACTGGAACACAGCGCCACATTTTCATGCAGTTCCCTCCAGCCTCTCCATTACTTCTTGAATAACAAGGTCATATCTACTTAATACATAAGAATAACCTCCAGGACAACCTCTTGACTCTGTTTGAAATCTCTCAGCCATTGACACTTTGTCTCATTTCACTCTTCTCCCTTTTGATCAAGAAAGTTTTCTCAATCCCTTGATACTGAGTCTCAGCTCATTCTAGGGTTTTTCTCAATCCCTTCATGCTGAGTCTCAACTCATTCTAGGATTTCTGTCCCACGTTGCCAGGAAGGTCCACACCCCTAGGAGTCATGTCTCACATAGACAGGGGGAGGGTGGTGAGTTTGCTTGTTGTGTTGGCTGGAGAGAGAGGCCACATCAGAGCAACAAAAGAGGTTCTCTTGGGGGTGACTCTTAGGCCTAAATTTTAAGTAAGCTTGACCTATCCTTTGTGGGGTTAAGTTTCATATAAACAAACCCCAAGACCGGGAGCTCAGCCTATACTTTGTTTGTCCAAACTGCTTGTGAGAATATCAAGAATTCAATTTGGGGAAGTTCAATTTTCCCCCTTTCTCATCATTCCCCAAAGGGACTTTGCAAATACTTTTTTAGTCACTATTCAAATCACTCTGGGATTCATCAGGGCATCACTCTGGACAAACCAGCAAAATCTCATGTCTTACCCAAGGTTCCATGTACTTATGGTAGCCTAACAACCATTCTTGACTGAGTTACATCTCCAGGGAGATGATTTAATTATAATTTCAAACATATAGTACTGAATAGGGATTAGAAGAAATGGCTGCCTCTACCAAATAGGATTAGGATTAAAACATGGCTTTTCTAGGGTACATCCTTTCAAACTGGCACAGATGGGATGTCAACCATGCAAGGAACTGGAGAAGAAACGTGGAAATGAACTTGGTGTGTTAGTGGGACAGCAAGGAGGCCAGTCCAGCTGGTGTACCGAGTGAGGGGGCAGGAATGCAAGATGAGACTGAGAGGAGAGGGCTAGTGCCAGAGAGTTTCCGGAAGAGGTGGAGGTTGAGCTAGTCATAGAAGGACGGATAAGGTTTGAGGCTGAGAGGAAATTTTGGAAGTAGGGTGATCTCTAGTGGGCTTAGCAGACTATGTGTAGGCCAAAGGTATTGAGTAAAAAAGGTTCATGTTGGGGGGTAGTGGGAGAGAAAGTTGGAAAGGGTACCTGGGGAAAGTTCTGGAAGGTTTCAAAGGCCAAGGAGCTTGAATTCCCCACTATGACATGCAGTAACATGACCAAAGTGTGGTTTTAGAAAGATTTTCTGTGTGCTTGATAGGAGCTTCTCAGTCTTGGTACTGTTGACATTTGAGGCCAAATAATTCCTTGTCATGGAGGCTCTCTTGGTCATCAGAGGGTAATGAGCAGTACCCCTGGTCTCTAGGTACCCATAGCAGCTCCAGAGTCACAACAATTAAAAATGTCCAGTGACATTGCTGTAGGTCCACGGGGGGACAAAATTACTCTTGGTTGGAACTACTGTTCTGTTTTCTAAATTTGGTTGAGTTTATTTTTTTAAGACAAGTTTTTGGACCTAAAATATCTTGATAATTGACTTGCCTCCTTTCACTTTGATTGTGTGGACAAAGGAACTGGAAGTTTCTTTTAAGTGGTAGGAAGGAAATCCTCAGCTCTAGTTAAAGAATATTATTTGACTCTTGTTTAAGAAAAGTTTATACAGAGTTTATATAAATGAGTTTTAATTCACTGTAAATTGAAGCTTTGAAACCTCTCAGGGATCCTTCTTCACAGTTCGGCTCCAGACGTTTTTGCTGTTCTGATGACATGTCCTTCACTTCTCAGGTAAGTGAGCTCCTGAGGCAGTCCCTGAATTTGGAGGGTGAGCAAGATGGGGCACAAAAGAAAAGGGCCTTTTTTCCAATGAGGAACTGTGTACCTTGAGCTAAAGAAAATGTAGGAAGTTACGAGGTCTGTTTTAAGTTTTTTCTTCCTTGAAGCCCCTAAATTTTTAAAAACATTTTTTATTATGAAAAATAACATATAAACAAACAAAGCAATAAATTTCAAAGTACATTGTAGCAATTAGTTAAAGAACAGATTTCAGAGTTTGGTATGGATTACAGTTCTACAATTTTAGATTTCTCCTTTTAACTGTTCCAGGACACTGGAGACTAAAACAAATATCAGTATAATGATTCAGCAGTCATACTCATTTTTTAAATCCTATCTTCTCTGTTGTAACTCCTCCTTCTCTTTGGTATTTCTCCCAATCATTAGGGATCTTTGGGCTATAGCCATTCTAACTTTTTCACGTTGGAAAGGGGTGTTGATAATATGAAATAGGGGGATGGAACTAGTTGATGTTTTTGGCAGTATGGTCCCTCTAGGTTTCAGGATTTATCTGGCCTAGGAACCCATCTGGAGGTTGTAGGTTTCTGGGAAGTAATCTTAGTGCATTAAACTTTTGTAAGAATCTCAGATAGAGCCCTAGGTGTTCTTTAGGGTTGGAAAGAATGGTTTTGGTTGGGGTTTGGCAAACCAGAGTAAATAACAATATTTAGCTTTAGCTAGCATAAGGGTAGTCTCCAGAATAACCTCTTGACTTTATTTGAACTCTCTTAAAAGCTGATACTTTAATTGGTTACATGTCTTTTCTCCATTTTGGTCATGAAGGTATTGTCAAAACTACAGTGCCAGGGCCAGGCTTATCCCTAGGAGTCATGTCCCACGTTGCCACCCCTGGATGTCATGTCTCACGCAGGGGTGAGAAGCCCTTAAATTTAAATTAGCTTCATGGGAATACTTTGGGATAAAGAAGAAAATAACCAAAATATACCCTTTCACTGCTTCTCTTCCCCCCAAATGCTATTTGAAGGATACGCTGGAGAATATGAAGAAATTCAAACAATATGTTTTAAAATTTTTCTAATCTTCTCCTATGGCTTTTAAATGGTAATTTCTGAATTGCTTTTAGTTTTTAATGAACACTTGAGCTTGCTATTTTTCTTCTTCAGACTCCTGCTTTTCAAAGTAGAAGTTAACTTCTGGCAAAAGGTTTGTCTTAGCCTCGTGCCTCTCACCTCGATTCCCGTTACACCAAAAATTCCAACCAAGAGCACTGTGTGGCAAACAGGTTTCCTACCAGAAGCCCGCACCTGGTGGTCTCGCTTCCTTATGACCAAACTCCAAGACAGGATAGTTGGACAAAGCTGCAAACAAAAGAAATGGTGATGGACAAAAGAAATGGCTCCCCACACTCCTAAATTAAGAATAGTGAGAGCCAGAGAAGATGTGGCAACCCAAAAGTAAAAGAGCAAGGGGAAGACTTTTAGTCAGATCCCACAAAAAAATATGGGGAGGTTAAGTCAACAGAGTTTCATCCATCCATCCATCCATCAATAGTTGTTGAGTCTCCTCCATGTACCAGAGACTGTTCTAGGCACTTGGGGTCAGCACAAGGGTAAACAAAGGTGTGGGAATAAGAGGGAGAACCAAAGGGTAAAGGAGAAGAGGGAAAGGGAGGGTGGAATGGGAGGGTCAGTGGGTAGAAAGAAAGAGAGAAAAGAAGCAGTTCAGTCAAATCCTCTCAAGAGGAGAAGAAAATGATGTTAATTTAGCATAGGCAAAAACAAAAAAAAGTCAGATTATGTAACATTTTTAATGTCAGTGTTTCTGTCACTCCCCCTGATACTAGTAATTGTCTATTATGCAGATCTGGCAGAGGGGGAGGTGCCTTCCTGTGAGACACACGCTCCCCCAGAGGGGTACCAGGGGAGGTCCCCAAATAGACCCTGGCAGGTCTAGTTCTCATTTATAATCCTACAAATGCACTGTTCCTTATAAAATAAAGCTCCTCTAATGAGCTAAAACAGACACATTTTCTTCTTTAAGCTGTGTCCTTACCACGTCCTGTGTTTATTTTTTTGCCATTGGAGGGGGCCAGATATTTGCCTGGCTTGATCTTTTGCCAAAACAAATGATTTGCACACATGTTTCTGGAAGGGAAAGAAATGAATGTCTTGCTTGTCAAGAGAACTCAGAAACTCATCCAGATTTTTAGATGAGGGATGAAGTGGATGGGGTGGGGGTGGAGGGCCATTGCAAATGCTTCCCAGGGCAGCCGGAGAGCAAGACCTGCCTGCTCTTAGTTTCAGAAACATATGCCTCATTCGAGTTTGTAACAGGGTGGTAAGTATCAGTGGATGGAGGACGCATTTGTTCTTCCTACAGCACCTCAACAAAGGAGATTTTAAAATGATGGTTTTTGTCATCTATCATCTCAGCTCTCCAAACCCATCCAACCCCCAAGTTCCAACTCCTAAGTTTTTGAGGACTCCCAAACCCATGACCCCAGAGCTCCCAGCCCTCCATCTAACTGCCAGCTGCATGCCTCCTGCCCTCAGCGACCAGGGTCTCCAGACACCATGCCCAGCCCAGAACCAGCTGATTTCTCTCCTCACTTCCCTCAGGAGAAATACTTCTCCAAACAGTCTGGTCATTGCTTGGGACCCACTTTCCCCGTCCATGTGAGTAGAGCAGAAGCCTGTCCTCACCTGACTTGGCTTTTTTGCTTGCCCAGGGCCTCAGGAACCAAAAAAGGAACTGGAGCTGGTGAGCTTGCAGCTTCCTCTGGGACACACTCCCTAGTACTGCCGTGTCTTACAGAAGGAGGGAGAGAATCCTTTCCCTGGCTAAGTCTAGGACCTTTCTTCTCCTCTAGCTTTCCCGCCACCTTTACAATCATCTCGGGTGGGTCACCCCCCAGGGTTTCCAGTCCTTGGGTCGTGAGGATACATTACAGACTCACCTCTTATAACCAAGATGTTAGGATTTAGGGGATGATTATGATTACTGAATCATATATAGACATTCCTTTTTATTTTCTAGCATATTAGATTAGACAAAAGGAAATACCTGAGATTTCTGAATTGTAACCCAACTGCCTTGATTTCTGATAATGATTGTGTAGCCTTTATCTTATGCTTATAAAACCTTGTGACTGACTCCCACTTATAGCCATCCAGTTTTTCAACTTTAGTGTCTTATAATCACTAAAGACAGCCCCTAAAGTTTATTAATGAACCAAAAGCTATCAAAGCTATCTTGATAGACAGAGCTGGATCGAATCAAGATGGGGCCACCTGACATGCGCAGTAGCTTGGACTTTAACCTACAAGTGACCTATACCTCATTATAATACTAAAAATCCCACCCATCATCACATCAGTCTGCGCATGCACAATAATGAGATTACCTCTAATAACATCATCTAGAGCCATTGTGCTCATTATCCTAAAACCTGCCCATCTTTTGGTACTATAAAGCTAACAGAGTTACTGCATTTCAGGGAGACAGATTTTTAGACCAATAGGCTGTCTGATCTCCTACTTTGCACCTAGCAGTATTTCTCTCTGAAACCCTGGCGTCTCAGGAATTGGCCATTTGAGTGCATCAGGTAGAGAACCACCACTTTTGATCAGTATCACTCTGAGGACCCCAAACAGAATTTGACAGGAGCTCAGCTGGGAACGGGAGTGAAGGGGAAGCTCCCTGCTCTGCAGACTCCCTCCTGCCTTAACTGGGAAGGGTGTCATCTCTGTGGGTCCCTTTCCTGCTACAGGCTCTCCTTTTTTTAATTTCCATTTCCTGCTGGGACCTCCAGGCTCTCACACAGAAGACTGGAGAGTTGGCATGTGTATGCACTGGTGGGGGGTTGCCTCACTTCTCCTGCTAAATGAAACATGCTAACCTAACACTCGGTGGCAGGTTCTTCCTATGTCACAGTTACACCCAAAATCGGGGGAGGAGGGACCTCTGAACCCCAGTGGCCTCCCACTGGACTCTCTGTTTACAGGGTGCCCCAGCAGGGCCCTGACTCCCTGGCCCCACCCCCAGCAATGTGGACAGTGGAGGCCCATCACTAATTCACTAGGTGTCCTCCTTAGGACAGGGCATGCATTTTTAATGACTTTTATAACAAGACTCAGGTGTCAGGGCCCTGCCCCCTTCTCAGCCCTCATGGAACCCAGCTGAAGTTGGCCATAAAGCTGTTATTTCACACAGAGAAGCTTCTCTCACCAGCCCCTTTACTGCCAAATAGCACTTGCTACCTATTTGAAAATATTTGAAATATTTCAAAGGCATTTGTCAAAGGTCATGTGATTAATTTCAGATTTATGTTTTCATCAAATCTTTTGTGCTAGAAGAGTCATTTCAGATTAATAAGGCCAGGTCCCCAATCTTATAGTTGAAAAAGCCAAGACTCAGAGACATTAAATGGTTCTCCCAGGTCACAGAACTGGTCTGTGGCAGGGTCAAAATTAAAACCCAGGTCTTTTGAGTCCCAAGCATGTATCTTTTCATCACATCTTTTTCTTTTTCTTTTTTCTTTTGGCATTATGTTTGGTTTATTGTTAAAATTGAGCACGTCTTTAATAAAACATACGCAGTAAGATAAGATAAGGAGCAAAATCAGATTTCCTCTATTTCAACAGATAAAATTGAAATAGCAATCAATTTAATTGAACAAATGGGGCATGTCAATTAGAATGAAAGATACTGTGGAGTCTTGTAAAAAATACAATGTAGAGAACGTAATCCTACCTAGTCCCATACTTATGATTGTGGAAGTTAAATAATTACTACATAAATATTCATCAAGATTCTCATGTACAACCAGACACCAAGGAATAAAAGGAAGTTTTGCATCAGATTTATATAGTAAGAAAGATATGGGCGGGCCGCGGTGGCTCAGCGGGCAAAGTGCTTGCCTGCTATGCCGGAGGACCTCGGTTCGATTCCCGGCCCCAGCCCATGTAACAAAAACGGAGAAACAGAATACAATAAAACAAGAAAATGTTTAAAAGATGTTTCCCTTTCTTCCTTCCTTCCTTCCTTCTATCCTTCCTTCCTTCTCTCTGTCTTTCCTTTAAAAAAAAAAAAAAAAAAAAAAAGAAAGATAAAGAGCTGGTCCCTTCCCTGTAATGCACTTACCCCACTGGACAATCCAGATTTGAGAGAAACAGAGCAAATGTGTGGTCGTTCACTAAATGATATTTAAATTCCCCAATTCTAAATGAATGAATCATACAAATCTCTAAACTGACTAAATCTCTGTTTCAGTCTGGTAAAGCTACTGGAATACAATATAACAGAAATGCATTGTCTTTTGCAATGGGGATTTATTACCTTGAAATATACAGTTCTTAGGCCATGAAAATATCCAACTCAAGGCATCAACAGGAAGATACCTGGATGCTGAAGACAGGCTGCTGGCATCTGGGACACTTCTGGCATCTGGGAAGGCACATGGCCAGCATCTGCTGTCCTTTGCTCCCAGGTTTCATTGCTTTCAGCTTCTCGTTCCAATGATTTCCTCTCTGAGCTTCTGTGGGTCCTCTCTTAGCTTCTCAGGAGCTTTTCTCTATAAGCATCTCTTAATTTAATCTCTTATCTTCTGTGTGTGTTTTGTCTTCTAATAAAGGACTCTGATCAGAGGATTAAGACCCATCTTTAATGGGTGGGTGTTCTAGTTTGCTAGCTGTTGGACTGTGATGTACCAGAAGTAGGATGGCTTTTAAAAAGAGAATTTGTTAAGTTCCAAGTTTATAGTTCTAAGACCGTGAAAATGTCCAAATTAAGGCAAGGCTATGAAAATGTCCAAATTAAGGTACCAATAAGAGGTTACCTTCACCAAAAAAAGGCCAATGAAGTCCGGTGCTTCCCTCTCAGCTAGTAGGGCACATGGTAAACATGGGGACGTCTGCTAGCTTTCTCTCTGGCTTCTTCTTTCATGAAGCCCCCCACCAAAGGCTTTTTTGTTCTTCATCTCCAAAGGTCTCTGGATGCATGGGCTCTAAAGCTTTTTCCAAAATATTTCCCTCTTAAAGGGCTCCAGTAAGCAATCCCGCCTTGAATGGGTGGAAACAATCAGAAAGTTCCCACCCAGCAATACTGAATGAGGATTAATGGACATGGCTTTTCTGGAGTACGCAACAGATTCAAACCAGCATACTTGGGTTTGTCCTTCTTGCATGGTATTAAAAACCCTCTTTTCTGTTCTTGTACCTCTAGTACAGTAGGGTTTTTTTTTTTTGTCTGGATCTTTTAATGAAATTTTTAAATGACAGAGACTAGGTATGTTAATGGATACCTTCTTCTGGCTCTTATTATTTTTACAAATAGCAGTTAAAAAAGAATTAACTGGAAACTAAAGCATGCAACCCCACTCCCACCAACAACACCATACAACCTAACCCATCAGTCAAATAGGATCTTAAAAAAAATTAGGTATAATTTATGTACAGTAAAATTCACATATTTTAAGTGTATGGGTGGGTGAGTTTTGACATCCAAATCAAGATATAGAACATTTTCAACATGCTAGAGAGTTCCTTCTGATTTTTCTTTTTTAAATCTTAATTTTATATCTACTTGTCAAATTCACTTAAAAACTCTTGAAAGCTAAAAAGATTAGCCATTACTTAGACAAACCTGGAAACACAGGGGTCCACCTGTGGTAAGAACAAATTCACAAAATACCAATTATTTTTCCCCTATTCTTTGCGTTTTCGGGGGTTATGCCATTTAGGATTATGAAAATTTTACAAAGAAAATAGTTAATCTGTGAAGGTGACATACCAGTCAACCATTATAATGATCTTTTTTAAAAAAAATATTTTTATTGAGATATCTTCATGCACCATATAGTCCATCCAAAGTATGCAATCACTGGCTTACGGTACCATCATATAGTTGTGTATTCATCATCATGACCATTTTAGAGCATTTGCACCACTCCAGAAAAAGAAATAAAAACAAATGAAAAAAATGCATGCATCCCATACCCCTTACTCTCTCATTGACTGCTAGCATTGCAATCTATCCAATTTTTTTTTGCCCCTTATCCCCTTCTATGACATATTTATTTTTTGTCCTGTTTTTTTTACTCATCTGCCCATACCCTAGATATGGATATGAGCTTCCTCACCTGTGAAATGAGAATTATAACAGCTTCCTGATAAGATTGTGGTAAGGATTCAATGAGATAAATTGTGTGTCTAGAACAATCCCTGATAAATGTTAGATGTGCAATAACTGAAGTTATCTTATAGGGTAACTGGAGGGTATTGGAGTATGGAAAACAATTGTTGTTTATTCTTCTGCTACTTACTACTAGCTCTGACACAAGTTTTTCACAATCACACAGCCACATTAATACAGTGGCTCTTAATTGAGGAGCGATTTTGCCCTGTAGGGGACATTTGGCAGTCCTTGGAGACATTTTTTTGGCTTCTCACTGTGGGAAAAGGGTGCTCCTGGTTTAGCAAACAGAGGCCAGAAAAGCTGCTCAACATCCTACGATGCGCAGGACAGCCCCACAAGAGAGAATTATCTGACTGAAAATGTCAGTGCTGCCAAGGTTCAGAAACCCTGCTCCACATCAGAATACATCTCTATCATTTTAACAGACTTTCAGTTTTGTGTTGTGGATTTAAAGCTAAAGCCTCATAGAAGGTAGAAGAAAGATTCCTGATTTCTTGGGACTGCTTTACTTGAATTTCATTATACAATGCCTGCTTTTACGTATTTATTTATTTGTTTATTTTGTAACTCTCTGTTGCAACCAACAGCGTCCTAGGCTAAGAAGCAGTTGCTCATTTGGCCCTTGAAACAGACATGTTTCTAGAATCATGAAACAGCCCTATGGAATATAGTTCTCTATACTACCTATACAAGTAAGCCACGGCTGCCTAACAAGCCATCCCAAAATTCAGAGCCTTGAAACAGTAGAGATTTATTATTGCTCCTTAATTTGGTGACTTGAAGAGGATAGCATTTCTTTCTCAGATTATAGTATGAGGCGAGGCTCAAAAATGTCCAGGCAGCACATGAAATTTCAGGTCTTATAATACCATAATGTGGAGGGAAAATGGATATTAGTGAACAGTTAACATTCAATTCTACAATATCTCAATTTGGAAGGCATGATCCCAATGGCGGAAATTTGAAGGACAGTGAGTAGGTGGGAAGACAATTTATTTTTTGATGAGGAAGCCAATTCAGAGCCCCTCAATTTTTAGTACATATTGTGATATAGTCAAAGACCACCAACCAGCAGTAGAGAGATCTGGGTTTGCATTTAGGCTTGAGTGTATTCTAACTTTCCATTTCTCTTGGCCTCAGCTTCTTCATCTGTGAAATAGGAATTATAACAACTTCCTGATAAGATTGTGGTAAAGATTCAATGAGACAAATTGCGTGTCTAGAACAGTTCCTGATACATGTTAGATGTGCAATAACTGAAGTTATCTTATAGGGTAACTGGAGGGTATTGGAGTATGAAAAACAATTGTTGTTTATTCTTCTACTACTTACCACTAGCTCTAGGAACTTTAGGAAAATAACTGAACTTTTCCAGGTCTCAGGATTTTCATTTGTAAATGGGACAATAACATTTTTTATCTTCCATTTAAGGTTATTTTAAGAACCCGTGAGTCTCTGGAACTTTTCCATCTTGTTCCATATTTTTAGTATCTCATTTCATCCTGCAACTCACTTGTAGGAAATTTTGCTTCTGCCACTCAGTAGCTATAAAAACACTGGGAAAGTTCCTTAGTCTCTCTCAATCTTCCTTTCCCATTTTGGTGAATTGTGAACCATTTCTTCCTTAAAGATAGTTACAAATATTAATTGGGATCACATATGTGAAAAAGTACACAACAAAATGTTTGGCTCATAGAGAGAAACTCAGTAGATATTATTATTGTTATTGTTATTGTTATTATTATGTCTGGAATAAAGTGGATTTTCTATTTTTCACTTTCTTTAAAAATAAATTTGCAAGAAATGCTGATGTAGAAACAATATCTTTTCTTTCCTTCTCTTGTTTATTCCTCAACTAGAGTTATAATCCTTTGTTTGGGACACCACAATTAGTTGCCACTGGAGAGGATTAAAATGTCACAAATAGAAGATTAAGACTTGAGGTGAGATGCAGACACAGAGCAAGCCACCACTTTAAACTTTCCATTGCATTTGTGAATGTTATTTTCCCTCCTTATCACCATTCTAAAGTGACTGTAAAAGGAGGTGGTGGTATGAAGACCTCTCAGAAAGAATGTAAGATCTGAGTCTAGAGAGATTTCCAGCCTCAAGTCTTCACAAATATTATGCTGTAATAAATGTCGAGTAGAACCATTACTACATAATATAATAACGTATGGAAATAAAAGGTGGAATGCCTTGTGGTGTATGATCGGCACTCATTTATTCATCCGCTGTACCCACCACAAGAACCAGGCTATTTAGGGCCTGTTTTGGTTTGCTAAAGCTGCTGGGAGCAATATACCAGAAATGGGTTGGCTTTTACAAGAGGATTTAATCACTTACAATGTACACTCTAAGGCCATGAAAAGATACAACTCAAGGCATTAACAGAATGATACTTGGACTCTGAAGGCAGGCTGCTGGCATCTGGGACGCCTGTTACATGGGAAGACACATGGCGACATTTCTTGGTGCTTTGCTCCTGGGTTTCGTTGCTTCAGCTTCCGTTGCAGTGGCTTCCTCTTTTAACGTCTCTGGGGCTTTTCTCTAGGAGCTTTTCTTACTTTTAATCTCTTAGCTTCTATATGTGCTTTGTCCTCTTATAAAAGACTTTAGTCAGAGGATTAAGACCCACCTTGAATGAGGTGGCTCACAGCTCAACTGAAATAACGTAATCAAGAGGTCCCACCTACAACAGCTCTGCACCCACATAACAGCTCCAAACTACCACAGCATTTTCAGACTACCTCTGCAGCATTTTCCCAATTCCATGTGGTATGTAGAATTGTTTAGGTTGATGTATTTGAACCTTATTAGATAAACTCAGTTTAAGAGGGAACCCTGGTGTAGAAGGATCAAGTCCGAGGAATCTGGGAACTTGGCTCTCTTCTCAGCTCTGTCGTTAACTGGCTGTGCTCCTGGACCATTTTGGGAAATCCTTTAGATATTTGCTCTCTTGCTTTTAAAGATGGGGGTGGGGGTGGGACTGGATTACACTCATGCCATCGCTAGATGTCCTTTTCGGTCCCTTCCGTTTCTAAATTCTGTGCTGTTCTGGCTGCCTTTTCAGATCTCACCAGACCTAGTTTGTTTTGGGCTTAGCTAGGTTAAGTGCCCCGCTTATTAACCTTGGAAACCCTGATCCCAACACTGGAATAAAAACAGTCATGCAAGAACACATTGTGCAAAGGAACAACAGGGATCAGAGAGAAGAAAACAGATTGTTTCCCTCCAGGCAGTACACTCATGCTCTGAGATCATACATGAATACTTAGCTACTGGAACCAGAGAGAAAATTCAGTTCAGCCACGTTTACTGAGTGACGTAATATGCTGGGGACTGCGTGGAGATCTGATGATGAAGAACCCAAGGAGATAGGAGGCCAGCTTTGGGTGGCTCGATCCAGTTAGGGAAAGTAAGACATGGCATTCATACACACACACACTCACACAAGAAATTGACAGCATGATACTTCCATGGGCACTGACGGAACACGGGGCGAGGTTTTAGCCAGGCAACTAAAGGGGTTCCGATTGTCAGGTCTCAGAAAAAGAACTTTGAATATAAAAGGGACTTTTTGACTCAGAGTCCCCTCAGCTTCTTTTGCAGAACCAGATGGGGCAGTGAGATCCCCGGGCATGCTGGTAACTCACCCACCTGAAGGCCCTGCACCCATCAGAAGAAGCAGACATGCGGTCATGGACGGTTCCTGCCTGATAACCCTCACCTCCCGCACGTTATCTCCTTTAAATACCTGGCTCTCAGAACGGGAGTTGGAGTTACTTCCTTTCCTTTCATTGGTGGCTCCCACTTGCTTTCTCTCTGCTCAATGAATCTGTTGCGCTCTGACTTGCTGTCTTGTGCAGATTCCTTAATGACTCCGTGCCTGACACCAATATGAAGCATGTTGTCACCTTCAAGTAACTTAACATTTATTGTGGTAAGGCAAGTCCCTAAAAAATGATTTTTAAAAACAGAGAGGTAAGGGTCAAAAGTGACAATAAGAAAAACTTACACTTATATAGTACTATCCTAAGTACGTTTATATGCAGTCCACATTCTCTCTCTCGGGTGACTTTAAGAACATTCCATCTGTGTTTTTGTTCCCTCTCTGGTCATTCCTTCTCAATCTCCTTTGTAGGCCCTTTTCCTAAGCTTGCCCAAGACATTTTTGGGTGGTCTCTTGCACATTTATGGCCTCAGCTATCTCTTCTGTGCTCATGACTCTTGCCTGAATATCAGCTTCAAAGATCAGAAATCTTGCCTATTGTATTGATCCAGATTTCATACTGAAGACAATGCCTTGACCAAATTGAACTTTAAAAATAATTAGACTAAATCTGTATCTCTGGCTCTGAGCTATCCCTCACTTCCTATAAGCAATTGCCCTTTTACTTCTTTATTTGCATGCCTTTGGGCACCTCATACTCAAAACGTCCAGCAAGAACTCCTTTCTTCTAAGTAACCCACCCCCTCCCAAGCAAGTACCTCTGCCTGCCCCAATCACCTGAGGCAGAAACACAAGGACCGTCTTGGACTGTTTCCCTATTCTCCACATTTAGTCAGCCAAAGCATCATCTAGAAATCACCAGCTCCTCTCCCTTCTCATCCCCATCAACATTTTTTAGACTGTTCTGTCCTGTCTCCATTTAGCACTCGGGATGTCCTATCTCCATTTAGCGCTCGGGTGTCCTATCTGGACAAGTGTATTGACATGTGAGAAAGTATATGACAAATGAGGCTCCTGAAGTGGCACAAAAGCCTGAACAGAGATGGGGTTTTAGCTGTTTTTCAGTGGAAGAAAAGATCTGTGGGTACAGCACGGTGTCCCTGCTAAGTGTCCTGGAGCTGGAGGTGGACATCGAAATAGCTTTTTTGCTGCCCTCATCTCATGGCAAAGCTCCCTGTCTCATACCATGTGCTGGAGAGAAAGCATCCTTTTTTTCAGAGCCTGCTAGGGGAAAGTGGAATGCAATGGTAGTGCTTTGAGAGCTTTTTGGCAGTGGTAAAAGATGGAAGAAAAGGTCATTTCAGAGCTCTCAGCAGTTTTCAGTCATGCAAGAGGTGGAGACTTGAATCTATTTTTCAGGGAAGCCTTTCCTTTTTTAGGGCAATCCACCCTGAATGGGCTGTTTAGTTGAGAAGGTGTAGCTGTAAGCAGTTAACTGCTGCTCTGTGTGATGATGTAGAAGGCTGCCTTTGTGTAGGCAGAGGTGTGTCTCTGCAGCCAATGTTTCCTTTGGGAAATGGCTTCTTTTCCATCTTGGATTCCTGCTCTGCAGTGTCTGCAGACTGCTGCTTGTTTTCATGGAGCTATGTGTATTTTGTCTGGCTCAGTTGCTTGCAGCTCACAAGCTGCTGAAATCCCAAGACGAGAGGAGGAGCACACAGGCAAACACTTGGATTGTTAAGGTGAATCTCAAATGTTTAAGACAACCTAGACATTAATAAGCACTAAAAATGGAAAAATAGCTGTTAACTTGGGTAGCTGCCAGGGGAAGGGGACCACTTAGTCAGCTATACACATATTTCTTTGAGAAAATACAGTCAGTAATACATTTATGATTTGTGCAATTTTCTATACATATGTGTGTTAGTTTGAAAGCTGCTGGAATGTGATATACATGAACTGGAACAGCTTTTAAAAAGGGGAATTTAATAAAGGAAAAGTCTATAGTTCTAAGCCTATAAAAATGTCCAAACTAAAGCATCCAGAGAAAGATGACTTGATTCAAGGAAGGCCGATGGGTCAGGAACACACTCAGCTGGGAAGTCACGTCACTGGCATCTGCTGGTCCCCTGTTCCTGGGCTCTGCTGTTTTTAGCCACTGTTCCTGTGGGGGTTCCTCACTTTGCTTCTCCAGGGCTGGCCTTCATCTCTTGGCTTCTCTTGGCTCTCTCCAGGTTCTGGCTTGCTTAACATCTCGTGACAACGTCTGCTGGGCTCCAAGCAGCTCTAAACATCCATGTCTCTGTTCTCTCAAGCAGCCATTTCTCCAAGCATCTATGCCTATTCTCTCTGTTGACTCTGAGGCTTCTGACTTTTTTTGGCTCTCTCCAAAATATTTCCTCTTTTAAAGGAGTCCAGTAAACTAATCAAGACCTGCCTGGAATGGGTGGGGTCACATCTAATCAAAAGACCACACCCACAATTGGGCACGTTACATCTCCATGGAGATACTCTAATCAAAAGTTCCACACTACAATATTGAATCAGGATTGACAGAAAGGATTGCTCCCACAAGATTGGTTTAGGCTTAAAACATGGCTTTTCTGGGGTACATAATACTTTCAAACTGGCACAATATGTAATATATCAATAAAAATTTATAAAATTTTTGAAAAAGAGTCTCATTCAAGTAAGCGAAATGATATGACCAGTAGCTGGAGCCTGGCAGCTCAAGTTCTGCTTAGAGGACTGAGCATAGACTGGCTTAGCAGTACTGAAGCCTGATGTGCAATCCTGGAATACATATCTAGAAAGGGCATACCGGCCTATTCTCCCATGCGTGCAGTCAGATTCATTGTATTGTAATCATCCATGATTTGTCACTTTTCCGTTCTAGGCCGTAAGCTCAAGGAGGGCTGGCACCAAATCTATACCAAGCCTGCAGCTTTCAGCACCGTACTTGGGCTTGAGAAATGCTCACCTAGTATCTATTGAACAAATGCCTGCTTTGTAATGTGTTTCCCTTCCTAAGCAATTTTCTCCTGGAGATTCAACTCCATCCCCCTGGGGCAGGGACAGAGCCTGGCACAGATTCGGGCTGCCACAAGCATTTGGGGGGAGTAGTGCAACCATTAACCAACAGAAAACAAGAGAAATGCTTTTGGAGTCTCAAGCCCTCAAAAAGCAAAGCAGCGTGGACTATTTAGTGCCATTTAGGGCATATCTGCTTTGGAAAAGGTGAGGGTTTGGGGTTGTTTTCCTAGGCATATATAGTCATTCACAAGTATTCTCCTGTGGCTGAAACACTGAGTCTGGAAGAAAATGACCAGTGTGGGTAAGAATAACAGGTTCTCTTTTAGGTTGGATTCATGCCTCTTCTGCCAGACAGACTCACTGTTGATGGAGGTTCTTGTGCCCTGGATGGGAAAATGTGATGCTAATTTTACTACCCAATTTTATTTCTGTTTCAGGTCATATTGCTGCTGCCAAGTTTTCTATTTGCTCACAAGGGATGTTGAAATCGAAGCAGCTGATGATATATTTAAGGGTTGAGAATGCACTCAGAACATCAGATCATCCCGAGGGATTGAGCTCTGCTTCTGCAGGCGTGAGACCGCGTCTGCAGTTGCCCATTGCTGCCACGCGGCAGTGCGGTTGGGGAGGAGACTTGCACCGTTTGATGTTTCAAGCACAGGTTTGAGTGGATATTTGAGAGATGGATGTCCCACTCCTTCTTCAGTGCCCCCCCACGGGCTGCCAAGATCCTTCATGCACATGTCCGTGGCACCCAAAAATGGTCACTGCACAAGAGGGGCTGGATTCCGCGGTGCTTGAGCCTCCTGTGCCTGCTGGGCCAATGCTGGAGTGGCCTGTACACTTTCCACCCTTGGGCTGAACCCTCGCACACACTTCCCTGGCTTTCCTGCTGAGTGCCATTTTGAAGCATGAAAACCAGCAGATTCTATCTTTACAGGGCAGATGGAGGGGTATTTCTTGTTCAGCACCCTATGTCTGCCTGGCCATGGATGGCTCCACCGCCTCCTCCTTCTGAGCAGCAGATGCTTTACAGCTCTATCTAGATATAACTAAGAAGACACCCTGGTTTTATATGAGACTCTACAAAGGTTCCATGCACGAGGGTAACTTTCCAGAAACCTACAATATCCAGATGGGTCCCTGGGCCAGATAAGTCCTGAAATGCAGAGGGCCCAGCCTCTCCAGAACATCATCTAGTTTCATCCCCCTATCCCATATGCTCGATAGCCCCTTCCAACCTGAAAAAGTTAGAATGGGCATAGCCCAAACACCTGGAAAGAGTGGGAGAAAGATCAAAGGTGATGGTGGAGTTATACAGAGAAGGTAGAGTTTAACAAATGAGCATGATTGCTGAATCATTACATTGATGTTTCTATTAGTCTACAGTGTCTTGGAGCAGCTAGTAGTAAAAACTTAAAATTGTGGAATTGTAACCCATACCAAACTCTGAACTCTGTTCTACAACTAATTGTTGCGATGTGCTTTGACATTTATTGCTTTTTTGTATGTATGTTCTTTTTTCATAAAAAAGGGAAAAAAAGCCGATTGTGATGATAAATGCATAGCTACATGATGATATGGTGAATCATTGTACACTTTGGATGATTACGTAGTATTTGAATATATAAAATATATCAATAAAATTGCATTAAAATAAAAAAAAATAAAAACAAAGGAAAGACACCTTGGATAGGATTCTCCTGAGAAGAATGGTTTCCCTTGTGCTCTCTAGACATGGAAATTGTTACCTAATTTACACATATCCATCTTTGCAGGCGCCCTTTTTTTTTTAAGTACATAGTTTATTTCTATTTAAAAAGTCTCAAGAGACATTTAAAAGGTCAAACAGTATCCAAGTTTAATATAAGATTAGTATGAGGTGCTGACTGTTGGCTCCTCCATTGCTGAAGCCTCCACATGATTAACTGGTTAAACTACGCCTGGAGAATTCTTCCAGTTGCCAGTAAGTGAATTCCTGTGCTTTCTGGTAAATTTCACAAAAGGTTAATCTCCCGGCACTGATGACCTGAGCAATGCCAGAAGCAGTGAAGGTCACTACAATGGGGTAAATTACACCATTTGGATAAAAAGCCCCTACAGCGGTTCCAATAATGAAAATTGTTTTTCCAGTGCAGAAACAACAAAGGTGTTGTTGGCAGATCCTATGAGAAAACCCTTCTTGTGCTATTCTCTGCAACCAGTTCCTCTGATTAGGAGCTTGAGTAGTCGAGTTCATGATGACTCTTATCTGGTATTAAATGAAGCTTTTTCACAACAGAAACAGCCAGGCGCCCTTCAAGATGAAACGAGCAGGTGCCCGTTTGACCTCTGCCTCTAAAGTTCCCTGTTATGCTAAGAAGAACCACATGCATCAGAAATGTAGACATGAGCCTCCTACTGAAATTACACCAACTTGGAAAACATGGTCCCTGTTTCTTATTATCTGTGTCCAACACTTAAAACCATTCTGATGAAAGTTAATGAAGCGCCTGTTCACAACAATATTTCTCTGTTATATGTGTTTGCAAAGAGCTCCTTGCAAGCCCAGGAGCAAGATCACCATCCAGGAATTCTTGAAAATGTGCAGAAGAGAAGAAAACCCTGTTCTCAGGTGGCTGGGAATGTCTGACACTCATTTTTTCCTCTCTGGTTCGTCTTACCTGGCTTTTCTTTATTTTGAGGCATTTATCCCTTAGCTCAAGCAATGTGAAAGGGTGGGTTTATTCTGAAGTTGGAAACGTTTTTGTGGGCTGAGGCTTTTGGGGGGTTCTTGTCAAGGCTGTGCTGAAGACTACAAAATGGAAGGTAACAGGGGACGCCTATGTCACTCCTTGTTAGAAGTACCTCATGCAGATGCTTTTGTTCTTGAGGCTAATCAACTGTCCCGCTGTAAAGGGAGAGAATCACACCTCTCAGTCTTATTTCCAGGGCTGGAAGTGATAAGACTTTGAAAGGTTGAACATCAACCTTTCCGAAAGCCCCCTTTTGCTCCGCTGTCTCGGAGAAATCCCCCTAAGGAAGTGGGAGACAAATGAGGACTAGTCTTGAAGTGATTGTGTGTTCTGTGGGCATCTCAAAACTAGTTTCTCCAGCAAAATAGCTCCACCCAGCTGGGCTCCACATGTAGAAAAGAAGGGTCTTTTTATAAAATACCAGATACAAGATGTTCATCTCTTGAAATCCCTTGGACAGACCACTTCAAAGAGGGAGGATTATCAAAGGCCGCCTACAGTAGGAAATGGTAAATAAAAGTTAATCAAAACAGGCAGGAAGGACACCCTGTAGCCGAACAGATTTGGTAGACCCAGCCAGGATTGCAGAAGATCAAATCCTCCACTCCCATCTCTGCCTGACACCACCCTGGGGAAGCCCCCTAGGTCTGGGGGTGAGGGGGTACCTTGCCTCGCCCACCTTGGCCCAGGTGTGACTCATTGAGCACTTAGCCTAATCACTTGTCAGTCTGCCTCACCCCCACATGAGCCACCCACCCGTTGGTTCCTTGGCTGAGGTCAAGTTCTCTAAAGACAGCTTAATGCTTATTTCTGAGACTCTGTTTTGCCAGCCCCTCTCTTCACTGGACTTAAGCATCCGTTCCCCCTTGCAGGCAGACAGCTCGGCTACGAGTGACAGGGCATTTTGCGACTTGCTCTCAATTCAATTCAATAAATTTTGCCAAGCACCTCCCATGCGTCAAGTGCTGTTTCTGGGAATATAGGTATAGAGCCTTTAGAGCCACGTGGTAATTAAACAAACAAGCAAACAAAAACCTTAAAATAAATAGCAACAAAAGCTACAGTCCAGCCACCAAAAATGTAATTTCAAACAATTGTTTACTTGTGATTTTAAAACACCCGTAGTGGAATTCTGGCCCACATCTTAAAAGAGCCTTCTTTTCTCTTCTGCGATTATATCATGCCTGACAGTTGTCCTAGCCCCCTCCCAAACTCCCTGCAAAATCATTTCCCCAAGACTAACCCTCAGGCTCTTCTCCTGAGGTCCTTGCCCTCACTTTTCCATCATCCAAACCCAGAGAGCCAGTGGGGCCAAAGTAAGGCCCCATGTTCTACAAAGTCAGAAGAGTGAATGAGATCCAGCTCTTGTCCCCAAGAAGATTCACAGTGGCTGTGGAGACATCTGCACCAAAACAAACAACCACAATTCAAGGGGAAATGCACCTGGAGAGGGTCCAAGAAAGCGGAGGGAGGGGACTTGTGGCTAAGGCTGGAAGGACGAAGCTGGTTTGAACCCAGCCTTTGCTACTTTCTATCTACCTGATTTTTGGACAACTTTTTAAAACATCTCTCTGCCTTAACTAGCTCATCAGTAAAATAGGAACAATGCATTATATGCAGTGATGGTAAGGATTAAGTGACCCAATCAAAGTGAGACGCTTCAAATAAGGCCTGACTCAGAGCTCAAAAAGTGCTCAGTAAATAGGGATTGGTACATTGAATAAACCAATTCCTGGAGCGGTAATCACTGCCCCTGCATTTGGTTGAAAACAGGTCAGTCTTTTTCTTTTCTTTTTTTGAGAAATCTTCACACACATACATTCCATACATGGTATACTACCAGTGGCTCACAATATCATCACATACTTGTGTGTATTCCTCACCATGATCATATTTAGAACATTTGCATCACTCCAGAAAAAAAAAGAGAAAGAAAAAAGAAAAAACTCATACATACCATACACCTTATCCCTCCCTCTCATTGACTACTAGTGTTTCCAACTACCCAGTTTATTTTATGCTTTGTACCCCTATTATTTATTATCCATATTTTTTACTCAGCTGTCCATACCCTGGATAAAAGGAGCATCAGACACAAGATATTCACAATCACACAGTCACATTGTAAAAGCTAGGTAGTTATGCAGTCTTCTTCAAGATTCAAGGCTACTGGAACACAGTTCAGCAGTTTTAGGTACTTCCCTCTAGCCAACGACTTGAGTCTTTTAATAATTGTTGGCCACCCACACTTTGCAAGGACTCGGGGATGGTCCATCTCACAACTCAGTTTGGGGTGTCTATTATCTGTCATCTCAGTATTTCAACTGAAACTCCCATTTTAATTTCTTCCTCTTGGTGGGGGTGGGGGAAACTAGAGCAGTTGGTTTGCTGGAAGGCAGCAGGTGTTGGAGAGAGTGACAGGTGAAGGCAGCCAGGGGCTTTGTCCAGGTGGCTTGCACCTGCTACTCTTGTCTGATCAGGGTCTGCCTTGACTGGCCCAAGGGGTGCAAAAGGCTGGTCTACTATCCCCATATAATGACTACTAATGTTTGTTTCTGGCTGTCCAATCACAAAGTATTTTTAATATGCATTTTAAATATACATGTTCTCACAACTCAACTCACAGTAACTCAGAGAGATGATTATTATATCATTCTTGGCTTTACAGATAAGGACACTGATGGGAGAAGTTAAGCAATTGCCAAGGTCACAGAGCTCTCACTATCAGATTCCAGGTTACTCATTTGACTTAGGTTGCGCTTTGTTCATAAAACACCCTGCCTTGGGCAGGGTGTATTCCACAGCTGTAGGAGCCACCTATTTCCAGCCAGGACATTGCTGGGCTCACAGCTGCAGTGGACATTCTGTCCTCCACACCTACATGTCAAACAGAGTTGTGCAAATTCGGACCATGACTTCACTCCCTGCTTCACACCAGACACCTGAAAGACCCAACCCAACATGCACAAGGTCTCAGCCCCCACCCCTGTGGCCAAATCTCCTGGGTCTCCAAAGGCAGAAGTGTTTTTCTGGTGCAAAATTTATATTTTAGGTAATGCATTATCTAACTGAACTTGTATGGTCAGTTGAACACCATAAGTACATGGAATGTTGAATATGGTGTGAGACCTTGTTGGTTTGTCCAAGTTACTGTGATGCCCCCATATGTCCCAGAGTAATTTGGGTAGTGAATAAAGAAGTATTTGCAAAGTCCCCTTTGGGGGACTGAGAAGAAAGGAGGAAATACTCAACTTCCCCATTTGGAGATTTTCTGATATTCTCATAAGCGGTGGAAAGTCCTCGATCTTGAAGTTTGCCCTATGAAACTTATTTCTGCAAAGGTTAGGCTAAGCCTGCTGATAATTAGGCCTAGGTGTCACCCCAGAGAACCTCTTTTGTTGCTCAGATGTGGCCTCTCTCTTTAAGCCATCTCTGCAGGTGAACTCACTGCCCTCTTCCATATGTGGGGCATGAGTCCCAGGGGTCTAAATTTCCCTACAATGTGGGGCAGAACTCCAGGGATGAGCCAGGACCCAGCATCATGGGATTGAGAAAGCCTTCTTGACCAAAAGGGGAAAGAGAGAGATATGAGACAAAATAAAGTCTCAGTAGTTGAGATTTCAGAGTCGAGAGGCTATCCTGGAGATTATTCTTATGCATTATACAGATTACCCCTTTTTAGTTTATGGTGTATTGAAGTGGCTGGAGGGAAGTACCTGAAACTGTTGAGCTGTGTTCCAGTAGCCTTGATTCTTGAAGATGATTGTATAATGATATAACTTTTACAATGTGTCTGTGTGATTGTGAAAACCTTGTGTCTGATGCCCCTTTTATCCAGAGTATGGACATATGAGCAAAAAAATATGGATAATAAATAAATAAACAATAGGGGCAATAAGGGGTAAAATGAATTGGGTAGATACTAGTGGTCAATGAGAGGGAGGGGTAAGGGGCATGTATGAGTTTTTTCTTTTTTCTTTTTCTGGAGTGATGCAAATGGTCTAAAAATGATCATGGTGATGAATATACAATTATGTGATGATATTGTGAGCCACTGGTTGTACACCATGTATGGAATGTATGTATGTGAAGATTTCTCAATAAAAAAAATCTCCTGGGTCAGTGGAACAAAGTGCCTCATGTGAACATCCTCTATTGCATAAAGAGGGAAGAGCAGGCTGCTCAGCGAAATGGTGAGGGGCATTATGCCAACTGCCATGGCCTCCCTACCCTTGGTTACCAGTGCCCCTGGGAGTTCACGCAAGAATTCTTGTCCCCTCTCTTCTCTTCTGCCTGTCTCAGTTTTGATTCACTAGAAGATAGGGTCATATGTCAAAGGAGTAGAGGATAGAGTGAGTTTAAGCCTTGGGCTCCCAGCAAGAGACTCCCATGACAGTTTGCTTTCATTAACATGTACTTTTTATGATACTACAAAGCAATATATATTAATTGCAGAAAATTTGAAAATACAATTGGAAACCAGTTTTTAATCCTCCCTCATGAGCCGCTCCCTCTAAGATTTCTGTGTACTTCCTTCTAACGTTACCTTTCTTACACATATAAACCTTTATCTTTACACATGCTTTCGACAAGATTAGAATTACATAGTGCCCACTGCATTGTGAATGGCTTTTCTTGCTTGCCAGTATGTCCTGGGCTTATCCCCTCAAGGAGTAAGCTCAGTGGACTTTGAAACAGTCTCATGCAACAAATCCTACATGGCACTAGAAAACCACGAGACAGAATAACTGGGGAATAAATGTGGATAACCCTGAACCTGCAGTTGGAAAGACCTCCAGCATAGCTTAGCTTTCCAGCCCCAAAGACATTGAAATCACCATGCTATTAAAGCTCAGGAATCTCCTTTTTCTTTCCTTCCTTAAAATTAGAATTGAAGTGTCTCCATGTTCTCTCACATCCTGTGCCTTGGGGAGTGACCTACCATAAAATGTTCTTTTAAAGAAAGGCAGTGTACACATCCTGGTACTTGTTCTCTTCAGCTGCAAGTTCTGGCCCTTCCTGCACTAAGACTCCCCTTTTCTTATTTATTTACTGTTTTACTATTTAAATGTAGAGGGTAGTAGCTAACCATACTCCAGGCCTCCTGTGATTCTAGGTGCACAATTCTGCTGAAAGCCCTTTTACCTCGGAAGAGCTTTTGGCCCCTGAATGATGGAACTTTAAATTGGATTTTTAATCATAGACCAAACCCTGTTAACTCATTAGGTCTCAAAGGAAAGTTCTCTTGGTTTCAAATTCAAGTACCCAGTATATTCAGCCAAATGAATTCAGAATCTTAATGATTGTGCTGTGGGTTGTGTTGAGGAATTTTAGATGATTTGTAAATATCAATGAGGGCAGCAGGAAGAAGCCCAATGGCTTCTAACCCTGTGTCATGAACTGTTCTCCCAGTTGGTAACTGAAGGCACCCTGTTTAGGTTTGCTAAAATTGCAGAATGCAATAAACCGGAAATAGGGTTGGCTTTTATAATGGAGATTTATTAGCTTACAAATCTATAGTTCTAAAGCCATAAAAGTAGTCAAATTAAGGCATCAAGAAGATACTTTTTTCTGCAGAAATGCTGCTGACATCTGGGGTTCCTTTGTCAGATAGCAAGGCACATGGCCAGCGTCTGCTAACTCTTTGCTCCCAGGTTTTGTTGTTTTAAGCTTCTGGTTCCAGTGACTTCCTCTCTGAGCCTCTGTGGGTCTCTATGAGCTTCTCTGGGCTTTTCTCTCTAAACTGTCTTGGCTTTATCTGTCCTTTGTCTTCTCATGAAGGACTCCAGTGAAAAGGATTAAGACCCACTTTGGATTGGGTGGGTCTCATCTAGATTGAAATAACCTAACCAAAGTTCCCACCCACAATAAGTCTGCACCCGCAGGAATGCATTAAAAGAACATGGCCTTTTCTGGGGTACATAACAGCTTCAAACCAGCACATGGCTCCTCCTCAGTGTTGGTGATCTATGACTAGGGCCATAAAATATAGAAATCCTGGAGCATTTTCTCTTTTTCTGGACTTTGCTAGAAACTGCTTTTACTACTCTTCAGATTTAGACTCTTGCTTAACTCTCTCCTACCTCTTCAGTTTGTACATATTTCTATATGGAAAAAATTGGGAGTATTTTTTTATGATGTATTTTCAGATGTGTACTGTAGCCTATAAATCTTGTTTTCCTGTGGGCTTGGCAGCCAGGGCAGCAATGGGTTTGGGGAGCTTTGGGTGAAAGTTAGAATGCCATTAGAACAACAAAATAATCAGTCAGTCTTGACTGTTTAAAATATATTTTTGATTTCGTCCCCAGTCAGACAAAATTCCACCCACAGGCTTGGTGGAATGAGGGAAGAAGGAAGGGCGAGAGGAAGAATTTACAAGATTAATTTAGCATCTCAAGAACCAAGCCTGGAGAATGTAAATGATTACCATTTCTGCGGAAATGTGGAGAAACGTTCCTCCTTGCCTCTGAAGGCGTTGGCCTGGGACTATTGAGTCATTAGCCCTAGGGGGGAAGGGGATGCGGGTGTGAGGCTGGAGTAGCCTTGAGCCTTCAGTTGACAGTAGGGAAGATCAAGGAGGTCCTAGGGGGTCAGGTGGGTTCTTGTTTTGTCCCTTGCTTCAGGCTAAACCTGGGGTTTGGGATATGAGGAAGCCTTTAGAAGTATTATGCCATTAGGAGACCTGAGGACAAGGTGCGGGGTCTCTGGGAGACATCTGGAAGGGCACGTGGCCCAGAGCAAAGGTGGTGGTAGAGGAGGCGGGTTCAGGCAGATGCACAGCACTCTGGGCCTCTGGCACCTCCACCCTTAGGCAGGGATCCAGACCTTTTCTTGTGCCCTGAGGAGAGGATTTGGAAGCTGTGATGGGAAGAATAGTGGTCATCCACATATGGCCACGTCCTGATCCCTGGAACCTGTGACTATGCTGCCTTACATGGCAATGGGGACTTAGGGTTGCAGATGGAATCGAGGTTGTAATCAGCTGACTTTAAAATAGGGCCATTGTTCTGGGTGATCTGGGGGAGCCCAGTGTCATCAGGAGTGTTCTTATAAGTGGAAGAGGCAGGTGGAGGAGGAGGTCAGAGGCATGAGATGCAAGCCACAGCCGGCTCTGAAGACAGAGATGGGGCCACTAGCCAACAGCTGTGAGCAGCTTCTAGGAGCTGGAAAAGGCCTCCCTGGAGTCTCTAGAAGGATGCAGCCTGCTGACACTTTGATTTTAGCCCAATGAGGTCTGTTTTGGAATTCTGGCCTCTAGATCTGCAAGAGAATGCATTTGCATGGTATGTTTGTGGTCGTCTGTTGCAGCAGGCATAGGTAACACTTATGGAGGTGGCCTGGCAGAGACTTTTGCAAACTGGGGCCACAGGCCCTGAGAGAAGGCCTGAGTCCAGCCCGGGGAGCAGGCCAGCCACTGCTCCACCAGCTACGAAGTACAGAGAACACAGGTTGGCCACGTTTCCCTTTCCCCCCACTCCATCAGGCCAGTCTTTAGACCTGGTCTTGGAGAGGAACTGGGAGAAGCGATGGCAGCAGAAAGAAGTAATCAGAGAAACTAAGCTTTTTACTCACTAGACTGAGCATTTAACTAGAGGGATTGTTTCAGTTACTATGGAGAAAGTTTCTGGATTTGACTAGACCATGATGGCCAGCTGATGATTTATAGAGAAATAAAGAAATGACTTTTTCTTTGCATGGCTGAAGGTGGAAGGAATGAATAATGAGATGCGATTATGGTTCCAACCAGAGATGGCGTTATAGATGTATCCCCTTGAGTGTATAGGTTTTTGGATCCTGAGCCGCCAGCACATTGAAGAATTCCAAACTTTCCCCTTCCCTTGTGTGTGTGTGTGTGCATGTGTTTGTGTGTGCATGAGTTTTCCATTGAAATGTTTGTTTTCTTTCTCCTAAATTATCTAATGGTGTCATCTGAGAAAATTGAAGGTCTTCATCAAAAGGAGAGAGAGAGAGAGAAAACCAAAGAGGATAGGTTTTAAGTAATTTGAACCTATTAGATAGTCACTAAGTAATTTGAGAATTAGTTGACATATAGGCCTGCTCTTGTCAACTGCACCTCTACTTTCTCTAAGTTCTAGTTTCCAGGATGAAATTGCCTTTATGTTGTCAAAAATGACCTGCCTTTCATGGAAATTTGTGATACTTTTCCTTTAAAGCAGGGTGGAGTTTTCTCTGCTCCCCACCCTCTATCTTTCCTGCTCCCTCCCTGCTTTGCATCCATGGAAGTTGACAGTAAGCAGAGCACCGACTTTGCTACCCTAACATACCAAACCAATGTCTCAAAAGGCTGCCTTTGTTGGCCATCTATAAAACATACAAGATTCTGTGTGTTTTATAGATGCTCCACTTTGAAGAATCTGTAACATGAAATAAATTCATGTTTCCTCATTTTAAGTTGATAAAATCTCAGGGCACTCCCTCTCGCATCACTCCCACCCTCATGCCAGGGGAAAGAAACCTTACCCCACTTCTGAAATGAGCAAGGGAAGCTAGAAAAGAGAGATGAGGTTATGGGGAGAAGGGAGAAAACTGAGCAAGGCCGAGAAAGAAGGAACTTCAAGATTTCCATTCACGACATGATGGGCCATGACTCATCGTGGAGAAAATGTTTTTGCACCTCTTTCTGAACCTCTTTGAAAAACTCTTTTTCTGGACCTGAATGTCTTTCCCCAAATTATCGGAATCCCTGAAAACTCACTTTTTAATTCCTAAGAATTAAAGTGTTGTCACTATCATTTTTACAATTATTCTACAAATGAGCAAATGCTGAGGTTCAGAGAGGTGAAGTGGCTTGTAAAAACTCATGCTTGAGCACAGGGATAGCTAGGGTTGACTCTCCAATCTTGATGATTCAGAAGAGAAGCTCTCTATCCTGCGTCCCCGGACCTCTGTCCCTGCGTTTCTCCAGGATCCAGTCTAGGGGTCCCTGAGGAAGGGCTTTACCCCTGTTTTCAGTCTGGTTTCCTCAGGGTCTCAGATCCAATCCCAAGATACTTTATCTTGGGTCAGAGAGAGGTAGCCTGAACTGTCTCCAGGAGATAAAGGTAGGAAGATCGGATGGCTTGGGAAGTGCTCTGGACCCAGTGGGAAACTTCTGATTCCCATTGAGTTAGGTTTCTCCCGGGCAAAAATGGGCAGAGCTCCTGAAATCCACACCTTGAAAAATGAAGCAGGTCATCAAGACTTTGGTCTTGGGGACCACCACCCACCACGGCCCATCACTGCCAGTCACCACAGCCCTCATTCATCCAGCAAATATTTTTCTGAAGCTTGTAAAGAGCATAACATTCTGTCAGATTTTAGTATGCAACTCAGGCATTTTTCCCCCATAGTATGCCTCTTTAAAAATATTTGATGAACATATACCAATGGCTAACACCTATCATCTTTTAGAATTCAGATTAAATGTCAGTCCTCAAAGAGGTCTTCTCTGACCTCTCCATCCTCTGTTCCAATCAAATTTATGTCACTTTTTGTCATTCCCACATAGCAGCTTTTCTGTTTCAGAACCTGTTATCATGTAGGAATTAGTGTCCAGCTGTTAGTGACAAAGACTCTACTATAGTGACTGAAACACAAAAAGCAATATGATTTCATAGAAGTGAAGTAAAGAAGTAGACTATTCAGGGCTATTGATAGGGACCCAGTTACCTTTTATTTTTGTGTCCTACTATCCTAGTATGTCTTTTATCCTTTAGATCATCACCTGGTCCAGTATGGCTGCAAGGGCACCTGCCATCACATGCACTTTTCAGAACTACAGAAGAAGGGCTAAAAACACACCTTTAAGTCAAATCTCTTTAAGGAGTTTTTTCAGAAGTCCAGCACTTTACTTCTGCATGCATCTCATTCATCAGAACTTTACTATGTGGCCATATGTAGGAGGAAGAAAGAATGGGAAATGTAATCTTTCATTGGACATTGCTATCCTCAATATTGTAGGGGTTTTGTTGCAAAGAAGGAAGGGAAAATGGATATGGAGGAGGCAACAATCTCTGTCACAGTACAATATATTTAATATATACATTATGTATGATATATATTTAAAACCTTTTGTTATGGAAAGTTTTAAACATGTAGAGAGAAGAATATAGAACCCTGAGCTGTCATGTTCCTAACACCATGTTCAATAATTACCAACCTTTTGTCATTCTTATTTCATCAATCCTCACATTTCTTTTTTTTGTTTAACTTTTAAAATTGTATAATATAACATATATACAAAGCGAAGAAATAAAAAAGCAATAGTTTTCAAAGCACTCCTCAACAAGTAGTTACAGGACAGATCCCAGAGTTTGTCCTGGGCTACCATATTATCCTCTCATATTTTTCCTTCTAGCTGTTCAGAATATAGGACGCTAGAGAGCTTAAATATTTTTTTATCATCACCATCGACTTTTTTCTTCTTTTTTTTGTGAAAAATAGCATATACACAGAAAAGAAAGCACAGCACCACAATTAGTTGTAGAACATATTTCAGAGTTTGACATGGGTTACAATTCCACAATTTTAGGTTTTTACTTCTAGCTGCTCTGAAATATTGGAGAATAAAAGAGATATCAATTTAATGATTCAGCATTCATATCCATTTGCTAAATACTATCTTCTATATATAACTCCACTGTCACCTTTGATCTTTCCACTCCTCTGTTTAGGGGTGTTGGGCTGTGGCAATTCTAAATTTTTCATATTGGGAGGGTCTGTCACTAATATGGGGTAGGGAGATGGAATTATCTGATGTTCTGGAGAGGCTGGGCTAGGTTTCAGGACTTATCTGGACCAGGGACCCATCTGGAGGTTGTAGGTTTCTGGAAAGTTACTCTAGTGAATGCAACCCTTATGGAATCTTATATATTGCCCTAGGTGTTCTTTAGGATTGGCTGGAATGGTCCTGGTTGGGGATTGGCAAATTATGATAGGTAGCAAGGTCTAACTGAAGCTTGCGTAAGAGCAACCTCGAGAGTAGCCTCTCAATTCTATTTGTACTCTCTTTGCCACTGATACTTTATTAATTATACTTCTTTTCCCCTTTTTGGTCAGGATGGAATTGTTGATCCACGGTGCCAGGTCTGGATTCATCCCTGGGAGTCATCTCCCATGTTGCCAGGAGACTTTCACCCTGGTAGGCGAGAGGGCAATGATTTCACTTGCAGAGTTGGGCTTAGAGAGAGTGAGGCCACATCTGAACAACAAAAGAGGTCCTCCTGAAGTAACTCTCAGGTATGCCTATAGGTAGTTTAAGCTTCTCCGCTACCTACATAAGCTTCAGAAGAGTAAGCCTCATGATCAAGGGCATGGCCTATTGAATTGGGTGTCCCTAAAGTTTGCCGCAGTATCAGGGGATTCCCTGATGGTAAGGTTTAATAGTTCCATATTCTTTCTCCCATCCCTCAGGGTACTTTGCCAATACTTTCTGATTATCTGCTTAATATACTCTAGGAGGTATCCAGGCATTACAATAATCTGTACAGAATTAAAGAACCTCTTTCTTATTCTGGGTTCCCTGTGTTTCAGTTGATCAAATGTTCATTTCTTTTTATAAAAAGAAATTGTTCATTTATTTTTATTTTAGAGTATTTTAAAGAAAATCTCAGACATCTCAATCACAAGACATTGTGATTTAGACTTACAAATAACTAAAATACCAACAGAATTAACAACAATTTCCTAATGTCATAATATGCAGTTCATTTTCCAATCTGTTTATGGTTGGTTTGTTTAAATCAGGATGCATAGCATTTGGATGATATTGCTCTTAAAATCTCTTTCCACCTCAAACACCTTCTCTCTTTTTATTTATTTTTTCATTATATTTGATGAAAGTAAGTCATCTGTCCTATAGAACTTTTCATATTCTCGAATGATTAATTGTATCCTTGAGGTTTTGTTTAAGCAGTTTGTATATCTTCTGTATTTCCAGTAAACTGGTAGGTAGGTCTAGAAGCTTAATTAGATCCAGGTGATTTGGGGGGGTAGTGGCACAGAATTCTTCAAAGGTGGTAGTGTGTACTTCATTGCACCACATTACACACTGGGGGTTTCCCTCCTGTCTGTGAGGCCAAGAATGATCATGGGGTCTGGGTGTTGTTAGCCTGACCCCCTGTGCTGGGTTGAAAGGATCATGCTCTGCAGAGAAGCCATGCCTTAATCCTAATCCAATTTTGTGGAGGGAGCCATTTCTTGCATGGTGGAAACTTGATTAGATTATCTCCATGGAGATGTGACTCCACCCATTCCAGGTGGGTCTAGATTAGTTTACTGGAATATTTTAAAAGAGGAAGCATTAGGAGACAGCATGAGATCCATGACAGCCAAAGTCCACGCAGCCAGAGACCTTTGGAGATGAAGGGATATGCCCCTGGGGAGTTTCAGGACACAAGAAGCCTGGAGAGGAAGCTAGCAGACATTGCCATGTTCGCCATGTGCCTTTCCAGTTGAGAGAGAAACCCTGGACTTCATTGGCCTTCCTTGAGTGAAAGTAACCTCTTGCTGGTGCTTTAATTTGGACGTTTTTATAGACTTGCACAGCCTTAGAACTGTAAATTTACAGCTTATTAAATTCCCCCTTTAAAAGCCATTCCATTTCTGGTATTTTGCATTCCGGCAGATAGTAAACTAGAACATCTCTCATATACCATGCATTAGAGAGCCCCCAACCAAAATGGTACCTGATGACTTTATGCTTGTTACCTACATACATGATTTCTATAGGAGTTGCAAAAGGTGATTGATGATTAATATTTATTTGCATAGGGTCTTTCTCTCCTCCCCACTCTCAGGTTGTAAGTGCCATGATGGTACTTAGTTTCAATAACTCCAGTAATATTAAAGTCCTGGCACATAGTAGCTGCTCAATAAATACTTATCAAATGAATAAGCAACAAATTCTTTATAACATACTAAAAACTCAGATTAGACAGTATTCTCTTTCTACATTGTCCTGATGGTAATCCTGGAAGGTGAGGAGCAAGGGCCAGCCAATACCTGGGAAGAAAGCCAAGAAATTTACCAGATGAGTCTCATTTTATCCAAATGGTCCACCCTGAGAAAATGATCATTTCACTTCCTCTAGACAGATTCAGCAACATATGCAGGAGTACGGTGAGTTTTGCCCCTATCAACTTCTCTCTGTCAGACGGTGAACTGTGAGGTGATTAGAAAGAATATGGCAACTGTTGCTGGTGGACTATAAAAGAACTTGGGTACATGAAAGACAGAAAGATGTGTTTTGCATATTCTTCTAGGGTGGCTGCAAACACAGTTGGATCAAATCTTAGAAAGCCCATTTCCAGGAGGTAATGGACTGGATGGTACCTCCTCCTGGTTCCAGGAGCAGGGCTGGGGGATTGCTGGGTGGGGTCTTCTTTCCTCCAGTCTCAGGACCAGATAATGCAAGTTGAAAAGCAAACTTGAGACAGGAAGTTGAGCAGTAAATTTGAGGGAGGGGATCTTGGCTGTCTCAGGTTGGGGTCTCTGAAGGGCATGAGGCAAAATAGTGCTGGAGACATGCAGACTCATGAATCTTGGAGAACCATGGACCTCAGAAGGGAAGGACCAAGGGATGGCCTCAGCTGATACTCTTTTACCTTTTGTCTCTTTCCTTCCGCTGCCTACCTCCATCTCTACCTAATCCTGCTTTCCACAGGATCCCTTCAGGGTAGTGGTCTATTTTTAAGGAGTTATGAATGAAACATATGTCTAACTTGTGCTAGGCACATTTTAGAGGACTGAAATGTAGCTTCTAGTAGGGGAGATAGTAGGTGAGATACATTTAAACAGGAAGTGATCTCCAAGCCACCTCTATGCTAGTCTTCCAGGTATCTCACTCCTTCCCTCAAACCGTTGTTAGTTGTGGTTCATTGTCAGAGAGCTCCATATCGTCTCCTTCCTAGACTTAAATTTTTAGGAGCTTGTGTTGGGCTGAACTGGGCCCACTGTTATCACAACAGTGTTTTTAAGAGGGAGGGTGGAGAGCAGAGTCAGCAGTAGGGATTGTGATAATGACAGCAAAAAGTTAGAAGTACAACAAAAAAGAGTTCACGAGCCAAGGAATCCGGACAGCCCCTGGAAGCTGGAAAAGGCAAGAGAGTAGGTTCTCCCCTGAAGCTTCCAGGAGGAATACAGCTAGCTGACACCTTGGCTGTAGACTCCAGACCTCCAGAACTGTAAAATAATGCATTGTGTTTGCAATTTGTAGAACAGTGATAGGAAACTAATATGGAGGTGTTGCACCCTTGTTGGAATATGGAGAGCTGTTGCTGTAATGTAGCTTGGCCCATGGATTAGTTAAGTGTGTAAATACAGAGGAGAAGCTCTGGAATGAAGAAAGTCTCCTGCATGGTGCCCTATTCCTTACATACACCCAGATATGGAAGTGCTGCTTAATAATGTCCAAGGTTTGATTTGATTAAAGCAACTTGATTTCACTAATTTCCCATAGCAGTAGACAATGGGCATTCTAGGATTTCAATGTAGGCAGAGCTAAGGATTTGCTCAATTTGGAAGGGGCCTAAGAGACTTGTTGCAGGGCTGTGTTTGCATAGGAAACCTACCACTGATGCTTGGGTTGTGTGTTTATTTGAGGGGGGTTAGGGACGGCTTGCTGATGAAGAATGCACAGACAGGCATGTTAATTTTTGTTGAACCATTTGAGAGTTAGCTGCAGGCATCATGGCACTTTAGCCCTCAATATTTTAGCATGTATCTCTGAAGAACCAGTGTATTCTCCTGCAACTATAAGACAATGTAAATAGACTCAAGAAATTTAACAATGACGCAGTATTCTTAGCTAATATAGAGTTCACATTTGAATTTCCACATTTGAATTTCCCCAATTATCCCAGAATATTCTTTATAGAACATATATATATATAATATATATAATGTCCTTTACAGAATATATATATTATATATATATACATGTATAATATTGTATTTAGTTGTCGTAGTCCTTTTATCTCAACAATTGAGCAGTCACTTTTATATATTTGTTTATACCCTAGAACAGTGCTCAGCACAGGGACGATGCTTAGGAAATATATTTTAATTGAAAACTTGGGGACTTTGCTGCCACTACTCCAAGTCTTCCCTTGGCACAGCCACTGTGGAACATGATCTGTTCCAGCTGATCATAGTACACTGTTCCTATAAAAAAAAATGTGACTATGCAGAGGAGGGCATGTGACGAAATCAGGGTAAGTGATGGACTTCTAAAGGACTGACTTATTTGAACGATAGGAAAGAATGTTCTCTTCCCATTGGGGTTTGGGAGCCAGGAGAATGGAGTCTGGGATGGCCAATGGCCATTTTCTCTAGCTGTTAGAGGAAGCCTGCCTCAACGAGAGAGAATTAAACCAACGTTTAGGGGAAAGCCAAGCTGAGGAATGGAGATCCTGAACCTAAGAGTCTTGACAATTATTTCAGCATCTGCATTCAGCCCTTCCTGAAGTCCAGCTCCATTCATAAATAGCCCTGGCACATAAGGCAATATTCAGCCATTTTGCTTAACTAGTTTGAGTTGGGTCACTTGAATCCTAGAGAGTTCTGCTTAATCCACCCCTTTAACTTTGCCTTCCAGAAAGGCAGGGAGCACTGCTCCTCATCTGACAATAAAGGTTACCTCCTGGATCATATCGTTCCGCTTCCAAATTCTCTTAATGTGAGGATTCTTTTAGTCATGTAACATTTTAGTAAAATGCTCATTGTCCTAGGACTTCTGGGAACCCCAACTAAATATAAAATCAATTCGGAAGTCATGTAACTATAAGGAAAAATATTCAAGGGAGGAAACGTGTTAGGAAATTCCAGTTCGGGCGGAACATTTTGGACTTAAAAGCGAGGTTCCATTTATAATTGTTGCCTTGGGTATTCCTGTAATTTCAATTTCTTGAAGACAACGTCTTAAAAAGCCCCAAATACCTTTAGAAATAACAAAAAGGTGAGAAACAGAGAAGAAAGGTCCGAGTGACTCCCTGCCCCCATCATATGGAAATCAGCATGAATCCAGGTCACACTGGCTGTGCCGGTTCATCTGTGCAGATTTCTCTCATGTTGGGGGTGCTGTTGGGTAAACAGGATTGTAAAGAGGAGCCTCTGGCCTTAATGACAAATGGATGTGCTGCCAGAGAGTTCCAACTGGCATCCTGGTCTGTCACAAGGACTTAATTAGGGTGAAGGCCAAGGAGTATGCGCCGGGCAATCTCGCTCACCCAGGCGTGCAAGCTGAGGTGAACGCGATATAAGAAAAAAAAAATCACATAAATTTCTGCTTGTTGCTTCTGGGGGGTGGGGGGGGGGGGTGGAGAGAGAAGAGAATGGGAGAGAGTGAGAGAGAGGGAAAGAGTTCACTGATAGCCTTTCCTTTCCTTGGGGTGCAATAAGTCAGTGAAAGCTCTTTAGTTTCCTAACTCCAGAACTCCTGAGGGACCCTCAGAACCAGCTTCCTTAAAACCCTGTGTGGTAGTTTGATTCAGTTGTCAACTTGGGCAGGTGAACGTACCAAGTTTTGTTGCTGTGGACATGAGCCAATGGTACGTGAACCTCATCTGTTGCTAATTACATCTGCAGTCGGTTAGGAGGTGTGCCTGCTGCAATGAATGAAGTTTGACTTAATTGGCTGGTGCTTAAATGAGAGAGAGCAACGTAGCACAGCCTAGCAGCTCGGTGTACCTCACCTCAGCACTCGCAGCTCAGCCCAGGCCTTTGGAGGTGCAGGAAGGAATCACCCTGGGGAAAGTTGTCAGAACCCAGAGGCCTGGAGAGAAGACCAGCAGAGACCATCCTGTGCCTTCCCACGTAAGAAAGAACCTCAGTGGAAAGTTAGCTGCCTTTCCTCTGAAGAACTAACAAAATAAATCCCCTTTTATTAAAAGCCAATCTGTCTTTGGTGTGTTGCATTCTGGCAGCTAGCAAGCTACAACATCTTGGTAGTCATATTCGGTGTTAAAAGCCCAAGACTTGGCATTTGCACCAGTCTCAGCTTCGCTGTCCTTCATTCACCTTGTCTGACCATGAGGTTTTCCATGAAACACTGAGACTGATTCTATGTGTTCATGAAAAGATTTCAAGAGAATCATGCTTATTCTTTTATCGTGGTGCCCCTGACGTGGAAACAAGTCTCATCTCACAAGGTACTGCCCTCCAAATAAAGCTCCAGATGCTCTGGACACTAGTATATGCCCACGGTCCCCACAGGACCCCTGTCTCCACTTTGTGACATTTGTGTGATGGCTAATCTTTGTGCTCCATTGGACCGCAGTATCTCTCTTTTTTCTTTCTTCTTGTTTAACACTTTTAATAAAATGCATTTCTTTAGAAGTCAAGTGTTCGATTCAGTAAATAATGAATGGGTATGTAGAGGGAGGAAAAAGTTCAAAAAGAGCAAATCTGTCACTTGCTCAGAAGGAAATATTGCTGCCTGGGAGCTTTTTTTGATTGTTCTCAAGGAGATGTGACCCACCCAATTGTGGGTGGCAACTTTTGATTAGATGGTTTCCATGGAGTTGTGACTCCACCCATTCCAGGTGGGTCTTGATTAGTTTACTGGAATACTTTAAAAGAGGAAACATTTTGGAAAGAGTCCCTCTTTAGAGCCATGAGAACCATATACAGTGTGATCCAAACACATCCGATGGTTTCATTGATTTTGGCTCAAAAAGGAAGTTTACAAAAGTTAAACCCTAAAAGCAATTTCTATGTACAATACACGCTTACTTCCTATATGCTTGAGTATAGAATAATATCAGAGCAATGAAACATATATAGTGATATCATCTTGAATTCACTTAAGCGAGAAAGAAATATCTGTTGACTAACTATGAGAGGCAAGGTCCTGTGTTAGAATATAGAAATGCCAAGAAGGATAAAATACATGTGTGGATGCTTTGCACTCTAATAAGAAGAATAAGCTCATATATTCATTTATTCATTCTGCCATCTCGCTATAAAATTTTTAATCATACCCTAGGACGTTTCGGCCTCAGATCTAGACTCTGGAGATAGAAAAGTAAGACAGAAAGACCTAGGCAGCTGCTCTCTTTGGAGTTTTGTGATCTAGCTGAGATTAGCAGCAGGAAAATTCAAAGACAAAGGAGACAGCTGCCTCTAGGGAGGCTCAAAGTTCTCTCTCTGTGCTGTCCCATACAGCACTATTGGCCCAAGTAGCTGCCCAACACTTGAAATGTGGCTGGTGCAGCTGGAGAGCTGAATTTTTTATGTTATTTGATTTTAATTGATTTAAGTTTACATTTAAAGATCGATACTCAGTTCAGTTATCTGTAGACTTTGTAGTCTATTTGGAAGAACTCGGATAAGTGAACACACTTTTTCAATTTTCCATTTTATGAAATCTAAATGTAGATCATGCATTCTCTATGAAAGTTTAGCATCCTAAGTGAAAGATGCTATTGGTGCAAAATACACGGGATTTTGAGGATTTGGTACCACAAAAAAGAATGAAAAATAACTCATTGGTAATGTTTTTGTATGTATTTGTTATGTGGTAAAATGGCAATATTTGGATATATTGGGTTAAATAAAGTATTTTGTTAAAGCTAATTTAATCTGTTTCTTTAAAAAGTATATGGCGGGCAATGTGACAGTGGCTCAGTGGCAGAATTCTCACCTGCCATGCCGGAGACCCGGGTTCGATTTCTGGTGTCTCCTCAAGCGAAAAAAAAAAGTATATGGCTCCCAGAATTTTTAAAAAATTATTTATTTTTTATTGATAAATATTATATATTCGCCTGCCATGTGTTCTAGTTTGCTAGCTGCTGGAATGCAATATACCAGAAATGGAATGGCTTTTGAAAAGGGGAGTTTAATAAGTTGCAAGTTTACAGTTCTACACTCTTTTCCATATCTCTCTCTTCTGTCTTTTTGTATCTGACTCTAGTGCTCCCTTTAGTATTTCTTGCAGAGCTGGTCTCTTGGTCACAAATTCTTTCAGTGACTTTTTGTCTGAGAATGTTTTAATTTCTCCCTCATTTTTGAAGGATAATTTTGCTGGATATAGGAGTCTTGGTTGGCAGTTTTTCTCTTTTAGTATTTTAAATATATCATCCCACTGTCTTCTAGCTTCCATGGTTTCTGCTGAGAAATCTACACAAAGTCTTATTGGGTTTCCCTTGTATGTAATGGATTGTTTTTCTCTTGCTGCTTTCAAGATCTTCTCTTTCTCTTTGACCTCTGACATTCTAACTAGTAAGTGTCTTGGAGAACGCCTATTTGGGTCTAATCTCTTTGGGGTGCGCTGCACTTCTTGGATCTGTAATTTTAGGTCTTTCATAAGAGTTGGGAAATTTTCAGTGATAATTTCTTCCATTAGTTTTTCTCCTCCTTTTCCCTTCTCTTCTCCTTCTGGGACACCCACAACACGTATATTTGTGCGGTTCATATTGTCCTTGAGTTCCCTGATACCCTGTTCAAATTTTTCCATTCTTTTCCCTATAGTTTCTGTTTCTTTTTGGAATTCAGATGTTCCATCCTCCAAATCACTAATTCTATCTTCTGTCTCTTTAAATCTATCATTGTAGCTATCCATTATTTTTTCTATGTTTGCTACTTTATCCTTCACTTCCATAAGTTCTGCGATTTGTTTTTTCAGTTTTTCTATTTCTTCTTTATGTTCAGCCCATGTCCTTTTCATGTCCTCCCTCAATTTATCGATTTCATTTTTGAAGAGGTTTTCCATTTCTGTTCGTATATTCAGCATTAGTTGTCTCAGCTCTTGTGTCTCATTTGAGCTATTGGTTTGTTCCTTTGACTGAGCCATATTCTCAATCTTTTGAGCGTGGACAGTTATCTTCTGCTGCTGGCGTCTGGGCATTTATTCAGATTTCTCTTGGTGTTGGACCCAGCAAGGTTGTAATATTTTTCTGTGAAATCTCTGGGTTCTGTTTTTCTTATCCTGCCCAGTAGGTGGCGCTCGTGGCACACGTTTGTCTGCGGGTCCCACCAGTAAAAGGTGCTGTGGGACCTTAAACTTTGGAAAACTCTCGCCGTCCTGGGGGTTCGCTAGCCAAAGCGGCTTGAGCCGGCCGGGGTCCGAACGCAGGGAGGGTTGCTGGTCGCCGCAGCCAGGGAAAGAGCCCGTCCGAATTTCCTAGTCGGCCCTGGGCAACAAGCGTGGCGGGAGGGCGCCAGCGGCAGCAGCCTGCCCGGGAGAGTGCACGTTCCCCAGGAGTCACGGGTTTGGAAGGGGCCTCCCCCACCCGTCACCGTTCTCCGCGGCCTGGGGGTTTCCGATCCAATTCTCTCAGTTGGTCCAGGGGCTGCGCGTGGTGTGGGCGCCAGCCGCGGCGGTTTCAGGGGACCGCCTCTCCAATTCTCCCAGCCGGCCCGGGAAGGGGGAAGGGAGTAACTCCGGCCGCTTGCCACCCCGCCCGGTAAGGCCCGCGCGCCTCGGCGATCTCACCCGAGCTGCTTCTCTCAGCCAGCCAGCCGTTCCAGGATGGGGTACGCTGTCTTTTTTATCTCTGTTGTGGCTTTGGGCGCTTTCTGTATCGTTTCTACTCCCCTAGTAGGTGTCCTGGAGAAGAAACTAAGATCCGCGCGTCTTACTAAGCCGCCATCTTCCAGGAAGTCAGTTTACAGTTCTAAGACTGTGAAAATGTCTAAATTAAAGCAAGGTTATAAAAATGTCAAATCTAAGGCATCCAGGGAAGGATTCCTTGGTTCAAGAAGGCTGATGAGGTTCAGGGTTTCTCTCTCAACTGAAAAGGCGCATGATGAACAAGGTGATGTCTCCTAGCTTTCTCTCTAGGCTTCTCCTTTCATGAAGCCCCCCGGGGATGTTTCCCAAATGTCTCTGGCTGCGTGGGCTTTCATGGTTCTCATGGCTCTAAAGAGGGACTCTTTCCAAAATGTTTCCTCTTTTAAAGTATTCCAATAAACTAATCAAGACCCACCTGGAATGGGTGGAGTCACAACTCCATGGAAACCATCTAATCAAAAGTTACCACCTACAATTGGGTGGGTCACATCTCCTTGAGAACAATCAAAAAAAGCTCCCAGCCAGCAATATTGAATAAGGATTAAAGGAGATAGATTTTTGGAGTCTGCCACAGTTTCAAACCAGCACACCATGTAATCATCCAAAGTATATAATCAATGGTTCACAGTATCATCATATAGCTGTGCATTTTATCACCACAATCTATCTTTGTGAAAAATAACATATATACAAAAAAACCAATAAATTTCTAAGCACATCGCAACAACTAGTGTAGAACAGATTTCAGAGTTTTGTATGGGCTATTATTATTATACAGTTTTAGGTTTTTACTTCCAGCTGCTCTAAGATATTGGAGACTAAAAGAAATAATAATATAATGATTCAGCACTCATATTCATTTGTTGAACCTTACTTTCTCTGTATAACTCCACCATCAACTTTCATCTTTTTCTCATTCTTAGGGGTATTTGGTCTATGGTTTATTCTAACTTTTTCATGTCGGAAGGGGCTGTCAGTAACAAGGGGTAGGGAGATGGAACTATCTGATGTTCTGGAGAGGCTGGGCCCTCTAAGTTTCAGGACTTATCTGGTCCAGGGACCATCAGGAGGTTGTAGTTTTCTGGAAAGTTACCCTAGTGCATGGAACCTTTGTAGAATCTTATATAATGCCCTCAGTGTTCTTTGGATTGGCAGGAATGGTTTTGGTTGGGATTTGGCAAGTTATGGTAGGCAGCAATATCCAACTGAAGCTTGCATAAGAATGATCCATGGGATGCCTACATGTTTCCATTGGAAAGTGCTTGTCCATGCAGTTTTGAAGGAGAGAGAGAGCTTATCATGAAAGAAGTCATTTTTTGACATTACTTTTGAAGGACTGGCCAGATTGGACAGGTAAAAACGGAGGAGGACAATTCTGGAAATACCCCATAGGGTAGAAGGAAAACTTCCTTTCAGACAAGAATTCAAAAACAAGCAACCCAACAATAAAAATTTTGTAAGCCTTATTCACACTGTTTCCTATACATTACCATTTTGTGTGTTATTTTCCTCTCCTTTAATTTTTTTTTTTAGTGCTTAGTTTTCACTCCTCTGCGACTAGATGTATTAATCTCTGTGTAATGGGACTTGGTCAGTTTCCTTACCACCCAGTAACCACAAATCTCCAAGGAGTTGCTGCGAACCCCTCAGAGGCAGACACAGAAACAAATATTTCCAGAAAAGGTTACCAATTACTAGAGATCATCTCTAAAGTTCATGGAGCAGAGACTTGTAGAATAGATAGAGCATGTAAGCATCCACCAACCTAAACTTTCACTTCAATTGAGGAAGAAATAGGCCCAAGAGACAACATGTCCAAAGCCATAACTAGCTGGTAGCAGGAAAGGGATTTGAATCTGAGTATCCACATTTTGCGTGCACTGTCCCCCATGTCACATGGAATGTTGCTCATTGGGAAGCCAAGCATTTCACGAATCAAGACAGCTCAGGTTAAGTCATGAGCACTTGTTGGGCCTGTCCATATAGAGAGGTTATCTAAGCACACACGAGTCCTACAAATAAAAAGACACAGGGCCCCTGTTCTCTCCAACACAGTCCTTTTGGTGTCATTGGCTGCTCCCGAAGGGCTTGGGAACAGCTGCCCAGCCCCGGGACACAGGGCAGAACACTTAATCCTCATTGAGGAGGGGCCCAAGGGTGGAAGGACAGTCCTGCCACTGCCCCAGGAAGATTTTCAGTGCCACAGCCTCTTCCCTCACATGTTGGTAAGGAAGAAAGAAGAATTCGAGGACTAAAAAGGGAGGGAGATGTTGAGAAAAAGTAGGAGGTGTGAGAGTGTTGAAAGGCTGAGCTGAGGACTTGGCTCAGATGTGAATGCTCAGGACATTAAGAAGGCTCTTTATATAGGCCTCTCACAGGTGAGTGCAGGCGACAGAGGCAAGCCACCCTGAGCTCCTGGGAACTGAGTAAATAAGCACATACGTCAAATGTTCAAAGCCCGATGGGGACTGGGGTGGACCAGGAGCTCAGCAAAAAGTCCAAAGACGTCTTTGGTTTGAATCGCCAAGTCCCATTCTATTAGATGGCACCTGTGGAGTTGCTTACATTTCAGGAAATAGTTTCTGCTTGGGGACTTTTCAGGGGGAAAATATGAAAATCCAACCTCAATGCTGAACCAGCCCAGTGTCTGAGTCATTTTCAGCTTATGAATAGCTTCCTTAGGGAGTCCTTATGGTTGCATGAATTGGCCTTTGGGCATGTCTTTCACACATTTTTCTCGAAAATGGAAAACCTAGTGATCAGCATTAAATAACCAAAGTGTTAATCCTATAAAACCAACCTGTGACCTTGGGAAAAAGCTGCCCAGGCTGCTGTCCTCCCCAGTCTTGCTGTGTCCTTCTGTCTGGGCGTGAGTGGGCATCAAGCAAGAACAAAAGCACAAGCGGAGGCCAAGTTTGGTTTCTGATTAGACATTGACCCTCAGACAGTTATTAAACTTCTTGAACGCTGTGGCTTTTCAGTCCCGGTGAGAAAGCAGGTTAAGCAAGTCAAGCTGAGAGTGGAGTATGCAATCTTTTGTTCTCTGTGTGCTTTGAAGATTGTCTCAGGGTTAATGTTTGACTTTGGGTCTTAACTATTTTATGTCTTGTTTGCCTCACATACAAACAAGGCAAAGAAAGAAACTCATCCTTTTTTATAAATGTGGATAATATGAACTCTTTGAAAAGCAAAGCACAGCTTTCCACAAATGCACACTCATGTTTGAAAAAAAATAGTCGTATGGGCACATTGTTGTAGACTTTTCTACCAAATGTATCATAAGTATCACTCATTATCAACAAACATAGAACCAAATCACACACACATATAACTTTAAAATGGATTTTTTTCTCTAAATATTTTTTTATTTTTTTAAAATTTTTTATTAATTAAAAAAAAGAGGGCGGGCCGCGGTGGCTCAGCGGGCAAAGTGCTTGCCTGCTATGCCGGAGGACCTCGGTTCGATTCCCGGCCCCAGCCCATGTAACAAAAACGGAGAAACAGAATACAATAAAACAAGAAAATGTTTAAAGATGTTTCCCTTTCTTCCTTCCTTCCTTCCTTCTATCCTTCCTTCCTTCTCTCTGTCTTTCCTTTAAAAAAAAAAAAAAAAAAAAAAAGAATTACAAGAAGTACAAACATTCCCAACACATACACTCAACAATTCACAATATCATCACATAGTTGCATATTCATCATCATGATCATTTCCCACACATTTGCATCAATTCAGAAAAAGACATAAAAAGACAACAGAAAAATAAAACAAAAACAGGAAAAAAATTTTTTACATACCATACCCCTTACCCCTCCCTTTCATTGATCACTAGCATTTCAAACTAAATTTATTTTAACATTTGCTCCCCCTATTATTTATTTTTATTCCATGTATTCTACTCATCTGTTGACAAGGTAGATAAAAGGAGCATCAGACACAAGGTTTTCACAATCACACAGTCGCATTGTGAAAGCTACATCATTATACAATCATCCTCAAGAAACATGGCTACTGGAACACAGCTCTACATTTTCAGGCGGTTCCCTCCAGCCTCTCCATTACATCTTGAATAACAAGATGATATCTACTTGATGCATAAGAATAACCTCCAGGATAACCTCTCGACTCTGTTTGGAATCTCTCAGCCACTGACACGTTGTCTCATTTCCCTCTTCCCCCTTTTGGTAGAGAAGGTTTTCTCAATCCCTTGATGCTGAGTCTCAGCTCATTCTAGGGTTTTTCTCAGTCCCTTGATGCTGAATCTCAGCTCATTCCAGGATCTCTGTCCCATGTTACCAGGAAGGTCCACACCCCTGGGAGTCATGTCCCACGTAGACAGGGGGAGGGTGGTGAGACTACTCGTTGTGCTGGGGGGAGAGAAGGGCCACATCTGAACAATAAAAGAGGCTCTCTTTGGGGTGACTCTTAGGCCTAAATTTTAAGTAGACTTGACCTATCCTTTGTGGGGTTAAGTTTCATGTGAACAAACCCCAAGACTGGGGGCTCAGCCTATAGCTTTGGTTGTCCACACTGTTTGTGAGAATATCAAGAATTCAACTTGGGGAAGTTGAATTTCTCCCCGTTCTCACCACTCCCCGAAGGGGGCCTTGCAGATACTTTTCCATTCACTGATTGAATCACTCTGGGATTCATCGGGGCATCACCTGGACAAACCAGCAAAATCTCATGTCCTACCTGAGATTCCAAGTACTTATGGCATTCAATCAAACTATCTACATAAGTTATATTAGGAAATGCACTAGTCAAAATATTAATTTTGTATAAACATTGTAAAAACATTGTAAAAAATGTTTGTATAAACATTTTTTGCTTTAGTCTCACACAGAAGGTGACATTTTAAAATATTAATTACTATCTATTTTCAGTACCCTGCAATAATGACATTCCTTTGCAAAAACATAAAATGGATTTTTCATCAGTGGAAATGTAAACTTACTTTTACCTTGTGTTTTATATGCATGCCTGAGCATTGCATGCTTTAGATGCATTAAATGTCATTTGTAAATGGTTACAGAAACAAAAGGTAAAGCACCGTTCAGGCCTTGAAGCATCATGGTTCAATAGAAGAATAAGGGAAGCCACTTGTGGAGGGTTAGCTTTTCTAGTAGCCACACCAAAAATAAATAAATAAATAAATAAATAAATAAAAAGAAACAGATGAAATTAACTTTAGTAACACATTGTTACTAAATATGTCCAAAATACTATGTCAATATGTTTAAAGTATGTAACCAATACTTTAAAAATTACTGAGATATTTTACTCTTTTTTTCATGCTAAGAAGTCAAAATCTCGTGTGTATTTTCTCCTGACAGCACACCTCAATTCAGGTTAGCCACATTTCAGGGGCTCAACAGCTGTGTGCGGCTGGAGGGTACCATACTGGGCAGTGTAACTCTAGAGTCAAATTGTTTTAGGAGTTGCCTGACCTTGAGCTAGTTACTTAAGCAGCCTGTACCTTCGTTTCCACATATGTAAAATGGGAAGAATAATGGAATTTGTCTCATTGGGTCTTTTTTCTTTCTCTTTCCCTCTTTCCTCCTTCCCTCCCTTCCCGTTGTTGTAGTTCTCCAGCATTTTATTTTATAACAAACCCGCTGCTCCAATTGGCCATATACATTATTCATGGCGCAAGGGTACCAGATAGAGGGGAGGGAAGGTGAATCCGAAGGAAGAGTAACTTTTTGTAATTTGCACAAAGGTATGTGGGAACAACAGGACAGCTATACCCTATGTCCGCATTGTCTTTCCATTGGAAAAACAAAACCCAAGCACTGTCAAATACACAAATCAGGGTCTAGTTTATTATCATAGAAAGCACATGCCTCTTTCCCAGCATCTCAGTTGATTTTAAAAGCTAGGGAAGGAGGTTGAAAAATGAGGATTAATGTATATATATGTATGTATTCTTGAACTACTTTAGGCCTCTCTGTAGTTATCTCTAGAGGTCTATTGTTTATCCTTTAAATTGTGTTTTAGTAGAAGCTTTGGATCTCCTGGAGACATGGAAGGCTATCTGCTTGGTGCCTTCATGACTTTTTTCTTTTCTTTATTACAGACGTTGTGAATTTACAGAACAATCATGCATAAAATAGAGGATTCCCATATATCACCCTATTATTATTAACACCTTGCATTGATGTGGAACATCTGTTACAACTGATGAAAGCACATTTTTATAATTGAACTATTAACTACAGTCCACGGTTTAACTCCTGGTTCACTGTTCATGTATTGCAGTTCCATGAATTTTGAAAAAATTTTTTATTCTGTTACTATATATGCAATCTAACATTTTTGCATTTAATCACATTTAGTTAATGTATTTCAACTTTATTAATTAGGTTCACAATATTGTGCCACCATCACCACCATCCATTACCAAAACATTTCCATCATTCCAAATAGGAAACTTTTGTATTTTAAGCCTTCACTTCCCATTCTCTATCCCCACCTTGTCCCCTGGTAGCCCATAATCTAGATTCTGACTTTATGAGTTTCCTTAGTCTAATTATTTTAAATCAGGGAGATCATAAAATATTTGTCCTTTTGTGTCTGACTTATCTCACTCAACATGATATTTTCAAGGTTTGCCTATGTAGTTGTATGTATCAGAGCTTCATTCTTTTTTAGGGCTGAATAATATTTCATTGTATGTAAATACTACATTCTATTTATCTATTCATCATTTGATGGACACTTGGGTTGCTTCTGTCTTTTTGGCAATTGTGAATATTGTCACTATGAACATTGGTGTGCAAGTATCTGTTCAAATCTCAGCTTTTGATTCTTTTGGGTATGTACCTAGTGGTGGGATTTCTAGGTCTTACGGTAATTCTGTACTTAGCATTTCTAAGGAACTGCCCAGCCATCTTCCATATTGGCTGCACCATTTTATATTCCCACTAGCAATGAATGAATGTTCCTATTCCTCCACATTTTCTCCAAAACTTATTTTCTGCTTTTGTTTTTTTCAATAGTAGCCATTCCAATGAGTGTGAAATAGTATCTCATTGTGGTTTTGATTTACATTTCCCTGATTGAGCATCTGTTCATCTGCTTTCTGGCCATTTGAATTTCTTCTTTGGAGACTCGTCTATTCAAGTCTTTTGCCCATTTTTGAATTGGTTTCTTCATCTTTTTGTTGTTAAGTTTCAGTGTTTTTTTTTTTTTTAATGAAGATGACATGGATAAATACATTCAAAAACCTAAGTGTAACACCTGAAATAGATCTGGTCAATCCATGTCAGCTATCATCATTAGCTTTGGCAAAAGACACTGTTTTAGTTTGCTAAAGCTGCCAGAATGCAATATGCTGGAAATGGAATGGATTTTATAAAGAAGTTTTATTAAGTTAGAAGTTTACAGTTCTAAGACCAGAAAAAATGTTCAAACTAAGACATCCAGAAAAAGATACCATGACTCAAGAAATGCCATTGTCTTTCACATGGGAAGATGCATGGCTAACATCTGCTGGTCCTTGTTCCCGGTTCCATTGCTTCCAGCTTCTGATGCCAGTAGTTTCCTCTCTAAGCATCTGTGGGCCTTCACTTAGCAATTTCAGGACACATCTCTGAATTCTGGCTTGCTTATCATCTGATCTATGTGGTGACGTCTGCCGGGCTCTGCATCTCCAAATGTCCATGTCTAAGCATCTCTCTCTCTCTGTTGGCACTCCAAGCATCTCCAAATGTCTGTGACTCAACTGCTTCAGAAGCAATTCCAAAATGTCTCCCCTTTTAAAGGGGAACTCCAGTAAAGTAATCAAGACCCATCTTGAATGGGTGGGGTCATGACTCGATCTAATCAAAGGTCATACCTACAATCAGGTGTTTCACTTCTCCATGGAAGTAATCTAATCCATGGGTCCATGGAGAGTGACCCAATTCAGTCATTCAGAGTCTCCACTCTACAATATTGAATCAAGATTATAGAACATGGCTGCCCTCCCATGATTGGATCAAGATGGAAAACCTGGCTTTTCTGGGGTACATAATTTCAAATGAGCATGGGCACAGAGCACAATTGTTAGCTGCTTTTCTGAAATGTGGTAATTCCAAATCAAGTGAAACTGAATTGAATTTAGAGGTCAGATATTTTCCCTTTGGGGACAATTATTTAGTTACCCAAACCAGGGGAAAAATACTTGAAATACTTCAGTCTTTGATTTTATCAAACCAGTAATTTTACTCTAATATAGCCTCTCCCCTATATCATGTCAAGGGAAAACAAAGAAGGGTTCTAACTAGTCCCTGTCGATTTTTAGCCCATTTTGTCAAAATATTTAAGGCAGCTGAATAGCTTTGTGTGATTACCCTGTTTGTTAAGGTGTATGCATTTAGATTTTAAGTAGCAGAATTTAGATTTTGGAGCTTTTAAAATAATAAAATCTCCAGTTTTTAACTGAAATTTCTTGCCTTGTTTATTAAGGTTGTACTGCCTTCAGATGACTCTACTAAGTTCTATTATTGTCCCTGAGTCTCGGGTTTCATTTTGGTGTTCCAGATGCAGATCACAGAAATGAAGCATTTGCTTTTTGGCCACAGGGGTTAATTTGTTATAGGTGTTTCTTCATAATCTCTTCTTTGGCACCTGTGAATGAGCCAAGGGGAATGGTTAAGATTCCGTCAGGCCAATGTGCTCTGGGCTTCCCTACACATGGTTAAGATGGAGAAGTGTTAGTGTCACTCCCTGCAAGGTATAGAGACCCAAGGAGTCAGGGAAGGGCATTTGAGTTTTTTTTTTCTCTCTTCCTTAATTAAAATGATGGCACCAAACATCACCATGACTATGTTCCATGACCATATGCTCCCTACGCTGGAGACTTGAGTGCAGTCCCCATTCATCTCTTCAAAGTTCATTTCATCTTTCATTCTATTGTGATTAGTCCAGCATTGTGGAAAGAGTACAGGAGGAAACCCTGGGTTCTGATCATGGCTGAGCTACACTCTAGATGTGTGACCTTGGGCAGTCCCTCAATCTCCTGGGCACTCAATGTCCTCATCCATAAAAGGAGGGGTGGACCTGGATGACCGCTAAGATTCCAGCTCTAAGTGTTCATGACACTAGGGTTCTTAAAACATCCTTATGATGACGGGCAGGATACGTTTTATAGTTTCCATTTGTTTAATGAAGAAACTGAAGCTCAGAGTGGATACATGCTGACCCTTACATCAAAAGTCACCTAATTACACAGTGGGTCATGGTGGCTCAGCAGGCAGAGTTCTCACCTGCCATGCTGGAGACCTGGCTTCAATTCCAGGTGCCTGCCCATGCAAGAAACAAAACAAAAGTCACCAGGCGGGCCACGGTGGCTCAGTGGGCCACGGTGGCTCAGCAGGCAAGACAAAAGAAAAAAGGTCACCCAATTGCTCCCAGAATGGGATTAGAATTCAGATATGTGGGTGCCTAACTCCTTTTTGCTTTCCATGATCCTGATGGACAGTAAGAGGAATCTTTACAAAACATTGCTTTGGAAATACAAGTAAAATTCTGCCACTACATAGGAATATAAAATATGCAGTCATGGTGGAGGATGGTTTGGTGGTCCCTCAGGAAGGTAAGTATAGAGTTGCCTTATCACCATGCAATATACCTGGAGGATCTGAAAGCAGGGACACCAACAGACAACTTCACATCGATGTTCACAGCAGCACTATTCACAATGGCCCACAGATGTTAACCCAAATGTCCACCAACAGAAGAGTGGATAAACAAAATGATGGTGCATTATGCAGCAGTAAGAAGGAATGAAGTTCTGAAGCAAGCAACAGCATGGATGAACCTTGGGGACATTATGTTAAGTGAAATAAGTCAGACACAAAAAGACAACTATTCTATGATCTTCATAATATGAACTAATTATAATATGTAAACTCATGGACATAAAACGTAGAATATAGGCTACTAGGACATAGGATGAGGTTAAAGAATGGAGAGTGGGTGCTTGATATATGTAGAATGTTTGACTAGGTTGAACTATCCTGTACAAACCAATAAGATCTCACTCCCCATTCAAGGTTTGTGTAATTATGGTGTTTGATAGTGTGCTACTAAAAATATAAATTTTGCAGCAAATAAACATCTCTCCCTTTGGTCTCACATAGAAGTTGAAGTTTAAAATACAATTAATATAATCGTTTAGTCTGATATACCTTAGTCCTAACAGATCTGCTTCATTCATTTCTTTAATTGAAGTCCGATCACTTTTTAAGTGTTTTTTAACAGTTGTTGTATGGGGTTATGCTGACTTTCATAACTGCAGAACTCTAGCTCTGAGTCTCGAGTGTGACACAGATGCCTGAAGTTCCAGGGAAAGGCTATATTATACACAAAGCATCTCAGAATTTAGAAATAACAGTTATAACTTCGAAACAGAGGTGTCTGCTACAAGAGCTTGCAATCTAAGAACTTTTACAATAAGCCTTCTCTTGATAACCTATGCCCTCAGGTTTAATTAGCAGAATTTCCACATTATTCACTACTATTTTTAAGAAAGAATATCACCTGCATACCTGAACCTATCTTGGAGGCTGTACTTGAGAAATATACCCTCTGTTTTCCTCTCTTTTATTGTTACTATAGAGAGCGATATCCCCTTGTGGTGACTAGCTAGAAAATATTTCCTTCTGAAAGGAGGAAGATGTGCCTAAAAAAATCAGTGAGTTTTAAAGTCTTTATCCTAAAACTTGTCTAAATTGTAAAATAAATTGCTCTGCAGATTCGATGAATTTTTCAGTCCCGAAAGCTTCTTTAGTATGACTGTCCCAGTACATCGTGTTCACTGATTGTTAAATCACGTCCATTTGTCTCTGGCTCCAACATTTCAGAGGACTTTGTGGCCTGGTCTGCAGATCTGAGGTTAATTGGAGAGTTCATTATCTGAGCCAGACCAAGTAGGCTAAGTTGAGTTCAGGGTGAAGCCTGCAATCACCATCCTATTTCGCTAGACAAGAAGGTCTTTGTGAATCTATGTTTGTTGACCATATTTTTGCATAAGCAGATGTTCCATATAGCAGGGGGAAGAACCCAGGAAGAGAGCCTGTAACAAGATCATGTTTAGTTAAAAAGAGTACAAAAGCGCCTTTATCTGTTTGCAATAACTTAACCTAGCAAAACCCGAGAAGAGAGGCCATCACTGCAATTCAAGCAGGCATTTGAGCTACTCAATCAAAACAGGAAGGAATGAAGGTTCATTCACTTGGTCTCAGTCTTCCAGTTGTGATTTCTGATTAGTGTGGGCTTCTCAGATGGAATTCATAAGCACCTTGAATAATTTATCCTTCTCTTCCCAGAAATTCTTCAGGTGTGTATTTTCAAAAGTTTCTTTCCTTTAAATCCAGGGATCCAGGCTACTAAATTACCTCCCTCTGCTAATTCACAGTTTCAGTAGCAAACAACTGAAGGATCTGTTCAAGTCCATCTATGATATCTTGAATTAAATGACATGACATCACTTAAAATAGGTGTTCCTTCTCTAGATAGAGTTAGGTTTCCCTTCAACTTGGATGAACTTAAAGAATCCTCTCCACTACACCATTTTATCATCCCCCCGAGTATTAACTTATGAAATTATTGTTTTTTCTACAAGAGAGTTGCTTATTCTAACCTTAATCCCCTCATCTGGAAATGAGAAAAATATTAACAGCCCAATTATCACTAATGCTTGAAACAAGAATCAGATGGCGATGTGAAGGTGCTTGGTACGTTGTAAAGTAGCACATGGCATGAATTATTTCTATGCCCACCCAGGCAGTGGGAAATGGGAATGAGAGAGGTTCAGAGGCAAGAAGTAAAATAATAATAACAGCCCAATGGAAAATGGCCACTGACACCAGGAGGCATTATCAACATTGGGATAAGAGGAGCCCCTATCCAGCTTTGAGGAGTCAAGGAGGTTTTTTGGGTGCTGATGGCTCCTTTTCTTCTGTAAGGGTAAACAGGTACCAGCAAGGCAACTCCAAAGTCACTGAGGCATTCAGAGGCAGCTGGAACAGAATAGGCAAAGTCCCAGAGGCACAAATGTTCATGAAAACTGCAGTGCTTTCATCCAGCTTTCTCAAATCTTCAATGCAATAAGGGGTAATGGATAAAAGGAACTTCTTTTTTTCTGCAAACTTTGTTCTTTTTGAGTTATTCTTTATTTCTCAGAGATCCAAAATGGAGCCCCAAATGATTGTATCTCGTGTGGAGGAGCTAATGTAGTGCTTCTCTGAAGGTACCTTAGAATTTTGCTTCATTTGTACAGTCTCAGGCTGCTGGCTGTCTTTGGGTTTTTTGTTAATACTCCCTCTCCCTGGCATTTCTCCGCCCAGGGAATATTTGTTTTAGATTCTTTTACTCCTTTAGACTTAATCTGTTGTTTTTAAGGTTTGCTTTCTCTTCATTTTATGAAGTTTTAGATTCCACCCCCACCAGTTTTTCCTGCTATTTTAAGTGCCTTCAACTGATGGTTCCTTTTAGTTTTCATCAGATCATTTCATTGCTTCTGCCTTATCAGTTAACAAACACCTTATAAATTTTGTTTAAACTCTAAAACGACCTTTGGAATACTTTTTCTTTCACACTGACCATCATCCTTGCTATATGATGCTTGTTTTTAAATAAGGATTTTACCCATGTTAAAGTGCTCTTGGCCAAGACTTCAAAATTGACATTACAATAAAAATGTCACATGCTTTTGAGTCACATGCCTTGCTTGAAGCCTAAACAAATAATGTCTGTGGGCTATTCCAATGGAGTCCAAAATACTCAAATGCTCAAAGTCAACACTCAAAATTTACACAAAGGTCTCAGTGACTGACTCAGAACTGAATTTTTTTTATATCTTAGAAAAGCATCAGTCTTAATTCTAATTTTGATGCCCCACCCACCATACTTGCCAGTGATACTAACAGAAGTTAATAGACTTTGCACACTTGCTCTGGGCTAAATGCCTTGCTGGTGAATGAATTCACGTTCACACTGAGTCCTTATAAAAAGTTTACAAGATAGGTACTGTTATTGTCCTCTTTTTACAGATTAGATTTAGAGATGTTACGCTCTCTGCCCGGAGTCACACCTTAACATGTCACACAGGTGGGACTGAGCTTTCTCCAAAAGTGTTCTCAGCTGCTCTGCTCTATAACAGGGAACCTAAATCCCATGCCCCCCAACTTTTTGTTAAGGCAGAATTTGATTCCTAGCACAACTTTTTCCCTTTTTAGTCTCCTCTCACCAATTCTCTAACATAGTTTGTTCTTTATGAATACACTTTATCAGTTAATTGCAGTATGGCTTTGGTACTTTTTTCCCCTGAAGGAATCCTTTTCCAGAAGGATTATAGTGTTCTGAGTTTTAGGAGAATATATATTCTTATTCACTATTTTGAGTCTCAAGTGATCCATGATGTATCTTCCTTTTGAGACAGACTTGCATCTTGCTTAAACAGAGTTCAGGTTTGGATGACAGTCTTACCTATTTACTTGTACATTCATTCATAGGTTTGCTCAATAAAGGAATTATTGAATGCCTACACAGATTGAGCACGATAAAGAAGATTTTGCTGTCTTGAATTCTAATAGTTCTGCAGGGATTTTATAAAATATTGGTTTTTTTAAATTGTGTTATACTGACATTGAATTTGGAGTCACAGTAATACTGGCTGAATTATATTCTTTAGGAGTCATAAAGTTCATGTGTAAGCTGTGAAATTGTTTTTGAATCATGGTCACGTTTATAGAAAATAAATTTTGCCATTTTAACCACTTTTTTTTTTTAAACAGAATCTCCAAGGGAGTGAACCTGGAAGTCAAATTTTTTTAAATTATTGTCTTATTTATAACCCCCCTATACCCACCAAGAGAAACTCTCCATTTCTCCCTTCTGCCATCCTTTGGTAACCTTGAATCTACTTTCTGTCTCTGTAAATTTGCTATTTCTAGATATACTCTATAAGTGACATCATATACTATTTGTCCTTCTGTCTTGCTTATTTCACCCAGCATAATTTTTCCAAGTTTCTTCTATTTGCAGCATGCCTTACAATTTCATTCCTTCTCATAGTTGAATAAGATTCCATTGTGTGTCAGTACCACGTTTTGTTTAATTACATTCATTTGTTGGTGGACACTGAGGTTGTTTCTACCTTTTGGCTAGAGTGATGCTGCTCTGAACATTGTGTATGCAGATATCTGTTTGAAACCCTTTTTAAACTTTCTTTGCATATTTACCGGGGAGTGGAACTGCCGGGTCAAATGGTAATTCTATATTTAACTTTCTTTCCACAGCGATGGCACCATTTTACATTCCCTCAAACAATGTGCTAGAGTTCCAATTTCTCTGCATCCACTCCAACACTTGTTATTTCTTTTTTTTTTAATAAAAGCCATCCTTCTGGGTATAAGAGCTTATTTGCTTATTGTAGACATTTCATAGAAGTGGAATCACAATACGTGTCCTTTTGTGTCTGGCTTCTTTTACTCAACTTAATGTCAAGACCCACGCACACTGTAATGGGCATCAGGGCTTTATTGTGTTTCTATAGTATGCACTAAAAAGTCCGATAAGGGGGGATCATTCATTCACTTATCACATGTTTATCAAGGATCTAGTGTGTGCCAGGCACTATTCTACACTCTGGGGAAACACTATTAAGCAGATAAAATTCTCTGTCCATTCTAGTGAAGGAGACAGACACATAAAGCAAAATAAACAAATCAAATACATAGCATGTTAGACAGTACCAAGTGACAGGCAGAAAAATAACGTGGGGGAGGGGTACGAGGAGATGTGGTTTGCGCCATTAGGAAGGGCAGCCGGGAAAGGGCTCCCTAGAGGTGGCTTTTGAGTGAAGAGCTGCAAGAGGAAAGGGAGCTGGGGCGGGTGTGTCTGGGGATAGGACCTGGGGGAGAGCATCCCAGGCAAAAGCCTGAGGCTGGAGCGTGCCTGGTGGCTGTCGAGGATGGCAAGGAGGCCCGTGTGACCGGAGCAGGGTGGTTCGAAGGGAGAGTGGCAGAAGGTCAGAGCGCAGGGTCTTGGAGGCAGGGGGTGGGGGTTGGATGGGACTTGGCTCTTACTCTGAATGAGATGGGGAACAGACTTACGATACTGATCCAAAGGGCTGGGTTCTCTGCCCAATGTGCAGAAAAGCCAATCCATGACACGGGGGTTTCGAAGAGAGTTTATTGCCAGGCGCAAAGCAGGAGAGCAGATGACCTATTGGCCTAAAAATCCGTCTCACTGAACTGCAGCAACTCTGATAGCTTTATAGTATCAAAAGATGGGCAAATGGGCACAAGGGCTCGAGATGACTGGGTTAGAGATGATCTAATTACTGGGCATGCGCAGATTGATTCCATGCGTAGTCATGGAACATATGTGAGAAAATAGTGGCCCCAATATGATCATGGGCGTGATTTTTAGCATTATAATGAGGTCTAGGTGATTTATATATTGAAATTTAAGCTACTGCACGTGTCAGGAGGGCCCATTTTAATTAGATCCAGCTTCCGCAATCAAGAAAACTTTGCGTTTGGGGTGGGTCCGTTCTGGCTGACCAAAGATACTTCATTAATACAATTAAGGGCTGCTTTTAGTGATCATAAGACTCTAAAGTCAGAAAAACCAGAGAAAAGGGGTACAAGTGAGAGTCAGTCACAAGGTTTTTGTAATCACAAGGGCACAAGATAAAGTTTATACAATCATTACCAGAGATCAAGGCAGCTGGAGGACAGTTCAGAAATTTCAGGGATTTCCCTCTGTCTACTCCAATACACCAAAAAGCAAAAAGGATTATCTATGTAATGACTCAGTAATCATAATCATCCTTTAAATCCTAACTTCTCAGTTACACTCAGAAGTGAGCAAAATCTCCCTGGCTACTGTGTTGCGGAGACTCTAGGAAGGCAAAGGTAAAAGAGAAACCCTGAGAATAATTCAGGTAGAAAAGGATGGTGCCAGGAGTGGGGGTAAGGAGCGATTGGATGTCTTTTGAAAGCAGAGCTGATATTACTTGCTGATGAGTTGGATGCTGAGTGGGCCAGCGGGGAGTCAGGGATTGACTGCTGGATATATGGCTCCAGGCAGTTGGAAGTGTGGAGCTGGCATCAGTCGAGCCGGGAAGGCTGTAGGAGTAGCAGCTTTGGGGATAATCAGGAGACTAGTTTAGACATGTTAAATTTGAGAGATCAGTCAGATTCCAGTGGAGGTACATGGTTTGAGGTTCAGAAGAGAAGACCAGACTGGAGAAAAATTGGATCTATTTTTTCACCAGTGGCTTTCTATCAATAAAGTTAAATGAGAGCCCCTATGTGGAATTTTCAGAAACCTCCTTCATACCCTCTATTAATTGCAAAAGCCCTATTGCTGTTTAGAATTGAGAAGGGTGGCAGAGTGGAAAGAAAAAAAGGCTTTGGCATCCAACAGTCCTCTTTTGAATACTTGCACTACACATAATAGCTGTGTGACCTTGAGCAAGGTACTCACCTTCTCTGAGCTACTTCTCCTTTAGAGAAATGGAGAGTAGGCTGTACAGCTCCAGGGTTATGTGAAGGTAAAATCTGATGATGGATAAATAGTCCACTAGTGCAAAGCTGAGAAATGCTGAATAATGTTAGCTCTTTTTCCCCTGGCAGGGACAGCTTAAATGGTATTTGTGGCAAGTTTCTCACCAGTAATGCCTAGGTTATTCCTGGGGGGGGGGGGGGACTGCGAGGTTTGGGGGGATGTGAGGAGGGAGCCCCAGAAAAGTGTAGACCCACCCCCTAATTCACACATTCTTTGCAGTGCAGTGCTAAGCTCTGCGGTGTATGTGGGGATGTATGTGTTAAGCCTGAATTCCTTCCCATTTTTTTGCAACTAGGCTATTCAAATCTAGGGGCTGTTTCTGGCATTTACATTTTAAAAATCAGACACGGTGTCTGGGGAGATCCCAAAGGCATTAAAGACTTTGCTTAAAAAGATGAGTCCTGAATATTGATGAGCTTCCTTCTATAGGAACGGTAATATTGCATAGATCCCTCAGTGTTGTTAATGGATTACAGCTCAGTCAGGCCCTCAGAATCAGACAACTTGGTTCCCTTGACTCAATAATGAACTCTCTCAATTGGCCACTAGTAAAATCTCATATCAACGTCAAAACACTGCACTTTGCTTTTCTTATATGAGCCTGAATTACAGCAGTCTTGAGTCTCTTTCTAACCGGTTTAATTCCCGAGTGAGGGTCCATGTGATGGAGAGGGGGTTGGGAGCATATATCCAAATTCCCAGATTAGCTGTGATTTAATGGTGGCTCCCCCTCTTTGTTCACTCAGCTGTGTCCTGTTACTCTGCCTCCTGCTCAACAGTCTTCACTGGGATCTGGGACCACCCTGTTCCCCAAACTGGAATGAACTTCCCCTCCATTCTGCCCACCTGAATGGGTTTTCCTTATGGCGTTCTGAATCAGCTCAAGCAAATCCTCCCCCAAGACCCACACTTGCCCCCGAGGAAAGGGCTGGTCACACTGGATCTTTCAATTACTACTTTTAGTGTCTCTTGTTTGGACTGTGTGCTTACGACACCTTTAATCATAGGTCCTGCTCTTCATATGAAGTGCTGACCCATACAACAACATGAATTAATCTTGAGGACGTCACATTGAATGAAATAAGCCAGCCACGAAAGGACAGCGTGTGTGATTTCACATATATGAAATATCTAGAATAGGCAAATTCATAAGGCAGAAATATTAGAGTTACCAGGGGCTGGGAAGGTGGCTATGGGGAATTATTGCTTAATCGGGTGCAGAGTTTCTGTCTGGGGAGATGAAAAAGTTTTGGTGGTGATGATTACATAACATTGTGAATATAATTAATGCCACTGTATTGTACCCATGAAAATGGTTAAGCTAGTGAATTTTGTGCCATAAATATGTTACCACCATAAAATTAAGGAACAAAAGAGTGTGGCTCCTGGAACCCTGAGCTCTGAGGATCCCCATACATGGCAGGGGACGGGACACCAGATTTTCCACCATATGTGCACTAGAGACTTGGGATAATTTTTCCTTAAAGATTAAAGGGAAGGTGACTCCATAAGACTAGAGTCAAGTTAGAGATAAAATAGAGTGAATTATTAAAAAAAAAGTTTTCCTCCCCAAGATGCTCCTGAGCAGGTAACTCTGGAGTAGTTCCTGGATGGTCTCTATCCCAAAGCCACATCCCACCGTGACAGGGCTGTGTGTGTTTGTCTCCTTCCCCTTCTTGCCAGAGGTGCCACTGGAGTATTCTACCCTGAACCTGTGATCACATGATGATGTGAAGTCACATGATGGTTTTGTTCTAGTGACTGTGAGGTGAGATCTAATCAGGTTCAGTGGGCTCTGCTCCCTCAGGGCCTTAGCACGGCACAAACAGAGCACATTCAGTATTTAAAAACAAGTGCAAAACTTTTTTTTCTGATTATGAAGGTAATATATGTTCTTCAAGGCAGATCTTGGTCTTGCAGGTACTGAAGTTTGTACCATTTGGGGGTTCCTCTTTAAGAAAAAGAATAAAAAATCATGAAGGCAAAATTTGAAGAGGCCCAGGCAACTGAGGAGCCTGAAGTTCAAGCTTCACCTTGAATCTGCCCATTTTACTTGTTACAAAAAAATTTAGAAGCTAAACCACCATAACATCACTTCTTCAACGGTACTTAACTCTTTTTCTAAAATAATGGCTTTATTGAGATGTAATTCACATTCCATACAATTCACCTATTTAAAGTCTGTGATTCAATTGTTTTTAGTTATTCATAGAGTTTTGCAACCATCACCACAATCCATTTGAGAACCTTTTTATTGCAATCTCCATACCCATCATTAGTCATGCTTCATTCCCCTCTCTGAGCCCCTAGCAGCTACCAACTTACTTTCTGTTTTATTTTGGTTTGTTAAAGCTGCTGGAATGCAATATACTAGAAATGAATTGTTTTTTACAAAGGGGATTTATTAGATTACAGATCTATAGCTCTAAGACTATGAAAATGTCCAAACTAAGGCATCCAGAGAAAGATAACTTGACTCTGAAGAAAGATCAATGGCATCCAGGGTTCCTCTGTCACATGGAAAGGCACATGGCAATGTCTACTGGCCCTTCTCTCCAAAACATCTCTGAGCTTCTGTGTGTTCTTGCTTGTTCTTTCCAGGGCATTTCTGTCTCTGAACTCTCTCCAAAATGTCTCTGCCTTTTATCCTCTCACAAAGGATTCCAGTTAAGAGGATTAAGACCCATCTTGAATTGGATGGGTCATATCTCCATGGAAACAATTTGATCAAAAGGTCCACCCAACAATAGGTCTGCCCCTACAGATTAGAAGAACTTGACTTTTCTGGGGTACATGACAGTTTCAAATCAGCACATGTCTCCAGAGATTTCTCTGTTTTGGACATTTCATGTAAATGAATCACATAATCTGTGGTCTTTTGTGACTGGTTTCTTTCTCTTAGCATAATGCTTTCAAGGTTCATCCATGTTGCAGCACTCAACAGTTCTTTTTTTTTCGCTACTTAACAATATTCCACTGTATGGCTATGCCTTTTTATTTTTTTATGAGCTGATAGTTAATTCTTTAAACCCCCTGGTGACACCACTGATGATATCACTAATGAAGGGGCTTGATAGAAGAAAACCCAGCCTTCTTCATTGTATCTTAGCTCTCCCTCTATTGTGTTGCTTCACTCCCATCTCCTCCCCAGATTCTCATTACACTGGAAATTAAGAAGGAGGCAGAGCTGGTGAGCTGGATATCATAATTATCATCATAACAAATGTTACTGAAAACTCACAGTTCCTGGGCTGGACATAGGCCCTGCCTTCAGGGTAAGAGCTGAGGTGGTGGCTGCCATGTTCCTGCTTCTGTGTGAGATTTGGTTCAAGCGCATGGGTCAGCCCTGGGCCATTGCTGGATGGCCACACTCTCCTTCTTGGGAGTGCTGGATGCCAAAGTCAGGGTGGAGAGATTTCATAAGCCAGAGGAAACCTGGATGGGCTGGCTGTTTGGAGTTGGGTTGCCTCTTTAGCTCCATCTCTGAGTTTGTGCCTACAGCTGGGAGAGAGTCAAAACCTCACCTGGCATTAGAACTGGCCAGAAAATGCTGACACATGGGCTCTTTGTCTCCCTGGCCTGAAAGACACCAGGTAATTTCCTGAAGCAGTAGGCTTCTTACCAAGGGAGGACCCAGGCACTGCAGAGAATTAGCTGTGCTTTCACTTACTCACCAAATAGTTATTAAGCTCCCATTGTGTGCCAGGCACAATTCTAGGCTCTGGAAATAGGGTAGTAGACAAACTATGCAAAAATCCCTGGCCTCAAGGATTTACCTTCTAACAAAGGAAGTAGTCAACAAAATAATAGATATAATATATTGAAAGTGATAAGTGTTAAGGGGAAAGAAAAACCAAACGGGTTTTGGAAATGTGAATTGTTGTTATTCTAAATAGGATTCTCAGGGAAGGCCTTATTGAGAAAGCAATATTCAAGCAAAGACTTAAAGGAATGCACATCTGCAGGAAGACATTTTCCTGCAGAGAAACAGCCAGTGCAAAGGCCCTGAGGTGGGAATATGCCTGGTGAGTTCACGGAACAGAAGGAGGCCAGTGGGGCAGAAAGAGTGAGGGAGAGAGTGGTAGGTAATGAGGACCAATGGGCAATGGAGGCCAGACAGATAGGCATCCTATGTCATTTTAAGGACTTTGACTGTCACCATTTTAGTCATTAGAGGATTTTCAACAGAGGAGTGTCAAAGGATGACTTTGATAGACTGCTGGGAGCACAGGCAACAGAGAGACCTGTCAGAAGGTAATTGCAAAAATCTAGAGAAGGATGACGATAGCTCAAAATAGGATGGTAGCAGTGGAGGTGGTTGGGGAAGTTCAGATTTTGGGTATATTTTAAAGGAGAAGAAAATGGATTTGTTGATGGATTGGGTGTGGGATCAGAGATAAAAGACAGGACTGACATTATAGCAAGCTTTTGGGACTGAATAACTGAAACAGGGGGTTACCATTAACTGATGGCATGGGTGCAGTTCAGGTTAGGGCATACTACCTTAGAGAAGTCTATCAGACATGTGGGTGGAGGTATTGAGTAAGCAATTAAATCTGTGACCTTGGGGTTCAGAGCAGGCGACTAGGCTGGAGATGTAAATTTGGGAGTCTACAGCATTTAGATGTATTTAAAGCTACTGGGCCAACTGAGGTCACTGAGGGAGTGGTAGTCGATTAGGAGGAGAAGACAAAGGATGGGCTCTGGGAGATCTGGCATGAAGAGGTTGAGAAGATTTGGAAGAACCAGAAGAGGAGGCTGGGAAGCAGCAGCCAGTGGAGGGCACTTGGAGTGTGTGAAGTCCCAGGAGCTGAGAGAAGAAAGCATTTAGAGGAGGAAAAGGCAGGCTGTGCCAAATGCTAAAGCAGAGGCCAAGGCAGAGCAGGACTGAGAGTCAACCATGAGATGTGGGAAAAGTCCTACTAGAGTGGGCCCATGAGAGAGTGAGAGGAGAGGAGTTTGGGAGGGAGAGTGTGAACAATGCTTCGGGGAAGTTTAACAATAAAGGGAAGGAAAGAAATGGGGTGGTGGCTGTATGTGAAATGGGGTTGGGAGGGCTTTTTAAGAGGGAAGAGATAACAGCTAGTTTGAAGGCTGACAGGAACCATTGGATGGAGAGGGATACTGATGTAGAAGATTTGAAAGAGGATGGCTGGAGCCAGGTGTGTGTGTAGGGGAGAGGCCAGAGGAGGTGCTGGCCTTAGATGAGAACAGGCCAGCTCTTCTTTAATAACACGAGGATAGGTTGATGGGACGGTTGGAGATTTCTTTGGAGAGTGTTAGGCTTCTCAGTGAAAAATGAAGCAATGCCGCTGAGGGGGAGGGGCAAGGAGGAGGTAGGAGTAAAGCCAAAAATGAGAGAGGGTGGAAAGGTGGCCCAGAGGCCTGGAGAGCCCCCTTGAATGTGAGTGTTGTGGTCAGCCCAGTTATGTGTGGGTGCAGGCCCAAGGTAGGCGGAGAGTTGGATCTTTCCAGGAGCTAGTGTTGTGTCAGTGAGACTGACTAATGGAAAGAGGGCAAAGGGAACTTAGAGTAAACAACACAGAGTGGTTATGACTCACCATGGATTCTAATAATTGCATGGAATTAATAAGAGTCAGGAGGGAAGAGAGGATGGGGGGTGGGTGAGGGACCAGTGAAAGAGTAGCAGGAACAATGGGTTTTAACTCAAATGCTTATCTTAGGGCAATCAGCCTAATGGAAGAAGCATGGACTTTGGAGCCAGATGGAAACGAATTCCATTTTTCAGCTCCATCACTTAAAAGAGACTTAACCAGGGCTCATTTCTTCATTTGTAGAACAGGGCCCTCCTTTTCTTGTAGAAGTGTGGGAGGGCTGCAGAAACTGTCACCTACCATGCAAGTACTAGGCTTGTCCCCAGGCTAGGTGGTCACTTTGTTTATTTCTTCTGAAACAAGCTCCCATGTCCTGACTGACCTGTCTAAATAATCAATAGTTAGATGATTATTTAAATAATTTAATCATGTAAATCATCATTCATATTCATAATTATTCATTAGTCATGAATTCATAGGTTAATCATTAATCATTTAACTCACACTCTGAAGAGAGTGATTAATGAGAAATTTGTTTAAAAGAATAAAAAGATGTATAAGGAGAGTCAAAAGATAATTAAAAAAAAGAGAATAGAAAAAAAGAGAATAGAAAAAAAGTAGAAGATGAAAATTAATGAAGAGGAGAAGGGGAAAGCTGTTGGGGAGATCCAAAGTGGCTTTGCCCAAAGAAAAACCCTTGTGTGGTTCTGTCATTATTTTTCATGACTCAATTTTCTCTCTTCTTTTACTCTTGGGGCCTCTCTCCACTTTACTCTGGATGAATAAGAATTAGGAATTAGGCAACAGAGTTATTCTCTGGATGCTGGACTTCATTCCAATGTCCAAGATAATGGATTTAATGTCAAGATTAGATCTTTCTTAAATAAAGGCGAGAGGGAAAACTATCACAGTAGGGAGTTGTTTGCTTTGGAAGCACTTGTGATTCTAATCTTATCCATAGGCAGGGGTGATTAGATTAACACCTGCGAGCTCGCATCATCCATAGCAGAGATGCCTGATTAGGGGGTACGGAGGGCTTGGCTGGGGTGCAGATATTGGGCATCTATTGGCAGGAACTATTGCTTATCATCGGATGTGTTTGGGGTGCGTTCGTTTATTTCTGCTATCCTGGTCCTTATGCCTTCCTCTCTACTCCTGTTTTCTTCATGGTCTGGATAGAGCATGCCTCCTAAATCATGTCCCCCCTTGAAGGCTTCTGTTAGTTAGTCATCATGGAGGGTTGTGCATATGAAGAAGCATATAGTAGAATGGTGGTGATCCTACAAGAATCACATTTTGTTTCAGTTTGCTAAAGCTGCTGGAATGCAATATACCAGAATGGATTGGTTTTTACATAGGGGATTTGTTAGGTTAAAAAACTTAACATTTCTAAGGGCATGAAAATGTCCAAATTAAGGCATCCAGAGAAGGACACCTTGACTCTGAAGAAAGACCGGTGGCATATGGAGTTCCTCTGCACATGGAAAGGCACGTGGCTGGCATCTGCTGGTCCTTTGCTCCTGGGTTGCATTGCTTTCAGCTTCTGACTCTAGCGGCCTTCTCTCTGAGCTTCTGTGGGTCCTTGCTTGCTCCTCTGGGGACACATCTCTGAGCTCTCTGAGTCCTGCAGGTCCTCTTAACATCCCTGGAGCATTTCTCTCTCTCTCTCTCTGGGTTTTGTATCTGCTCTCTCCAAAATGTCTTTGCGTTTTCCTTTTCTTTTTCTAAACATCTCAGGGCTCTCTTGGATTTTACTGTCTTTTCATCCTCACACAAAGGACCCCATTAAAGAGGATTAAGACCTACTTTGAATTGATTGGGTCACATCTCAGTGGAAGCAACCTAATCAAAAGGTCCCACCAAAACAATAGGTGTGCCCCCACAAAATTGGATTAGAAGAACATGGCTTTTCTGGGGTACATAACAATTTCAAACCACACATCCTCCAAGAAAGGGGAGGCAGTAGTTTTACATAGAAGCAGGAAGGTTTACATATTGTCCCCTCTTCAATCCACCTCCCAAGTCTTCCCCATCTTCCACCGCCAGCGGGCTGGAATTAGATGACCCCATAGCTTGATGTCACCACGACTAGTTTACTAGTGATCACCCTATTCTATAATCTGTGGTTTACTCCTTTCTCCTGCAATGGATGGAACCCTTCCTGAGGGCAGGGTCTGGTCTTTAATGAACTCTCCAACTTAGCACAGTGCCTGCCACTCAATACAAGTGAGTTTCAGATTCACCTTGAGACTGAAGGGCTCTTTCAAGGCTGCACCAGCTTGATAAAATGTTCCCATTAAAAAAAATGGTATGTTACAGGCTCTCAGTTTGAGGACAAGTAGAATTTTCCATTAACCGGGGATAATGTAGTAACCCTATGTCATAACCCCATGGTCCCAGTCCTTTGACTCAGCCAGAGGTCACATACAGCTTTGTGGACAATCATCATTACTCCTGACATAGGCAGCCTCTGAAATGCCTCCAAGGGGTTTTCTAGTACCATATCCAAGCATAATCCCCTCCCCTTGAGTGTGAGATGGATTTAGCAACTTATTTCTAGTGAACTGGAAACGACAGAGGTGATGGATGTCAATTCTGAGAATAGGTCATGAATCTCTGGCTTTTGTCTTGCTCACCCTCTTTCACTCTCTTGCTCACTCACTCTGGTGGAAACCAGATGCCACATTGTTAGCTGCCTTGTGGAGGGGCCTACATGGCCAGAAACTGAAGGAGGCCTTTAGCCAATAGTCAGTGAGGCATGGAGGCCCTCAGCCTTGCACCCATGCTAGGAACAGAAGCCACCAGCCATATGAGTGAGCTTGGACATAGCCCCTCCTTGGGTTGAACCTTAGGATGCTGGCAGCCCCAGCCAATATCTTGACGGCAGCCCATGGGAGACTCTGAACAGGATCACCTGGCTAAGCTGCGCCTGGATTTCTGACCCACAGAAACGACGTGGTAACAAAAGTGTGTTGTGGTAAGCCACTACTGGGTGGGGTGATTTTTCATGCAGCCATAGATACCTAATACAACTCACATGCCTGCTTTCCTTGGTCACTTGCTTCTCTCTGACCAAGGGCATTCTTTGTCACAGAAGCATGCTTGGACACATCTGTGCCCCAGAGTTAATGCTCCTAGGGGCCCCTCAGCCAATGAATATGGATGCTGGTCAATAAACACTCCAGCTTCCTAATACTTTGGGGGTGCAATTTGAAGGCGTTTTCCTCACAGTTTCCCACAGAGCTCCAGGGAGATGGAGCCATAGCTGCCCACAGAGGTGAGCCATTCATGAAAGCACACTTTATTAGCCTTTTCTCCCATATACATCTTACCAAGTTTCCTGGGATCAATCTCCCAAAGAAACAACAGGATCCAAATCCTTTTTTTAGAGTCTGTTTTTGCAGGAACACAAGCTCAGACAAAGCCCCTATATGAAGGATGTAAAAGAGCTAACATGACATCCAAAAGCTGTATTCAATCCCACTATTGAAGACACTGGCAAGTCTTGTCTAGATTGGGGTGAAGAGTCCTTTTGCAGCAGTTTTAGATGCCTTCCATCATTTTGTAGGTCTTGACATCCACTCTATGATTTTAGGAGCCCTGGGACTTTTTTTTCAATGACAAACACAAACAACATGTTTTAGAGTCCAGAATCTAGAAATTTCCAGGCTGTCAATTAGTAAGCCTGTGCTGCTGGTTCTGAAGGTCTCTGAAGATGCTAAATGCCAGAGAAAGAGAGAGAACAAGAGTGAGAGCAAGAGCAAGAGAGCAAGCCAGAGAGAATGGCTTGGTGGTGTCTCAGTTGCCCGCCTCTCCTGTTGTCACACACGCTTGTTTCCTAACTGTTGTACCTACCCAAATCACAGACTTTTTATCTCATCAAATCATTTTTGTGCCTCTTCCTTGAGGATTAGTTGAAAACGATCTTGTTGCCAGGACACTCTGGTATAAGGTAGTTTGAAAATACTTTCTGGAATTAGCTGATGGGAGCTGTGAAGGGAGCACTTGTAACCCACTGCCCCTGTGGAAATAAACACAGGGTGAAATGCCAGAGCAATTGTTCTCAACCAGGGTGATTTTGCCCTTGGGGCACATTTGGCAATATCTGGAGACGTTTTTGGTTATCAGAACTGGAGTGGGAGAAGGTGCTACCTGCATCTAACGGATAGAGACCGGGGATGCTACAATGCATGGGTGAACCCCCCACAACACAGCATTATCTGCTCCAAAGTTTCAATAGCACCAAGGTCGAGAAACTTCGAACTAGAGAAATCTCTTTAAATGTAAAAATGGAGGGCCATGCGTGTGTATATATATATATTTTTTATTGTTATTGACAGATGAAATCAATGTAACCTTTAGAGAGCAAAGATTATTAAAAGGAAGGAGGCAGGAACAGTCTTCTCCTGGGGAGACGGTGAAGTGCAGTGGTTCCTGGCCTGGCTTTCAAGTCAAATGGATGTGATTTGGCCTCCAGGCTCTGCACTTAGCTGCTCTGTCACAAATTGCTTGACCTCTTTAAGTATCAGTTTCCTGCTTTGTAAAATAGGTACAATAACAGTGCTGGCCTCATTGGATTGTGATAATTAAATGAGGGCAGCCTATAAAGTACTCAGCACAGAGCACAGCATCGAAGAAGCACTCAATAAATAGAAGCAGCTGCAGAGATGGCCAGGGCTGCCCTGGGGCCTGGCCTGGGAGGCCTGAGGCTATCACCCAGCCATGAGAAAGGGGAAGGTTCTGGTCTTCAAAATATTAACATTCAGACAGAATCCTCCCTGAGATCCTGCTGGTGAAATCACCACAGATTCTTCCTTACCACCCAGAATTTTACTGTCTGCATTCCTGCTGGGTTTGATTTTCATTTTTCAATATTTGTTTCTTGGATGTAAATAAACACTCCATGGTTGGACCTGGCGAGGCCGTCACACACATGGACACATTCTCACCAGGGACTGTAGCTTGGACAGGAGATGGCAGGGCTTGCCTCCTACCCACCTTTCCCTAGTGCTCCTTAGGGGACGCTTTGGAGTTATCTCAGGAAAACAGCCTGAGCAAATAAAGCAGCCCAAGACAAACAAATGCTGACCCTTCTTGGTCAGATATTCAAGGTTTGAGGCCTCAGGAGAAGAATGAATCTTCACATGCCGGGAGGTCTCCTGGATACATCTGGTATCTGGCTCCCAAAAGCAAGAGAGCGAGAACAAGAGCAAGAGAGCGCGAGTGAGAGAGAGACGAGGCTGTCTCAGGTTCACATGCTCAGGCAGGGCTCCCTAATTCCCAAAAGGATCCTGAGATCTAACACAAAGTCAGGATTAGCAGCAAAATAAGTGTTGCTCTGATAGTCATGCCCAAGATCTCTGAGACAAGGAGTGACAGGGCAAACCACCCTCTCATAAAGGTGAGTCTGTCACTAGTCACGGAGGAAATTTTTCTTCTGAAACTTGGAATTTGGGGCACAGACACAGCATGTTTAAGGCACATTTACATGAGAAGTCTCAGGTGAAATTCTGCAGTGCAAAATGTCACATGGGCAAGGAGAGAACTGGGAACTGTTTAGCCTGTTGAGAGAAGACTCAAGGGAGCCATTGGAGCTGGTCTTAAGTATATCAAGGTCATCTATAAAAGAGAGAAGACTCCATGAAGTTGGAAGAAGATTGAAGGATAGGAACTGGGATACTTCAGCTGATTATAAAGATTCTTCTTTCCGTCTGAGCTCCCAAAATGAAATGAGTTGCCTTAGCACATAATGTGTTCCCAACTGTTCTAGTCTGCTAGCTGCTGGAATGCAATATACCAGAAACAGAATGGTGTTTAAAAGGGAGAATTTAATAAGTTGCTAGTTTACAGTTCTAAGGCTGAGAAAATGTCCCAATTAAAAAACAGTCTATAGAAATGTCCAATCTAAGGCATCCATTCAGGGAAAGATACCTTGGTTCAAGAAGGCTGATAAAGTTCAGGGTTTCTCTCTCAAGTGAGAAGGCACATGGCAAACACAGTTAGGGCTTCTCTCTCAGCTGGAAGGGCACATGGCAAGCATGGCATCATCTGCTAGCTTTCTCTCCTGGCTTCCAGTTTCATGAAGCTCCCCGGGAGGTGTTTTCCTTCTTCATTTCCAAAGGTTACTGGCTCGCGGACTCTCTGCTTCGTGGTACTGCAGCATTCCCTGCTTTCTCTGAATCTCCCATTCTCCAAAATCTTTCCTTTTTTATAGGACTCCAGTAAACCAATCAAGACTCACCCAAATGGGTGGAGACATGTCATCACCTAATCCATCTTAACAACCACTCTTGACTAAATCACATCATATCTGATTACAGTTTTAACCATACAGTATTGAATAGGGATTATTCTATATTTATAAAATGGGATTTTGATTAAAACATGGCTTTTCTAGGGAGCATGGTTCCTTTCAAACCGGCACACCGACCTGGAGGTGTACAAAAGTAAGTAAAAGGATAGCTTGCTATAAGTGTAGAGAAGCCCTTCAATATATCAAAAGGAAGTTGTTTCAACAACAGTTCCAGTCCATTCAATTAGGAAAGAATAGTGTCTTCAACAAATGGTGCTGGGAAAACAGGGTGTCCACATGTGAAAGAATGAAAATGGACCCCTACCTCATACCATATAGAAAAATGATCTCAAAATGAATCAACAGCCTAAATATAAGAGCTAAAACTGCAAAACTAAGGAGAAAATGAAAGAAATTCTTCATAATCTTGTATTTGGCAATGGGTCCTTAGATAAAACACTAGAAGCATGAGTAACCAAGGAAAAAAGATTGATCCATTGGACTTCATCAAGATGAAAGACTTTTGTGCTTCAAAGGACATGTCAAGAAAGTGAAAAGACAAACTATGGAAAGTGAGAAAACATTTGGAAATCATATATCTGATAAGAGTTTAATATCCAGAATAGATTTTTAGAACTGCTACATCTCAACAACAAAAACACAGACAACCCAATGATAAAAAGGGCAAAAGACTTGAGTAGACATTTCTTCAGTGAAGATAAACAAATGGCCAATGAGCACATGAAAAGATGCTGATGCTCAACATCATTAGCCATTAGAAAAACGGAAATAAAAATCACAATGAGATACCATTTCACATCCACAAGGATGTCAATTATTAAAAGAAAAGAAAAATAATAAGTGTTGGAGAGGATATGGAGAAATAGGAACCCTTATGCATTCCTGGTGGGAAAGTGAAATAGTACAGCTGTTGCAGAAAACAGTTTGGTGAAAAGTTAAATGCAGAATTACCATATGACCCACCAATTCCATTCTTAGGTATATACTCCAAAGAATTGAAAACAAGGACTCAAATAGATACCTGTACACCAATGTTCATAGCAGCATTATTCACATCAGCTAAAAGGTAAAAACAACCCATCAACAGATAAATGGATAAACAAAATGGGGAATATGTATACAATGGAATATTCAGCTAGAGAAAGTTATAAATTTCTGATACATGCTACAACATGGATGAAACTTGTAGTCAGCACGTTGAATTATTTAAGCCAAACCCAAAAGGACAAAGATTGCATGACTCCACTCATAGGAGACATCTAGAATAAGCAAATTTATAGAGCAGAAAGTAGATTAGAGGTTATCAGAGGCAGGGAGAGGAGAATGGGAAGTGACTGCTTAACGCGCCCAGTTTCTGTTTGGGATGATGAAGAAGTTTTGGTAATGGATGGAGGTGATGGTAGCACAACATTGTAAATGTAATTAATATCACTGAATTGTTCCCTAAACATGGTTAGGATGGCAAATTTTATGGCATATATACATTACCACAAACAAAACAAAACACAACACAACAAATAGCACGAGGAATTGGAAAGCTGGCCTCTACAGTGCACATTCCTTGTTCTCATTCAACTTGTTGCTGCGTGACAAATTACTCCAAAACAGAATGGCTTAGCATGACAACATTTGCTATCTCACGGTTTCTATGGGTCAGGAATCTGGAAGACACATAGCTGGGTCCTCTGGTTTTGGGTCTCTCACAAGCTGTCGTTGAGTTGTTGGCAGAGCTGAAAGCATATTCAGACCCCATGGTGGGATGGGGGGAGCAGTGTGCAGGGGAGCTCTGCTTCCAAGCTTGGATCACTTCATAGCTGGGATCTTGAAACCAACATTTTCAGAGGGTTTAAATCGGAGAAAAAGAACAGCTCTGGCCTGTGCATCCTAGAAACTCTACCTAGGAAGATGGAGTCTCTATAATTTACTCATCGGACTTATTTTCACTCTGGTTTACTCTATTAGTTTCCTATGGTTGCTGTACCAAATGAGCACAAACATCATGGCTTAAAACAACATAAATTTAATCTCTGGCAGTTCTGGAGGCCAGAAGTCTGAGGTTAGTTCCACTGGCCTAAAGTCAAGGTGTTGGCAAGGCTAGTTCCTTTTGGAAGCTCCAAGGAGAGAATCTGTTTCCTTGCCTTTTCCCAGTTTTACAGGCTTGGTTTGTGACCCTCTCCCCTAAGTTCAAAGCGCATCACTCCAGCTTCTGTTTCCATCATCTCATGGCCTTCTCTCTGACGGTGACTTCTCTTTTACCTGTCTTTTGAGGACTCATGTGATTACACTGGGTACACCTGAATAATCCAGGATAGTCTCCCCATCTCAAGGTCCTTAATTTAATCACATGAGGTGACATTCACACCTTATATGTTCTGGGGATTAGGACATGGACATCTTCGTGTTCAGCCTACCCCACTTACATAACTGAAATAGCCAATTAATGGGGTTTACTGTCATCCTCCAAAAACCTCTACTATGACACGTCTTAGTTCATTGAATACAGGCCAATCCTTTAATCTGACTGAGCTTTGACTTGCTTGATTGCTCCCACATCCATCACTGTCCTTCTCCTACAAACTACATTTCCCAGGCTACCTTCGCAATTGGCTCATGGCTGGGTTTGTCTGGTGTGCTAGTGAGAGATGAGTATGCAGGAGGAAGAAGTTGAGTGTATCCTCTGCCTCCATTTGGGCAGCAAATCGACAGTAGCTGTGTTCTCACTTGTGTGTCCTGCTCCCACAAGTAGATTCTCGCTCCGTAGCCCCAGCTCCTGTTGGGCAGCCTCCTTTGGGGAGCCAGCACCCGTGGGGGTAGCCTCCACTCTTAAGCTCCAGCCCTTAAGGGTAATCAGCTTCCTGCTGGTGTAATCCCAAGGTTGCTTCACCGATCCCCATTTAGCTTTTCAGCTCTCCCAGCACCTTTGTGACTAATTCCTCTTATAACTTCCTCCCTCTGGACCACCAGCTGGGCTTCTACAGCTTCTGACCAAACCCTGATGGATATACTGCCTCTCAGGAAGTATATTCCGCTCAAGGAATAAATAGCTTGTTTGCTTTTAATCTCCCAAATTCCTTTATCCTCACTAACCCAAACCACTTGTTTTTCAAGTGTACTTCCCTCCTTCAGGAAATTAATGCTCAAGCCATTCCTTGCCATGGGAGGGCCCTCTCCTATCCCCTGGCTTTGCTTGGAATATTTTGGGTCTTCTGATGATCATTTCCAAGTTGCTCTCTTCACACAAGGCCCTTTTAACTACCATTACTGGAATTATTTCCTTTTGCTACTGCCATCCTGTTGCAATGAACTGTTCCAACTTACGCAATGCTTGATCACATAACCTCCTCGAACTGGAGACATTCGTTTAGGTTATGAGCGCCCCTGCTTGTACAGTCTGCACAATGCACTCCATAGGCAATCAACAAATCTATTATTTTAATTGCACAAATGTGGGAATTCCACTCAAGGGCCTGACTTTCGCTACCATTCCCTGCTGGCTAAAAGAAGGTCATTGATCTTCATTTTCACCTTATTACTTATTTTTACTCAAGCCAAGAAAAACCTCCCGCCATTCTCTTTCTCCTAGTTACATTATACTTCCTAATTAAAAAAATTAATATCTCTATCTCACAGCCCTTACACAGCTTAAAAACACAATAAAAATGTAAGTTTTTTCTGTGCGGTATTTATCGTTGCTAATGAAGAGATTGCCATGTGCTGTTTTCCTTGACCGTTGGCAGCTCATCTGATAAATTTCCAGCCAGACCTGGTCAGGGGCTCATCGCCTTGTATGGTGAGTTGCCATGTTGGCCCAACTTGCATATGTGTGATCATTTTTTTTCTGTTTAGGTGAGCAGGGGGAAATGACTCATGGCCAAGAAACATGACCCTGCCTCAGATGTCAGACAGCCTGGGTTAACCTGGCTACCCAAACCAGCCGGGGTCAGCACTGACAGGGAACATAAAGGCCCAAGTGAGTATCCTTACCTATCAAATGTCCAACAGACCTTGGGGGTCCATTCTTCTCCTCGTGCTTCGCTGCCCTGGCTCAGTTCCAGGCACCCTTAGTGACAATCACCTCCATTCATCAGGAGACAGACTGACTCAGGCCCAGCCCCCAGAGTCACTGGCCAGAAAGCATTCTTTGCCATTCCAGAAGGCCTGGTCAGCACTGTCCCCACCTCACAACAGGGCCGCCTGGTACAATGGCCTCATGGAGACCTTTTGAAATGCCTGGTGGTGTTCCAAGCAGCCTATGCAAACAAAACACAGCAACCCCAACCTGGAAAAGAGGCACAGCTTCTGAGAACAAGCTTTCTGCAACCTTCTTCAGCACTAGAACTTTCCAAGGAGGTGCCCGGTTTTCAGCCCCCTTCCCACCGCCCCAAACCTGTGCTCCTGAGAAATCTCACACCCCAATATGCAGAGTGCTTAAATTGCTAGGTAGCTGTCTGCCTAGTACAAATACTTGCAGACCTACTTTTGAGGTTTTCCAAAGCAGGAATTCCTCTTCATGGTTGCCAGTCATTGCACAGGGGGTGGGATGTGAAAAGAAAAGGAGAGGCGCAGATGACTGCCTGCACGCTCAACTTCCTCCTTTTAAATGGTGGCACTGGTGGCCATTTCAGGTCATGTCTTCATGTAGCCACAGCTGGCAACGTCTAGATATATTACTTTTACCTCTTAGCATTGTTGACATCCTAAATCGGAGCCAAAGTCACACACCCAAGTGACTAGTGATCCAGGTAGAACAAGAGGTTTTAAACAGGATTAAAAAGGATGGGCTGTTTTATTGCCAGATTTAAAAAAATAATCCCCCCTCCACCCCCAAATATTGCAAATTGTATTGTGAAGTTTCCTCAAGTCAAAAGGAAACATGGCTGAATTATCCATGAAGTTCGGCTACAGGAGCAGCTCAAGGATGCATTTCAGGTTGAATTCTGACCATCACAGAAGATTTTCCTCCTGGCCCTGGGTAGCCCTTCCACAATCGTGTCTGCACAACTAGCTCAGCAGCTTCTACACTGTTACGTCGTTGGGTCTGAATGAGTAGGTGTCCCCAGCAGATGGAGTCTCCCCAGAGGTCACAAGCCCTGTTTTCTCTATCTGTTCCCTCAGTTGTAAGGATGGCTCATGAAACAGTCTGGACTTGAAACATGCTAAATAACCAAACAGCAGATGGCAATACTATCAGAGTTCAGGGAGAAAAATTCCTATAGGCCACGGTTGTCAAAGAATGAGCCCTAAAGGTCAGATTTGGCCTGCGTTCTGAAGAAGGCTCAAAGCGGGTGGTTGAGGAGGGGAGTCCTGTCCCCATCTACTCCACCAACCCTTGAGTGGAGGACATCGACCTCTAGGAAAGAGCAGAAAAAAAGCCCAGGGTGGCAATGTGGAAGGCGTTCTCAACACCCAACTGCAACAAAGAAAACAAGGGGTTATGGTACATGCAACTGCAAAACTACATCACAGCCTTGAATTGGGGGAGATTTTAGATAACGTTGATAGAAACTTTTTACTTGATTCTTACAGGTTTTTTGTTTTTTTTTCAATGATTGCCCAAATTTGGGATTGAGAATGGTGAAGCAACTCATCTTGAATAACCCTGGGAACTGCCGGAGAGGAATGGCAAAGCTGATCAGTAGACTCCGAGCTCTGCAGAGGCAGAAACAGGTGTCCTGACATGTGTTGGAAGCAGAAGGCCCAGGTGGTGGCCACAGGGGATGGCCCTTGGAGGTGGCCCTGGGTGGTGAACTGCTGCTGCTTCCTTGTGCCTGTACCCCACAGAGGCCACTTCCAGGTCGATTGCCGTCTCCCTCCTTATCACAGCTTTGGGGGCTCAGAGGAGGCTATGCAGTTTTGTGACTTCAGAACCTGGAAGGCAGAAGAGCTGGAGCTTTTGGTCAGCAGGGGTTTGATAGATTACATGGGGTCCCTGGTGAGGCCACTGATGAAAATGGATGAGCAGCCAGCGCCACCCCAGGAAAGGCGTTGGAGGGGGTCACGCCTCTCCCACACGACCTCAAAACCCGTTCTTATTTTGTTTTGCAGCATAGGCATCCCTTGTGAATATATAAGCTCGGTGGATTACTAGGGATCTAGATGCCTCTTTTATTCCTGCTAATCAGATTATATTGACTGATTAAATGGGATTTGTTAATAACATTCGTTTATGAGCAGTGTGGAGCTTTATTAAGAAGTCATTATGTCAGGGACTTTAAATACCTGGCATTCAGAAGCAATTCCAAATGCGTTTCTATTGCAAATTTCTGGCCTCTCTAAGAAAACGGCTTATACTTGGTGTGTTGCATTCTTGCAATGATTAGAGACATCACAGGAAAAAATCGGAATCATGTCCCAGATTTCCATGAAACCAGCCACTGCTTCTCTCCTAAAGGTACATCAGTTTTGCCTGTTTTTTTGGCTAAACTTTCCTTGAAAAAGCTGCCATTCTGATTGGTTCTAGATGATGAAATGCCTGATAAGCAACGAGGCTCCCTTGGGCAATAGATGGAATCACGTGGTCTGTTTTCCATACTCTAGAGACAGAGAACCCAAAGCCCACCACGAATTGTTTATCCCAACATTCCACCTCCCACAGAGAGGAGAGGAGTAAAGGAACTGAGGGAGTAGGGATTGGAATCCAATGGCCTCCGTGACTTTTCCAATGTAATCAACTTGGTAAAAGCCAAGCAGACCATGGGAACAGTCCTCGGATGTGATGACTGAGCATGTGGGCTGTGAAGCCAGAAGGGGCTGGGAGTCCTGGGTTTTCTGTGTAGTCCACTACTCTCTGCCTCAGTTTCTTCATTTATTCCCCACCTCGTTGTGTTTGGGGATTCAGTGAGCTACCACACGGGAAGTGTTTACAACAGGGCCTGGCACATAGTAGGAACTCAATAAATGGCAACTGATAGTAATGGAGAGTATTATTGTTACTATTGAAGCAGAGAGCCTGCCTTCCATGACCTGACTTTCTGGTGGTAGGTGAGAGACATGTACAAATAAATGGCCCTTAAGAGGGAACGTAGAAAACAGGGTACACAAGGTGTCAGCTAGGTGTCAAGTGGATGGCTTAGGCAAGAGAAGTAGAAGAAATAAAAGGGAACAATGAGCCTGAGGTGTTGAGAAGTTCATGCCTGTTAAAGGCACCCCAATTCAGTTTTTTAAAACACTCTTTGGGCATGCAAATCACATCAGAGGGGGTAAATCATACGCCCAAGTTGTGACTACTGAGACTTGAAGTGAAAAGGCATATAGGATGGGTTAAAGCTGATGAAAGTAGAACTGAGGAAGCCGTATGGTGACCAAAAGGAAAGGTGAAGGGTGATGAGACAGTGGCTCAGTGGCAGAATTCTCGACTGCCATGATGGAGACCTGGGTGTGAATTCAGGTGCCTGCCCATGCTTAAAAAAAAAAAAAAAGAAAGAAAAAAAGAAAGGTGAAGAACTCCTGCCCTTTGGACCTGGGATGATCTGACCAGCCAACAAAGGGAAAGCTCAAATAGCAAAATACAAAACCTCAAGGAAGAACTGAAGAAAAATGTATAAAATCAGAGATCTCTAATGGAGCTTAATTTTTGGTTCATCATCTAGCCCCGATCAGAAACTAATTATTCAAAAAGATGACAACTCATTTTCCAGCTTGTGAACAATACATATGGATGTGTGTGGATGACTTGGCTGACTTGAGGAGGTGGAATCTGAGGCCAACAGTGGGAAGAGCAGAAAAGCTGCTGAATTTTTACAAAGAACACCTGAAAGCTCAGTACTGTGGAAATGGGTTTGAAGGTGAGGGTGGAAACCTGAGTTGATTAAAGTCTATTTGAGAAGGTAATAACCCCCAGGTACTTTTTTCCTGCTCTACATTAATCCAGCCCTACTCTTCCTCCATTACAGCAGAAGGTGTTATTTGCAATGGGGAGTAAAAGAGAGGGTGCCTGGCCTGGGGGTCACCAGGCACAGTTGATAATGGGGATATCATAGAAATAAGGGGTTTGATCCCCCTACTGTTTTTCACTTTTCACTAGGGTCCCAGAATTCTGGCAGCTAGGTCTGTTGAGGCAGGAGATTGGATGATCCCTTTTGCTGGCAAATTAGACCTAAAGATGCCAGTACCAGAGGTTCCCTAAGGAAATGGTCCAGCCAGATCACTTTACCCCAGAGTCCACATACAATAATGCCTCATCCATGTGCTCAGAGCCTCCAATCAGATTTTTAATAATTGCTCTTAAATCTGAGCAGACAGCCAAGGGTCACTAAACATTTGAGGTAAGCCTCCAAAAATAAAGATGGAAACCAAAACAAACTAACTGCAGAAAGCAACTTGAAGAAACACAGAGCATGTAAGGAAAGAACACACTTAAAATATAATTAATATTCTCAGAGAAAGCATCCGTGGAACAAGAACAGGATGTGCTCTAGTTTACTAGCTGCCAGAATGTGATATACTAGAAACAGAATGACTTTTAAAAAGGGGAAATTTATTAAGTTGCAAGTTTACAGTTCTAAGGCCATGAAAATGTCCCAGTTAAACAAGTCTATAAAAATGTCCAAATTCAGGTACCAACAAGAAGTTACCTTCACTTAAGAAAAGTGAATGAAGTTCAGAGTTTTCTCTCTCAGCTGGAAAAGCACATGGCGAACATGGTGACATCTGCTAGCTTTCTCTCCAGGCTTCTTGTTTCATGAAGCTTCCCTGGGGCATATTCCTTCTTCATCTCCAAAGGTCTCTGGCTGCGCGGGCACTGTGGTTCTCATGATTCTATCATGGTTCTCTCTCTCGGAATCTCAAGCCTTTTACAAAAAGCTTCCTCTTTTAAAGGACTCTAATAAACTAATCAAGACCCATCTGGAATGGGTGGAGTCACATCTCCCTCTAATCCAAGGTTAATACCCACAACTGGGTGAGTCACACCTCTGTGGAGCTATCTAATCTAGTTTCTAATCTATAGCACTGAATGAGATTGGATTAGGATTAAGAAGTGGCTTTTCTAGGATACGTAAATCCTTTCAAACCAGAACAGGATATTGTAAAAAGAAACACTAAGAGAATAAAAGAGAGCTCTTGGGAAATAAAGTCACTACAGCTGAAGTGGAAAACTCACTGAGGGGTTTGAAGTAAAGTTGAGAAAATATCTCAGAGTATAGAAAAAAAGCAGATGTAGGGGAGAAAATATAAAAATAGAAAAAAAATAGAGGGGATGAAATCATCATCAGCCCAGAAAATTCCATAGAACTGAAATACCCAGAACAATGGATGAAAATAGTCCTAACTTAAGGTAGATCTCAGACTATTTAAAACAAAGAGAAGACCCCTGGAGGCTTCAAGAAAGACAAACCAAGATACCTACAAAGGATTAGAAATCAGAATGGCTTTGTGTTTCTCAATGGAAATGGATCAATGCCATCACAACTCTGAGGTAAAGCTATTTCAGTCTTGAATTCTATATTCAGTAAAATATCAGTCAAATATGAGGGTAGCTGTTGGAGATTTATTTAATCAGGTACTCCCCAAAGGCATGCAATCTGCATTCCTGTGGGTGGGAACCCATTTGCAAATAGGACCTTTGACAATATCATAAGTTAACACGTGGCCAAACATATTCCGGCCAATATGACTGAAGTCCATAGATACAAAGGAAATTGGACATGAAGAAAAAATGAGAATTCAGTGGAAACCAGAGGAGCAGAAAGAAAGAGAGAGAAAGACAGTCGTGAGACAGGATTGCTGGAGCACTGCAGACTCCAAGAGAAAGCACCCCCTGCCCATACCTTGGTGTTTGACTTCTGGCTTCCAAACCAGTGAGTCAATAAATTCCTGGTGTTTAAACCAATCAGAGTGTGATATTTTTCATAGCAGTCCTGGCAAACTAAAACAGTGGCATGTAAACATTTTTCTGGCCCACAAAATGTCCAAATCCTAACCATGCTTTCTTGGAAGTCTCCTGGGGGATCTAATCAAGAATGGGGAAGATAGGAGTTTTAGGTAACAAGAGCTCCAATGTAGAGGGATTCTCAGGATGGGCATGAAGCACTTGTCATGCACCAGGAGGGAGGGCAGCTGGATTGGGTTGGAACAGCCAGAATTTCCAGGAGGGAGAGCTTCACAATGAAAATGACAGAAATGTTTATGCATTGGAATGTCTTGATTTAGACAACTGTATGTCTTTAGACAATTGAATTATCTTTTTTTGTCTTCTACATTTTTAAAAAAATATTTTTATTGACAAAACAAAACAACATACAAACACGAGCATTCTTAACATATGAACATTCCATTCTTGGTGTATAGTCAATGGCTTACAATATCATCACATAGTTGTATATTTACCACCACGATCATTTCTTAGAACATTTGCATCACTCCAGAAAGAGAAATAAAAAGAAAAGAAAAAAGAAAAAACTCATAGATACCATGCCCCTTACCCCTCCCTCTCATTGACCACCAGTATTTCCATCAATATATTTTAACCTTTGCTCAATTGAATATCTTGATGGAGAGGTTGAGATTGACTTAACAGCAAGTACATACAAAGCTAAGCAAGCAAAGAAAATGGTAATCATTAATTCTAGAGAAACAAAACTGTGCAGAAAAATAATCACAAAAGATTATTATAATAATGCAATTACTGACTATTGATCCAACAGAAATCTCTCTCTCTCACACACACATACACATACACAGAGCTAGACTGATAGATAAGTATATTGAGAGTATGTGTGTGTGTGCTGGTAGTGAGAGCCAAATTCTCATCTTTCACTGTGGGAAAACAAAATATACTAATTTCATCTGAAGAAATGAATTAATCTCGATAATACTGATTTACTAAAAAGCAAGAAAATCTTAGATTAAAAAATTAAGTATTTAAATATGCTATTTAGGAATCTGGAGGCAAATACCAAAAAGAATCAGCTAAAAAAGACCTGAAAGTGGTTGTCTGCGACAAGGAGGAAATGAGAGTGGGTGAGGCCACTGCTATTTATCATTATAAACATTGTGCAACCGTGTTTTTGATAGAATAGACACTTTGATAGAAAGAAGCATAATTTTGATAGAAAGAAACATAAAAACTTGATGTGACTCATTCACCCACAATTTTATCTTTGATATGTTCATCTACAGATATTGCAAGTTCAAATATTACTGTAAACCATGCATTGCTTTTGCACAGCTACCTGTGTTTTTTTTCCAACCGTGTTAACTTCCTCCATGGCATTTCTTTTGCACATCTTGTAAATTTAATTTAGAATTGGGCTCTCTGTTAACATCAGCAGAGAGCTCATTTTCTCTATTTGACGTTTCAGGATATATCTCATCTCTGGCTTTAAATCATTCCCTACATATTACTTCAATCTTTTATGTTTCTGGGTCTGCAGAAGGCATTTTGTTTCTTTTGTGTTGGCATCTACATTTGTGTCATTGGTGATAAAATTACTGCTAAATTAGTAGACTCAAAGAATGAACTGAAGATTTTCTAAGATTGAAATTACATGCATGTGTACACTTCTAGGAAGTTGCCCTAAGAACAATTGGAGATGAAGTTAAACATATTCATACAAAGATGTCTGTCCACCAATGTCCTATTTACAACAAAAAAATCTTAGAATATCCTAAGTGCCTAACTAGAGGGAATTACAGTACATTCAAATGATAGAGCAGTATGTAGACATTAGGTAGCATTTTAAGAATATCTACCAATATGGAGAAATATTTACAATGCATTGCTAAATAAATAAACCAGTAAGTCGAATAACATTATATATCAGCCTTTAATTTTTGTTTAAAAAGTCGTCTATCCACCTAACTAAATGTAGGGGAAAGACATTAAAATACTTAGTCATTGCTGCCAAGTCAGATCTTAAGCCACTGTTACTTTGTTGTGTTTTTCTGTCTTCCAAGTTTTCTCCATGAAGCATGAATACATTTGGTAGTCAGGTAAAAAGTGCTATTTTAAGAGCAAAACCAAACAAAAATGATTGCCCGACATATTTTTCTTGCTACCGAGAAGGCTTAACTTTGCTAGAGTTGAGATTATTGGAGGAAAGAGGGTAGAAATCCTTTTGATGGTTGTTTTCTTTTCCATGGTTCTGAGTTTGAAGGGCTTAACGCATTTCATGTCAGTGGTGCTGTTTGCTCTGGCAGTGTGAGTCGAGTTGTTCCCTATCTCACTCTGGATTCTGCAGATTAGCACCATTTTAAAGTGGTTTATAAGAGCACGGCTACTCGAACCGTTCTGAGGTATCAGATTTAGTAGATTTGCTATTTGACTTAAATCAAAGGTTCTATGATTGGGGAACTAGGTAACATGACAGTTTCTAAGCAATTAGAAGATTAGAGTCCCCATATGTTTCCCCCCTACCTTTTTAGACAAAGGCTTTTTGTTACTATATAAATCGTTCCAGCTACACTTGCAGCAACGATTACAAGGAATCCTGAAATTCAGTAAAAGGCACGCACCAGGCCACAGGGGAGGGCGCCAAAATGGTATCAGTAACAGTAATTGAGATAACGCTGGTGAAAGTAGGCTTGAAATGGCAGCTTACACTTACCTAATTGTTGACAAGATGTTCGTGGTCTGGATTGGCTGGAGGATGGTTCAGATGGGGGCTGCAGGCAGGGAACAGGGATGGTTCCCGCCTTGTTTCTCCTGGTCCTGCATATAAGAGAGATGACTCCAGGAAGGAAAGGACAACAATTGGATTTTAGAACTATGCTAGCTGAGCTCTTAAAGAAATGTCCCTTCAGATGAGTATAAAAAATATATATGGATAAAAAATAAATAATGGGGGGATAAAGAGTAAAATAAATTGGTTTGATGGAAATACTATTGGTTAATGAATAGGAGAGATATGGTATGCATGAATTTTTTCTTTTCATTTCTTTGGGAGAGGTATGGTATGTATGAATTTTTTCTTTTCATTTCTTTTTCTAGAGTGATGGAAATGTTCTAAAAATGATCATGGGGATGAGTACACAACTATGTGATGATATTGTGAGCCATTGATTATACACTGTGTATGACTTTATGTATGTGAAGATTTGTCAACAAAAACATTTAAAAAAAGAAAAAATGTTCCTTGAAACGTAAGACCATGTTTGTCTGTGACATGTCAATCTTTCATAGTTATGTTTGTGGAGCAACTTTGAACCAGCTGAGAACCAGCTCTGCCTTATGGGACAGTGATGTATCTGAAAGTTGCAAACAATTTCCCTGCATGATTTTTACTCACAAGAGTTGTAGGGACTGTGTTTGTGGGAACCTGGGAGAGGCTGTCAGGGTAGATATGCTGTTCAAAGTGTCTACGGTCTTACAAGAATCCATAACGTTTGTACTGGTAATTGAGTCAACCAAGCCACTAAACACACAAGTATGTATATTGTGCAATGACTAAAAGGATAAGCACTTTTCTATGGTGGTTGTTCTAGTTTGCTAGCTGCTGGAATGCAATATACCAGGAATGGAATGGCTTTTAAAAAGGGGAATTTATTAAGTTGCTAGTTTACAGTTCTAAGGCCAAGAAAATGTCCCAATTAAAGCAAGTCTATAGAAATGTCCAATCAAAGGCATCCAGGAAAAGATACCTTGATTCAAGAAGGCCGATGAAGTTCAAGGTTTCTCTCTCAAGTGAGAAGGCACATGGCAAACACAGTCAGGGTTTCTCTCTCAGCTAGAAGGGAACATGGTGAATATGGCGTCATCTGCTAGCTTTTCTCTTCTGTCTTTCTGTTTCATGAAGCTCCCCGGGAGGTATTTTCCTTCTTCATCTCCAAAGGTCGCTGGCTCATGGACTCTGCTTCGTAGTGCTGCAGCATTCTCTGCTCTCTCTGAATCTCTCTCATTCTCCAAAATGTTTCCTCTTTTATAGGATTCCAGAAGCTTATCATGATCCATCCAAATGGGTGGAGACATGTCGTCACCTAATCCAGTTTAACAACCACTCTTGATTAAATCACATCTCCAGGGAGATGATCTGATTACAGTTTCAAACATACAGTATTGAATAAGAATTATTCTGTCTTTATGAAATGGGATTTAGACTAAAACATGGCTTTTCTAGGGGACATACATCCTTTCAAACCAGCACAGTGGTTGAGTGAAAGAAATATTTTAAATTGGTGAAATATTCTCAGCATAATGAAAAGTCAACACCAAGTTCTTGGGAAATGACTGACTACCTGTAAGAAAGGCATCTGGAACAAAAAGCATTCCTGCTTAAATCCACTGAATTGCTTTGTCCTTTCTGTTGGCATCTCTTTAGTACTCTTCAGGACCCTGTCCCTATTTACTTATACTGTGCAAAGTGTGTTCTGCATTTTCTATGTTTTCTCTGCCATCTTCTAGATCTCAGATGCCTAGTCTTGAGCCTGAAGTCCCTGGATGGACAACACAAAATTCAAGAATTCCCTGAAAGTGAATGGCAAATTGTGTATGTGTGCACATGACCTTCAAGGGGTCCCTGACTCCAGAAAGGTTGACAAGGCACTGGTCTGCCTGGGTGCTTGGGGAGGGGAGGGATCCTCATCTCTTATTTGCTGTGCATTCAGATTTAACATCTGTTTGTTGAGTGCTTCCCAGGCTGCAGGCTTGCTGCTTTAATATAGACTAACTCATTTAATCCCCACCTAGACTGGCACCATGGAGGTGCCAGATTTGCTCAGGATTTTACCATTAATAAGTATCAGAGCTGTGTTGTAAGGCACATCCCTCTCCCCTGGTCATCTCCCAAACTATGTGCTGAGGGCCAGGCATGGCACAGGGCTCTACACAGTCAGTGGTCAACAGCCAATGATTGGCTGACTGGTGGCAGGTGATGGTTGATGATGAATATATATGATAGAAATGAGCATCCATAAAAAGTTTCAATCCCAGTCCATTCCTATGTGTATACTCTGAAGAATTGAAAACAGGAACTCAAACAGATATTTGCACACCAATGTTCACAGTGGCATTATCCACAAGAGTCTAAAGGTGGAAACAACCCAAGTGTTCATCAACAGAAGAATGACTAAACGAAATGGGTATATCCGTAGGATGGAATATTATTCAGCTGTAAAAAGGAACGGAGTTCTGATACGTGTGACAATAAGGATGAACCCTGAAGACATTATGTTAGGTGAAATAACCAATACAAAAAGACAAATATTGTATGATTCCACTCATGTGAAATATCTAGAATCAGTAAATTCACAGAGATGAAAAGCAGATGAGAGGTTACTTCGAGCTGGAGGGAGAGGGCGCTTGGGACTTAGTGCCTATGGGTACGGAGTTTCTGTTTGGGGTGATGAAAAGTTTGGGGAATGGATGGAGGTGATGGCATACCACATTGTAAAATGTAATTAATAGCACTGAATTGAACACTTAAAAATGGAAAATCCTGGGTTTGGTTCCCAGGGCCTGTCCATGCCAAAAGGAAAAAAAAGGAAAATCTTGCAAGTATGCTATCACAATTAAAAAAAAAAAAAGATTCACTCTCTGCTTGCTTTATGAAAACCTCAAACCTTAAAAGGTTTTTCCTCATCCAAACCTGCCCTCCCTCATATATGAAGTCTCCCTAATAGAACTGCATTTTCAAAAACTGCTCATGAATTCACTTCAGCAAAACTTTGCAGATTCATGGTTTTGTTCCCATTGTGCAATCACCCCTCTCCAAAGAGGAAAGTGCAAATGTTAGCAGCTTGAGAGGAATGGTTGTGATTGTGACTCTCTCACAGATGGAGCTGCGTGTTACCTGGTCCCTGGTCCCTATGTCACCACCTGTGTCTAGGCTGCAGGCCCTGAGGCTGTGCGTAGATTAGCTTCCAAGCTGTCCTTGTCTCCAGGTTTCCTTCTCTGATGGGCCAGCTTGGTGAAGCTCCACTCCCCAGGTACTCAATCAAACACTTACCTAGGATACTGCGAAGGCATTTTGTTGATGTGGTTGACATCTACAGTCAGTTGCCTTCACTTAAGTAAAGGAGATTAACAAATGTGGGTGGGCCTCATCCAATCAGTTGAAGGCCTGAGAAACAAAAAACGAGGTTTCCCAGAGTAGCAGAATTTCTGCCCCAAACCTGTGACATCAAATTCTGCTTGAGGTTCCAGCCTGCTGGGCAGCCCTACAGATTTCTGACTTGCCAGCCCCCACAATTGTGAGCTGATTCCTCAAAATAAATCTCTTTATACACACACACACACATCCTATCAATTCTCTTTCTCTGGAGAACCAATAGGATACACAGTCCATCTGAGCAGGAGGGGGAACTATTCGTAATCAATTTCTCTATTAAATTCTGTAAACTATCCCCCTTTGTTCCACTTACCAACTTACCAAACAAAAGCAGTAGCTTTTCCTCAACCGACATGTACAGCACACAGGCTCCTAAGAGCGCCCAACAAGAGGGAATGCAGCCAGATGCCCTGACTCCTACGCCAATGATGCCGGCTCCTGGAACCCAGATAGTCCCTCCAGAAGTGGTAGGCCAGGGCCCCTGGGAAACCTCCACCCAGACAAGAGCAAGATCACCAGAATGGCTGATTCTCAGAAGTTAAAAGCCCAAGGTTTCAAGTGCGCCGGGTTCAGGGCCGCTCTGAATGAATTCCCAGCTGCACTCGTGTGGCCTGGGAGCTTGCATGCATGGCAGCGGGACTGGTGCCCTTCCAACCCAGATGCATTTGTTACAGTGGCACGGGCTTCAAGAACAGCCAGCACAGCATTTGTGTCCCACCAAGGGGACTCATTCAGCTTTGGCTGCTTTACACCCAGCAGGAGACAGGGGACTTCTTTTGTCAGGCTTCTAGGAAACAAAAGTGATTCATCTCATTGTCCATCATTGCCCCTCTGAGGTCCATCATTGCAGGGAAGCCCCACAGCCAGTGGTCATTACACATACAGTATAGGGAGGCTCTCCTGAGGGTCAGGCATTCAGAGTACTAGGGCCATGTTGCCTGAATTAATGCCCCCCAACAAAGCCATGATATAGAAATGATCCCCACCATAGACACGTGGAATCTGAGACTCGGAGGAAGGGAAAGTTTACACAGCTGGTTACCAGTGGCAGAGACACTTAGATTTGACTCCTTCTTGCCTGACTGCTGCCCATAATGTGTACCTGCTCCTTAGAGACATGTGACAGGCCGAAGGGAGGCCTCTTCTCAAACCCTCCATCTCCTGGGTTGTTTCTCCACCAGTACTTGCATGGCCCTGAAGTTCAACAAATGCTTAGATCCAATGAAATACAAGCAAAAATATATGAGGGGATGGAGATTCACAGAGATTTATTTCTCAATGCTGCTGACAATGCCCTTGCTTTAACACAAGGATGTTTATAGAGGCTTTAGTGAGAAGATATAGAGAGTGAGGTTTGTATTAGTTTCTTAGGATTGTAGCACAAACTGGGTGGCTTAAATCAATAGAAATGTCTCCCCATCCAGTTCTGAAAGGTAGAAGCTGAAATCAATGTTTCAATGGGGCTGTGTTCTCTAAGAAAGAATCCTTCCTTGCCTTTTCCAGCCTCTGGAGGCTCTAGGCACTCTTTGGTTTATAGATGGATGACTCCAATTTCTGTCCTCCTCCTCTGTGTCTGTTTTTCTTAAAAGGATACTAGTCATTGGATTTAGGACTCATCCTAAATGTGAACTCGTCTCACTCCTCAACTAGTTATATTTCCATGTAAGATCGCATTCTGAGGTTCTAGGTGGTCATGAATTTTGGGGGATGGAGGCACTGTTCTACCCTCCTACAATAATCAACCCATTGATCCCCTCTCTCTCATGTGTTCAGCCTATAAGGACCAGAAGCTCCAGCTAAATATGCTTCTACCTGATTTTCACCATGATTAGCTCCAGTTTCTGATAATAAACTTCACACATATTAACTTTCAATCACCCTTCTCTGCCCAGATCCCCTGAGTCAGCATTTGCATCCTTACTAAAAAACAACCCAGAGCAGCTGATATGGCTTTCCTTTATTATTTTACCACGACCCCCCACAATGAAACAGACCTTCGTCCCAGTTTGTCAGTGTGTTAAAACGTCAAATGAGAAACTCTTTGGCACAGTGTGTTTGAATTCATAATTCCCCTCCACAAGCCTGACTTTATATATGATGCAGTCACGCCGGGTGGGATGTAGGGTTCATTTATCAGTCCTGATTTCCAAACATAGACGTCTCCATCTCACCCACCACTTCCACCACATTTTCCATGGGCATTCTTGGCATAGTCCAGACACTGGCTTAGGGAATCAGGTGTCTTGGGTTTTAGATTCTAGTTCTTCTGTGGTCAAGTGATGGGTAACTGTGGCTAAGCCATTGTCACCTCAGTTCCTGGTATCATTTGAGAACAGCATCATAAACCAAAGCCTCAAGAGTCAAAAAGGCAGAGAGGGAAAGAAGGAGCTAGGAAGAGAGGCTAGACTTGCCTCAAGACTAAAACAAAGTCTATTCCCCTTCCATCAATCCATTCGTTTTCCAACAAATATTATTGAGTTTCTACTATGTGCTAGATAAAGTGCTAGGTATTGGAGATACAACAATATATCAGAGTCCCTGCAATAAAGAGAAAGTGTACTTGAAAGGGCAATTTAAAGAGAGCTAATGATACAACAACTTGCAAAGGTTGGGCAGAGTGAAAGGAACCAATAGGATATGGGGGAGATCTAAGATAACAATCACAGAAAGTGATTACTATTATTAGCTATTATTATTATATTATTATTAGCTATGAATTTAGAGAGGCAACAAGAGATGCCAACTGCAGGAACCAACCCAGGAATAAAGCTTTAGAAAAGAGACTTCCAGATGGCAACTCTGGCTTTTGATAGAGGGATGCAGCTACTGCCAAATCTTGGCCCCACCTTTAGGGATCTGGGAGAGTAAATACCCTGAGTGTTGATGAATCCAAATGGAAGGCAGAAGGTAGGAGAGCCCAAAGATGCAGTTCTTAGAAGCCTAAGTCAACCAGGGCCGAGGGCAAGGTGGAGAAGGATGGAGAATGGATGCAGGGTGGGAGTGGCAAACTGAGAGTATCCAGCCAAGCAGTGAGCAAGTCAAATGGAGTTGTTCAGGGACCAGAGTTAGGAACCTGGGCATAAAGCTGCCACCATGTCAAGTCCAGGAGCTCTTTGGTTTTAACAGCCAAGTCCCCATTAGTTTGGGAGGTCTGACTTTTTCTGTGGATTGGGGCCCTGGACTGAGCCTCTGGGGATCTAAGGATATCCAAGGATACCCAATTTATCTGAGCCTCTCTTGCTCCAGGGCCTGAGGACTGTCCATTTGCTTCTCCGGCTGGGCCTGACAGTTCCTCTCTTTGGCCTTGGGTCTGACTGATGGGTTCTGCCCTGTTGCCCTCCCAGAAATAAGTTCTCACTAATCACCATCCCCCTAACAGGGCAAGCAAGACAATGGAGGGAAATTCTTTTCATGAATAAGAAAGCAAATACTTTCAAGCTCCCATAGGGATTTACTATAAACAATGGAAAGGCTAATTTCAAAACATACTTATTTATTCATTACAGCAGATCCCCCAAGGAGTCTCCCCCAAGCAGTTCTTTCTTGGCCTACTTTGCATTTTGCTTACACATGAAAGTGATAAAATTGGTTTAAAAACATTCTGTAAATCCTAGTGGTTTTGATTTCTTTCTGGCTTTCCCTGTGGTCAGCCTAATTGGCTGAGATTTCCTTGAATATCTCTTAAGATGGAGAAGTGTATGATTCTAGGTGCTGGAGGACAAGAGTTGTGCTTTACTAAGTGGATATCCTGCCTCTGTTTCTTCTTCCAACTTTCTTCTTTGAGAAGGTAAAGCAGAGAACAGGAATGCTTGGATGGTTGGATTATCTGCTATTTACTGGAAAGGGAGGTGGGATGACATGAAAGAAAGAAAGTGACTTTGAATTTAGCCACAGATTTGAATCTCCTTTCCATCAATTGTCCTGGACAGTTATTTAACAACTTTGTGTCTCCCTGTGCTCATCTCTAAAATGGGGTTGGCAATGAGGTCCTTGTAGGGCTGTCTGAAGATTACATGGGTAAGGAATGTAAACATCTCATCCAGAGTCTGGTGCCCTCAAAAGTGGTCCACTCCTTTTCCTTGCAAAAAGTTGGGGTTCCAGGTCCTGGGAGACCATCACCAGAATAGAGAAGCCCCTGATTTGGAAAGATGGCAGGGGCCTCACCAAAACACATGCAAAACCATGTGTTCCCTCCCCCATGTTCATTGACTCATTCTATGCAAGTTCACTGGTTGGGGCATGCCTGGCACTGATTCAGGTCAGTTAATGAGGAAGATAAGGGGTGAGGGCAAGGACAAAGGGCAAGATTAGGCAAAAGAAACCTTGCATGCATGTAACGGCTTTTGGAGGAGTAACAAGGCTATGTTATCCTGGGCAAGTAAGATGTAGGGAAGAGTCCTCATTTGTAAATTAAATATTTTTAAAGTACTCACCCCATGGAGTTGTTGGAAAAATCAGATAGATTATGAAAAGTGCTTTGTTCAATGCCCAGGCCAAGGTTCAACAATGTTATGCATTTATTTGTTACAAATAGTTTACTAATACCTCTTATTTTGGAGTACTTATTGAATATGTGCAATAATAATTGCTATTATAGAAAATATTTATTACCAAACTTATACTCAAGATACTGTATGCTCACCCCATATTATCTAATTAAGTCTCTATATCCAGTGATGCACACAAGATTTCTCTTTTACAGCTGTGGAAACCAAGGCTTAGAAAGAAGCATTTTGCACCCAGGGCCCCATTTGTAACTAATGGCATAGGGATTTCCATCTGGAACTCTTTTGCTCCAAAGTCTGTGCCAGGACACTGTGCAACATTGTGTCTTTTAATTACAAGTAATTGAAATTCCGACTTGGTGTTACTGAAAAGAGATGTAAGTCAGACTTCCCAGCTGGATGCAAACGGATTATCAGTCATGAGATATTGATCCTTTGATCCTTGGAGGGGCCTGGTAGTGTCAGGAGCACCAGAACCCCAGGCCCACTACCCATGTTTATGCTATAATGCAAAAAAGTGAGAACCCCTATTTCTAGTTAGTGGCAGGAGGAAAAGATTACCTAGGACTGAAGGAGACAAAGAGAACTTCAGGGAGGATTTGAGTGGGGCCTTGAAGGGCAGGTGAAACTGGGTAACCATAAAGATATAGGGAGAGCCTTCTAGGCAGAACATAAGGCATCAACATTAGACAATTACATGCCTGGGGCAATGAATTGCCAGACAGATGGCTGTAGAAAGGTTAAGTAGGAAAGGGACCAGGGCACCTAAGTAAGGGTTGGATCAGAGGAGCAGGACAATTAGGAGAAGTATCAAATAAAGGGTCCATTATGGGGGTTAGCCCTGATGCATTTGTGAAGCCCTGATGCTGGTGGAGAAATCTTTGCAAAGCTCCTGCCTCAGAGTCTGAGCTCTCTATAGGACAGAGGGCTGGAAATTGGGAAGGAAAGCTGGATAAAAAATAGGAAAGAGCCACAAAGAAAAGGGGAAACTCTCAGGGGCAAACAAGATCCCCCCTCTTCTGCTCATCCTCTAAAGGCTCCATGACATCCCAGGAGACCTGCAGGAGAAGCTGGTGTCCTCTACCTTGGAGCTGCACATATGCAGGGTCCTGCACTTGGAAAAGCTGAAAGACGAAGTCCACTAGGAGCTGGAGGAACTGCAGGCCAGTAGGAAGAAGATCCTCAGTACTGAGCTGAGCTGCCATAGTTGGGCCTCTTCTGACCTTTAGAGTGATAAAGACAGCCACTCCTACGCTCCTGCTTTCCAAATCTCATGCAAATACCTCTTGGAACCAGCTCTACCCTGGACCCCAGAGGGCAGGGAATCGGGAAAACGTTGTTCCAGCTCAGCTAAATTGGCTCTGTGCAAACCCAGTAGGGTTTGACTGTGGAGTTCTAACTCTTCGGTGGGCAGTGGAAACATAAGAGGTTTTGATGAAGGCAAAGATTTGATAAAATTGATATTTTGGGGAGGTTCATTTGATATTATGTAGGACGGACTGGAGGAAGACGAAAATGGAAACAGTTTATTGCAACAGTCCAGTTATAGGGTTATAAAGAGTGGCAAAGAAAAATGCAAATTGAAGGCCATATTCTAAAAATATTTTATAGGAAGATTTGATAGAGCTTGCAAAGCAGAAGAATTGCAGAGTGAGGTCGGGAGATAGATAAAAAATGCTTCTGGGGTTGAGTCTGGTTGGCAGGAGAGGATTGTGGTCCTTGGAAAGAAATTATTTACTTGAAAGCTATTCTCTTCTAATAGAATAGTGTGCTGGTTTCAAGATGTTAGGTACCCCAGAAAAGGCTGTGTTCTTTTAATCCATTCCTGTGGGCACAGACCTGTTACAGGTGGGACCTTTTGGTCAGGTTATTTCAATCAAGATGTGACTCACCCCATTCAAAGTGGGTCTTAATCCTTTTGCTGGAGTTCTTTAGAAGAGGATAAAATACATATAGAAGCAGAGAGATAAAATTAGTAATAGCAAAAATTATTAATAATTAATACAATTAATTAATAGCGAAAAGCCACAGAGAAGTTAAGAGAAGACCTACAGAAGCTCAGAGAGGAAGCCAGTGGAACCAGAAGCTGAAAGCAATGAAACCCAGGAGTGAAGGACTAATGGACCATGCGCCTTCCCATGTGGCAGAGGTGTCCTGGATGTCAGCAGCCTGTCTTCAGAGTCCAGGTATCACTCTGTTGATGCCTGGAGTTGGATATTTTCATGGCCTTACAACTGTAAATTGTAAGTTAATATACCCCTATTGTAAAAGCCACCCCATTTCTGGTATATTGCATTCCAGCAGCTTTAGCAAACCAAAACAAACAGCCATTGTATTCTACTGAAATGCATTGCAATATTCAGAGAATTTTTAAAGTTTGGAACACACGAACAGTTTGTAACTGCAGCATGGCAATAAAATGAATGATGGTATTGTATTGGAGTACTGGCAAAGGAGGGTAGATAATTCAATTATTAGGTAGAAAGTGGTTGAGTTCAGAAGTCTTCTGCAAAAGATGCCCTTACCTCCATGTTTTATGCTCTGACCTAAACATAAAGGAAGAAAGTAATAGTCATGGAGAGCAGAGTGCTTTTTTTCCCCCTTAACCTTAGAATACAAGTTCTTATCTGGGTTTCTTAGATCTTTTGAAGTTTAGGGAGTTCATAAAGTTTCCAAAATTCTTTGCAAAATTTCTGGTATTTTGTGAAAATATGCACATTTCTGGGGGCAGGGAAGGGGGAGACCACAGCTTTTGAATCTTTTGTCATTTTCAAAGGGATCTGGTTTCTAAACATGTGAAGCATCATAAAGAGAACCACCATCAATCTCCACTTAGCTTCATTCCACATCCGAGTTTTGATCCAGAGCCTGGAAGATCTGTGGGCACAAGGGAGAAAGAAAGCCCAGGAAGTAAAAGAGGTAATGGGAAACAAACACAAGTCGGAACAAAGGCCAGCTCCTGACAGCTTCCTCCTTTTTCTCTCCTGCTAAGTGAAAATAATATGTTAAGTAGTTCCTCCACTTTGGATGGAAGACTGAAGGCCTATTTATTTTGCAAGGGCTGTTCTTTTGTACCCACCACCCCTGGCATATAAACCCATGCGCAGCAAGTACTTCATAGGCAGCTAATTGACTAAGGGACTCTTTCCAAAATTTCTGCTTGGGGCGCAAACACTAAGGCCACCTAAAAACAAGCGAACTGCAGAGGCTGCCCTTTCTCTGATGTTACTTCCTGCTTCTCATCGTAACCCACGGTGCCAGGCGGGCTACGTGGTACATTTGCTGACCCTCCACCTCACATTAAGTGCTGACCTGTCACATGACTCACTGTTAGGTTCTAACACAGCAACAGTGTCCAGTTGCTACTTTTTGGTTTCCCAACATCAGGATCTACTTCCTAGCTATGGGGGATCCTCCACTGTGGGGGTATGAGTGGAAAGCAGCCCAGTCCCTCCCCCCAACCCAACCCCATTCCTAGTAAGGAGGCCAGAATGGAAAGGTAATTCCTCTTCATCCCTCTGGCATCAGAAAGTAGGCATGAAAGCTGCTTGGGCCAACCCGACACTCCCACCAGGAACTTTGATTCTTGAATGAGTGACAGAGACAAATTACAAGATCAGGTTCACAGCCCTGGTAGAGGTGGGGTAGCAACGGCAGCTGTGTGGCTTCGGTGTCAGGTAGTGGTGGTCAGGTGTAATTTGGCAGTTGTAGAGTCTTGGCGGACTTATTTCTACTGCCTAGTCTCCCTTCATGCCTGTTTTTTTTAAACTTTTTTTTATTGTATAGTATAGCATATATACAAAGCAAAGACACAAAAAAATCAATAGTATTCAAAGCACTCTTCAACAAGTGGTTACAGGACAGATCCTAGAGTTTGTCATGTGCTACCATATGATCTCAGATATTTCCTTCTAGCTGCTCCAGAATATACAAAAAATATATAAAAAAACAAACAAAACTATAGCTCAGTTGCAGCTTCATTCAGTGTTTTAACATAATTACATTACAATTAGGTAGTATTGTGCTGTCCATTTTTGAGTTTTTGTATCCAGTCCTGTTGCACAGTCTGTATCCCTTCAGCTCCAATTACCCATTATCTTACCCTATTTCTAACTCCTGATGGTCTCTGTTACTAATGACATATTCCAAGTTTATTCTCTAATGTCGGTTCACATCAGTGGGACCATACAGTATTTGTCCTTTAGTTTTTGGCTAGTCTCACTCAGCATAATGTTCTCTAGGTCCATCCATGTTATTACATGCTTCATAAGTTTATTCTGTCTTAAAGCTGCATAATATTCCATCGTATGTATATACCACAGTTTGTTTAGTCACTCGTCTGTTGATGGACATTTTGGCTGTTTCCATCTCTTTGCAATTGTAAATAATGCTGCTGTAAACATTGGTGTGCAAATGTCTGTTTGTGTCTTTGCCCTTAAGTCTTTTGAGTAGATACCTAGCAATGGTATTGCTGGGTCGTATGGCAATTCTATATTCAGTTTTTTGAGGAACTGCCAAACTGCCTTCCACAGTGGTTGCACCATTTGACATTCCCACCAACAGTGGATAAGTGTGCCTCTTTTTCTGCCTCCTCTCCAGCACTTGTCATTTTTTGTTTTGTTGATAATGGCCATTCTGGTGGGTGTGAGATGATATCTCACTGTGGTTTTGATTTGCATTTCTCTAATGGCCAGGGACATTGAGCATCTCTTCATGTGCCTTTTGGCCATTTGTATTTCCTCTTCTGAGAGTTGTCTGTTCAAGTCTTTTTCCCATTTTGTAATTGGGTTGGCTGTCTTTTTGTTGTTGAGTTGAACAATCTCTTTATAAATTCTGGATACTAGACCTTTATCTGATATGTCGTTTCCAAATATTGTCTCCCATTGTGTAGGCTGTCTTTCTACTTTCTTGATGAAGTTCTTTGATGCACAAAAGTGTTTAATTTTGTTTCTCTTTTTTTTAAAATGGACTTTTTAATGCTTTGGAAAAAATGACAAGTATTTATTATTTCAAAAATTCAGAAACTATCACAAAGGAAATAAATATTACCCAGATGTTTAAATGACATATATCTTTCTAAATACATTTATCATTCATTCATCGTTCATCCACTCATTCAACAGTGAATGTTTACTCTGTGCCAGGGGATTGAGTTCCTCAAGACACACATGGTCCTTAGTCCTGCCTGGTGGCAAGACAGTTTATTGAAGAAGACCAGCTTTGATCAAGAGATGGCATGTGACCATGTCTCCCACAGATACGGACAGGGCTAATCTTAGCGGCAACTGTTTCTCATTGCTAAAGAAAATACCATATAATGGGTTGGCTTAAACAATAGAATTAATGACTCAGGGTTATAAGGCTGGGGAAAATCCAAACCCAGGTGTCACCAAGGCAATTTTTCCTTCCTGAGAACTGGTGTTCTGGAACTGGCTGCCAGTGATCCATGGCCCTGGGCTTCTCTGTTACATGGCATTGGTAGCTCCCTTTCCTTCCTTCCACATTCCATTGACCTTCAGCTTCTTGCTTCCTGTGGTTTCCTCTTTCTCTATCTGAATTTCATTCCACTAATAAGGACTCTAATAATAGGGTTAAGAGCCATCCTAATTGAGGTGGGCCACATCTTAATTGAAATAACCTCATCAAAACTTCTTGCTTACAAGGGGGTCACACCCGTAGGAATGGATACAGTTTAAGAACATGCTTTTCTGCAGTACATAACTCCAAGCCACCACAGTTTTTAAATGTATTTCCTCTTTCTAATATCATATAATCATCTTCCTTCTCAAATATTTAACACACCAAGAATAGCATTTTCTCATATCTTCTCCTACATTTTTTTTTAAATATGGAAAATATGAATGAAATAGTCAGAAAACAATAGAGGCTACCCAAACTATATTTGTTAACTTTGTGACTTGAATGACCAGGCTCTTAGCAATGTGAATCCCCACACTCATTTTCTGATTGAACCCATTCCCTCTGCCGGTTGCATATCTGGATAGTTTTGTTTTCCCTTCTTTTGTTTGCTCCTTTGTTGAGGAGCAATCTAGCCATTTCAATTATTGAGTGCCCCCAGGCACTGTTCCCAGATTCTGCCATGAGTGCAGCTGTCTGTGAAGATGTTCTGGACATATCCTGGGCTTTTTCCCTGCTACCTAAAGCCTACGAACCATTGCTCTGTGTTGCATCCATATCTTCATGTCCAGCTTAATGACTCCAGCTCAGAAGTACCAGTTTTGGTTTGCTAAAGCTGCCAGAATTGCAACATACCAGAAACAGACTGGCTTTTAACAATGGGGATTTATTAGCTTCCAAATTTACGGTTCTGAGGCTGTGAAACTGTCCAACTCAAGGTATCACCAGGATGAAACCTGGCCTCTGAGGAGGCTGTTGGCATATGGACACCTCTGTCACATGGGAAGGCACATGGTTGGCTTATGCTAGTCCTTAGCTCCTGGATTTCATGGCTTACAGCTTCTGGTTACAGTGGCTTCCTCTCTGAGCTTCCATGGGGCTTCTCTTAACTTCTCTGGGGCTTTTCTCCATGAGTGTCTCTGAATTTCAACGCTTAGCTTCTGTATGTGTTTTATCCTCTCCTAAAGGACTCCAGCAAGAGAATCAAGACCCACCCCGAATAAGGTGTGTCAGATCTCAGTTGAAATAACTTAACAAAAAGATGCCATCTACACTGGGTCTGTACCCACAGGAAAGAGTTAAAAGAACATGACCTTTTCTGGTGGTACATAACAGCTTCAAACTACCACAGTCCCCATTGGAACAAACTATACAAAGTCAATAGGGACATAAAAACTAGCAGGGAAACCACTGGGAAAAATAAAAGCAAATTTAAATAGGCAATGGGGTCCCCAAATCGATCCCATCTAAACATTTGAATGTGAATAATACCCATCTATGGCAAGAAAGAAAATAACTATTTTCTGCTCTAATGATTAAACTGTATGGCAGATTATATTTTCAAAACATGAAGTCCCTTCACATACCATCTGAATTCATATCATGAGCTAGAAAGTGGCAGTACTGTCCAAAAAAAAGTGTAGGGGACACAGAATTAGGAAATTTGGATTCTGGTACCAGACTGCTTTTCAACAGTTTATTTTGTGAATGTAGCCAAATCACTTATGTTTTTGATAACTTATTTAATTGTGTTTATTTTTGTTTTTACTTGTAGAATGGGAGCAGTGACACCATAATACTTTTATCAGAGGTAAGGATAATATAGAAACATTCAGAAATGTTAAGAAGTAGTGCTTAAGAAGTAGAAATTCCTGAATCAAGCAGTATTATTTGCTGTCAATATTTAGAGATAGTTATCAAAACCTATTCTCTGGCATGTGACAGATAGTTGAAATTGGTTTTCAAAAAGGCTCCAGGCTGTTTTTTGCATCCCCTATGTAAAAAAGCCAACTTTTCAGAGGGACCATATATTTACTTGACCTTTAGATATAGTCAGTCCATTGGGTCTGAGTGCTCCCTTCTCTGGGGGAATATTCAAGTAAGGGATATGGGTTATAATATATATATTTAACTCAGCCTTATTTGTAGAAAACACATGAACTTTGGAGTCAGAAAAGCCTGGAATCAAAATCCAATCTCCCCTGCCTTACTAGTTGGGTTATCTTGAACAAGTTATTTAATTTCTCTGAGTTCCAGTAATCTTTACATAAAATAAGAATAAGAGTACCTGCCTTCTAGGGTGATAGGGAGGACTCAATTAGGTTCATGTTTATGAATGTTTGGTGGAACTTACCTGGCACATAGTAGTACATAAAATCTGTGGGTTCCCTTCCCCCTTTATTTGAATAACACGCAGGACTATGCAAGGATAACAGGAGAATCTATGGGCAATGACAGGAGATTCAGACACCATATCAATGTATGAATCTGTATCTTTAAAAGTGAGATCTTCAGTTAAAGACCATATTGACCAAACAAGAGTAAAATTTGGATCACAGTTCATTTCCAGAAATTCTAGACATATAAAAATACAATTTTAAAAAATTCTGCTTTTACTCTGAGCACTGTAAGTTGGAGCTACTTATTTTTTAGTTTCTCCATTCTATTTCTCAACTGAACTGGCTCAATAACCAGAGAAATTTTTCTCACTTTCCCCATCTAAATTTCCCAAATGGGGAAACAAAGGATTTATTTTATTCTGCAGGGCAGTTAGTGCCATGTGCTTGGGGAATTTTGGACTGAGAACTTGGTATGCCTGAAATATTGTTATTGACATAAGTAAATCAAAGTCAAAACTGCCAGTACTCTACTCATTGCTTCACCAAGAAAAAACTGCATAGGGCAGTTCTGGTGAAATAAAAACACATAACTGAATGCAAATTTCCTGCAAATTATTTTCATAGTAAAAAATATTATTTCTTCGTGACTTCTGCTTTCATTTTAACATTTTACTTGGAAGACAACCCTTAAGATGCCCAATCAAAAAATAAATTGTAGGGGTACGTGGGTGGTTCAGTGGAAGAATGCTTGCCTTCCATGCAGGAGACCTGGGTTCAATTCTCAGACCATGCTCCCCCCGCCAACCAAAAAAAGAAAATTGTTGCTCTCTTTGAGTCGATAAAACACAGAAACAGAAGCTAAAATAAAGGAAAACCACCCAGGAAAGAAAGCCATCTAGTGACCTGCCAAATCTTACTTTAACTCACCAAGCTATGAATAGCAAAGGTTACCAGATGTGTTGGCACATGTAGGGCATTGGATAGGTACATTAAACAACATGGTTCTCTTTTCTGGAACTGGTTACTTCCAGCATATAACTTCAGACCCTTCGCAAGCAAAAGCAGAGGAAATGAAGCGGGAGCTGCAGGTTCTCTCTCCACATCAGCTTCTCTGTCCCACCAACCACATCACACTAGACTTGAACAACGCCACACTGAAAGGGTGCACACTCTCAGGAAGACAGCCAGAGGCTGCCCACAGCCCAGGACACCCATCCCAGGCATTTCAGTGTTTAGGAACACTTAGAGAAGAAACCTTCAGAGGAGACATCCAAGCCCATGGAATCCTCCCTGGAGAAGACTGAAAACAAGGCCATGTTGGCATCAATCAAGGCCATTGATCAGGCCAACCAGCAAAAGAACCTGCAGGGGGCAAAGAAGCTGGATGACACCGATGTGGGCTGGGTCAGTGTGATGGTCCAGGTAACGGAAAAGGCAATGTTCGCCTCACCCCGACTGCCACATGCTGGGTGTCTAGCAACTAAGTTAAAACCTACATAACCGGCTGATCCTAAAAATAATGCTTTTTTTTTTCCCACTGGATAGTGAGAGAGCTGACCCTGACAGGCACTGACATAATGAGCTAAAGCTTAATATGCTAACTGGACGTGAAATTTCCCACTGCTAGGCAAAACTAGTGGTCAGCGATTTCAGGAGGAAACCAGAGGGAACTGGCTCTTGGCTCTCACTGCTATTTAGCTAACTGTGCCTGGATTATAACTTCCAAGGTCAGCTCCATTTGTAAAGAGCTGATGGAATGATAAAATAGCTAAAAGTCACTGGGAAAAAGTAGTAAACAAGATGTGGGGGGCCAGTATGGGAAGACAGGAGTGGCTGAAGTTTTCTGGTCAAGCGCTGGTGGTGACAAGGTCACTCTGGAATCGTGGAACCTTCTTCTCAGCCATGGATTTCATGCCTTGTCTAGGCAGGGATTGCTGCAGAATACTGACCTCCATTGCTTGAAAAGAAGCAATGGATGAATGAAACGAAAGAATATTTTTTTCAAGCAATTTCAAGGCTAATATTTCAAATCAACGTTATTCAATTTTAGGCCCAGCCAGGTGTGTTTTATGACTCACCTCATTTGCTATTCAAGCCACCCTGGAGGTAGGTAATATAATTGGTCCCATTTTAAAGACTGGGAAACCAAGACCTGGAGGAAATAATGTCCCCACTTAAGGTCACCCAGTTAAAGGCACAGAGCGGGGATTCCAACCCAAGTCTGTTCTAATCCAAAGCCTGTTCTTATAACTCTCTGCTCTATTGCCATCCACTCACTGTTTCTTTCTCTTCTTCTTTTTTTTTATTGTGTAATATAATATATATACAAAGCAAAGAAGGAAGAAGGCAATAGTTTTCAAAGCACTCGTCAATAAGTAGTTGCAGGACTGATCCCAGAGTTTGTCATGGGATACCATACTATCATCTCAGATTATCCTTATAGCTGCTCCAGAACATTGGAGGCGAGAAGGAATATATATTTATATGTATATATTTTTTTGCATGAGCGGGCACCGGGAACCGAACTTGGGTCTCCAGCATGGTACGCGAGAATTTTGCCACTGAGCCACCATCACACCACCCTAGAAGGAATATTGTTTTACCATCAAAATCAACTTTGTGTGTGTGGAAAATAACATCTACATAAAAAAGCAATAAATTTCAAAGCATCTCACAACAATTAGTTATAGAATAGATTTCAGAGTTTGGTATGGTTTACAATTCCACAAGTTTAGGTTTTTACTTCTGGCTGCTCTAAGATACTGGAGATTAAAAGAAATATCAATGTAAGGATTCAGCAATCATACTTGTTTGTTAAATCCTACATTCTCTGTATAACTCCACCTTCACCTTTGATCTTTCTATCCCACTCTTTAGGGGTATTTGTGCTATGCCCATTCTAACTTTGTCATGTGGGAAAGGTCTGTCAATAATATGGGGTAGGGAGATGGAACTAGCTGATGTTCTGGAGAGGTTGGCCCCTCTAGGTTTCAGGACTTATCTGGTCCAGGACCCATCTGGAGGCCATGGACTTCTGGAAAGTACCCTAGTGCATGGAACCATTGTAGAATCTTATATATTGCTCTAAGTATTCTTTAGGATTGGCAGAAAAGGTTTTGGTATGCAGCTTATCATAGGTAGCAATGTTTAACTGAAGCGTGCATAAGAGTGACCTCCAGAGTAGCTCTTGACTCTATTTGAACTCTCTCTGCCACTGATACTTTATTAGCTACACTTCTTTCCCCCTTTTTGTCAAGATGGAATTATTGATCCCACAGTGCCAGGGCTGGACTCATCCTGGGAGACATTTCCCACGCCGCCAGGGAGACTTTCACCCCTGGATGTCATGTCCCATGTAGTGGGGAGGGCAATGATTTTACTTGCGGAGTCATTCACTGCTCCTTAATTCTGAATTGGAAAAGGAAGTTGATACAAAATAAATGAAAATAGAACCAAACAGCTGTGAAGGCAGACATGAAGTGTAGGGTTGTTAGAGGGACACAGAGGAGGGAGAGGAAGAGGCAGGGAATCTGTGAAAGAGAAGGCTGTAGTGATTTTCCAAGTTGATCAAAGAGAAACCACTGGTCTGGTCATTGTTAACTGGCAGACCCAGATAGCTGCTAGTGGAAGTCAGGGTCAGGACCTCTGACAGCAGGTACCCCAGCCAAGTGTTCCTCATTTTGTCACTGGGAGAACTCTCTCTCCATTATCTGCTTTCTTGTCTGGATTGGGCAAGGTCATTTGGACCATCACCCCAGTTGTAGTGGATGTCACCCCCCACTCTCAGTGATCAGATGTGTGGTACAGATGTGGCTCAGGACTCCGGGCAGGTGTGAGCTGAGTTAGACAACTGCTCTGAATCCCAACGCTGCCATTTCCTCGCTGTGCATCCTGGAGGTTGGTGTCTGAGTTTCTTTGAATTAGTCTCCTGTCCATAAATGGCAACAAAACCCTAACACTGATTCCCGGACCATGCAACCCCCCCAAAACAGACAAAAACAAAAAAAGGAAAACCAAAAACACTGACATTGAAGGGCTACTGTAAGGATCAACTAATACAGCAAATGTCGAGGGCTTAGCACATTGTCTGGCACAGAAATTGTTCCAAAATGGCAGTCAATCTTGTTAAATTGATTTTTTTAGACCGCCATTTGTAATGTTTTCCCCCACCTATGAATATATAAATAACTGGAGAATCTGTCTTCTGGTGAAAGTGAGCAAGACCCCCTAGAGTGCAGTTGTGTCAAAGGTCTAATATCAAGTCAAGGAAATACAGAGCACAAAACAACATGTCTAAAATATCATGGCTATGTAATTAGCAAAGTCTAAGTGAGAAACTCTGCAGAACATATGACCTAGTTTCTTCAACAAATAATTGCAATAGAAAGAAAAAAAGGGGGGGATCTGAACCTAAAAACTAAGAGAAACTTAGATAAGGCAAATATACATAAAACCTATCAACCAAAGTTATTGGCCATGTTGGATCTTAATTTGAGCAATTAATAGCAACAAAAAAGTAGAACATTATGAGACCAGCAAAGAAATGTAAACATGCCTAGGTAGATAGTGATATTAAGGCATTATTTTCAATTTTTCTAGGTGCATTCACGGTGTTGAGGTTTTTGTACTTTAAAAGATCCTTATCTCTTAGAGATAGAGGCTGGAATATTTATGACTGCCCTGATAAGAGCTCCTGGATTTGCTCCAGTGGGGAGGGAGAGAGAAGGAAGTAAGGAAATAGGTGTGATGGTGGAATGAAATAAGATTGGCTGTGGGTAAATAATTGTCAAAGGTGGATGATGGGTTTGTTAGGATGGTCTCTCCATGTTACATATGTTTGAAATATTCCATTGTAAGGATATTAAAATATATGGTCAATATTTTTCCATGTCATTGGACATTTTTTTGCAAAATGAAGTTTTTAATCTAGCATTCCATTGTATAGATAGATCATCATAATTTGTCAATACAATTTTCCATTGTCAACTTTTAAGTGGTTTCCTGTTTTGTTGTTTTTTATTTGCTATTTAAAATATGTAAATATGTATCCACATCTCTGAAATGAAACTGCTGGCAGACACGTGTTTAAGGCTGTGGTCCCAGTGTTGCTGAAACATCCTGCATCAGTAACAGCCCATTTCTCTCTCCTTTGATATCAGAATCCTGGGCCCAAACCTGCATTTCCCCAATTGGAAATGAAGGACTTAAATGACAGGCTCCAGATATTGTCCTGCTGGAAAGCAGTCCAAAGCATCTCTTGAGAGACCACCGAAACTGTTCCATATTTGCTTGATTTTTTTTCATTTCCTAAAATATGTCATAAATGCTATTGATCATGGTTTGGTTTTGATCTAGAACTATAAGCATGAAAATGGCAAATCAAGCAACCAACTAACAAACGTCTCGTTTGATGTCACAAGAGCATAAGAGAAAACATTGAAAAACAAAGACCACGCTTGCAAGAAAATTACATTAAATCTGAAGAGATAAGGCAACTATACATAAAGCATTTGCATTTTCTCTTCTTCTCCCAATGTGATAGCCTCAGTACAAAAGAAGAATAGGATGAGGAAGACCATCTTCCTACCAGACTTCCTGGCTGAGGATGAGGGGAACTGGTGGAAGAAGCACCTGTGCTCCCAAACTAGTCAGCTAGGCTGATGAAACACATGGTGTGGAAGGAGATGTTTCAACCAGTTGGCCCAGTAATGAGGACCATGTGTATAAGGCACCAACGATTGACCGTTCCATCCTTCCCACTGCCCCATGGCAGCTCAGGACCCCAGTATCGACTGGAGCCATCTTCTCAAATTGTCACCTCACACTGCTTTTTTTGTGTGTGTGTGTCTAACTGCTGCATAATATCACATCATGTGTATATACCACATTTTGTTAATCCACTCATTTGTTGATGAGCACTTGGATTGTTTCCATCTTTTGGTGATTGTGAATAATAGTGCTATGAACATTGGTGTGCAAATCTCTGTTTGTGTCACTGTTTTTTGCTCTTTTGGGTATATACCAAGTAGTGCCATTGCTGGGTCACAGGGCAAATTGATATTTAGTTTCCTGAGGAGGTGCCAGACTGTCTTCCATAGTGGCTGCACCATTATACATTCTCACCAGCAGGGCATAAGTGTCCCAATTTCTCCACATCTCTCCAACATTTGTAGTTTCCTGTTTAAAAGCAGCCATTTTTATAGATGCGAAGTGGTAGCTCATTGTAGTCTTGATCTGCATTTCTCTTATAGCCAATGGGAATGAGCATCTTTTCATGTGCTTTTTAGCTATTTGTATTTGCTCTTCAGAAAAATGTGTATTAATATCTTTAGCCAGCTTTATAGTTAGTTTGCTTGTCCTTTTGTTATTGAGTTGTATGATTTCTTTATGGATACAGGATATCAAACCTTTATCTGATGTGTGATTTCCAAATATTTTCTCCCATTGAGTTGGCTGCCTCTTCACCTTTTTAATAGTCTTTTGAGGCACAAAAGCATTTGATTTTGAGGAGGTCCCATTTATCTATCTTTTATTTGCTGCTTGTGATTTGGGTGTAAAGTTTAGGAAGCTACTTCCTATTACTAGACCTTTTTTTTTATTTTATTATTTTATTTTTTTACATGGGTAGGCACCGGAAATTGAACCTGGGTCCTCTGGCATCACAGGCAAGCATTCCTGCCTGCTGAGCCACCGTTGCCAGCCCCTATTACTAGATCTTGAAGATGTTTTCTCACATTTTCTTCTGGGAGCTTTATGGTACTGGTTCTTATAATTGTGCATTTGATCCAATTTGGGTTAATTTTTGTATAGGGTGTAAGATAAAGGTCCTCTTTCATTCTTCAGGCTATTGCTATCCATGCCCATTCATTGAAAAGAATACTTTGTACCACTTTAGTAGATTTGGGGGCCTTGTTGAAGATCAGTTGACCATAGATTTGGTGGTCTACTTCTGCACTCTAAGTTTGATTCCACTGGTCAATACTTCTTTCTTTGTGCCAGAAACCATGCTGTTTCGACCACTGTGACTTTATAATAAGTTTTAAAATCAGGGAGTGTTAATCCTCCCACTTCATTCTTCTTTTTTAGAATGCTTTTAACTATTCAGAATTTCTTTCTCTTCCACATGAATTTGGTAACTAGCTTTTCCAAGTCTTCAAAGTTGATGGAATTTTACTGGTATTGCATTGAATCTGTAGATCAATTTGTATAAAATTGGCATCTTAACTACATTTAACCTTCCTATCCTTTAGCTTGGAATGTCTTTCCACCTATTTAGATCTTCTTTGATTTCTTTTTAGCAATGTTATGTAGTTCTCTGTGTTCAAGTTCTTTAAATCCGTAGTTAAGTTCATTCCTAGATACATGATTCTTTTAGTCGCTATTTGGAATGGAATTTTTTTCCTTATTGACTCCTCGGTTAGGTCAATTGTGTAGAGTGATATTATTGATTTTTGCACATTAACTTCATAACCTACCACCTTGCTGAATTTGTTTATTAGCTCAAGTAACTTTGTTGCAGATTTCTCAGGATTTTCAAGTATGGTATCATGTCATCTGCAAATAATGAAAGTTTTACTTCTTCCTTTCCAATTTGGATGTCTTTTATTTATTTTTTTCCCTGCCTGATTGCTTTCATTAGAACTTCTACTACAATTTTGAATAATAGTGGTGACAGAGTGCATCCTTGTCTCATTTCTGATTTTAGGGTGAAAGCTTTCAGCCTCTCACCATTGAGTACAATGCTGGCTATGGGGTTTTCAAATATGCCTTTTATCATGCTAAGAAAGTTACCTTTGATTCCCACCTTTTGAAGTGTTTTATCAGAAAAGGATGTTGAATTTTGTGAATGCTTTTTTAGCATCAATCGAGATGATCATATGATTTTTCGCTTTCAATTTGTTAATGCACTGTATTACATTAACTGATTTTCTTCTGTTGAACCATCCTTGCATTCCTGGTATGAACCCCACTTGATCGTGGTGTATAATTCTTTTAATGTGGTGTTGGATTTGATTTGCTAATATTTGTTGAGAATGTTTGCATCTATGTTCATTAAGGAGATTGGTCTGTAGTTTTCCTTTCTGGTAACATCTTTACCCAGTTTTGATATTAAAGTGATGTCAGCTTCATAAAATGAGTTAGGTACTGTTCTTTTTTTCCTCAATTGTTTTGAAATTTTTGAGTAGGATTGGTGTTAGTTCTTTTTGGAATACTGGATAAAATTCCCCTGTGAAGATGTCTGGCCCTGGGCTTTTCTCTGTAGGAAGATTTTTGATGACCGATAGACTATCTTTACTTGTCATTGGTTTGCTGAGATATTCTACTTCTTCTTGAGTCAGTACAGCTTATTCTTGTGTTTTCAGGAATTTGTCCATTTCATCTAAGCTGTCTAGTTGGTAGGCATATAGTTGCTCATAGAATCCTGTTGTGATTTTTATTTTTAATTTCTTCAGGGTTGTGGTAACCACCCCTCTCTCATTTCTGATTTTTTTTAATCTTCAACCTCTCTCTTATTTCTTTGTCAGCCTTGCTAGTGGCCCATCAATTTTACTGATTTTCTCAAAACAGTCAACTTTTGGTTTTATTGATTCTTTCTAATGTTCTTTTGTTCTCCCATTCATTTAACTCTGCTTTAATCTTTGTTATTTCTCTTTATCTATTTGCTTTGGAGTTAGCTTGCTGTTCTTTCTCAAGTTCCTCCAGGGGAGCCAATAAATCTTCAATTTTTGTTCTTTCTTCTTTTTTAATATAAGCATTTAGGGCAATAAATTTCCCTCTCAGCACAGCCTTTGTCAAATCCCATAAGTTCCGATATGTTGTATTCTCATTTTCACTCATTTCCAGAAATTACTGATTTTTCTAATAAATTTCTGCTTTACCCACTCATTGGTTTAGAGTGTGTTATTTAATCTCCACATATTTGTGAAAGTTCTTGTTCTTTGGTGGTTATTATTTCCAGCTTCATTCTTGTGATCCGAGAAAATGCTTTGAATAATTACAATGTTTTTAAATTTATAAAGGCTTGTTTGTGCCCCAGCATATCATATATTCTGGAGAATATTCCATGAGCGCTAAAAAAGAATGTATAGTCTGGTGTTTTAGGGGTGTATCGATCTATATATGTCTGTTAGATCTAATTCATGTATCAAACTGTTTAAGTTCTCTATTTCCTTGTTGATACTCTGTCTGGTTGTTCTGTCTATAGAGGAGAGTGGTGTATTGAAGTCTCCTATTATTATTGTTGAACTATCTATTGCTCCCTTCAGAGTTGCCAATGTCTGATGTCCTTTGGAGCTCCTTGATTGGGAGTACAGACATTTATGATTGTTATTTCTTCTTGGTTAACTGTCCCTTTTACTAATATATAGTACCCTTCTTTGACTCTTAAGATGTCTTTACATTTAAAGCCTATTTTGTCTGATATTAGTATAGCTACTCATGCTGTCTTTTGGTTACAGCTTGTGTGAAACATCTTTTTCCAACCTTTCACTTTCAATCTATTTGTATCCTTGTGTCTAAGATGAGTCTCTTGTAAGCAGCATATAGCTGGATTATACTTCTTATTTCATTCTGCCAATCTATATAATTTAATATGTAGGCTTAGTCCATTAACATTCAAAGATATTACTGTAAAGGCATGTCTTGAATCCACCATCTTGTCCTTTGGATTTTATTTGTCATATCTATATGTTCTTTTCCCTCTTTCTCTTTTTATCCTTTAGGTTACCCTTCTTGGTACTCTTCAATTCCTTGCCCTCCTCCAGACCGCTCTCTCCTGTCTTTTGTTTTTTTTTTCGGTCAGCAGAACTCCCTTTAGTATTTCTTGTAGAGCTGATCTCTTGTGATATACTCTCTCAGCCTTTATTTGTCTGTGAAAATTTTAATCTCTCCCTCTGTTTTGAAGGACAATTTGGCTGAGTACAGAATTCTTGGCTGGAAGTCTTTCTCTTTCAGGATTTTAAATATATCATACCACTGCCTTCTCACCTCCATAATGCCAGTTGAGTAGTCTGAACTCAGTTTTATGTGGTTTCCTTTGTATATAGTAGATTGTTTTCCTCTTCCTGCTTTCAGGATTTTCTGCTTCTCTTCAACATTTGACAGACTATTAATATGTGTCTTTGGGTAGGCTTATTTGGATTTATTCTATTTGGAGTTCATTTGGCTTCTTTGATTTGCATTTTTATGTCTTTTATAAAGGTTGGGAAGTTTTCCCCCATTATATTCTCCACTAATCTTCTTAGCCTTTTACACTTCTCTTCTCTTTTTGGTACATCAATGATTTTTATATTTTTGTGCTTTGTTTTGTCCATTATTTCCCTGATTTCCAATTCAAAATTTTCCATCTCTTTTGTCATTTGCTCTTTTGTGTTTTCAAAATTAATTGTCCTGTCTTTTAGTTCATTTATTCTTTCTTTGCCTTTAATCTTTTTAGCCCTTTACACTTCTCTTCTCCTTTTGGTGCATAAATGATTTTTTATATTTTTGTGCTTTGTTTTGTCCATTATTTCCCTGAGTTCCAATTCAAAATTTTCCATCTTTTTTGTCATTTGTTCTCTTGTGTGTTCAAAATTAGTTGTCCTGTCTTCTAGTTCATTTATTCTTTCTTCTGCCTCTTCAAATCTTCTGTTGTGTATCTTTAGTATGTCTTTGATTTGGTCTACAGCATCTTTAATCTCTGTGCTATGTGTTATTTTTCTACTTATCCTTTCAAATTCCTCTTTATGCTCTTCTAGTGTCTTCTTGCTCTCCTTTATGTCATTAGTTATCCCACTGACTTTATTTAGTAAGATCATATGAACATCTTTAATTAGTTGTTCCAAATTCTGTGTCTCCTCCAGTGCTATAATTTGGTCATTAGATTGAGCTGTATCTGTCTGCATCTTCATATTGTTAGTGATCTTCTGTTGCCTTTGTGGTATGTTAATATCTTGATAGGGTTACTTTGTATGCTAATTTCCTTCTGTAGTCTATAGCTTTATACTTGCAGGATGGGTATGTAACAGGATGTGGGGCCTTGGGAGAGGCACAACAGTGCAGTGATGGGTTGTAGTATAGGTATAAGCATAGGACTATACGCTGTGGTCTGTGATCATTGGGTGTGGGTCATGGGGCTGTGGACACGCAGTGTGGGGGCCTTGGCAATGAGGTGCAGCTCAGGAAACCTCAGAGTACAGAGCAGGGTGCCGTGTGGGGAGGACATAGAGGCAGATGGGGAGGCTGAGCAAATAGCTAGGGCAGGTATGCGGGCAGGATGCAGGTGGGCACATGAAACATGTGAGTCATGGGTGTTAGGGTGTGAGGCACAGAGCACTGCAGTAAGGCACAGGGAAGTTAGGGTGTGGGTGTGTCCTTGCACAGGGAGAATGGTTCAGGGAGCCTAGGATGCAGATGCACAAGTGTGTATGTGGGAGCACAGGTCACGGAGGTTGTGAGATGTGTGTCAGGGGTGGGTGATGATGGGTGGGTGAGGCCCTGGCACAGGTCTTTTGCAGGGGTGAAGTGGGGTAGGGGTGCCCACTTGTGCAGGGCAGAGGCTATGTGGGACAGATGTGCCTGAGAGCACCTGCCAGATGCAGGAGAAGGACACTCATGCTGTGGGAGGGGGGGCAAGGGTGTGCACGTGTGCAGGGCAGAGTAGGGTGGGTGCAGGGGTCAAGAGGTTCATGCATGGATATGTGGGTGCCCTCCAGGGAGGATATGGCTATGTAGTATGTGGCTCTGGGGACAGGGCCCTGGTGTGCACGTGCACAGAGCTCAGGGACTGTGCCTGCTTGGACTGGGCGTGGGTGTGGCCTGGATGTGCAGGTCAGCTCTTGTTCAGAGCTGAGGGTCCGTGGCATGAATGGCAGAGTGTGCTTGCATGCGTCTGGGGGGCCAGATGCTGATGTGCATGTGCACAGAGCTCAAGGGTTGCTGGGCTGGGTTGAGAGACTGCATGGGCTGGGTGCAGGAGTGCCAGCTACCTGCTGGAATGCGATATGTGATACATGAAACAGCTTTTATAAAGCGGAGATTTATTAAGTTGCAAGTTTACAATCCTAAGGCTGTGAAAATGTCCCAGTTAAAGCAAGTCTATAAAAATGTCCAAATTAAGGCACCAACAAGAGATTAACTTCACTTAAGAAAGGCCGATGACGTTCAGGTTTTTCTCTCAACTGGAAAGGCACATGGCAAACATGGTGATGTCTGCTAGCTTTCTCTTCAGGCTTCTTGTTTCATGAACCTCTCCTAGGGGCGTTTTCCTTCCTCATCTCCAAAGGTCTCTGGTTGCATGGGCTCTCATGGATCATGTGGCTCTGTTGCCAAATGCTTCCCCTTTTAAAGGATTCCAGTAAACTAATCAAGGCCCACCTGGAATGGGGGGAGGCACATCTCCCTCTAACCAAAGGTTAATACCCACAATTGGATGTGTCACATCTCTGTGACGATCATCTAATCAAGTTCCCAACCTGAATAGGGTTTAAAAGAAATGACTGCTTCCACAAGATTGGATTAGGATTAAGACATGGCTTTTCTAGGGTACATAAATCCTTTCAAACCTGCACAAATGGTAATGCCAATGATTCAGTGTCTGAAATCTGGTTGCACAGTAGGGCAGGCATAAGGAAGAGAGTGTAATTGCTACTTTTTAATTCTTACTTTCCTCTTGTTGCATATATGAATTCTGAAACATTATCTAAATAAATTTTCCATCCTCGCAAAGATAAGTTAAATAGTTTCTGAGATCATTTTGGTCTCCAGCAGGCTGCCAGCCCCTCCTCTTATTTAGTACTGAGCTTTTGGGGCCAGCCTAGGGGGGAATTCCTTTATTTTTACTCTAGGGGTTACGTGGGAGTGAATCTTGCAGGCCAGAGAATAGGACTGCTCTGTGACCAAAATAAAAGAGAAAGACTTGTTTTGGAAAGAAGCTTTGGGAGGTGATGAATTCCTTTGCACCAGGTAATGGGGAAATGTTGGGCCCTCTAGTAAACACATAAATGGGTTACTTCCTGGAGCAGGAAGCACTTAAAAGTTGTGAGAATTCCCTGGCTTTTATGTGTCCTGATTTAGCCCTTTCTAAAGACTATCCTGTATACCCACATTCTCCCGAAACCTTGAAGCTTTAAAAATTTAGTCCCATTGTCGTTGTTCTGTGTTTCTCAGATACTTTATATCTCGGCCCAGGGAGCTATCAAATGAGGAATCCCTGCTTTTCTCAAGCAAGTTGGCTCCTGGAAATCTTGTCTCTTCAGTCCTGCTCCTGCTTCTTTGACCCCTTTTACAGGTCAGTAAACTCTAGGACTGATAGTATTAGAAAGTGAATGAAGGTAGATCTATCAGGACAGTTCAATTGGGAGTATTTCTTACAACCTTGATCAGTTTATTCATATTTTATGTTTTACAAGTTTCCTCCTCTCTCTAGTGAAGCCCCACAGTTTGGGTTTATCATTTGGCTTAGACCAGTGTGTGGTTTTTTAAAATAACTTCTCTTGAGAGAATAAATGATGGAGAGAACTTGTTAACAAGGTCCTGGTTTCTCTTGCAACAAAATAGCTCAACCCTGCATGCTTTTATGTGCAGGCAGCTTGGTGGACGAAGCCCTTCCCACCATAGGTTATTGGTGCTTGCTGAGGAATGACACTGTGGTCTGTAATTTGCAAGCCTTTCTGGCATCCACGTCCATCTGAGGTTAGACCTTGTCCAGCCGGGCAGGGGGCGGGTTTATGTGTGCTGGCAGCCCCTGGGCTCACACATGATTCAATAAGGAATCGTTTACCCAGTGGACGTAAAAGATATTCCAAGTGAATAAATTTTAAATAATTGGCATGGATTGGCTAGTAGCTAGGAAATGGGCTTTGAGATTAAGATACCCAATGGTGAAAGGTGTTTTTTGTTTTTTTAGCTATTTACTGTAGATAATGAAAAGGTAGAGTTTGCCCTCTAAGTGTCTATTCTCCTTCCAAATAGCTGTATCCAAAACTGTTCCTTCCCATTCTCCTCCCCTCCCTGCACTGTTAAAACAGAAACCGGGATGGATTTCTGAATACATGTAAAATTTGTACAAAATATCTTCTATGGAAATGATTTGTCATCTGTAAGCTTAATACCTGGGAGAAGTCTTGAGTAAGTGTAATCCCCATCCTTCGCGTTGGGGGTTTATTGTTTTGTACAAATGAATCTGATCTTTAAAGTTAAATATATATACATATATATGTATTTAGTAATATAATTTAGTAATTATATATACATGAAACCATTGGACAACAAGCTCAGCAGGTATAAAAATGGCCTGACTGGTGTCAGCCTATGCGAACAATAAGAATTACAAACCCTAGCTGAGAAAAAAGAAAAAAAAGGAAGAGGGAGAGAGAAGCAAAATATTTAAGTATTCCCCGAGCCAGGCAATGAATCAGCCGCGTGGCCTACAGGTTGTTGACACAGTTGGCTGGAGGTATCTTAAAGAGACGGGTTTGAAGCCCCAATTGTACAACTGCTTCAGTTGGTGTTTTTTGTTAGTACAAAGGGTCAGAAGGAAGCATGGCTTTGCAGATCTGCCCCACTCCATGACTTCATAGCCGTGTGACATTGGCCACCCACCAACCTCAGGCCTCAATTTTCTCATTCGTAAGAGTGGATAATGAAACCACTTCATGAGGGAGTTGTGAGGACTGAACATATAAGCATTTGTAAATTGCTTGGCACACGGCTAAGAATTCCAAAAACTCTGACCATGTGCAATGAATTATTTTAATTCACTTTATCTTTTATGTTTCCAAAGCATTTTTTCAAGTGGTCATTAACTCCTCATTGTATTTTTCTGTCATTATTTGCTTCCATGACGTCTTCTTGGTCATACACCCTGGGGGACGCTTGCTTAACAAAGTTTTCTACTGAATGAATAAAATTAAAATTCCAAAATCCACGGTAGTAAATGTCTAGTTATTGCAAGTGTGCTAGAAATTACAAGTGAGGTTGAACAGTTGCTCACTTCCAGCTCTTCAGCATCTAATCAATCAAGAAATATTTGTGGGTTTGCTTATATGGGAGACACTGGCCGAAAGTGTTAGAAAAGCATGCTCTTTGGAATCTGGCAGACCAGGGTTTCAATCTCAGCTTTGTTGTTTATCAGCTGTGTGACCTTGGGTACATTTGATAACCTCCCTAAATTTCAGTTTCTACATCCATCAAAGGGGTCTAATGAGTAGCACCTGCCTCATTTGATTATTGTGAAGATTAACTAGAATAAATGCAGCAAAACACTTAGTCCAGTGCCTGGCATATAGTAAGTGCTCAATAAATATCATCTAGTGCTATCTTGAAAATGTAGTTGCTGACATATTGCTTTGGAAAGGAACTGAGCTAGCAGTTCTGAGAAATATAAGAATGTCTATAACATGGTCTCTGCCCTTAAGGATACTGTAGTTTTCTTAGGAAGATAAAACAAATAAACATGAGTAAATGGAAAATATGTGTCTACCTATTGTAAGTATTATGAGTCAAATAGACAGAAATTCTCAAGTCCTTGGAAATAGATCAGTAAGGCAGGGTTTTTTTTTGCATAGCAGGTGAGAACTCTGCCTGCTGAGCCATGGTGGCCCGCCCAGTAAGGCAGTTTTATTTTTTTGTCATCTTCTGTCCACTTCCTCCTCTGTTCCCTTTCTTGATAACCACCATTTATGGCTGACCAATAGCTTTTCACCTTCTTCTTCTCCTTTCATACTTCTAAGATACAAAATAAAAAGTTCAGATCAATAGTCACAAACTCAAATGGCTTCACAGACCAGGCAAGTAATGCAAATGTGTGTAGCAACAGGGAATGGTGGGGATTGTGGCTAAATAAAAGATGAAAAGCAATCTCATACATTTAAAAATGTTGTGTTGATTCAACACAATCCAAACTACAGGTCACCAGCTTACAATCTTCGGCACAGTGTCTAGCTTATTATATAGTCTAAACAGTCTGGAAAACAGTGATTGAAGATACAAATAATAAATAACTGATAGATATTGAATGCATACTAAATGTCAAGAATTGTGCTAAGTAATTTACATTTAATTCTCAAAGCAAGCAAGGGACTATTTTTGTTCATTATTACAGCTAAGGAAACTGAGGCTTAAAGAGGTTGAATACCTTGTCCAAGTTTATAAAACTTTAAGTGGCAGGGCCATGATTTGACTCAGGCAGGTCTTTTTTGATGGTAAATTCCATATTTTTACTATTACACAAAAATTGAATTTTCTAAGAGGATAAGATCAGAGAAGGTTCCAAGAATTTGAGCTCCAAGTTGAAAGAAGGATAGAATGGGCATAGCAGCAAAAGTTCTTTATGTCACATTGTCCTTACAAGCTGCAGGATTTTTTGCTTTTGGCAATAATAATTGCAATCTCCTTTAAAATTAGATCAACTAAATATTTACTACTCTGGTCTCTTTTTCTCTCTGATCTTACCTCAATGATCTTAAAATATATAATACAGTAATAATAGCCTGGAAAAGAATACAAAGTTAGAGAAAGTGGCCTTGGTTGAACCTTGCCATATATATCCCAGGAGATTCCCAGGATAACTAACAAGCAGCTGTATTTTCTGATCTTTTACTTCATTAATATACATGACATGTTTGCTAGAAGTCATGTAGGAAATTGCCACTGTCTTGGATGGAAATTGGAGACAAGAGTGTAAATAGCCAGCTACCTTATCTTCCTAGCTTTCTATAAAATGTATCACCATAGTTATCTAGATGCTTTTGTAATGTTTCCAAGAATCTTTTGCTAAGGGCTTATTACACTGAGAGCAGAATAAGCAGAAAAAAGAAAAAAAGAGAAAAGTCTCAAGTTTTCCCGGAGCAGACTTCTACATGGAGCAATGCAGCCTGATTCATTCAGCAGGTCCTGCTGCTCTCCTGCAGATATCCTCTCTCAAAAGCACCCCTGGACAAAGATCCTGGAATGAGCTGAGACTCTGCATGAAAGGACTGAGAAAAACCCTAGAATGAGCTGAGAATTAACATCAAGAGACTGAGAGAACCTTCTCGACTAAAAGGGGGAAGAGTAAAATGAGGCAAAGTGTCAATGGCTGAGAGATTCCAAACAGAGTCAAGAGGTTATCCTGGAGGTTATTCTTGCGCATTAAGTAGATATCACCTTGTGGTTCAAGATGTAGTGGAGAGGCTGGAGGGAAGTGCCTGAAAATGTAGAGCTGTGTTCCAGTAGCCATGTTTCTGGATGATGATTGAACAATGATATAGCTCTCACAATGAGGCTCTGTGAATGTGAAAACCTTATGTCTGATGCTCCTTTTAGCTACTATATCAACAGAAGAGTAGAACATATGGAATAAAAATAAATAACAGGGGGAACAGATGTTAAAATAAATTCAGTTTGAAATAGTGGTAGGTGAAGGCGAGGGGTAAGGGGTATGGTACATATAGGTTTTTTTTTCTCTCTCTATTATCGTTTTATTTCTTTTTCTGTTGTCTTTTTATTTCTTTTTCTAAATCGATGCAAATGTACTAAGAAATGATGAATATGCAACTATGTGATGATATTAAGAATTACTGATTGTATATGTAGAATGGAATGATTTCTAAATGTTTTGTTAGTTAATTTTTTTTAATGAATTAAAAAAAAAAAAAGCACCCCTGGAGGAATACCACGGGCACCTGGCAATAAGCCAGCCTACCCCAGCAGACGGCTATTAGGTACACACCAAACATGCAGAAGACATACACAGCCATGGTGAATGTTACAGACATGTACGATGGTGGCTCCTTATCTCAAGGGGGTTACAGTCTAGAGAGGAAGATGCATTATATCTAGCCATCCAACCATGCACCTGTCTATCCATCTACAGATATATAATAGATGAAGACAGTATCCAAAAGGGATAAGAATATGTGTGCAGCTTTTAAGGCTTTTATATTGACAGTCACCTTAACTAACAGCTATTAAGGATATACATTTCCAAGACCATTTATTTTGGTCTTGTTAGACAGTAACAAAGAAAGTAAAACAAAACTATACTACATGTGATAAAATTGCATGGAACTGAGTTCTCGCTTGTCATACCAGAGACCCGGGTTTGATTCCTGGTGCCTTCCCATGCAAAAAAAATATGTATATATATATATATTGCATAGAACTGTCTGCAAGCATACATATGCACACACACATACACGTACACACATGAATGACTGTAGGTAAAACTGGTGAAATCTGGGCAGGCTACAGTGGTTCAACAGGCAAGAATGCTCGCCTGCCATGCCAGAAGACCCGGGTTCGATCCCCGGTCCCTGCCCATGTAAAAAAAACAACAAAAACCGGTGAAATCTGAATAAGCCCTATGCATTGTGCCAATGTTAGCTTTCTAATTTTGATATTATCCTGTAGTTATGTAAGGGGTTACCATTAGGGAAAATTGGGTGAAGGGTGCACAAGACCTCTCTGTATTTTTAAAAGTATAACGTCTAGTGAGTCTATAGTTATTTCAAAACAAAAAGTTAAAAATGAAAAAAAAAATCATACAAGAAAATAATGAAGTCAATCTCTACATATTGGTATAGAAAAATCTCTAAGACATTTGATAGGAAAAAATAATAATAAAATTATAGAAAAATATATGCAGTAAAATAGGTTTATATTAAAAAGCATAAACTAGAATTGCATATTCATATATACATATATATATATACTAACATATTTTATGCAAACAAATTAGAAAAACATCTTAAATGGAACACACTAAACTGGTAATAATGGAAGGGGATATGAAAGAGGGGGTAGAATTGGTAAAGTGGGTTTCAATTTATCTGATTATTTGGAGTTTTAAAAATTAGCTTGTATGCCTGCATTACTTATAGAATGAACAAAGGAAAAATGAAGTTCCAAAAACCCTTGAAAATGTGAGATTGCAAAGAAACAGATTGGTTAAGAGAGACTTTTGATGATTTCTTGTGTTTAGGAATAAATAAAACACAAACTTTCACTCACTAAAAGGAGGATCAAACTGTGTAATTCAGACAAAAGTTCCAAATACCTAGATGGTTTTGTGGTCAACTCTATGAGTTTCAGCTTTAAAAATATCCTTCAAATGTTATTTACTTCTTAAGAACTATGACTGCAATTCAGATGGCTGCCACAACGGGTTCTATATTGGCTAATTTTGCATAAAAAGAGCAAGATATAAAGAGAAACAAACACCTAAGTACAACTGACTACCTTAGCCCATAACATTAATAGTTAATTACCATTGCTTAAACCCAACATTGGCTCTCTATGAGAGTTGAGCAGAAAGCTTACCTAAATCTTTTATCCGAGTCAAAAATCTTTGGACATAAACATCGATCTATGTCTCCAGCAATGTGAAACTCTAGAAAGAACAGGTGAAGCTTTTGAATCTTCCATAATAAGAATTTTGCCTCATGATTTGTAACTTATCAGAGGAAATGAATTTACCTTCTGAACATTCCTAATTACTTTGGGGTGTTCATATTTATTGCCCCTCCAAATTCTTCTTACAGGAAGAAGTGCCACATGATTTGCTTAGCTCGAAAGAGGCCATCTGGTTGTCTCTTTGTCCTTGTTGACAGTCCTGGCAGTGGTCACATTCTAACTAGACTTGTCTGATGATAACCCTTATTGATTTTTTTCTGAGCTTTTCCAAGTATAGACATTTGGTTAAGGCTGCTAACTTAGGATTGTTTGGTGATCCATGCCAGCTTCCAGACATTTTAGGAGAGATCTCAAAGTGGATCAGAACCTTTATCACCTGAAAATTTTAAAGCATGCACTTATATGAGCAGTTTATCTTATTCCTGCAAAGGATAGGCCAAGCCTACTTAAAATTATGCTCAAGAGTCACCCCTAGAGAGCCTCTTTTGTTGCTCAGATGTGGCCTCTCTCTCTATGCCAACACACGGGTGAAGTCACTGCTCTCCCCTCTATGTGGGACATGACTCGCAGGGGTGTAAACCTCCTGGCAACGTGGGACAGAAATCCTAGAATTTCCTCAAGAAATTGAGGAAAACTTCTCGACCAAAAGGTGGAAGAGAGAAATGAAACAGAATAAAGTGTCAGTGGCTGAGAGATTCCAATCAGAATCGAGAGGTTATCCTGGAGGTTATTCATTTAAATATCACCTTTTTAGTTTATGGTGTATTGGAGTGGCTATAGGGAAGTGCCTGAAACTATTGAGCTGTGTTCCAGTAGCCTAAATTCTTGAAGATGATTGTACAACTGTATAGCTTTCGCAATGTGACTGTGTGATTGTGAAAAACTTGTGTCTAATGCTCCTTTTATTTAGGGTATGGACTGACGAGTAAAAAATATGGATGAAAAATAAATAAATAATAGGGAGTATAAGGGGTAAAATAAATTGGGTAGATGAAAATACTATTGATCAATGAAAGGAAGGGGTAAGGGGTATGGGACATATGAGTATTTTCTTTTCTCTTTTTATTTCTTTTTCTGGAGTGATGCAAAATGATCTGGAGGATAAAAAATGATCACGGTGGGGGGTACAACGGTAGCTCAGTGGTAGAATTCTCACCTGCTATGTAGGAGACCCGAGTTCGATTCCTGGCCCATGCACCTCCCTAAAACAAACAAACAAACAAAAATTCAAAAAATGGTGCTGTAATAACAGGATACTCACATGGAAAAAAGAATGAAATGTGACCCTGACATACAGCATACCAAAATAAAAATCATGGTATCAGTACACAACTATATGATGATACTGTCAGCCACTGATTGTACACCATGTATGGACTGTATGTGTGTGAAGATTTGCCAATAAAAATATTTGAAAAAGAAATTGAGAAGTAGTGCAAAACAAACAGAAAATAAAATGTGGAACCAAAAAAAGAAAAGAACAGTTTCTAAAAACAACTCTGCAGGTGGTTCTCTCATCACCCTTCTAACGTGCAGTTTGTGTATATGTAAGTGTATGTAAAACTAACTCTAGATATATGTACCAGAGAAGGATCAAGTCTGATGTAGCCAGACAGAAAATAAACAGAATGAGAAGGCTGGAGAAATTTTCTTGATTTGGAAAATCTTTGCCTTTTCAGACTCATTTTCCATGTTTTTTTTCCATTGGCATTAGGTAGAATTGAGATGGCATTAATAGCTAACTGCACTGAATGTCTTAAGTCTTAAAACAAAAACTTTTCTGTGTTCTACATTCACAGTATTTATCAAACCACAGTCTGTTTATATTGGAGGAAAAGTTCAAGTTTTGTGTTCCACTGACAAAACCACCTCTCTGGCATTCTTGGGGTCACTAACATAAGAATGTTGACTTCACCTCATTACCTCGGGAATGTTTTTTTTTAAGTATATGAATGAGACATGAACCCAAAATAAAATGAGTTTCTTTGATTTTTGCATAAACTCTCCAAATCAATATGGAGAAATAACTTCTTTCATAATTTCTGCCAATTAATTCACCCCCATACTGCAAACCAAAGATTCCAGAATAAGTGAAAGAGAGCGTGAGTGATTCAGACAGAATGTCTTCACCCACGAGACTCCACTGCAATGGTTTTTGGTTACCACTGGTATTTCCCTTTGTATGGACGGTGCCATTTACCTGAGAGACTGATGGGGGAATAGACGATGTTGCTTTCCCAGCAGCCCCTGCAGTCACAGTCCTTGGCTTTAGAAATGAGGGAAGCAAACCTGCCTCGGGACAGTGGAACCCACGACCCCATGCTTTTTCTTATCAAATCCTCTCACTGGCTCCCCACACATACAGAGCAGATTCCACAAGAAAGCATCTGCCCCTGTCTGCCTCTTTAGCCTCACCTATCACCACTCTTTACCCTAAACCAAACAGAGCTATTCCAGTTCCCCATAAGTGACACGTGTATTTTTGGTGGAAGGAGGGAGACGGGAAGGGTTGTGCTCATTTCTTATTCATGTTGTTTTCCCTCTTTGGATTGTTCTTCTCCTCTCCCATTGCAAAAAAAAAAAAAAAAAAAAGTCAGATCACATTCATCCCTTTTAAGGCCAAAGAACCTTTCTCAGATACTTCAACTGGGAGAAATGTCTCTTATTTTTCTTAAAGATATGCACCCTTCCTGCAGCACTTACTGCTTCTGTCTCATAATCAGATTATTTGTTGACGTATAGATCTGTCACTTATTGGTGTTTGTGTGCCGAACTGTATTTAGCAGAGATTTTGCAGGGACTCCCGTGACTATTTACTGACTCAAATCTCACATGCACCATGTCCAGAATGAAGCTCAGCATCTCTTCCCACCACTCTCACCCTGAATTTTTCCTCCTGAGTTTCCTGTTTCCTATTGTGGTGATGGAAGCCCCATGTGTTTCACTGACCATGCCAGAAAACTGAACCTCATCCTTTATCTTCTCTCCCTCAAATACCATCTAATCAATAATCAACTCCTGTCACCCTCTCCACTTTACGCCCCTGTTCTTTCCTGCCACAGTGCTGTGACTTTGGTATAGCCATTATGGTCTCTCATGGGGATTATAACAGCATTTCTATCTGGTCCATCTGTCCCTTTTCTTGCCTTCCTTCCATCTCCACCTAAATCCATTTTCCACACTCTCTAAAATATAGGTCTGATTATGCCACTCTTTTGCTTATGGTTCTCAGAATCTAGACTAAACTTCCTTAATTTTATACATAAAGCCCTTTATAATCTGACCCCTTCTTTCCTTTACCATTCATATATCACTCCTCAACTTCCCCCATCCAAAGTCCAAATTCTGCCTACACTGGGTGCATAGATTTCCGGAAAGACTCTTTAGGATTTCTACAGATGTTTCATTCAAATGTATGTTTTAAATATATTTTGGTTATTAAAAATTATAAGAAAAAGGTATACATTTTAATGTATTGTACACTGTACGGCTAGGTATTGAGGGACATCAATGCAATAATTTAGGCTGTCTGGGTAATTCTTTAGTACAGAACTTCTACCTTATATATGAATATACTTTATATATACTTGAAGTTTTGTAACTGTGTCATTGACTGGAAGAGATGGCAGTTTTTCACTGACTTTTTTTGTTTTTTTAAACTAGACCATGAGTACTGGTCTGCTTAAGTAAAAAGTGTGTATTATTATTGTAGAGCTCAGTTAATCATCAGACTCAGCTAAGGCTCATGGGATTGGCATATGCCTCACTACATGTCAAAGCATCCTATTTTATTAGATATTTTAGCACTTACTGTAACATTGGGGTGTTTGTGGCTGACTTAATCATGATTAATCCAAGCCATTGTTAAATATTGTGATTAAATTTTGAAACAAATCTCAGCTTCCTTCTCAAGGTTTTGGATTTATTCTTTCAAAGAGTTTACTATATTCAAAAGGAGAGCTGGTAAAAAACAGAAAAGCAAGATATGCCATTTGCATCTACTTCTATGTGCAAATCAGGGTTTTCTAGTTCCTTTGAAACGAATCAACAAATAATAAAAGGCTGAAACATAACCCAAAACACAAATGAAATAAATCATTTGGATGCAGAGATTGATATGAAGCAAAACATAACAGCTCATTTCAGTATTTATGTCCATCAAAGCTGTCTTGCTATTCTTACTGATTGATTTCATAATAAGTAATAAAATAATACAATACCATATTTGTTTTATATAGTTGGACTTCAAGATAAACTTTCTTTAAAAAGTCTGGTTTTGGGGGTGCAAGCGGTAGAATTCTCTCCTGCCATGCGGGAGCCCTGGGTTTGGTTCCCAGCCCATGCACTTCCCCCAAACAAACAAACAAGCAAGCAAACAAACAAAAATTCAACAAATGGTGCTGCAATAATGGGATACTGACATGGAAAAATAATGAAATGTGACCCCGCCATATAGCATAAAAAAAAGAACAAAAAAGTCTGGTTTCAGTGTTTTTTTTTTAAAGTGAGACTCATTGGTGCGTCAACACAGACTTTACTTTCTCTCAATCCCAGCAAGGTGTTTATATACTGTGTCCTTCTAGTGTGGATGAGAAAAGAAGCACCGCACATTTATGGCCCCATTTTCTGCTCCAGCCTGGATCATCTCTGATTCAAGTAGAGAATGTTAAGTTCTCAGAGCAGCTAAGGCATGGCCAGATGCCCAGCTGATGTCCCGTCTGGCTCTGCCCGTTCATTTCCCCATTGCTTACATCGCTTACCAGGGTACACCTTTGAGAAAACTTGGGTGCTGGAGCGCAGCCTTTTACTGCACTTGTCACCCAGTCCTCACAAAACACACCCACTATTGCGTTATTTCCCAATACTTCAAAGAACAGCACTTCTCTGCAGAACAAATGAACTGCAAAAACAGTCAGATTTTTTTTTTTTAGGATAAAGCATCCCACCGTCTAGTGGAATTATAGAATTTCCAGAATTCTAGGCTCTTCCTTGACCAGCAAGAAAATATGCATGTATTTTTGCTGAATTCTGTCTCCCTACGGAAGGCATGCTTGGCACTTGCAAGCAGCTAGCCTGGTCAGGTGCTGCTGTGGTCTCCTTGGTCCATAAAGACACACGTGGTGAGAAAGCTAATTCCACCGGGTTAAACTCCAACAAAACCAACTCACTGCTGGCCAGACTGGCTTTAAGAAATATGAGTTTGTCCTTGTCCTTTTGACCAGCATATGGATTGGAGGCCTGAGGGCTTTAATAATCATTCCATGAACAGAGCTGATGGTTTGGCTTGAGCTCCAGAGCCAGGGAAGTGAGACTTTATCTTTCTCTGATAAGATCACCACAAGCCTCATCAGGTAAGGATAGTGGCTCCAGCAGCAGATGGGGGGGAGGGGGTATAAAGGAGTCCCTCCCTTTACTCAAAATGCTCATGCGAAGCCCACGCATTTTACACAACAAAGCCCAGGGACTTCCCCACCCAAGGAACACAAGCTTCCTTCCTAAATGGGGATTTATTTATTTACTTCTTTCAAGGGCCTTGTAATTGGCAAACCTTTCCCCTAACTAAAATGCTGATCTCTTTCAAGATAAGGCACTTCTTTACCTCAGGTTTCTGCTTCTCCGGTTTTCCATTACCTTTAGTTTTATTAACTTGGTGGCCAGGTGTGGGGGGGAGGGGGGCGGGTGGCAGCCATGGAACAGGGTATCCCGCCCATCTAGGAATGTGGTGCCACCTAGAAATTTGGTCCTTTCCAACAGATTCACCCCTGTCTCCCATCCCATCCCCGTCTGAAAAAAGGAGACCAGGAAACACCTTAGGAGACCCTGAAGTTGCTCTATTTTATCCCTCTTGTAGAGGGGGTCCTTTCCTCTGGCTCTTGATTTGGCTCCACTTTGGCAGGTCTGTGGCTAAGGGGAGATTGGGTGGGGTCTGGGGGAGAAGTGGGGGCCAAGGGATGCTGTAGTGGGGTCAGTACTCACATGCCCTAAAGGTGACAAGCCTGTCAGTATCTCTCTGTGGTGCAGCCTCTTTCTGAGAGGTTTTGCCCACCCCTCCTCCCCATCTAGTGTCCCTCCCTCTCCCTGGCCGCCCTGCCCTGTTCTTTGACGTCTAGTAACAAAAAAATGATTTCCTGATTACAAAGGCTTGGTCCCAACGGTCCCAATGCCAGCCTAGATGTGCACGGGGCTTCATTAAAATTCATGGCATCAACTGTTGCTTCCTGGATTTCAAAGTTCCCTTCTGGGTGCATTTATCTAAAGAGAGTGCTGGCTGCACTGCACTGACAGCTTATTGGCTGTTTCTTCTTTTGCTTTTTTTTTTTTTAACCAGTGGAATTGTTGAGAACAGAAAATTCGAGACTCCAGTCAGCCAGGGGGTAATGTGCCTGTCCACTTTACATGGGGGACACTGGGGGCCCCAGAAGGGAAGCGGCCAAAGGCCAGACACAGAGAAGAAAACTGGATCACAGAATTTCTGAGACTCGAGTCTGCTGCCTTCGTGAGGCAATGAGCCGCCTTCTGGTTCTTGATCTTTGAGCCTTCACAAAGCTCAAAGCTGATGAGCTCATGCTTGCAATAAGCGCAAGCTTTTAATTGGAGTATAATTAATAATCGTCTGATAAGTGAATAACCATAGCAAGGATGATGTAATCCCTTTCCCCCTTTTCATTGGGTAGTGGCCTTATGAGGTGACATGTCAGGGTGTTCGATTCGATGAGTGGTCCATGGAACTATCATGGAGAAGTCATAACAGCCGTACATCTGCTGGCGGGCCTGGGGTGGGCCTGGCCCCAGGGTGCTCAGGGTGCAGAACAACGTGGCAATGTCCAGTGGGCACAGAGCGGTGCAGGTGGGGGGAGAGCTCAAACTGTCTCAGGACTCATGGACTAGGACACCTGCTTGCTTCTCACCAGCTGGCTGCAAGCGTGCAGGCCTGGGAGCGTCTTGAGGCTCACAGTTGCTAATTTTTCCTCCTCCTCTGCCTCCATTTCATTTTTTTTTTTAATTTTTAAATTTTATTTTTTTAAATACCAAAAAACACCGAACAAACACAAACATTCTTAACTTTTGATCGTTCCATTCTACATATATAATCAGTAATTCACAATATCATCACTTAGTTGCATATTCATCATCATGATCATTTCTTGGAACATTTGCATCTATTCAGAAAAAGAAATAAAACGAAAACAGAAAAAAATTCATGCATACCATACCCCTTACCCCTCCCTTTCATTGATCACTAGCATTTCAAACTAAATTTATCTTAACATTTGTTCCTCCTATTATTTATTTTTATTCCATATGTTCTACTCGTCTGTTGACAAGGTAGATAAAAGGAGCATCAGACACGAGGTTTTCACAATCACACAGTCACATTGTGAAAGCTATATCATTATACAACCATCTTCAAGAAACATGGCTACTGGAACACAGCTCTACATTTTCAGGCAGTTCCCTCCAGCCTATCCATTACATCTTGAATAACAAGGTGGTATCTACTTAACGAGTAAGAATAACTTCCAGGATAACTTCTGGACTCTGTTTGGAATCTCTCAGCCATTGACACTTTGTCTCATTTCACTCTTCTCCCTTTTGGTTGAGAAGGTTTTCTCAATCCCTTGGTGCTGAGTCTCAGCTCATTCTAGGATTTCTGTCCCACATTGCCAGGAAGGTCCACACCCCTGGGAGTCATGTCCCATGTAGGCAGGGGGAGGGTGGTGAGTTTGCTTATTGTGTTGTGCCTCCATTTCTTGATAGACCTTCTTTCCTAGAAAGAGAACAGAACAGGCTGATGTTCCTACACCACTGATCCCATCAGAGGGGGAGAGGTGGACCCCTGTTAATAGGAGTCATGAGCATCTGATGAGAATGGAGAAGCAGTCAATTCTTTGGGGAAAAAATCGAATCTCTTGGATTCTTGGAATTCTCATAGTTTAGTCTATAAGACAGAGTCCCCAAGCATACACATGCTTTAAAGAGGTGGTTAGAATGGGAGTAACAAAAATAAAAATTATTCAGGTGGCATCATTCACTTCCGCCCTAATGCTTCTTGGGCCAAAGAACTGAGATAGGCTGAATGGAACCCTCAGCTAGGAAAGATCTTTATTATTCTTATTTTACCTTTCATTCACAAACAATTTACAGCTTACAAAATACCTTTCATAGAGTCTGATCTCATTTGCACCTTAAAATTTGTCTGTGAGTTTGGCCAAGTTTATAAACTCCTATTTGCAGATGAGGAAACTGAAGTCCAAAGAAGCTAAGTGACCTACACAGAAAGTGGCAGAGTCAGCACCAAACCTGCCTTCCTACTAAAACAATACAACTTGCTTCATGGTGGACAGATTCCATAGTCTTCTCTCTTCTGGGAGCATCAAGTATTTGATTTCTTAAGTAGATACTAAATGCCCACTCTGTGTTGGGTACTGTGCATTGGGGAGGCAGCAGTGAACGTGAAAATACTTCTGGCTAGCTAATGCACAACAAGGGAATTTATTGGAAAGATCAGAGGATATCTCATGGAATCTAAGTAAGTTTTGTGTCTCCCGAAGCCTTGGGAAGTCCAAGAACCAAGAATTGGCAACCGGAGCGAGGAAATCTTCTCTTTCAGGCTAGGGTTTGGCCTAGACCAGGGTTTCTGCCTCCAAGTTCAAATCCCCAGCAGAGACACCTCCAGCAGGGCAGAATCATAGAGAGCAGACATCATCACTGGGCAGGCATCCTTGGGTTCTGGGGAGGTTTCAAGAAATCAATGGGTGCTGGAAAGCTGTACCGAAGAGTGGATTTTATTGTACAACATGCCTACCCAAGACCCTGGATGTACTTGAGGGAGGAGCGGGCAGGTAGGAATGAATGCTCCCCAAACTTAGTTATTGCCTGTTGAAGACCCTTCTCCCCTTTTAGTTTTTTCTCTCAATTTGCTCTCTTTCAGTAAAATTTCTGAAACAAAAATTTAAACGAAACAGTCTTTCATAGATACATTCTGAAACATATATGGGTGATAGGGTAAAATGTCTGGATTTTCATTAACATATTCCAAGTTAAAGGGGAGTTGGGAGCATAGGAATGGATAAAATAAGAACGGCAGTTGTTGAAGCTGGATGAGGGGCACACAGGGGTGCATTTTATGGGGGTTCATTGTACTATTCTCTCTACTTTTCTTTATTTTTGGAAATGTCTATAATGAAAATCTAGAAAAATGCAAAGGGATCACGCTGTTCATGGATGCCCCTTTATAGGCCCTTTTTCAATGAATGTGGTGCTCTGTATAGATTTTGTTGGCAATTCCATGCTCATCTTGTCATCTCCATTATTTGATTTTTCTTGAAGGCCAGAACTGTATCATCAACTTTACAGGCATACATTAAGGGTCTCTTTGGACTGAGCAATGCCTATTTGTTCAAGGTGAGCCAAGAGCCCTGGTATTTGGGGGTGCTTGCTTGGTATTCCTTCATGATCAGCGCTTTGCACAGGGCTCCACAGAATGTTCTGGGACTTGGATTTCTCTGCTTGTCCTGCTGACCCTTCTGTGCTGGGCCTTCTGAGATGGGACCACACCATCGGGAGAAGTGACTAGAGGCTGCATTCAGGAAGCTCCCAGGGTACTTTGCACCTGCGAGTGGTATTTCTTCCCTGGCAGCTGACCGTTGCCAAGTGGTTGATTGCTCTGGGGCCAGGCCAGGCTCTAAAACACATTTAGGAATCACCTTTATTTTTGACCCAATAGGAACGAAGGAAAAGAGAGAGGGCAGGTCGCGTGGGCCCCAGGTCAGCAGGGTTCAGCCGGGACAGACGGCTGGCAGCAGGTGTCCAGCTGTCTTTATCTCTAGCAGTTCCATTAACTCTTGGCAAGTTGCACTGGCTTTCGGCATTCGTGACATGCCGCTGTTGACACAACGAACATTACCTCATGTTCTTAGGCCTTTATATGTTCTCTGGGTGCTGTGGTGAAGGCAAAGTCGCAGGATTCATTTCCTCTATGTGCTGGGTTTGTCTGTGACAGAGAAACCGGTTAGTCCCTTTTCTCTCCCAGCCCCCAAGCCCTCCCACCAAAAACAGGCTGCCATCATTTGTCCTTTCTGGATTGATGTCGAGCACTTAATGTAATTGCCTTACAGGAAAAAAAAAAAGGATGAAAGAAAGAGAAAAACAGCTGAAGATGTATAGTGAGCCACGTCATGTCCACATATTTCAAAACCTGCCAGACTTCTTTTTAAATGCTCCTTTACAGGGTGAGAAATTCATTGTGTCCTGGCTGGGTGTCTTGTAACACAGGGTAAGTTGACATCCCATCTTACTCCAGAAACACAGCCAATGGCTCAATTCCTTCCTAGTCCGCCCTTCTCCATTCTCAACTGTTCACCCCACAACTTCCCAGTTGGCCCTCCTCCAGTGGGCTTCCACTTTTGATTTGGCAACTTACTCTGTGATTCTCATTTGCTGTGTGTGAAGAAATCATTAGTTAAACAGTTAACAGTCCACACCCCACCCTGGTAACAATTGGAAACTTGGTGTGCTGGTTTGAAAGGATGTATGTACCTTAGAAAAGCCATGTTTTAATCCTGATCCCATTTTGTAAAGGCAGTCATTTCTTCTAATCCCTACTCGGTACTGTATGTTTGAAACTTTAAATAGATCATCTCCCTGGAGATGTGATTCAATCAAGAGTGGTTGGTAAGCTGGATTAGGTGGAGACACATCTATTCTAGGTGGGTCTTGGTTACTTTACTGGAATCCTATAAAAAGAGGAAATATTTTGGAGAAAGGAGATTCAGAGAAGAATGGCATAGCTACGAAAAGCAAAGAGTCCACCAGCCAGTGTTGGAGATGAAGAAGGAAAACGCTCCCAGGGAGCTTCATGAAACAAGAAGCCAGGAGAGAAAGCTAGCTGATGGTGCTGTGTTCGCCATGTGCCTTTCCAGATGAGAGAGAAGCCCTGACCGTGTTCACCATGTGCCTTCTCACTTGAGAGAGAAACCCTGAACTTCATCAGCCTTCTTGAACCAAGGTATCTTTTCCTGGATGCCTTAGATTGGACATTTCTATAGACTTGTTTTAATTGGGACACTTTCTTGGCCTTAGAACTGTAAACTAGCAACTTATTAAATTCCCCTTTTTGAAAGCTGTTCCATTTCTGGTATGTTGCGTTCTGGCAGCTAGCAAACTAGAACACTTGGCTTCAGCCTCTGCTTTAGATAGTGTTCGTGCCATTCACGCCAGTTAATTTCTCAGTCTCAGTGAGTCAAGTCCTCAATCCTGGACCTTTCATTCACCTCCCCCTTCCCACTTCCATCCTTGAAGTTTGTTCTTTTTCCACAGGATGGCCCTGGCTTAATTCAGACCCATATTTGGCATGCACCAAACAATAGTTTCCTCCTCTCCCATACAGCCTCATAGCAGAAGTGAGAAAGACACAAAACCTTTGATAATTTGTTCTTGTTAAGCTATCGTATTATGCATAAAGCAAAAAAAAAAAAGCTTGGAAAAGTAAAACCGGTATAGATATGTAAAGGTAATCAGAGAAAACTTCATTGAGAAGAGGGTATTAATCATTAAAAGTAAGAAAGTGTGTATCTCTTAATCAATGCTATTCAGAATCTTAAGACACGCTGCATCATTGTTGAGGCTGAAAAGATAGATTACTCGCAAATGCAATGAAAAATATGAACAAAACAAAACAGTTAAGCTAACAATGTTGCATGTTTTACTTGGAGTAACAGTTGGCAGCTAAATGTTAGAATTGTACTTCTATTTGCTGCTTATCCATGGATGCAGAGTAAGCAAGACTGGCATTAAGAAAATGTAGGCAGGTGGAGGCACAAAAGGTGGGGAATCTATAACCCCAATGGACATCCCTTAACCGGAGTTAAGATTTCACTTATTTCTTGTCCCTGAGGGTTAGCCAGATTGTGCTCTGAAAATCAGCCATTCCTTGGCTGTTCCTTGCCTTTCTCCCGTTCAGCCTCTTTATCTCATTTCTGTGGTGTTCGTAGTGCTATTCTTTAGAAGGTAGTGATACGGTTATTATTGGTCCCTAGAAACTGCTTTTGTAGAGAAAAATCATGACACACACACTGTGCTCCTTGATCTGTCTATTCAGACCAGCTTAAATTTGCCGAGTGTGCTTTCCAACATGTGCCCACACACACTCACACTCCAACGTGTGCCCACACACACTCACACTCCAACGTGTGCCCACACACACACTCACACATGCGCGCTCCGACTTACCGCCTCTGTCCTGGTATCTTACGGTTAATAACTTAAAATCTGCATGGAATGGTCTCTTTTCTCCACATGTCTTAAATTAAGAGTTTGTGATGCCTCGTTTTATCAAGACACTGGGGTCTGGCTCAGAATAACCACTACGAATAAGATGTTGCCAGAGGATCAAAATAGACCACCCATATCCCTTACCACAGCCATTACCACCTGCTATTCTGGAACAGCAAATGGTTCTTTTCTCCAGCCAGTTACTGTCTGTTTCTTCAGACTGTCTGTCTTGTCAATTAATTAGCTTTGATCCTGGGGTGCAGTTGGAATGATGGGAAGTTCAAAATATGTTGAATGGAAGTAGGAGAAGTGAAAGTCATCGCAATACAGAGATACAGACGAAATACCTTGCCAAGTGTATTTTCCTCAACAGGGGCTCAGCTGGGTGGAGACCTCTGTCTCAGTCTGCCAATGCTGCTATATACCACACGGCAGCTTGGCTTAAACAGGAATTTATGGGCTCATGGTTTTAGATACCAGATGTCCAAAATCAAGGTGTTGGCAAGTCCATGCTGTCTCTTGGATCCTGTAGAGATCAGGTACTGCCTTGCCACAATCCTAGGGATTCCTTGGCTTGCATCTCTGCTTCCAACCCACAGCGATGTCCTTGGTCTCTCCCTGTGGCTTCCTCTGACTTCTGGCTTCTCCGGGCTTCTGTTTTTTACTAACAGGTTTTTACTGCATCTGAATTTCCTCTCTTTCTAAGGCCCCCAGTAATAGGGATTAAACTCCACACCAGTTCAGGTTGGCTGTATGTTAACTAATGACAACATCTTCAAAGGTCCTTTTTTACAAATAGGTTCACACCCATAGGAACATAGCTTAAGATTAAGAACATGTCTTTTGTTAGGATCATAATTCAATCAACACAACATCTAACCACGTGTCAGATAACTTCCTACACCACACATTGGAAGGGTGTGTGTCTTCGAAAAAAACAGGGGAGATGCAGTCACTGCCCTCATGTGACATACAGTCTAGTGGGGAGACAGACAAACAATAGTGCAATAATACAATTATTAATGATAGGTCAAGTCTGGGAAAAAAATTATATTCGGTGCTGTGTATGTATGTAACACGTTTCTGGGCTGGAGCTTCAGGGACACCGGTCTTTAAACATAGATGCTAGGACTTAAGGGAGACCTCACGATGGGGTGGGAGGAGAGATTTCACCCTACAGGTTGCTAAAGAAAATAGTTTCAGTTGGGGCTGTATTTTATGGAGATTATAACCTCCCTGGCAGAAATTTAACATCTCCCATGCCTCCTGGAACTTTGCCATAAGGAAATTTGGTAAGAATAGTTCTAACTAACAAAAATCATGACAGCACTAATAATTACTAAATGCTCATTGTGGTGCTTCAGCCATGATTTCAAAGTGTCAAATGTTACCTCAACACCGATCACTCTAAATAGCAGTGCACCCCCTCCCTTCCTACCCTCTTTGTGTGCTCTTCTTTTGTCCATAGCACTTCTCACCATCTGATGTTTTCTGTTTGCTTGTTTCCTTATTGTCCATCTCTCAGATTGGAATGTGACCTCCACAAGGCGAGGGATTTTTGCTCATTTAGTTCACTGCTGTATTCCTCAGAGCTTAAAACACTGACAGACACATACCTGGTGGCCAAGGAAAATATATTTGTTAAATTGATGAATGGATAGTTTTCATTTAATCCTCACAATATTCTTGTGAAACAAGTTCTGTTTCCCCTATTTTTGCAGAGAAGCAAACACTGGCACAGAGAGGTTAAGTAATTCACCCAAGGTCATACAGTCAGTGGGTTGGTCCAGTCAGGCTCCAAATCCAGGCAGTCTAACTCCAGAGTGTGCACAGCAGGGGGTTTCTCCAAACTGGGAACAGCTGTGGAGAAAGTACACCAATCTGACTCACAACCTTTCTTTGGTTAAATGGCATTCTGCTTTAAAACCACAGGAAAGTAATCTAATTCAGTACCGCAGTTTGAGATACTACTGATTTTATAATACAGGGATCATTGAACAAGTGGTATATAAGATCTGTCCCGGTTACAGGAAGCCTTGTGCCAACTCAGAGAACTTACAATCCAAACAAAGATAAGGAAATTTGAGCCATTATACACTTTCGGAACCTCTAATATAACCCATCGCTATCATCTTGGAATGTTCCTTACAGCTGATATCTTAGCAACACAGTCTGCTTACTAGGGACATTAAATATGGAATATGGAAACAGGATTTACTCTTTTGACTTGCTCAGTTGAATTAAAAACCAAAAGTTGCTTGCGTGTGGGATGTGTTTAAAAAAATGAAGAGATTGGAATAAAAGAAGGCAAATAAAAGCCATACCTCTATTCCATGCATTAGACAATGAACTCGGTTTTGGTGTATCCATTGCGACATACTTTTTTATCAATCTGTGCAGAAATTATTTTAGCTTTGAATGTATAAGACTCGCCCCTGAGGCCACTTTGACAATTTTTTCCTTCTGAAAGCTTTCAATAGTTTGCTTTCCATGGTGACGATGGTTTCATCTTTGTGTGTGTATATGGAATTGTCAAAGAAAGAAACTTGCTTTTGATCTTTAACACTTCGGTTTTCTGTTCTGCCCGCACATCCCTGAATCACCTCAGAAGTCCTTAACCTTTTTTTTTCTGAGAAACCTATTTACGGGGGTGGGCATTTGTGTTGTTATTTCTTTGCTCACTTATTACGTCATAATTGGTGAGCAATTCCAGGTCCTTTTCATGTGTCTGTCTCTATGCTTTCTTTCTGGGTCTATCTCTGTGTGTCTCTGAGCTTGTCCATGTGTCTTTCTCCATCTTAAATAAACCACACCCTCTCTCACATGCGTACACACATTTAGATTTACGAATTTTGTATTACGGAGGGCATGAACGGCTGTCAAAACTCATCAAGCTGAACACTTGAAACCTGTGCATTGACTTATACGTACTTTTTACCTCAAAAAAAAAAAAGGAGTTTTGCATTTACACATTTGTGGTAATTCTTAAGGCACATTTCAGCATCACTTGGGTGAAATTATGTGTCAGTCAACGCTCTCGACTACAGGTTGGGAAGGGAAATAAAACAAGTCAATGCTTGTTGCTATGAGAAGTGTCAGAAGCCACCGTTTTCACAGGTTACTGGTGCCCACATTTTAACTCCCATAATTCCATCACTATCATCAGCACCACTGGGAGCCCTAATTCCCAGCAGAACCTGAAAATCTGAGAGCAGCTTTCATCGCACTGCACAGCAATGCAATGAACACAGCAGGAGTCCAGCAAACGCCTTCTCGTGGGATGGTCTAGACAGATAATCCCCTTTTCCCTCACCTTCAGTTCCTCATCTGCCAAAGAGGAAAACATTTGCCCTACTTACTTCCCGGGGCTGCTACGACAGTCTTAAATTTAATTCAATTAAACAAATATTTTGTGTCCACGAACCTATGCCCAATTCTGTGAGCACAAAAGAAGGGAAAGGCATCCTTCCTGCTCCCATGGAATTTATCGGCCAGTACAGGAGGGAAGACCCACTACATATATTCACATAATAATCGCAGGAGATAGAATCACACCATCTAGGCAAAAGGAATGCTGAGCTACCTAGAGTCAAGGAAAGGGAGCGTTCAGTCTGGCTAGTGGCATTGGGGAAGGGTTTGTGGAAGCTGATGCATTTGAATGAGGCTTTAGAGGATGATTTGGCAGAAGGGCTTTCCAAGCAGAGGGATAATAAGAGGAAAGCACAAGCATCGGAAACAAAATAGTGGCCTGAACTGGGATTGCTACTCACTTTTCACAGTAGCCATGGTGTCTCAAGGTCATTGTGCTCAGAGCTAAGGCCAGTTTACCACCTTACAGAATTTGGGGGCAAGCATGATTGATGTTATGGTTTCTCCCAGTCTCAAAGGAGGTGATGCTACATCGTAAATGCAGTTCAAGAGAAGAAACTAAGGTTTAACTGTTAAATTCCCCATCTTGCAAAATCTTTCCTATTTCTGCCTCAGTTTAGCTACCCCACCCCCGCCCCCCGCCCATCACCACATCAAGTCTTAAAGAAGAATCGAAGTAGGCTCTCAGCCCATCCAGGCTAAATCTGGTCTGTGCTGATTTTGAGCTATATGACATGAAGCAATCCCTTTTAATCTATATAAGGCTTAAATACATCTGAAACATCTTAGGAATGATAATAATATTCATGGAGTCGTTGGGTAAGTTAGATAAGATAATGTACCTGCTGTAAGGCAGTCAAACTGTTATCTTATGAATCTTGTGGTGGACAATAGCCATGATTAACTGTGCAGATACAAAAAAGTTCTTTCATGAATAAAATAGATGCACAACACTATTATAAGGAATTAATAATAAATGGGGTATATGGGATAACATGTACCCATTGCAAACTATGGACTATAGTTAACGGTAATATTGTAATACGCTTCGTTGAAACATGTGTACCACACAATATTATGGGTCAATAATATGGGGGGGGCAAGAAGTATGGGAGGATAAGGGTTTTTTATTTTATTCTATTTCTTTTCTGGAGAAATGAAAATATTCTAAATTTGATCACGGTTGTGCACATGGCCATTTGATGATACTGTGAACCAGTGATTGTATACTTCGGATGGTTTCTCTGCTGTGCGAATATGTCTCAATAAAACCGCATAAAAAACGTTTTCTCTTGTGGTTATCATCTAGAGCAGGGGTTGGCAAACTGTGGCTGGTAGGCCAAATCTGACTACATCCTTTTGTTTATGTTTTGTCTATTCAGCTTTCCTACTACCCGGCAGAGTTAAAGACTTATATTCTAAAATATTTGCTATCTGACCCTTTACAGAAAAAGCCTGCTGACTCTTGGTCTAGAAAGATGAGAAAACCTGCTTCTGTTCCATTTACAAGCAGTTGGAGGCCTTTTGTCCTTGGTGGGCTTGCCGGTAACTTTCTCTCTTTTCTATTGGTTTTTGGCATCTTGTGATACACGCTATGCATGCCTTACCCAGCACCAGAGAAGGCTTCGTGTGGATTCACACATCTCAGTACCATGAACAACCCTTGTATCTATTTATAGTCTCCTGGAGTCTTGGATTAATAGATAAGGACCACACAGCAATTACGGAGAAGGTGGTAACAAATTCTGGCTCTGATTATTTATGATGTAATTTCAAACAGAGACTGCAGAATACTCTACAATGACAGAGAACTTAATATGTGACCAGGTGGTGCAGCGACCACACCCCAAAGACTGGACTGAATGAAACAACGACATGGAAAAGAAAACAAACCAGGGCCAGTGGTTTGAAATTCTCACAGACCTCTAAGGGCCCAGTAGAGTCCACGCCAGTCCCATTTAAACATCTATCTTTGCAAGCATCTCCAACATTATCACTATTCTGAGATTCAAGAAACTTAGGCAGATCGGGAATCCACTTCTGGACATTATTCTAGAGTTTCATTATTTGCTTAGCATGAAGAACACTGGGCTTGTGTACAGGAAACATTGTCTTGGTGCAGATGTGAACCGAAGCAGGAGTTCACCTCACCTCTCTGAGCATCAGCTTCCTGGACTAGGAGATCTCTTTGTTAGCTGTAAAATGTTATTAAATGGAGACAACTGAAGGCTGGTAAATGCATGTGTTTTTGTTGTGCATGGAGGGGATTGTTCTGTAAAGGAAATGATTGCAAGCTTTCTTTCGAATGCTAAGTGCAATGGGAAAATTCTCTAAAATGAGCTTCCGTTGCTACTATTTTCACCTACTATTCCTTGGACCATCTGGGATCAGTTCAGCTTGCTCAAGGAAGAGCAAATTGCGCTGGAATCCAGGATCTTGTCAAGGGCAAAGCATGAAACTGGGTACACTTCTCTGCTTTGATCCAAGGGTGTTTGTTCCTAAAATTACTGGCCAGGGTGATAGTCTTGCCAGGGAAAAGAGGTATTCTTTAATTGCATATTTGTTCATTTTAAAAAGTTCATTTATTTTTTGAGCTGTCACTGTTTTGGAAGCGCTGGATAATGCTGGGGCCAGCAAGAATGAATGAAACAGTCATTGCCCCTCAATAGCCTCAAATCCAGGCTTACAATACTCTTTGACAATTCCATCCTGATAAGCATGTTTTTTTCTGGTGATTGTCATCAGTGAATGTCTTTGACCTCTCCCCTGCCCTGACCCCAGAATGCTTCCTCACAGTTTCTGCATCTTCTATTTTCCCTCTCTTCCTTGTTCACATCTACTTTCAGAGTTTCATTCCCACTAAGGTGTATGAGAAACAGTTCAGAGAAATTTCCTTCCTGGCGCACTTGCTTCAGCGCAGGATTCAGTGTCCTCCCAGCCACACTTTTTTCTGCTAACCCTGGGTTTGGTTTTAGATCCCATCTGTCATTACCAATCAAGGTTGGCAGCTATGTTGAAAACTATTTATCATGACTTAAGCCAAGGCTGAATTTAGCAATCAGATAGCAAACAACTGGCTTTTGAGGGGATTAGAGGTGGAATAGGGGGGATGGAAGCTTCAAGGTCCTCCCCACCACCCTCCATCCTGAAAAGTTAGACGATGGAGGTAGCCCCAGGGTGGTAATCATCAGGTGGAAATGTTCTGTAACAAACAGGAAATCAGAGATGTCCTCCATCCTGCCAAAAACCTTGTCATTGTAGAAAACAAGGAATGTGGCATTTATATCATCATAAATATTCATATTAAATGCAGAATTCAGAGTGGAAGCATCAGAAGTGCCAGGAGGTAGTTCAAGGGGCTCAAATGAACACTTTGTCTCAAGACAAAGCTCACTTGAATTTTGTAGAACAACCTGATCGACGAGCTCTATTCTAAAAAGTTCTACCATTTTAAGAAGAAAAATGAACACTTTCATTAATGAAGGTTTAATTTGTAGTTGTATTATGGAAAAGAATCACTAGTTAAACAATATTTTATACCTTCAACAGTATTTAAATGTGAAAATACCCATTAAAAGTTGACAATCCACTGGAATTGACAATAGAAATACCTCCCTGATTAATGCTTGTGCTCATTGCCCTATCCTGATGGAGAGCTGGGAATGTGTCAGGAGATAAAACCATCCAGGGTACTAACTCTATCCTTGGCAGAGGACTTGGCATTTGCTTGGCTCAAGAAACTCTTTTCCTGCTGTATTAGCAATGGATCCCTGAAACTCTTCTCCAGATGTGGAAATCATTGTGTCACTTGTATAGAGGTCGGTGATTTTACAGATACAGCCACCTTGATAATCTTTGTACAAGCCAGTTGCGTTTTAAATGTAAAAGTCATATTTTTGCCTGACATCCCATCCCTTATATAAGAGTATCATATACTAGCAGTTTTGGTCATTTCCATGAATAATTAACTAGAGGACTCTTTAAAATTTCCAGTTCCCTTAAAGCTACATTTTTATAAGTGCTCGATTTTTTCCCCCTCAATAATTTAATGAGGGAGTTTTCAGTGTTTTTACCAAATAAGTATCCTTCTAGGTAGCTTTGTTTTTTTTAAAACAGAAGTAAAAAGTATAAATGGTTATGAGCTTGTAAAACACCCCCAATTATTTCGATCAGATTTTAAACACAGGCTTAACATCATAAATATACTCAACCATGTGGTTATTTCAACCAGCAAGCATGCTCTCTGAATCCTTCCTTCAAGGTACTGCCGTATTAGAAGACTCTCCCTCTCATGTCATGCAGAAAGAGCCAAAAACTTCTGCAACATTCGAAAACCTATTTTTCCCAGATGCGATTGTGGTAAAGTCAAATGAGCAATAGGTTTGGAGGTTGGATTTATGCCCCAGCTCTGCCAGCAAGCCAGGATTGCCTGTCACCTTTAACTTAAGTTCTTGGAGCTTCAATTTTACCTTCTCTGAAATGGAGAAAAATAACACCTTTCTCATTAAGTAGCTCATTCAATTAAATGATATTAAATGATGTAATCTTTGAGAAAAGGGCTCTGTAAAAACTCAATTGGAACAAATGTAAGACCTCATTTTCACTGACTCGCACTTGCATTTAGCCATCATGTATTAGTTATGTTACTAGTCTCTTCTCTGTTCAAACAATGCCCAAACATTAATGGTTGTTAATGAGCGACCTACTGGTCCTGCCCAAAGTCAGGCCAGAGAGACTCCCTCTGGTAGAATATTAACTGTATTTATTCTTCACTCCTTCTAGTGGGCATATATTATTTCCACCTGCCCAGTCCACATTTCCTTCTTCTGATAGCTGCATGCAGGTGTTCCATGGAGAACCCTTTCTTCTCTACTCCCTAATCATATGATTGGAGAAGGTTATCCAGTGGGCTTAAAGCCCGGACAAAGTACCATGTTCCTCTAGATACAGTGATTGATTCTGGAATGATTATAAGATCAAGCCAGGCAAATAAAACTCGATTCTGGGATTTGCTGGGGAGAGACTCTCGTCTCAGAAGCAGAAGTAAGAAAGCTAGGAAACAAGCCTGGAGGTTTACTGTGGGCTGAATCTACTGTACCAAGTCCAACACAGAGAAAAGCAGAAGATAGAGGAAGATGAATCCTGGATTACATTATTTGAGTCCCTGGATCCATTCACCCCTGAAGTCAGTTTACTCCTGTGCTTTTCAGTTATGTAGTCCATGGATTCCCATTCTCTCTTGAGATTTTGGAGTTGAGTTTCTGTCTCTTGCCCTGATGAATCCACTATGCTGGAGATGGCCTATCCATCTCCAGTGCATGGCCAGCCTACAACTTATGCTTGCACCACTGGATAAACAGAGTCCTGATGTCACTGCAGTGGCCTTCTGTCACACCCTTCTGGGTGTGCTAGCTTACCTAGCAGTTTCAGGATCCAGGTTTTCTCTCAGCACAGCAGCTTACAAAACTCCACCAACAGGTGAGCTTGTCCTTGTCCTCGTCCCAGGTTGCTACCAGTTTTTAACCTTAGGCCAGGATGAGCTTCTAATAAATTCTCCTGGAATTTTTCCCAGTGTCTTAATTCCTCTCTGACCCATCAAGACACAGATTTCTTACTGCTCACAAAAGACTAAATGTTGCCCAGTCCAACCCCCTGTTGGCTCCCACAGATTGTGGTGCCTGCCTGGGCTGGAGGTGAACTTGATCTATGTCTGAGTTACTTCTGAATTTAACACTGAATATGAACTCTTGACCATCACTCTCCTCCACCCTCAACAGAACCAGCTTTTCTTTCCAGTTAAGTTTTCCCTGGCTCCAACTTGGGCAGTTCTTACTTGCCTTTCTACCATTCTCTGGGAGTGATTTTCATAAGACAGCATTCAAAACCTGTCTTAGGAAATAATTCTCAAAACGTTCCCACTTTAACTATTTTTCATCTCTACATTTCTTCACATATTAAGATTTTGCCACTAAATGGATGTGCTTAGATAGAGGTACCCTGAGTCTAATTTAGGACCTTGAATGATAAGTATCTGGACCTAGAAATCATGAGTCCTTGGGACTGGTGCCTGCACTTGGTGAAAATAAATGAGGTTCTCAACTTTCTTGTTTCCAGTGCATATCCCCTACTCCCAACTCTGAAATCAGGGCTCACTTTGGAGCTGTCTGTTATGACTACTTAGGAATTTCTGCAATGGATTGATCCTGTCTCATTTAGGTCAGGGCAGTGAAGAACATGTGATTGAGAATGTGATATCATTCTGGTCCTGAGAAAGTAGGAAATGTGGGGAATGGTCCTAGAAGACAGGAATGACTTGATGCTCCATCCCTGGAACTGTTTTGAACCTTTCCAAGAAGAGGATTCTGGGTGTTGACCAAGAGGCCTTTGATGATTTTTGGTAAAGCTTGGGGCACATGAGTCCATTCATTGTCTGGAATTCTTCTCTCATCTTCAAGTTGGGCACATGAGACTTTCTGTCACCTGATGGGATGAGCGCTGGGTTCCCTGCTTGGGTGCAGGGAGCTGAAGACAGAGTTCCAGACATAGCCTGTCTTACCCCCAAGGTACCCTGGGAAAGGCATCCCACCCACACACTGAGTCAGCCCAGACCTCCTTCTTTCCTGGTGTCCTGTGGTCTTGAGCAGCCTCTGGAGCTCTTGCTCTATTAAGGGCCAATGGAGAAGAAATAGATCTGAGAGAGGAGTCCAGAATCTCCCCAAGGCAGCCTAAATCAGAAGAGATTGATTCCTAAACCAGAAGTCCTACAAAACCCAAACCCAAAGGGAACCCAATTGCTCTCCTTAAGAACTGACCAAGTGTGCCAATTTGAAAGGATTTATGTACCTTAGAACAGCCATGTTTTAATCTTAATTGATCTTGTGAGAGCAATGGTTTCTTCCTACCCCTATTAAGTTCTATAGGTTGGAAACTTGATTAGGTTATTTCCACAGAGGTATGACTCAGTCATGAAAATTAAACTTGATTAGATGGAGACATGTCTCCACCCATTCTATGTGGGTCTTGATTAATGGAATCCTATAAAAGAGGAGACATTTTGGAGACAGTTCCCTTTGACAACAAGGAGAGAGCAGCAGAACCAGACAGAATGATGAGAGAACCACAGAGCCCACCACCCAGCAGCCTTTGGAAATGAAGAAGGAGAATGCCAACAGGGAGCTTCATGAAGCAAGAGTCCTGGAGAGGAAGCTAGGAGATGTTGCCATGTTCCCCACATGCCTTTCCAGTGGACAGAAAAACCCTGAACTTCACCAGCTTTCTTGATTCAAGGTATCTTTCCCTGGATGCCTAAATTTGGACATTTTTATGGACTTGCTTTAATTGGGACATTTTCTTGGCTTTAGAACTGTAACCTAGCCACTTATTAAATTTCCCTTTTTAAAAGTCGTTCCATTTCTGGTATATTGCATTCTGGAGCTAGCAAACTAGAACACCAAGTGAGTGATCACCCAAGGAGCTCAAAGGGAGTGGGGGAGGTTCTGCACCTGTCACCTGGGGTCTTTCATTCTTTCAGGGACTGGGGAAGAGTGGGGCGGTAAGTCCTAGAGATTGGGCTATACCTGAAACATGGTTAATATTTTCCACATAAACAATAGATGCTGATTTCTCCCCGATACAGGAAATAAAGATTTATGCCTACAGGAAATTTGTTCTGCGTTTAAAAACAAATAAATAACAAACCAAAAACCTAGAAATGAAGTTTAGAACACACCTTCCGTGCAAAGCTAGAGACAGCCTGTACTGTACTTCTGTAAACTCAGGATGGTTTTGAACATATGGTAAGTGCTCGATGATGACTTTATGCTTGATAGATGAGTTATTATATAAAAGTTTGCTCATGTTCTTTTCTTTTGTTTTCTTTTTTGTACCTCACTTTCAGTTACCCCCAGGGTGTGACAGAGTCATCTTTAAAGGTGCATGATCCTTATGTACACGTGTGTCACATTTACCTTTCCTGAGAAAACTTTTGCTGCACTATATCTATCAGGGCAAAATTTTGATTTTTTTTTTTTTGAGAGTCACCTAAAGACTTGACTTTTAGCATTCAGGTAATGAAGTGCAGATTTTCTCTAAAGGTAAATTCTCCATTTTAACAAGGTTGCTGACAAAGGTCGAAGGTAATAAAGACTTTCAACAGTTTACAGTCTAAACTCAAGGTCCTGGAAAAAGTCCAAATGGAGAACGTTTTCTGATTATGGGAACACAGTGGTTTTATTTGATTGCTTTTCACAGTGTCCAAAAAACCCAGAGGGCAGCCAGGGGACCTGGCAGACGACGTATTCTTATGTTCTTCCTGTGAAGTCTCTTACTGCAAAGGCTGTGGGTGCCCTGTGGATTTGCCCAGCTCGCTGTGAGGAGGAGGCTCGGTTCTGGCAGAACAGAGGGTCATTCATGCCTCGTTCTTGAACTTCAGCATATTTTGTTTCCGAAAAGACAAAAAAACAATTATTGATCGCTGTGCTGACCTCAACTATGCAGTCTATCTTGGTTAAATGATATTTTCCAACCATTCTGTTGCCAGTTAAAAGTGACCCTGAACTTGTTGACATAATTTCAGTGAAAAGATGAACATTCAGAAATTGATATTTCCCCCTAGTTTTAGGTTTTTTGTTTGCCAACATGGGCCTCACTCCCTGTCTTATTTCCTAAGGCTGCCATAACCAAGTACCGTAAACTGGATGCCTTATAATAGCAAAAAAATAATCAACAAAAATGTATTCCCCAGCAGATCTGGAGGCCAGAAGGATGAAATCAAGGTGTTGGCAGGGCCACGTCTCCTCTGAAACCTGTAGGAGAGAATCGTTCCTTCCCTCTTCCAACTTCTGCTGGCCCCAGGTTTGGGGAGAAAAGACGCTAAGCTCTGCTGCCATCTTCAAAAGATTGTCTTCCCTCTATATCTCTATGTTCAAATTTCAATCTTCTTATAAAGATCCCAATTATACTGGATTTAGAGCCCACCCTAATCTGGCATAACCTCATTTAAACCCTTTACATCTGCAAATACCCTACTTCCAAATAAGGTTACACCCTGAGGTTCTGAGACATGAATTTTGGAGGGACACTGTCCTGCCCCTTCATTCTCTTTGCTAGCCCTGCTGTCTCTTGCCAAGGCTTCCTTCACCAGATTCAGTCACTCCAGCCTCCACTGCATATCATTATAGAGCACATTATCATATAATTAGTCAGCCAGGACCGATCTCTCGGTCTCCTCCCAAAGAACGCAACTTTCCTAAAGACATGACCCATATCTGACTCAACTCTGCCTCCTTCACTGAGATGAACAAGCACTTCAGACATCAGATGTGCTTGGTAAATGTTGGTTGCCTTAAATGTTGGAGTTGAACTGATCTAGACTTTGCCATCAGGAACTTAGAATTAAAACAAGATTCGGATGAGGAATTTTTCCTTCCCAATCTCAGCTTCCACAGCCCAACTTCTGGCTTCCTGTGGAAGTCCAAGGCTGCCACCAGACCCATAGGCCCTCCCGTTCTGCCCCTTCCTGAGATGCTCAGCTCCACTTGTCCCCAGACTCTTCTCCTAGGCAAGTAGCAGCTGCTTCCCCGTGTATTCCCTCTTATCCTCCACCTGTCTCGCCTGCTCAGCCTCCATTGCCCTGGACCCTGGGCCAGTCTCTAAGAAGTTCAGGGCTTCTGAGATTTCATCGTCTCCATAAATTATAGTAATCATATATATCTACCTGTCATAGAGTATCAGCAATGTACCATATAATGTGAAAGATGTTTTAAAATGTCTTATCTATTTACCTGGTCTCAAGCCAGAAACATCATTCTCTTCCACTTACTTAGTCTTTGATTTCTCTTAGCAATGTTTGTTGTTTTCTAGGTGCAAGTCCTTTTCATCCTGAGTTAGATTTTTTCCTAGATAGTTGATTCTTTTAGTTGCTATTGTGAATGGAATTGTTTTCTTGATTTCTTCTTCCAGTTGTTCACTGTTTGTGTATAGAAACATTACTGATTTTGCGGTGTTGATCTTCTACCTTGCCACTTTGCTAAATTCATTTACTAGCTCTAGGAACTTTGTTGTGGATTTTTCAGGATTTTCTGCATCTATATACAGATATCCTCTGCAAGTAGGGAAAGTTTTATTTCTTCCTTTTCAATTTGGATGCCTTTTACTTCTTTTTTTTGCCTAACTGTTCTGGCAAGAACCTCTAGTACCACGTTACTGTGGTGACAGTGGGCTTCCTTGTCTTGTTCCAGATCTTCAAGGGAAAGCACTCACCATTAAGTAGGATGTTAGCTGTTGGTTTTTCATCTATGCCTTTTATCATGTTGAGGAAGTTTCCTTCTATTCTCAGTGTTCTAAGTATTTTTACCAAGAAAGGGTGCTAGATTTTGTCAAATGCCTTTTCTGCATCAATTGAGATGATTGTGTGGTTTTTATCTTTCATTCTGTTAATATGGTGTATTACATTAATTTTCTTATGATGAACCACCCTTGCATACCAGGGATAAATCCCACTTGATTATGGTGTATATAATTCTTACCATATGTTTTAATATGCTGTTGGTTTTGTTTTGCTAGTATTTTGTTGAAAGATACTGGTCCATAGTTTCCTTTGAAGAACATGTTTTGCCGGGCTATCTACATATAGCTTCAAGTCACCACAGTTTTGCACACTGTGAAGGAACTATAACTGGATAATGAAATGGTGAGCACGTCTTTAAAAAGCACAATCATGGCGCTCCTCTCCAAGGGATGACATTAGTGCTGAACCGGGGATTGATGTTAAAGAGATTGGGGCAGGGAATTCATGTGCAGGGACCAGCAAGGACAAAGGCCCTGAGGAAGGACTGGGCTTAACACATAATTAGGTTATCTTCAGATCTCTGTTTCCTCTGCTAGAATTTCAGCAATTCCCTAATTCCCCTTCCACACTTGGCTTCAGGGACAATTGCCTCTTCCTTACTGGTTACTGGGCTTCCTGCTGAGTCCATGTCCAAATGTCTTCTTGGCTCACCTGGGACATCCTGTTATTTCCATATGCATTTTTGAATTTTTTAAAAAATACAGCCTAAATCCCACCTCTGCTTAACTCATGTTGGCCACTCTAGTGGATTCATTTTGTACTTCTGTTACCCTGGATCGTTTTACCATATAAAACAAGGATCATCACATTTGCCTTAGCCTCTCCTGGAATTTGTGAGGCTCAAACAACTTAGCTAATTCAACAGATTTCCTAGTGCCAGGAACTGGGCTAGGGCTTGGGATCCAAAGAAGAACAAAGGTTGGTCACTATTCTATGAAGCTTATATGCTATGATAATTATACTCACATTTTCAGAAAGCTCTTTCTAGCAGCAGTGTGGAGAGTGGGCTGAATCCAACAGCAGTGTGAAGAGTTGGCTGAAGGGTGACCAGAGATACAAGGAAATCAATATAATGTAAAAAAGTAGGTATATGTGTGCATTGATGTGTTTATGCAGATATATGTATATATGTGCATGTGTGTGTGTGTGTGTATGCATGCATGTGTTAGACAGATGCTATTTCTGCAGGACCAGCACCTCTTTCCTATTTTTCCTGGAAAGAACACCCCATCCCCCAATTTTATTGATTAACCCTATGCTGGTTTGAAAGGATGTATGTCCTTTAGAAAAGCCATGTTTTACTCTAAATCCCATTTCATTCTGTGTTCATACTGTATGTTTGAAACTGTAATCAGATCATCTCCCTGGAGATGTGATTTAATCAAGAGTGGTTGTTAAGCTGGATTAGGTGACGACATGTCTCCACCCATTTGGGTGGGTCTTGATAAGTTTCTTGAGTCCTATAAAAGAGGAAACATTTTGGAGAATGAAGGAGATTCAGAGAGAGCCAGAGAAGAATGACATAGCCACAGGAAGCAGAGAGCCCACTGGCCATAACCTTTGGAGATGAAGAAGGAAAATGCCTCCTGGGGAGCTTCATGAAACAGGAAGCCAGGAGATGATGCCGTGTTCACCGTGTGCCTTGGCAAATGAGAGAGAAACTCTCACTGTGTTTGCCATGTGCCCTTCCACTTGAGAGACAAACCCTGAACTTCATCAGCCTTCTTGAACCAAGGTATCTTTCCCTGGATGCCTTTGATTGGAAATTTCTATAGACTTGTTTTATATTGGACATTTTCTTGGCCTTAGAACTATAAACTAGCAACTTAATAAATTCTCCTTTTTAAAAGCCATTCTTATTCTGGTATGTTGCATTCTGGCAGCTAGCAAACTATAACAGATTTGGTACCTGAGAAGTGGGGTACTGCTGTGGTTTGCAAATACCATATATGTTGGAACAGTTTTTTGGATGGCTAAGGGGAAGCTTTTGGAGGAACTGTGAAGAGAATGATGGAGAAGTCCTGGGGTATGTGAAGAGACTGTTGGTGTAAACAGAACCACTGCCAATCTGGACAAAGGAGGACATAAAAGGGACAAATTGGAGTTTGCAGAGTGAGAACCATGGAAGCTCAGGTCTGAAGCCAAGAAACTTCAGCCAGGAGAGTGGACCCACTCATATGCATGGAGAGGGTGAGTTTTCCCTGAGGGCAGAGGATGAATCTCCCATCTCATTGCAGTGGAAGAGTTGTGCCGCCTCAGGCCTTGGAAAAGGTACAGCATACTCCTTGGGGACTGGGGAGAGCCTGGCTGCCACCACATGGAGGAGTTGAGTGTGTGCCCTGGAAATGGCAGAGAGCCCAAGTATGGCCCCAATGCCTGGAGAGAGTGGAGCCGAGAAAGAGGTGTCCTTCCACTTGAGAGACATGTGCTGTCTCTCAGGAGTGTTTTCCTTCGGCATCTCCAAAGATCTCTGGCTGTGTGGGCTTTAAAGCTTTTTCCAAAATGACTCCCTCTTAAAGCACTCCAGTAAGCAACCATCTAATTTCCAGCTCCATGGAAACCTCAGTGTTTCCCAAGGTTGATTTGGAAAGAGGCGGGCCACTGCATAGGCCCTGGGAAAGGGTGGGACTGCCACTTTCTAAAGCCGAAGCATAAATGACTTTCAGACTTTGAAATCCAATGGTCTTTGCCTTGCAGGTTTTCCTTCTAATTTCTCCCTATGATCCTGTGACCGTCTCTCCTTTGCATATTGGCACCAGATATCTTGTCTTGAGATTCATAGGTCCACAGCTAGCAGAGAATTTTTGCACCTTAATGTTGTTTACAGTGATGCATGTAGTTGCCAAGTTGACAACGGGTGGAAATGTGGTAGTTAGATTCAGTTGTCAACTTGGCCAGGTGAAGGTGCCTAGATCTATTGCTGTGGACATGAGCCAATGGCATGTGAACCTCCTCTGTTGCTAATTACATCTGCAGTCGGCTAGGAGGCATGCCTGCTGCAATGTATGATGTTTGATTTAATTGGCTGGTGCTTAAATGAGAGAGCGCAATGTAGCACAGCCCAAGCAGCTCAGCATACCTCATCTCAGCACTCGCAGCTCAGCCCAGGCCTTTGGAGATGCAGAAAGGAATCACCCTGGGTAAAGATATTGGAACCCAGAGGCCTGAAGAGAAGGCCAGTGGAGATCACCCTGTGCCTTCCCGCATAAGAAAGAACCTAAGTTGAAATTTAGCTGCCTTTCTTCTAAAGAACTATACGTCAACTAAATAAACCCCCTTTTATTGAAAGCCAATCTATCTCTGGTGTGTTGCATTCCAGCAGCTAGCAAACTAGAACAAACCCCTTCTCTCATTTTTGTTCTATATGGTTGAATGGGATTGATCCCACTCCTAGTTTCAAAGGTGGGCATGCGATAGTTCTTGACTAATCAGCACCAACTAATCCTAAGACTTTTGCAAGAATGAAAGGGGAGAGAGGCTCTATTTTCTCTGAGATTATTGAAAGGATAGGCTGGCATTCTGGCAGCTATCTTGCCACCATGAGGAGAGAGCCTGGGTGAGAGTGGAGTTCCAACACAGAGGAAAGCAATCCCAAGAGACTGAGGGAAGGGTCATGATGAGCTCTTGGATCTAGGTTGGCACTGTTGGACTTCCCAATTATATGAGCCAAAAAAAAAAGTTCCCTTTTCTGTTGAGGTCAGTTTGAGTGGGGTTTTCTATTACTTGTGATCCAAAGATTCCTAAATAATATAAATGAGGAGACTGAGGCACATTTAAATTACTTGCCCAAGATCCCATAGCTAGTAATTAGTAGAGCTTACTTTAACTCCAGGTAATTGTATCTCAAGTCTTGCCCTAGGTGGCATCTCTAAGGTGGGTGTGAATGGAGAGGAATGAATGGATTTGAGAGAAGTTTAGAAAGTTGACTCTATACAACTTAGGGACACAGTGAAGGAAACTTAAGTGACAGGGAGATGGTGGTGACATTCACAGATAAAGAGGGAATACATTTGAGGTGGAATGGGGCTGGAAGTGAGCCATTCTGTTCTGGATGTTTTGAGGATGAGGTGGCTGTGGGACATACAAATAGAGATGCTAAGATTGCAAGTGAGCAAAACATTCTGAGGTAAATTCATTCAGTCTTTCAGCAAATATTTATTGAAGAGCTCTCTGTGTGTGCCATTTTGAAGCTATTATGTACCCAGGAAAGCCATGCCCTTTAATCCTCATTCAATATTGCTGGGTGGGATCTTTCTGATTGTTTCCATGGAGATGTGGCCCACCCAATTGTGGGGGGTAACTTTTGATTAGATGGTTTCCATGGAGCTGGAAATTAGATGGTTGCTTACTGGAGTGCTTTAAGAGGGAGCCATTTTGGAAAAAGCTTTACAGCCCACACAGCCAGAGATCTTTGGAGATGCCAAAGGAAAACATTCCTGAGGAATATTTATGAAATGTGAAGAGAAAGCTAGCCTTTCCAGATGAGAGAGGTGTTCTGGACCCATCGGCCTTTCTCGAATCAAGGTTATTTTTCCCTGGATCCTTAAATTGGACATTTTCATGGCCTTAGAACTATAAACTTGCAAATTAAAAATTCCCTTTTTTAAAAGCCATTCCATTTCTGATATATTGCATTCTGGCAGCTTACAAACTAAAACACTGTGCAAGGGGTGGGCTGCAGTGGCTCAGCAGGCAAAATTCTCGCCTGCCTTGCTGGAGACCTGGGTTCGACTCCCGGTGCTTGACCATGCAAAAGAAACAAAAAAACAGAAAACATTGTGCAAGGCCCTGGACTGGGCGAAAGAGACATATGAAAATGTTCTGGCTTCACGGCACTAATGTTTAAACCCGTGTCATCAGTGTATGAGTGATCTTTGAGGCTTTATAAAGGTATTCAGTGATTGTATGTAGGGTAAAAATAAGCAGACACTTAACTTTTGTATATTTCAGTCTCTGCATCTGTAATTACCCCATAGTGGTGTTGTAAGAGCTAAGGGAATTAATACATGTATTAGAATAATTCCTGGTGCACAGTGAGCCTGAGAAAGGCATTAGGCTATGATGATGGTTAGGATGTTGTTGATGCTGAGAGTGAAAAAGTTGTAAAAAGCCAAAAATCTGGCAAGAAGTATCAGAAGAAGTTGAGGTTAATGCATCACCTGAAGTTAAGTTGTGATTCCAGACAACTGGGAAGAAATCAGAAAGGATACACAGTTGGACTTTAAGGATTTAGCCTTGGGATAGTTGACACCATACAGGGAAATCCTAAGAATAGAACATTTTTTGGCTTTCAAATGCTCCAATGTGATGGTTTGAAGCTATTACGTACTCCACAAAATCATGTGGATTAAAGCTAATCCTTCCTGTGGGTGTGGACCCCTTGTAAGTAGGATCTTTTGGTGCATCGGATCTAAACTTAAGATGGGACCCACCCCATTCCCGGTGGGTCTTAATCCTCTTACTAGGAGTCCTTTATAAGAGAGAGAGAAAGAGAGAGAGAAAGCTCCAGAGGCAGAAGGAGAGCCAGGGAAGCCAGAAGCTGGAAGCAACGAAACCCAGCAGAGAAGGGAGAGGCCAGCAGATGCCTTCACTTGCCATGTTACAGAGGGTCCAGGATCGCCAGCAGCCTGTCTTCAGGAAGAAAGTATCATCTTAATGATGCCTCAATTTGGGCATTTTCACAGCCTCAGAAATGTAAGCTTGTAAAGTAATAAATACACACTGTTAAAAGCCAGCCCATTTCTGGCATATTGCATTTCGGCAGCTTAGCAGACAAAAACATCCGGTCCCTATTAAATTCATTGTTAATGAATGTGCCACTTAGCTAGGTGCCAGGGATGCAAACATGGACATGACATGGCCCGTTTCACTCAGTGAAGGCTACGTCCTCACGGGCACCACCATTGGCTCTGACTCCCTGCCCACTCTGAATTCCTGTTCTTCGCACTTGTAGTTCTCTCTTCATCAACAGACCAGCATTACTTAAAAATGGAACTCAGCCATGTTCCTTGATGGACATGCACACACTCCTGCCCAATATTAATGTACAGCCTTTATATGGTGGCTTAATGCAAAGTGTAGGGAGGTGGGAAGAATCTACTTCAGCCATCTTTTCTCTGACCTCTCAGTATAATCCCAAGGGCTACCATTTTTCTGTATACTAAGCAATGCAACTCTTTGCAAACTCTCTCCAGAGGTATTTCCAGGCCTCTGGTTATACACCAAGGTTTTAACAGAAATTTTGAAGTTTCACATATAACAGTCTAAGTTCTTAGATACTTGCCATCTTCTACCTAGTTCCTCAGATATAGATAGGCTATAGATATGGGTATAAAAATCTTTATACATAAACTTAAACATATAAACATTACTAGCTTGAAGATGGTATATGCTCTGAATGTGGCCTGCCTTTTTTCAATTAGAATTAGATTTTAAACATTTCCAATGTCAATAAATAAGATCTAGCACATGATTGCAGTTGCTATATAGCATTCCATCTATGGGCATATTGTAATTTTCTTAAGTGTTTTTTGACATTTATGTTGTTTTGTTACCAATGCCTAACTATTATAAATAATTCATGGATGAATGTCTTTGTGCCTATGTATTACTATATTCTGGTACCTAGAACAGTATATTAGTAAATGCTCACTAAAATATTTGTTAATTGAATGCATGAATACGTCAACTAACGTCCATTCCAGGCACTGGTGCTCCCTTTCACACTCTAGCTAATACAAATTCAAAAATTTTTTAAAAATAAAAACTAAAGTTTTATGTATTAATTTGCTAAGCTGCCAGAATGCAATATAGCACAAATGGAACAGCTTTTAAAAAGGGAATTTAATAAGTTACACATATACAGTTCTAAGGAAATGAAAGTGTCCAAATTAAGGCACCACTAAGAGGTTACCTTTACTCAAGAAGGGCTGATGCTGTCTGGAACACCTGTCAGCTGGGAAGGCACATGGCTGGCATCTGCTGGTACTTTGGTCCTGGGCTCTGTTGCTTTCAGTCTCTGTTTCCTGTGGGAATTCCTCAATTGGCATCTGTGGACCTTCACTTAGCTACTCCAGCACACAACCCTGGGCTCTGGCCTGCTGAGCATCTCATGGGAAGTCACACGGCAACATCCATTAGGCCCTTACCTCCACATGTCTGGGTCTTACATGGGCTCTGTGAGCAACTGCCCTTCAAGTGTTTGCAGCTGCTCTGCTCCGAACTCTCTCCAAAATGTTTCCTCTTTTAAAGGACTCTGGTAAACTAATCAACACCTTCCTGGAATGGAAGGAGTCACATCTCCCTTTAATCAAAAAGCCACACCTAAAAAAAAAGCCACACCCACAAATGGGCATGCCACATCTCTGTGTTGATAATCTAATCAAAAGTGTCCACCCTACAGTATTAATCAGGACTAAAACACGACTGCTCCCAAAAGATTAGATCAGTATTAAAACATGGCTTTTCTGGGGTACATAATAGCTTCAAACTGGCACATCACAGAACTGTGTAAATTATGAACCCGGTTGTGATTTACATGAGTTTCAGTTAACATGATACCATACAAAGCAAGGACTGTTTTTATTGTTTCCTTAGTACAAAAGTGATGCATATTCACTGGAGGGAATTTGGAAAATACATGAAAATAAAAGCAAGAAAGATAAAATCACTTGCAATTCCAGTACTATTCAGAGTTAATCATTATCAACATTTTGATAAATATATTTTAAGTCTTTTTTTATGTGTGTTTGGGCAAATAAATGCCTTTTATTGATTTCTACAAAAATAGGAGGGTTAATACCATACGTGATGTTTGTAATAAGTTTTTTCCATTTAATAGATATATTGTGAAACTATCCTCATATAATGAATTCTTCTTTTTTATGGTGTTTATCAGGTTCCTGTATTTATATTGTACGATAGACTATAGTGCTATCTCCCATTGTTGGTCAAATATGTTGTTTCTAATTTTCTTCATTGTAAGCAAGGCAAAAAGCTATGAATTCTTATTAAATTATGCTTTCTAGTAGTTCTCAAATGTTGCACTATAAAAGATACATTCATTTAATATATATATATATAATTTTTTTTACATGGATAGACCCGGAGTCTCAAACCTATGTCTCCGGCATGACAGGTGAGAATTCTGCTACTGAGCCACCATAGCACTGCCTTTTATAAATGTTTTTAAACCACAAATACAACCCTAACTACAGTTTACTTCTGGAGAGAAGATGGGGAAGAAGGGTGGGTGAGACTTTAAAAAAAAAAATTAATTGATACATTTTTGTGTTGCTTGAAAATTTCACCAACAGTGTGTATTAATTTTATAATTAAAAATAAAAACATCATAAAAAATAAAAAACCGAAAAATATTTTTAGAAAATTTATACTATTACCTACATCTTGGTTTCTAACACCATTCTCTGTTAGCAAGGAACTAAGGTTTTAAAAAAAAAGGAATGAAGATTCCTTGGAAAACTGGCTGACTCTAGGATTGGGGCAGGGAAAATATACGATGACCCTGGACCATCGTGCATTGTGAAAAGGCAAGGAAGTGTCCAAAAAGTAAAAGGATGGGAAAGATGAGGCATGTCAAAAGGACACAGAAGCCAACCTAGTTGAGCCCCTGATAGCCAAAGTTAGGATATTTTGAGACATAAAATCATTTGTAAACCATATATCTGATATGGTAAAACAATAAAAAGGCAAATAATTCAATTTTTTAAAATGGGCAAAGAATTGAATAGCCATTTCTCCAAAGAAGATATACAAATGAAAGCACATGAAAAGATGCTCAGTATCATTAGCTTTTAGGGAAATGCAAATTAAAACCCCAATGAGATACCATTTTACACCCATAAGAATGGATACTATTAAACACATATAGAATAACAAGTGCTGGTGTTGATTTGGAGAAATAGGAGCACTCATTCATTGTTGATAGGAGAGTAAAATGGTGCAGCTGCTGTGGAAACCAGTTTGGCAGTTCCTCAGAAAGTTAATTATAGACCTATCATATGACCCAGCAATCCCACTTCTAGGGATATACTCAAAAGAATGAAAAGCAGGGACTTGAAAAGATATTTCATAATGGTATTATTCACAGTTGCCAAAAGGTGGAAGCAATATAAATGTCCATCAAGGGGAGAAGGGATAAACACGATGTTGTACACATACACTATGGAATATAATTGTAAAAAGGAATGAACCCCTGATACATGTTATGACATGGATGAACCTTGAAGACATCATGTGGCGTGAAATAAGCCAGACACCGTGAAGACAAATATTCTGTTATTTCACGTATATCAATTAGAGTAGGCAAATTCATGGAGTCAGAAACTAGAATACAGGTTACCAGTGTCCAGGCGCTTTGGTGAAGGGGAGTTAGGGTTTCATTGGTACAGAGTTTCTGCTTGGGATGTTGGAAAACCTTTGGTAATGAGTGGGAGGATATTTAGTAGCACTGCATTGTACACTTGCAACTGGCCCAAATGATTAATTTTAGGTTATAAAAATGTTACCAGAATAGAACCGTACAACACAAAGAGTGACCCCTAATCTAAACTATGGACTGTACTTAATATTAAAATTGAAATGATAATGTTTCATTAGTTATAACAAGGCAACACCCTAAAGCAAAGTGTTAATAATCGGGACAATTGTCTGTGTGCGTGTGTAGGGAGATGTATGGAAACTGTACTTTCTGCGTGATTTTTCTGTAAACCTACAATAGCGCTGATCAGAATTTTTTTTTTTTTTTTTTTTTTTTACAAGGGAGAAGCAAACCTTTATAGAAGCACACTCCAGAGCAGTTTCCCCAAGGGAGGACTGCAGCACTTGCGTCAGGGAGGTAAACTCACAAAATGCATATTCTTAGGCCCACAGTCTTAGGACAGAAGAGCCTAGAAATCTGTATTTTCATAAGAGTCATTGATTCAGAGCCTCACTACTCAAAAATGGGGTCCCTTGAGGAAGCTGGGCCTCTCAGACTTGAATGTGCATAGGAATCACCTGAGAATTTGCTAAAATGCAAATTAACTTCATTTCTAGTAAGTTCCCAGGTGATGCTGTGGGGTCACGGCACATATCTGGAACAGAAAGGATCAGAGCTGTGCTTCTCAGACTTGGCTACTCACATTAGAATCACCTGGGTGCAAGCCACTTACATCACAATTTCTCCAGCAGAAAAAAATTTTTAATATTTAAATAAAGAAACATGGTATTGTAACCCAAAGGAGAAAATAAATATCCATGAGTCCATACTACTGTCAATAAATGATTGAATAAATAAACAGATGAAGAAGATACAACTCTTGCTTTCAGAAAAACTCCAAACAATCTATATAGATAGTGTCTCTTCCAGGAGGTAGAGAGTGATCCTTTCTCCATCTCCCCTTATACACTCCTTGATCACAGTGAGCTGTACTTAGTGCCATGCTTCCAAAGAGTAGAGTAGGTTTGGGTGGTGTTTCGGTGTGCTAAAACTGCCAGAATGCAATATATCAGAAGTAGACTATCTTTAATAAAAGAAATTCATTAAGTTTCAAGTTACAGTTCTAAGGTCATGAAAATGTCCAAATTAAAGTACCAACCAGAGGCTACCTTTCAGAGACAAGGCAGCTGACATTGGGCTTCTGCTATCACATGGGAAGGTACATGGCAATGTCCATTGTCCTTCTCTCCCAGCTTCAGGTATCTCCCTTCTGCATCTCCAAATGACTATGTCTGAGTTTTCTCCAAAATGTCTCCCCCAAAAGGACTCCAGTAAGCTGATAAAAGTTACTAACTCTTCCTTTCAAGCTGATGAGGCTACACAAGAGAGTTGTCAGCTGTGACTGTCCTGCTGGGAGGGGTTCTCTGTGACCCCATCAGCTTCAAGGAACACAAACCCACAACCCGGGCTGGCAGGGTATGATGGTGAAGTTCGTGTGTCAACTTGGCTGGGCTACAGCGTCCAGTTGTTTGATCAAGCAAGCACTGGCTTGATTGTTACTGTGAGGACATTTCATAGATGGGTTTACATGTGTAGTTGGTCAATTGCATCTATAGTTGATTGCATTTGCAGTCAATAAAGGATACTGGCCTCAGCAAAGAGAGATGTCTCCTCATTCAATCAGGATTTCAGAAGCCAGAAAGAATAAGTTTTGCCTCTACTTCAGTCAGCCAGCTTCTCAAGAAATTCAACTTCACCTTCATCAGTTTCCAACTTGTTGCCTGTCCCCATGGTCACATGAGCCAATTCCTATAATAAATCTTTCTCTCTATGTACACACACACTCACATACACACATCCTGTAGGTTCTGTTTCTTTTGAAAATCCTGACTAATATGCAGGGTTTCCCCACGGCCTCCTTCTGGTAGTGCCCATTGCTGGGAACCCTTGGAAAGTCCACTTCAGCAGGACACAAATTGGCTATTGCAGCCCCGCTGCATTCCTCAGACACACCTTGGATTTAGCTGAGAACTGACCTCAGAGTATCCTCTTACAGCAAGCCCCTGGGGTCAGGAAACATTTCAACTCTATTGAAGGCATTCTTCATCTTAAAGAATGGGACTGGAAGGGAACTTTACTGTTCTTCTGCTGAAGGGGTGGAAAAGGGGCACACATCTTGGTCTCTCCACAGCAGCATGGCCAGGTAAAGCTGGTGAACCTTGTTCACGCCAATGCAGTGGGGCAACTTTTGATCCTACTCGTTCTAATTCTGCTAGCAGGAGTCCAGGTGGACTTTCTCTTCCATAGTCACCATCCCACAAACACCCCCATATTTGGGGGCTGGATACACCCTCCATATGGCCCACCCTGTGGGAGAGGTGAGAGCTCCATCTGCTTTCATACTCTTTTTACATTGTGGGCCAGGAGAGAGAGGAGAGGGTCCAGGAATGGTTGGAGCTGGCTTCTCAGGAAGACAGCCTAGAATCTGGGTCATGACATAAAGGTTTGGTGAATGTGTTGGTTTGAAAGGATTTATGTGCCCTAGAAAAGCCATCAATCTTGTGGAAAAACCACTTCTTTTAATTCCTGTTCAATAATGTAGGATGGATACTTGATTAGGTTATCTCCATGGAGATGTGACTAACCCACTTGTGGGTATTAACTTGATTAGATGGAAAGGTGATGACACCTATTCCAGGTGGGTCTTGATTAGTTTACTGGAATCCTTTAAAAGAGGAAGCATTTTGGGGAGAGAGAGAAAATGAAGGCAGAGCCACTAGATGAGAGATCCATGAAGTAGAGAGCCCATGCTGTCAGAGACCTTTGGAGATGAAGTAGGAATACATCTCCAGGGGAGCTTCATGAAACAAGAAGCCCAGGAAGAAAGTTAGCAGACATTACCATGTTCACCATGTCCTTTTCAGTTGAGAGAGAAACCCTGAACATTATCAGCCTTCTGGAACCAAGGTATCTTTCCCAGGATGCCTTAGATTGGACATTTCTATAACCTTGCTTTAATTTGGACATTTTCACAGTCTTAGAACTGGAAACTAGCAACTTATTAAATTTCCCTTTTTAAAAGTCATTCCATTTTCTGGCAGCTAGCAAGCCAGAACTGTGAACTTGGCTCTAACCTTCCAGGTTGTTTATGGAATGGCTAGGGTTTCCAGGCAGAGAAACAATTCACGACAAGAAGGTAGTGGCATGGAGATGAGAGACCCGTCAGGCCATCGGGATGGAGACAAGACCCCTGGCAGCAGCTTGTGGAAAAGTACACTGATAAGTTCCAGCTCTCCAGAGAGAGTACTCTGGCCTAGGGTGGGCCGTTTTTCAGGCCCCAAGCAGCTGTGGTTCGGGGCAGGGTGCAGTGCCAGTGGGGAGCCAGACTGCCAAATGGGAGCTGATAAGATTTGGTCTGTGGGGCGGGTTTAGGGAGAAATGCCCTGACTTCAGGGAACCTGGGTGCCAAGAAGCTTTCCGCAGGCTCCAGGATCCTGGATGTAGGGCCGCCCCACATACACCCACCAGAGGGCAAGGGCTCTGGGTTAGGAAGCAACAAGGCCGGGTAGGATTCAGTTCGGTGGCCTGGCAGCACAGAACAAGTCAGGTATCCTGGGGGGTGTGGGACATCCTTCCCACCAGATTCTCTTTCCTACGATGGGCAGTCATTCCTATGGATGGAAACAGATAAGGTCTGCAAACATCCAGGTGTTCTTGTTGTTCTTGTTTAATATCCAATTAATTAATATCCAATAGACATACAGAGACTATGTATGATGATAGATAGATAGTGTGCTGGTTTGAAAGGATGTGTGGACTCTAGAAAAGTCATGTTTTAATCAAAATCCCATTTCGTAAAGGCAGAATAATCCCTATTCGGTAGTGTATGTTTGAAACTGTAATTAGATCATCTCCCTGGAGCTGTGATTTAATCAAGAGTGGTTGTTAAGATGGATTAACTGGAGACATGTCTCCACCCATTTGGGTGAATCTTGATTAGTTTCTGAAGTCCTATAAAAGAGGGAACATTTTGGAGAATGAGAGATTCAGAGAGAGTAGAGAATACTGTGGCACCACAAAGCAGAGAGTCCACCAGCCAGCAACCTTAGGAGATGAAGAAGGAAGATGACTCCTGGGGAACTTCATGAAACAGGAAGCCAGGAGAAGAAGCTAGCAGATGATGCTGTGCTCGCTATGTGCCCTTCCAGATGAGAGAGGAACCCTGACTGTATTCACTATGTGCCTTTCCAGATGAGAGAGAAGCTCTGACGGTGCGCACCATGTGCCTTTTCACTTGAGAGAGAAACCCTGAACTTCATCAACCTTCTTGAACCAAGGTATCTTTCCCTGGATGCCTTTGATTGGGCATTTCTATAAACTTGTTTTAATTGGGACATTTTCTCAGCTTTAGAACTGTAAACTAGCAACTTATTAAATTCCTCTTTTTAAAAACCATTCTGTTTCTGTTATATTGTATTCTGGCAGCTAGAATTCCAGCAAACTAGAACAGATAGATATGTAGATGATAGATAGATAGATAGATAGATAGATAGATGATAGATAAATAGATGGTAGGATAGATGATATACAGACAGACATGCACATACACAGAGATATACTCATTTCTATAAATAGGTCTTGTTGTAGCCATAGTAGATGAATTCCTAAAAAGTTGCATTTAAATCATATTTTTGTAAGCAATTTCTACTTGAACTTCATCAGGGCAGCATCTCCTGATAGATCTCTATGTTCTCTTTCATTAAATATGGGAGATACAAACTCAGTTTTGTTTTTATTGCCAGGAAGCTAAAAGCTAAATTTAATATCGTCACTTCCTTTCTCATCTAATACAATTGTTTTCTTCTTCCAACCCATTTTGTTACTTGACTTCTGTATTTAGATCCTTGATGTAATAATTTTATGGATAGTTGTCATATGCAATTTTCAATGCGTGTGTATAATGTATAAGTAACAAATAAATGAGTTGAATTTTCTAGAATCTTCAAAATATGTACAAGGGATGTTTGCTAATTGATGGTTTACTACATTCTGGAAAAGCAGAAGAGTTCTGTTTTATCACTAATAGGTTATAAACATACCCTATTATAGAGCCCACTGGATAGAGGTTTGAGTATCTTGACCATCCCCTGTGGTTCATGTCTCAAAGTGTCTGCACAACTCTTTGTGAAGGGCTATAATCAGAATTCCCCCAGGGCGGGAGAGAACTACTGGTCTCCAAATGTAGGCGGCTGGTGCCAGCATGGCTCGCTTTGCAACCACTCTCTCAGCTGTATTTGCAAACGGACCCTAGGAATGTTGGCCACATCCTCCCTGGGCAATTCTGACAATGGTGTGGCAGTTCTTTATCTGACCCACTTGGTCAACGAGGCGCCTTGACTCAAAGATATCAGGGAAGAGAAAGACCTGCAGTGTCCCTGAGTCCATTTCTCAGGGAGGGCCCGGAGGGAGAAGCAACTCGATCTGCCCCTGCCCCCTCTCGGGAGAAGCCTGTGATGAAATCTCCTCTCTATCCCTGGAGCAAGCCATTGGCATCACCGTCTTAGGAGCAACCAAATTAGTTGCTCATTCTCGCATCTCTCCTTTCTTATCTTCATTCTTATTGTGTTCTTGGAGATCACTGGCTGGGGCACAGATGTGATCAGAAAACCTTTCACAAACATATTGTGAGACCATCAGCTAAAGTGTGACCCAGTGTTGGTAACATCAGTTTGGGACTGGGTGAGTGGAAGCCACACTGGGGAGGGACTGAGGTCTGGAAGGTTCTGCTGACACTCTGTGCCATGGAGTTGGTTTGGCTCACAGTGCTACACCTTAGGAGGCTGCCAAGATGAGGGGCCACCTAGCACAGTTCTCCAGGCAAGGAAGCATTGGCGCAGAGTGATTGGCTTTAGAGCCATAGTCTGCATGAAGCAGAGAACAGATGCACCAATTCTATCTCCTCTCTAAAGAAGCCTCTAGTGCTGAGCCATGTTAGGCACAAGCATTTGCTTCCAGGCTTCATTTCATAGTCCAGAAAGGAAAAGTCCTGGAGACAACCTGGTAACGGTCTTAAAATAAGTAAAGGACCAACGTGGGGCAAAGAGATTCAGCTTATCTGGGTAACTTTTGAGGAACAGAACGAAGACATATGAGTGCATGTTAGAGAGAAACAGAACAAGGTTCAAAATAAGGAAGGAGTTTCTATCCCATAGAGTTGTTAGAAAAGTGGATTGGGCCAGTTTGAAAGCAGTGAACTCTCTGTCCCTAGGAGTGTTCTGGCAGGGAGTTTGGGTGATCTTTGTAGGCAGATTGATGGGGTTTGAACTGATAAGCTTGTAGAACACAGTGAAAATTCCACAAAGACTCAAGGGAGAGAAATAGTGTGACAATGGGTGACTGCTGCTCTGCCTTGTCAGCCACAGTTTGGGGCCATGCAGGTCCATGCCCCCAGAAGATAGAAAGGTCAATTTTGTCTGGGTTAGAGCAAACAGGAGTGGCTTCAGGCTCTGCTCGGGTGCACTGGGCATCGCGTAGGAGTAAAAAGATCCCATAGATTAGGACTCATTCACCTTGGCACACCAGTGTCCCCAGCTTGGATTTTAACCTGGTCCCCACCACCCAAGGCTCAGCAATGCATGCTTCCACTTGCTGCCTCCTCTCAGATGCAGGCTGTGGGGAGAAGAGACACTGTACTTCAAGCCACCAATTGTCTTGAAATGTGCCACCCCATTAACCTCATACTTTAGCTACATCTTGGCATTTAATGTTATAGGTTGCCTAAGCCCATTGATGTCCGAAACTAAATTCAAACTAATTTAAACAAAAAGAGGCAATTATGGTCTCTTGGGAAATCTTAGGGTGAATCGAGGTAGCTGAACCCAGGAACCCAAATAATGTCATCATGATATCATTTTATACTACGAGCTCCCCATTTCTTGTATTTCTTTCACTTTCATTCCCCCTCTTGGACTTTGACCTCCAAGATCCTCAACTTTATATTGTTTTCCAAGCTGATGAACATTAAGAATTAAGAGAGCTTCTTTTTTAATCCTTCAAGAAAAATCCTGGGGAGGGCCCTGCCTACCCCTGCACCCATCACTTTAATTAATCAGCCTCAATCATGTGATTTTTGCAATCATGCAATTTTTGATGCAGAGCATGGTCTCAAACACACCCAAGCCATACTGTCTAGGAACAGGGGACAGGTTATTCTGTACGGAGATCCTGAGCAGATAAAAACCATCTATCAGCAGCCTGAGGGAGATGTCATACAACATTACACACTCCCTGTGATATTTGATGGATTACTCTGAAAAAGGAAGAAAGGCTTTACACTTCCAATTTTAGAAACAGAAATACAAGGAGGGATGGAAAGATGAAATACAAGCCCTGAAGTGTCCATAGACAGATGGAATGACCACTTTCCATCAATGCTGAAAAGCAAGGTGATGGCCAGGTAGAAAGAATTTGAAAGCACTGAAGTGCTCTTCAGATCTGAGAACAAGCCTGTTCATGGCCACTCACCTGAGTTTTCTTAGCTTGGCCTGGTCACTGACCCCCTTTCTGTCAACCACACAATAAAATGAGCAAAATGACTCATTTAATTCTAGTTTAGTCAACCTTTCCTATTCCACTGTTTCAACTTTGTGGCTGCAGTATCAGCCAGTGTGTTGCCCAGCCACTCCAAGCCAAGCTCACTACACTTCACAAATTCATTGTTACAGAAAGCACATCTTTCTATTATAGCAGCAAGCCTTAGACAGCTGAGCTGAATCTCCAGTCACTACACACTGATAGGGCCAAGTCACAAATTGCTGTGGGATTTATTGAAAAAATATCAGTGAAACTTAAAGCTGTTACCCAAAGCATGAAAAATTGAGGAATAGGAACTTGAGATAAAGATTCTATGAAAGTAGTTCATTAACTTGATATCTAGATACAAATTAATGCTAGGAGACTGAAAACGCTATTAAAATCTTGACTGAATAATAAAAGATGCAACTTCAGGAGATGAGGGTGTCGGTGGAATTGGGTTATTAGAAAGAAGCCAAAATCAACCTTGCCAAAGGCTATCCTTGTCTCCTAATCTTTTAGAGGCCAGATACTGAGCAGATCTTCCATCAGGAAAATGGGACCAAGAGAAAAGGGAACTCTACCTTTTTTTTGCCTTGGACCCCCTAGCAAGCAGAAGAGGTGACAGAGAGCACACAAGGCAGTTAATTCAACATTTCCGGTCCTCAGTCACTCATGGTGTATCAACCAGTGAGCAGTTATCAAGTCCAGTGTCAGATAAAGGTCTAGAGGAAGATGAAACACCAAGAATAAGATTTCATCAACAGATGAAGTCAATGAGATAACTGGAGTTTGGTTTGTATATTTAGATACCACATGAAGTGTATGTGAACCAATCAGTGCATCTCAAATCTGGGCAATCAAGGGTTTGACTCTTTGTCTCTTTAGGGATCTAGGAGGTGTCTGGGAAGAGAATAGGAAAAGAAGCCTGCTGCTAATGTGACTAAAGTAAAGGTTACAGCATGATTCATTATTATTAAAACACCTCAAAACTTGGTAGAGAACTCTAGGGAAAGTTGAACCAAAAAAATATTTTCCAACCACAAACATCCATTTTAGGGGATCAAAAGACTTCTGGTTCTGGTCATGACGCCGTAACAAGAAATAGGTTACCCTCATGCCTTAAATAATTAGAAATCTGGAAAAATAAAAATAAAACATGGGACTGTATAACAAAGTGAACCCTGTTGTTGATGATGGACTGGGGTTACTAGTACAAGAATGCTCTTTTATGAATTACAACATATATACAAAACTAATACATGGTGTTAATAATAGAATGGTGCATGGGAAAGAAAAAAAAACACCTAATGTAAACCATGAAAAAAAGAAAAAGGAATGAAGTTCTGATAAATGTGACAACATGGTTGAACCTTGACATCATGTTGACGGAAATAAGCCAGACACAAAAGGACAACTATTGTGTGAACTCACTGAAATGAAATAATTAGAAGGCAAACTCACAGGTTCAGAATCTAGAATAAAGGTTATTAGGAGATGGTGTGGAGGTAGGTAATAGGAAGTTAAGGCTTTTAAGTTAAGGCTTAAAACATACAGAGCTTCTGTTTGAGACAATGAGCATTTTTGGGTAATGTATAGTGGTGATAGTAGCACAACATCGTAAATGTAACTAACAGCACTGAATCTGAATGTGATTAAAAGAGGAAATTTTCGGTGGTGTATATGGTACTAGAATAAACATTTAAAAAAAAAACCCATGGAACCACACAACAAAAACAATAAACCCTAAGTTAAACTATGGACTGTGGTTAATAGCACAATTATAAAAATGGACTATCATCAATTGCTACAAATGTTCCACACTAATGCAAGGTGTTAATAATAGGGTGGTATATGAGAATCCTGTATTTTATACATGCTTATTCTGTAAACCCATGACTTCTCTAATCATAAGAAGAGATAATTGAATGCTTAAAGTGAAAAATAATCACAGTGTATTATAGGTTTTATAACATATGTTGAAACAAAATATATGACAGTAGCACAAAGGGGAAGAAGAAATAGAAGTATGTTGTTGGAAGATTCTTACACTATACTTACAGTGTTCTAATATTATTTGGAGTTAGACAGTTAAAGTTAAAATGTATTTTATAAACCCAATAGAGGTCCAAAATAGATTACGCAGATTGAATCCCATTACACATACTCCAAAGTGCTATTTCAATGGTTTTATCATTGTGCCTCTTGTTATGCCTTTAATTTGTTGTCATGGCATAAATTTTAACCTGTCTCAGTGGTTCAACATCTGCTCCTCTATTTTTAAACATTGCCAAGTAACAACAAAGGAAGCATTTGCAGCCTCATGCTGGTCTCACCAATCTAAATTTGATACCATGGAATTTGTTGGTGCAGGCAAACTACGTGAGGATTCCTTTACTTGCAGTAATGCTGGCTGTGGGCCATTTCTGTTTAAATGATGGGTTTGGAACAAACAGTATTTACAAAGGGATTCTGCTACTTACAAACAGTACTACTTTCTGTTAGGGAAAATATGTAAGGTCTGTGACTTAAAGGTTCCACATACATTGCAAATAGCACAGAAAAGAAATATACTTCTCCAATGCCCTTCCTCATTCATTTGAGAAGACTTTTGGAAACAACGTTGGAAAACTTGCTTACTTAATAAATAGCCCTTCTTGTCAGATGTGTGGAAAAAAAATACTGACCTCATTATTTTCCCACCAAGGCATCTCCCTATTCAAGGCTATGAGTGGGGCATATTTAAGTAAGTAAGTAAGATGTGTTACTTAGGGGCTGGATAATTTGATAAGTGGTGTAATATGTTAATTGTAGCATAGAGCTTAGAGAAGCAAGGTATATAGTTGATGAATTCATGTAGATAGAAGGCTAGAAATCGCACTTTTAGATTTATACTAATGAGCGTATGGTAAAGAACAAGTAGGGAATTCAGAAAATCCAAAGACTATTCCACTTCAGTCATTTACTAGATAAAGTACTATCACTTAACCTCCCTGGACCTTTGCTTCTGCACTGAAGTGGAATAGTATTTCCCTAAATGTAGTGCACACCATTGGTGATACACCAGATTTTTGATGGTATATCAATAAACTTTTTTTATACATACCTATCTATTTTAGAAAATATGACTATATATAGCTATGTTTTATGAATATCTTGATTAGAATGGGTTAAAAACATAAAAAGCAAGTCAAAATAAAGACAAATATTATGTAAGCAATAGTCCAGAAACATACTTGCATAAGGAAGAGTTTCAGCTTAAAATGGTGTGTTTAGAAGGTTTTTTAAAAAGCTGTGTACAGGGCGGGCCACGGTGGCTCAGCAGGTAAGAGTGCTTGCCTGCCTGCCATGCCCGAGGACCTGGGTTCGATTCCCGGTGCCTGCCCATGTGAAAAAAAAAAAAAAAAAAAGCCGCCCCAACAGTACATGATTTGTACACAGAGGCACACATAAAATGGTAGCAATATTACAACAAGAAAATTTTGGAAACTAGAAACCAGGTAGACATGAGAACTGACCTGGCAGCTTTGAGAAAGTTGAATCCTGAGCCAGCAGTGCAAGCTGAAGAGACACACAATTTGTACCTCAGAACCCCTAAAAATCCCAGGAATTTGTAACACTAGTTACCTCTGGAAGCAGAGGTGGGGAGGGGAGGTAAAAAAAACAACAACAAAAAACAGAACGACTGTGGTGGAAAGTTTACTTAAGATGGATCAAGATGCTCCAGATACCCCCTATCACTCCACATAGCCAGAAATCTCTCCTTCCTACATCTGGTAGTTTATTCTCAGGACTGGGAGAAACCAGGCAAAGATGAAGCCCAGATTTCTGTTCTCTAAACAGTACAGAAGTAACCAAAAGTTTACCTGCTGAATAGGTCAAGCCCATGATATTGAGGCTTGCTAGAAGCAGAAACTTCAAAATGTGAAACTGTAACCCATATCAAACTCTGAAATCTGTGTATAACTAATTTTTATGCTGTACTTTGACATTTATTGCTTTTTTGTATATATGTGGTTTTTCACAATTAAAAAAATGGATGGGAAAAAACTTACATATGCTGAATGTTAAGAGCCAAAGCATCTTCTAACACCTGGCTCCTGAATTCTGGCTTGAAGCACGTTAAGCAAGAGATGAGAAGATTTTTTTCTAAGAGTTTCACTACTCCAAGAGAAAAAACTGGAAGAAATATACTTTCTGGGTTTCTGAATGAAGTGACCCTTCTGGATTACTCTATACAGAGGCCAATAGCTGACGAGCTTCTCTTAACACACAGAATATGCAATCAGGTGCTTCATACTCTACTCTTAAGTATGAGGAGATATCCAAGAACCACCAGACATTTGAGGAAATTCCCTATTATGAAAGATAGAGGCAAAAACAAGCATGCAGGGAAAAACTACTGGATAAATTGTGTACATCCACGCAATGGAATATGATCAAAACTAAAAAGGAACCAACTACTGATGCACGCAACATCACAGATGAATCTTAAAATACACGTCCTTAGTGAAAGAGGCCACAAACAAAAAGAGTACATACTAAACAATTCTGTTTAGATGAACTTCTAGGAAATGCAAACTAATATATAGTGACTAAAAGCAGATGAGGTTTGCAGAAGAATGAGTTACCAAGGCATGCTCAGAACTTTTTGAGGGTGTTGTGTTTATTTCCTTGATTACAGTAATAGTTTCACAAATTGTATATCTATGTTAAAACTCATCAAATCACATACTTTGAATATACACAATGTGATGTACTTCAATTATGTCTCAATAAAGTTGTTTAAAATGAATATTTGATAGATAGCTCATTAGATATAGAGATAGACAGACAGTCAGAGAGACAGGGACAAAAAGATGATAGATAGGTAATTCTCACATCCCTTCCCCCAACAAAAGAAAAGCTGTTTAGAGGAAACAGAAACTATGTATAAGAAAACTTTTAAAAGATAGAATTATTGTATTCAGAAAGAGAAGACATTACAACCATTTAATAAGAACAAGATTCTTTACAATGAAAGGAACGTTCAAAGATAAAAATAGTGTCCTTGGCAATTAAAAATGTGAGGACAGAATAGAAAAAATTAAAAGAAGGTATTGGAAGATAAAGCTGAGGAAATATCCCAGAAAGAGCAAAAAGACAAAAGAAGACCAGTTCAAGAATTCCCAAAACAGTGAAAATGGAGGGAATGAGATCATCAAAGAAACACTACCAGAAAACTTCCCAGAATTGAAGGGCATGAGTGTCCAAATGAAGAGAGCCACCAAATCCTGGACAATAGAGGAAACCAGACACCTGCTATGACACATCACAGTGAAATTTCAGAACACTGAGGGCAAGAAAAATCTTAAAAGCCTCCACATAGGAGTTCTTACTTAAAAAAATCAGCCTAACCTAATAAAAACTTCTACATCTAAATAATGTAACAGTCTACAGGAAGTTTGGAAACATGAAAAAAAACTTAAAAAGCAATCAACCAAATCTAGGACATACAACATTCCAGGACAAATGGACCTGTTTCTCTAAAAATAAAGGTCTGAAACCAAAGAAAGGTAGGGGAGAGAGGAAGAGTGGGCTGTTATAGAATAAAAGGGATATAACACGTCCACATGTAATGTATGGACTTTGTTTGGATCCTTATTCAAATGAACCAACTATAAATAACATGTTTTCAAAATAATCAATGAAATTTAAATATAGACAAGGTAATAAATGATGTTAAAATTATTATAAAAATTGTTAGATGGCTATGTTGGGAAAAATGTTTTTATCAGTTAGAGATGCATTCTAAAGTTTGTACAACTGAAATGACAAGAGATTGGGAAGTTTGCTTTAAAAGATACCAGCTCTAAAATACTTGCGCTATCCTGGAATTTACACCATGGAGAAATGCCTACAAATTCTCAAGGGAAAAGCTTCCAAACTGAAGTTCTATGCCAAGCCAACTATCAATTGTGATGGTGCTTAAAAAGACATTTCAAATGTTCAAAGTCTCAGCATTTGACCTCCTATGTGCTCATTGTCAGAAAGTTACTCAAGGATGCTCTCTGCCAAACTAAGGGAGTAACCCAAGAAAAAGGTTCACATGGGAGCCAAAAAAAAAAGTGAAGGGAGTTCTCAGTATGAAAGTGAGGGGAGGTTTTAACATATAAGAGGCAGAGAGAGCAACTCGTGCATGTTACAGTTGGTCAGAAGACTCTGGGAGAGCTGTTCTTTGTTTTGTTTTGTTTTCAGTTATTAGGTAAAGATGATTTCTGGAATGGTTGGGACCAGTGGACATATGCCACAGCTACAAGGCTTTGCCATTTCCATATGAGAGGCTACCCTTATTCATCTACCACATAAAATGAGATAAGGCATGTAAAATACCAGGTGCTAGATGAACATTTGCTACCTATGCTTGCTCCACCCTCCCCCTGGGAAAGGAGATTAGTGGGCAATTTTGTCTGATCATTTCTTGGGTTGCTGGTACTACAGCAATGGCTGGGATGTAGAACGCTTCTTCAACAAAGCAGATCTTATGGCTGGAAGAGTTTAAAACTATATCAGAAGAAAGGAAAATCAATGGGGCTCAATATACATTTGACACCTGATATTTTGGAATGTTCTAGTGCCAAGAAGAGTCCTTATTTCATGTGATTTAATAATAGTTAAAGGTAGCTGTGCCTGGGCAATGTGGGTCAAACTAGATGCAAAAGCCCAAGTCAAACACTTACAGGAATATCCTTTATCAACAAGGGCTACCCAGACTCCTATAGAAAGTCAAGGGACGGTAAATGAATTGACCTTTTTCATTCTGCCAAAATGGTTTTTCTCCTGTGTACTGGTAAACTTTATAGTTTTCACACATGAAGACACTGCTTGTGACATTGTTACATTGTCATTACATGGAGGAATTGTTAATAACAATTTTTAAATGGAGAAAAAGGCCTCATTAACTTTTCCATTCTGCTGGGATTTGGATTTTTTCTTGGATTATGTGTTTTTCATAAGGCACACCAACTCACCCATAATTCACGTATTTGTTGGTCTATAAGGACGAAGTGTCCAAGATTCGAAGAGAAAACTGGGTGGCTGGGGATGGGACCGAAGGTGGGAGACTTGCTATATGCCCTGTTGTAACTTTTGAACTTTAAATGAAAAGTTGTGTAAAATTTTCCTATTCAAAAAAGTAAGTATTAATTACAGAAATTTTTTTAAAAGAAGACTTTGTTTGCTGAGTGGCTCATCTTGGCTGCTGAAGTTTCAGTTGACATGAACTATACTTTGGCAACTTGGAAACTTCTTTTCCTCCAATTCATTGAAATTATGCTCTTCTTGTTGAATTGTGGCTTTCTTGGAGTATTTCAAATGGCATATATTTTATATTTCATGTTTTTTTTACCTCTTCTGTTTTGGATTTTGGTTTGCTTTCGTTTTTTTTTTTAAACTACTGCTGAAAAGACCTCCCCCACCCCAACAAAGCCGTACAGTGTTTTGTGTCAGTAGCACTAAAGTAGGCCAAGCTTTAATGGGACCTTGGAGTTCGCCTAGTCCCAGGGCTCCCTGCTCAGCCCAACCTGACCTGCTCTTCCCCAGGTTCTGCTCCCACTGGCCACTTGGTTGCCACTAAAAAGGAGGTGAAGGAAGAGCTATGGCCCTCAATGCTGTTTGCCATGGTGACTAACTTGGGGCTAAATGGAGTCGGTTAAGCAGAATTCCCTGCATTCCTGAAGTTGACTCACTTCCATCCAGTCCCCTTGGGCTGAGGTTGGAACCTGATCTGTCCAGAGCAGTCCAGGGCACTGGGACCATCTAGTCTGGACCAGACTAGAGTTGTTTTCAGTCTCAAGGAAGTGGGACCAGCTTGTTCCATAGCACTTTCACAAAAATGGCTTTGATATCCTGAGATGGGAGAGGAAATTCAGAAAAGAATGTCCTGGATGGATCTGAGGCTCTTCTGAGGACCTTGATAGTAACAGCTCCATCAAGCAGCCTCCTCCATCTATCCCGGGACTGGCCTCCTCCGTTGTCCAAGGTACAGTGGGAAGAAGGCTGTCCTTGGAAGTGCCATGAGCTGGCACCTAATATCACCCAGTGCTTTGGTTCCCAACAGACACAATCCTAGGTTCTCTCAATTCCTGCAACAAGGCTAGCTTAGAGACGCAATAATATTTTTCTTAAAGTCATCTGAGCCTTTTAACTGAAAGATTCAGCAATGTGTACACCCCTACATTTCCCCTGTCGGGGGGAACATGTATTGGTTTTATAGATCAGTAGTCTCTAAAATGAAATGTCCATACCTAGTGGGTGTGCAAGATAGTCTTTTGGGGCACAGTAAGATGATATTCAAACTTAGATTTGGTTTTATCGAAAATAAGACGAAGTTAAGCTTTATTGATGTTTAATAAATGAGTTGAAACTGGCCTCTTCTCTCAGCCCACAAGGCAGAAAGTCAGGCATTCAGGAGGATAAAGGAGGAAACCTGAAGGAATTCCACACAGTGGAGGAATAGACAGCATTTTGTTTGTTTTTAGCCTCGTGGACACTCTGAGTTTATATATGGTGGGGTACATGGATTTCTGGGCTTTGAAATCTATTTCTGAGACAATGGAACCTAAAAAGAATTGGTGAAAGCCATGAAAATATTCCTTTTACAGACTCAGAGATTTCAGCTAATAACGTAATACAAGCATAAACAAGAAGAATATGGAGAGCCAACACCTCTCTTATTTATCTGTCACATGAGCTAAAAATAAGAGCAGTCCACATCAGTCACATGGCTCCAACTAAAAATGTTAGTAAGAGCAGAGTTAGGGCTATTTTATCTCTGTACCATCCTTTGGGAATTTATATTTTTGAATATTTCTAACATATATAATATCAATATTATGTTACTATATTAATATGCTATACAATTGTATATGTATATGGTTTGACAAATAGATAAATAGTTCATGAGTGAGCATGCTCAGATATTTTCTTTTACTGATAGATGTGCAATCAAAATGGCTTGGAGACCACTGTTAGAGAGAGGCAAAAGAATATACTATTATTTCTCCAAATCCACAAAGCAAACAAGTAAGAACCAGAAATAAGTCCTGTCCTTCTTGAATCCCAACTGCAGCAGGCTCCCACCTCTTGAGATCTGAGAGCAAATGATTCCCTAAACCGCCAACTTGTTAAAATATTCTTTCTATAGGGTGTAAGACTTTGTTGGTTTGACCAGGGTAGTATGATACCCCGATATATTCCAGAGTAATTTGGGCAGTGAATAAAGAAGTATTTGCAAGTTCCCTTTAGGGGAATGGGGAGAAAGGAGGAAATATTCAACTTCCCCATTTGGAGAATTTCTCAGAGGAAACAGTGAAGACAGCCAAATCAATAGGCTGGGGCCTCGATCTTAGGGTTTTCCCCTAGGAAACTTATTCCTGCAAAGGATAGGCTAAGCCTACTTTAAATTAGGCCTAAGAATCACCCCCAGAGAACTTTTTTTGTTATTCAGATGTGGCCTCTCTCGCTAAGCCCGTGCAGCAAGTGAACTCATTGCCTTCCCTGCTATGTGGGACATGATGCCCAGGGGTGTAAATCTCCTTGGCAACATGGGGCAGAAATCCTGGGATGGGCTTGGACCCAGTATCATGGGATTGAGAAAGCCTTCTTGACCAAAATGGGGAAGAGAGAAATTAGGCAAAATAAAGTTTCAATGGCTGAGAGATTTCATACAAAGTCAAGAGTTTATCCTGGAGGTTACTCTTATGCATTATATCGATATCTGTAATTAGCTTATGGTATACTATAGTGGCTGGAAGGAAGTACCTAGAACTGTTGAGCTGTGTTCCAGTAGCCTTGATTCTTGAAGACAATTGTATAAAGTTATAACTTTTACAATGAAACTGTGAGATTGTGAAAACCTTGTGTCTGATGCTCCTTTTATCCAGGGTATGGGTGGATGAGTAAAAAATATGCATAAAAAGTAAATAAATAATGGGGGAGGACAAAGGGTAAAATAAATTGGGTAAATGGAAATACTAGTGGTCAATGAGGGGGGTGTTAAGAGGTATGGGATGTATGAATTTGTTCTTTTTTCTTTTTATTTCTTTTTCTGGAGTGATGCAAATGTTTTAAGAAATGATCATGGTGATGAATATACAACTATGTGATGATATTGTGTTCCATTGATTATACACCATGTATGTAAAGTTTCTGCGTTAAGATTTATCAATAAAAATATTTAAAAAATTGTTTCTAATATCACATGTGAGTTAAATCCATGAGGCGGTAAAATAATGCCACAGAAAGAACCAAATTTCTGGAATCAAACTGCCCAGAAGTAGAACTGGCCCTGCAACTTACTAGCTCAGTGACTCTGAAATTCAGTTTTCTCATCTGTCAAATGGAGGTAAATCACCTCACTGAGTTGTTATGAGAGTTAAATGAATTAATAAGTACGAAGGGTCTGGCACATGGTAGCCCCCCTTCCACTAATTATGATTGTTGTATTTAAATTGTCATTCATGAATTTTACTCAATAGAATGAGATTGGTTCAAACATGGCATAAGCCAGGAATCTTGTAGAAATAAATCATTCCCTCTGTCTCCGGAATACTCACATGGATAACACCCTCCCTGGCCTGGGACATCTGCACTGAAATTCTGCCAGCAGTTGACACTGAGCCCCTAGGATGCTTCATCCAGCCAAGAAGAATGTCTGGTTTCCATAACTTTCTAGGCAAGACCAACTAACCAGATGACTGGAATCAGATCAGAATCTCAAGAGCAGAGCAAGATAAAAGTGGGACTTTGTAAACAGAAATGCAATACAAAGCACAGAAATGAAAACTCAACACATCAGTTTTGGCTGGTTGGGATTCCCAGAGAAATCTGTGATGAAAATGGGGGATGGATAGAATAAGGGAAGTTGCCAGAAGTGGACATTTCAGAAACAGGGGTGGGTCTGAGGGTATTTTTATCTATGAAAGGAGGACAAACTTTTAAAAATGATGAGCAAATGATTATAAGAAATCTATTACACTAATACAAGCTGTTAATAATAGGGTGGTATAGCAGGAATCCTATATTTTATGAATGATTACTCTGTAAACCCAGAACTTCTCTAATTAAAAAAAGAAAAATGAGCAATAATCATGGGCAAAAGATATCAATAAACACTTAGTCAAAGAAGGCATACTGTTGGCAAATAAACACACAAAAAGATACTCAACATCATTAGTCATTAGGGAAATGCAAATTAAAAAGTGCTAGTGAGGATGACTCTCACGATTTGTTGGTGGGAATGCAAAATTGTATAGCTACTTTGGAAAATGGCTTGTCAGTTTCTGATAAAGCTAAATACATACTTACCATCAACTCAGCAATACCACTGCTAAGTATTTAACCAGGGAAATTGAAAACTTATGTTTCCACAAAACCTATTAATATGTTTATTGCATATGGTTGCCAAGAGTTGGGAATGGGTGAGGGATTGATTATAAATGGGCAGCACAAAGGAATTTGGGGGGTGATGGAAATGTCCATATGTTACTAGAGTGGTGAACTCATGACTCTACACATTTGCAAAATCCATAGAACTGAACAACACAAAGAATGAATTTTATGTGGAAAAAAAAAAGATCAACTAGGTTACCCAAGGAACCCAAGATGAAATGAAAATTGCATTGCAAATGAATGACAACCATGTCAAAGGATGTGAGGAAATTACCGGTTATATTAGAAAACAGCATTTTTACTGTATACTTTTAAGCTAAAAACAAACAAACAAAAAAGAGCTATACACAAAAACTGTGCTCTAGTTAACAAATTTGTCTCTCTCAGGGTATGTGTTGGAATTCTGAAACTACTTTGTATATTAGGGTTAAGCAAATGAGTAAATATGTTGTAGATAACGAGAAGCAGGCTTCTTAGGGCTAGAGAAAGAAGTTAACAAATAAGCAAAGGAAATATACTAGAATGAACCCCATGAGGCTGGATTGAATCTGAGGTAGCAGTATGAACTCACATATATATTTGTGTTTTTAATTTATATACAGATAGGTCAGAATTTTTCAACTTCAGTCCTATTGGCATTTGGAGCCAGATAAGTCTTTGTTGTGGGGTGCTGTCCAGTGCATTGTGGGGTGTTTAGTAGCATCCCTGACCTTTACCCCCTAAAAGCCAATAGCACCACCACCCCCTGAATTGTGACACACCAAAATGTCTTCATATATTGGCAAATATGCCCTGAGGGGGTACAACATTGCCTTAAGTTGAGCACCACGGTCTTATGTAGCTGCAGAAATAAATATAATTGTGTATGTGCATACCAGCCTCCAGATGGTATTTCCAGGCTCTGTTTACTGACAGGCTAGAAGCAGTGGCACCCCGTAGCAATGAAGCACACCTACCACCCAGATCTTGGTTCCTAAACACCATTCTCCAAAAAAAAAGGAACCAGGACTCCTTAGAAAAGTGGTTGGTTCCAGGACTGGGAAAAAGAAAATACAAAATGAGGGGGTGCAAGGGTAGTTTAGTGGCAAAATTCTCGCCTGCCATGCGGGAGACCCAGGTTCGATTCCTGGGGCATGTACTTACCAAACAAACACATAAACAAGCAAGCAAACAAACAAACAAAATTCAACAACTGGTGCTACAATAAGGGGATACTCACATGGAATGAAATGTGACCCTGCCATACAGCATACAAAAAAATACAAAATGAGCTTGGGGCATCTTGTGGTGCTACAAAATAAGGATGTGCACTAAACACACACACACACACACACACACACAAGAATGGGGGGTTGTTTAAACCTGAAGGAACTCAAAGCTCAAAGCTGGAACAATTTAAGCAAGCAAATCGATATCAATAAGACTGGATTATAACTCAAAAAATAAAATAAATATCCATAAGTCTCTACTGATAAAAATGAATAAATGAGACAGAAGGTACAATTATTTCTCTTAGAAGAATTCCAATTAATAAATGTAGAAGGAACAAAGGAAACCCATTAGAACATGACAGAAATAATTGCTGCAGGTAAGAACCACTCATGAATGCTAAAATTAGTGAGTGAAAGTTTAAGGAGAAGCAGGATAGTAGTGAAAGCTGGCAGACACCCTTTTGTCATCCCTGGTACTAAGATGTGTAGTCCCTGCCCTGGCACACTGAGAAGAGCACCTCACATTTGTGGCATACCTTCCCCAAATCTCTGACCTCAATCTAACCAAGAGAAAATATTAGACAAACTCAGATGGAGGGATATTATACAGCATACCTGCCCATGGTCATCAAAAGTGTCAAGATCATAGAAGACAAGGAAAGAACAAGAAACTGTAATGGATTGGAGGAGACCAATGTGCTGGTTTGAAAGGATATATGTCCCCTAGAAAAGCCATGTTGTAATCTAAATCCCATTTCATAAAGGCAGAATAATCCCTGTTGAATACTGTATGTTTGAAACTGTAATCAGATCATCTCCCTGGAGATGTGATTTAGTCAAGAGTGGTTGTTAAACTGGATTAGGCGATGACATGTCTCCACACATTTGGGTGGGTTTTGATAAATTTCTGGAGTCCTATAAAAGAGGAAACATTTTGGAGAATGAAAGACATTTGGAGAGAGCAGAGAATGCTGCGGCACCACGAAGCAGACAGTCTGCTAGCCAGTGCTTTGGAGATGAAGAAGGAAAATGCCTCCTGGGGATATTCATGAAACTGGAAGCCAGGAGAGAAAGCTAGCAGATGACGCTGTGCTCGCCGTGTGCCCTTCCAGATGAGAAAGAAACCGTGACTGTATTCCCCAAGTGCCTTCTGACTTGAGAGAGAAACCCTGAACTTCATCAGCCTTCTTGAACCAAGATATCTTTCCCTGGATGTCTTTGATGGGACATTTCTACAGACTTGCTTTGATTGGGACATTTTCTCGGCTTTAGAACTGTAAACTAGCAACTTATTAAATTCCCCTTTTTAAAAGCCATTCCTTTTCTGGTATATTGCATTCCAGCAGCTAGCAAACTAGAACAAACAAGGAGACATGCAATGTGCAATCCTAGTTTCAATCCCGGAATATTAGAAGGACATTAGTGAAAGAATCTAATTCACTAATTAGTTTCGTAGTAATGTAGTAATGTTCCTACCTTAATTTTGCTAATTTGAGCGGTGTGTTCTTTGGTGTTAATTACTTCTAATGAATTGAATGTCCAATCCCATTATTTACAGGTCCATCAAACAGGCAATATTGTTTCCTACAAACCGAGGACTTGATATAACTTTAAAAAGATGCTTTGGCATAAACAACAAGAATTTATTGGCTTATGGTTCTGAGGTTCCAGGAGGTCCAAAATCAAGGCACCAGGAGGCAATGCTTTCTCCCCAAAGCCTGTAACGCTCCACTGCTGTCTGCTGGCAATTCGTAGGGTTCCTTTGCCTGTACCTCCGCTTCCTGTCCCAAAGTGATTTCCTCTCTTTTTCGTGTCTGTGACTTCCTAGCCCTCTTTATTAAGACCTATCGTCACTTGGTTAGGCCACACCTTAAGAAAAAATAACATCTTCACTTTGCTTTGTGTGTGTGTGTGTGTGTATATGATATTTTACAATAATAACAAAAAATGGTAATAAAAAAACTATAGGCAGCTATAGTAATATCAGATAAAATAAACTCTTAAAATAAAAAATTTGAAAATATTAGGTAACATAGCTCACTACTATAGCAAAATTGATATTTGTAATAACTTTCTACTTGCTAGTTTGAGAACGTGCACAGTTTTGATAGTTAATCAAATGACATTTGAGATAGTGTTTAATATTTAGAATTTAAGGAACTCTGATATCTGTATCTGTAGATTTTTTCCTTCCTTGCTTTAATTTTAGATTGGTGTATGAAACATATTCTACAAACAGGCTTTACAATGATCATTTAGATATTTTATTTAAATACGACTATGGGTAAGCTAAAATATCCATTTAGGTGGTTCAGATTTTCATGTTAATTGCAAAAACATTTGTATCTTTATATTTTTCTGAAATCAGGAAAATGTTTAGTCACATAGGTCATTACTATGGCAATGTTGATATTTGTAATAACTTTCTATTTGATATTTTGAGAACATTCACAGTTTTGACAGCTCATCAAACGGTGTATTTAAGTTAGTGTTTATAATTCAAGAATCTTTGCCATCTGAAAAAAATTAAAAAAAATAAAATAAAACATAGTCAAGACTATTAGAGCAAATTGGGGGTGGTGGTGGAATTCTTTATATTGATTCTGTGAACACTAAAAATAACAAAGAAAATAATTGTTTTTTATGTATAGCCAAGTCATTCAATCAGTTTTAACCACATCTGTCTCTAGCATGATGCTGAGAGTATTTTTCTGAAAAAAAATGAATAGTTTTAATGTTTTTATAAACTTGCCTGTACTATTCCTCCAAATTGCATCTTATGTACAATAGAGTTGAAATTGTTGGGGGGGAAACCAAAGCAGCATCTTCAAGAGGTCCTGCTTTCAGTAGGTTCACAGCCACAGGAATGCAGATTAGGGTTAAGAGCATGTTCTTCCCAGAATGTATGACTCAATACCAAGACTGCTGCGTGGTATTGGCGGTTCACAGCTTACCTCTCCAAGCTTCAGATTCCCCATCTGTAAACAGGGATAATCATTGTGAACCAAATTATATCACTCCCCCCCCAAACCCCAGCACACACCCCCACCCAGGGGTGTCTGGTCACACTTAGAACTACAAGACCATGTCTGATCTGATCCCTGGGTTTTACCCAACCTCGTACTTGCTCACTTTGCTCCAGCCATACTGATCTCCTTGCTTTTTCTCCTACACTTGCTCAGTCTCACTTGGGGTCTTTGCCATGGTAGTTCCCTCTGCCTGGAAAGCTTTGCCCCCAAATTCATGCACGGCCCATTCCTTCACTTCATTCAGGTCTCTGCTCAGAGTAACCTTCCCTGACCAACCCCCACCCCCGCCCCCCACCGTTCTGTCACCTCTCACAGTCCCCTGACTCTGCTTTCACTTTCAACCCAGTCCTTAGCATAACTCCCTGACATTATGTTATATTTCATGCACTTATTTGTTAACATCTATCTGCTCCACTGGAATGTCAGCCCAACTCTATAACTCTATAAGGACAGGGACCTTGATGTTTTTTAAATCACTACATCCTCAGTGCCTAAAATAGTGCCTGCCTCACAGTAGGTACTCAAATAGTTGATGAATGAATGAATGAATGAATGGTGCCTTTTTTGTAACACTGTTGTGAATGCTAGAATTAGATAAGGCATGTAGAATGCTTGGTGTAGTGGGTTCTCCTTGCTAGGACTCAGTATTAAAGAATAAGAGAATAATGGTTACAGATAGAGTTTGATTCTGGCTGGAAATGAGAACTAGAAATATAGGGAAGTAGGAAGGTTCTTACTCATTGATATGATAACGGTAAAAAATAAATAAACCTATTTAAAAGTTTACTATTATGAAATTCTAGAAAAGTCACCATGCCACATGAGGACTTCCTGTAGGGACTGCAAAGCTTAGCCATTTGATCATATGAAACCATGCCAAAAATGTCTTCCCCCCCGCCCCAGTTCTCAAGCCTTCTATAAACACTCTCCAGATTTTGTCACCTCTCCCTTATCACTGGTGGATGTACCAGACACTCTGTATGTATTGGACTTATATGATTGCAAAGTGTGACACCAGATCAGTTTAGCTTTTAAGAGCTGGCATTTGAAACGCAGCTCTGACAAGGACACAAATCTACTTCTCAGAGGACCTGAACTAGCACATATCTCCCCTGGATGACTGCAACAATTCTAACCAATTATCTTCAAGTCCTTGCTTCTCTTCATAATCCATCTCAGATTATTTTAGCACCGAAATTCATTAGATTCCTGTCTTCACTTCCTCGGACTACTGCACCTAAAAAGTGAGTGGCTTAAAACAAGATAAATTAATTGCCTTACAGTTTTGGAGGTTAAAAGTCTGCCTCATATTAGGTCCATCCATAGTCACTGGCTTCCAGATATCTCTGGATCCCTCTCTTTTCACTGCTCCCTAATCATTTAACATTTGCAATGGTGTCCTTGTCCCACCTGGAACTCCCTCTCCTCACTGCTCCCCCTACCAGCAAATTCCACTTACTCTTCAAAGCTTGGTTCAAAAGCATACTTTGGCGACTTTCATTTTGAATACAAGGTATTTTCCTGGGCCCTGTCCCTACTTTTTGTTTGCTTGTCAATTGCACCTTGATTTCATTCTGCAGTGTATTACTTGGTGCAGAGACAATGTCTTTCTCTTTTTGGAAAATCTTTAGGGCTTTGCACATGGTAGGTGGTCCAAGAAGTTCTGATGAAGGCTGTTCCCTCTGGAGGTCAGTTGGCCTCCAGTATAATATTTATTGAGAGTCCACTGTGATCTAGAAACTTGACAGAGTTCAGTGGCTTCTTGTCCACCACGCAAATATTCATTGGCACGTGGAAAAGAACAAACCCCATGAAATTGGTTTTACATTTTTAATATGAATTTTCTTTGATGTAAAGAGAGTTAAAATGTAGCAGCTAGGCTGGGGAAGAAAATAACCAAAACACCAGGCAAGCCCACAGATAAGAAGTGGTGGTATTACTCCTTTACTGTCTTTTGATTTTGTGACATTTTAACACTCATATTCATCCCTTCAATTTTCACAGTTATGAGAGAAGTGAGATAGTGGTGCATATAATGCACCTGAATGCAGGGTGATGAGGAAAAATAAGAAAGTTACTTTTTGCTATTGAAGGTTTCTACAATGGTAAAGGATTGGAAACAAGCTAAATGTCCATTAACTGTAGATGGTTCAGTGAGTTAAGGTATACCCATCTCTTTAACACAGTTGAACTGTCATAGAAAAACATGCATAATACATAGTTCAGTGAAAAATCAATATAGAGAATAATATAGATGGTATGATACAATTTATGTTGGACAAAAATCCTTAAAAGTACATACATGTAAATAAAAAATATGTAGATAAATTGTCTGAATAGACATTTTCTACTCACATAACTTAACAATGATTTCCTCTGAGAAAAGGAATTGAAGAGAAAACTCAAAGCGGGGGACCAGGACGGGTCATATTAAGATTTTTACGAATTTACATTTCTGTGATATTTGAATTTGTTATAATAAACGTTCATCATGCTTATAATGAAAAACAAAAATAAAATAGCAAATAACAGAAACAAGCAGATGCCTGGGCAGAACTCCACCAGGGCTGCAGTCACCACCCAGGGGATCACAGAAGCCTGGAGAGAGGGGGTCAGCGGACGAGCCGCAGCCACTGCCCTCTTGTGAGGTCTGTCCCTGCCGATGGTGAAATGCAAACTGGCCACCCCTGACCTTTACATCATGGGTCTCGGAGGGGAGCCTGTGCATCCACCTGCCTGGTCAGCACTGCTCCTCAAGGAGCCGACCAGGATCTGGGGGTGCAGCCTGGAAACTCACTAACCAGGCAGGCCTCCTTCTCCATGCCAAGCCTCGCTGGCAGTTTCAAAGGGAGTTCATTCCATGTTTGAGATCCCTCTGGGGACATCTGACAAGCATTCTTTTCCTTAATGATGAGTTTTCGTAAAAACATGGAAGGGTTCTCTTTGGCGTTGTGCTCTTAGGTGAAGATTTCTCGATTCTTCTTTCCCCCTGATGCAAATCTATTGAGTCTCAGATGGTTTCTGCTGAAAGCCAAGATGTTGCTGGCTGTTTCTGGTGTGAGGTTGGTAAGAGAGAGAGAATTCTGGACTCAGGCTTTGCTCTGGAACTTGTGTACAACCTTAAGCAGTTTTCTTCTCTGCCCTTTGGTGTTCTCATCTGCCACCCGAAAGGGCTGCCCGAGACCTCTAGGGTCTTTACGGAGCCCCGTCATTTCTAATCGGGTCTCCACATGGTTGCATAGACATGTACCCTCTACCTGGAGCTGTGCACTCAGTGTGTTTCTCCTTTGGTTGCTCCTTGTCCTGCTTCCAACACCAAAACTAACACCTCGTGGGGCTATAACCTGATAAGAAGGGTGACCAAGTGGGCAGCACAGAAAACAGCAAACGTTGACACAACTGGGCGCCCATCCTGCCATGTTCGGAGAGGGAGAGGCCCAGCACCCAGCACCGAGAAGGTGCTCTATGTAAGTTCTTTGAACAAATTATCAAAGACAGGAAGCAGCCCAGCTGAGGGAAAAGCCAGCCTGCTTAAGGAAAAGCTAGAAAAAGGACCTTTGGGGCTGGCTGGAAGTTTCTCCCAATGCCCACAGCTGCTCTGAGTTTGTGGCCAACCGTATTATGAACTCATACTTTCTTATAATTGCTCTGATTTCTAATTCTTTTACTTTGTTGTTGATTCTCTGTTCCTCCTGGATTTTCCTCTTTTAACTCTGCATCCTACCTCATCACTGTTCTTGGCATGTTTGAAATGTTGAGTTATTGCCCCTGCATCTGCTCCCAGCAAATCAACCCACACCCGAGGGACCCAGATGTGGTTCTCTCCCTTCCTCTCTCTCTCTTTTTATGGTAACATACATATGACATAAAGTCCGCCATTTTAACCATTTTTAAGTACACAATTCAATGCATTAATGACCTTTATAGTATGGCGTTACCATCACCACCTTCCATGGTTTGGTCTCTTTTTTTTCTGCATAGGCAGGCACCGGGAATCGAACCTGGGTCTCCGGCATGTTTGGTCTCTTTTTAATGCCTCTTTTTTCCCACTGTAAGGTGGGATTGGTCAGTCTGAGTTGTGGTCAAAGTGAGAAGGGAGCAGACAACGAGAAAGTGTGGCCTACAGTGGGAAAAAGACTTGACTGAGAGTTGGTAGACCGGGGCTGTGGTTTAGGAAAAAACTAATGCGTCTTTCTGAGCCTCAGCTTCCCTTTCGCCATTGCCGCTACCTGACCTCAGGGTTTCCAGTTCTGACACTCAGCTGTACTGCAAGAGGCAGCATTCGGAAGTAGTTGCTCAGATTTATAAACCACTTTAGGTCAGCCAGAAAAGGGCAATGTCAGTCTTCAGAAATGGGTTCCAGAAGACTTGTGCAATCACCTCTCTTCCTGGGGAGATTAGGAAACTGTGATTTAAAAACAAAAAAAAACCCCCTAAGTTGCAGTTCTGTACCCATTAATTTAAAAAAAAAAATGAAGAAGAGGAAACACTAAGCCAGTATTTTCCTTAAAAGAGAGAGAGAAAAAAAGACTCTAACCAGCACGTTTTGAGGAAAAAGAAAAATAAACGAGAATGAAAAAATGTTTATTAAACTAAAAAAATGTTAAACCCCATGATTGTTCCTGAACACAAAGGCCTTCCCTGTTTTTGTTACAAGTGGCCCTGTGATTTAAAGCTGCTGACAACACCAGGCACTCACAATGACACTGGTCCCTCCCTCCAGCCGCCCTCATTTGTATGAACCAGTTCAGCCTATCTGCTGCGTCTGGCCAAATGCACAGAGGCTGATGGCATCTGTTAATTGCTATCCAACAACTTCCTTTCATTGGGGTGTTTATTAACATTCTCACTTCTGCCCATCGAACCAGCAGGCAAAGGGGTGTGGCGGCAGCCCCCAAGTTCACATGCTGTCTTCACTCTGGGTTCACAAACCCTTTCTGCTTCTCTCCCAGCCAAGAGCCTTCTGAGATGCCCTGAAGATGACGCCAAACCAGTAACTTGAAAACAAATTTCTTGCCTTTGTATCTCATCTATAGAGTTGGTCCAGATACATTTTGGTGATATAATATGCAAAGCACCCATCTGTGTGCTTTGAGATCACTTTATCATTAGAAGTTTCTAAATATCCCTTAGATAAGTAAAATATATTTATTTTAGGATAAAATATATCCCTAAAAATATTTTAGACCATAGTCACTCAAAAACTATGGAATCATTTATGTGTTTGAGGGAATATAAACTATTTTAGGAGGAATACCAATTTGCTTTAAATACATCACTGGACTAGACTTCTCAATGGCAAGACAATACACAGTGCACTAAAATTGAATAGGGTGGGGGGGGGGTATGGAAGGGAGATGAAATTAGCTGTGGAAAAGAGCTCAAAAAGCCAAATCTGTTGGGCTTATTTTCATATATTTTAAAACAATTTTATTGTGGTTTTGTATATATAACATAAAATTTGCCATTTTAACTATTTTTAAGTACACAATTCAGTGATATTAATTAGATCTACAATCACCCCAAACTGAAACGCTGTACTCATTAAGCAATAATTCTCTATTTCCCCCCTATTCCCACCCCTGGTAACCCATTGCTGTGAATCTGCTTAATCTAGTTCACAGAAGTAGAACCATATGATATTTAACAACCCCAACAGAATCAACCATAAAGTACTCTTTAAAACCTTTCTAGCTGACTGGTTGCTCATATTCCTTTAAAGTTCCCAGAGCAGAAAGATGGGCAATTCACGAACAGAATGACAAAGCAGGAATGACAGGATAAACAAGTGTTTTCCAGCATTCTCATCGGTAACATTCCTCAACAATCACTTGTCGCAGAATATCAAATGTGGGAGAGACAGCAGCGTGCTAAAGAAGCAGTTCTTGGACAGTTGCTTTGCCAGGAAATCACAGTGGATCCCACTTGAAAGGGGATGAAAAGTTTGGTTTTCACGTGATCAGGTTGCCTTGCCACAAATATTAGATGAATGAGTTTTTTGCTTTCATATTAAAACACAGCTTTCAAAAGCCATTTAAAAAGAGGTGTGATTTTGCCAACGGAGTTTTATAGCTGCAAAAGACATGAGGCTTTTATAACTTCTTTTTAAAATAGAAGCTAGGGTGGGCCATGGTGGCTCAGCAGGCAAGAATGCTTGCCTGCCATGCCAAAGGACCCGGGTTCGATTCCCGGTGCCTGCCCATGTAAAATAAATAAATAAAATGGAAGCTAAAGCAGGCCCATGCTTTGTATTCTTAACCCTGTGAGAAGGCACCACTCCTTCCCTTTTTAATCCCTCACTGTTCCAGCCTCCAAGACCAACCAGCTCCCAAAGATATGCAATCTTAAGATTAGATGCTGCTCTGCATGGATCTGATGTCAAGGACCTTTTAGTAGGAAAGCCTATGGCATTTGTCGTGGGTGGGCATATTGAGGAGTGCCACTGTCATAGGGGAGGATGCTTTAGGGGGCAGTTTAATTAACAAATACCTGTTACCTACAAAGTTGATATTCAGCTGTTAGGCATCAGTATGACTTTATCTATTAATTTTTAAAATAGCAAAATACTTTGTACTTATTGGTAAAAGGATACTACCCTGAGATTTCCAAGTGCCCTGCTCTGGTCCAGACATGCCAATCCCTTCCCTAGGACACCCCTCGCCCCGCCCCGCCCCAAATTCCCTAAGACCAAGAAGCTCCCACATTAGTGCGTGGCCCTGCAGGGACGCTAGTATCAGAGATGACACTGTGCAGACAGGGCAGTGTTCCAGCATGAATCTAGCTGTTGGTGAAACCCAGAAAAGTAAAACACTGACCCCTGTCTTCCTGGAGCTCCCAAGCCAGTGGAGAACCATCCTCAAAAAAGCTCTGTGATGAGCCCAAGGAATTTTGAGGTGAAATTGATTTGCAGACGAGGAAACCAGACTTGGTCAACATGCTAAAGTGGATCAGATTCTTGGAGACAGATTCACATCCATCACACTTCCAAGAGTGACTGCTCAATAAATGACAATTTATTAATTTGCAATGAGAAGCAAAAGCTCCTAAGCAGAGTGGACATTTGTGTCACCTTGACTAACACGTTCTCTCCCAGTAGGACACTAAGTAGGAGGCAAATGGTAATGAGGGTACAGCTTGAGTGCACCGTCCCGGGCAGGGGATCTGAGAGGGATGGTTTTAATGTCAAAGGGTGTCATGTTTTCTGAAGCTCACACCTTCATCTCTTTGGAAATGGACCTGCCAAACAGGACTGGATGTTCCTGCGAGTTCCTTACCCCACCCCCATCCCTCCAACTCTCACTTTCTCTGCTGCATGCAGACGTGCCCCCTTTGGTTGACACATTCTATCTTTAGATTTGTTAATACCATCAACAAAGCTCCAGCCAAACTCTGCTAGTTTCCTGTTCCTAACTTGAAAGACATTCTATCTTTCAGGTGCCTCTCCACAGATCTTGCCGTAGGGTTGAATTTGGTGGTTTTTTAAAATCATTTAACTCATTCTCAAGCATCTGAGAAATCTTTTTTTTAAAAAAATATGATTCCTGGGTCCCACTCCCAGAGATTCTGATGTAATTTATTTGGAGTGCAGTTTAGAAATTGGGACTTTTTCCCCAAAAGCTCCCCCAAAGAAGCATCCAGAATCTGGGAGCCCTGAGGAGTTGAAATTCAAAGGAGAGAGCTTTGAATCTGAAGAAAGTGCAAGAGTCACTGATTTTGCCCAATAAATGCTAATTTTTGTTTTTAGTACTTGATGTAGTAGTTTTAGCAGTAGTTACGTAAAAACGCACATATTCCAAAAGATATTTAGGAGGTAGAATTGTCATATTTTTTAGATTAATTTGATAGGAGTGGTGGAGAGGGAGAAGTCAAGACTGATTTCTAATTTTATGGTTTAAGTGACCTAGCAGACGGTGGTACCTTCCATCAGAGAAAATACTGAAAGGCCAGGTTTCTTGTTCTTTGGGGCATGGGGATGGTAATGTATGGGGAAGAGGATGATAAAAAATTGTCTGCTTGTCCAGTGACCCACCACATAGACAGGCCATGGATTCTGGGACCCAAAATGATGCGTGTAACAATTCTGGGATTGCTCCAGCTCTGGTTTCAAAGACATGGCTGTCAAGTTTGTTTTAATGGATTGATTAGGACATACTTTTTTTTTGTTTTCTTTTCTAGTTCATCTGCATCCAGGGCAGATTTGAAGAACAAAATCTTTCTAAAGATTCACAGTTTGGGGCTGTCGATTACCGTTTATCAGTAATCCTTCATTGAATTGTCCTTTTCATAATTTCTTCTCATTGTCCCTTATGTGCTCCTTTATCCACTCTAAACAGAATTAAAGGCAATTTTCAATAAAAAAAATAGAAATGAGTCACTGATTTAACTCTTGGCATTGGAAGAAGCTTTGACCTGCACCAGCTTTTAACAAATGCCAGCACTCTGCTGCACCCTCAGAGTTACTTCTTTGGTCTGGGGTGGGAGATAGGCATGGGCAGTTTTTAAAAGCTCTCCAGATTATTCCAAGGTGCAGCCAGGGTCGAGATCCAAGCTGCAACAGGCTGGCTTTTAGGTCTTCTCTGTGTCAGTTCTCCTGTCACCATGATGTTGCCAGTGAGGGAAAAAGAAGATAGGAGGCAAATTGGGGATAAGGTATGAGTGCAGTTGCGCTTTTCCTGTGGGACAGCAAAGGTCTGTGCATGGCAGAAAACCCCGTAGCATTAGCAGGAAGAGAGCACAAGGGTAGGGTTTTGCAGAGGAGTTCAAAGCATGTCCCATCTTTGTTACTTTGCATCCAAACTTAGGATATTTCCCTCCTATGGACTTAGGCAGGATGTTTAACTTGGGGTCTTCTTCTGCTATATTTGATGGTAACTTCAATGGAATTCAATGGGTCTGGGATGCTCCAGGGAAACTTTACGCTGTTGCATAGTTTTCGACAATGAATCTGACATCTTTGTCGTCTCTGGGCATTCTTTTGGCCGGCTCCTCTGTATCTCTTGACCTGAGACCCCTCTTTCTGAAGCTCACTAGGCAGCATTTAAAGAGGGGCTGTGCTAGATTTGGGTCCATGTTCTCTTTAGGAGTAGCTATGTTTGGCAGAGAAGCAAGAGACCAGAGAATACCAGCCTGTAATCTTCCTAAATTAGCTAAGGATTTTCAGTTTTCCACACAGTTCCTTAATTTCCTGTTTTCCTTTCTAACCTTTTCAGTGTGCATTAGAATTCATTTGTGCTTTCCGGGTATTTGCAGCCTTGTCTGATTGCAGGGCATCTGGGAAAGCCATCAGCTCTGCTTTGTAAGCAGCCTTTTAAAAAAGTGTGTTCCCAGGAGAGGAAAAGGTAGTGGGCAGGGCGGAGGGCTACTCCAGGGCAGCCACCCTTCCTCTTCCTGGGACTCCAGTCATTGGGTTTGGAACTAGGTGATTCTGAGTAGGGACAGGGAGACAGGGCAGGGCCACTGCATACAGTTGGGCAGGTGATAGCACAGTTCTAGGGGCACCACTGACAGTTGTGACTAAAATAATTTGCATATAATCTCTCTGATGTTATAAATAACAATAATTTGAACCTTACAACAGCCGTATTTGAGACTGAATTCTCTCTGGTCCTCCGTTTCACGCAGTTCAGATCTGGTTGTCCCTTGAAGATATCTCCCAGCTTCCCCGAGTGAAAATCCTGTATCTCTCAGGGAGCAACTTGGAAAGAAAACCCCATTGTAAGTCATCTCACTATATCATGCAAAGAGCAACCACGCTCCAGGCCAAATAAATTTCTCTATATTTATAGATATTAAATATTTCACCACTGCTGATAAGCTACAAATCAGGATTGTCTTTGTCTTCAGAAACTGACAGCATATGTACATACGTCTTTGCTTTATCACCTTGGCTGGGTCATATATATATTATTACTTTTTTTTTTTTAAATACATGGGCAGGCACCGGGAAGTGAACCCGGGTCCTCTGGCATGGCAGGCAAGTGTTCTTGCCTGCTGAGCCACCGTGGCCTGCCCCATATATATATTATTGATTGTCTCATAGATATCACCTTTAACAAATCACATGGAGTTGCTTCCCCAAATTTCCAGGTCCTGCATTAAATCACAGACCCCAAGGAAAGAAAATCAGGCCTCTAATATATTGATAGATATCCAGTAAGGAATGCATTTATTTGGACCTGTGGGAGTGATTTCGACTTCCTTGCTTGATGACATGTATTTGTTCATTACTGAAATTAGCAAAAATTTCCAGGTGGCAGCTGTGCTAAGAGCATTTTGTTGTTGCTTTTCTTTAATATATCCCCTTTCCTACAAACAAAAGAACAAACCCTCTTGTGACACCAACGACATAGAAATTTCCATCTGAAATTATAGCAGACACCATCCACCTGATTTTTCCCACCACATTTCTACACAGAGAAGCTTGGAGTCTCAAAACAAGTCCTGACAGGTAATACTTAAAACCACTAACATATATCACATCTAAGTACCCCACCTCCCCATCTTATAGGCTAATATCATATTTACCTGACATCTTACTACATTCATGATAAGTCAAATTTCTCTTTTTTAGACCCTTACCAGATAAACTATAACATCTTCCACCATCCACATGACTTAATAAGACCCTTCACTGGGTCTCTCAGTTCTTTGTATAAGCATTTCACTCGATCAAACTGCTCCTGTGAGGCTCCTGCTTCCCTAAGGGTGAGTTATTTCCCAGGAGGCATCTCTATCCCTTATGCAAATAAATGTCTGATAGGCCCAACCCAGTAGTTTACAATTTGTGCCCAGACATTGCAGAACACCAACCTCAATGCGAGGTGGGCTCCCTATTACACTCATAATTTCCTCCTTCTATATATATAGTGGTATTTGTATATTGAAGAGTTCAGCAGGGTTGAGGGGAGGGAGTATCATTTGACCTTTATTATGAATACAGTCTAAGACTTTTGCTTTCTGTCCTTCGGTTTTTCCATCCATGGTGGCTTTCACCCATTAGCTCAGCACGTGTGGTTATGGCACGCTCTAGCAGAGAAAGGCAGAGCTGAGAACCAGTTTCTGCCTGCCCTGGGGCAACCCCGTAGTAGGCAGGGAGAGATCCAAGGTATGGAGGGGTCTGAAACGTGTACAAATGGTAGTATCATCTTTAATCACAAAAATTGAAAAATTCCAAATACAAAGTCAGGTACGAAAATAAATATTTGTTTGAAATAAGAAAAGAAATCAGAACAAATGTTAGAGTTTTAAAAGCTGACAAATAGTAAACCTCTCGAATGCTTTTCTTCACCACACTTCTGTGGCTGCACACTTCTTAATTGCTTCTTTATGGTACAATGACTCTGTAGTATACTGTTCTACAGTGACAACAGAAAGATAATTCAGTCTTTCCTCTAGAATGGGTGATTGGTTTTTTTTTTAATTACTATTGATAGAAAAATTTCTTTCAGCTTTACTTGTTATTATTCATGTCATGTAAACTTTTAGTACTGGAAAGATTTCTATCATGTTTCCTTAATTTATGACTTAGTAAGATTTCAGGGCATTTCAGGTTTGTGCAGTAACTAATCTTCAATATTCTTTGGATTGGTGACACTCATTGAGCAGGGACATGTGATTTCATTAATTTCCTGTAAATTTGCCTGTTTTACCTATTGTCTTAATCTGCCAGAGCTTTATCATAAACACCACACAATGGGACGGCTAAACAATAGGAATTTATTGGCTCATGGTTTTGAGGCTAGAAGAGGTCCAAGATCAAGATGCCAGCAAGGCTTGCTTTCTCCCCAAAGACTTGCGTTCGTGGGCTGGCTGCCCATCATCCACGAGTTTCCTTGACTTGCCCCTCACATGGCCATGTCCTCTCCCTTCTAGCTCCATTGACTTTCCAGTTCTCTTTATAAAGCGTCCAGGAATCCAGATTAAGGCCCACCCAGTTTCAGTTGGCCACACCTTAACTAAAAATAACATCTTTGAAAGGTCATATTTACAATGAGTTCACCCCCATAGGGACGCAGATCAAGTTTAAAAGCATGTGTGTGTGTTGGGGTACGTAATTCAACCGCCCACACCTTGGCTTTTGTCAAATGGGTAGAGAAATGCCCACCACATCCCTTTCTCCTCCCCACCGTGAGGCTGTGGCTGTTGGATCCACTGCTGAGAGAGAACCGGAGCCCAGAATCTGTGTGTGTGTGTGTGTGTGTGTGTGTGTGTGTGTGTGTGCGCGCGCGCAGACATGGCAGGCACGGGACCAAGAATGCAGGGTCCCTAGTTCACTTTTTTCTGTGCCTAAAGCGCTTCCTGATAATAAGTGGATACAGTTTTGTTGGATCAAGGCGCTAACTGAAATGCTAGGAGTGAAGTAAAGTTCTTAGGGTTTCCCACTCAATGCGTTTTTCTTCTTTAATCCAGCAGTCTACAGTCTGTGCTACACAGACCTCTAGGTTTCCAGGAAGTTCCTCGGGGGCCATCTAAGGCGAGAGTTGGGGAGAGCTGACCGGGAGGCTCAGGGTGAGGGTGGGTCTGTGGGGAGGTTTCTAGGAGCCCCATCAACCAGATTCAACTGTCTTCTACTTGGAGACTTTGTGAAAAATTTCAATTTAAAAGGGTTTTACTTAAAAGAAACATTAAAAAAATTTTTTTCCAGTTAATTTGCATGAAGATCAAGGATTATGCCCCCTGGATTTGTACTCTTTGCCAATTGGAAATATCATCAATTTATCTGCCAATTGTTACTAAGCAAAAAAAAAAAAAAAAAAAAAAAACCTTGCATAAATGCAATAAATAATTATTCCTATGGTTTGCTACTGTGTGTTCACATAATCTATAGTGAGATTGCATTATTTCTGCTTTACTTTGCTTTAAGTTTCTCTTTTCAGAATGCAGTTGTTTGAATAAAAGCATTTTGTTTCAGTGACCAAGCACAGATATCCAGGAACAACAACCATTTCTTGGTACGGCTGGAACACATCCACCAGTTGGCATTTAATAAGTTGGTTTTCTTGACTTTTTTTTTTTTTTTTTTTAGCTTTCCTTTTTGGCTTTTGGATTTATTCCTGTATTCACTTGAGCTTTGTCCTAGTATTTTTTCTCTAGCTTTCTTTATCAAGTTCCACATTTTGCCAACTTTCCATTTGGGTGTTTGCTTTTGTAAGATAATTTGCAAATGAGAAATCACTAGCATTTTTTCAGATGTTGTTGGTGCATTTTATACTCTTATCTTATTCTCTTCTTTTAAAGGTCATGGAGCATGTTTTACCTTTCTCTCTTCCTTTCTCCTCATCTTCAAGAAGTAGTTGGAAACTACGTACTTCAGGCAACCAGTAAGTCAATCTATACTTGGAGAAGTAGATACTTGAATAACGCAGTGCTTCTGATTCCAAGTCTTCCTTCCTTATTTTATTCTCTTCCGTGAGCTCTTTCAGAGCTGATTTTCTCTTCTTCTCTTTGCTGTGCGTTTGTCCTAGGAAACCCCACCCAATATCATTTCTCTAGCAGCCACATCTGCAAGAATCACTTCTATTTATCTCTGAAGGCCTGTCTACTTTCCTGAGGGCTAGATTCAGATTTTTGGTGGCTGAGACATCACCAGAAAATTCCACAGGGCCTCAGATACAGGGTTGCCCAAAGTTAAATAGGGCTTCACAATAAAGATTGAGCTTAATTTATCTCCACATAATGTGATTAACCATTGTGTTCACTCTATAATGTTATTATCTTTTCCTTGAAGTATGATGCTAATTCAATGAAATCCTTTTTTTCAGGGTCAGTCAAATTCAAAATGGTAAGAGCACGTCTAAAAGAAAATAGCTATTATTAGAAGTAATCTGTTTCACTTTAATCGTGGTCATCAAACCACGCAATTGCTTATTGTGATAAAGGTTTGCCAATCTTCTGGGAGACTAACATTCATTCCAGGCACATGCCCAAGCTGTGTCATGAACATGTTTGTAAGACTATTAAAAAATGGAAACTATTTACCCCATTAGAAATCCTGTTTTCAAAAATGTTTGGAAACCTATGGAAGCATGTTCCTTTGAGGTGAAATTTGGAGCAAAACGTCCTTCGGACGTCCAGGAGACGTACTTTTATGTTTCTGAAAGGATAAGTCATGTTCATCCATTCACAGTCATTCATTCATCCCAAGTATTTGCTAAGTGCTTTCTTATACCAGACATAGTTCCAGATGCTGGGGAGCCCTGGAAACAGGGCAGACAATGAAGCTTAGGAAGCCAATATGTAAGTAAGCAAATATATAAAGCACAGACCTCAGAGAGTGATAAGTACGGTAAGAAGTTGAAGCAGAATAAGCAGAAGTCTTGACAGGTGGACCGCAGTCCATTTTCTCTAGGTGGTGAGGGAAGGACTCTCTGAGAAAGCAGCCTTTGGGTTGAGGCCTGAGTGAGGTAAAAGAGTGAGCCATGCAGAGATCTAGGGGGAGAGCATTCCAAGTGAGGAAACAGAAAGAAGACCTAGGTGGGGAATGAGCCTGTATTTTTACAAACTTCTAACTGAAACTTTAGCTTTTCCTCTATAATGAATGTAGGCAAAATGCAAGGTGGAGTGGTGGTGACATGGTCTAATTTAAGTTTTAGATCACTGGGGCTGCCATTTGGGGGAGAGATCACTGGGGTTTAAGAGTGATAACCTGGAGCCTGTAGTAGTCCAATCCGTGTGTTCCCCCATGCCTGCTCCTTCCTGCCCACACAGCCTCTCGTACCTTCCAGTTGTGTGGACTTTCCCATGCCACAAGACACAGACTTGAAAAGAGCTTTGGATGAGGAAGAGAAGAACTGGGTTCCAAGTCTATGTTACTACAAGCCTTGAGCAAATTAGTTAAATGTAGAGAATCTCATTTTTCACTTTCAAAAAATACAAAAAGTGGTCTAGATGATCTTGAAAACCTTTCTAACTCAGCAACACCAGAATCTCATACGGAGAGTTAAATGTGGTAAAATGTCAGAGTGGATATTAACTGGACTAATATGATTCCTCCCCCAGGCCACAAATTTGAACTTTACCTGCGGTGACCTGTGCATTTTTTCCCCCTTACTGCAAAGGGTTTCTCTCAATATTGGTATAAATATTGTGGCAGCCTCATGGGAGTCTATTTCTTTGTAACTGAGTCTTCTACTTCTAGTTAGTCCTCAAACTGCCTCCGATACTTACACCCATAGGCAATCCTGATGCTATGAGCACTGCTTACACAAGAGGAAGGGATTTGGAGATAGTTCAGTAGAGGACAATTTTTTTTATTATTAATTTAAAAAAATTTTTTTTAATACCAAAAAACACCAAACAAATGCAAACATTCATAAGTTTTGATCATTCCATTCTACATATATAATCAGTAATTCACAATTTCATCACATAGTTGCATATTCATCATCATGAGCACTTCTTGGAACATTTGCATCTATTCAGAAAAAGAAATAAAAAGAAACAAAAAAAATTCATACATACCATACCCCCACCCCTCCCCCTCACCGATCACCAGCATTTCACTCTAAATTTATTTTAACATTTGTTCCCCCTATTATTCATCTTTATTCCATATGTTTTACTTGTCTGTTGATAAGGTAGATAAAAGGAGCATCAGACACAAAATTTTCACAATCACATAGTCACATTGTGAAAGCTATATCATTATATAATCATCTTCAAGAAACATGGCTACCAGAACACAGCTCCACATTTTCAGGCATTTCCCTCCAGCCTCTCCACTACATCTTGACTAACAAGGTGATATCTTTTTAAGATGTAAGAATAACCTCCAGGATAACCTCTCGACTCTGTTTGGAATCTCTCAGCCATTGACACTTTATTTTGTCTCATTTCTCTCTTCCCCCCTTTTTGAGAAGGTTTTCTCAATCCCCTGATTGCTGAGTCTCAGCTCATTCTAGGGGTTTTCTCAATCCCTTGATGCTGAGTCTCAGCTCATTCCAGGATTTCTGTCCCACGTTGCCAGGGAGGTCCACACCTCTGGGAGTCATGTCCCATGTAGACGGGAGGGTGGTGAGTTTGCTTGTTGTGTTGGCTGGAGAGAGAGGCCACATCTGAGCAACAAAAGAGGTTCTCTTGGGGGTGACTCTTAGGCGTAATTTTAAGTAGGCTTGACCTATCCTTTGTAGGGTTAAGTTTCATATGAACAAACCCCAAGATTGGGAGCTCAGCCTATACCTTTGATTGTCCACACCGCTTGTGAGACTATCAAGAATTCAACTTGGGGAAGTTGAATTTTCCCCCTTTCACACCATTTGGGGACTTTGCAAATACTTTTTTATTCACTGTTCAAATCATTCTGGGATTTATTGGGGCATTACTCTGGACAAACCAACAAAATCTCATGTCCTACTTAAGGTTCCATGTACTTATGGTGTTCAATTAAGCTGTCTACATAATTATATTAGGAAATGCACTAGTCAAAATTATAAATTTTGTACCAAATAAACATTTTTTGCTTTAGTCTCACACATAAGGTAAAATTTTAAAATATTAATTACCATCAATTTTCAGCACCCTGCAGTAATGACATTCCTTTGTTCTTCTTCATGCAAAAACATTTTTAAAATTTGTACATTTAGCCACTATTATTATACAAGGAGAGGATAACTTAATAAAAAAGATTAGGTTTCAGGCCCATAGTATACAACTCACTGCAGAGGGGATCAATTGATGGGAAAATTAAAGACTGAAGATGACTAACTGTGAGTTCCTCCCCTTCTGCATGGGCCTAGGAGTGACCAGAATCTCCCACAGATAAAAGTGGACAATCAAGATAATAAAATGTAAGATAATAAGAAAGTAACTACCAGTCATTGTAAGGATACTCTTACCCCCAGAATGTCACCGTTATCCTTCTCTCTGTATCTCCCAAATCATCCATGCTCCACTTGGGTATAGATGCACTCCTGTGACCTTCGTAGGGTCATATTTTAGTGCTATTCATTTTGGTGCAAGAAGTCGAGGCTAGCAGGTACATGGGTGGTTCAGTGGTAGAATGCTCGCCTTCCATGAGGGAGACCCCGGTTCGATTCCTGGACCATGCACATGCACCCCCCCCCCAAAAAAAAAAACGGCTGGAGAGAATCCCCATAAAGAGAAAAGGAAGGAAAATGCCACCTCTATTCTTCAAGGCCTGGAAAGAGGAAAAGCAAGTCAAAATGTAGAACACTGAGTAGTCCCCTTCGGGAGAAAAAAGATACCCACTATTTAATGGGCTTTGGATTTTGTGGGTAAAGTCCGAAATCAGACAAAGGGTGTTTGAAAAATAAGATATATAACTTAAATATTCAGTTCTTCAAAATGTCTATGATTTAATTAAACATCATGGTTGGTCTTATAGCTATCAAAGAGCTCTTTTTAATTAAACATTGCATTCTCCTCTGCTCTGAGGGAGCATTCCAGGGGAGCATTTGGCTTTGAGCAACAGTCATTTTGGCCACCCACTATGGTTTGGAAAAGTCCCACTGCTGAGTTAACAGAATTCCTGACATGTATATCGTTGACTGGTGATTGTCACCAATATTCAGATATTCATAAACTCTCATTCATGTGAATGAAGCTTGTATATTATTTTATATATGTATTTGTGGATTGTATGAAAAACACCTAACTCTGTATAGACCTCAGATGTTGATTTCCATATAATAAAAACCTGTTATGAACTTCAGATGTGTGGCATGACATAAAAGGCACAGTAGCCGAAATTCAAGGGAAGCCAAGATACCTTAGAATCACACTTGCAATGAAGTGAGGAAAGGGGCACTGTAGAAACTGCTTGAGTCTAATACATCATCAAATGCTGAAACTGGAAAGAACCCAACTAGGGTGAAAAGGACATCAGATTATTATGTAGACATTATTTCATAAACTATCATACTCTAACTCAGAGAGTTCAGTACATGTTAGAGAAACTTATGGGCAAACTGACTGATGAGGAAGGCAAGCAAGATATAAAGAAAGACAGGAGTATATGAATGAAGTGGTAATTGCCTTCTCATAATGCTGATTATGATCATTTGAAGCCATGTGGCCATTCTCTGCTCTGGAGAAACATACATCACAAAAACCAGATTCCCACCAAATTCTCTATGCAGATATGCATAATCCAGAGGCCATCATATGAGCTCTTGGAAAAAGCAGGACATGGCAGCAGAGGGTTCAGATACGAAACAAAATATGCAGAAGTAATTGAGATTTTTTACGATCCAACAGCAACCTTCATGCACTGTGTTAAAAATATTACTTTAACCTTCTCCACGAATTTTATTATAGAATGTTATTTCAGAATGTGGCAAAACAAACTCTTAAAACTGACCGCTGAAATTCTTTATAACAATTTGCAATACCGTCAGTCTAGCAAGACCATGCACATGATGTGCTTTGGGAAATTTAATTTATTTTGAGGCAAATGATAAGTAAGTCAGAAGTAATTGCTTTGTAATTTGTATGTAGAAACAGGAATTTTTAAGTTGGAAAGAAACCAAGAAGTTTTTTTCAAAGTTTGGCTCTCTTTTTTTTGAATGCAGCCATATGATGTGTTTGCCTATTTCCTTCTCATTAGGACAGTGGAGTAATTCTGGTTGCTCTGTTTTGCTGTCTTTGTTTGTGCTACTAAACAGTCATAGTGATTTGAAAATTTTCTCCTTTTGGATTCCTATGGGAAAGGAACGGCTTCTCTAAAGCATGCTTTACTTCTAAACGGACTGTTGGTAAGATTATCTGCATCATTAATGAATATAAGTGGTTTGATATATTATACAGGGAAATCTGTTCCTCATAAGAGTAGAATCAGGAACTATAGTAATGAGGAAGATAAATCCATTATAATAACAAATGTACAACTGTGGGAGAAAAGAGCTGAGATCTCTTTCTAGCATAAAACAAGCAACTAAATATTAAAGGAAAAGAACTATTGTTCATCCTATAACTGAAAAGTAAACCTGATCTTAATCCTCACTTCATTGTAACTTTTGCCAAACTTTTGGAAAACTAACATTCTAAGCTGGGAATGCTAAATCCCCAGACATAATGGACTTTATTGGGTAGACGCAGTTGATGTTACAATTACCCATTGACGTCGTTAGCTAATGGAGGATTTGAGCAGCATCATTTTATTCAGGTTGAAGACCACTGGAAAATAAATTCCAAGGTCAAATAACAAAACACAGGAGAAAATCCCTTTGAATGTCTCCAATGCAAAGTATAGTTTATATCAAATATAGGCAGAAAATATAGTAAGACTTGGAACGCACATTTCAGATGGAAATTTCATTGATATTTATTCTAAATGAATATTATCAATACACTTAACCTTTGTTATTGAATTTCAAAAAGTAGAAAGAGGAGAGGCAAAAAACACAAATCTGGAATTTATATTAAATCAGGACCCTTTGTTTTCAGATAACAGAAACCCAATTCAAACTAGTTGAAGCAAAAAGAGAATTTGTTGACTCATGTAAAACTGGAAAGCCCACGTGGAATGCTGGGACTCCAGTACCATTTGGCCTGCATTTCTCTCGCACTCTCACTCAGACTCTGCCTCTATTTCTGAGTTGGCCTCACCTTTTATACCACTGAGAGTCTTTCTTCAAGAAGTGGGAAAGATGCTTCCAACAACCCAAATTAGCAACTCAAGCAGAGAGAGCCAGCTTCTTTCCCCCAGAATCATTTCCCAATCTCTAGGAAGAATGCTAGTTAGCTCTGTTTTTATCCCATGACCATCCCTGAGCCCAGAAATGTACATACTGTGGTTGGCAGTCCCAGCAAAACTACATGGAGTGGTGAAGGGGCATCTGCAGGATCCTTGTGCCTCTTCTGCCATATTATCCACTGGTCAGGGGACCGCCTGGGAAATACCAAGCTGTCTTATAGGTGCCTTGGTGCTATGCGAATTCCCATCCCATGCAGACTTCACATTTTGGGGAAAGTTGCTGGGGCTTAAAGAACATGGGATAAGGGATGGGTGATGATGTACCATATGGGGAAGAAATTGGGTTTTGGTTATTTAATCTACAGCCTGCACTGCTCACCAACTAAATCCACACCAATAGGAATACACTAGAGAACAATGATGCCTTGCCCAAATTAGGTGAGATTCTTCAGAATCAATTCCTTCAATTGTGGGGCTTCCCAGTTTCCAGCATGTGAATATAAATTGGGATCTAATATAATTGCTTGTTCTGATTTCATTAGCTGTATTTATCTGTTTATTTGGAGATTCTTCTAAATGTAAATATTGATGATTTTATTTACAGTCATTTGTATTTGATGTCTGAAATATGCTTACACCTAAGTTAATTGCATAACGAAATACATACCCACAGTTACCCACAGGGAAACTTTTCCTTCTTAATATCAGATATAGTGATGCATTTGCTGAATGACTGATTTACTTCTGTCTCACTTTGTAGCTTATTGTTTCTTCTTCCTGCTGTGACCCACCTCATTCATTCATGGATTCATTCATTTACTTATTTAAGACTTACAATGTATCAGGTGCTGTGAAAGATGCTAGGGATATGTATGTGAAAAAACAGGCCCAATTCCTATAGTATCTATCAAGAAAGCCAGAAGAAGAAGAACCCAAGACATACATTTCTGTATCGACCTCATACATCTCCCTCTGTTGTTTATATCTATTTCCCTTTATCCTGCTTCCCTAATTATTTTAACTTCCTTTTATCTTGCCATGTTTTATTTACATTTGAAAATTTTCCAAATTCTTTTTTTTGGGATAAGACAAAAATGTAAATTAACTGAACAGTTCTTATTCCACCGTGTGAGTTTAACTTTTGGAACCAATGCATTTTATCTTAATAAACTTTCCCAGTAAACAACCATTTTGAGGCCTGCTATAGGTAGATAACTGTGTCAGAGAGAATCCAAATGACTGTTCAGTGTAGATTCTTGTTCCCAATGTGAGCAAAATCAGAGAAGCAGCCCTCTTCCAGGAATTTTCTCAAATTTAAATACTGGAGAGCTCTCTTTGAAAAGAAAATAGTTTGATGGTAGAGTTATATAGAGAAGGTCAGGTTTAACCAATGAGTGCTGAATTATTATATTGATTTTTTTTAGTCTCCAGTACCTTAGAGTAGCTAGAAATAAAAACCTAAAACTGTGGAATTGTAACCCATATAAAACTCTGAAATCTGTTCTACAAATAATTGTTGCAATGTACTTGGAAATTTATTGCTTTTCTGTATATATGTTATTTTTCACAAAAAAAGAAAAAAAAAGGAGGGGTTTAACAGCGAAGATAGGATTTAACAAATGAGTATCAGTGCTGAATCATTATATAGGTATTTCTTTTGGTCTCCAGGTTCTTGGAGCAGCTAGAATTAAAAATGAAAAATCATGGAACTGTAACCCATGCCAAATTTAGAATTTGTTATATAACTACTTATTAAAATGTACTTAGAAATTTATTGCTTTTTTGTATATATGTTAAATTTTACAATAAAAAAGTTAAAAAGAAAATAGTTGTCATGAATCTTCATTATTGACTTATTTTCATTATAATGTTACTTAAACATGTAAAATCATAAAACGAGATAAAAAATTATTTTTTACAAAAAAAAGCTTTCTTTTGTAAAGCTGAAAGAAATATACAAATTAAATACAAACCAAACTACAAAGGTAGAAATATTCAAATCCACAATTCTAATGTCATAAAGAATGCTGTTGGGCTGAAATTAAATTCCTGATGGGCCACATATCTGATTTTATATTTATTTTTTGTTTCCTTTTTGTGAGACTTCAGCAGAACTGATGAGTCTTTAACTTTATATATATGTATATATACTCACCTGACTACATGTTTTAAGACAGTATTCACATTTTCAAGACTTTGTTTTCAAGTTCCTCAAAGTCCTACCTCATACCTATGCAAAACTGAGAGTGAGTCAGCCATCCATGTCAAATTTTAAAACTGTCCCATCTCTTGAAGATAAAGCTAATGTCCCAATGTAAGTGGAAAAATAGGCATTAGATGGAGAACAAATCCAATTACTGCTAGCATAAAGAACAGAAAAATGCTTCCTTGTATATTTCCTTTTCCACTTGCTACTCATGAAGTTTTGCAACTTAGTGCCTTTCTAACGATGGGATCTGCTTATAAGTGGGGAACTCACTAACTGTAGTGCAGCAAAATTTCTTTTCTTTTCTTTTGCACATTGGCTGGGAATTAGTTCTCCTTTGCAGCAAGCGAGGATTCTACCACTTCACCATCCACGCACAGGTGGATTTCTTTCAATGTAAAACTTTGCCCTCAGCCCTTTCCTTTTTTCAAACTCCTGCAAAATTTTGGTCTTTATAGCAACCTCATTGGAAGGATGTACCAAGTTCCATGTGAATCTGATCATATTTCTTCTTTTTGAGATTATCATTGAAATCAAAACTCTATGACCTAATTAGATAAATAGATGAAAGAAAGAAAGAAAGAAAGAAAGAAAGAAAGAAAGAAAGAAAGAAAGAAAGAAGGAAGGAAGGAAGGAAGGAAGGAAGGAAGGAAGGAAGGAAGGAAGGAAGGAAGGAAGGAAGGAAGGAAGGAAGGAAGGAAGGAAAGAAAGAAAGAAAGAAAGAAAAGATAAAAAATATAGAAAGGAAAGAAAGAAAGACAAGATCCCAGACTCCTGAGAAAACATACGCAGCCCACAGCTTGAGAAAGATGGCCTTACAGAATGCTTCTCCACGGCACAGACTCCTGTGAGGTTTAACAGCAGCAGCACAGGGTTGGGAGAAAGAGAGTCTATCTGTGGATGGATTGAGATGAAAGGGCCCATCAGATGCTGCCCTGAGGCAGAGGGGTCATTTTCCACACTCACCAAATGGCCGTGATATGAAGAGTCAAGGAACACCAGGGCTGTGCTTCTCACTCAGTTACTCGATGTGCACACATTAGCTGTAGATTGTGCTAAAAGGCAGATTCTGACTCAGTAGGTCTAAAGTGGGGCATGACACTGCATTTTTATAAGCTCCCAGTTGATCTGATGTATGAGTCTAAAGCCTGCTGGGATTCCTCTAAGGAAGGAGCAAATTTTGCATCCTTTACCTTAAATTATTGGAAAATTGCCTTAGTCCTGTGCTTTGCTTGGGACTGTGGCATTTTGGCTTCTACTAAATGGAACAGAGACTTATTAAGTAGATTAAACAGATTACTAGATTCTTATTTCAAGCTGAGAGAAAGCGAAGTTTCACTGGACCCAAAGGATCTTGATATTACAGGAATTTTTCATATCACGGATTGGTATGAAGTTTCAATAAGATTAGCAACCAAATGAATCAATGTGAGAAACTCTAGAAACCTTGAATTAATTATAACTATACTTGATTGTAAATCAACAAATCAAATAAAAGTGAATTGACTGATTTTATTTTCCTTTTGTGTTGGATTTCTGTTTCTAAGGAAGTATTCTTTTGACTCTGGGGAGCTTTAAAGTGCCCTTCTATCAGCCTGATTCCAGACTGATGTTCATGGTTAGAAAATGTTTTGATTTCTAACTAAATGTTATGCATTACTGGAAGAAACTCACAAAAAAATTAGCTCCCTTTTGCACAGACTATGAGAATCTCCTTGTATGAGTTATAAATGCAGTTGGTTCTGAGTGGCAGAGAATCCAGCTCACCATGGTTTTAACAGGTGGTGGTTTATTTTCCTTGCATTGCAAGAAGCCTGGAAGTCAGTGGCCTGGGGTAGGTCATAGCAGCTTGGTGATGTCAGGGTCATGATCTCAGCAAATCTTTGGGTCTTTTCCTCAACACCACAAAATGGCTGCCTCTGCTTTAGTATCAAGTCTAAAGGACAGTCAGCTATATCCATTGGTTAACCAGGAAGACCAAAGCCAACTCCTGCTAACACATCATTAGCCAAAACTATATTACATGACCACCCCACCCTCACTCTCCCAGTGATGGGGGAAAGAGAAAGAAAAGTTGGAAAATAGATGACGGGTTAGTTATCCAATTATTTCTTACCTCAAACTTCTGTTTAACAGAGAGCAGAACATTATCCATCTCTTTTTTATGCTACCTCCCTTTGGCAGAAATTGAGGTGGTCTAAAGAGTATGAAAGTTACATGAAACTCCTGAAAGGAACCTCAGCATGTCCGAAAATGTCTGCTTAATTCAAAGAGTGAAACATAAAGAACTCCATTATCTGAAGCTCCTTCTGAGGACATATGTGAAGTTGTTCTAAGGTAGAAATGTCACATGGTCAACAAAGGTTGTTGTTTTAGTTTCTTAGATTGCTCCAACAGATACCATGAAATGGGTTGGCTTAAATAATGGAAATTTATTAGCTTGCAGTTTGGAGGCCAGGAAAATGTCCACATTAAGGTAATGTTAGGGCAATTCTTTCTTTCTGAAAACTGGCTACTTGTGGTCCTCGATTCTTCCCTCACATGGCAAATCACACGGTGGCAACTCCTGGTCTCTTTCTTTTCTTCTGGATTCTGTTTTAGCTTCTTGCTTCCTGTGGCTTCCTCTCAATATAATATTCATTCCATTTATAAAGGACTCCATTAACAGGATTAGGACCCATCCTGAATGAGGTGAGTCCCACCTTAACTGAAATAGTCTCACTCAAAGGTCCTATTTACAATGGGTTAACCCACAAAGGAGTGGATTAACTTTAAGAACATGTTTTTCTAGGGTGCATGCATCTTCTAACTACTACAGTCACTGAGGCATTCTTATGGTCTCATTGCCCTAAATAGTTCACTGAGATTGCAGAATTTGGTAGGGAAAAGTCTCCTTTCCTTATTCAAAGAAGTTTTGGAGCTTTTGAAAGAGAACTCCCAGAAATACAGTGGAATTTAATACAACAGATCTCCCATCCCCCTGTACCCCTTTCCTTTCCTGGTCTCATTAAAGCAGGTGGCTGCTCCCAGGAAGATTTTCCTTTCCTGCATGGCACGGATAAGACCATCTTAATTAAAGAACTAAGAGAGAATGTTGGAAAGACTTCAGCATTTTTTTTTAGTCTTTGATTCCTTGACTTCCACTTTATTTTGATGCTTCTTAACATTTAACTTTGCATACTTAATACGTTTATTTTGAACTTGTCATAGATTCTTGGCTTTAACCATCCTGCATTTCAAATTCTTATTATAAACATCAAGGTTCACAGAATTGACTGTTTCTGAGGTAGAATTCCGTTGGTTCCTATGCGTTTGCTTGTGTGGGGGTTATTCTGTTTCCCAGATTTACTGGGAGTTCTGCATATTTCTTATCTTCTCGCAGATCTAAGTGGCTACTGCAATCTATAAATGTCACTCTTAGTTTACTTGTACTTTAGGCAGGGCAGTAAGGGATGTTGGTGTGGTAAATCACAAGTCTGAGATGATCCCTTAACACCCTCAAGATGTCAGCCTCACAATGTGGGACAGAACTCCCGGGATGAGCCAGAACAGGTTATCCTGGAGGTTATTCTTATGCATTATTTTTAGTTTATGGTGTATTGGAGTGTCTAGAGGGAAGTACCTGAAACTGTTGAGGTGTGTTCCAGTAGCTTTGATTCTTGAAGATGATTGTAGAAAGATATAACTTTTACAATGTGACTATGTGATTGTGAAAACCTTGTGTCTGATGCTCCTTTTATCCAGGGTATGGATAGATGAGTAAAAAAAAATATGGATAAGAAATAAACAATAGAGGGGATAAGGGGTAAAATTAATTGGGGAGATGAAAATACTAGTGGTTGATGAGAGGGAGGGGAAAAAAAAGATGTCAGAGGGGAAAAAAAAAGATGTCAGCCTCAAATGGGATAGGAAATATTTAACCATATATTCAGTATTCTTTTAGCTGTGGATAGAATCTAAGTCACTGAAGAAGTACTGGACTATAAGGATAAGAATGTACTTTCAAGAGAAGAAGAAGTCCATTTGCGCATATTTAAATACATGGCATATGCATCATTCATCAAACTACTACTGTATTTTATTTTATATTTGTACTGTGGTCCTCCCAAAGATTCTGTTTTCTTAAGGCAGTGGTTCATATCCTTGTCTTCTGCAGAGAAAGCTTTACGCAAGCAGACTTGTCCCCACCCACGCAGTATGATTTAAGGGGCCCAGATGGGACAACTATGAAACTTTGGAAGAATAGCTCATTAAAATAAGTCTCAAAAAAGATGTTATCGTGAAAGAAGCTACCTTGGAATGGCTTGAGAGAGAGCAAGTGAATGGTATAGGAGTGGTGGCTGAATGTCAAGGCAAACACCTTCAAAAAGGAGGTGATAAGCTCTGAAACAAAAGTGAAGCTCCTCAGATTTTCTTGGAGGGTACCCCAAATAGCTTCTTTTACTAAACACCTCCCAAGAGCAAAGACTATAACCTCTGTATGAAGGAAGAAAATTAATGAATTAAAAATCAGATTTTATTTCAACTCTCTGACATAGTAAAAAAAAAAAAAAAGAGCAGATTCAGGAGGGCTTCAACAACTCTAATTTACTAGACAACACTTAATGTCTCCATTTAATAAACAATTATGATGGGGATGGTGGTGAAACTATAACTCTTTCTTTTTACACCTAAAGCATTTCATGAGCATCTCACAGATTGCAAAGAATATGACCCAGATATTTAAAGGTTGAAAGAAACAAGGTGAGTGGTGTCAAGATGTTTGGAAATGACAAAAAATGAATGACTGCTTAAATACACGTAGTGGCAAAGAATATGCCCTCGCTGTTTGAAGCAGCAAGCAAAGATGTGTCAACTTATGTGAACAAGGAAATGATGGGTCTCTAAGCACACTGCTCTGATGAGCCACAGCTGTTTGGTCATATTGTGGCATTTCACAGTGAGTGTTTTTATGTGTGTACTTGTGCTAACGTGCCAAAAGTTGAATGGAGTACGACTGCTGGGGCTTGGGTGGATTTTATTCGTCCCCATTTGTGGCTTCTAGGACTCAGGAAATCATAATCTTGGCATTGGATAGGACTTGCAAGTTTCTCTTGTGAAATTGGTTCCTAACCTCTCTGAACACAAGGACCTCTTTAAACAAACAATGAAAAAGGCTTCAAGAACTTTCCCATGATAGTAGTTGTACTTTTAACATGTGTCTTTTGAGGAAATACAAAATGGCAAAAGAGCTTTCTGAATTCAGTGACATCCATAATGAATGTGTACTTCATTAATCATAAAAGCATCCACATCATTTGAAAATGACTAGTATATGCACTTGCCGGATGTATTTTCATTCTGTCTAAAACAACACTTGTGCACATGAATTCACAAATCCTTGTAATAACTCCACCATCACCACCCCATCCCTAGAGGTCTTTTACACACAAATTGGGAAGATCTGCTCCCAGAAAATTACCCTTTTGATACAATACAATAATCCTGCCAAGTTCCCATCCGGCCTGTACTTGAACTCCTTCAGTGATAGGGAACTCACTACTTGAAAAGGTATCTCATTCCTTCTTTTAATGCTTCGATTGAACTATTAGACTTCATTATCTTGAACTCATGTTCCTATTAGTTACATAACCTGCTCCTATTTCCTTAGATCTTGCAAAACAAAGCTAGTCTGTCTTTCACACGACAGCTCTTAGAAAGCTGTAGACAATACGGATGTCTTCCTGGAGCCGCCTCTTCTCCAGATCTTATCTGGTTCTCGGGAGTATTTTGGAGTCAGTGTTTTCTGTGACATTGTTAACTTTTAATATTTTTGAGTCCTGTGATGACAGGACCTCTGAATCAAGTCCTTGTGTCTTTTCCACCACCGTCCTTCACACTTTTCATTTCGCTCTGTTGTCTTGGAGCATGTGTTCTCCAGGCCGTTGGACACCACACTAGAAAAACAGCAGTAGTTCAAGTTCAGCGGTTGCCACGTGAGGGCAGAAAATATGTAGATTTTGTTTTTCCGTGGCCCAGAATTAAAAAGGAGAAGAGATCCCTCCCCGCCCACCCCATTTCCATTTCTCATTCTATTTCCGTAATGTTGCACTGTGCAGAGTGCAAGAAGAGTGTGGAAGAAGCCCTGGGGACATGGTGGCCAGAATTTAGGGCAAGCCCAGGGACTGCCCCTATGTATGACCCAGGGAAAAGCCATTCAATCCTCTGAGTCTGTTTCATCATCTCTATAAAGAATAGGTGGTATGGGTGGGCCGTGGTGGCTCAGTGGTAGAGTTCTTGCCTGCCATGCTGGAGACCCGGGTTCAATCCCCGGTGCCTGCCCATACAAAAATATAAAAGAATAGGTGGTGCACAGGTGGTTCAGTGGTAGAATGCTCGCTTTCCATGTGGGAGACCCGGGTCTTTAATTTGCCTAACACTTTGGTATTTACAATGTATTTCTCCCCATTTTAACTCATTTAATGCATGGCCTACCTCCCCTGCATTTCTGTCTTGCCCCTGCCCGTCTCGTCACTGGCGTTTCTCTAATCTCTATGCATGCTTAATCTCGACACACTTAAATCAAATAATCTGTCTCCTAATAGCCATCCTGATACTGCCTGCTTGTGGTGGCTGCTGATCCGGCTGGGCTCCAGTGTCCCTAGGAGACCCGGAAACCCTTGCCTCACCTTCTTTTGGTTTGTCCCTGGAGGCAGTGTTTTCACCATCATCAGGTAGCTGAGACATTAGGATTTAAGGTATGATTCTGATTACTGAATCATTAGACAGATATTTCCTTTTGCTTTCTGGAATATTGGAGGAGACAGAGGGAGGGAAATACTTGAAATCCCTAAACTATAATTCAACTGCCCTGATATCTGAAATGATTGTAACAGCCCTTATATTGTGTCTTTGTGACTGTAACGACCCTTTATCTGGTCATTTTCTTTAAGTAACTTGTAGAGCAAATGCCCTAATGCTAATGCAGAATTTGAAGTCAGCCATTCACCAGTTTCGGTCCCTAACATTTGTAAATTGTATCAGCTAGACTCTGTTATTGAAAAGACAACTGTCACCCTTCCTTTCAGCATATACCTTTAGTATTGAAATGATAAGTCTGCTTCTGCTCCTTTCTCTTACATTTTCCTATTGAATGATATTGTCTCCTTTTCTGTTTAGAACTTGCAACTTGAAATTGTAATGACATCTCCCCTTGCTAAAATCCATAAAAATCTTGAACCCCCTAAAAACTCAGGGAGACAGATTTGGGGCTGATAGGCTGTCTGCTCTCCTGCCACATACCTACTTGTAAACTTTTTCTCTCTTTGAAACCCCAGTGTCTCCAGAATTGATCAGAGAACATTGGACAAAAGAATCTACTGCCTTTGTCCAGTAACAATCATTAGTCTTGCTCCTTGGTCCCTTCCTCACACCCCAACCTCCCTCGGGGCCCCAACTCTTGGCTGCGCTGGAGCTAGTGACCTGCATCCCTGAGGCCCGCCATGTCTCAGGCTTGATTTTCTCCCTAGAAGTTGAGCTTACTCCTGTTGCAGTAAAGTATGAGGGCGTACGGCCTGGGGACAGAGCTCTGTGTCATGAGGTCAAATAACGCGGAGCAAGGAACAGGGCTTTGAAGTCACACAGACCCAGGTTCAAATTCTGCCTTGTCATGCTGGTGAATAGGGGCAGTCACTGAACCTCTCTCAGCCCTAATTTCCTCATTTGTAAAACTGCACCTTGTAAATTTGTTCTGAAGCTTAAAGGAGATAATGTATGTGAAGCACCTGCCACTTCAAAGCACTTAAGCTGTGGTGGCTCTTGTGATTGCTGGCTGCTCCTTACTGTGGGAAACTGACTCGAACATGCCCAGTCAGCCTGACCTTCACCCCATCTCTGACGGCTAATTTCATGTGTCAACTTGGCCAGGTGATGGTGTTCAATTGTTTGGTCAGGTAAGCACTGGACTGATGGTTACTGTGAGGGTAGTTTGTGGACTTAAATCATCAGTCAGTTGATTGCCTCTCTGGCTGATTACAGTGACAATCAACAAAGGAGACTGCCATTAGCAACAAGAGAAGTCTGAGTCAATCATTTGCAAAATTTAAAGGGAGAACTGATGATTTCAGCAGGGAGAAAGAAGAATTTCTATCCCTATTTCAGCCAGCCCAGCTTCTCCTGGAGAATTCATCCAATTCCCAGGAATTTCCAACTTGCAACCTGCCCCATGGAATTTGGATTTGCCAATCCCCACAGTCATATGAGCTAATCCCTATGATAAATCCCATGACATTTACATATTACATTTATATACTGCATGTATTTGCATATATATCCACCTGATAGGTATTGTTTCTCTGGAGAACACTGACTAATACACCATCTCTCCACCAGTCAATTATTTCCAGAATTGAGTCCGCACCATTGTGCTCTCAAACAATACAGCTGTTTTGTTCTACTGTTTCAGGAACCAACAACTTCCCTACTTCCCACCTCTCCATTCCCACGCAACTTCAATCCCCCAACTGGGTCTATTTCCACAGTCTCTTTTTGTCAGAATTGAGTGGACCACTCCATGCTCAGCTCCATGTCACAACACGTCTTAAATCCTGGAGATAGGTTGTGACTAGGGGACTCAATCAACAGCTACCTGACTGCTTTTTCAAAGGTCAAAGCCCACTCTTCTTTTTGCAGCATGTCATTCCATGGACTGGCTCTTGAAATTCCCTTTCCTGCTGTTATGACCCATCTCTCTTGTGCTGGTTTGAAACTGTAATGTACCCTGGAAAAGCCATGTTCTTTTAATCCTAATCCAGCCTTGTGGGGGCAGCTATGTGCTTTAATCCTGATCCAGTATTGTAGGGTGGGATCTCTTGATTAGGTTGTTTCTATGGAGATATGACACACCCCATTGTGGGTGTGACCTTTTGATTAGATGGAGAGATGAGGCTGACTGTGCAAGGTGGGTCTTAATTACTTTACTAGAGTCCTTTAAAAGGGGAAACACTTTAGAGAAAGCTCAGACACAGACATATAAAGGTGCTTGGTGAGCTGACACAGAAAGTCACTAGACTCAGAAGCTGGAAGCAATTTAACCCAGGAGCAAAAGACAAGAAGGTGCCAGCCATGTGCCTTCCCATGTGACAAACATCAGCCTTTCATTGGAATCAAGCATCTTTCTCTGGATGCCTTAGTTTGAACATTTTTAAAAGCTTAGAGCCATAAACTTGTAATTTAATGAATCCCCTTTATAAAAGCTGATCCATTTCTGGTATATTGCATTCCGGCAGCATTAGCAAACTAAAGCATCCCTCAAACCCTTTTCTTTCTCTGTCTCTTCTGTAGCCCACTATTCTGAGACCCCTTTTGTCTTTTCCTACTTCTTTTTGGCTTTGAGCTATTTCATGCACTTTAACGACCAACTCTGTAGTCTAGAGTATCCCTAACTCCAGAGGTATTTCTAACAGCCTATCCAGCCTCTCCATGGGAATCTCAACAATATCTCCTTCCCTTCTTTCTTCTGTGTCTCTTAAATCTGTGAATGGAACCTCCCACCTACACTCAGAGCAGGAAATTCAGAGTAGCCACATGCCCAGCCTTTGTCTACTGTCCCACCTCCCATTCCATCTCTCTCTATTTTGTCACCATCACTTCTTTCCCACCTCTTCACTATGCCTAATTCAGACTTTCCTGGGCATTGGCTTCACCTGCCAATTTCCATAGCCTCAAAACTGGTGTCCTTTCTAGCCACGTCAGTGCCAGAGACATCTTTTCTTCATGGAGAACCTCACATTGTCACTTGCTTAAACATCTTTGACAAGTGTCCACTGTCAAAATCATCAGTGGGACATTTCACAGCCTTCACAATTTGGATCAATTTGTCCTTTTATGCTCCCCCTTTGCCTGACATCCCCTGGGCCCAGGTTGAGGGGGTTACTGCCTCTGCTTTGTTTGTAATTTCAGGTCATCAACTGTTCACTTTGACTCACGGGCTGTCTCCTCTGCTGAATAGTCCAGTTCTGCTTGAATTGTTTAGCATATGTAAGTGATTCAATCCCAGAAAATTTCTCCTGGTGAATATTTTTATTCATCCAATGGCATAAACACTCAATGCATTAATTATAGAGTTTATAAAAAATCAGACCAACTGATGGCATCACAGAAATGTTTGAAAGAATCATGGCATAACAACATTAGCAGAGCAAGTCTCAAAACTTTTTCCAGTTAACATTGAACCCTTATTTATCCAAGGAAAGAGAAGGAAATAGCACAGATAACTCAAAGCCTTAAGTATAGAAGTGTACATATTTTGTTTTATAACACATTATATGATTTTTTCCATCTTGCAGAGTAACTTTTTAAATGAAGCTTTCCTTAGATTGACAAAAAATAAAACTTATTCGAGCATATCTAGTAGTTAATGTTAAAATGGCAGTGACCCAAAAGTATGGGAATTTCAGGATTAGATCAGCTGGGAGACCACATTTATTACAGATAATGTGAGTTTACAAACTACAATTTGAACTGAGTACATTTTATGCAGCCGTGACTTCTGTTTTAGCTAAAGGTTACCCATTCCTTCTCCCTGATATATATGCTCTATGGTAGATCTGTGGCAAGCTGATGATTTTTGCTCTCCTCGCTGTCATTTATGAGGCAGGTGTAAAGCATATTCATACACCAGAGTCCACAAAATGGAGTCACTGTTGAAATGACAGGGCATTCTATTTTTACTCTCTTTCACTTTAATTGCCAATTGTTAGTGCAGGAATTTCCACAAAAGGATTATGTAAGCATGTCCAAGTGGCTTGAAATATTTTCCACTCCTCTGACTTCTCATGCGAAAAGCCACTAGGATGCATTTGTTGCATCTCAGTTGGTTCAACAACTTACTTCGGATTCGGAAGTTTTACATGCCCAGGTTTACAGATGGCTGCCAGGATGGAACTCCTGTCTGCAAGATCTTCTCCGAATCTTTTGAATCAAGTAAATTCCCCACACATGATACAGCCTGAATGGATGGCAGCTACATTCCAACTTTTATTTGTTCAATGCCCCAGTTTTTAATACCTATTCTGCAAAATGATTTAAAGAAAAAAACAAACAAACCAATTTGAACTGTTAGCCAGGAATTTCTTCAGGAAGCAAAGCACATTCTATGTATTTTAAGAAAAGAGGGTGGGCGCTAATTCCCATCTCTTCGGTGAGGAATATTCTCTTGGGCACAGGTAACTCTGCTCCTTGGACAGAAACACCTAATCACTCTGCCCCATCTGTCAGAGCCACCTAATTGCAATCACAGGCCCTTTCGCAATGTAGTGAACTAAATGCAAAACAATTAATTAAGGCACAGAGGAAAATAGTAGCTTAAGGTATATACTTAACTCAAGAATCAAAACCTTGCTTCTGTACTCCCCGGTAAATCAGAAGGTCTTACACACACACACACACACACACACACCCATGCACCCATGCAAATTTCCTTTGTCCTACTTTCCAATTCCTGCTGCCTAACATTCAGTGCAATTGAAACTAGCCAGGGGGAAAAATCCAAAGTAAGCAATTCTTTGTTTGCTTCTCAAACTTTAATGAGCATATCAATCGCTGGGGATCCTGTTAGACTCCAGGTTCTGATCCAGGGAGGTCGGTGGTGGGGGGCAGAGAAGCTGCTTTAATGCTGCCTTTCTAGAGAGCTCCCAGGTGCTCCAATGCTGATGGTCCCTGGGCCACAATTTGCATAGGAAGAACAGGGACCAGTAGATATTGCCCTTAATGTGAATTTTTACTTTGTTTTTTTTTCAGTATCCCTCTGCAGACTTGTCTCCATCATACTTGTTTGGTGACTGGCGCAATTGGCCTGCCTCTTACATCTAGCCTGCCTCATCTCTTCTTAAATCCATTTCTGTCCTCGGCCTTGCCATTCCCTCTGGGATCCTGAAGAAAGCGTATCAGCCTCTAGGGCTCTGGTGAGTCACATAAGGAATATGTTCAAGAGGTCGTCCCTCCTGACAGTTTTAGAAACAAAACGACACACATCTTTGGCTTTCCAGTTATAATTGAGCAGTTATGGGGAGCACGCTGTTTGGAAAAATGAGCAGGGCAGGTAGGAATGTGCTATAAACTCTCTGTGGGTCTTAAGTTCATGTGACTCAGTTTCCTTTTCAGTTAAAAAAAAAGGACAAGGTTGAATTTGGCTATCTGCAGAACTCCTTCCTATTCTAATACTTTATGAATCTGAGTGTTGCTCATTTAATCACCTGGATGAAATCTCATTGGATTGAACCAATGGATGCTCCTTTAGGAAAAGAATTCTACTAGCATTAAAATTGCACTGAACTCATCAGGTTCTACACTCACCTCTGTGGTCCCAAGACCACATCTTTGTTAATTTATACCCATCTCTGTCTTTATGGCTGGACTATAAGTATCTGAGTCTGGGCTGTTTGAAGGGAAGAGAGGCAGCCATGACAACCTGTGCCTAATTGCCAAGATCACTGGGCTTGGCTGGACTGGACAGGAATTCATCCAAAGCCCTTCAAACCAGCCTAACCAAAAACAGTCTAAAAAGTAAAGGCAGAGATGAGAACTGGGGTAGTGCCAAGGGTGGTTGAAGCGGGACCATACAGTCAAGAAAATTAGATGCAGTCAGAAGCCGGTAGGCTGAGGAATAGCCAGTACACAGAATCTGAAAGAACCTGGGATGCCTGGTCATCTGGAGGGAGGCTGCAAACACTTGGAGGGCATGGAGACTAGATCACAGGAGCTGTGTAGGGTTGGTCAGAGAGCTTTGTAGTGCCTCTCACAAGTGCCTGCCACAATGAAGGAAATGAATTAAAGAACAAAGAAATGAATGAATGACCCAATCCAAATCTCTCTTCATATCACATAATTTATCCATGTTCCCCAGATCCATTGTCTTCATTCTTAATGACATTGTGCTGGTTTGAAAGGAAGTATATCCCCTAGAAAAGCCATGTTTTAATCTAAATCCCATTTCATAAAGGCAGAATAATCCCTGTTCAATACTGCATGTTTGAAACTGTAATCAGAGCATCTCCCTGGAGATGTGATTTAATCAAGAGTGGTTGTTCAGCTGGATTAGGTGACAACATGTCTCTACCCATTTGGGTGGATCTTGATAAGTTTATGGAGTTCTTGATAAGTTTTTGGAGAATGAAAGAGATTCAGAGAGAGCAGAGCAGAATGACATAGCCATGAGAAGCAGAGAGTCCACAAGCCAGTGACCTTTGGAGATGAAGAAGGAAAACGCCTCCTGGGGAGCTTCATGAAACAGGAAGCCAGAAGAGAAAGTAGCAGATGACGCTGTGCTTGCCATGTGCCCTTCCAGATGAGAGAGAAACCCTCAACATCATCAGCCTTCTTGAACCAAGTTATCTTTCCCTGGATACCTTTGATTGGACATTTCTATAGATTTGTTTTAATTGGACATTTTCTTGGCCTTAGAACTGTAAATTAGCAACTTATTAAATTCCCCTTTTTAAAAGCCATTCCATTTCTGGTATATTGCATTCCGGCAGCTAGCAAACTAGAACAGACACCATACAAATTCATATCTTCATTATTTTCAAGCACACCGAATGGGTACCCCAACTCTCCAGTCTCACAATTTCAATTCATATTAGACACTGCAGCTGAAACAGTTCTCTTGTTTGTGCCTCTGGTATTTGTATTTCCTATTCCATCCACAAAAGTAAGCTCTTAAGGCCAGAGATGGTGTTTTACCCAATTCTGTTTGCCCAGTACAGCTAACACTCAGCAAACATTTGTTGAATTGAACCCTCTATGTTCATATGTTCACTATCAGGATTCAACATCCTGAACATTTAAAGCAATGTTTTCTTTCTTTATTCCTCAACAACCAGACACCTGGGAGTTACATTTGACTCACGCGTTCTTTAAAATTTACCCTGTTCAACCTTTCATATTATTGTAGGGTTAAACACGTGTGTATATATGCATTGCTAGTACTTTGAAAGTAGCACGCCCTGGGAGAACTATGCAAACTCTTTCCCACAAATGCACCTGCACATATGCACAGTTTTGCTAAGATTTTAGGGGGCTTACGAATCCCCAATAGCGTTGTGCAGATTTCATGGAAGTTAGGCCTGGAACTTCCATGGGAGAAGAATCAAACTTTCTGCAACTGAAAGACTCACCCTTCCCTACCCTTTCATATCCCTGCCTCCAGCTCCCTCACCTGAGCATTTGGCAATGCAAAGGAGCCAGTCTGTCAATACTCATTTGGAGACCGAAAAACAGAAAACAGGCAGAAGGCAGGACACAGTGTATTGTGTGCTCTTGTCCACAAAGCTCTTTACCATGAGGTCATGGGAAACAAGAAAGGATTGGCTTATGTGACCACTCTTGGAGCTTAGAAAAATGGGCAGGTGCTTTTGAAATTGCCAGCTGATGAAAGAGAGCTCATAGGATTACCCTCCACCCACCCCTTCTGGCCCCCGGGAGCCTCTTTAAGTGTCCTTGGAGGAGAGCTTGATAATAAAGGTTGGTTCTGAGTCTGCTGAGGCTGTTTGTTTTTTTGTTTTCTTTTCGTTTTGAAGTTTTATCTTCCCATTCCCCTTCATCTTCATATGCATATCTGATATATAGGAAAGGTTGTTGGGAGAAGGGAAATTAGGTCCTATAAAATTAAAAAATTTTTAAAAAGCTTATTTGTTAAATACTGATTCTGGTTTAATTTCCTGACAGCTTTATCCTAGAAGTAAAGGCTTCTGCACTTCTGTTTCAAGAGAAGTTATTTCAACAGCCTTTGCAAGTCTGAACAGAAATTTCACTGATATAAATCATCGTGTTGGGCGGTGCGACAGTGGATCAGCAGCAGAATTCTCGCCTGCCATGCCCGAGACCCGGGTTCTATTCCCGGTTTCTGCCCATGCATTTAAAAAAAAAAAGAAAGAAAGAAAAAAATCATCGTGTGATGGTTTGAAGCTATATGTACCCAGAAATGATCACATTCTTTAAGTCAATTCAGCCCTGTGGGTGTGGACCATTGTAAATAGGATCTTTTGGTGAGCTGAATCTTAAATTGAGATGTGACCCACCTCATTCAGGGTGGGGCCTAATCCTCTGATTGGAGTCCTTTATAAGAGGAGGCAAGACAGAACGAAGACACAGGAAAATGGCCCAAAGAAGCTGAGAGAGAAGAACACAAAGAGAAGCTCAAAAAGAAAGCCACAACAGAGTAGCCAGAAGCTTTGAAAACCATAAAACCTAGGAGAGAAGGGAGAGACCAACAGATATCGGCCTCTCCTGGCCTTGTGACAGAGGAGCTGAGTATTGCCAGTCTTAGGGAGAAGGTATCGTCTTTCCCATGCCTTAATTTGAACATTTTTCACAGTCACAGCATTGCAAACTTGTAAGTTAATAAGTCCCCATTATAAAAGCCAACTCATAGAATAGGCATAGCCCAAATACCCTTAAAAAGTGGGAGAAAGATCAAAGGTGATGGTGGACTTATACAGAAAAGATAAGGTTTAACAAATGAACATGATCGATGAATCATTATATTGACATTTCTTCTAGTTTCCAGTATGTTAGAACAGCTAGAAGTAAAAACCTAAAACTGTGAAATTGTAACCCATATCAAACTCTGAAATCTCTTCTATAACTCATTGTTGTGATGGGCTTTGGAATTTATTGCTTTTTGGTGCACATGTTATTTTTCACACAAAAAAGGTTGATTGTGATTTGCACAGCTATATGATGATATTGTGAACCATTGATTGTACACTTTAGATGATTACATGGTATGTGAATATATAATATATATCAATAAAAAATAAATAATTTTTAAAAAACCAACTCATTTCTGGTGTATTGCATTTCATCAGTCTTGGCAAATTAAAACATCATGGTATGATGGAAGAAACTAGAAAAATGTGTTGAGATCTCAGAATCTATTCACCAATTTACATTCTTTTTCTTTTCATTGTTTTCACTGGGTAATTTGCAATTTTAACTTGATATGACAAAGGCTTATTTCCCACAGATACATCCAGCATTTGAAACAGGATTCTCAACTTCTTTCTAGGATGCAAGCAACCTTTGCTGGGCTTCACCAAATTTACTCATGATTGATTGCTCAACACAATAAGACTGATAATTTGATAAGCAGCATGCACAAAAGTTGATAATTTGATAAGTTGATGCACAAAAAGCATGGTCATTGATTACCAATTATATAAGAAAATGGTGGTTTAATAGATATCATCAGTTGTGGCTTCTGTCCCCAGAATAAATATAGTTACTCTTTAGATTAGTTTGTAAAAAAACTATTATTCTGAAATGAGCATCACTGTATTAGTTAGGGTTCTCTAGAGAAACAGAATCAACAGGGAACACTTGCAAATATAAAATTTATGAAAGTGTCTCACGTGACCGTAGGAATGCAGAGTCCAAAATCCACAGGGCAGGCTGCGAAGCCGACGACTCCAATGGACTGGATGAACTCCACAGGAGAGGCTCACCAGCCAAAGCAGGAATGCAACCTGTCTCCTCTGAGTCCTCCTTAAAAGGCTTCCCATGATTGGATTTAGCATCACTAATTGCAGAAGACACTCCCCTTTGGCTGATTACAAATGGAATCAGCTGTGGATGTAGCTGACGTGATCATGACCTAATCCTATGAAGTGTTCTCATTGCAACAGACAGGCCAGTGCTTGCCCAATCAGATGAACAGGTACCACAACTTGGCCAAGTTGACACCTGTCCCTAACCATGACAATCACATTCAGTCCATTAGAAATGAGAGTGAAGCAAGTTGTAAAGAAGGTCTTGCAGCAAGAAATATGGATTTAAAGTTAGTCTAAGCATCATTTGATAACAGCTGTGCACAATGAGACTCTGAGCATAGAAAGTAGTGATATTCTAGTTGCCTATTCCTTTAAATCTTGTTCCTGTTTTTTATAACCCCCTATACAGGTAAATTATATCATTTATATCTTTCTTAAACAAAGAATTTGTTTAATGTCCCAATTAACTTACTAAGTCTCCACAACAGAACACATGAAGATAACAGTAATAGGATTTAACCAATAATTCTAAATGACGCAGTATGTTGGAGTGTATGGGTATTTGCTTTGCTGGATCATCTTAGACGTCACACTAAGCCTTATACGATGATGGAATCTGAACCAAGTGTGAACCAGTGGGAAAGTACATGGATCAGTAGGGAGAAGAGGAAGGGGCATTTCTAATGCGTAGAGTAGTATGCATTTGTTAGAAGTTGTGAGATATTTTAAAGAGGATATTGTAAGATACAGTCCCAGTCTTCAAGGAGCTTACACTCTACCTAAGACCCATGACTCAAGATTGAGAAATGTTAGCTAGCCAAGCAGAAGTTTAAAATGCAACCTTGGCCAAACAAAAGGCAAGGATCCCAGTAAGCTCCAGCACTGGGGGATGTTCATGGGGGGCATGGTGGCATGAGCTGGGTTTATATATATATATATATATAGAGAGAGAGAGAGTAGACTTTGTATAAGAGAAGAGAGAAGCAGAGTTCCCAGAGGAGAGAATGGTATCCTGTACCTGGAGAGGTGCATTGGACAGGACCTGTGGCCCTGCAGAAGGAGCAGGTAGCCCATCAGGAGTCAGCCAGAAAGAGCCAGGGCAATAAATAGGCCCACCTCACTCAGTTTTCTCCCTTGGACCTTGGGCTGCTGCTCTTGGCCAAACACAGCTGAAACCAAACAGCCTGGGCATTCACTGATATAAAGCACCAGGTCAGTCTCCTAGAGCACAGTGCAGACTGGGGAGGAGGGAAGGTGGATCTGGAGGGACAGATGGAAGGTTTCCAGCACAGTTTTTCGTAGCAGGGCTTCTTAGAAACCAATTTGAAAAGCTTTAACCTGTGGGAGGAAATCCAAGCCTCTTATATCAGTCAAGCTTCTTTCTGATGAAAGTGTCAAAAGCCAACCTCAAGAGCTTACACCAAAAGAGAGTGTGTTGGTTTGTATATAACTGGCAAGCCCAGAAGTACATCTTTGCTTCAAGAAGGGTGGACCCAGGAGCTGGATAGTCTGTCCCCCCCAGCATTCCAACCTGCCTGACTCAGCCAGGCTTCATTCTGTGAGTTGGGTAGTATCTCCACTGGCTTCTTCACATCCACATCCTGCAGCTCAGCAATCCTAGCCAAGAAGAGAACTTCTTATTGCCCACACCCCTACTCAGATCCCAGCGACAATTCTGAGCATTTCTGCTTAGGTAAAGTGTTCATCTTTAAGCAACTGTGATCAGACATGGCACCCTGTTGATTGACATGTGCTCAACCCTAAGAAGTGGAAAGGACGACTGACTACATTTTCACTGACATGCTAGGACCCCAAAAGGGGGCAAGGACCATCCCAAAGATACAAAAGAGGGGGCAATGAAAAAGCATGTTCTGCAAAATAAAACTCTAGCTATCAGAGTCTATTAAATTTCTCTATAAGGCATTTATGGTTTTCCTGAAATTTGGCCACAAAGTATAAGTTCTAATACCCATTGGCCTCCTATGTGACTTCCCTGCTTCAACCGGCAGTCTACTTACTTCTTCCTTGAATGCACCATATGAATTCCCATATTTGTTTCTCAGGCCCTCTTCTCATTTGAATCCAGCCTCATCTGAATTAAGAATCAAGATATCCACAGAATAACTTAGGCAATGAATAAAGAAGTATTTGCAAAGTGCCCATGGAGGATTGGAGAGAAAGGAGAAATATTCAACTTCCCCAATTGGAGAATTTCTGATATTCTTGCAAACAGTGGGGACAACCAAATCAATAGGTCGGGCCCTCTATCTTGGGGTTCACTCCTGTGGGACTTATTCCTACAAAGGATAAGCTAAGCCTACTTATAATAATGCCTAAGGGCCACTCCCAGAGAACCTCTTTTGTTGCTCAGATGTGGCTTCTCTCTGTAAGCCAGTTCAGCAAGTGAACCCACTGTCCTCCCCCACAACATGGGATATGACTCCAGAGGTGTAAATCTCTCTGGCAATGTGGGACAGAACTCCCAGGATGAGCTGGAACCTGGCACCATGGGATGAAGAGAGCCTTCTTGACAGGAAGAGAGAAGTGAGACAAAATAAAATTTCAGTGGCTGAGAGATTTCAAACAGAGTTGAGAGGTTATCCTGGACATTATTCTTATGCATTATATATATATATATCCTTTTTTAGTTTATGGTGCATTGGAGTGGCTAGAGGAAAGTACCTGAAACTGTTGAATTGTATTCCAGTAGCCTTGATTCTTGAAGATGATTGTATGAAGATATAACTTTTACAATGTGACTGTGTGATTGTGAAAACCTTGTGTCTGATGTTCCTTTTATCCAGAGTATGGACAGATGAGTAAAGAAAATGGGTAAAAAAGAAATAAATAATAGGGGGGATAAGAGGTAAAATAAAGTGGGTAGATTGAAATGCTTGTGGTCAATGAGAGGTAGGAGTAAGGGGTATGGGATGTATGAGTTTTTCTTCTTCTTTCTATTTCTTTTTCTGGAGTGATGCAAATGTTCTAAAAAAAATGATCATGGTGATAAATACACAACTATGTGATGATATTGTGAGCCATTGATTGTATACCATGTTTGGACTATATGTGTGTGAAGACTTTTCAACAGAAATTAGAAAAAAAAGAATCAAGATATCAGTGGAGTCTGACTACTGTGACACTGCACTCCAAACTGCATTCTGTTTCCCTCTCCTTAACTCCTGTTGTATTAAAACATCTGCATCATCCATTTAATTTTTGGGACACACCATCCTGCCTTGTAAGTGTGTGTGAAGATACACATATAGGATATGGGATTGCAAGTTCCTTGAGCTTCAAAAATCTTCACACTTTTGTCCTTTCCATGACTGGCACATTGTAGATGCTAATCAGATGTGCCTTGGTAGTTGTTTCCAAGCTCAAGTTAACATCCCACCTTTTCTTGCTTGCCTGCGTTCTTGCCAATCTTCCATACTAACTTATAGAGTGATATTGAAAAATGTTCTAACCATAGTTAGGTCCCAGTTTCCTGTCAGGTGGGTCAGCAATGCTGATTCTATGGAAAAGAATAACTCATTCATTCATTCCTTTACTCACTCATTCATTCAGGATTTATTGAGTACCTTCTATGAAAACTATGTCAGGTGTCATAAAGCATACAAAGATAAATTAAAAATATATATTGTGACCTAAGAGTATTTAAAAACCTGTATGGAATGTAAAATAAGAATAAAATTTCTTAAAGGTAAGTTTGAATATTGTGTGTCAAAACATTTTATCGATCCCTTACAGAGGGAAATTTAGCAACATCTAACAAAATTATAAATATACTTCCCCCTTGACTCAGCAATGACTTATGGGAGTTTACCCTGAAAACATACCTCCATAAAAATGAAATGACACATGTATAAGGATTTTCACTGTGGCAATTTTTAATGTAAATATTTGGAAATAGTCTAAATATCCATCCTTTGAAGTCTGGTTGAATAAATTATGGAAAATCGACCCAGTTGAATATTTTGCAGCCCTCAAAGAAACAATATATGCTCTTTCTTGGTGTCTTCTTTCATTCAGCTTGATTTTGAGATTCATCCTTGTTGTTCTGTGCTTCGACAGTTTATTCTTTTTTATTACTGAGCAATGTTCCACTGTACCTTATTACTGAGGAAGATTTTATGGATTGAGTGGAGTGATTTCCAATACATATTAAGAGAAAAAAGCAAGGTGCAAAAAGTATATACAGTGTGCTAACTTTCGTGCTTGCAAAGGACAGAAAAATTAAAACTATATATTGTTTGCTTATTTTTGCATTTAAAAAAAACAGGAAAAATGAACTAGAAATTAATGAAAATGGTTACCAATGGCAGAGACATCTTGGGGGAATGGGTACAAAACTTCTCAAAGTTTTAACTTCTGAAATAAAAATCTTTTATATATTCAAAAGTGAACCTGAATTTAAAGGAATGAAAGAAACCAACCATTCGAATAGAATGCAAACATAAATTAATGGACACACTGTAAATCAATTTGGAAACAACAGAGAGATAAGAAATAATTGAGGTAACTGAGAACACAGTACTCTGTCACAACAATTACTGAATGAGAAGTGTTCTGAGGTCAAAAAGAAGCAAAGAAACCTTATATTTTGGTAAGATTTATTATTGGCAATTATATTGGTGTTGTAATTCTGAAACTATTTTGGGTGTGATGTAGAAGAGAATGATTACATGGATGTGATAGGGCACCAGAAAGTTCACAATGGTGGGAGAAGGGTAATGCAAATACGAATGGAGGAGTGAGGGAGAGCCTCGTGTACCAGATTTGATTTTAAAATATTATTATAGATTAATTTTTAAATTGTATTTTGTAGCCCTGTCAACTGAAAATAATAACACCCCAGTAGGAATGAGCACATCTAGTATCCAGATTTTGTTTTCCAAATATCATGTCTCACTTAAAAAAAACAGGGATCCTTAAGAGATGACTTGTTTCAGATTTGGTAAAATAAGAGTTGAAGGAAAACCTGGAACATCTTGTTGTTCCAGAAAGCAAGAAGGTACTAAAAAATTAATGGTGGTTGGGGGGGAGAATATCAAAATATCACAGAAACTAACTTGAGGGTTTCTCATTGGCCAACTTTGGGAAAATTGAATATCAAAAAGAATAATAGAGGGCAGTGCAATGTGAGTCAGTGGCAGAATTCTTGCCTGCCATGCTGGAGACCCGAGTTCAATTCCCAGAGCCTGCCCATGCCAAAAAAAAAAAAATAATAAGAATAATAGAATATAACACATTAAATAAGGAGAGATCCATGAGTCTATGTAGGAGAGAGAGAGAGAGAGGGAGAGAAACGGAGAATGGAATACCACTGAGCAATAAAAAGGAACAAACTTGATACACAAAACAACATGGATGAGTTTCAAAATCAAACGCTAAAAGAAACCAGAACCCCCCTCCCCCATAAAAGAGTACATAGCATTGATTTATATGAAATTCTAGTAAATGAAAACAAATCTAAGGTGGCAGGAAGCAGGCCCATGGTTGCTTGTGGATGGACTTGGAGAAAAGAGGTCAGAAAAATCCTCTGGAGGTGATGAAAATGCTTGTTGTCTTGATTAGAGTGATAGTTTTACAAATGTATATATGTGTCGAAACTCACCAAACTATACATTTTAATCATATGCAGCCTGCTTCTATTAACAAAAGAAAGGCAAATGAGGGCATGCCAGGCAAAAATAACAACTCTCCCTTACCAAGAACTTCGAAAAATTAAACAAAATCATTAAAGCAAATAAAAAAATAAGCATTCAATAATATTAACCCATAAAGTAAGAGTCACTATCCACTTAGAAACCCTGCCCATTTCTCCCATGGCTGTGATATGATGGAATAGAATCCAAACTCCCCTATTGCTTCTCCTAAATAACTGATTTGAGAAGCAAACTGAAAAAGAAATAATTAGGTTGGATCTGACCTTAATTTGCTTAAATAGTAACTTGGTGGACTTAATCGCTGCACCTATACCTGAAAGGAAGCAGCCCTCCTTTGCAGTAGAACTTTTGCAAACAAATAGAACAAAACTCTCAATCTGATTGCTACTTTTGGGATCTGTACTATCGGTAGAGAACCACCGCAGGCATCCTCATTTCTCCCAACGCTAGGTAGGGTTCGGCTGAAATAGTTTGTCACTGCTTGAACTGGATCGCTCTTTTCAGAATAAAGCTATAGTGTAGTGTTGTTTTCAAATAGAGTCTTCTGTTTTCTTCTAAATATTGGGTAATAGCCATTTCCATTCTCTCCGGGTACAACCCATTACTGCCAATCTCAGTGTTGTATCATACTGAATATTCTGGAGATTGTGCATACTGTCACAAGAAACCAGATTTATAAACTATTGTTATCTCAACCATTCCTGGTTTGTTCTGCTGTATTGAGGCCCTAGCTCATCGGTCATTAGGAATGTTCTATATAAGATTCACAGCTCTTGCAAATGGAGCTTTAGAGGTTTCCATATGTGAGTGAAAAGTCCATCCATTACTGCTACCCAGGAAGCAGACAAATGTTGCTATACGCTGAGCACCAAGGTGGGTGGGCACCCAAGGGCACTCCCTCTATGCCAATAAAGGCCTCAGTGTGAGCATTCCACACTGCTGGATTCAGGGAACAACAGACCCGATCAGTATGGGCCCTTGTTCTGGAAAGCAATTAAGCAACGCCAGGTCTACGAAGGTTCAGACAGGTCTGTTCCTCTTAGGAGAATTGTCACATGCACTTTGCCCACGGCAACTGTGGTTGACCCTACCCAGTGGGTGAAGTTAGCCACGTCTTGTTACAGCAGAGGGATGTCATCCATCCAGAGCCCTTCTAGAACTTTCCCACAGAGGCATGGCTTTCACCTCTGTGAATCTGTTTCTTCTCTGGAAGATGTAGACTTGGGCAGCAGGAAGTGTGCCCAGAGCCACTTCATTCTTCGTAGCCCATCACCCCTGAGACAAGCTGCTCGTTCGTCTTACTTTCAGATTGTGTCAAAGTGTGATGTGTAAACCTAATCTTTAGAAAGCTTGTTTTATTTAAGGGCTCTGGGGGAGCTTATTATCTAAAGAAAGCAAGTGACAAAGCCTGGCAAAATGTGGATAATCAAACCATAATGGATTTATTCTGAAAATGTGCATCTTATTTCACTTAAAATCAATATTGGAGGCTGGAGTGATCAACGGTCTCATTTCTTTTCCAAAAGTGGAGGCCAGTTTATTCTTTTCCAAGGTGACAAATTGGTGATCAGGAGGCCGTGGTCACATCTGGTCAGGGAGCTGAGTTCTCTTCTTGCTGCTTTCTGCTGCCAGGTGTCTTCCCTTTGGGTTTGAGGCAACCACCCCCAGCTTTTTAATCTTTCTCTCTTTACTGCACCAGAAAGTGACTGAGTATGTCCAAGAGCTAATTTGGGAGGAGTTGAAGCAGTCTCCATGGGTTTTGTGCTTGTGATTCATTTCCGTTAGCCTCCAAGAGATGATGGATGGCACTGGATTCCATATCCAATTTTTGAGGCTTGATATTTGCTAACTATTATAGCCAGGCCCCTTTGGCTCCCACAGAAGGGGAAATTTCAGCTATTAATTGAGATAAAGTGACTCATTTTGAGGTCAAACAGTAAGTCAGGGATAGAATGAGAATTAGAATCACAGCTCCAGACTGCTGCAAAAATGAAGACTTGAAGAAGAGAAGAAAGGACACAATTTAGGAAGATTAGTTACTCTTTCTCCCATGGCTACAGTGACAGACAACCCTGGCTCTGGTTTATTCTCAGGGATTAATAATTCATTTTGAACCTCAATAATGAATTAGAGTGTTGATGCACACGCATCTTTGTGTGAGAGTTCTGTGCTCAGCTCTAGAAGAAAAATGAAGCAGATGTAAATGGTTTGCCAATTCCTGCCCACCACCCCCTGTCTTCACGGTTGATGCAGTTCAACTTAATTCAGCAAGAATTTATTTCACACACACTGGGTGCCAAGCATTGCATTAATCCCCTAAAGTAAAATTGGGAATTTAAATGACAGAATTCCTGTCCATGAGGTACCTGAAATCCAGTGTCCTCTTCATTAAGAACCTCAAATTATTATTTGTGCACCCTTCCTTCTTTGACAAGTATAATTACAGGAAGAACACAAATTGGACTTTGACTTAAAAGTATCAAGAATACACAGTGTTCTTGAGGACACACTCAGTTAGTTATTTTTCATTCAGCCAGATGAATTGGAAAATGCCAACATGCACTCATTGACATCAGCTTCAGCTGTAGACTTGGAAAGAATATTCTAAATCCTTCAGCAAAGTGTTTTTGGCAGGCATTTTTATCCAGACATTATGACCAACAAAACTAAAACAATCCACACATCAATTCTGACTCTCAAGGGGGTCCTCGATGGAAATGTTAGAGACTGGAGGGTCAAGTGCTTTTACCCAAGCAAATCCCATTTTCTGATCAGTCATAATCTTTTAACTTGCTCTTCTGTCCAGGGTAAATAAAGTAACACAGGCATTGCCTTGTCCTTTTGCATTTTTCATTACTGCGATGTTTTTGGAGGTTATGACTAATCAAAGACTTCATTTCATTAGAACACTCTCAGTAGCAAAATGGCTTTTGAAGAAAACATTCCACAAGAAAACAACCAATTGAAGACGGGAGAGAACATGATCTGGGTAGTCCTTTTATTTGACAGCTATTTATCTCGATAGCACTCTGCTGGAGCTCACACATCTTAGATCAATGGCTCAATCTCTTTGAGCCTCAGTGTTCTTCACTTGTGAAATGGAAACAGTGATACCGTGCTGGTTAGAAACTGTTATATACCCCAGAAAAGTCATGTTCTTCTAATCCATTCTCGTGGGTGCAGACCTGTTGTGGGTGGGACTTGTTGTGGGTGAGACCTGTTGCTCAGGTTGTTTCCATGGACATGTGACCCATCCCATTCAAGGTGGATCTGAATCCTCTTGTTGGAGTCCTCATTGAGAGGATAAAAGACATGAAACTGAGAGAACTCAGAGATGTTTAGAGAAACGGAGAGAGAAAATGCCCTGGGAGAAGCCAAGAAATGCCCAGAAACATTTTGGAGACAGCGATAGAAATCAGAAGCCTAGAAAGGACCAGCAGATGTCACCATGTGCCTTCCCATGTGGTAGAGGAAGCTCAGCCACCATCAGCCTTTCTTCAGTGAAGGTATCCTCTTGTTGATGCCTTAATTTGGACATTTTTATGGCCTTCGAATTATAACTTGGAACTTTATAAGTTCCATAAAAAGCTAACCCATTTCTGATATATTGCATTCTGGCAGGTTTAGCAAATCAAACCAGATACCTACTTCCCAGGGTGCCGGTGGACATTAAGGACAAGGAGCTATGTCACAGGGCCCACTTAGGGGAAATACTCTGTGAACAGAGTTTTCCTTCATTGCCAGGGGAGAAGGAACATGCATATCAATGAAATGTAGTTTTTTTTCCACTTTCATCAAGTCCCCTTCTCCACCTCTACCCTCTTCACTTTTAACACATGCAATCATGGCGATTTCTTTAGTAGAGATAAACTAGAGTTCATTCTTTAGGAGCACCTTCATATTCCATATTCTTGTTTTCTGACTTCTCAGTCTGTACTCAGTCTTCACCTGTTTGGCCTCAGAATATCACCCACTCTTCTGCTGGTCTTCTCTTTCTGTGATCTGAGCCTATTCCATCCTGATTCCTAAGAACATCCTGACAATCATTCCTCTTGCCTCCCCTGACTCCTTCCAAAAACTTCCATCTTTTCCTTTCCTCTGATACTTCACTTTCTGCATATGAAAAAATTCAAACCTCTTCCTGGGTTCTTGAGTCCCCATCTAACTACCACCTTTCTCTCTGTTACTTCAAAATCCAGCTTCTGGAATAAATGGAGGTTATTCTCTCTACTTTCTCAATTGCCTTTCACACCACAAGCCATTGCCTCCTGGCTTCCACCTTCCTCATCTACTCACACAGCTCTTGCCAAAGACATCCTTCATTTCCAAATTGATTGGATATTTTTTCACCTTATCCTTCTTGGTTCTTTATGCTTTCTAAGACTGTTTTCCTTCTTGATATTGCTGTTTCCTTGGTTATATGGTACTGATTTTTTCTAGTCCTCCACTTCCCTCTCTGGCCATTCATGACAACTCCAAGGTCTACTTATCCATTACATCTGATGATACTAACCAATTTTTACTGAGACCTCAATATCTGCAGGTAATTTTCTAAGCACTTTACATATATTGTCATTTCATCGTCACAACAAACCTTTAAGGAGTACCAGTATTTTATCCATTTTATACATATGAAAGTGAGGTTTTAAAAGATTATCTACCCAGCTAATAAATGGTGGGACTGGTTAAAGTAAATAAAGAATTATTTATTGAATGAATGGGCTATACAGGCAATCTAATCCCAGATCTCTCTTATCACTCCCAGAATGTTAGTTTTTCTCCTCAATTTTTTTTTTGTTTTAATATTTCAATCTTTTTTTCTTCTCATGCTAGATGCTCTTCCTGGGATATCTCATTTACTTCCATTCTTCCATTTGCTCCATGCAACCATGGAGATTTCTTTAGAGAGGAATTTCTAAAGTCACTATATATAAGTGACTCTGTGTCAGTTCAGCTTTTCCAAGAAGCAGACACCAAAATGAAATTAGATGTACGTTTTAGTTTCCTAGCTGGTAAAACAAATATCATGCAATAGGTTGGTTTAAACAATGGGAATTTATTGTTTCATGGTTTTGAGGCTAAGAGAAATCCAACATTAGGGGATCCTCAAGGCGATGCTTTCCCCCAGAAGACTGGCATTTTAGGGCTGGATACTAGCGATCCTGGGCCCTAGGCTCCTGTCTCAAAAGGCAATGCACATAGCAGCATCTCCTGGCTTCACTGGGTTCCATTGACTTCTGGATTCTTCCCATGGCTTTCTCTTTGTGTGCTGAATTTCATTCTGCTTCTAAAGGACTCCAATAATAGTATTAAGACCCATCCTGATTGGGGTGGGCCATGCTTTCACTGAAGTAACTTCATCCAAATGTCCCACTTACAATGGGGGTACATAGACACAGGAATGGATGAAGATTAAGAACGTGCTTTTCTAGGGCACATTGCTCCAAGCCTCTACAATGTGTAAGAGAGTTATTGTGAGAAGAGCCTGTGAAGGACGAAGGGGAAGGGGAGCAAGAGGGGGTGGGAAAGACTCCAGACTATGATGCTAATCTGACACTTGAGAAAGGAGAGAGGGAAGGAGATAAGATTGAGATGGAAGAGTCTCAGATTGCAGCAGAGGCTGATGGGGAGTGTCAGAACAAACCAGCTCTAAGAGAAATCCAGAAGGGCCTGGATTCATGCTCAGTCATGGCCTGGAGTTACTCAGGAAGACCATGGCCTTAGCATAAGCCCTGAGAGGGCTGAAGGTAGAATTGCTGAAGGCTGGAGGCCAGCTACTCTTTGCACAAGGGTCTCATAACTAGAGACCTGAGAATGCACTTCCATCATCACTACAAATCCCAAATCTATATTCCCAGTACTGACTTAACTTGAACTCGTTTCTTATACCCAACTGTTTGTTTCCCACACACATGCCACAAGAATGTCATACTTGGCAAATCCAAGACTGGATTTTCCCACTTCACCCCTCAAAGTTCCGTGTCCTCTAAATTTTCTACATCAGGATATGGCAAACCATCTGCTCATCATCTAAAGTCAACCTTTCTCTTTTTCTTGTGCCTCCACATGCAATCAGTAACCAAGTTTTGTGGATCTTATATCCTAGGCTCTCCATCCATCTTCCTGCTGCCTTTGTTCAGATCCTCATCATTTCACTCTATCATAAGAGATTTATATCTCCTTAACTCTGCTCTTTTCTCATTGCACTACCACTAGAGTGGTAGTCCCTCCTTCTTGCACCTCCCCGCCCTCCCCCCCCAAATTACCCCTTGAACTGCTATTCTGTATGGTAGAGTGGAGTGGCTTAGAGGTGAGCCCCAAGTGCTATAAGAATTCAAAGAGGGGCCATTCAGCCCCTGATGGAAGTACAGAGGGAGGCTGCCTAGAGGAAGGCATCTGGAAAATCACAAAGTAGAGGGCTAGCCCCTGTTTAAACAGACAATAATCGACTGGAAACAGCCATGGTTTTTCATGGCCAAGAATGAGCTTGTCCTAAGAGCGTTTCATGCTGCTTTTAAAACAGAGGATTGCTAAAGGCAAATAAGGAAGGCGCTTCAATTTCCCTGAAATTTGAGGACCTTATAGGTTTGGGATTTCTATCTTTTAAGCAGAGTCAACATTGACACACATCTTTGCCATAATGCTCCCGGACCTCACCTCATGCTTCCCGTGTCCTTTTAACTTGAGAGGCAAACACCTCACCTCTCTTCAAGGAGGGATTGTTTATTGTCTTTTAGCAGAGAAACTTGAGAAGGCCAACAGCCTGGGCCTCCCCAGCCAGTACAGTGAATTCTAATGGGTCTGAAAAGCAGCTACCTTAGCAGAGTCTATTTTGGTTTTCAAGGATATGAACATCTTTAGACAATCACCCAAGTTTTGAATATTTTGAGTTTAATTTCAGGAGATAGCAATACTGATATGACTTTAATATATTCTGGAGGACACCAGATATTTTGTTCAGTGAACTGACTTGTGAAAGTTTAATCAGTTCACTTGTTCTGTCCCTGTCTCAGTCTCTCCAGGATACAGAAATTAACACTTAAATTCTTCCAGAAGATATGTATTTTACATTCTCTATGAGATTCTGTAATGGGAGCTATAATAAATCAGATAAACTGATTTATGTGAAAATGTTATAAACTATAAATAATGCCAAATGTAAAACTTATGATGATGACATCTAAATATAATTTCCCTAGGGCATTTCACTATATTAACACATAGTTTATTAGCTTCTTTGTGCTTATTTTCTAAGGGAAATGATCCCGCCATCTTCCTTCTGACTATAGGAGGAGAGGAGAGGCAGCAGAAGAAAGACAACTGAAGGAAAAGGTCACAGATATCGATTTGATTGTTCAGGCAGATGATTAACTGCCTCTGCAGAGGCTGCCCCATAGGCCATGAAAGTATTGCTCAATTTAAGACTTTCCCAAGTTTCCTTCTTTATTACTGAAATCTGATCTTTATTTTCAGGCATGCAGCAGTGGCTTGTTAACTTCTTTTTTTTTTTACTGTAATTTTTCTCCGTATTCAAGACTAGAAAAGTAGATAATAGCTTTATACACAGTGCTGCATCTTCATGCTGGTATTTGTCTTGGCATGTCAAGGTGGGAAGGAATAAGAGCTGGGAGGGGACGTCCAGAGAGGCCAGACCTGGGAACCACAGGTCTCTGGGCCCTCTGTGACCAGTCATTCTATTTAGAATTAGCTCAGCCAATGTTTCAGCTTTTTAAAGCTGCCGGAATGCAAAATACCAGAACTGGGTTGGATTTTACAAGAGGGATTTATTAGTTTGCAAATTTACAGTTCTAAAGCCCATGAATATGTCTAAATTAAGGTATCAAGAGAAAGATACCTTCTCTGAAGAAAGGCCACTGGCATCTGGGACACCTCTGCCACATGGGGAAGGCACACAGCTGGCAACTGCTGGTCCTTATCTCCTGGGTTCCATTGCTTTCAGTGTCTCATTCTAGTGACTTTCTCTCTGATGTCTGTGGGCCTTCTCTTAGCATCTCTGGGGCTATTTTCCCTCTGAGCTCTCTAGGTTTTTCTGTCTTTTATCCTCTCATAAAGGACTCCAATAAAAAGGATTAGACCCACCTTGAATTGGGTGGGTCACATCTCCATGGAAACAACCTAAACAGTGGGTCCCACCCACAAGAGGTCTACCCCCATAGGAAAGGATTAAAAGGAAAGGGCTCTTTCTAGGCTACATAACAGCTTCAAACCAGCACAGCCAGTTTCCTGGTGGGCCAAGCTGTTGGTCTATCATCCAGGTAGATGAAACATCCTGAAGTCAGGTTCAGTTGCAAATTTTGTCACTCACATACCCATTACTAATTATAATGTTGTAGAGCTTTTATTAGCTGTAGCTTTTATTATTATCAAATAAATGTGAGCAGATTAACAGTTATCCTTAAAATAATGGCCCACTAATCTGATCCATTCCAATGAGTTTTCCTGGGGGATGAATATGGGAGGGGGTGGTTGCTAATAGGGCATGGAGAATAGGAAAGCACTCTATGATTACCCTGGTGGTTAGGACCTGAGAACTTCTTCCATGTTAAGTGTTCTGATGAGCATAAGGTCCAAGATCCACCATGATGAGAATCACTGGTCCAAGAATAATCTTCCGGACCTCTCAGCTGGTGCATATGCAGATTTATGTGCAGTATCTTTTTTTCCTCCTTCTCTTGCAGTCTGGCCATAGATACGACACAACATTATGTTCAATTGGTTCTTAGATTTCAGAGGAACTCCTTCTGAAACCTCCTTTTGCTGAGTTGCCTTGGACCAGGCTGCCGACTCTAAACTGGTGCTTCAGTTCCACCCTCAAGGCTCCAAACATCCGAGGGAAGGGGGGAAATGGACTCAATCCCTCTATTCCTCCAGGACACGAGCCCTAACTACTCAGCATGAGTAATGGTGAAGTTCATGCATTGACTTGGCTAGATTATGGTGCCCAAGTTGATCAAATGCTGACTTAGATGTTGCAATGGAGGTATTTCATAGATGTGATTAGCATCTACAGTCAGTTGACTTTATAAAAAAGAGATTATTTTGGGTAACTGAGGTTTCCGGGAAAAGAATAATTTTTCTCTTGAGAACTACCACATCAACAACTATGTGATGATATTGTGAACCATTGATTGTATATTTTGGATGGATGGATGGATGATATGTGAGTATATTTCAAAACAACTGCTGAAAAAAAAAAAAGAACCACCATATTAACAATTGTCTGAGTTTCCAGCCTGCCAGTATGCCAGTATGCCCTACAAATTTTGGACTTGACAGCCCCCACCCCACCCCCAATCACATGAGCCAATTCCTTAATATATATACATATATACCCTATTGGTTCTGCCACTCTGTAGACCCCTAATCACTACAGCATGCCAGGATAATTGGCTGTGTTTTTCCTTTTTCAAAGAATGAAGGTTCAAATCACATCTCTGCCATTTAACTAGTGCATGACCTTGGGAAATTTTTTTAACCCCTCCAAAACCTCAGTTCCCTGCTGGAAATGAAGCAGGGTCGTGATGAGGGTTAAGTGAGATGATGTTATAAAAACACACAGTGCTATCTAGGTGTGAGTTGTATGGCTAACACATGATGTTGTTGTTGACATTATAGCTTAGGTAATGTCAAAGACATTACTAAAAAAATGGCACCACTGGCCCTATGGACAATGCACCAGTTTGGAGCAGAAGGTCCGCTGAGGCGTGGGATGTACCATGGCAGGCAAAGCAGCAATGTTGGCCAAGGGGAGGAAGGCTGGGCCTGACCAAGAGGAGAAAGGACTTTTCCACTCTCTACTCCTTTTCAATAAACACAAATGGAGGGTTTCTATCCATGTCTTGTAACAACAACCCACAAAAATCAAACTGAATAAAAATCATTTTATTTATGAAGTTTTACTCCAGATTTCTGTAGAGATGTCCAAAACCAGACAAGACACATGGCAGGAGGATTCTAGAGTCAAAGCAAGAATTTCAATCATCAAACAAGGACCAGAGGAAAACTTGCATCTCAGGTTTGTATATTTTTAAATCCTAGAACACAAAGAAACTCTCCCAAAATGAATAACTTTTATGTCAATATGTTATCAGGCTTCCAGATATTTTAAGCACTTGTAAGAAAAATCTATAAAATAACGGATAAATCTTTAGTTTACTCCCTAGAGAAAAGAATGGCAGCATGATAAATGATCCATACTGCATAGATTTTCACGTTTTAATTCCTTTTTTCAGGAAATCACATTCCCTCATTCTATCTGTGTCACAGAGTATGTAGCTGAGGATAAGGGCACATTAGAAAAGATTCTTGTAGCATTAAAATAAGTCTAGTATAGATAATGTACAAAAATAGGCTGATTCCCAGTGAGAGACTTGCTTTAGTTTTATTTATAATTTTATTATTTATTAATTGCATGTGGTACAATTAGCATTGCGTTAAACCTATAAATGTTATTCTATATTTAAGCAAACAATTAAAACATGGATCAATCTGAAATTTTAATAAGGTAAGGATGGTGGTTTGTCAAATATTTTCTTCAGTAAGGTGGATTTTTTTTCCTCCCTGGCTAACTGACAATTAAATAAGAAGAAAAGTAGGATACACTAATGATTACAGAAACAAATGAAATTTGTTTGTTTTAATATAAACACATCTTCCAATAAATTTTAGAGGGACTTGGTTACTGATGCCAAAGATGATCAATCAGTAAAGTTGTACATGTTAAGTACATGAGGTACTTTTTAACAAGTAGGCATTTCTGGGATTGTTTGAGGAGCAGTGATGCTTTCCTCATTTCAAAAGGTTGCCTTTTGTTACCCATTATATCTTCCCCTTGGGCACTTACTTATGAAAAGTAAATGAAAGAATTGCTTAATTGCTCTATTTACCTAAAAAAAATCTTGTCTGCATGTTGTCAGAGTCTTTACAGACATAATTAGTTCTTTCGGATTGTAAATCCCCAAACCAGTGGTTTTCTGCTCTGGTGTCATGTCTGATGTGTCATCATCTATCTAAGTAGCACATTCCTATCTAAGTACTAACTGAGGGTGTTAGCAAGAGAAAGGAGAGGTGTTGCAACTGTGGGGTGAAGTGGGGCTGGAATTAAGTGTAACTTGAAGGCTGCCCTATATAGCTATGCCCAGGTCTTTCAAACCTCTTGAATGCCTGTGGGATAGGGTCCCAGATGCCAATGTCCTCTGGCAGGTGTGTCTCTGGAGAACAAAGTTTAAGACCCAGGGTGCATGTGGCTTGAGGTCATGGTGATCCAAATGAATCTGACCAGCAAGCATCACTGGGAGCTGGCATCTCATAAAGGTCCCTGATGGTGATAACAAAGCAGGCATTGTCGTGATGGTAAAGTACTTTACTTTCAACTAGTTTCTAATATCCTTTATTTCATCTCTGCTTAGCCTACTAGACCCTAGAAAAGTTGGAAAGTTGGTTCTTAGAGCCAATGATAGCTTCCTGTCAGGAAGCTCAGTGAAAGGCATGGCATAAGATGAATCCACTCTTCTGCTCTGCTTGTCATACTTGCAGGCTGTGCTGGTTTGAAACTGTTATATACCCCAGAAAAACCATCTTCTTTTTCCTAATCCAGTCTAGTGGGGGCAAACTTATTGTTTAAGGTGGGACATTTTGGTTAGGTTGTTTCTATAGAGGTGTGACCCACCTAATTGTGGGTGGGATCTTTTTGATTAAGTTGTTTCCATGGAGATGTGACCCAACCAATTGTGGGTGGGACCTTTTGATTAAGTGGTTTCCATGGAGATGTGTCTCCACCCATTCAAGGTGGGTCTTAATCCACTTATTGGAGTCCTTTAAGAGGGAATGATTTAGGGGAAATCTCAAAGCTAATACAGACAGATATGTTTGGAGATGCAGAAAGAAAATGCCCCTGGGAAGGCTATTTGAAAGCAGAAGCCAAAACATCAGCAGATGCCAGCCACAGGCCTTCCCACCTGACAGAAGTGTTCCAGATGCCACTGGCCTTTCTTGAGTCAAGGTATCCTTCCCTGGATACCTTAGTTTGGATATCTTTATTGCCTTAGAACTGTAACCTTGTAACTTAATAAATCCCCTTTATGAACACCAACACATTTCTAGTGTATTGCATTTTGACAGCATTAGCAAACTAAAACATAGGCCCAGAAACAGAGGAAAAAGAAACGGGATCACATGAATTTGGACTTAGTAGCACATTCCTATCTAAGAAGTACATTCCTATGTAAGCACTAACTTAGGGTGTTAGCATTCACCAAGAGTTCCACAAACACTATCTCATTTGATTCCCACAACAGCCCAGTGAAGTCATTATTATTATTTCCATTTTATAGATGAGAAATTTGTCTCAAAAAGATTGAGTGTTCAAGTTTTTACAACTTTTTTGCACATCCAGGATTCTTTCCACCACACCCAAACCGTGTCTTGCCCTCAGGTCACTTAAGATCTAAAATTAGCAAGACATGGTATCCATGCATTTAAAATTAAAAAACGAACAATATTTGGAAGACAATGCAAAACAGCTATTCAGGAAATTTTACAGGGTGGTACATGATTAAGTGCCAAATGCGTAGGGGAGAGAGTAAGCATTTTTCAGGTGGAACTTTTCATTATTGATAGAGAATCAGTGTGTATATTATTGCAAGTGGAAAATCTTCCCTACAGAAGGACTAATAGCACATACTTGGAATTTGTTATGAATATATATAAACTATTGTTAACTTCAAATAAGTAAAAATGGATAAACTTGATCCATGTTTCTAATAGAGCCTTGCCATATCCTTTATTTAATTAAAAAAATTTTTTATTAGAGAAGTTGTGGGTTTACAGAACAATCATGCACAAAATACAGGAATGCTGTACACCACCCCATCACCAACACTTGCACTGGTGTGAAAAATTTGTTGAAGTTATATGACTACACTTTATTTTTGTAATTCTGCTATTTTTGAGCAGTCATTACATTTGTTACAATTGATCAAGACTGTTAAAGTAGCACTAGAGCTATTGTGCATAGTTTACGTATGGGTATTTTCCCCATATTCCTGATCTATTATTATTATTAATTTTTTTCATGCATGTCCTTATTTTATTTACTCATCTACCCATACACTGGATAAAGGGGGTGTTCATCACAAGGTTCTTACAATCACACAGTCACATATAGTTATAACTATATAACTATATAGTTATACAGTCATTATCAAAGATCAAGGCTACTGGATTTTTAAAGTTCAACAATTTCAGGTATTTCCTTTGGGCTATTCCAATACACTAGAAACTAAAAAGAATCATCCATATAATGATTCAGTAGTCATAATCATTTGGTAAATCTTGTTGTGCAAAATAAATAAATAAGGGGTGCAAGGGTAGTTCAGTGGTAGAACTCTCGCCTGCCATGCAGGAGATCTGGGTTTGATTCCCCCAAACAAAGCAAACAAACAAAAACCAACCAAAGAAAAATTGAACAAATGGTGCTGCAATAATGAAATAATCACATGGAAAAATAATGAAATGTGAGCCCACCATACAGCAAAACAAACAAATAAATAAATAAATGTCCATTCATCGAAGCCCATTTTTAATTGGGTGTTCTGTAACTTACAGCTGAAAGCAATCCCAGTTGATACATGGCATCACAGGGCATGCTGCTTGCTGTGCAGAGAGGCCATCTCCTTCTTTGCAAGGACAGCTCTCTTATTGGATAAGATATTATATTTTGGGTGATGATTTATGCGCTGCTCACTAAAACCAACTGATGGCTCCAGACGGAGATGCCAAGGCCACCCATCCACCCAGGGGGCACTCCCAGCCACCACAGAGCCTGGAGGGGGAACCACCACAGGCCCATTACTGCAGAATAAGGTAAGGGACTCCCTTTCAGGGGCAACTTTGGCTTCAGGACTCTCTATAAGCCTGGCTGAAATTACCTTTGCGCTCTGCTGCATCTGAGACTCTTCCTGTCCAATGCTCCTTCCTGTCCTTCTTAAAAAAAAAATTAAATATGTGAAAGTAGAAAGAAGAAATTAAAAGCTCACTTGAAATGCCATTCCTGGAAAAGCTACCATTAACATGTTTATGATATTTTTCACGCATTTGTATGTATATGGAATTATCTAGATTATTCTCACTATCTTGTCTGCTCTCCCCAATCCTTTCCCTGGAGATAAGTGAAGAACCATCTAATCACAGCTTAATATAAATTTAGTTGTCAGACTTTGCCTGGATGCTTACACTGCTTAGCAATATTTTAAAATCTATCTCGTTTTCTTCCTATCACATTTAGTTCTTCTCAAGCACTGCCCACCTTGGTGAATGTAGAGTGTCCCCAAACCCCTTTGATTCCCTTTTGACTCAGGGGACTTCTGTCATGGTCCATGCATCAAAAAAGGCTGGGGAGGGCAAAGAGGAAGGAGACAGCTCGGAGCCACCTTGGAATGGGCAGTTGGCGAGCTTGGAAGACAGAAGCTGGGCAGGTGGAGCATGTCAGATGACGCAGTCCCTGGAGCAAGGCCAAATCCAGATGCAGAAAAGCCAGCAAGGCAAAGTGAGATTGCAATGGAAGCTCAGGAAGGGCCTTATTAGAAATCCTGTTAGAGTCTCAAGTGAGGTTTTTAGTGGACTTTATTACAATTAACTCCAAAGGCTAAATTACTTACAGGGGTAAGTGTGACCTATGACAGTCTGGAAGTCTGATTCCCAAGAACAGAGACCCCACTGAGATCTTCCACTAGCTATTTCTTTCATTCCACTTGCCTGACCTTGCGTCTCAGACACAGCTATTGCCTGCACTAAGGTTAAGCATATGCCACACTCTGTACTCTGACTTGTCAACTGTACACAGTGGCCCTAGAAACAATTCCGCCCTGGCAGGTGGTTTTTCCAAAGTATTCTTCCTGATATTCCCTAATACTCTTGCCAAGCTCTGACAAAAGATACTAGATCACTTATCACACAAAAGATACTACATCGCCGTGTTCAAAGGAAGGAGAACATCCTACATTTTGCTGCTGCTGTGTAGAAAAGACAGGGGAAAATCACCTGAGTCCCTGAATCCTTCAATTTCCTGAGTGAGACTTGCAAGTCTGCTGGTAAAGAAGAGACAGTTGTCCCCCATATGCAGTAGTAGCGGGGGTCGAGGGTCTACAGGTTTCTTATCCAGACTTTCAAGCATCTACTTGTTTTCACCTGCAGGTTCATCTTCAATGCCCATCTTCAATTCCTGGGACTCTAATTCCTAAGCATTTTATAAGTTTTGTGAGGTAAGGTCACTTCTAGATTTCCCTCACTGCTGGCTTAGGATTCAGTATTCTCAGGTCTACCAATCTACTGTACAGTATTCAGAATGTTGCTAGTGTTTTTCCTCATGGGCTTATGCCAATCGTTTAAATTTTATTTATTTTTAACCTTTTACTTCTATTTTCAAGGAGGTTGAGAAAGGACTGAAGTAAATTTGTGCTTAATCCACCATCTTAAACCAGAAGTGAATATGAAAGTATTTGAGAAGGAGCACAGCATTGTGAAAACTTTATTTTAGGAAGTTGAGACCATCTACAAAATGCAGGATAAATCTGAGGAGTAGGAATTTAAGAAATGCAATCAGGAGGGCATGAAAAAATTCAAAGAAGAGATAGCAAAGCACTGAAAATATGATAGTGGTAAAAGGAATGAAAAGAAAGAAAAAAATCTTAGAAGAAGAAGGAGAAGGAGGAAGAGGAACTTGTTGACCAACTGACTTCAGGGAGGAAGAGAAGTAATGAAGAAGAGAAAGTGAAGGTGTTTGGGGGTAGTGGATGGGTTCTGTTTTTATAATGGTGTGTTGAGACTGAGGGAAAAGTGTACTATTTTCTTATAGCACCCAAAATATAATAGAAATTCTGTCAAAATTCATCAAACTTTAAAACATTAATTTATAAGGAAATCAATTTTTTAAATATATTTGAAATATATATCCAAGAACTTTCATATTACATAGGAAATCAAAAGACTCAGAGATCCCAGTGGTAATTTCCTTTCTTCTACTATTTGAAGGTCACAATTTTGAAGGAAAATGTTTCCTATTGTCTGGAGAAAGTAAATCAGAGGGTTACTGATTCGGGAATTACTAGGCATGGTTTAAGGTTGGGGTACTACAATGAAATCTGGGGAATTAAGGCAAATCCTACAGCTCTCTCATCTCCCTGGTAGCCAGGCTGTGTTTTCCATCTAAGGACCTGAAAAGCCTTTAAAAAAAATTCTGACCAGCCCAAAAAGAAAGATCTATGTATAAGAACAGCAGACCACCTGTGAAACTGTCCAGGCAGATCCCCCTCACACACCAAAGTCCACAGTCAACAACTACAACCTACAGCACAGACCTTCCAGTCAGTGTTTTTAAACCACCCTCCCTAAAATAAGAGAAGTTAACCAGAAATGAGGAGACATCTGAGGAAAGGCGCTTGGAGGAAACAGAAATATTCAGGGAGAGAAAAAAAAAAATCCCATCTAATCTAACATCATCAGAGAGATAAGAGAAGATAGTTCTATCATGAAACAAGAAAGAAATCATTGCAAAGAAGACTTCAGAGAATACAGAAAAAGGAGCTCTTAGAAACTACAAATATGAGAACAGAAACGAAAAACTTTGTTTAAGAATTGTAAGATAAAGCTGAGGAAATCTCCCAGAAAGCAGAACAAAATGACAAAGAGTTGGAAAATAGACAAGAAAATAAAATTATAAGATCAGTTTAGGAGGATCAGCAACTGAATAAGGTTTCCAGGAAGAAAAAAAAAACAGAGAAAATGGAAGAGAGGAAATTATCAAAGAAATAATGCAAGAAAGTTTCCAAGCAATAGAGGTCATGAGTTTGCAGATTGAAAAAGTTTACCCAGTTCCCAGCCCATTGGATAAATACATACCCACAACAAGTCATTTCATCATGGAATTTAAGAACACAAAGCTAAAATACTAAAGCTGGGGTCAGGGTCAGGAATGGGTGGGTGGGGTAGACAAGATGAATTATATACAAAGATCAAGGACAATGAACAATGCCTTCAAAACTCTGAGGAAAAGTGATACTTTAACTCAGAATCTTATTTCCAACCAACCTAGCAAATGTAAGTCATTTTCAGAAATGAAATCTCTCAAATAATTTGCTTCCCAAGCACTTTTTCTCAACAAGTGATGAAGGATGTGTTCTTCCCAAAAATAAAAGTGGTAGGGAGTAAACAAAGAAAAAGGAGAACAGGAGATTCAGAAATCAAGGGCTCTAACAAAACAGGGAGGCAAAAGGAACACATAGCAGGATAGTGACAGGAAATTCCAAGACATAGCTGTGTAAGAGAAAGCAGTCAGTCCACACTGGCTACATCAGAGCAACTTAAGAGAAACATCTCCAAGAATAAGAAGTTCACAGGACACCTGCCATGTTTAAACATATTAAGAGGAGATTTACACTTCTTGAGGAGAGTTTGGGGAGAGAAAATTAAGGAAAGGGGGGGGGGGGGGAAGCTCAAGGAAATAATTAAATCCAGAGAAAGCAAAAGGTTGTTCAAGAAAGGGAAGTAATAATGCCGGCTAATACTACTTGGCTCAATTATGAATAGTATTTACCTCATCAAGATAATGTAAACAGTAAATATTGTTTAACAAAATTATCTATTTGTATGGAGGATATATATTTATGGTACAGACAGGGAAGTGGAGAAAGAGAACTAGGTCTTTATCATTTACAATGGGAAATAGGGAGGATGCAGTAGTAACAAATCAAGAAACAGCAGCCCAGTAAGGTTACTTAAAGATTTAGAGGTAAATATACAAAAAGCAATTAAGGATTTAGAAGTGCTTGTCAATGAAAAGAGAAAATTAATGGTAAAGAGGAGGATGGCTGACTCTCATGATCAGCTTTGTAGAACTGTTTGACTCTTTGCACATGTATAATCTTCATAAAAACGAAACTTTATTTAAAAAAAAATCTTTCCAAACTTGTCATATGAACCTCAAGCTGCTGACAGTTTAAGAGCTCAGCTCGTGGAGTCAGACTGACCTGAGTTTTAATACCAGCTCTGCCACTTACCAACTGTATAGCCGAGGACAGGTTACCTAAATTCTCCAGTCTCTGGGAAAAGCAGATAACAATAACTCTCATGGTGTTGGAAATGGAATCCTTTCCCCCACAAAAGGCATGTTCAGGTTGCAACCTCTGGGCCTGTGAGTGTGAATCCATTTTTAAATAGGAGCTTATAAAATGTTGTTAGTTAAGGTGTGCCCAGACTGAATGTGGGTGGGACTTAATCCAATACGAATGAAGTTCTTGTAAGCAAAGGAAATTGGACACAGAGAGAGAAGCCCCAGGGAGCAGCCAGGACCTGAAAGTCAATGGAACCAGAAAGAAAAAATCACCGTGGGCATTGTCGCGTGGGCATTGTCATGCGACAGAGACGCCAAGGAAGCCCGAAGATTGCCAGCCAGCTGGAAGCCAGAAAGTAAGCCTTCTAGGCTCTGAAATCATGAGCCAGTAAATAACTCTCTGTTTAAGTCAACCCATTGTAATGTATTTGTTTTAGCAGCTAGGAAACTCAGATGTATGGTAATGGTACATAATGACTGATTAGCAGCACTGGTTCTGAAGAATGAATAAAATCATGTGTATAAGCTGGTATGTCCCTGGAACTTTGGGTACCTGTATGACACCCAAGACTCAGAGCTGGAATTCTGTGGCTCCAAAAGTCAACACTGCTAAATACAACTGTTAAAGAAACTGAAAAAGAAAATAGACTTCAATTAAAGATAAGAATGAGGCTAATTGTGGTTGGGACTAAGGTACATTGGAATTTAGGGTAAACAATAACAAAGTCTGTATTTTAGAACCTCGCTTACTGTATGAGACCAAAGTAAGACAGCTTTATTTTGTCTAAAACCTAAATTTTCTGTGGCACACAATCTGACCCAACCTGTCTGGATAGTTCATTTAAACAACCCAAACACATGGAGCCCAGAATGGCAATGAGGGCTTGCAATTCTGTATAGTTTAATGTAATTCCTAGACACATCCCAGAGTATGCTGGGCATAAAATAAAAAGTATAGGCAAAGTCCCTTAAGAGACTGGAAAAAATAGGGAACTATTAAACATTCCCACCTAGGAAACCCCTGACACTCTCTCAAATGCTATGGATCCCCAACTTAATAGAACAAGACTCTGATCTTGAGGTTTGCACTTAAGAAACTTATTTCAGCAGTGGAAAAACTAAGCCCACCTATAATTACGCCAGAGAACCTTTTTTGTTGCTCAGATGTAGCCTCTCTCTGTCTTTAAGCCCAACTTTGCAAGGAAAATCATTACCCTAACCCCTACGTGGGATGTGATGCCCAGGGGTGTGAGTATCCCTGGCAGTGGGGACGCGAGTCCCAAGGTGGAACCTGGCCCTAGCACCATGGGATAGACAATGTCTTCCTGACAAAAAAAAAAAGGAGAATTGTAACAAATAAGGTAGCAGTGCCTGAGAGAGTTCAAATAGAGTTGAAAGGCTACTCTGGAGGCTACTCCTATACAAGCTTCAGCTAGATATTGCTCATTGCTACAGTTTGCCAAACCTCAACCAATATCATTCCTCCTAACCCTAAGAACAACCAGGACTCTATATGAGATCCTACAAAAGTTGCACACACTAAGTTTGATTTTCAGAAACTTAAAACCTTCAGATGGTTCCTAGGCCAGCTAAGTCCTGAAACCCAGAGGTACCAGTCTTTCCAAGAACATCAGCCAGTACCATCCCCCTATACCATATTGTTGATACCACTTTTCAACATGAAAAAAGTTATAATGGGCATAACCCAAATATCCCTAAAGATTGGGAGAAGGATCAAAGGAGAAGGAGGAGTTGTAACAGAGAAGATAGGATTTAACAAAGGAGTATGAGTGCTGAATCATTAAATTGATATTTCTTTTTAGTCTCCAGTGGCTTGAAACAGCTAGAAGGAAAAACCTGGAACTGCAGAACTGTAGCCCATATCAAACTTGGAAATCAGTTCTATAACTACTTGTTAAAATGTACTTTGAAATGTATTGCTTTGTTATATACATGTCATCTTTCATGATAAAAAATGAATAAAATAACATGAGAAGTATAAGCATCATGCTGTACATGGAAATAGTATAAAATCTGTTACTGTTTTTATTGTCATTGGACAGACAGTCAAGATTCTTTGTCATCTCTACCAGCCTTCTTCCTACATTGTGACCCTGTTAGTCTCTTAGCTAAACTCCAGGCTTGGATCAGGCAGTTCTCCTTTCTGAAACATGGCATGCTCTTTCCTGCCTCCCCACCTCCGCCACCGCTCATGTTATTGTTTGTTTTCCTGTTTACATACTCCAGCTGGAATGACAATGCAAATGTGCTACACCCACTAAATAATTGCACAATGTTTGCCTTCAGAGGATCTAAATCCAAGATGTAAATCTTCTAGGGGTGGTAAGCTGAAAGGAGGAGTCCCATTTCCACTCAAGATGTGTTCATCTTGTCATTGTTCAAGGTTGCAAGGGTTCCTGACTGAAATACTTTCTTGATACTTCCAGGACTTAAGCTTCTGTCACCAACATTTGAACAAGTGGGAAGATCCTCATTTGATGGAGACAGGCAGATAGGGAGGGTGCTGGAGCTACAAATAAAAAGCCAGAATTTTCATGTCTGAATTACAAACTGATCGCTGTTGTCCCTGACACTGCATATTCCTAGCTTCATTTCTGTGAGTGTGATCAGGGAGCAATTTATTTAGTAAACCAGAGAGAGAGTCTTTACCCTTTTCCTCCTATGGCACAATTTAAATGGAAAAAAAAAATAACCATTTGCTTGTAGTTTTAACAATAACGGCTTCAATTTGTAAGTAAATTGTTAGAGCCAATTACTTTATTAGAGTGAGAGCTCATTAGAACATTAAGATGGGCAAAGTCTAGTCCCAAAAAAATTAAACTGATGAAAATTAAGCTAATTAACTTTGATAATCTATACTCTTGTCAACCTCACAATCATTATTAATTTTCTAATCATAGGATAGAAGAGTTCTTTGATAAGAATAAAATTGTATTTTTATGAGCCTCATACCTGTCTTTGACATGTTTGTCCCATGGTTCTACCTTGGTTTAGAGACATTTGGTCTCTGTGATGGTTGGGTTCATGTGTCGACTTGGCCAGATTGTGGTGTTCAGTTCTTTGTTTAAGTAAGTATTGGACTGATTATTACTTTGAGGATATTCCCTGGACTTAAATTATCAGTCAATTGGTTGCCTCCATGGCTGATGACATCTACAATAAACTGAGGAGATTGCCTTCAGTAATAAGAAAAGTCTCATCCAAACATTTGAAGGCTTTAGAAGGTAAAGTGACAATTTCAGCAGATAGAAAGGAGAATTTCCATCTCTCTGCTTCAGCTGACCAGCTTCTCCTGGGGAATTCTTTTATCAGAGTTCACAGCTCGTGGCCTGCCCTACAAAATTTGGACTTGTGCATCCCCACAGTCATGTGAGGCAATTTTTATAAAATCTCACAATATTTACAGATATCTTCTGTCAATTCTGTTTCCCTGGAGAACCCTGAGTAAAACAGATTTGGTCTGGGAGTAGCTCTTGAGAAATATAATCTTAAGTATGAGATTTCTGAATTGATTCTGGGGATTTTGCAATTGGTTCTCTATTCTGATTTGATTCAAAGGCACTGATGACTCTATTCCCAATAATCAACATGGCACTGATAGTCCATGGCCTGAGTTGGCAATGGAGATATGCAAAACATCACCCACTGGATATGGCTACTCAAATGCTAATAAGAGGTAAGGCTCTGGGTGAGAGAGTTTTTGACACCTTAACAGAGTTTTGTGGAGGTATATAGTATAATGATGTTGGATGATCCTTCCTAAATATGCTAGGTACAGTCATAAAAAAAATGAGATAAGCTGAAAGCTACAAATTTGTAACTTAAGCACTACATGAAGGATGTGAAAGTTTCTGTGTGTGCCTTAAAAGAAAATCTTATTTCATACAGCTGCAGATTTGAGATTTCTGAAAAACAGACCCAGAGTTTCACTGTGTGAGCAGTTAAATTACGTTGTAATCTAAATTCCCAATCTTTCAGGGTGTCTGCTATTAAAGTTAGGGCATTGATTGGAAAGGGATAGGATCCCTGAAATTTGGAATGGGAAAATACAGGTTGATGATGGTGATGGGAGAATTGAAATTTTAAATTCTGCTGAGTCTTTGCCAGAAAAACCTGTTATGGTCCATCCTGAGTAAACAGTCACCTGACCTCCAGTCTGTCCTTAGGACTCTCCATCCAACCTCCATCTGAAGAGATTTACCTACTGGACCCTGATAAGCCTGTAACCAACTCCCCTGAGCAAATAGCCCTCATGCTTCTTTCTATCTAAAAAGTTTAACCATTTACCAGATGAAACTGCAATGGAATGCCCTGAGGTAGTTGGCTTTCAAGACACTTTTAATTCTTCTCATGACCCACTCACAATATCACTCTTTTTTTCCAGACCTATAATTAGACTAAAGTCCCAACAAGCCCCAAAAGGTGAGGTACAAAGTGTGACCCATTAGGTATGCTATACTCCAAAAGAACTGTATGAGTTTTCCAATTTGTACAGACAAAAATCAGAGGATGATATGTGGGAATGGATACTAAGGGTATGAGATAATGGTGGAAGGGATATAAAGTTGGATCAAGTTGAATTTATTGATATGGGCTCACTAAGCAGGAATTCTGGATTCATTGTTGAGGTTTTCAGGGGTTAAAAAAAGGCATTAACAATTTGCTTGGGTGGTTGACTGAACCATGGAACAAAAGGTGGCCCACACTGCCTGAGGTAAAAATGCCATAATTGCCATGATATAATGTAGAAGAAGGGATCCAAAGGCTTAGAGAGGTTGGAATGTTAGAGTGGATTTATCTTGGAAGACCTGCTCACACACCCCAGGGATGTCCAGAGGACATACCTTTCAGGAAGACTATGGGAAAAAAAATTTGAGACTAGCTCCATCATCCCTGGAGAGCTGCATGGTTGCTCTTCTCTGTAAGTCAGATATTATTGTGGGAAAGACTGTCACTGAACTGGAATCCTTAAACACATTGGAGATGATCAGATCCTAAGTTGGCAGAAGCTAAGTAGCAGCACTTAGTTACCAAAGATAAGGTGGGCAGGTCTACCAAAATGGACAGCAGAGTCACAGCAGCAACCAGAATAATCGGATTCACAGAGACCTATGGCATTGGCTAGCAGCATAGAACCAAGCAGTGCAATAGATGGGTAGTACTAAATTTAATTGATCTGTATATGCAGAAGAGTCCTAGGTCATGTGAACAAAAGTCTAACTTGAATTACAAAAACAGAGATGGACCCTTAATCAATTCCCAGACCTGAGACAGTTTACAAACCCAGAGCCCTTTGAATGAGGGGAAGAATGGGTCCTCTTGGGGAAGTACCCTGTTACACTGCACCAAATTTATACCCTTAATCTTCCTTCCAGCCTGCCAAGAGACCTATAGCCTTTTACCAGGGTAGCTATGCACTGGGGAAAAGGAAATGATCAGACATTTTGAGGATTATGACACTGGCTTAGAAGTGACACTAATCCCAGGAGACCCAAAATGTCACTCTGGTCCACCAGTCAGAGTGGGGGCTTGTAGGGGTTATGTGATTAATGGAGTTTTAGCTCAGGTCCATCTCACAGTGGGTCTAGTGGATTCCCAGACCCATCCTGCAGTTATTTCCCAAGTTCTGGAATGCATAATTAGAATAGACATACATAGCAACTGGCAGAATCCCCATATTGATTCCCTGACTTGTGGAGTGAAGACTATTATGGTAGGAAAGGCCAACTGGAAGCCACTAGAACTGCCCCTACTTAGCAATATAGTACATTAAAAGCAACACCAGATTCCTAAAGGATAATAGAAATTAGTGCTACCATCCATCAAAGACTTGAAGGATTCAAGGATATTCCCACCATATCCCATTCAACTCTTCTATTTGACCCACGCAGAGAACAGATGAATCTTGGAGGATAACAGTGGATTACTGTAAACTTAACCAGGTTGAGACTTCAATTGCAGCTGCTGTTCCAGATGTAGCATCATTGCTTAAGCAAATCAACACATCCCCCAGTAGCTGGTATACAACTATTGATACAGCAAATGCTTTTTTCTCAATTGCTGTTGTAAAGACCACCAGAAACAGTTTGCAATACATCTTCACTGTCCTACCTCAAGTCTCCAGTCCTATGTCATAATTATGTTTGCAGGGACCTTATCATTTCTACCTCCCACTAGATATCACACTGCTCCATTATATGGATCATATCATGTTGACTGGACCTTGTGAGCAAGAAGTAGCAACTACTCTAGACTTATTGATAAGGCATTTGCATGTCAGGAGATAAATCCAACAAACAAACAAAATTTTTCTACCTCAGTGAAATTTCTAGGTGTCTACTGGTGCAGGGTATGTCGAGATATCCCTTCTAAGGTGAAGGATAAGGTATTCATCTGGTCCCTCCTATGGCTAAAAAAAAAAGAGGCACAATGCCTAGTTGGTCTCTTCAGATTTGGAGACAACATATTCTTCATTTGGGTGTGCTGCTCCAGCCCATTTACAGAGTGACCAGAAAACCTGCTAGTTTTGAATGAGGACCAGAACAAGAGGAGGCTCTGTGACAGGTCCAGGCTGCTATGCAAGTTGCTCTGCTACTTGGCCATATGATCCAACAGATCTGATATTGGAGGTGTCAGTGGTAAACAGAGATGCTGTCCGGAGCCTTTGAAAGGCCCCTATAGGACAATGACAATGCTGGCCCTTAGGATTTTGGAGCAAAATCTCGCCATCCTCTACAGATAACGACTCTCCTTTTGAGAAACTGCTTTTGGCCTGTTACTGGGCCTTAGTAGAAACCAAACACTTAACCATGGGCCACCAAGGTACCATGAGATTGCCTATCATGAACTGGGTGTTGTCTGACCCACCAAGCCATATAGTTGGGCATGCACAGCAGCACTCCATCATAAAATGGAAATGGTATATATAAGATAGGGCTCGAGCATGTCCTGAAGTCATAAGTAAGTTTCCTGAGGAAGTGGTCCAAATGCCTACGGTCCCCATTCCTGCCACATTACCTTCTCTTTCCCAGGTCAGAGCTATGGCCTCTTGAGGAGTTCCTTATGATCAACTGACTGAGGAAGAGAAAACTCAGGCCGGTTCACAGATGGTTCTGCATGATATGCAGGTACCAGCCGAAAGCGGACAACTACAGCACTACAACTCCCTTCTGGGATTTCTTTGAAGGACAGTGGTGAGGGGAAATCCTCCCAGAGAGCAGAACTTCGAGCATTTCACCTGGTTGTTCATTTCACTTGGAAGGAGAACTGGCAGATGTTGCATTTGTATACTGACTCATGTGTCAGTAGTTCGGCTGGTTGGTCAGGGACTTGGAAGGAACATGGTTGGAAAATTGGTGACAAAGAGGTCTGAGGAAGAAGTATGGTAGACCTTTCTCAGAGGATAAAAACTTGGAGATATTTGTGTCCCTGTAAATGCTCACCAGAGGGTGACTTCAGTAGAGGAAGGTTTTAATAATCAAGTGGATAAGATGACCTCTTCTGTGGATACCAGTCACCCACTTTTCCCAGCAACTCCTGCTATTGCCCAATGAGCTCATGAACAAAGTGGCCATGGTGGTAGGGATGGAGGCTATGAATGGGCTTGGCAACATGGACTTCCACTCACCAAGGCTGACCCAGCCACAGCAACTACAGGGTGCCCAATCTGCTAGCAGCAGAGACCAACAGTCAGTTCCTAATATGTCATATTCCCTAAGGTGATCAGCTTGCTATCTGGTGGCAGGTTGATTACACTGGACCGTTTCCATCATGGAAGGGGCAGTGATTTGGTCTAACTGGAATAGACAAATATGCCAGATATAGGCTTGCCTTCCTTGGACACAATGTATCTGCCAAAATATCATCCATGGACTTAACAAAATGCCATTTCCACCATCATGGTATTACACATAGCATTGCTTCTGACCAGGCAATTCATTTCACAACAAATGAAGTATGGGAATGGGCACATGCTCATGGAATTCTCTGGTCTTTCATGTTCTCCATCATCTTGAAGCAGCTGGATTGATAGAATGGTGGAATGGCCTTCTGAAGACCTAATTATGGCACCAAGTAGGTGGCAATATGTCATGGTTAGGGACATATGTCAACTCGGCCAAGTTGTGGTAGCTGTTTATCTGATTGGGCAAGTACTGGCCTGTCTGTTGCAATGAGGACATCTCATAGGATTAGGTCATGATCACGTCAGCTGCATCCACAGCTGATTCTGTTTGTAATCAGCCAAAGGGGAGTGTCTTCTACAATTAGTGATGCTAAATCTAATCACCGGAAGCCTTTTAAGGAGGACTCAGAGGAGACAGGCCCCATTCCTGTTTCAGCTGGTGAGCCTCTCCTGCGGAGTTCGTCCAGACCCTCTATCGGAGTCGTTGGCTTCGCAGCCTGCCCTGTGGATTTGGACTCTGCGTTCCTGTGGTCACGTGAGACATTTTTATAAATTTTATATTTGCGAGTGTTCCCTGTTGATTCTATTTATCTAGAGAACCCTAACTAATACATAATACTTTTCAGGTCTGGGGCAATGTTCTCCAGGAGGCTGTGTATGCTCTAAATCTGTGTATGTGTTCACTCTATGCTGCTTTGTTGCTCCTATAGCCAAGACTCAAGGTCCAGGAATGAAGGGGTAGAAATGGGAGTGGCACTATTTACTATTTCCCTGAGTAATCCACTAGAAAAGTGTTTTCTTCTAGTCCCTGCAGTCTTAAACTCTGCCGGTTTACAGGTCTTAATTCCAAGAGAAGGAGTGCTTCCACCAGGAGACATAACATTGATTCCTTTGAACCAAAAATTAAGGCTGTCACCTGGCCTCTTTGGGCTCCTCATGCCTCTTAATCAATAGGCAAAGAAGGAAATTACTGTACTGGCTGGGGTGATTGGTCCTATATAAGGGGTAACAGGACTGCAACTGCACTATGGAGGTAAAGAAGAATTTTCCCAGAATATAGGAGGTATCTGAGGTGCTTCCTGAGGGTAAAGGAAGCATGGAATAGGTAGTGGAAAAAGGTCATGATAAATATGAACTATAAACATGTGTGACCAGTAACAAAAACGAGAACTATAACTCCTTATTTCTTCCTTGTTTTGAGTATGTTATGTTTGAATATGTACATAAAAAAACACAAATATCTTTGTTTCCTCCCCTGTCTTATCTCTTTATCAAATGACAGGAGTTATATTAGTTCATATCATAGTACTTAAGTTATAAGATATCAAGTTTAAGAGTGTATATTACCCACAGACTTTGCACCCTATTCTGGAGAGATTTAATGTGTTTCTGGTTGTAATCAGAACAGTTGGGTATTGTTAGGTGAAAAATATGACTATTTTTTTAATTTAGAGATTAAGTATGGTATAAGGTGATATATATGACTTCCAAGTTGACAAGAGGTGGAATGTGATGGTTAGGTTCACGTGTCAACTTGGCCAGGTGATGGTGTTCATTGTTTGCTTAAGCAAGCACTGAACTGGCTGTTACTGTGAGGACATTTCTTGGACTTACATCATCAGTCAGTTGATTGCATCTATGGCTGGTTACATCTACAATGAACTGAGGAGCTTGCCTTCAACAATAAGAGTTGTTCCATCCAATCAGTTAAAAGCTTTAAAAAAGAAGTGATTTCCCTAGTTAGAAGAGAGAATTTATATATCATAATATTTACAGATACCTTTTATTGAGTCTGTTTTTTAGAGAACACCGACTAATACAGTCTCTGATATATATACAGTCTCTGATATATACAAGTAGAAAATAATAATATGGGAAATAGTGGTAATTGCTCTTGATTGCTTAAAATGATCACAAAATTTCATAATTTTACAAATTCCACAAGTTTCATTAATCTTTTGATAAGATTTTCTTTTGAAGATTTAAAATAAAAGGAGGGTAGGGTGGGCAATGGTGACTCAGTTGCAGAGTTCTCGCCTGCCATGCCAGAGACCCGGGTTCATTTCCCAGTGCCTGCCCATACAATAAATAAATAAATAAATAAATAAATAAATAAATAAATAAATAGGAGGGTAATGTTCTCTTCCTTCTAAGCTGAATTCAACTGGACAGACTGTCAAGAATCATATCCAAATTCTCCAGAATTTCATCATTTATTATCCTTGCCATCAATATTTTGTTGACATTAGCTGACACTTCGTGAGGGTCCCAAAGGCATATGACAACAAATCAGTTGCTACAATGTGTCTAACTGTATGACAGGGATATTCTCTTACCGCAAAGGGAAAACAGTTCACGAAGGACTGTGTCATGTATGCTGTGTTGATTTTTAAAACATCAACAATAAAGTGAGAGATGAGAACATTTTAGCGCAAAATGGAAATTTTGAGAATCCTCAGGTTTGTGATTAGGTTTTCAATACTCTTATCCCATTGGCTTCCAAAAGGTGTAAAGTAGAAAATATTTAGGTGCGCAAAGTTCTGATCCTGTTCTCTTCCTACTAAGCCAAACACTATTGCTTAGTATGTTCAGGAACAAGTGGAATAAGCCAATCTTTAGTTTAGACAATTTCTTATAAAACCAGGTTTAACCCATGGACATCCTTTCTGTCTAATTACTTTCATGCTAACTGATATCTTTGTTCATTTAAGCATATGTTGCCTGCTTAAATCTCCTGGTACCACAGTCCTGGATAGTAGACAGAATATGCTGCCAATGGAAAGTTGCCAACCACAGGTTGGGCCTGTGCTTAAAATAAGAAGGTCAAATTCAAAAAGGACCCATAAGCCAAGTTCTCAGGGCACTCGAGTATGCCCTGGATACAAATGACTAAACATGAAAATATGCTGTTTCAAAATTTCATCCAATAATGCCATCATCCTTGGGTTCAATTCTACAATTACTTCAAGCACAATGATTGCCAACTCTTCAATTAACAGATTGTTGGATGGATATATTGAAAAATTGGTCAGTTCTCAAGAGGTAATCTCACTAATGGCTATTATGCTTGATAAATTAATTCTAAGGTTAAACTTCTAGGCAGAGTGGAAACAATGAGAAAATCAAAAAGGAAAATAGAAATAAAAAGCAAGAGCACAAGGTACACATGCCAAAGAAGTGGAATGCAGCCTTTCATTCAGAAAAAAAAACAAGAAGAAATAAACATTTCCAGAAATGTGATGGCGCATGACTCAAGATGACTACCTCATAAAAACACCCCGACTGGCTGAGTGGCATGGAACGCTATCGTATGCAGGACCATATGGTTTGAGGGAAAAAGCTTTTTATTCTTGGTGATTTTACCCTTTGCAGGACTCACTCAATTACATATGATGACCACATACTTTCCCCATAACAATCTCTTTAGGATTGTGTAATTTGGAGGTTGTAGAACAATTCCAATGGCTGATAGAACCTCATATCCTTAATCGTGGTGGACCACTGACCATTAGGTTCAATGTTTCCCTAATTTCTTTACTTTTTAAATTCTACCTTTTCTGTCTTTCAACCACTGGTGATATGCAGATTGGGGTAAAACACTTCACAAATTATTTCTGGCTTAACATTGCTCATTTTCAAATGTGCTTTTCAGATTTTAATTAAACCTTGTCTCCCTGAGGGCCTACAAGGAAGCACTGTCTTTTTCTGCTTTCCAGAAAGGGACAATGAAAATGCAGTAATGAATGCAGACAGCAAAAGTGGAATGGGACCATAAAAAAGATGCTCTCCTGACTTAATTTGAATTTAGAAGCTTTTCTGCCTTTCCTCAGACCTGTATTCATGCTACTAAGCCTTCTGGGAGAATCAGTTTCCTTGAAGGTATCAAGAAGAAAAAATGTTATGAGAAAAATTTATCATTAGCTAATTTCTCATAGTATGAAGTTATATTTAAATTGAAATACAAAACATAAGAAAAAAAATTTCCAGTTTCAGTTTACTTGCTTAGAGTGACCAAAAGTTATTATAATTTGACCAAGTGGTTTTCAAGTCATATAATTTGATAATCTTATAGAATTACAATATATTGAGACAAATTAAAAATATAACTACTTAGTCTTTAAATCCAAGCCACGTGGACTTAAATGAGTTAAATGACAAAACCTCAGTGAGATTGCCACTGGAAAATTTTAACTACATTTACTAGACCAGGGAATAAATTTGCTAATGGCATATAAAAAATAACCACAGAAAAAATGTGAAATGAAGAAGATTCTTGAGGTAGCATTTACCCTTTCTTCCAAATTCCACAGCAAGCAAAGAGAATTTTATTTTCACAGCAGATGCTGTTGGCATGTTTTTGCAGAGACGGCATTAAAATAAAGTTCCTTTTCCTTGAGGTCTAGTGTTGCACAAATCCTTTTGACAGCTAATGGGAACAGAAATCAAATTGATGAAGACACTCATCTAAAATTTGTATTTTTATTAATTGCAGACTGAAAATGAAAAGAATGAGAATGCTCTAAAGATATTATATCAGCAAAAAAGCATTCTAGCATGGGCCAGTTTGGAATGGGTAGAGGAGTAGAAATGACACAGAATCAAGTGACAAAGGAAGCAAAGGATACAAGCAAGGCCAGGTGAGAAATATTTTCCCGTAACTAGTTCCCTAGAATGCCCATTGTGGTTGATGCCCCACTCTCCATTCCACCTACCAGATGATCAGTCTAGGCTACTTGTGGTAATCCTTTAATCTCTGCCAATGACCCAATGAGAAAAAATTCTTCTAGGGGTTTCTGGAAAAGGTTTCCTCCCTCTTATGAAAGAGACAGAGGAAGCATAGACTTCCTCCATTGGGTAGAACCATGCCTGGATATAATGCCAGGAATAATGCAGTAATCATGAGCTCATGAAAGGAACTGGTTTAAAAATGAAACCTAAACTCGGAAGATGCAAACAGAAAGAACTTTCATATTTGATAGCATCACTGAACTACTGAATCAACCAACCCTGAAGCCTCACATAACTCTTGACTTTCATTTATATGAAATAATATGTTTTCTTATGTTTAAGCTAGTTCAAATCATGGTTTTCTGTTGACTATTAATCAAGACTATCCTAATTTATATATTGATAGGAAGACTGAGGATTTCACAGGAACTTTTGCATGGCTCTATTTTAATTATAGTTTCCATAACTTTATACTGAAGCTATCTGAGCCTAGTTCATGCCACAATTTGGGGTCTTCTCATTTTAATTGATAGTTCCCCTTCTTAAGTTCTTACTAAATAATTATTTTATATGTTGTTTAGTAGAAAGCTACCTGAGCTAATTGACTATAAATGTTTTTGTAATCAAGATTTTGGTGCTCAGAATGGGAAGAATGAAATTTGTAATTTCAACTCTTGTTCCTCAGCTGCACAAGTCCATCAAAAACACTACTTAGCTTCTCAGCCACTTCTTCCAGAATTGGTCAATGGACCTTGAGAAAAGGTGGCCCAAAATACCATACTCATTTCCGTGGGTTTTCGTCTTCTCCTGGATCTTGGCCCTATAGATTCCTCATTGAATTATTAGCTCTCTAATGTATTCAAGGAATTTTTTCTTTTACGCTTTGTCAAAAAGTATTCTTTTTTCATCATTCTCAGTGGGAGGTTTTAGTCCAAATTAACCCAAGTTACGATACCAGAAGTGAGAAATCTTATCTTTTCAAAAATATAAATCAGGGCAGGTAACGGTGGCTCAGCGGCAGAGTTCTCGCCTGTCATGCCAGAGATCTGGGTTTGATGCCTGGTGCCTGCCCATGCAAAAAAAAAAAAAAAAAAAAAAAAAAAAAATCAAACTATGCCACTGAACTCCTCAAAACTCTCCATGTATAGAATAAAATCCAGTGTTTTTACCATGGTCCACAAGATCTTGGGAGCTCTCACTCCATGCTACCTCCCCAACTTTATCTCCTACAACTCCTCTCTATCTCACTCTACTCCAGCCATGCTGGCTCCTTGTTCGCCTTCACGTACACCACGTGGGCACTCATATCAAGGCCTTTGTGCTTGTTCTCTCTGCTTGGAAAGCTCTTCTCCCAGATAGCTACATGGCTCTCCGTTGCTTCCTTCAAATCTCTGCTTAAATATCATATTATCAGAGGTGCTTTCTCCACCACTTATATTAAATAGTAGCTACTCATTCCATCACTTTCGTTTTTGTTCTGCTTTATTTTTTCATTAACTATGTATAACGTTTTTATCTGCTTCACCCTACTTGAACATAAGCTCCATAAAGAAAGGCATTTGCTGAGTGCTATATCCCTTTGTACCTAGAACTGTGCTTTGCAAATACTGAACACTCAGAAAGCATTTGTTATAGGAATAAATTAAAATATAGTGACTAGTATAGTCCTGCAGAAGCTCCTAAGTTTTGAAGACTTACGATTGATGGAGGGATCCCCAAGTGTCTTAGGACCCCAAAATTGCTTTATTGTTATTGATCCTTCTGTAAATTTAAGGGTATTTTATTCCTTTTCATTTTATTTAGTAAGACAATATGCGTGAGCATACATCATTATTTCAGCGATCAATAAATGTTGTTGGGTGCCTACTCTGTTTTTTCATGAAGGAAAAGAAGGATGAATGTGACATTTTCTCTGCCCTTATGACCTTAGAGTGACTTTCCATAAATCTAAGGATCAAGACAATGCAAACTGCTAGAGTACGGAGACCATGTACTAGGTTTATTCTATAACCTCACAATACGTAGCATCTTATCAAACCAACAGATCAATTATGATTAACTTTGATTACACGTAAAAAAAAAAAATGACTTCCAAATGTTGGCTTAAACCAGATAGTTTATTTCCCATGTATAAGAGATCTTGGGGGCTTCCAGTTTTGGCCATTATGAATAAAGCTTCTATAAACATCTGTGTGCACCTAAGTTTTCAACTCAATTGCGTAAATACCTAGAAGCACAATTGCTGGATCTTATGGCAAGTCTATATTCTGCTGTGTAAGAAACTGCCAAACTGTTTCCAAAACAGCTGTTATTCTGCATTCCCAGCAGTAATGAATGAGAGTTACTATTGCTCCACATCCTCACCAGCATTTGGTATTGTGGAGTTTTGGATTTTAGCCACTCTGATAGATGTGTAATGATATCTTTTTATTTTAATTTGTAATTCCCTAATAACAAATAATGTTGAGCATCTTTTCATATGCTTGCTTGCTGATCATATTTCTTCTCTGTTGAGGTGTCTGTTCAGAACTTGACCCACTATGAAATTGGGTTGTTTGCTTTCTTGTTGAATTCCAAGAGTTCTTTGTATATATATATTTTTTTCCTTTGTATATATTTGAATACAAATCCTTGATCAAATATGCACTTTGTAGATATCTTCTACCAGTCATGTGGCCTGTCTTTTCATTCTCTTAACAGTGTCTTTTACAAGGCAAAAGTTTTAAGTTTTAATCGATAAGTCCCCTTATCGATTTTTCCTTTCTTGCCAAAGCCAAAGACACCTAGATTTTCTCCTATGTAATTTTCTAGTTTTATAGTTCCGCATTTTACACTTATGTCTTTGATTTCATTTTGAGTTAATTTTTATGAAAGATATAAAGTCTGTGTCTAAATCGATTTTTTTGCATATAGACATCTAATTTTTCCTTAAAGACTATCCTTTCTCTGTGGCATTGTCATTGCTGCTTTGTCAAAAATCACCATAGGTCTACTATTAAACTCTCCATTTTGTTCCATTGGTCTATATGTCTATTCTTTTGCCATTCCATGCTATCATAATTGCTGAATGTTTATAGTACATCATGAATTCAGGTATGTCAGCCCTCTAATATTTTCTTCTTTAGTATTGCTTTGACTATTCTGAGTCTTTGCCTTTCCATATAAACTTTAGAGTCTGTTGTCAATGTCTACCAAATAGCTTGCTGGGATTTTCTTTGGGATTGCGTTAAATCTGTGGATCAAGTTGGGAAGAACTGACATTTAAAAAATATTGTATCTCCCTATCCATGAACATGGAATATCTCTCCATTTTTTAAAGATTTTCTTTGATTTCTTTGATCAGAGTTTTGTAGCTTTCCACATATAGATCTTGCACATAGTTTTTTAGATTTATACCTATGTATTTCATTTTGGGGACATGTCAGTTTAAGCAGCATTGTGTTTTTTATTTGAAATTCCAACTGTTCATTACTGGAATATAGGAAAGCAATTGGTTTTTGTATATTAACCTTGCATCATGTTATCTTGCTGTAATCACTTATGAGGTCCAGGGTTTTTTATTTTTTTGTTTTTTCCTTCTATCCTTTGGGATTTTCTAGGCAGACAATATTGTCCTCTATGAACAAAGACTGTTTCATTTCTTCCTTCTCAATGTGCATACTTTTTCTTTCCTTTTCTTGTCTTATTGCTCTGGTAAGGACTTCCAGTACAATGTTGAATAGGAGTGAAGAGAGAGGATATTCTTCATCATAAGCAGAAAACATCCAGCAGTATCTCACTCTCTTTTCTTTGTCATTGTTTTTGCTATTTTTTACATGTGACATTTTTGTTAACAATTTTTTATGTTAGAAAAGTTGTAGGATTACAGAAATATCATACATAAAATACATAAAGTACAGCATTCCCATGTACCACCTTATTATTAACTATTAGTGAGGTACATTTGTTATAATTTATGAAAAAGCATTTTTATAATTGTACTATCAACTATTGTCCATCATTTACAACAGCGCTCATTGTGTTGTACAATCCTGTTTTTTTCTTTTAATTTTTATTCTAGTATCATGCCTATGATCTAAAATTTCCTTTTAAAATAATATACACATAAATAATTCATTGCTGTTATTATATGCACAATGTTATGCTACCATCACCACCATATCTTACTAAAACTTTACATAATCAACCCCAATAGAAATTCTGTACAGTTTAAGATTACTTTCCCTACCCATACAACCCAGCCCCTAGTAACCTATATTTGCGATTCTAACTCTATGAATTTGCTTATTATAATTATTTCATATCAGTGAGGTCATATAATATTTTTTCTTTTGTGTTTGGCTTATTTCATTCAACATAATGTTTTGGGGGTTCATCCATGTTGCCATGTGAATCAAAACTTCATTGCTTTTTAATGCTAAATAATATTTCATTGTATGTATATATCACATTTTATCCATTCATCAGTTGATAGATAATTGGGTTGCTTCCATCTTTTGGCAATTGTGAATAATGCTGCTATGAATATCAGTGTGCAGATATCTGTTTGAATCCCTGCTTTCAATTCTTTGGGGTACATATATATATGTATATGTCCCTGAAGTGGGACTGTCAGGCTCTATGGTAATTCTGTACTTTACTTCTGAGGAACTACCAAAATGTCTTCCAGAGTGGCTGCACCATTTTACATTTCCATCAGCAATGAATGATTGTTCCTATTTCTCAGCATTTTTCTCCAACACTTGCTATTTTCCATTTTTTTAGTAACAGCCATTCTAAGGTGTATGAAATAGCATCTTACTGTGGCTTTGATGTGCATTTTCCTAATGGCTAATGATGCTGAGCATCTTTTTATGTGCTATCTGGCCATTTGTACATCATCTGTGGAGAAATGTCTGTTTAAGTCTTTTGTCCATTTTTTTTTAATTGGGTTGTTTGTCTTTTTGTTGGTAACTTGAAAGATTTATTTATATTTTCTGGATAGTAAACCCTTATCAGATAAGTGGTTGCCAAATATTTTCTCCCATTGAGTACATTGTCTTTTCACTTTCACGATAAAGTTCTTTGATATACACAAGTTTTTTGTTTTTTTTTTTTTGTATTTTGATGAGGTTCCACTTATTTATTTTTCCTTTTGTTGCTTGTGCTTTGGGTGTAATGGTATTATTTTTTTTGTTTGTTTGTTTTAGTTACCCAGATTTCAGTCCATTTGCTTTCAGTAATAGCAATCTCATTTGCTTTTTGGAAATTATACCTCCACTTTGGATACTATCGGGTGCAACTGCTATTCAGGTGCCCAGCTCTCCCCCATACAAGGGAAAAAGACTTGGCCCTAATTAAGCAAGTCAGATGCTCTCTTCCTGCAATTTGAATCATTCATTCTAGATGGGGTTTTTGAGAAATTCCTTCCACAGAGACTCACACAAGCTGCTTGATTCTGTTCTTTCCAACACTGGTTCCTCAGCTTTCTCTACCCAATCCTTTGAGCTTCTCCAATTTGCCCAATACATTCTCTTGCTTAAGTTCACCAGAATCAGCTTCTGTGGCTTGCAACCAAAGAAACTAACACAGCCAAGGAAGAAAAAAAATAAATGGAGATAAATGCTAAAATTAAGTCCTGGAATGAGATTCACTGAGAATAAATTCTCAGTTTCTAAAACAGTATATATCAGGGACCGACAATTCCAGTTTCAACCTGAATCAAAGTGGAAACCAGTGCTCCACCATCACAGCACACCTCTAGGAGCAAATGTAATCACACTGTACATAGCAGAGGGTTTCCAAAAGATGAGGGCAATATTCATTTTCAAGGATTACTTGTTGTGGGATTGACACCACCAGTTCTGTGTATAGAAAAGAAAATGTATTCCTTGCAAAGCAGAGGTTTACCTCTGTTTTCACTATGTCAATCTTTGTTTCATTGATGATTTCACATCTTTGGCATGACTAAAGGATTTTTCCATTCAAATTAAACTCCAACTTGGCTAGTACCTCGCCTCCTCACCCTCACTCCCACCCCCGACCTTGCCCCCTGGGATAATTTCTTTTCACTGCCAAGGATTAAATTCTCTGTTAAAGCCTTGAAGGAAATAGACATCTGTACTGGAAATGAGATACCAAAATGTCCAAAAAGAGAGAAGCAATCCCAAAACTTAAATGAGAAAATAACAGAACTCTTATTCATATTGGAAAAAAGTTTGGTTTCACGCTGAGTTTTTAAATTGACTTTATTTGTCATAAGAAGAATCATCATTTATGTTGAACAAGAAACTGTTAGTCCCCTACTTTGCCAACAATGTTAAGTTTGCATATTTTAAATACCAAACATGTTCATTGAGAATGGCTTGCTGCCAATATCTGGTGTGCCTAGGAACCCTAAATGATTTCATATCTAAAGTTCATCCTCATATCAGAGACTCTTCACATACTAGAGGAATAAACAGGATTTAATCAAACATCTAATATTTTTTTGAAGGCAAAGCATCTGTGATTTAAACAAACTACAATGTGGGAATGGAATGGCTCTTTTGTCCTAAAATAAACTGCCAAATGACATACCTAAACTCTCCTCACTAAGAAGACAGAGCTCTTTGGATGAAATGACCCTTCTCCACCTATGCAGCTAGTGTGAGTGCACGAGACCTTCAGGACAACCCAGTTAAAGCAGTTCTGTGCTGGTGGGTGAATGATTCAAGACAGAAGCCAGAATTAGAGCTGAGTCCTAATCCTCCTTGGATTGCTCATTTTATTAGGGCATACCATGCTGGTCAGAAAATCACCCTAATTCATGGATCTATTTCTCCCTCCTCAACCCATGGACATGAAAGACACCTTATTGTTAGCAATGTGTAAGCATCAGATGTGAAGGCTACAAATTAAAAGGACGCTTTGTATATATTGTAGTTCTTAACTATTGCTTATTATTTTGTCAGTCCCTAATCTCACCGATCCTATGTATGAATTATTCAACAATAATTTTTTATTCTGGCAATTGGTGAGTGTAGTAGTCAGAAGTTGTACCAAACTAAATTGATTGCCAGTTTAGATGATGACAAGGGGATCATATAAGAGTAATGTATCATCAAAACTGTATCATCTCAACTTCAATCTATTAATCCAAAACCTCATGAGGAGCCTGAGGCTGGATATGGGGGAACATGATACGCTGGACAAGAACTGAGCTGCAGATGTTAGCTATTGTAAAATAGTCCCTTGAAAATGTCTCTTCTTTATGTTTATTATTTGCCAGGGGAAATAACATCAGTTGTTGCTCAGTATGAGTAAATTAAGCTGAGGGGAAAATCACATAGGTCACTATGTTAGCTATCCCAAATGGCTAGATGACCCTTCAATAAAATACCTAAGCATGCTTCACTTTTCTTATAATTGCTCAGGCTTCAATTCTATTGAACTGTGAAGTGGAAAAGTCATTCTATGAAATGACTCTTTAATATTTGATGAATGATTCAGTCTTAGGGGCTTCTGTGGTCACATCAGTCATGCTTCTTAGCTAAGTCTGCATATGTTCACATGGGATGGTCATTAAGCAAACCTTTCAAGATGACCAGACAGGACTTCAGTTTTTCTGTCACATTTTCCAGAAAGAAGAATAATGGATCAAGCTTGCAGAATTTAGAGGAAAAGGAAAGAGTACACACACACACACACACACAGACACACACACACACACACAGAGCCTCTATAACCTTGAAAGGCAATATAATTTAGTAGCAAAGAGCCACATTCTAAGTTGCAAAGTATATAGGAGACATTTATTCCTAAATCACCATATGGCACTTCAATGTAATAGTGAAGTGATACTATTGTTAGGGTCTTAATGATTAGGAAAATCAAGGAAAAGGAATATTGAGAAATATATCATATATTACATTATTAATCTGGATGAAAGATCAAAACCTACTCAAATATTCTAGTTCAGGGAACTGGACCTCCATCTGCAAAGCAAATTGGAATTTACTGAATTTTCACCTTCCAAAAGGATCAGGTGTTGTTTCCAGTCCACCTCAAATGAGATAGTACTGTTTTTGTCTATCATAGCACTGTTTTTGACTACAGGAAGGTAAAGCATAGGAGTATGGTCTCTCAATTAACTCAGATTGTCAGATCTCTCCCTTAGATTTTTCTCTTCTCTGCCCAAGTATCCCACACCCCATACTCTCCACTCATACCTACCAGTGCCCACAAGGACCAACTGCCTCCACACAGAGCTGTCAAGGCCAGGTCTTTTCATGGAAAGACAGCACTCGGAGGTAGGAGCCCCACAGCAGAACTGCCCCTTTGGCCTCAGTTCCATCTTTTGGCTCTGCCCCAGGTCTAACAAAAGATAATTGTATACCGTTGTAGAAGTCATGAAAAACAGAAAAATATTTTTAAAAAATCACCCATAAACTTGATTCCCAGAGAACTTCTTTTGTTGCTCAGATGTGGCCTCTCTCTCTAAGACAATTTGGCAGGTGAACTCAATGCCCGCCCCCCTACATGGGACACAACTCCCAGAGGTGTGAATCACCCTGTCAATGTGGGACATGACTCCCAGAGATGAGCCCAGACCCGACATCAAGGGATTGAGAAAGCCTTCTTGACCAAAAGGCAGAAGAGAGAAATGAGACAAAATAAAGTTTCAGTGGCTGAGAGATTTCAAACAGAGCTGAGAAGTTATCCTGGAGGTTATTCTTATGTATTATATAGATATCACCTTTTTAGTTTATGGTGTTGGAGTGGCTGGAGGGAAGTACCTGAGACTGTTGAGCTGTGTTCCAGTAGCCTTGATTCTTGAGGACGATTGCATAACTATACAGCTTTTACAATGTGATCATGTGTTTGTAAAATCTTGTGTCTGATGCTCCCTTTTTCAGGGTATGGACAGATGAATGAAAAATTAAGGACAAAAATTAAATAAATAATAGGGGAGAATAAAGGGTAAAAAATTGGGTAGATTGAAATACTAGCGGTCAATGAGAGGAAGGGGTAAGAGGTATGGGATTCATGAGTTTTTTTCTTTTTCTGGAGTGATTGTTCTAGAGGTGATCGTGGAGATGAGTGCACAACTATGTGATGATGTGAGCCACTGATTGTACACCATATAGGGACAGTGTGTGTGTGAAAATTTCTCAATAAAAATAATTTTTTAAAAAATCACTCATAATTTTATCACCCAAGGTAATGACTATTAATGTTGTAGTATGGTAAAAAAGAAAAAAAACTTTAAAAATAAAATATGTAAATATTTGTTTAGTTGTATATTCGATTTTGAATCCTGATTTACTTCTTTTTTTTTTCTATAGTTTATATTGTGAGCATTTTTCCATGACATGAAATCATTCTTCGTAATCATTACACATTTCTTTCTATAAAAAGTGTTGGTCTACAGCACACAGTGAACCTTAAGTTAATCCATGGATTTTAATTAACAGTGCAATTGTGCTATTGTCGATTGTAATTAATGTTCCACACCAGTGCAAGGTGATGGTGGCGGGCTGGTGTATGGAAATCCTGTATTTTATGCATGATTGCTCTGCAAACCCACAACTTCTCTAATAAAAAAAATGGATGAATGAATGAAAAAAGAAAGAAACAAAATGATGGATCTTAAAGAGAAACCGCAAAACCAAAAAGAAAAATAAGTGAAATTCTACCAGTTTGCAAATCCTAAAGGTTATGGGGGAATGTTCAGTGAAAATCTTAGGAGCTAGTACAAGACCAATAAAGCTACTTTGACAAATTTATAAAATAATCAAAAGATCACTGTTACCAAAGGTGTAACATACAATAGTTCAATACAAAGAAAGTGATTTTCACTGTGCAGCACCAATATATTGGTAAAATTAATTAACGCAGTTTTACTTTTTTTTACTAAAAAAGAGGAAAATCCCTACATTTTTAAAAAAAGGATGCCTAGAGAAAATATGCCAAAAGAACTTATTTACTGTACATAAGAATATTTCTAATGGTATTATGGATGCTAATATTAGAGTCCCTTTTGTTAATATCCTTAGGGAAGATAGAGATAAGGAGGAGAAGCATTGGGAAAACTTTCCAATGCTTAGGCAGTTGTTTTCTCCCTCCTCCCCCCAAACAAAGATTACTAAGGACAAGAAAAGAAAAAAAAAAAGATACGTATTTAATTTCTAGCAAAGTATTTTGTGTTTATAGGAGATTGATCCACTACATCCTTCCATTTGCTTTCCAGCTATTGCACTCATCACCATGATCACCTCTAGAACATTTGTATCACCCCAGAAAAAGAAAAAAGAAAAAAACTCATGCATCCTATCTCTTATCCCTCCTTCTCATTGACACTCGTATTGCAATCTACCTAATTTTTAACATTTTATCCCCACTTATTATTTATTGACTTTTGTCTTTCTTTTTTATGGGCAATAGCTGGAAAGCAAATGGGGGGAAGTGGTGGTATCTGGTCAACTCTCTGTTGACTCTGACCTGGGCTAGAGCTGGGAGGAGAGTGCTAAGATAGAGGCCCTGAGAGAAGATTGTGTCTTACTGGAAAGATGATGGGCTGTGGAGTCAGGCAGGAGCAGCATTCTAAACAAGGCATGGTCACTTTTAGCTGTGTCACTTGGGCAAGTGACCCAAACTGTTCGCTCTTCTTTCCCCATTTATACACAGGGGACAGGAAAACCTACTTCTCACAGTCATACTGTTTCATGAAAGATAGTTATTATTAGCCATATTTCATTTTATTATTTCTGATATTTCTCCTTGCTCTTTTTTATTTTGACTCATGGAATTGCTATTCATACCAATGGTGATTCTGGCTTCTTGCTGTTGTCCATTTCATTTCTAAAACTAACCCACTGGGCTTGTGGTTATGAAGAGCCAGGCAGATTTCACCCATCTTGGAACTTACCATTTGACATTAAAGAAAGCTCATAGCAGGTGGGCCACAGTGGCTCAGCAGGCAGACTTCTTGCCTGCCATGCCGGAGACCCCGGTTCAATTTCCAGTACCTGCCCATGCAAAGAAAAAAAAAAAAAAAAAGCTCATAGGTAGCCTGGTGATACTCTTTAAACATTCATTAAATAAAAATTCCCTCAATAACCTTTTTATTGAGAGTCTAATAGGTGCTAAGAACTCTGCCAAATGATATGACTAGAAATTAATAAATCCTGACTGGCAAGAAAGTCAAGAAAAAAATGGTTTAAGCAAATATTATAAAAACTATGTGTAACAGATGGGGCCAATAAGAAAGTAGAGGTCTAGATGTAACATGAGTTAAAGAAAATATTGATTTAATTTCAAGAAGCTTTCTGATGAGCAAAGAATATGAATTAAGAAATTAGAAACACAGAGTAGAGTAGCAATCAGGAAACTTTATTTTCAGGCTATGAATTAGCTATACAATGTTGAGGAAAACATTTAATTTTTGTGGACTTCTGATTCTTTATCTGAATTGGGGGTCACAAACTAAAAACAAAACAACAAAAAACTCTCCTGAAGAACTCATGGATTCAAGAGAAAATCGCAATGGAAATTATAAAGTATATTTTATATTTTTAACTAAAAACAACATATCAAAATTTGTGGAACGCAGCTATGGTGGTCTTTGGAATCAAATGTGAAAATGTAAATGAATTTATTTAACATATAAGAAAGAGTGAAAAGAAATAAGATGTGTAAATTCAAAAAGCCATGAAAAAACAAAAAAGTGTTTAAAAAGTAAATAAAATTAAAAGGAGGAATTAAAAAATAGGAGAAATAATCAAAACAAAGATAACTAACAAAAACCAAAATCTGGTCTCTGAAAATAATAAAAGCAGACATGACATTTTATAGAAAGAAAACCTGGGTCAATTTCATTTATGAATTTAGATGTACATTTATTTCTAGATAAATGAATAACAATCATTTCCAATAATGTACTAAAATATGTCATTACCAAGTAAAGTTTACCCCAATATCTGTCAATCTAATCCACCATATTAACAGATCAGAGGACCAATAGAGGCAGAGAAAAATTTGCTAAAATTCAATGTTCAAAATATTCTACTCTCAGACCTACATGGCCTATTCTTTCCTTTCCTTTCAGTCTCTGCTCAAATGTTATCAGCGAGGCCTTTTTAGACCACCTTATAAATAAACTAACACCCTACGCCACCCTGTCATTCTTTAATCATACCTGCTTTTTATTTTTCATAGTGGTAATTCTAGGTATAACAGTAATAGAAAAAAAATCACAAAACAGATAAATTTAACTACTTAAACATGTACAACTTCACAACACCAAAACATAACAAACAAACAAAAAAGACAAACAAAATTGGGGGAAATATTACAATACATTTAAGTGGAAATGGAGAATGAGTTTATTCACAATAATAAGAAAACTTTGTCTTATAAATAATTGGCCAAGGATACGCATGGACTAGTCTATCACAGAACAGGAATTAAGAAATGCAAATTAAAATAAAAGGATGCCTTTTTTTTTTTTTTAACCTATGAAAGTAGGATGATTTTTAAAAGAGTATAGCACAGTGTGGTCAGGCAGACACTCGTGCTGTGCTAGTAAGAGTATGCGCTTACTATATAAGTAAGTATGCTTCCTTCTCTTAGTTCTCTATTACTGTGTAAGAAATTACCTCAAATCTTAGCAGCTGAAACAACATTTCTCACCTCACAGTTTCTGTAGGTCAGGAATCCGTGAGTGGTTTCATTGGCTCTTCACTGAGTTGTGGTTGCTCTGTTGGCGGGGTTGACAGACATCTCAAAGCTTGAGTGGAGCAGAACCTGCTTCTAAGCTCAGTCATGCAGTCTTTGGTTGGCCTCAGTTGCTCAGTGGCTGTTGGCCAAACTGAGACCTCATTTCTTCACCATGTGGCCTTCTCCTCAGTGTTTTTACAACATGGCAGCTGGCTTCTCTCAGGGCGAGTGACAGGGGAAGAGCAACCACGACAGTAACTACAGTGTCTTTTACAACCTAACCATAACATTGACATCCCAGAATATAGCTTCTGCCATATTCTGTTGGTCACAATAATGGATCCTGGGACAGTGAAAAAGGGGACAACACAAGGCACGAGTACTAGGAGGCAGGAGTCATTGGGGGCCATCTTGAAGGCTGGTTACCATATTTCCTTAAAGCCAGTTGGCAATATCTAGACGTTTATACCCTTCAATCCAATAATATTATTAGGTAATTACACTTCCAAGATTTATCCTAGTAGTCACACATGTGGCCAAACAGTATTCCTAAACATCTTCAATATGGCATTATTATAATAGTAAATATGGAAATAAATGTCTGATAGAGGATTTATTTGTCAAGTAAATGGACTGTAGATACAGTGGTACTTGGAATGAAATGCATAAATGTAAGTGTATTTATTTTAAAGTACAAGAAAGTCCATATGATGAACTATTATGTATCTATTAAAAGTGATGATTTTGAAGAATTTCATGTCATGGAGGAATTATGATATAATGCTTATTTTTAAAGGCAGAATATGAACATTTACATACAATATGACAATATGTAAAAATTAAAATGTTTATATAATTATGCTAAGAAAGACCAAGGGCTCCCTGATGATATGTACTGAGAAGATAAAACAACACATAGGTAGTATTCATGCCACCTTCCCAAAATATTTAGTCTGACTCTGTGAAGAAACAATTAGACAATAATTTAGCTTGAGGGAAAGAGAGAGAGAGAAAGAGAGAGAAAAGAAGAACGAGAAGAAGAAGAAAGAAGGAAGAGGAGGAGGAAGAAGAGGAAGAGAAGGAGAAGGAGAAGGAGGGAAGGAAGGAAGGAAGGGAGGGAGGGAGAAAGAGACTAAGAAATTGTTCCAGATTAAAGGAGGCCAAAGAGATATAATAACCAAATGCAATGGATTTTCCTCAATTGGCGCTTGGGGCTTTTTCATTTTTGTTTTTGTTTTATGTTCTAAAGGACATTATTGAAGCAATTGGCGGAATTTGAACATGGACTTTGTTAGATAATAATGTTGAATCCAGGTTAAATTTCCTCATTGTGGTATTTTCATCGTGGATGAGAATACCTTTGTTCTTAGAGATACATGTTGAAGTTTTTTGGGCTGAAGTATCATGCTACCTACTATATGCACGTGTGTGTGTGTGTGTGTGTGTGTGTGTAGAGCAACACAGAGAAAAAGTGAATGTGGCAAAATGCTAACAACTGGTGAATCAAGGTGAAGAGGTGTTCATCCTAATAGCTTTACAACTTTTCTGATGGTTTCAAAGTTGGAGAAAAGTATTTTTAAAAGTAAATGCACATGGAATCTTGAACAAGGCATGAGATTTTGTTGGTCTTTCCAGGTCAGCGTGATGCCCGGATATATCCCAGAGTGAGTTGGGCAGTGAATAAAGAAGTATTTGCAAAGTCCCCTTTGGGCAATGGGGAAAAGCAGGAAATATTTAACTTCCTATTTGGAAAAATACTGACATTCTCACAGTCAGTGGGGACAACCAAATCAATACGCTGAGCCCTCGATCTTGGGGTTTGTCCCTATGAAACTTATTCCTGAAAAGGATGGGCTAAGCCTACTTAAAATTAGGCCTAAGAGTCACCCCCAGAGAGCCTCTTTGTTACTCAGATGTGGTCTCTCTCTCTCTAAGTCAGCTGAGCAGGTGAACTCACTGCCCTCCCTCCTATGTGGGACATGACTCCCAAGGGTGTAAATCTCCCTGGCAACATGGGACAGAAACTCTAGGATAAGCCAGGACCCAGCATTAAGAGATTGAGAAAGTCTTCTTGACCAAAAGGGGGAAGAGAGAAATGAGACCATAAGTGTCAGTGGTTCAGAGATTTCAAACAGAGTTGAGAGATTATCCTGTAGGTTATTCTTACATGTTATATAGATATCCCTTTATAGTTTATGGTGTATTGGAGTGACTGGAGGGAAGTACCTGAAACTGTTGACCTGTGTTCCAGTAGCCTAGATTCTTGAAGACAATCGTACAAAGATAAAACATTTATGATGTGACTCTGTGATTGTGAAAACTTTATGTATGATGCTCTTTATATCCAGGGTATGGACAGATGAGTAAAAAATATGGATAATAAATAAATAAATAAATACTAGAAGGGAAAAAGCATAAAATTAATTGAGTAGATAGAAAATTAGTGGTCAGTGAAAAGGAACGGTAAGGCGTATGGTTTCTTTTTATTTCTTTTTCTGGATGATGCAAATGTTCTAAAGAACTATCATAATAATGAATACACAACTATGTGATGATATTGTGAGCCATGGATTGTATACCATGTATAGAATGCATGTGTGTGAAGATTTCTCAATTAAAAAAAAAGTAAAAAAAAAAAAAAGTAAATGCAACATTAAAAAGAATTGAGCTATAGATAGTGGCTTCATTTTATTGTAAAATTAAGATAATATTTTATACTTTTCTGGTGTTCTCTGTTTTCAGTATTTTAATATGCTTAAGCATATGTTATTTTTATAATTGGAAAAATGTTATATATAAAAGATTCTTCTTGGTTAGGAATGTCTAATCAAATTTTGTGCACATGATTCCAATTTCTCTAAATGGCTTTATTTAACATTGTATATGGCAAAAAATCTTGCCTTGAAACTGGAATAAGATTGTTAAGAGGTACCATACAGAGCAAACATATATGTCGATATTAAAAGATACAGATTAAAACACATGGATGACCCTCAGAAGTATTATGCTTGGGAAATAAACCAGACAGTAAAAACACACTTTGTATAGTTCCATTTCTATAAAATGTCCAGAAAAGGCAAATGTAGAGACAGCAAGTAGATTTGGGCTTGCCTAGGGTTGGGACAGGGAATGCGAACTGTAAATGTACAGAAGTTTCACTTCAGGGTGATGGAAATGTTGTAGAATTAGACTGTGGTGATGACTGTATGCTTCTGTAAAAGGACAAGATGGATATGAATTGTATGCTTAAAACGGGGGAATGGTATAGTATATAAATTATATCTCTGCTGTTAAAAAAAAGATATAGGTTGACAGACTTTGACTAGATGAAAAAAAAAGACTTACCAAAGGAATGAGAAATCTATTAGAATTCCTTCTGAAACATACAATAAAACCCTGTTGTTCTATCCTTAGATATTCTTTATTATCATCAAGAGAAGTACGATTATTTCAGACTCATTGGGGGCATACTGATGTAGAGGAATATCTGATTTATACACTGATTCTCAAAGCAAGACATAATTTTAAGGTACAACAAATGAGCAGGATCAAGTCAGTAGCGGATTATAGAAGACCCATTGCTTAATTAATAGAATAAGTTGCTTTGTACGATTTCAACTTTTCATTCTTTCAGCAAATTATTACTGAAAGATTACTATGGCAAATCTTAGACGTACCTGTCAACATAAGATTATCTGTATATAGATAACAAAGTGATGGTGGTGGTAAATATTTCAAAATGCTCCTTGAAGCCAGGTTTATATGCTTGATTCTTAATCAGATCCTCTACAAAAATTGGTAATACAAATGTAAATTTACTCTGTCTACGAATCATGATGGTTAATAGAGTCTGACTCTGTTCTCAAATAAATGTGTTAATGAGGTTGTTCTTGGGAAATGTAAATGACTCTATAAAATAGTAATTAAAAGATACGTGATCAGAATTAGAATATTACATTCTAATTCAAATTATGGCAATCAGTTCTGAAGCACTGTGATGACCAGGCACTTCAAAATTCTCCTCTGCCCCTGGGACCACTATCACTGATTTCATAGAAGCCCAACCTGCTTTGTATCAGTGGGATGGGGCAGAGCTGGCCTGAGCCCACTTCTTGGAGTGGCCCACCATCAGGACAGGCCGTGCACACATGCACATGAGACCATTCTGGGCACTTAATGAATAAATGCTGACCCTCTGTGTCTCCTTGTGAATAGTTTCAAAAGCATGTTGTATTAGTCAAGGTTCTCCATAGAAAAAGAAATGAGATATAGTAGGGCAGGCTGCAAGTTGGAAACTCTGATGAAGGTGAAGTTGAATTCCCCAAGAAAAGTCAGCTGACTTAAGTGGATAGAAATTTTTTCTTGACTTCTGAAATACTTAGTTCTGTCTTTAAGGACCTCCAATTGATTGCTGAGGGCAATCTCCTTTGTTGGTTGTACATGCAAACAACTATAGATGCAACTGCCTGGCTACACATGCAAATCCATCTATGAGATAACCTCACAGTAACAGAGTTTTGTTTGCTTGAACAAGCAACTGGATCCCATAACCTAGCTGGGTTGACATGTGAACTTAACCATTACAGGCTACTCAGTGGTAGGCAAGTCAATACTGGTTTACCTTCTTTCTCTGTTTTACTCCCCCCCTAACATTCCTGCTCCATGGTATGACTTTCTCAAATAAACTACCTGCCTGCAGGCCTTTTCTCTTAATTTGGAGAAACTTAAGCTAAGCATATGAGATATTTGATATATGCAATATATAGTACTTGTTAGTGAACTCTGTTGGAAAATTGACAAATGCTGCACCAATAGGTTTGCATTTTCCACTTTAACAATATCGTCCAAGTTGTAGGAATTTTACAGAAAATAAGACACTAATGTTATAGGAGATAAGTTAATGAGCACTTGATGGCAGACTCTTCATAGTTCTGATAATCTCTGTAATTTAAATCACTCAGCTGTTGTACCAGGGACCTTGTTATTAGGATATCAGTTTAGGCCTCAAAGGAAGACAATGATGCTATCAAATGACATTCAGTTTACATTCTGAATGCCTGGGCTATCTGTTTGAGGCATAAGAAAAATTGCCAAAGAAAAATTAAAATTAGGGGGCCAGGACAAGGTGAGTCCTTTGAATGCAAAGGGGTTTGGCAAGTGTAGGCCCCTTTACTCTGCCAGAGAGCTCTCCTGGCTGCTCTCTAACCAACCAACAACTCATCTGAGAGCTCTGTGTGAATCCTTAAGACCCAACCCCCTATAGCCTTTGAAGGCCTCTGGATATTAGCTCACTATCCTCAGCTAAGTACTTATTCCACAACTATTGCCTTATACTTTGGCAGCCTGATTTGCCTTTAGATAGAAAGTCTTAGCCTATCCCACCACCGTGGCCTGACCCAAAGTCACAACCCCTCTACATAAGCTTGATTAGCCCAGGTTTCTGCTGAGTAGGTAAGTGTAACATAGTCTAGTGAAATGTATGTTTACAATCATTCTAGAATGTTCTGTCATGAGGTAAGTAGGGACAAGCTGAGTTTTCTGTTCTGCCTTAAAAATGAGCTACAATTTAGGAGAAGCCTGAAAAAATGTTTATGGGCAGAGAGCTTGTTGAAACAATAGCAATCAATTCTTTATCTTTGCTACTAGAAGAAAGCGATGATGCAATTATTCCAAAACAGTGAATAAAGTATAATAGACTTTGAATTAACTTTAATGGATTCTCCAACACCACCACCACCACCAACAACAACGGATTTATCTGCCTATATATTGTTTTCTCTTTTGGTATAGACTAAGTTTTAGATGACTTCACATCATTTGTACACACATTAACAGGATGGGAGGGGGCAAATGGTGGGGAGGTTAGATGTGACTGGGGTTGAGTGATAAATTCAAGATGGCCTGGAAATGCAAATTGCCCAAGAGAAATTCACAAGAAGATAATGAGGTGGTGGCTGTACCTGAAATGTTGATCAAAATGCAATTCAATGCATGCAATAGATTCCAAGGTTCTCCTCGTTTGGCTCTAGGAGGGCCATAGCCAAGTGGGGGGGGGCCTTTCCTGAATAGAACAGCAAGTTTAACCTTTTAAAATGGTTCCCTGTGGGGCAATATGACAGTGGGATTGAGTGGTGCGATGGTGGCTCAGCAGGCAGAAATCTCACCTGCTATGCCAGAGACCCGGGTTTGATTCCCAGGGCCTGCCCGTGCAAAAAAAAAAAGTCCCTGTGTTCCTTGTTGACAATGGAACTCAAGTAAATGTTTAAAATGTCAGCTGGAAGCTTATTACTCCTTACTTGAACATAAAATTTACTTTCTAGTCTTTCTCATGGAATATTCTATATGGCACTATACAGATAATGGGCTGCCATAGATTAAAATTGGTGAATGCTATATATACACATATATCAGGGACACAAACGTTATTCTATTCATGGCTGCTGCAATCATGATGATCATCTGGGAGCAAGTAGCCTCTTATAGTCCATTAATGTGTTCTTTCTGTCCCTACTTTCCACTAAGTTTTCATCTTATTAATATATATTTTTTTTACTTTTAATTAACTTTAATCTTGAAACATCACAATTCACAAATAAAGCAGTTTTAAGTGGATGGAAATATTATGTTTAAAAGTCTTAACTTACACATATTATAATTAAATAGCAAGATGTTTTCAAATCACCTAGAGATAAAAGAAAGTTAAATGATATAACTCCCAACCAGGACCATTCCAGCCAATCCTAAAGAATACCTAGGGCAATATATAAGATATCACCAGGGTTCCATGCACTAGAGTAACTTTCCAGAAACATACAATCTCCAAATGGGTCCCTGATCCAGATAAGTCCTGAAACCTAGCCCAGCCTCTCCAGAACATCAGATAGTTCCATCTCCCTACCCCATATTAATGAAAGACCCTTCCAATATCAAAAATTTAGAACTGACATAGCCCAAACATCCCTAAAGCGAGGTTGGAAAAATCAAAGTGATGGTGGAATTATACATAGAAAATGGGATTTAACAAACGAATATGAATGCTGAGTCATTAAATTATCTCTTTAAGTCTCCAGTATTTTAGAGCAGCTAGAAGTGAAAACCTAAAATTGTGAAATTGTAACCCATGTCAAACTCTGAAATATGTTCTATAACTAATTGTGGTGCTGTGCTTTGAAATTTATAGCTTTTTTACTTTTTATTTTTTTATTTTTTTAATTAATTAACGGAAAAAAAGAAATTAACCCAACATTTAGAAATCATACCATTCTACATATGCAATCAGTAATTCTTAACATCATCACATAGATGCATGATCATTGTTTCTTAGTACATTTGCATCGGTTTAGAAGAACTAGCAACACAACAAAAAAAGATATAGAATGTTAATATAGAGAAAAAAAATAAAAGTAATAATAATAGTAAAAAAAAAACAAAAAAAACAACCAGACAAAAACAAACAAAAAACAAAACAACAACAACAAAAAAACCTATAGCTCAGATGCAGCTTCATTTAGTGTTTTAACATGATTACTTTACAATTAGGTATTATTGTGTTGTCCATTTTTGAGTTTTTGTATCTAGTCTTGTTGCACAGTCTGTGTCCCTTCAGCTCCAATTACCCATTATCTTACCCTGTTTCTAACTCCTGCTGGACTCTGTTAAGAATTTATTAACATTTTTGAGATTTTGCTACACGAGAAATATAGTCTTACTTTTGGTAAATGTTTCTCCTCTAAAATGCCTGTCATTAAAAAACGAACAAATGCAGCAACAACTTAAAGAAAAAAAGTTAAAAGCAACCAATAAAACTCGTACACTCACTCAGAATCAATTATCTTACTAAGGAGCCATAATCGTAGCTCTTAATGTGGAGCCCGGCACTAACCATGTGCCACTCCCCAGAAGGTGTAGGCAACAATGAAGCCTTCCCATCACGGCTTCTAAACCATATTGCTGCCATTATTCCACATGAAACATATTCTTATCTAATTTCCAAAGATCCAGATTGTACCTCTACGGACATGGTGGATTAAAAGAAACTTGCAATGCCATCGAGGTCTCTGGTTACCTCTAACCTGGAGGAAAAATGTCTTCGATGAAATATGAACTAAATTGATCTCCTACTGCTTTTTAGTTGTCCTTTGTTTACAATATGATTATGGAAATACATCCTTGAGCTGAGGTTGTGGAAGGCTGTCTCCTTTGGTGCCCTCATTGGTGCATGGAAACCACTGACAGGCGATTTTGTCTCCCAAAGGCAGTAGATATTCAATTAACGACATCCAAGTTGGTTCAATCTTATCTTTTGTGTTCCTAGTTCTTCTAGGGAGAACAAAACTCCACATTTCCCATCTTCTAGTCCTTAACAATATAGCAACCCATGAATTATTATATACTTTTGTTTTATTCTTCTAAAAGAATTTTTCAAGGAAAACCACATGTAGATTAGAGTATTTTATCCTAACGAGGTGAGAAATATCTGCCATATGGCTTAGATGAGAACAGCCATGGTCATTATTAACATTATGTATTTGTGAAATGCTGAATGTTCCTTTTTAAAGTAATAGAATATCCTTTTGTTTTTATCCCTTATGTTTTAGTAGCAGTACTATTCATGAAATACCATTCATCGTATACTTAGGTTGAATGGTATAACAAGTAATGTTATTACGTGACTACTGCTGCACAATTGTCATGAAGTAAAGAAGAGAATGGAATTTTACTATTTGAGGGTTTCATCAAAGTGGAGATGGTTGTAATTTCGATTTCTGAGGTGCGGTGAGGGAAATGGGAGAAGGGCAAGGTTTGGGTAGAGCAGAGAGTAGAAAGGGAAGAACAGGAGTGCCCATTATAAAATCTATTCAGCATTCAAAAGACTTGACTTGTAGATCAAAGCCATTTAAAATCATGTGAAGGCCTGAGTCTTAAATGTGTGACTCATCTGCTACAAGTATTAATAAGATGGATGCTAAGTTGATGCCTTATTAGAACAGAATCATTGAAAACATTGCCAATGACTTTTCTCTCTTTGGACATTTTAAGCAGAACTGGATAGAAATGGCGACCTGCCTCCTAGAAGATCCCATTGATCTGAGAGGTTCTGGGGCCAAAATCTGTTTTTCCAAATAAAGGGGCTGCATAAGAAGTCCCACCTTCAGTCAATTAACATGCATTCATTGGGAATAGATGTCAGCTACAGAATCATTATCATAAAAAAACATATCGAACACTTGCATACTGTGCTAAGTATTACAGACTTAATTTTAAAACATATACATAATAATCTGCAAGGTACCTTCTTTAATTTGACCTTAGTTATATAATAGGTGTTTTTTTTATTTTACTGACAATCATAAATAAAAGTTTCATGTGTATGAACACTTCAAAATGAAAGTTTGATCAATTACCAGCTAGTAGAAATAGTTAACAAAATTTAGACATATTAACTAAGTTGGTTACTTTTTAAAAGCAATCATACTACCTGAAATTCTTAATAGATTTTGTGTGAGCTCTGTGATTCGTTATGTCAAAGATCACTAAGTTTAATTTTAATAATGAGCTTATTTCCAACACCATAACTTCTGAACTTAATGCTCTCTAGAAACATCTTCGGAATAGTTTGGTAGGAAAGCTCACATGTTAAATTATGTTGATGATATTACTACATAATGTGGGATATAAGAAAATCTTCGGAAGTACTTGAGTTTCTACCATACGCTTGAAAGAATGAAGAAAATGTACTTTCTCAAGATGCTTCTCATGAAAGTACTTCTTTCAAAATCCTTGCTTTTATTTATCAAATAAATTTTGGTAATGATGACATTGAGGCAACAGAGTGAAACCATTTCATTTAAAATAAGTGTTGATAAAGTTATAATCTAAAACCATTTTTGTATGACTTAAAGAGTGTTAGAAACATTTCAAAACATAAAAGGCAAACCACTGAGTTGACACTGTCAGGTGGTCTCATTCCTGTCTAAAAATAAATGGGGCAAGAAAGCACCTGGACCATTTCTTCTTCCAGTTTTTGAAGGAAAGCTTTGTTGGCATCTTCGCAATTAACTTTACATTTAACTCAACGAAGAGGCTGTCAGTCATGTATTTAATCTTCTGAGTCTGAAAAGTATGTATATATTGCATGTAATAAAACAAATAATTTTGTAGGCCTTTTCCACCTAAATCTCATCTCATGTTTTCTCTGAAATACCAGCATTTCCTCTTTAATGATTCTAGTTTATTATTCATATAAAGTTTTTTTTGGAATGCCTTTCATATGCAAACAGTCCTGTTGTCCTTTACTTTCTGAGATCATACTAATGGGATTTTATTTTGCGCTTCTGACTCCAGATTAGTTTACAGCATGTTGAAGATTTTCTTTTCTTCTTCTTTTAAATAAAGTATTAAAATCAGAAAAGATTTTGGTCTTTAAGACAACTGATTTCCTTCCAAAGTGAAATTAACTGAAAATGTCAATTTAAATCTAACTTACTAAAACTATTTTATTAATTTTCTAATTAACAGAAAAGATAAGTGAGAGAAGAGGGGAAAAAAATGAACAAAGGAAAATTCCATAGTAAGTAATAACCTCAATAGCTGCTCCTTTTTTCCTTGAGCTTTGAGGCTTGAACTTTGAGACCTAAGTGTTTGTGCACCTAATCTTTGAATATAAAGGAATACTGGTTGTTTTGATTTGTTTGTATTTCTTGACCTGGTTTTAGTTCATTTACAGACAAAGACTTGTCTTAGAATTGTGATACAATTACCATGATAAATGTGATATAGCTCAGTATTCAAAAAGACAAACTGGTCTTTATGGCATGTTGGGAAGACTGAACTATTATTCTATAGGCTCTCACTCTCAATAAATGCTAATTGCTAAAATAGGAAAATACTAACCTTGTCCTATGCACAAAGCATTTCTCAGTTGTGTGTGATTAAGGCCATTCTTGAAGCATCTGGCTTCCATTTTGATCAGTAAAGGATCATGAAACTAACCGAAGCACTGGCCTTTCATTTATGTCCAACTCCTACGTGTTCAAGGAGTTCAAATCTAAAATATATATTCTTTGTTAGAATGGCTCTGAATAAGGAGAAAATGGTGCTAATATTCTTTAGAGATATCTAATTATGAAAATTGTAACATGAGTATACTGTAGAAATTTTAACTTGGGAGTTAGAATTGGCAGGAACCTGATTTAAAAATATGTGTTAGAGGCAGCTGCGAAGGAGTGGTTAGGCTGCTGGGATTTGCATCTTAGCCCCTCCATTTGATGTAAAGACCTCACCCTCCTTGCGTCTCCCTTTCCTCACCTGTAAGATAGGGTAGTCTTCCTACCTGGTGCAATTGTGAAGATTAAATGAGATACAACATTTAAAGCATTTACAGCAATGCATTGTATGCGGTAGGCTTTCGATAAATACTAGTTATCATCTGGGGAGATCATCAAGGGCTATTTGATTATGGACTTAAAATATTTCTAATTAATATACTTTCTTTTTCACTGACATTCTTCAGTGAAAGTTAGAAATGACTTTCTTAAGCTACGAGAAAATTCTCCAAATTTATATATTAATCAGTCAGAAAAGACTGCCTGTAGAAGAATATATAATGTTTACCTGGGCTCAAGCAGAGAAAAAGTTTTTAGTCTTTTCGTAGGGAAGAAGTGTTCTTTGCAATTCGTGTCACAGCATTATCTTCCTTGGTATTCAAAAGCATTAGAAGAACCCACATTAATTTCTCAAAGATTTTTGAGAAATACTAATCCATAGAGTTCAGAGTGCTTTTTCAGAATAATTCCTCAACACAGAAGCATAGAATCTGAAGTGAAGAGGACCTGAAACCATGATTTAGGCATGGACCTTGAACAAGTTATTTAATTTCTCTGTGATCATTTACTTCTAGAATGAGAATGACAATGCTTCCTCCCTCAGTGAGTGGAATTAAAGGAGTGAACACATACCAGTGTGCCTTGTAAACTATAAATCCAAATTTCTGTATTTTGTTTTATAAGCATTCTCTCCTTTGAGGATATAAAACCGTTTAAACAGAAATGTAGCTCCATTGAAAAATCTAACAAATGCTGCCAAAAATGAACTAGCTATAAGCTTACCTACACTCATTGACATATGAATGAAAAGTTTCAGAGTAAGTATAAGTAACACCTATGACTTCTGATCTCATTCTAACAATTTTTTGAGAGAACAAATTAATTTATAAACATGCTAGAATACCCTTTAAGTTTCCTCGAGTAAAAATGTGGGGTTTGTCACGTCTCTAAGACATGTTTAAAAACTTACCTTTTTTTTTTTTAATCAGATGGCACTTAATTGTTACAGAGAAGTTACACTGCTGATGAAGCACTGGTTCTGCAGAATGATAACTCAGTGGAAACATCAGTTGTTGCCACTCACTGCTGTTCTGAGGGTCGGTACTCCTTTATGGCTCTTCCTGGCACTGCTTTTGGAGAATTACTTAGTTTTAAATACTGACCCATATGGCAGGTCACAAACAGGTAAATTGTGCTACAATGTTCAGCAAATTTTCTATTTTATAGTAGAATAAATACTAAATATAGCCAAATATACAGTCTGATCTGCAATGTGGCAATACCTAGATTTAAATCAACACTGAAGTACAGTCTAATCCTTTCATCAGTAGAAAGGTAATTGAGAGCAACACCTTCACAATGTAAACACTGAAATTCAGTCCAAAAGGTAAATGATAATTCTAAATAGTGGGTTCAAAGGATTGAAAACTTCTTTACACACAGCAGTAGGCATTTAATACATTAAAAAAATTCAAACTTTTTCAACAAAGATGGTAACATGTTTTAGTAACATGTTAACAGAGGGCTGTGGGGGGGAGGGGGAGAGAGAGGGAGGGAGGGAGGGAGAGAGAGAGGGAGAGAGAGAGAGGGAGGGAGGGAGAGGGAGAGAGAGAGAGAGAGAGAGAGAGAGAGAGAGAGAGAGAGAGAGAGAGAGAGAGAGAGAGAGAGGGAGGGAGGGAGAGAGAGAGAGGGAGAGAGAGAGAGGGAGGGAGAGAGAGAGGGAGAGGGAGGGAGAGAGAGGGAGGGAGAGAGAGGGAGAGAGAGAGAGGGAGAGAGAGAGAGGGAGAGAGAGAGAGGGAGAGAGAGAGAGAGAGAGAGAAGACATGGATACACAAACTCTGGTTTCCTTAATTGGAGAGTGGCATTTTGTCTTAGTGGGACTTGATGCAGCCCAATCAGGGGTTTGAAAGTGATAAGGCAGACAAAAATTAAATACATTTCAAAAGACCATATTTTCTTAAGTCTTATGTTATCCTGGAAAAGTAAAGCAGTAACAACGACAATATACTTTGCTAATGGTTAGTACTGTTTTCTTTAGGGTTATCTCAACAAATCATTCATTCTACCATATTAGGGTAAGTACTTTAATACGGTTTGTGTTTTTGTGCTTCAATCCATATCCACACAATCACACAGGTATTCAGGGGACCCACAGAGTGCTGAGCGCTGTTTGGGGTAATTTAAAACTTTGACCTAAGGCAAGATTTTGAGAGATCAAGAGCATTTTCTTTCACACTGTAGTCCAAAGAAACGGAATTCTGCCTATCTACATTCCATTGCAGATTCAATCGGTTAGGATAGTTTTTATTTTCCATGCAAAAACTGTTGACAGTGGATGGCAGCCATTAACCAGGAGTATCACTTGCAACAAAAGCTATTGGGGGATTAAAAAAAGAGATCATTTTTTAAAAATACAAATGGCCATACTTATCTAAATACACAATCACTCGTGTATTAATCCAAGAGTGTATTATCATAAAACGAGAAATAAAATATGGTGTGCTCAATTGTATTTGATATTTATCACCTTACCACTTTCAATATATGTGAGTGCCTTACTTTGTACCTTGCAGAGAGCTCCATATTAGTAATCTAAAGTAAAAAAATAGAGTCCCGGGTGGGCCATGGTGACTCAGTGGCATTGTTCTCACCTGCCACGCTGGAGACCCGGGTTCAATTTCCGGTACCTGCCCATGCAAAAAACAAAAACAAAATAAAACAAAAAAATATATAGTCCTGCCTTTTCTGTTTAGTGGGAGACACCGCAGGTAAAGCAACAATACATCATAGCTTTGATATTGTATTTGATTTCTGATAGACACGGGATGTTAAGGGTGCATTTCTACTCAATAACTTAAGAGAATGGTGACAATTTTAGCTTTTTGAGGGAGGGAATGAGGGGGAAAGTTCAGAGAAACCTAAAGGTAACACGCTGAGTTTTCAACTACAAGTTTATAAAAAATCTGAAAAAGATGACAATGTTAACATTTTAATAATCTCCTGAAATAAGAAGGTGGACCTCATGAGTATGTAAGGTTTCCTGAATGAGAGATCTAACCATAAATGTTTGGTCCCCCAACAACTTAAATTAAACAAATTCATCTATTGAATTTTCTTGGTCATGTTGTTGTTAAATTCCTGAGCTACAGGTAGTAAAAATAATAATAATAAAAATAAAATGCCCAGAGCGAGAATGTTTTGACATGCACTGCCGGGCAAACTACTTCTAGTAAATTGAGTCCAATCAAACCTGACATTGCTTCTGAACTACATTTAGACTCATGAAATGCTGACTCTTTTCTTTAAACGGGAGTTTCAGACGGCTTTTTCTTTTTTTCCCCTATAAGGCATTCTTCACTTATCGTTCCACGTGTTTCAACCATGTCTAGGCCACCCTGTCTTGTAAGACAACCTGGACAATGAAATGGAAAAGGCACAAGGGTTGAATAAGCGCCACCTGTTGAGGTCGGCGAGTTCACTGGGCTGGGTGCTGCTTTCCTCGAGGTAAGGATCGATCGCAACCACTCCTCTCCAAGGAGCGCCTACCCCCGGTCCTTGGGCAGTTAACTGCAAACCTCTGCAACCTCTGCCCCGCAGCTCGCCCCAGCCCGTCGGGGAGCGATGGGACCGCACGGTAGCTACAACGACATGCCACAAAGGGCGACACCCACCGCGGGGAGCCACTGGCCTCCCCGGGCCCCCGAAGCCACGGCCCCAGGCAACTCCGAGGGGCGAAGGCGGCGCGGGCCGGGGGCTGAGCCCAGGTGCGGCGAGGGGGAGGAGGACTCTGCCGCGAGCCGAGGAAGAAAGCCTGACTCATGTCGTGGCGGCAGCGGGCTCCAGGGAGCTGGAACTCGTGATGCTGTTGCTGCGGAGAAAAGCTTCATTACCCATTCCGCAGGCGGGGGACGCCACCCGCGGCACGCACGCACGCCCGGGACCCGGACCACAGCAGCCTCCGCGGGCCGAGCGCATGGTCCTGCCTTCCTCCCGGGTCCTCGAAGCGCCCCCTCCCCGGCTGCGTGCCCGAGCGCGCGCGCTGGCCGCGTGTGAGAAAAGAACAGACACACCTAACCAGCGCGGGCGCGCGCGCGCGCTCAGCTGCGGCCCCCGAGCTCCCCAGCCTTGCCCCACCCCCACACCGCCCGACCCGGATTCGCTCGCTCTGCGGAGATGCTCCCCAACCCCCCACCCCCACGACGACGGCGCCTCCGCCAGCCTTCGGCAATCTCCGCGGAAAGACCGAGCGACCGGCAAGGCCCGAAGACCTGCCGCCTCCTACCCCGCCAGACCAGGCTTTATGTCTACGGCGCCGGGGCGCATGCGCAGACGCCATCTTCCCTCCTTCTCCGCTCTTCGCCCCCTCCCCTTCCCCCGCCACCGCCTCCTTCTCTAGCCGGCGGTCGCCCCTCCTCCTCCTCCTCCTGCGCTCGGGCGCTGGTCCCTCCTCTCCCTATGCCGCGAGAGACCCGGGGAGCCGAAGAGCACTAGTAACAACCCCCTCAGTCCCCCGCCCGACCCCCTCCCTCAGCACCCACCCACTCACCCGCCCCGTTGGCCAACACCGAGCGGCCCCACCTCTCGTTCCTTTGAGCGGCGTCGGCTGCAGTCGCTGCACCAGCCCGTCTGGCCACCGAAGCTGCCGAGAAAGGAGTCGCCGCCGTCGCCCGGGGCTCTCCCGCCCCGGTCCGGCAGTAGCCGGGTGAGGACAAGCCGGCTGCGGAGGAAGAGGACGAGAGCGGCTCGCACCCCTCGGCGCTAGCCTACGGCCCGCCGCCCCCTGGGGAGGCTCGGGCGCCGGCCCCTTCCTCCCCGAGGACGCGTGCCGAGCTGAGGCGCCTGCCCCGAGGGAGGAAAATGCTCGGGCTCCATGGCTGCCAGTGATGGAGCGCTCCTTTGGCTCCGGCTCGCACCGCCGCCGTCGCGCCCCGGCCGCGCTCCGCGAGGACCCGGCGCCTCTGCGCGCCCGCCCGCTCCTCGTTGCCGGGCTCACCGTACCGGGCGCCCCGCCGCCGCCGCCGCCGCTCAGCTCGCAGCCTCGCCGCCTCGGCCCCAGCCGCGGCCAGCGTTTCCCCTCGGAGCAGCCGCCGCGAGCCCAGGGGGTTTGAAAGGGTCCGCGGGGCGTGGGGGGAGGGCGGAGCGGGCGCGACGGGACTGGGAGGGGAGGTTTGAGCGCCCCTGAGCTCGGGGCTCGTCCGCGACGGCGGCGCCGACGAGAGGCGGGCGGGACTCGCTCCGCGCCGTCTTCGTGCAGCGCGGCCGGGAGGGCTTTGCAGCCGCCGCTGGCGCCGCGGCGGGAGGAGCGGGTGGAGGTGGCTTCCGAGTTGGCGACTTGGCCGCGGAAGGTGGGCATCCCTCGGTCTCCTCTCACCCCCAGCCCCGCTCCCCTCCCCCGCTCGCTCGCTCGCTCCCTCCCTCCTGCCCCGCACCCCACGTGAAGGGGAATATAAAGGGGGGGTGGGTGGGGTGTGAGACTAGAGGGGAAAGCGAAGGGCGAAGGACTGAGGGGTCCCCCCTTCGGGTCCCCGGCAGCCTTGTTCACCCTCGTTCGTCCTCCCTTCCCGAAGCTCGCCCCCGGAGGCAGAAGCGACCGGCGCCTGTGCCTTCGGCTGAGGAGGAGGAGGAGGAGGAGGAATCGAGCCAGGCGGAGCGTGGGGTCCGGTTTTCCTCTCCGGCGTCTTGAATACAAAGATTACGGTGCAGACGGAAATTGCACTTGCCTCCTCCGCCCCCCAGTACCCAACACAATGCACCAGCCGCCGGAGGCCGCCGCCGACGTGAGCGCTAGGAAGATGGCGCACCCGGCAATGTTCCCGAGAAGGGGTAGCGGCAGCGGCAGCGCCTCTGCGCTTAGCGCAGCAGGTACCGGCGTCGGGAGTCATGCCACATCTGCCGAGGATCTGCCGCCCCCGTCGCTGCTCCAGCCGCCGCCCCCTGCAGCCTCTTCGTCGGGACCACAGCCTCCGCCCCCACAAAGCCTGAACCTGCTTTCGCAGGCTCAGCTGCAGGCACAGCCTCTTGCGCCAGGCGGAACTCAGATGAAGAAGAAAAGTGGCTTCCAGATAACAAGCGTTACTCCAGCTCAGATCTCCGCCAGCATCAGCTCGAACAACAGTATAGCAGAGGACACAGAGAGCTATGACGACCTGGATGAATCTCACACGGAGGATCTGTCTTCCTCCGAGATCCTTGACGTGTCACTCTCCAGGGCTACTGATTTAGGGGAACCAGAACGCAGCTCTTCGGAGGAGACTCTGAATAACTTCCAGGAAGCCGAGACACCTGGGGCCGTCTCTCCCAACCAGCCCCACCTTCCTCAGACTCATCTGCCTCACCTTCCACCGCAGAATGTTGTGATCAATGGCAGCGCCCACCCCCACCACCTCCATCACCACCACCACGGTCATGGGCACCACCTCCACCACGGGCACCACCATCCCGCACACGCCGGGGTGGCCGGTGCACCCATCCCTGGAGGACCCCCCACCAGCCCAATAGCCAGAAAACTCTCTACAACTGGAAGCTCGGACAGTGTTGTACCAGCTGCACCAACTTGTGCTGTATCATCAAGTGGGTCACCTGCATCTGTAATGACTAATGTCTGCACTTCGAGTACTCCTGGCGGTCTAGGTATACATTCTGTTCCTGGCACTAACACAGTGAATAATGTAAACCTTCCTGCTGTGGGTGGTTTTAATCCTAACGTGGCCAGCAGCATGCTTGGGAATGCTAATGTAAGTACGAGTAATATTCCCAGTGCTGCTAGTGTGAGCGGTGGGCCCGGAGCTGGCATTAATGTGAATATCTTGAGTGGCATGGGCAATGGAACTGTCTCTGCCTCCGTTGTGGGTAATATCCCTAACGTGGCCGCTGGGATGGCTGTGGGACCCATTTCCAGTCAGCAGCCACAACCGATGGTCAACACATCCAGGTTCCGGGTCGTTAAGTTAGATACCAGTTCTGAGCCCTTTAAGAAAGGCAGGTGGACTTGCACTGAGTTCTACGAAAAAGAAAACACTGTACCTGCCACCGAAGGTGTGGTGGTAAATAAAGCAGTGGAGACGGTAAAACAGAACCCAGCAGAGGTGACTTCTGAGAGGGAGAGCACCAGTGGGAGTTCCGTGAGCAGTAGTGTCAGCACACTGAGTCACTACACGGAGAGTGTGGGAAGTGGAGAGATGGGAGCCCCTGCCGTGGTGGTGCAGCAGCCACCACCACCACCAGCTCCTCAAGGTGTGGCCCCTCAACAGATGGATTTCAGTAGCACTGGTCCACAGAGTATCTCAGCAGCAAGTATACCACAGAGTGTTTCTCAGTCACAGATCTCCCAAGTACAATTACAGTCTCAAGAATTGAGCTATCCGCAAAAGCCAGGTCTTCAACCAGTACCTCTGCAAGCCACTATCAGTGCTGCACCTGGTATCCAGCCATCGCCTGTTAACGTTGTTGGTGTAACTTCAGCTTTAGCTCAGCAGCCTTCCATTTCCACTTTGGCTCAACCCCAACTGCCATATTCTCAAATGGCTCCTCCAGTGCAAACTCCCCTTCCAGGGCCACCACCCCAGCAGTTACAGTACGGACAACAGCAACCAGCTGTTCCTACACAGATGGCCCCAGGCCATGGTAAATCAGTGACTCAAAATCCCACTCCAGAGTATGTACAACAGCAGCCTATTCTTCAGGCGGCAGTATCCTCTGGACAGCCCAGTTCTGCAGGGGTGGGAGCAGGAGCAGTGATCCCTGTGGCTCAGCCCCAGGGTGTTCAGCTGTCAGTGCAGCCCCCAGCAGTCCAAGCACAACCTGCAGGGGCATCTGGCCAGCCCATGGGCCAGGCTCCAACAGCAGTGTCTGCTGTACCGACTAGCAGTCAGATGGTAAACATTGGTCAACAAGCAAACATACCTATTGCAGGGCAGCAGCCCTCCACCCCCGTCACACCTTCAGTTATTCAGCAAGGTGCTCCTCCAACTTCACAAGTAGTTCCACCTGCTCAAACTGGGATTATTCTTCAGGGAATTCAAACTAGTACTTCAAGCCTTCCTCAACAATTGGTCGTTGCACCCCAGAGTACTTTGTTAACTGTGCCTCCCCAGCCACAAGGAGTAGAATCAGTAGCTCAAGGAGTTGTTTCGCAGCAGTTGCCCACAATTAGTCCTTTGCCCTCAGCTAGTAGTATTTCTGTTACAAATCAGGTTAGTTCATCTGTTCCTTCTGGAATGCCCTCTGCCCCGACAAACTTGGTTCCACCACAGAATATAGCACAAGCCCCCGCCACCCAAAATGGTAATTTGGTTCAAAGTGTTAGTCAGCCTCCCTTGACAGCGACTAATGTAAATTTGCCTTTGGCACAGCAGATCCCAGTAAGTTCTCAGTTCTCTGCACAATCATTAGCTCAGGCAATTGGAAGCCAAATCGAAGATGCCAGGCGCCCAGTGGAACCCTCCTTAGTTGGCTTACCTCAGACTATCAGTGGTGACAGTGGGGGAATGTCAGCAGTTTCAGATGGGAGTAGCAGCAGCCTAGCAGCCTCTGCTTCTCTTTTCCCGTTGAAGGTGCTACCGCTGACGACACCCCTGGTGGATGGCGAGGATGAGAGGTAAGATCATGCTCTGTTTCTGCAGACATTCGACAAATCCAGTCACTCTGTTTAGTAGCTGTGTATATGCATAAAGATAGTCTGAAGCGCTTTATGTTTTCATTTTTGTTTGCGAAAATGCATTTTCATGGTAAGTGTTTTCTTAGAGCAAGCGTGTCATGGAATGGTTTCAGAATGGGTAGGAAATGGCATAAATTTCACATGTAAACAATATTTGTCAGAATAGTTTTTGTTCATATTAAAAGTATGTGCCAGGGCCCCAAGTGGCTTTTCTTATTTGTAAGATGCTTTTTAGAAAGATTAGCAATTAACAAAAGCTTAATTTTGGTAATCCCCAACAATGGTTAATCCATTTTTTTGTTACTGAAGTCCTTATGATCATCTCTAGAGGGTTTGTGGTTCCACGTTTGTTTCTCCTTTACTACTAATCCTTTTTCCATTCTACTGTGTTTGATCGTAGTCTGTGATGGCTAATGCTGTCTGCTTTTTCTAGCCAGATACTATCGCAAAGTATGTGATAGGAAAACCCTCATACTGTAATTGACCAACTTTTGTGTACTTATTCAATGGTCATTTTATATGAGCAGTAAAGGAATAGGAATCTTAAATATTTTGCAAGGGAGAAAGGCTTGCACTGTCCAGACAACCAGTTTATCTGAATATTTTTCTTGTGCCTGATAGACGAAGGTGGTAGCCATTTTAAAGAGTAAGGAAAGAAGGTCTTGGAGGGTTGGGCTTACAGAGGCGTGAGAATAAGACCTTATTCCCCTGCTCTTCTGGTCCACCTGTTCCCTTCTTGCCTTACCAAACAAACAAAAAAACCCAAACAAAAACTATAAAGCCTAAAATCTGTTCTTAAGCCACTGTGTTCTCAGATTGGAAATAATGTGCTAATAATGTTTATAGAATCAATTGTCTTTGAAGCTGACTGGCTTGAAAAGTTGTGGAGTCTCTCATGATTCTACATTACTTTTAAACTAAACTGGTTGTGAAAGGAATATCCTTTTTACAAATTTACCAGTCTGTGACGGACTGATCAAAATAATATCATAGGAGTGATGTCAGATGCTACTCATTTTCACTGTGGAATTTTGAATAAACTTTGCAAGATATTTACTATTAGAGATTTTTGTGATTGAACTTTAATAAAAACAATTGAAGTATCTGTATTTTACATATATGTTTGTGGCTCTCACTGAGGAAGAATTTAGCCTATTTCAAAAATAATTGCAAGTTTGAGAAAAAGAACACAAAGGCCATGTGTTTCACTGAGGTTTTCATGATACTTTTAGTTGCTTAAGATACATAAGGCAAAGACCTGGTTAATTGAAACACTTTAAAATTTTACCTTTCAATATTTTTCTAATGGTCATTTAATTAAAATCTTGTTTACCTCATCAGATATTTTAGTATCATGCATGTGAAACTGTACTTTAATTGGTATACTTCTATGAAGTAATGTCCTTACTGTCCCATTCTAATTATTGGTAAAGTTTTATTTTTATCATTAAATACTGGTATTTGCCAGTAATTTTAATTTAGAGAAAATATATTCCAGATATCAGTGTTTTAAAAATCTAAAATGTTTTATCCAAGTGAAGTCCCTATAAAAACAGGTAGATTATGTGGATGCTACTTTTAGAGTAGGGCTGAAATACGCAAATGAAAATCCACATTTTGCACAGCCAAACCTGCCAAGGTTTCGTTAATTACCATTTGTGGTCTCCTGGCATGACTTTTATTTTTTTTCCCTTCCTGGTAGTGTGGTAGGGCATGATAGGGCTTTCTACAGCTTGCTATTCCAGACATTTAAAGCTAGATGTTATGACTTACAACTAGGTTTTAACTGTAGGAATAGACCCACAGATTTCACAGATTAAGATATTAGTACAAAATTAATTTTTTAGATAGTAATTGAGATAAGGATTAATTAGGGGCAAACTATGTGTGAAGGTTAGGAATTCTAGGAAGGGACATGAAGAGATCCTGAGAAATGTGATGAGAAATGCTGGTTTAAAGTAACCTGAGTGTTTTCAGACTGTACCTGCTTTGAATTTACTTATGTTTGTTAGTTAACATCAAAGTTAGTCACCACAACTGGAAAATTTTTTTTCCAGAGGTATCCTCAAGTCCCAAAAGTTAAACATTTTCACCCCTGAAATAGCTTAAAAGGTCAGAAAGGATTATACACATATATTATTGTGTTTTACTGCAGATTATTTCTTCTGTCATTAAAGATGGAAAAAGAAATGTTTGTTTCAGTTAAATTTGTTCTTGGAAGGGAATTTGAAGATAACTTCAAAGAGGAAAAAGGATATTAAATTATTAAAGAAAATTCTTTTCGTCTTTCTCCCCATATGAGCTGCTTTGTCACTTATATCATCTGGAACTTGGCCACCATTAGTCTCTTGTGGGAGAAAGGAGAAGGGGTGCATTCAATTTTGATATCATGACTTAGGAAGTAGGTTTACAATATAACTTTCTGGTGGTAGTACAAACAAGGGTTGATTATTATTTAATCATCTTTTGAAATAATACCTTAAACTTTTAGATTGAAAAATGTGCATTAGACATGTGGAAAATGCTTTCAGTTGCCACAGAGACCATAAAGATTAGAAAATGAATCAAAGCATTAAGATTATATATTATCTTTTATTTTTAAAAAGTCACTCAGTAAAAAGGTTTTATTTTAGCCTTTTTAACATGAACTTAACTTTATAACAAGGGAGAAAGATGTTTCTTCCTCACCAAGATGTGATAATTCACACCAAGATGTGAAATTTTCTGTTTTGTAATTGTTAGTATCATTTCTTTTGTTAAATTGGTCAGGCTTCTATTCATCCTTCAAGACTCAGCACAGATATTCCTTCAAGCATTCTCTTTCCCCAGGGAATGTTGTTTCCTTAGCTCTTTCTAACATTCCTGTATTTAAGCACTGTACATGTTAAACTATAATTTATCTTTTTACCCATCTTCCCCACAAGACTGAGTTCCTCAAGGACAGGGACTAAATATTTTTTGAACGAATTAACAAGCAGACCTTTCTCTGCTGCTTGAATTGCAGTGTGTTTTTCTATTCATGTTTTAAAATTTATATTGCCCTTCATCTTAATCACAACTGTTTAGAGATGTTGGAGCATCTCATTTATGCAAGGATTTGAAAAGAAGTGAATACAAAGACTTGCTTTTTTGTACCTCTCTTTGTTGTTCCTTGAGGTGAATTGATGTGGCTGTCCTTTAAACACAGTCCCTGTGGGTATTTAGTAAATTCTCAGATATTTGTTAGAGGAAAATGAGAGTTTTCTTATCTATAAAATGGGAATAGTATTCTTTGTACCTGCCACTGAGGTTGGTTGTATCAGATAAAGTATTAATTGTGACTCTAAATAAAGTTTTATTTTTTCTTTAAGTTGTAAGTGCAGAGTTTAGAGTCATAATTTGAGGCTATTTTTTTTTTTTAAAACCTCTTATCCCTTTTACCGTTCCCAGAAGCAATCACACTTTCACCTGTTTTAGATGCTCATTGTAATTATTTACCTCCTATTCTCTAAATGACATCCTCATATTGCTACAAGATGTGCAAGATAGCCTGGACTCTGGAAGTAGACTACCTAGGTTTGATCCTTCCTCTGTCATTTACTAGTTTTATTTAACACTGGATCGCTTAACCTCTCTATTCCTCAATTTATTTGTAAAAGCAGGGATGATAATACCTAGTTCATAGGGCTGTTACAAGAATTAGATGAGTTTGGAAAGCCCTTAGGACGTGTCTGATCTCATATGCCTTATATAAGTGTTGATTAAAGAAAATACTTCTTGCTTTCATTTTTGGTTTTAAATTTAACTTTTTTTGTCACCATCTACCCACCTGGTCCCTCTCCCCAACAGTTTTATCGAAATTATGATTACATCACTATTGATGGTTCAGTATTGTAAAATATGACTACTTTTCCTTCCCTGAGCAATGTCCTGTGGCCACCTCCCTTCTCACACCTCATCCCCAGCTATCTAGTATGTAAACTTGTTAGTGGTTTGCCCCCCCCACCCCGTTTTCATCTATCAACAACATTCTGTTTCTTGCAAGTTGTCTTTTCCCCTTTTTTGTATATTTTGAGCTTTTCCTTTCATGATATAGCCTTTCCTCAGATGTTTAGTAATTCTTGATTGTCTGCTTGTATTTACAAAGTAGGGGGGCTAAAGATTTGATGTGAAATTTGCAGTTTGGCTTGTCACTGCTAGCGTGATCTGGCTGGAGTCCGTTGTCTTGCTTGTTCATTTTTCCTTGCTTTATTTTCCCTATAATTTATCACTAACTCAACTTTTCACCCTTGTCTCTTGAAAGATGTTCTTACTTATCATATATTGTTACCGGTTTTATCTTATGAGGATGTTTCTCTTATAGCCTCTGACCTCCATTCTGAACTGGTTGCTCAGGAAACTTAGAACATAGCTATTTTCCTTCACTGGATTCCCTTCACTTAATCCTGTGGTGTATCTCCGTTTTTCCTTTGACCCACTTTGTCTTCATTTCTGTTTTCCTTGATGTTAATTTAAAATGACTGTGGTTTACCCTGGTACTTGTTTGAATCTTTGGTTGAGGAAAGAATACCAAGTGGGAAATGCATTGTCTTAAAGTTTTGCTCCATTACTTTCTAACTTCCATATTGCTTTTGAGAAGTCTGAAGCCTTCTGGCTTCTGATGTATTGTGTGCTGTGTGTGTGTTCTTTTTCATTTCTTTCCCTTTCCTTGTCTTTCCCACCCTTTCTTAAATTTCTAATAGCCTTTAAATTTTTAACTGTGTTTCCATTGTTCTAAAATTTTACAAAAATAGCCCCTGCTGTGCCTCTGTCTTCATCCAAGGTGCTGAGTTCTTGGTGTGTGCTCTTTTCAGTCTAGAAACATCTTTTAATTCTGGGATTTTCTTCTTGAATGAGGTTGTTGATTCTTTTCTCTTTTTCTTAAACTCCTCTTATTTGGAAAGACTTTCTGGCTGTACTCTGATTTCACTTAAATCTTCTTTCCTCTTTTCCATCTCTACTTTTTTTGAGTTTTTATTTCTGTTATGTATTCTTATCATGAAATTAATTTCTAAGAGCCCTTTGTTGTTTGCTCCTTTTAAGTACTATGCTATTCTAATTTCATGACAGTACTTTCTCTTAACTATCTGAATAATATAAATGTTAGTTTTTTTGTTTTTTTTTTTTTTTAAGTTTTCTTCTCGTGTGTAGTCTGTTTTCCTCCAGGTTTCCTTTTCTTTTTGTTTGCTTTGGTCTTTCTTTTTCATCTTACAAACTCTCCTTACATGTGTGGTAATCATATGTAAGAATAGAGCACTAAAGTGTAGATTAGAAATTCTCAGAGAGGCTTGTCATTGTCAACTGTTGGCTTCACTGTCTGGTGACCTGAGTGGGCTTCTTGGTGGGGGGACTCTGTGGTCAGTATCTTGGTATCTTTCTTCCAGGCTGGCTATATTCCCCAGAGAAGGCTACACTGATTTCTTGCCTAGAGAGTGAAGGCCTGTCTGAAAGCCTTCTGGAGGGCAGGTGGGGTAAGAGGTCTTGGGAAGTTTGGACATCCCCGTGTGCATTTCTTCACAAGATTTCCACCCCCTGCCGCTTTTTCATTATTTTATCCTTTCTTCTGCGTGACAGATTACCTCAGTCCAGTCTTGAGATCTTACATTTTATCTTCTTCAAACAATATAACTAGTTTTTATCTTGTGTTGGGGGGGGGGACGAGGAGGAGAGGTTAGTTGAGATATGTGGGGCTGGTTGACTTTTAAACAATTTTCCTTATTTAGCATCCCTTCCCCATCCTACATCCCACTTCAGATGTATGCAGTACTGCCAATTCTTGAGTCTTTTGGGAATTTTGCAGTTTAAATTGGGTTTGTTCTTGGCTTTCTCTACTGTTTGCTAAAGATTTGATTTTCCTTGTTTGCTAAGTCATTTGTCACTCAACCATCTGCTTCCCAGCTTTTAAGTTTTTGTTGCTATTGTCTTTTCACCCTTTCTTTCCAATTTTGTGGGCTTATATTTTTATATTTAAAAAAACTCCTATTCTGTCATTTTAGTGAGGTTTTAGGGAAAGATGTGTTTACTTTCTTTACACATTTATCTCCACTATAGAATCTGCACTATTAAGTGTAAAAACTGATGCTAATTTTAAAAAAGCCATTGCTGTGCGATATCGTCTATAATGACATAAATTTAAAGAGTGGAGTTGTTTGGCATAATCTAGCAGAAATAAGAATGGTATGTAATATAGTATTTTAGTTTGCAGACGTGATTGAGAAAGTTTAGATTTAAAGTCAGTTAATATTTATTATCGCATTTAACCAACTGAATAACATCATAAATTAAGTTTTTTTCATTTTATTGGTGAATAAACTGAAGCCTTAGATGCCAAGTAAGTTATCTAAGGTTACATATACGGCAGTAAAGTAGAAGAACTAGGATTAAAAACTGTTTTCAATTCAAAATCCAGTGCTCTTTCTACTAATGAAACCAATTGTAGGTAAGGCTGAGGCTCTCAATATTAGAGGGCTAAAAAATATAAGAGTACAGGCTACATTGCTTCATTGATTTCATTCATTGTGTAATAATACAAATAACGAAATTACTAAACATATCAACGTTTACTTTTATAAGCCTATAGTGAGAAAATACTGGGGGAGATTGTCAGAGTGGTGTTTCTGGACTGCAGTAGACGTAGATGTTAAATGAATTTAATACATGTCTTTTTAATTTTTTTGCAAGTTATGGAAATTATCTTTTAAGGGAGACTATTTTGATTTTTTAATAATTTAAATTCAGTGCTTATAACATTGGCTTCAAAATTGCAAAACAAATAGATTTTATTTATTGTTTAGAAAGTTTAATTTGAAAATATGAAACTGCAAAGCATGAGTTGTTCTGGCACTGCAACATTAGAGCCATGCTGCAATATTAGAACCATGCTGCAATATTAGAACTTGGTGGTGTTTTTTTTTGCCATGTCACTGTAGTTAAGGTAGAATACGGCTTGGTAAGAATATGCTTTAATGGCTCATTGAAAGAAACCTACATAAGGGAAAATTAAAGCATATTTTCACTTTTTAAAATAGTCATTTTTAATTAGTTTTAGATTCTGGGTTGGCTTTCATTAAAATGCCTTTTTTCTCAGCTGTTTCTTCCTTATCAGTCAGTTTGAGCTGGAAATCTTAACTTCACCTTTCAGGATCCTTAGACCTGGTTGACCTGTGTTTTCCCTCCTTTTTTATTTTTTTGCATGAGCAGGCCCCGGAAATCGAACCCAGTCACCGCATGGCAGGTGAGAACTCTGCCTGCTGAGCCACTGTGGCCCGCCCTTCCCTCCTTTTTGAAACATGAACTCTCTTCTTGCTTTCTATATCTTTCTTGGTTTTCTTGCCACCTTTCTGGTCAGTCCTTTTCAGTCTCCCTTTTAAATTCCTCTCCTCTTTCAGACTCTCAGTATTGGGAGTTTCTTTGGATCTGAGCCCTTTTCGTTACCGCCCTTTCCCTAGGTAGTCATCTGTTGCCATGGCTTCACATACAGTCTGTATGCTGACAGTTCCCAAGTGGGTATCAATAGCCTTAGACTTCTTTTTTTTTTTTTTACATGGGTAGGCATTGGAATTGAACCTGGGTCCTCTGGCATGGCAGGCAAGCATTCTTGCCTGCTGAGCCACCGTGGCCCGCCTGCCTTAGACTTCTTACTAGCCTTGGACTGATACAGTCACCTGCCTTTATAATACCTCTACTTGGATTCTCATAGGCTTCTCACATCTCAACATAACACGAACTTAACTCTTGATTACCCTACCTTCAAATTTCCTTCCTCTTCAGTCATTTTAATATATGTCATTTTTTACTGTAGTTCTTCACTTTAGAAACCTGGAAATAATTCTTAGTAGTTGCCTTTTCTTCACTGTATATATGCTGACCTTCACCATCAATATACCTTGAATTCATCTTTTTTTCATCTCTATTGTCACAACTCTGGGCTAAGATAACATCTTATGCTCCTGCATACAGCCTTGCCTTTATTTAATATTGCATCTTGTAGTCATTGGTATTACAATGGAAATTCAGGTCATTCAGCCAAAACACCTTAAAGCTCTCCCATTTCTTTTAAAAGTTTTTTTTTATGATCTATTTTTTTATTAAAAAGTTGTGGGTTTACAGAATGATCATACATGATTTCCCATTTCTTTTAAGATAATTACTCCTGTCCTTTGCTTACTTCTGGCCTCATAACATGCCACTCTCCACTCCTCTGCCCCCTTTCCTCATTCCAAGGGCATGTGGCTTCCTTTCAGTTCCTTAACTTGCCATCTACCATACTTGCTTTCTTCCTCTAGGCTTTTGCACAGGCTGTTTCTTTAACCAGAACCTCACCTAAGCCATCTTCCCTCCTATTCATTCTTAAAGCTTAGCTGTGACTTTGAGAGGTCTTTTCTGGCATACCATTCTAAATTTAGGCTCTTTGCCACTCTGTTTTATAGTTCTTGTTCTTTTCTTTCATAATGCTCATTACAGTTTGTAATTAATTTTTTATTTGTGATTATCTTTTTGATGATTTTAGGTTTATAAACAAGGATTCTGTATATCCCAAGTTTCTCAGTATCTGAAAGCATAGTATATACGCGGGAAAAATCTACTTGTAAATAATTGAAAGAAAAAGTTTTTTAATATGGCATAAGAATATGAAATATATCACTATTATATATTTCAACTACCAGTAAGTCCTTTTATAGATTATCATGTGACATAACTGTTTTTTCCTTTAATGGGGATGATTGAGAGTTACTTGATTTACTTTTTTGCTGTTTGTAAGCCATAAATGTCGTGATTATTTTCTGCTTTTATCAAGTATTTTTTAATTTTAATATTATATTTATTTTGCATTTACTTACATTTATGCCGATAAAAATCCTCCAGTTTGTGAATTTTATAGATGGCCACTCATTTATTTAATGTGCTTTGCTGCAGTTTCAGCTGTTCAAAGTATAAACGTTTAACTTGTATAATGCCACTTGTTTGTGTTTAGAGTTTTCTTTATTAAACAGTTGAGTAAGCAGTGAATTAATTACTTATTTAAACTTTCTGTGATTTTACTTATGGTTATTCTAATTACTTGTTAAACCAGTAAGTTATGAATTATACAGAGGGAGAGGAGCCATGAATAAAGTTTGGTAGTGGCAAGAATTAGCAATAAACTTTTTGTTGATTATCTATGGGTATTAAGTGAGAGTAAAACTATTAAGAGATGAGGCCTTTGGTTTGAAAGTTGAAGCAATTAAAAACAGAAGGGAAAATGTGGAATCTGATTTCGAATTACAGTGATAATCTGAGGCTTCTAGTTTTGAGCTCTCTTGGGGAGGTTTTCACATTCTTTTTGTGAATATCAGTGTTAAACCTGATCACCAGAGTTTGAAACCATTGTATGTTTGCTAATTGGGAGAAAAGTTCCTGGCTTGATTTTTTTAAGGGTTAAGTGTGGATCCTGGTGACTGGTATTGCCCTTCCTCATGCAGGTTGCACAGTGCCATAGAGCAAACCGTGACCCTGAGCTCATTGTGGAGAAGACAGACAAAATAGTGCCTTATTCTTCCAGGCCTCCCACACCATTTTTGTAATCTCAGTTGGCTCCTCAGGTTGAGAGCTCCAGATACCCTTTCTATATGGCTGAGTGTTCTTTTTTGAGTGAATTGTGAATGGCTTGATTTATAAAATTGTTTACTGATTGAAATACATTCTCTTCCACTCACTGAGTTACCTCATTTCTTTGGTTACTAGGCTTTGTTGGTGTAAGTCACACCAACAGCCAATATCGACTAGTTAGGGGTGCTTTGAAGATATAAACACATACAGTTGATATAATATCTAGCATTACATGGACAGTTGATATAACTAGCATTACATTTTACCTGTCATATATGTATGACATTACCTATGATATGTCTTTAATGCTGATAGTAATAAAATCCTGCTTTTGGGTTTTTAACAAAGCACTTTGAAATAGATTATTTTCTCTTGAGTCTGAATAGTCTTAATGTTGATAGGATACTTTTGTTCCAGCTTCATGGATGAAGAAAGAATATTGGGTTTGCTTGTTCAGTCAATAATTATACATGTGTTCCTACTATGTATTATGCATTTATGTCATAAAAATCCCTTGTTCTGATCTTGGGAAGTTTGGCTGCTCTTGTTCCTGTATTCAAGAGTATACTTTCCATGAGAGTGGGGACCTGCGCTGCTCCCTGCTATAATCCAAGTGCATGGAATAGTGCCTAGCTCATGGTTTAGTTCTGAAATATTTGTTGAATAAATGAATTCATATATGTAGCAGAAGAAAATACAAGCTTCCAAGATAGGAATATAATCACTTCTAAATACTTTGCCATCTTTTTACCATTCAGCTCACAGTCATTTTGATAGTCTGAATTAAGGTTCAGTTCTTCTCAGATTTGTTACTGTGTTATTTTAAATTTTCTCTTTCCCCACCTCTTCCCACTGCATAGCAAATGGATATAGTTATTGAGTAAATGCCTGGTGTATATCATTAAATCTATTAATGGTATAGGCAAAGGTATAATCAAGCATGATTTTTGTCCTCAAGAATTGCATAAACATATACCTGGGGAAAATATATGGCATGCTAAAGCCAAGTAATAGTTTTAAGCAACATGAAATGAGAAATTGAAGAATCAGAAATTTAGAGCTAGAAATCTTGAGATGTCATTCAACTCTTGGTTTATAGATGAAGGAATAAGTTCAGAGAGGTTAAGTGAACTCACTGAAAGAGTGCTATCAAATATTTCTTAGCCAGTAAATAGAACTCTGATCTTCAAAATGATACAGGAAATTGTATTCAAAATTCATAGAGGGGATAGAATTGACCTTTGGTGTGTCAAGAAAGCAACATTATTCAAATTGACTTAAAAGTTGAGGTGGAGAATATTTCTGGTAGGAAAATATTAATAAAAATGGGGTGAATAAGGAAAACATCCTGGGCCACTGAGGCAACAGTTGGATTCAACAAAAGTAAATTTGTCTGAAGAACAATAGGGAATGATTGAAGGCCGAGATGTTCAAGGCAGATTAATTTAACAGGAATTTGTAGTTTGGATTGGAATAGGGGAACAATTGGAAGTAAAAGGACCAGTTAGTTTTTAAGAAGATAAGTTCTCTGTTATTTGTTAGTGCATGAAGGAGAAATAAGTTAAGGAGATAGTGATTTCCACAGGAATCTTTAAGTTAGCAAATTCCTCGAGTTATAAAAATACTGTATGTACTTGCCTAAGTGATCCCTCAAAGCAATATGTTTCTCTTCTTTTGAGGAAAAAAAAAAAATTAACCTAATTTCCCAGAAAAGCTGTTAACCATAGCTACAATTTTAAAGGTCTTAGGATAAGTGATTTTAACCTTAAGGTAGAATTTTTGGAGGTTTTAATGAATTTTCTTAGAGTTTATCCATGTTTGTAATCCAAAGCAGATATGCCCCAAATACATTTAGTAATGAAAAGAAATCCAAGTGAATATGAACTAATATTTCAAGATTGGGGCTTTACATTCGTGACTGTAGAGACCTTTTCCTGCTTTCTTTCCTACTACCCAGTTCCTACTGCCAGTCACATCCAGGCAGTGGAACGAGCAAGAACTGAACTGTTCTAATCCCTGGGTACTCTACGGGCTCCACCAAAAGGACATGGTTTAGATCTTAAATTATTTAAAAAGGGAAAGTATTAATGCTGCCATTGGTGTTAAAATGTAATTTGATTATTTGAATGACATTTAAAGTGCCACAAGACTAACTTTTATCCTTTTACATGTTGGTACCTTTTTTCACTTGTTTTAAAATTTAAGATATATATGCCTATATGTAGGTATACATATAAAGAAATAGAATGTTTCAAAAGGAATTTTTTGAAAATTGTCCATAAGTTACAGAGTCTCTTAGATATCGGAAAGAGTGTAATTTATTTAATAAGTGTATGCCCAGTGCTGTCCCTGTCCTTAAGGAGCCTACAGTTGAATTCAGGAATAAGTGTGGGTGTATATATGTATATGTGCATGTGTATGTGTGTGTGTGTGTGTATATATGTATGTATGTATGTATAAACGTATGTATCTATGTAGAGAAACAGAGCAGGTGCCGTATTTAGTCCTTTACTTCAGTTTGTTTTTTCCTTCATCTGTTTTCAGTTTATTTTACCTTGCAATGTTGATATAGTCAGCTGTAAATATTTTAGGGAATGGCTTGGGAAAGACACCCAATAGAGAAAAGTATGACAAGGTAGAATATGATATATCATGAGTGTTACTAATAAAGCAGTATTGGGAGTCAGAAAAAGTGAAAGATCACATTGTTTTGAGGAGGTGACATTTGAGAGTTTAATGACTGTGGGGGATTGGTCTTTTTTGTGGAGAAAATAAACCAAAAAGGTTCAGAGTACAGGGAGTGTTTATAGAAGAGATTATAGGACATAGTCTTAGGTTGGTGAGATCACGTCTTATGTACAGATGGAATACAGATGGTAAAGCTGACTTTGAGAAGCCTTAAGTGCAGGTTTGAGAAATCTGGGCATCATTTTAGTGCCCTGACCAGTGCTTTATTTTAGGAACATGGCTGGATTTACTTGGGATTTCTAGTTTCTTCTCGTTTCTTCCTTCCTAAATTGGGTATAAGGTGTGAGAAACTCAGTTATTCCTTTTCCCTCAGTGGGGTGGAAATGGAGACACCTTGTCCATAGGGCCATGTCTTATCTTTCCTTGATGTTTCATGTTATTGTAGAGTCTTGGAATAAGGGGTTTGATTGAGTAATCTTAAACTATTTTTCATCTTCATTGTGTTATTTTCCTTTTGGGGGATCTACCATACATTATTTATTATTCTCTGAAATGACAGATTTTAATGCGTCTGGTTATATTTTGCAGATACATTTTTGTATATCTGGTTATATTTTATTAGGAATTTTACCTATTTTGAGGCTCCAGGCAGGAGGGGGTCCAGAATGAGGAGATGGGATTAAATTCAAACTAGGTATCTTTCTAGTTTCCTACCTACATTTCCAGGCCCCAAAATAATAAACTATGATACTATACCCCAATCCTCCTAAGAGCAAGTATATTTAATACTTGGTTATTGAAGGTACATAATTTTTTTTTTGCATGGGCAGACACCGGGAATCGAACCCAGGTCTCCAGCGTGCAGGTGAGAACACTGCCTGCTGAGTCACCATAGCCCATAGCCCACCCCATAATATTTTAATTTTAATATTTTAATTAGCTCCTTTTTTATTTGAAAATTTATATAAGATTGATGATAAGCTCATAGGAGACCTGAAGATTGTAAGAGAGCAAGCTCGTTTTAAAATTTGATTTACTGTATTTTTGGCTGATATATCATTATAGGTAAAATATTACTAAGTTAGGTAACTTGGTCACGTACCTGCTAAAGGATGGTGCTAGTACTCCAACATGGGCAATTTGATTGAAGCCTATGGTCTTAACCGCATTCTGATGATTGTCCAGACTACTGATTAGTAGCCAGAGGTGACAGCTGACAACTATAAAAAGTAGTCCTCAGCCTATGAGTGTAGAGATTTGAGTAGTTCCTTAGGGTGCCATTATTTTATGGAGTTGTATAGAAATTGATGTTCCTAATGATGATCACTTTAATCTTAATTGTTATTTTCTGAATACGTTTTGTAAACATTTGCTGCGCAAAATGGTTAAATTTTCCAAATTTGTTGTTAACGAGTAAACTTTAAATTTGAAAAATCTGCTTCAGTGGAATTCAATCTTTGAAAATTAAATGAACATTAAAGACTAAATTTTATGATATATTTCAATAAATCAGTTTGGTGGCCTTTCTTAGTCTCATTTAATGGCATTTTATTAGACAGTATGGATTGATACTTGTGTTCTTTAAGATTAATTTGATCAAGTTACATTAAAACAAATTTTATAGAAACCTCACTTGAATAACTAGTTGAATTGTAATAGTATTTTATGACTCAAACCTTTAATTTTGAGTGGTTTACAGCTTTATTAGCATTGTATGTTTATTATTGGATCAAGAAAATGCTAATTTATATGAACATTTTAATATCCAGTTGAAAAATAGGATTTGCCTTGTCCTTTTTTTGGTGGGGGGAGCATGGTCAGGCTCCAGGAATCGAACCCGGGTCTCTGGCATGGCAGCAGAGAACTCTACCACTAAGCCACCATTGCCCGCCCTGTCTTGTCTTTTGATCTCTATTCTGGAAGGGGAGATTTTGTTGTTGTTGTTGTTTTGTGTCTTAGACAATTGCGTTAGTTGTTCTTTAATTTAAAACTTCTTTCCTTTATTTTCATTGTGTTGTTCCTGTTCATTAAATAAACATTGGAGCTATAGAAAGAAGCAACTGAAATTATCTTTGACTTGTGAACAGCAGCAGTAAAGAACTATCTTAAAAGATACAGGAGCTTAATTTATTATTTAATAGTAGTATAATACAAATCTTATTTGTATGTTCTGTGGTTTCTACTTTTCACTAATATGAAATGGTCAAAAGCTACTGAAAGCCAGTAATTTTCATTTGTACAAGTTGATCGAATTCCTAGATATTTCACTTAATTTGATATCCTTTTGACTGCGTAAAAGTACCGTTCTCTCTTATTCAGGTAGGCAGTCAGTCACAGGGAAAATAAAATGTTTTAAAAGTGGTGTTAATTTTTGTGACATGGATATACGTGTTAAAGACCTGCTTCCAGGTTTGTTTCTTTTATTTAGGGGATTTTATTATCGTTGCAGTTGTACTCAGATTCTGAACCTGTGGGGATCTGCCATTAGCTTTACATTAACATGAAAACAAAGGTTTTTTTCCCCAGTGGACACATTAAAGCCATGTTGTATTGTAATTGAGTTTATGAATTTGTGACCTAAATGCCATTATTGCCAACAGTCTGGATTAGGGTCTTAACACAAGTAGCAGAGAAGAACAGAGAAGTGGAGCGGACTAGAAGACCACTGAATGGCACAGACAGGTGGGAAGAGGCTCTGACATCACTACTGCTTAGTTAACCCTTGGTGCAGACCTCCTTTAGGGTACGTGCAGATGTTACCTACCTCTGTAAATCTACCTATATAAAGTATTTTAAAAAGTTACACAGCTATTTAATAAATTGTCATATTAGTTTGTCAGGCTTTCTGTTCTTTCCTGATATTCTGTTGATTAATTTATTTTAGAAATAATGAGTAAAGGTACTAGATACAAAGAAAAAATAAATGCAAGGTTTTGAGCTTTGAGAGCTTTGTCTGGTACCCCAAAGAAGCATCATAAGATGTTGATGTTCCTTCTGCGTTATCCAGATTAAGTTGGGTTATGCTCAGTTGTTTTTCTGTATATGGTGTACATGAAAGCTTTTTACTTCAAATTATGTGGTTAATCTAGTCTGTAAAATGATTCAGTGACATCAGTCTTGACATCAGACTTAGTCTCTAATGTTTCTGTTACCTTTTCATTATATGACCTTTGTATATGAGTTAAGGTCTTTAAACCTAGGTTTCCTCACCTCTTGAGTGGGAATAATAGGTACCCTTGCACTGTTGTTGGGTAAACAACTGTGTTGTTAAAGAGAAGGGTATAATGCACTTAGTTTAGTTCTTCATAGTTCTTCAAACAGTAGCTGCTCCTAGTATTACCATGCAACTCAGAGCGATTATTTTTTTAAGCACTGTACATTAACATCAAAAGCTTGCCTCCATTTTTAGAGACTTTCTGACTAGTGATTCTGTACTTTTTATTTGACATTTTTGTATAGCATTTCTCAACTGGGGTTCCACAAGCAAATTAATCCCTATAGAAAAGGTGACTTCTTTCTCACTTCTTCTAAGGACAGTAGTAATACCCCTATCCTAGAAGCATAGAAAATATATAATGAAAGTATCAGGGTTGAATTCTTTTGCTGAATACCAATTTGCTAGGACTATTCTATATCTGTAAGTGCTTTGAAATTCTTTAATTCATAGAAACAAAAGTTGGGAAGCATTCCTTCCCCTTTTTTGTTAATTGGAGATACTTAGAAAGAATGTTGTATCATGTAACAGGTTGTTAATATTCCTAAATAAAGCCATTATCCTAGTTGAGTCTCAAACTTTTCATTCAAAGTGCCCTGAAGACCCTTTGTTCCATCTTAGTCCCATATGGAACCAAAAACTTTGTCCTGAGAATGAATGGAATTAATCAGTTTTTGATAAGATAGTGAGTCAGTACCTGCTTTTTAAGTATCAGAGATTCCATCAGCTAGATTTTTAAATCTAGCATAAATAGTCAAAAATAGTGTTTTTGGAATACTAGCACTTCAAGTGAAAAAAAAAAGTTCTAGAGCCCAGGAAGTTTGAGGAATGCTTTTTGTTATATACTGGAAGGAAACTGAAAAAATTTATAGAAGAGAGACAAGTTTTATTTGATTGAATCCAACTCTTTTGATCATATTATACCTCTTAATGTCCTGTACAACCCAGTTGCTCATGAAATACACTTTGGGAAATATTAATGTTGTATTTTATGGATGAGAAATGTCATGTAATTAAGTGATGGCAGGCCTTATCTGGAGTCCATCTCTACATTTATTATTCCACCCTAATAGTTCCCTTTCTGTTACACAGAACTATTTCATATTAGAACTATTTCATATTAGAAATAAAAGTATAATTATTGCTATGTAACACTACATACCAAGTGGACCATCTAAAAGACCTTTATAGTATTTTGAAAAGTAGAGCACTGACAATTGACTGTGTCTTTGTAAATGGTTTGCAGGCCTTAGGAATAGCCTTTATTTATATGTGGTAGTATATTCCTGGGGGGAAATCTGAAAATAGGATAGAAAGGATTAGTTAACTCAGTAAACATTCAAAGATGGAAAGTAATCAGAGTTTGTTCTGTGCTTCAGTTACCATCAATATTAGAGCATTTCTTTACTTTCTTTGTTTCTGAGATAAATCTTTGGTGCAAACTAAAGGAGCCAATTAAATATTCTTGACTCCTATTTGTACATTTTCTATGTTATGCTCATTTGAGAGATGGAATAAGAAAAAACTACCAAAAGAGATGTAAAAATTCTAAGGAGAAAAAACAAGTCTTTTGGGGGACTAAAAGATTTATCAAAGGGATGGAAAAGATGGTTATTGGAATGTTTCTGAATATATACCGGTAGATTAGGGACAGCATTTTTTTATGTTCTTTTGTGAATGTCTTTTAAGATAGAACACCACAAAACTGTTGGAAGTCAGTGCTTAAAGTACTAAGATCCATTTAACAGTTTCGGAGATTTGATATTCAAGTTTTGAAGAATTCAAGAATGAAAGGACATTTTTCTTCCTACTTAGAAACGCCATAATATGGTGTTACTTCTGAGTAACATTTAAGGGAATGACTAAAACGTGTAAAGAAAGAAGCATTAGCTTCATTGTTTAATGGATGTATGTCCATATGTGAAGATCTGACTAGATAAATCAAGAGCTTGCATTTCAGTGGAATTGATACTTTCAGGGACTTAAACCAAATCTCTTTGGTTTAAGAGATTTGCTAGTCAATTCAATGCTAACTAAATTTCATGTATCTCTTATATCAAATCATATGTGTTAAATTGTTGTTTTAAGGGGGTGGTGTTCTTTTTCTTTCATACCTTTTCACTTTTCTTTTTGAAAATATTTTTTCTGAAATTTTCAGGTATGGGTTGTGACTTTATCAAAAAATTTTTTCCTAGGGCTGGCCATGGTGGCTCAGCAGGTAAGAATGCTTGCCTGCCATGCCAGAGGACCTGGGTTTGAATCCCGGTGCCTGCCCATGTTAAAAAAAAAAATTTTTTTTTCCTAGAATGTTTGGAAAGTAGAAGCAGCTGTCAAAGCTGTGAATGGCATATAGGATGCCAGGATTAAGTTTTTTTCCTCTGGGATTTAGATTTAGGATAGCATATCAGGTTAGATATTTTTTATTTTTCTGGTTTGTAGTCTCATCACTGAGATAACCCAGTGAATAGTTGACAGACAAACCAGATTGCAAATACTATTGAATAGTTTTATCCTTAACAATTTCAGTGTCTAAAGCACTTTTAGTAACAGCTTGTGGTCTCAATGGCTCTTGGTCCAGTTAGAATTGTTTTACATTTGTTTATAATTAAAATGATTGAACTTAGCTGTTTGAAAAATATCCTTTGAGATTTTTTCATGAATGAAAAATTTCTGTGTAAAACATAGTTTAATGTAACAAATTTCTAAAAAGTTCACTTGTACCTGTAGATTTAAAATAACACATTGTGGATATTTAAGTTAAAGTGAGCAGTATAATTGAAAAGGTATAGGTTTCCCTAGTTTATCCAGAGGTTATCAAGGTAAGGGAATGTTACTTAACTTGCCCAAACCCAAAGAGATTGATATATAGTAATCAGAATATCATTTTCTTTATTTATAGGATAACATTAGCTGTTTTCTGTAGAAACTTCTAGAAGCATGAGTTCTCTTAAGCAGCCGAAAGCATAATATTTGAGTGAAGGTTGTCCTGAAGGGAGTTCCCGTTGTGTTCCAGTAGATGAATGAATTGGCTTTCTCCCTTTCTGATGGATGTATAATGAGGCCCTCAGCTTCAGGGCTTACTTCTGAGGCTGCATATTGACTTTGTTTCTACTGCAAGCCCAGTTGCCAGAGTCCTGTCCCACAAGGAGTAGATTAAAGGCTTTCTTCGTAATTTCATATTTTACCTATCTTCTTAAAAATCTACCCCACATCACTGATAAGTCATTGATAAGCACCCTGTTCTTAAAGTGTTGAGTATTTCTGCAGATGTCTCATAACATATTTGTGGTGATTCATATGAAGATGCAGAAAGGTATTTTGGTATACTGTAAATTATCTGTAAATAATATTTAGAATATAGTTAAATTTCAGACCACTACAACATTTAACTATTATATATTCTGTAGCAAACTGAAGGGTGGCATTCTCTGGGCAAAGTAATTAAGCTGTGACTCGTGGAAATATGTACATTAGAATATCTAATTAGAAAAATACTTTGTGTCTTGCTTTTTGCAGATACTTAAAAAGTGAAGGGATTTCTGATGACCATTTCAGCGTACTTTTAGGTCAGATAGACACATCTGTTCCTGATTACTTACATTGCTGATTTTGAGTTCTGTTTTGCTGTATTTCCAAGTTCTGTTGCCTTGTCAAACTTTTCATAGGTTGATAGAAAAGGCATTGTAAATAACCATCATCTGATCTATCTATACTTAAAGGAAATTGAAGGAAGATATTTCAGAATTCTGCTTGAAAAATAATGTGTTTATTCTAGCATCATCTAAGTATTTAAAAAAGTAATGGTTCATTGTTAATCAAAGTAATATGATTTGCAAAGTATGAATTAGTTAAAACTCAGTATCCTGGGGTCAAACTTCTTTGAATTTTCTTCTGTACAACTTATTAGGACGTCATCTTAAGTGAGTGAATTACTTTATCATTTTGCGCTTTAGTTTCTTTATTGATACAGTTGTGATGATAATATTACAAATATACACTGAGTTCTTGATAAATGTTAAAAAATAAAGACAAAAAGCTACAAATATTTACTTATAACCAACTTTGTAAATGAAGGTAAATTATTTGGGATGGGAGTTTTATCTTTTAAAACATGTGAGAAGGGTATTTATGCCACTAAACTTTATTTCCTCTGGAGAATTTAAAAGAAAGTGATGAGCAAAATGTCCTCCATTTTTAATAATGCAGGAAGAAAAATTCATATAATAATTTTAATTTGAAAGTTTTTTTTTTGGTTTTTAATCCACTATGTGTCATGGTTGCTGAGGTTTGCCATTAATGTGCACATTAATTGTTTAACAAGAGCATAATTGTATTCCTGTTGGTAGGAGAGATTTTCTCTTTCCATCTCTAGCATACTTTCTTCTCACTCAAAGTTCTTGATAGGAAACTATTTAGCAAAAAAAAAAATTCCATTGTCATCTGATTACTTTTATGATATTAATACAGAACATCACTAATGCTATCATTTCCATCAGGATTAGTTTTTAAGAGAGATTAGACTAAACTTTTCATGTGAATAATAAAAACTGTAAATTTACATTTGTTAGATTCTCAGTAGCTATTCCATAAGTGTGCCAAAATATGATACCATATTCAGGATCTTTTAAAAAAATGTTTAGATTTACCAAAAAGTGCTAAAATAGTACATGGTGTTACCATGCACCCTTTACCCAGCTTTCCCTAATTTTTGTATCTTACATAACCATCATACAAATAATTGAATACAGACATTGAAAATAGGATATTAATGTTTATACAATGCTATCCTATAAGCTTTATTTGAATTTTAACTGTTGTCTACTAAATTACCTTTTTTTCTGGTCCAGGATTCAGTCCGGGATCCCATATTGTAATTGGTTGTCATGTCTCCTTAGGCTCCTTCAGTCTGAGCTGATTCTTCATTTCTTTCTTTGCCTTTCATGACCTTGGCACTTGAAAAGAGTACTAGCTAGCTGTTTTGTAGAACATCCCACAAATTGTGTTTGTCTCTCGTTTTCTCATGGTCAGATTGAAATTATGCATTTTTGACCAGAATACCACAGAGATGATGAGGTCCTTCTCAGTGTATTATATCATGAGGTACATGCTATCGATTTGTCCCATTAACATTACTGATGATGTTAATCTTGATTATTTGATTAAGGAGATATCTGCCAGATTTCTGCACTGTGAAACTAATATTTTTCCCTTTGTAATTAGCAAGTGTCTTGGGGAGATACTTTTTAAGACTATGCGCACATCCTATTTCTCATCATACTTCGACCTATAATTTTAGTAACCATTGATGATTCTTGCCTGTATTAGAACCTTTTAAATTGAATTCTTTAACATCTTTTTGTTGTTGTTGTGGACTAATAGTTTTACATATCATGGATGAATAAGAATCCTGAGAAATTAAAGACAGCCTAACTCATAAAAGATAAATGTATATCTTGGTATAGTTGTATAATCATCTTTTTCCAAGTGTACTCATTATGAATGTAGCATAATATAAGATCTGGAATAAAAAATAAAGTAGAAAGATGATTCTTTTCTTTTCGGTATAAAGTATAATATACTTTAGCATATTGGTCATTATGAGAACAAAGATGAATATTTAATACTGGTACAGTAAGCAGGTGAAAAAGATGCTAGAGAAATAAAAGTGATGGGCTAGGTTATTTATGAAAAAAAATTATAGTAACTTAGAGATTTTTATTACAATTAGATTTATTAAGGTTTTCTTTTTTTTTTTTTTTTTTTTTAAATACACCAGCCTATTTTACTCAGAGACATTTTAAATGTTTTAGTTTAGACCTCGGCCTCAAGGTGGCCTTTTCAATCCTTTCTTATAGTTGATATAATTTATACAGATATATTTATTTATTTATTTTGTTTCTTTGTTTGTTTTTACATGGGCAGGCACTGGGAATTGAACCTGGGTCTCCAGCATGGCAGGCGAGAATTCTGCCACTCAGCCACTGTGGCCTGCCCTATTCAGATATATTTTTATGATTGTCTTTCATCTTTAAACTATAGTGGGTAACTGCTCTAAATATTTTTATTGTGTATTTCTGGTTTTAACTGATTTACATCTTCATCTTACATTATACCTTTTTGGATTATGAAGAGACTGTTGCATTAGCTCTGTTGCTTGTCTATAGACAACAAGTAGTTGACATTTAAATCTAATGGAGTAACTTGAATTCCAATAAAATTTTTAGGATGGTGTCTTTTCTGAAAAGATAAGGAGGATATATGTATGTATGTATATATTTTTAAATACTGATAAATATTGAAATTAGGCTAGGTGGCAAGTTTAAAAAACTCTAATGGTTTTTTCACTTTCACTACAACTTCTCTTTTAGGAAGTTGCTTTCCATGATTAAGTGCATAGCCGCGTAATGCTATGCTTTTTAAGTTCCAGGCTTTCTTCCTTCTTCTAGTGTTTATAATGTATATTCCACTTGATAGTTCATATGAGATTTGTGTATTTGTGTAGAAATAAATTATTCTTTTCTTGCAGAGTCAGTACAATGCTGTGGCTAAGAAAGCTATTCTTTTATTTATTTATTAAAGGCAAATTTCTCAACTTTTTGAAATTGAATATTTTGAAGTGGGATGTTTTGGCAGTATCTGGTTTGTTTTCATATTAATTTAAAACCTCTGGAAAAGAACATTGGAGAATCTGTGCTAGGTTTATAATTTGGCTAAAATTTATATCATCTTAGGATATTACCTTTGAAGTTTCTGCTGACTATACTGAAAAGTTAATTCTAGAAGCTAATGACTCCCATAAGAGACCCATAAAAGTCATACTTTTGATAAAATTTTTATTTGCTTTAGGATTAGGAAGTTGAACTTTTTATTATCTACTTTAGATATCAGCTGCTTGGCAAAATTTTCCTTTTACTTTTTTGTTTCTCGATCAGTAGACGTCATTCATTTGTTAAACATTTCTGAATATCTACTCAGTCTGCCAAACACTCCTCTAGGGACTGGAGATACAAAGATTCACTGCTTCTGTTAAGGGTGTTCTTTTATTTTCTTCTTAGTTCCAAACCTGGGACTGTTTGGGAAGCTTAGGGGGATTTGAGAGAAATTCTTTTACTTTATAGAAATTCCTCAGAACCAGGAAGAATTAAGTAATAAAAGGCAAATAAGAAAAAGGTGTGGCATCATGATTCCAGCTTATAGAGCATCTTTTATGAATAATCTCTAAATGTAAACCAGCAAGTGCAACTTTAGATCAGTTATAAGTACAATACATAAAGCAAAATATTTGTAGAAACATTACCTTTTATTTCATTGTTTAAAAATGATTAGTTGTAGCCTTCCCTTTTTCTTTGCTATTAGAAATGCTTAAAACTAGTAAGCAGTTTATGCTCATTGAGTTTACTGAAGAAAAATAGCAGTCTCTTTTGTTCATCTCAGAAGAATTTTCTGAGTGCGATTTTTATATAAAAACTAGATTTATTGTTTCTGATTTTAATACAACTGGATTTTCAGTAAGATCTTTTAAAATGTTTTCAGAAGCATTATGAAAAATGTTAAAATGCTTTTATTTTTCTATTTGTAGTTTGATAGGCCATATAGCACCCATTTGTTCCTATGTAGCATCTCAGCATTGCTCATGTTGTTAGCTTTGGTTTGGAATTTGTTCTTTCGTGATGAAATGCACGTTCTGCTAGAGTACTTTTCTCTCCCCTCCTGGGGCATCACATGATAGAATGCTATTAAAATAGAATTAGATAAGATAGTACTGTAGTGTTCTTGTGAGACTCCATCAGTGACTCACACCGAGACTGTTGTTTCTTGTTTGAATAATGATCGCATTTGAAAAGCACTTTTACATTTTTCTGTAAAAATGGTATATTATGAAATGCATGGAATCATTATAAATTATTAACTCCTGAAGTAGGAGAAACTCCAGCTCTCTCTAATGATTTCACAGTAATCCTATTTAGGGAAATTGGATTCTTTTTTGAGTGTCTGTTGAATCCAGAAGTTTAGTACTTCATGCAAAATAAAGTTGTTTTCTGAAAATTATTGACTTGAGGCAAGTTTTGAAAGTAGATCCACTTCTCCACCCCACCCTTGTATTTAACTTATCCTGTAACCTAAAGATAATTGGTTTTTTAAAATCCACGTTTGTTGTTTTTTTAACCTATATTCTTTGGGGTGTGGTAAACAAGTGAGAATAGTTCAAGCTCATACCGAAGGAGTAATTGTAATTTAGCCTGAATTGAGCAAGATATCATTTCTTGGGAGTTTTCATTTTCAAAATGAAATGCTACAGTAAACTTGAGAAAAATTTTTTTACCAGATTTACTTCCTATTTCAAAAATGACCTCTCCCTCTGCCTGAATTTTCACCCAGCTATTATTACTGATTAATATGCAAGAAATGAAGGAAAACTGGAAAATCAACTTATTTGTAGTTTTTATGTTTGTTAACTATATTGTAATCAAAGTAGTTAAGTTTTACTTATATGTCATTAATTTGGAAATATTAGATAATTCTTATGCTTTATTGAAATATTAAAATGGAAAACTTTTCAGGGAAATTGAGTAGAAAAGACTAGATGATGATTAATAAATAAATTTTAAACTGTTTTTGTAGCACCTATCTACACAGTATAGGTGCCTTGGAAACCTAAATATTATGACTTGGATGTACTAATTTTAAGCCCTTTTTATTTTTTTTGATAAAGATCCACCCCTTAAAACCACTAGCTGTGAAATACTGTGTTAATCTGGGTTTTATGGACTCTCGAAAGTAACCCAATTATTATGTTTCTTAAGATATTCAGTATTTAGATGTTTCTCTAATCATGCTCCTTTGTGTACTTCCTCAGTACAATTATATTATAAAATACTTTTTTAACCAACTGATCTAAAGGTATAGTTTCTTCAAAACTAGAAGATGTTAGGACATAAAATCCTTTGGAAATATATTTGAAACCTAAAATGAAGAAATAGCTGCCACCAAAGGCTCATTAAATTCTTGGCGAAGTAGTTATTTATTTGATCTCATGCTAAATGGCAGTTTTCCCCCTTATCTTACTTCTTGCTGTGTGATAATTTTCCCCCTTGTCTTATTTATTTGTTCCCTCCCTCCTTCCCTCCCTCCCTTCCTTTTCTATTTTTGGCAATTGCGTATTTGATGATTAAATTCATAGGTTTTTTTCTTAGGTCAAACTATTTTCATTTTTTATTTGTACAGAAATTGGTGTGTTCCTAAGCATCAGGATTAGCTTGTTCATTTCATCTTTAATCTCTTAAAAAATATAGTCTAAATGTTGTTAGGTGATGGAATAACAATTCCCTTTCAGCTTTGGATATCTTTCCAAACTGGCCAGCAGAGCCAAGGGAAAATGAAGGTATTAAGACATTAACTTTGGTTGGTTGCTACCTTCTTAGTGCTGAGACTATAACCTTTGTTGGTTGATTGCTAGAGGACACGAGAGCAAAATCCTCGTTCCACTAACAGGTAAGGAACCCTCGTGATAACCAGTTGCTTTGAAAGGGAGATTACTTGGTAGCTTATTTTTTTCTGTAATTTGTTCCAAAATATGTAATGTGTCCCTGAAACAGGATAGTATGACTACATTTCATAGAGCAGGAATTTGAAGCCCCTTTATATTTAGGATAGATCTAACATTTAATTAGGGTTGTGTCACTGTATTACAAAGTGTAATTGATAAGTTATCCAAAGGCAATACTGTTAAAATTTATCCTGAAGTCCCTGTAACTTTAAATACATATCTACCTATCTTATTCTCCTTTCAGCTTCTCCTTGATCAGATACTATGTGCTTTGAACTTTCTTCTCTTATTTACCTTTTTCCTAAAATAAAGCAAGCTGTTTTCCAGTATCTTTACCATCATCTATTTTTTGGATGTGTCTTACTGCTTTAATTGCTACATTATAGCCATTAATTATTTCCTGGTCCTTCTTGACCCCAAACCAAACGATCGTGCTTTTTAAATAATTTTGAGTCTGTGTTATCTATGTCCGTTATTCTGCCCTCCTTGTTTTAAAGATTAGTGCTTAAGAAATAAACTTTTCCAGTGACAGTAGTCATAACTTTGATAAAATTCAGGTTTAGCTTTTTATTGCTTATTATACGGAATTGTAGTCAGAGTAATTCTTTAAATTACTGAGGCCTTGAGAACCGAGACCAAATTCAGCTTCTTAGACATTCCCAAGGTTTAATAGTATTCTTGTTAATATCCTTGATTGTTTTGTTTCTACGTTTCAATCCATCATCTTCTCTTTGACAGAAGAATTAACTGGGACTCCTCCTTTGACATGTCTGAGGTTGAGTGCCTTTGCCCTGTCCCTTTAGGAAGGTGATGATCTTGTTTTCAGTTATAATTTATCTTTTGTTGATTCGGTCTTCCACTTGAGGTTGAGTAGTGTGTTACAGAGTATGTTATGGCTTAGACCCAAGATAGGTCCCTTCTTAATAGTTACTGAGGAAGTAATCATTTGTGGTGATGGACTTTAAAATTCAAATTAAGACGATACTAAAGATAGTGTGCCCAAAGGTAGCTCCTTTTTATCCTGAGGATAAGCCATTACAAACTCAAATGAGCAGAGAATGTAATTTCTTAATAAGAATTTTTTCTTAAATCTATATTCAGCTCTCTATTTCAGTGCTTCTCTCCTACCAGAGGTGCAAGGAGTGATCCTAGAACCACAGATACAGCCAAGACCACGGAGAGCTTTTGACGTCAGGGGTCCACTTTCTCCACTGAACCCTTGGAGGCAGAATATCCAGCTTCTGGAGAGAGTGGGAAAGGATAATAAACAAGTGGGTGCTTTCCATTATTTGCTTGGGTTTATTTATAGAGTGGAGTGTCCTTTCATTGCCCATTTAATTCTATTGGTGAACTCCTTGAGTTCATATTAGAACCAAGTGGGGCTGCAATCTGTTTGTTTATCTAAGAATGCTGACAAGTGCCCATTCAAAAAACAGACCTAAATTTCTTTCATTTTCTCTCCAGATGATTAAAGCAGTGGATGATTTGGGGCACATGCTTTGGTGAATGCCTGTGTAGTCCACAGGAATTTTAAAAGGGAGTTTTTGCCCATTTTTAGCCTTTAATGGTATTAGTGGACTTCTCAATGCTCTTTTATATTCCAGTAATGTAAAAGTTCTATTTTTTCATCTTTGGGCAGGCAGGACACCTGAACTCTCTTAATTGACACCGTCAGATGTCCGGGTGTTAGCTTACCCTGTTAGAGAGAACTTTTTGGTCTTTTTCCTACCTCAAACTTTAGGAATTCATATTAATTAGATCTTTTAGAAGATACAATGATAGAACCGTTATGGTTGTACTGTCAAATCGAGGCTTTATTCTTTAATAAAATAAATATGAATTAATAGAAGTTTCAGGATATAATATCCCTGAAAGCTATGTTTACTATACTCAAAAGTAGTTGTCCAGTCCCTAGGAATAATTTTATTTGTGGCAAAAGAGCCTTGTCTTAGATTTTTCCCATGGCAGTAAGATGGGGTTTCTCTTAGTTTCTTAGATGCCAAAGGTGTAGGATTTGATTCCAGGAAGTTCTTATCATCTGCAATGGGTAGAACATGAACTTGGTGCCTTTGGCAAGTTTTCATTTTTCCTTGGTGGATTCCTTCTGTGACTCCAGGTATCTTGATAATGGGAGACCGGTTTATTTGTTCTCTAATTGCCCAGATTTCTTTCAACTGGTAAACATCATACCTCTTCAGCAAAAGGAATTCTCCTAGCAGAGCCTTCATGGATGATATCTGTCACACATGCCAGCACCTGCAGTTTGGAAGGCAGTGGTGAATGGATCCATGCAATATGTCTAGAAGACACAAGGATGAGAGAGCCACCTGATCTTGTCATTTATAAACTTTACTCTGGTTTACTCTTGGTCTGGAAATGGAAAGGCTCAAATCATGAAATAATCTTTTCAGTTTGGAATTTTACATGGCCATGAAAATACTACTTTCTATTCAGAAGACTGAAATAGAGGAAGCATGAGAGACTCCTTTCTTTAAAGAGCAGCTCTCTGTATCAGTTTCACTTAAAAGATGTGTGGGATTGAATCTCTTCACCTTAATGAAACAGGCATATCTATTTTTTAACAAGTATAAAAAATCCAGAAAAACTTAATGAAACTGATGTTTGTTACCTGACACGGAAAGAAACTTAGTAAATAAAGGGTGAACTTTTAAATCATTCCCAAATTACTTTTACTATTAGGAATTTCTCCGTTAACTTATCTTTTTCTGGTCTTGAACCTTGTTCTCACTATATTTGTCTAATGTACAAAGATTCCAGTAGAGAAGTAGAGGAGACATCTTAGATGAAAGCAGCTTGGTAGGTTGTTTAAAGTATTAAATACCTGTTAAACTTCAGGTATTGTTCTGTACTGAACTTATCTTAAAGTTTGAATGATATTGGCACAAAGTGATAATATTTCACAGAGCAAAGGCAATTAGTATTAGAAGAAGCCTAGAGGGGTAATAAGTATTGCAAAAAAGTTATCTAAAATCAATGAATTGATTAAAGTGTAGTTGTCAGTATTCTTTTTTTGATATCTATTAACTGGCTAGTCAAAAGTTATTAAAGAACTTTTTTTAGGTCACTTAATGCTGCCAGTTTGTTTTGTTTCGGCATAAATTTAAGAACAGAAGCCCTTGAGTTATTAATATAGAAGATTTAATAATTTGATTTTTGAGCTTCAAAAATGCTTCAGGAATCCTGAAGTTTTTAGAAGCCACTTTTGCTAAGATATAAACTGATTTGTATTTTTTCCCGCTATTTATGAGAACTGCTCTTTTCCTCATTAATTATAACTAAATTTCTGTAAGTATAGTACTTAAAAGTAAGTTTAAAAGATTAATTTGAACTAAAATTTCCCTAGAGAACTCGAAATTCTCATAAATGATTACAGTTTTTATTCTTAAGTTTTGTTAAATGTTAATGAAGGTTTTAAAAAACACATGAATTAAAAAAAAAAGTACCCAACATTTTAAAAGAACTCAGTGGACTAAAAGTGAAATTTGCTTGGAAATTGAGTTGGTTGAACTCTTTGAACTGCAGCACAAACTAGTTTATGGCTTGTGTGATTGTTAGCCTTTTGTTTCAGTTTTAAAGAAAAGTGATTTAATCTCTTAATCTCGTGCTTTTATTACATTTTAGCTCTGTTCCTTAGAGTTGCAAAAGAAATGTAAGTGCATTTCTATTCACCTCATGACACTAAAAACTATTTAAAAGTTAAAATTTTTGTGTATTAATGTGAACTGATTTGTTTAAACTATTTTGATGCATTTTCATTTCAGATTTTTAAATTATTGTGTCATAATATACAGTCCTATATTTTTCAGTGTTTATTTTATGAATATTGATATAAGCTATTTTTTTTTCCTAGAATGACTGTAATATTTGTATATGTGATGATTTTGAAAACTAATAAATATTTTCTCCATGAAAAATGCACTTACTGATAAATGGCTTATTTCTGTTTCAGGAGTAGAAACTGAAAACTCCAACAGTACTTTTAGGTGTATTTTAATTTTATGTGTCTTCCTCTAAGTATTTCTGAATAATACTATATCTTGTGTTTTTTAATCTTTTTTTTTTGAAAAAAAATTTTTTTAAACTGTTAAAATGATTTTTCGTTGGGGTCAATAAATACCAAACATAATAAATTTTGGTGACCTCTATTTAATCTCGTTTTACATTTTCCCAGATTAGCTTTATTTTAGTTTTGTTTCCTGGAGTAGATTATTTTTTAGATGCCTTTTTACTATGTCAATTTTACAAACCTTTAAAACTCCTGAGTTAATACCATAAATATCAGGAATAATTTCATCAAAGTTAGATTGATCAAAATATGACCCCTTAAAAAATAGCGTACAAAAAGATAACCCTTCTTACCCAGTAAAAAGAACCTTAGAAAGTAATGGTTGCTTGGGAAACTACCCTGTTCATTAAGAACTGTTTGTAGAAGAAAAATGTTTTGTACTTTAATGTTCTACTTGAACAGATAACTGTAGATGGAGAAACCTTGACTCTAGAGTCTCTCACTTTTAAGCTTATCAAGACAACATGGAAAAGGATGAAATTTGGTTTTCATGAAGACAAAGATTGTCTTTATAGCTACATAAATTTAATTGCAGCCAGAGGAACAATTTACCTTTTCTATGCAGGGTCTGCTAGAAGTAAGAGGATTTCCTTTTGGATTTGAAGAAGAGATAGAAGATGTGGACTCCAAATTTTAAAAATAAACATGAAGAAGGAGTTCTAGGCAAGAAAATAAAGTTGAATTAATGACAACCTATGGATTAAAATGAACAGCATATGGATTAAAATGACACGATTGGCTCCCCAAAGAAATTATACTCTGAAAAAATAATTATAAAAAGAAATTAATTATGATTTAGAATAGATACTGTATTTTTTGTGTGAGTATGGAGGGAGGAAGGGAGAAGACTAAAATTGTTGACTTCAGTTGGATACATTTGGAAAAGACTAGTCAAGATTCTGTGAACAAGTAAAAGATTTATGGGCATAGTATATTTCAATGAAGGCTGTATTTTATTTGACAAAATTTGTAAGCCTTTCTTATAAATGCATGAAAGGATGAGGTGTGAGGGTGAAAAAAAAAATCTGCACTGGAAGCTTCAAAAGTATTGAAGGTATTGCAAAGGTATAATGGGTACAAGAAGTATTGAGTAATTTTTTTTATTACATGGACTCTTCCCTTAAACCATCAGTTGCTTCAAAATAAAATTATTACAGACTGTTGAATTTGGCTACCTTTATATATCTTTTAGGTTTAAGAACACATGCTTAATATTTCACCACCCTCACTTGGTTAACTGGAGTATAAAAAGATCTGTTCTGATTGTTCTTGTAAGGTTTTTTTTTATGTGTTAAATGTCTTTTGTTTACAAAAGTAAATGTCACATAAGCATTGTGACTGTAAAGTACTGACATCCTTATAGCTCATTGTAATTATTTGCACACAACTTTCTTTACTTTGCTGTATTGAAGCAATTGAGCACAATGTCAGTACTTAGAGATCCTGACCAATTTCTTACTTTTTAATTATTCTAGTATTTATTCTAGTTGCTTATTAGAAATTATTTCATCTTAATTTAGTCCAAAAAGATGTGAAAAATTTGTGTTCAAAATAAGCACATAGTTGCTCTGAATGTCCTTCCCCCCTGCCACTAATTCATACATCTGATGTAATTAGATTACTAAGGTTAAAAATGTTAGAGAACTTCAAAGTATGCATCGGTGTTTTCAGGAATTATGATCCAAGGGATCTCTCTGCTCAAGAGGTAAGGTATGGCAAAGGTAGAAAAATGTTCAAAATGTGTTCAATCCAATTTTTTTAAATGTCTGATGATAAAGTAAACTATAATGGATATCCTTGAATTTTCAGACAGATGTAGGATTAGGAAAATAATTTTTCTTAAAATCTCCCAGAAAGGAGAAACGGACAAAACACAAATTTGTTTTTGTCTAACTTTCTTTGCAGCATGTCTGGAAATATGTGTGCACATTGAAACCCTCTGTGCTCTCGGCCTCCTCTGCTCCAGGTGTTTGAGATCCTTATGCAGTTTGGTGTTTGCTAGGTGCTCTATAAAAATAATGTACTTTGCATAGGAAGTTGAGTACATAGACTGTGAAATTAGTGCTGTGTATGCCTGTTTTTATTAAGTGATAACTAAACAGAAAACAATCATTGTACAAAGTATTTATACTTTAGTTTGAGATATTTCAAGGAGCTTTATAAACATTCTCTTAGTTGCAACTCAGAGTTAGCTCTTACATTAAGGCTTAAGAAATTATACTATTGGCTAGTATAAAGCCATTTGAAGGAAAAGTTAAGCTGAAATTTTTGAAAGAATATTAAGTAGGTTCAAAGAGTTGAGTGTCAACATACTATTTAGTGTCATTTCTAGAAATAAAGTGCAGTATTGAATACCGATGACCTGGAAAAATGGATAAATATTTTTCCTTAAAGTTAAATTACCAGTATAACCTACTTGAATCGATAGATGGTAACATAAAAAACACAATTATCTTCCCTCTTGTGTTTTAATTCCTTTTATAAGAACTCCAGCTCATGAGCATTTGGCTTTTTACTTCAAATAAGTCATTATCTATTCCACTTTTCTCCCTTTATGTATAGCAAATACTATTGATGTGAACTAGGGACCGAGTTCACTGCTTCCTGTGGTACCTGTCTCTATGTTCAGTGTGCTCTTATGCTAAGAAGTTGACACAGAAGTTTCTCCAATGTCATTCTTTAAAAAGTACCTTAGAAATTACCTAGTTTAGTACCTTCCTTTTATAAACAAGATTAAATGATCCAGAATTATCACTTACATTCCCAATATTGTGCAAATGAACAAAAAATTGTCAGTGGGACCCATGTCTCTTGACTACTAGCTCAGAGATGTGCATCACTTTATTGCCACCTTATGCTGATCCCAAGTTCTGGAAACAGCAAGTCTGGTTCCCTTCACATATGTTAGGTATTTGAAGATAGTACTCATATTATTTCCTAGCTTAAGTTTCCTTTTTTTCCGGGTTAAGCATCCTCGTTTTCTTAGCTCTTGTTCATGGTGGCATGGTGTGGAGATCCTTACATGTTTTGTAGATCTCTGAACATTCAACAGTTTATTATTATTTGTCAGAGTATGGCAGTGAAACAACGCAGTGCAGGTCTAAATCAGCCTTTGCTGTTAGAACACATGCCCTTATATTGTGTTTAACTCTGGAATGGTCATGCCACTTTGTTGGTCCTTAACGTACTTATCCAGTTAGCTTAATTTTATGCATATTGAGAGTCTGTTAGGAAAAGAAATTATAAAGTGATAAGCAAAATATTTTATTTCTAAAAATCAGAGTAGTCCATTTATGCTAAGACTTAAGTTTTATGTCAATGTGCACAGTCAATAGAAAAGAAAAAAATGGACTCAAGGTGATAGCCAAGGTTTTGGGAAATCAGTTACAGAAGTACATTCTGCATTTAAGCTATTTTTAGTTTGTTTGCTAAAGGCTGATGTAAAAACTATAAATTCTGTATTAAATGATTTATATAATGTAAAATTATTTTTCAGGTTGTCCTTGCTAATTTAAGGGTAACCAGACCTGCAGGAGCAAATCTGCACATTGGAAAAAAGTGAAATTTTATGACATACTTAAAATTAGAAACGAAAGGCAGGTCTTAATGGAAGAATTTGAGAATATACCTAACTGCAGAGGATGGTGGAGAAGTAGACCTGGAAGTCTGGGAATGTAGCCTAAATTCTATAGTTATAGTAGTCTTATGTTGCCTCTTAAAAGGTAGTGTAACTATTCTGCTATTGCAGCATTATTACAAGTTAGAGAATTTAGCTTCCGTCCTCCCCCCACCCCCGATTTTAAACTGAACTCCAGGAAAACACAAGGTGTTCATTTAAAGATTGCATGTACCTTTAAGGGTACAAGCACCCGTTTGAGAATCACTGGGTTGAGACACAGAATCTCTTCTACCTTACATGAATTAGAAGAATTTTAGGGAAAATGAGGAAAAAAGAAGAGAATGGATGTTTGCATGCCAGCTATGTGCATCCTTGGTGCTTTACATATATTTTCTAATGTAATTCACCTAACAATCCTGTGAGGAAGGAAGTACTTTTTCCCATTTTACATGTAAAGATGCTGGAGCCTTAGAGGTTACAAAATCTGCTAAAGGTATATAATCAGTAAACAATGAAGATTGCATTAGAAAGCTAAATATTTCTATCACACCATTGATTTCAGACTTTTTGCTAATAAGAATTCATATTCCCAATAAAGCTTTCACGTAGAACCTCAGTATCTAAAGAAGATAAAAAGGATATTTTGCTCATTTGGTTTGGGTCATAATACTTAGAAGAAATGGTGCTCTACTAGGAGCCATCTAAACCATTGTTGCAATGTAATTTGATTCTTTTCGAGCATCATCTGCTAAATTTCATAGAGCAATGAAAGGTGATGAATTTTTTAAAAATGATTTTGCAGTATCCAGTTTCTGTATAGCCTGAAGCACTTGTTTGAGAGCACTGCATGGAGTATTTTCTAAATGAATAGGTAGTACCCAAATAATATATACATATTAAGAAATCTTAGTTTTATTATTAAATCAGTTGCTGTTGGTTCAGTAAAACTAGTTCACTTGGGGTTTTTTTTTTTCTTTTTTTGGAAAATGTATGTGTATACCAACCAGTGACCCAAGACATTAGTCGGTGTAAAAGACTTAAGTATAGTGGCCATAATTTGATAATTATGTTTTCTTGTGAAAATAATATGAAAGAATATGCACGGTTTTATATTCTAACCTTGCGTACATGACAGCTGAAGTTTTCTTAAAAATACTATTAAAAATAAACACTATCAATTATATGCTTTAACAGCTGGCACACTGCTATATTATACAGGGCTTAAAGATATCAATAATGTGACTGTCACCAGTATTTCTGGTGGCTGCTGTTTAATTTAAATGGCTATCCATTAACCAAGTAATCGTTTGAGTGACAAGTATTGCTAAGTTCTGGGGGAGGAAGGAGTGAGGTGGGTGCAGTTTCCTACTGATACTCCAATGAAAATAAGCTTTTTATAAACAAAAGCATTTTATATATCCCCCCTTATCATAAAAGGCTTATTTTCTTCATCTGGATATTTTGTAACAGCTCATAGTTTTTTATAATCGCCCCTTTTGTAGGTCTGGTCCAGTGGTCTTCCAAGTATAGCTCAGGTTTACCCATTTGAGTAGGAGAAGAAAAGATTACAGTTACTTCCATTTACTATGTCCTTTAAAATTGCTTACAGTCTACATAATATTCATGAACATAATTTATAAAGAAAACCTCATTTTTTTTTTAACTTAGGGGTTGCATATGAAAAGAAACTGCCCACTGGTCAAATCTAGCCTCCTCCTCTGATTATCAAGAAAGGTGAGAGAGATTTACCTAACTTCATACACAACTAAGGTAGTTGCAAAGGGCAATTGGAATCCATGTCTTTTGGCCCTTTGTCCAATTTTTTATGTACCACGTGTCTGTTGCACAAAATGTGTGCTTTCCATCACTGCAGGTAAATTTTTTTAAAAAAACGTGTAGTTTCATAATGCTGTAGGCTACACAGAGTCATCTAAAAATAACCTCAAACCGATAAAATGCTGTTTGAACTCAGTTGAGACAGTCTGCAATTAAATTATATGCCAATTAGTTGATTGCCTTTTGTTTACCCAGCATGTGTGATGTGCATGTTTTAGATATTCTTTCAAACTGCAGAATGGTTTGTTTTGATTAAAAGTAGTTCCTGTTACCTAATTTTAAGCCCATGACATTCTTGAAGTTATTCACCCAACTATGTCAAATCATTGGGAGTTACAGTATTAAATACCTTAGTAACATAGCATAATTCAAATAAGCAGTGGTAAGAGAAAAACTTAGGAGATACCACTACTTAAGATTGTATGATACCACTACTTAAGACTGTATGATGTGTTCCAGTATTAAAATCTTTAAACATGATTCTTCCAACCATAAAGGGAATTAAGACAGTATTTTCTTTGGAACGGATTATTGTTAGTCTACATGCTCTACAGGGCACCGTATTCATTAGTTCAGAGCAGAAAACAGAAAAATTATCAGAGTGGAGAATTACTCATAGTGTGAAAAATATCCTGATAGGTACCTTGTGTATTTTCTGTATATTGGTGTACCTTAGTGTGAACAATACCTGTACGCTAATTGGGTACCCCCACACCATCAGTTTAGTTTGGGTCCTAACACTTAGTAATGCTACTCTACTAGGAGCCATTTAAACCATTAGTTATTTGATTCATTTAATATCCTTGTTGAGCATCTGCCTATTAAATTTCATGTCTCTCCAATCATTGAAATGTCAAGATGCCTCTAACCCATATCCATCTTTTCAAAGACTTTCCTCCATTGTCTTCTAAGCTAGAGCTGTCTCTTCTATCTTAAGGACTGTGGCTTTAGTGTTCCCTTTTATCTGCTGTATCCCCAAACCTCCCTCTGTAGTAGATAACTTCCATCAGCATCTAAATATGATCTGTGTATCTCATCTTTTTAAAAAAATTTTTATGTGTTTTTATTGAGATATCTTCACACACCATACAATCCATCCAAAGAATACAACCAGTGGTTCACAGTGTATCTCATCTTAACCACCCTACCTTGACCCCCTCTAGCTTCTACTGTATTTCTTTGCTTGCCTTCATTGCCAGGAATGAAGTAGACAAGAATATTGTCTGCTCACATTTTTTAAATATTTCGAATTTTATTTCCTTTTCAATCTGTTCTGGTCTGGTTTTTGCTTCTGATACTGCTTGAGATGCAGTGAACACTTTACCTGTCCCTTTTTACTTGACCACCTAGCAGCATTCAATCCAGTTGAACATTCCTACCCACTGTAGACACGCCCTTCTCTTGGCTTCTGGTTTTCCTTCCAACCTTTACACTTGAGTTGCTGTAGCTAGTTTCACTCTTGTTCATCCATGGAATGTTCTGTGTATCACATTCCCATGGCTTAATACTTTTTCTTTTGTCCACTCTCCCCCAACTTTTTTCTTCCACATGGGAGCTACCTCCTCAAAGGTCCAGTGTTTAATACCCATTTGGATGACACAAAAATTTAACATATTCAACCCTGAACCATTTTTCTCTTAGTCTTTCTCATCTCAATATAGAACTACTGTTTATTTACACCAAAGACCATGAAGTCATTCTTGGTATTTTTTTCTCTTCCTTACCTCCCATATATAATCTGTTATTTACTAGACCAATCGGTATTTTATTAAAATTGGACAGAAAGTAAGAGTTATCATATACCTACCCACCCCACCCCTGACAGTTTCCCAGTTATTAACATGTAGCATACATTGTTATTAACTAAAGTTCTTTAGGTTTTGACAAACATTTGCCAACCCCAGCATTATAGTATCATACAGAATAGTTTACCTCTCTAAAAACCCCCTATGCTTCACAAATTCATCTCATTTCCCCCAGTCTTGACAACCACTGATCTTTTGCTTTTTCCATAGTTTAGCCTTTTCCAGAATGTACTAATAGCTGGAATCACACAGTAAATGGTCTTTTTAGACTGGTTTCTTTCACTTAGCACTATGCGTTAGTTTCTCTGTGTCTTTTTGTGGCTTGATAGCTCATTTCTTTTATTGCTAAAAAATGTATGGATGTACTACAGTGACTAGCCACCTAATGAAGGATATTTTGGTTGCTTTCAATTTGGGGCCATTATGAATAGTTGCTTCAATTTTGGGCCATTGTGAATAAAATTGCTGTAAACATTTCCGTGCAGGTTTTGGTGTGGACGTAAATTTTCAACACACTTGGGTAAATACTCAGGAGTGCAATTGCTGGAATGTATGGTAAGACTATCTTTATCTTAGTAATAAAATGCCAAACTATCTTCCAAAGTGGCTGTACTCTTACATTCCTACTAGCAATGTCTGTTACTTCACATCCTTGCCAGTATTTGGTGGTTTCAGTGTTTTGGATTTTAGTCACTAATCAATATATAGTGATAGCTTACTGTTTTAATTTGCAATTCCCTAATGACAAATGATGTTGAGCATCTTTTCATATGCTTGTTTGCCATCTGTACATCTTTGGTGAGGTGTCTGTTCAGATCTTAGGCCCATCCTTTAATTGGGTTTTTGTTTTCTTGTTGAATTTCAGGAGTTCTTTGTATATTTTGAATACAAATCCTTGACAAGATATGGGTTTTGTAAATGTTTTCTCCCAGTCTGTGGCTTGTCTTTAAATTCTCTTAAGTGTCTTTCTCAGAGCACAGGCTTTTTTTTTTTTGGCCTGAGCAGGCACCAGGAATCGAATCTGGGTCTCCGTCATGGTAGGTGAGAATTCTGGAACTGAGCCACTGTTGTACTGCCCAGAGCACAGGATTTTAACTTTACTAGCTTATAGTTAAGTTTGATAACTTACCGAATTATTCTTTCATGGATTGTACTTTTGGTATTGTATCTGAAGACATTAACTGTCAAGCCCACAGTCATCTAGATTTTCTCCTAGGCCATCATCTTCCTAGAAGTTTCATAGTTTTGCCTTTTATATTTAGATTTGTGGTCCATTTTGAGTTAACTTTTATGAAAGATATAAGATCAGTGTCTAGAATTAGTTTTTGCATGTGGATATTCAGTTATTCCAGCACCATTTGTTGAAAAGTTTTCATTGAATTGCCTCTTTTTCTTTGTCAAAGATCAGATTTTACCTCCTAAATATTTCTCAAACTTATCCACTGCCCTCCATTTCTATTCACCAAGCTTTACTCCAAGCCACCATCATCTCTTGCCTGAACTGCAGTAATATCCCTCCGTAAAGGTCTCTTGTTTTTCCCCTCTGACCTCCATTTTCTTCACAGCATCTAAATTATTTTAAAGCATAAATCAGATCATATTTATTTCCTGCTTAATACTTGTTGGTGTTCCTTTGTATAAACAATAAGATCCAAAATCTTTAAACATGGCTTATATGGTGCTAAATAGTTCGGCCCTACACTCTACTCCAATTTTACTCTTTCCTCCTCTCTAGCCCCTTGGGTTTATTTCAGTCCCTGAATTTGTTAAACACCCCTTTATCTTAAAGACTTCCCAATGGCTGTATTCTCTCTCCTTTTCCCTCCATACACTTATTTTACCTTTCAGCCTTAATGTTTCCTCTTTAGAGTGCTTTCACTGATCACTATATCTAATCATGCACATCTACTCTTGGACGTGATGTGGATTCCTTGTATTTTTCTCAAGAGCATATCTTGTCTTTTTATTGTCTGACTTCTTGAGACCAGGGATCTTGTCTACCTTGTTTACTATATATTTAGCCCTTGGCACATTAGCTGCCATAAAAAAGGCTGAACAAATATTTTAATGAAGAAGACATGGGCAGCCTTTGAGGTGCCAAGTTTGTGAGGAAGATCTACATGTAACTATATAAACTTCAGAGCCACTTTGGGGCTGCAGGAAAGCTGTTGTAGCCCTGGAAAATAGGCAATGAAAGATTTAGAGAGAAATAATATTCTTCCACTCTTTGGAATTATTTCTCACTGGTGTGAACATCAATTTATACGTCTCATTTCCTAGGCTTCCTCATTTATTAAGTGTGGAATTTTATTATTTGATAATGTGGGATCAGCATAACTCTTACTCTAGCTGTCACCAACTTACAGTTTGAAGAGTTCAGAGAAACCATCAATCTTGAGAGACAGTGGTATGTAGGGTCCTTCCCATGCCCACAAAGAGGTCAGATAGCATACTAACTGAGCACTGATTGGCTCTAGGGTCGGTGCATAAGCGGAGCAGCTATGCCCCTTGGGTAAGTCATGACCTCTGCCTCAGTTTCCCCATCTGTCAAAGGGACTATCTTAGCATTCCCATTTCACAGGAATGTTTTGAGGATTTAATGAGATAATATTTGTAAAACATTTACAATGTGTCAGGCACTAGAATAAATAAAAGTTTCTATTATATAGAGATCTCCTAACTAAGATTTTATTACACTAGAGTACACTTATATTGTTCACAGTTTTCTCCGGTGATAACTCACCTCCTTTATGGAAAAAGTAGCAATCATCAGTTGGGACTTCATTTTTCTTATGCCAAACAAATCTGATTTTTTTAGCACCCATCCCTTCTTTCCCCCACTTGTACTCTGGATTTAATCTCCCTCTGTTTTCTTAGATGTCTTAAGATTTTTTGAATTTCTCCTTTCAACTTTATACTTCTCATGTATAAAAACATGTTCAAGTCATTCCACATTGAAAACAATTTTCATGGATATATATCAAACTCGAGCTAACTCCCCCATTCTTTCCTCTGTGTACCAACTTCAGAGCTGTCTATAGTGTTGCCATTTCTTCCTCCCTGACTTGCTTCTCAGCCGACTCTAATCTTGCTTCCACCCCTAACTGCTTCACTGAAATAATATTAGAAAGGTTACCAGTGACCTTAGCACCAAGTGAAAAGGACACTTTTCATAACTTGTCCTCCTTGTGTTCGGCAATATTCAACATGACTGATCACATTCTCCTCTTTTTATGCTTGGGCTACTTTGAGTCTTTACTCTGATTTCCTCCTACATTGCTTGCTGGTTTTCAGGCTCTGATTTGTGGACTCATTCTCTACCCAGCTTTTACAGTGGTAGTTTCTCAGGCTGGGTCCTTGGTCATTTCTCGGTTCCTTAGGCATTTTTGTTCATGCTGTAGATTAAATGCCTTTATATATAGATAGATCAAGTCTGTAACACCGGTCTAGTCTTGTAGATCTCACTTCATATCTCTTTTGAATGTACCGCCAGCATTTCCGACATGATTGATGAATTTATGAGTCTCCCCTCACCCCCACCACACCTTCACATCTGGACTTCCTTCAGTGTTCCTCATTATGGTGAATGTTATTCCAGATATCGGCTTGTGCATGCTGGAAACTTAGGTGTTACCCTGAATACTTACGTATTCCTTACACTTTACCCACTCCATGTGTGTGTTTGTTTTGTCTCTTAAATATCTCAAAAATTTGTCCTCATAACCACCTTGGCTCAGCCCAGGGTGGCTTATAGCCTTCATTTCATCAAATTGTAAGAGGCCATCCCTAGTTTTATTTTACTAAGAAAAAAAAGATGTTAGAATGTGATCAATAAAAGAAGAAACAATTTATGAGATGTAAAAATGCTACTTAGAATGAAAGAAAAATTCACAAAAATATTGTTGAAAAGTCTCTATGAAAGCTCGATTAACTTGAACTGTAACATTCTCAGCCCCCTGCCCTTCTAAATGATGATAAATGTTATTTTTAAAAAATCCGGACTGTTTCCTGGTATATACAGTTTAGATTGACACTTTAAGAAAAAAATTGACAGTTAATAGTTCTGCTATTGATTACAAAGTTTAAAAAATTAGATTTGCTTCTCACTTTGAAAATGTTCAAGCTAGTTTTAATGAATTTGGCTTTAAATATGTAGTAGGTTTGATGATTTTCTGAACTCTCGAGGGATTTCAACTGGAGACCATCCATCTTTAGGAGGGAGGCATTTAGGATAGTTTGTTTGAGACTGTCACAGGGATTTTTTGGTTTAGGGTGATGCTTAATGAATCATTGCTTTTTTGTTTGTCTAGCTCTTCATTTCATCAGTTGGCCCTTTCTGTTTTCCTTCATGCTTTTGTTTCTTATAAGAAGATTACTCACTGTCAGCATTTGTGTATCTACTCCTCAAAGTTTGGGAGGTTCTCGGTACCATACTCACAGAGAGGAAGAGGTCATTCCCTAAGAAATGTAATTTTTGCCTTGGCTCAATTTATGCCTTGCACAAGAGAAATTTAGAATGGAAAGGCTCAGTTCGCTATTTTAACACTGTATTCTTTGCCTGAAAGAAATCTTAACAACAACAAAAAAATCTATCTTAAATCCTTGTAGGACCGTGCAATGGTGGCTCAGTGGCAGAATTCTTGCCTTCTATTTCGGAGACCTAGGTTGGAATCTTGGTGCCTGCCCATGCAAAAAAACAAACAAAACATACCTTGTAAATTTAGGGCCTGCTTTGCTATGGTCTGAATAGCAACCACTCTTGGTAGCCTGATATTTGGTAGCTAGAATAAACTAATCACTTCAGTCTTTTGCAGTGACTTAAAATACTCATTAACTGTGAGTCATTGTTTTGAAATAATGTACCTTATAGCTCTTTTGTTTTTCTTGAATTGCCTAACATTCTTTAGAAGAGCTTTGCAGCCATTGTGAGCCAGAATTGTATTTGTATTCTGGAAATTGGGTAGTGCTACTAAAGTACACTACTGGATAACAAAATATTTTTTCCCCACTAAGCAAATTGGGGGTAAGATGTCCCTTTGTAGGAAAAGAAAAAAAAAGCACCTTAAAGTATAAAACTTTTTTTCTTGCTGAGATACTAATAAGTTTGAGAAGATGCATTATGTTGATGAATTAATAGAGAACTAACCACCTCTAGAATCGTTAGAAACAAACCTGTTTCTTTGCTAAAGAGATCACTGCATTTCTTTATTTTGAAAGCAGCAGATAACCTTCATAATTATTTATCAGTGATCAACCACTATCATCACATTTTTCAATTTATGTGTAAAATAATTTATTAATGCTTCCTAAAGTTTCTGAGGCTCTATTCATAAGGACTCAGTATTTTTTCATAAGTAATTTTTATTCAACCACTTTAAGTACATAGTCTTTATTTTTTATATGGGCTGGTTGCATTCTACTATAAATATGTAAGAATCTTTTCTTCATGAAAAATGTTGCTTAACAAACATGAACTCATATTTTTTCAATATTGTCTTTGAAAAGACATTGAAAACAACCTCGTAATAGCTATCAGGTTTTTAAAAATAGTCAACAGCTCTGCTTTCATTTTTCTTACAAACTAAACCAGGGCCTTGGTTTCTTAGTAGCAAAATTCAGTGCATTAAAAACAAAAACAAACCAACAACAACCTCCTGGAAATCACTTTCTTTGTTCTTTGAACTCTGCAGTTATGGGGCAATATACCTGAATGAGAACACATTTTATCCACATTTCTGATTAAGTAGCCTAAGTTCCAAAATCTTAATACATTACATTCATCTTCCAGTAGTTCAGTTTCTCAGTTAACGTGTTAGGTCTCCTATAGCGAAGAAGAGGTTATACTGAGAGTCAACTCTTTTTGATCATTCTTGGAAAAGTATTCAATTGTTGCAAATGAGGATTCCAATAGGAATGAAGAAATTTATATGCAACTTTTTCAATTAAAAATTGGACATTATTACTGACTGTGTTTTGGTAAAGCATCATCTTATTTTCTATTTAAGTTTGGCTGCTTCATTAGAAAAGGAGAATCTATAGGAGGAACAAATTTGTTATATAAATTAGGTTTTTGTGGCTCACTTCCATGAGTCAAGTTTTTGGTTTGTTTTTTAGTTCTCCCCTAAATATATAGGTACATATTTTGAATGTACCTATATATTTGCATATGGCTGTCATAACTGAATAAGACAGTTCACAAAAATACATTGATTCACCCTCCTTCCATTCTCAAATGTGATAAATACCTAGAAGGAACAATGCTAAGTTTGACAGACAGGTATGAGAGGCATAATCCTTTGTCCTTTCCACCCCCAACCTGTTTTTAACTGTCTTCAGGTATAGGTGGGAGAAACAGCATGTCAAACTGGACATTCTTCAACAGCGGATGGGATTTGCTCCAAAGTACACAGCATTGACAGTGTTGTGGTCTTGCTCAAGATGTTAACCTGCATTTGAGCGGGAGGAAGTTAACAGACAACCACAGACTATCTTCCATTCAACACGACAACCTTCCTATTCAAACGACCAGATCCACAAAGAACTGCAACAGACAGGTGTTGGGTACATTTTATATTTAAAACCAAAGGACTTACTCCATAGTACTTTTGAGCCAGAGGTGTGTCCTCAGTGTTTTGTTGTCATTCATATCGATATTGACTGTTCTGAAAAGGCCAGATCAGGTTTCTGGTGCAGTGTTCTGCATTCTGAAGTTGCCTGATTATTTTGCTTATGACTAAATTTAGATCGACATTTTGGGTAAGATACTCGAGAAATCACCAAAAGATGGTGTGCCTCCTACTTCATCCTATTAGAAGGACAGTGTCCATTTGATTTGACTTCTGGCATTATTGTGATCCTATGTCTGGTCATTTGGGTAAGGAGGGGTCCATCAGATGTTTGCATTGTAAAAATACATTATTTTTTATAATTAAATAACCCAGAAAGAGCTACTTTGAGAATATTGAATATCATGTTCTATAATAATACTTGTCTAAACTTAGCATTTATTGACCATCCCTGCTCCATTACAGTTACTATCTTTGTCTTTGTATATTGAAAATTTTCTAATTTAGTCACTCTTCCATGCTTGTATTTGCTGTTACTCTGCTGTAAACAATAGCTCCCCGCTCTTTACCTGCCATTACATTATTTGTGACTATCTTTACAGACTCATGAATTCTTTTACTCCATATATTCTAATCCATTATTATTATTTTGGGGACATATGGGTATACATTAACACAAATATTATTTCCCCTGTTTATGTTCAAAATTCGTGCACTGTAGACTATACTTGCCACATGTATTAGATTATATTTACTGTATTTCTCCATTTTATTTATTTTCTCTGTGCATGTGATTATTGTGTATGTATGCTTGTATGTGTGTGTTATTTATTATTGAGGAAGGATTGTGTAGCTATTGTTCATCATTGGAATGAAAACCTAGGAATTTATCAAAAAAGAACAAAACAACAACAAAAAATTGACTCAAATGAAAATTCTTCCTAAATTATGATGCTTGGATCTTAATACCATACAGTAGTCATGCAGGGAATTTAGGTGAAATTCTGTAGTGAATTCTATCTTCCCTAATGTCAGTCAGTCCTTCTAGCTAATCTGAAGGTTTTAAATATCATTTTAAGAAACAGATATAAAAACTCATTGATATGCTTTTAGAAGATTTTGAAACAGGTTAAGATTCTATTTTCAAGTCTTTTTTTTTTTTTGAGTGCAAATAAGAGTTTTTTAAAAATTGTTCTCAACATTTTTTAGTACAAATCACAAAATGATGGGGATATTTTTAAACTTTCATCTTTAAAACATTTTCCCATAAATTAATCTTTTCTAGACACTCTCATGAGTTACCATATGCCCCTTACATGGAAGGTACAGCTTCAGTGTATTTGTTTGACCTTTAAACTCTAGTTATCACAGAAAAGTTCTGCAAATTTGAAATATTTCTCCATAAAAGAGAAATCCATAGCCCATCTTTTAAGTTCAACAACTTTTAAAGTTTTTACAACAGATAACTAGTGAGCTATATGGGGGAAATTTTTTCAGTCACTCTGTAGCTCATTAAAAGTATCTGAATGAGTCTTCTGTTAAAATTAACCACACTGATGGTATCCTGGGGCATTTAGTGCATACTTCTTACTTCAGCTTCTTTGCTGCAATAATCCATCTATGAACGAGTGAATCGGTAATTTTCATATATGAAGGACTATCTTTGTAAATTTAACAAGAGCCCCTTTTCTAGTTAAGCAGCTACTACATTAGAAGTTACAGTTTATTAAAGAAATAATTTACTGTTGAGATTTTATCTTTCCCAGTAAAGCTTTCTTTTAATCGTTAATGCAGGCATGCGTGCACGTGCATACATACACACACACACACACACACACAATATTTGTTTACTTTTGGAGACAGAATCTAGCAAATACTGTGGACTGAGCCATGTAAGAAATCTCTCCTTTTCTCTTGTATCCAACTTTTTGTACTCAGTTATTTGTTCTAATACTTGTTTAAGCATTAAGCAATCTTTCCTAAAATACTTCCAACAGTATTCGCTAGTAAAGGATTGTGTTTTAATTTGTCATTATAATCTTTTTATTTGTCATTTTACCCAATTTTACCACAGGGGGAAAAACAAGTATTTTTCTGATGTAATATAAGTGGTATTTATTTTTTGTTAATATTTAGTGAGTGTTGTAAAATGTGGAAAGAACTTGACTGAGTATTGCATGGCCTTAAACATAACTTTTTAAAAATATAGAAGTTTATATTTTGGTTGTTTCATTTTTTTAGATGTGTTATGAGTAGCAATGGCTTCGTCGTCTCATGGTTAATTAACTTCTCATAGTATAATATATATTTAGTGCTATGATTATCATTTTTGTTCATGGGTGTAAATCTATACTTCAATAGAATTCTTGGGTTTTTTTTCTTGTAAATTGTATTAGCATGATGTTTTATATCACTTGATATGGTTAATAAGGTGCTTGTGCTGGGAGAAGTGGTCAGCCTTGCCATTTTCCTTTTACAGTAGTGATACTATCCTAGTTCTATTTTCCTTTACACAGGTATTTTGAAGCCATTTCTCCATTTGACAGGGGTTGTTTTGGTTAAAACAATATACCTCACTTAATCAGGCATCCATAAATTGCCATTAAATTTTAAGCAGCCAACCCATGAATGCTGCTACCTCAAGGTCCCCCGTCTTCATGGGGCTCCCACTGAGGACAGCACAGCTTGGGCACCTGCCTCGTCCATCCCACCGGGGAGGAAAAGAGCCCGCAGCGTCAGCCAGCATGTGAGAGACAGCAGTGCGCTGCGTCTTTCTTAACTTTTTAAGATAAATAAAAATAGAAATTCTGATGTTTTCTTCTGGAGCCAAGTAGATTGTCTTTCATACCCAATTTGGAGATTACTGGTGTCATGTATGGTTATTAAAAACTGGGGCTTTCTCTTCACTAATCCTTCAAAATTAAAATAATTTGCATGTTAATGAAAATAAATTCCAGCCTTAAGGATCCCTGATTTTTTCCATCATTTTCATGATCATCAGACTTTCTGAATTAAACAATTCTTGTATAGTCTTAGATTAATATTAAAGCAAAGTTTGATGAAAGACAGGACTATCTTAAAAATATAAGCCAGCTGATTTTAACTGTTCTTTTTGGGGGGCCATGAGATTAGATTAATTAGAAATAGCCTTTGTGAATTAACATAAAATTTACCCCCACTTTGAAGCAGCCTATATTAGTTTTCTTCTGGGATTTTAAACTTAATTTTTCATCAAAACTATTTTGAAAGTGCTGAGATAGATCATTCAGATCTATGTAATTTGTAGGCATTTAAATAAAATAGCACCATTAGGCTGGAAAATACTTTAAAATGCTTAGGTTTTATCAGATCAAGGATAGTATTCCTGCATATTTTCGGTTTGAAAGTTTAATGATCATCTTCAGTTTGTTATTAGTATGCCTTAGAAATTGTAAGGAGTAATTTCTTCTGTGATATTTTCTAATTTGTGCTCTGTTCCTTTTCTACAATGTTTACCAACACTTTAATGAAAGGAAGATAATTAATTTTTTAACAGTATAAATGATATTATCATTCCTCTGTAGTATTTTAGATGCAATGGCCATAGACAAGTGCATGCTAAGAAAATAAATATTAGAGTGTGAGGTGGGCTGTGGCACAGGATGATAAAACTTTGAAAAATGCTTCTGTTTCTGTTGATTCCTCACGCAGTCTGAATCTAGGTCTATTTATACATGTATTATACATACACACACATGTATGAGTGTGTGTATATGAACACTCCATAAATCCCAGACCAGAAAAGGAGTGAGGTAGACCAGAGAGCTATGGCTTTGGGCTGCTTTCTGAGAGAGCTAAGATGAGGGGGCAGGAAGAGGGAGTGGGTAACAACTGGGCAGGACTGGAACTGCTTTTTCTTTCTTCCTTCATTTTGGTGGTAATCCATCTGCTTTGCTGGAGTGTTTTATTTTCTTTTTTGAGAAGCTCCTATTGCTGGCTGTGTTGCTGTTTGCAGAAATTGGAAGGAAGAGGAAAGAATTATAGAGGGAAATTTTAACTTTTATAACCTGTCTTTGAGTAGAGTAATTGCAAGTTGGCTTGGCCTCATCTTTTCTCCTTAATGGAATTTTGATGGAGTGTTTTTAAAATGTCCCTTTGCATATTTTGCTACTGTTAAGGGTAATTAAAATAGTATTTCACTTGTAATATTGGTGTTTTTTGTTTTCATGTTAAGTAAAGAAGACTATTTCTCTACTGGTATGATTTAGTTACTGAATGCCTTTGGACATGTTGCAATATCCTGGATTTCTTTTTTGTCCACTGGCTTCCATGAGGCTAGTTTCCATCAGTCATTTTACCCAGGTGCCCCTTGGGAGTCTGAGTCCTAGTCTTCAGAACCTTTCTTAAGATATTAGTTAAGACTATTAAGAGACTACTTTTTAAGAAGTAGAGTCATTATGATTAAGATGGAGGTTATTCATGTACGTTCGAGGGGAGATACAAATTTTCAGTGCCCCAAAGATTCCCAAGCACATTAATGATGTTCAACAACATTTTAATAACACAGATGCTGAAGTTCTGCAGGGAAAGTAGCATATTACTCTAGGGATATCACCTATTAACTAAAGAATTTAGAAAACCACCTTTTGGAAATGAGCTATATTTTCATTAAAATCAGCCCCACTTTCTCTTTCAGTGTTCCATTTCAAAAAGTATTATAAAGGTAGAAGATGAGACATGCTTACTTGTTCTCAGCAATGGTATTCTAGAAGTGTGGGTTTTGTACAAGTTTGTATCCTATTTTTCCTTCTGTGAAGTTACTATTTACTCAAAGTGATGTGGTTTTCTTTTTTTGAAAAATTTTAATTGGTTTAAAAATGGTACATGGTACAAAGCTTTTCTCTTGCCTCAGTCCTGAATTCTCCCAGTGCTATCTCCCTAGCCCCAGACCTTAGGCAACTGTTAAGTCCTTTACACATTCTTTCAGAGCTCCTATGTTCATATTCAAGCAGCTAAGAATTTGTACTATAATTTTTTCACTTTTGAAAGATTTGCATAAAAGCACACTATACACACTGTTCCACCCCTTGCGTTTTTTTCCTTTAACAATATATTTCTTGGCAATCTTTATGTGTAGTAAACTGGGCTTCATTCTTTTTTAAAAATTGTGTAGTATTGCATCATATGCATGTATCATTTTATTTATCCAGTCTCTAATTAATGTACTTTTAGGTGGTTTCTTATCTTTTGCTACTGCAAACATCACCGTGGTGTGTAACTGTGTGTATATATCATTTCCTATCTCTATAACTTTAAAAATAAGTTAAATTCCCAGAGATAGAATTGCTGGGTCAAAGGATATGTATTTGCAATTTTGATGAATGCTACCAAATTCTGGTCCATGGGGGCTGCAACAACTTTACACTCTCACTAACAGTAGAAGGCAGTGCCTGTTTTCCTGTTGCGTTGTCAGCAGAATATGCTGTTGAACTTCTGGATTTTTATCTCTCTGTCCCGTGAAAATTGTGTATCAGAGTAATTTTAATTTGCATGTTTCTTACAAGTGACTTTAATCTTTTCATGTATTTTCTATTTCATGTACTGCCAGTTCATAATCTTTGCCCATTTTTCTGTTGAGTTGTTGGTCTTTTTTTTTAATTGCTTTCTAGGTGCTCTTCATATATCATGGAGATTAGCCACTCCTCTTGGTTGTCTGGAATTCTGAGTCAGAAAGACCTTCTCTACTCCAAGGTTATAAAGAAATTATCTTATACTTTCTTCAACTGCTGGTTTCAGTTTTTCTATGTAAATATTTGATTGCTTGGAGTATATCTTGGTACACTGAGTGAATCCAATTCTACTTTTTTTTTCAGATGGCTCCTAGTTCTAATAACATTTATTAAGTAATATATTTTCTCTAGATCATATTCAGAATGGGTTTTAATTAGAATGTCCTTCACCTGTTTTGAATTTTAGGATCATAGAAAGAAAAGATGAGTGTTTTCCTTCTTGCTTGTGTTATCAAAGCTTTCGTTTTCTGCAGCTCCCCACACATTGAAACGAACTTTTCTAGATTTTTTTTGTTAGAGTTGAATATAGTTTATTGTCAAGGTTTATCTGACAAAACTGTTTTTAATTGGTGTCTGGGGTTGTTCGTGCCTATTGAGGTAACTTGTCATCTGACTTCTCTTCTCCCCAAAGCCTTAATTAGCTAACTGTAGATCATATTTGGAAGGAAAAGGTAGAAGACATAGGGCAGCATTATCTGCTGTGGTTCAGCATAGCACCGGCTGATTTGCTTATGATGACTGTAGTTTAATAAAGCCCCTCCGTTAGCCGATAGGATTTCTGATGGTTTACACAAATTCCAAAGGAGTCCAAATGAAAAAACATAGCCAGGTTCAAAAAGCTAATCTCTGTTCTAATCAATTCCCATTATTTCTGGAGTGCTTTCTGTCGTTAAACATTTCACTCCATTTTGTTAGGTCAGGTTCTTCCTGGGTCCACTTTTCTCCGTTTCAAACGTGAAGACCTTTTCCTAATATCAAAAAAGCTTCACAGGGATGCAAGGGTAGTTCGGTGGTAGAATTCTTGCCTGCCATGCAGGAGACCTCAGTTCAATTCCTGGCCCACACACTTTCCAAAAACAAACAAAAATTCAACAAATGGTGCTGCAGTAACAGTGTCCTCATATAGAAAAAGAATGAAGTGTGACCCCCACCATGCAAGCATACACACACAAAAAAGTTTCACAGATATTTGTGTGATTTTTTTTTTGTATACAGTGACTAAGAAAATGCACGACAGAAGCCTATCATTTCTAGCAGTGAGATTTAAATTAATTTGTGTTGTATTGATCACAAAACATCTGCAATACATTTAAAAATAAAAAGTTCTCATTTGAGATGAACACGGGTCACTTGTTAGGGCCTGTGTGCTAAGTCATTTTAACTGAATCTTAGAGGAAGTGAAACAGAGCATAGTGGTCTGAGACAGTTCCTTCCCCGAGCTGACAGCCATCACAGAAATATTTTTAGGTGTTAAGACAGGGGAGGTAGAGGATTTCTGTGTGATCGCCCACCGTGAAATGTAACCTGGACTAGGGAAACCAGGAAGACCTGCCTGGGAAGGTGACAGTCAAGCCAATCTCTGAAGAGTTATGCTGATTTAGGACTGGAGGCAGGAAAATCAATGGGGAGGGGGGGGTGTGTGGCAAAAGCTAATGTAGGCCTGAATTAGGGCAGAGTCTTTTGAAACAGAAATGAAGAGACTGATTTAAGAAATACTTAGGAATAACTAAGTCACGTTAATTAATGGCTGTAGGTACAGGGAAAGGGATAAATTAAGGATGACCTGGTGGGAAATGGTTCTGTTTCTCAAAAATAGGCAATATAGGAAGAACAGATTCACAGAAAAAGAGATATTTATTCAGTTTCAAACATGTTTGAAAAATCCATCCAAGTAGAGATGGCCAATAAACTTGAGTTTAAAGATAGGGATAAAATTTCAAGTGAAGATATTAATTTGGGAGCTGTCCTTCTTAAAAGTGGCAGTTAAAGTTCTGAGAGTACGTATGTCCAATCAGAAAGTATGTGTAGAATGAGAAGAGGAGAACTCTTGAGAACATTGGCATTTAAGAGATGCCAAGATTCGAGTTATGGCCCCAGCTGGGGCAGTTCCTCTGCCTGAGTTGCTTGAACTCTTCACCCAGTCCCTCAGTCAGATCAAATCAGTCCTTCAGTGCTCAGCTGAAACCTGTCTTCACCATGGAGCCATTTCTCCTCCTTGCTCTGAAAATAGAAAAGGGGGCAGGGGGCATTTATTTTTATATATAATAAAATACTACTTTATAGATTCCCAGATTTTTAATTGGTTGACTGGATACTGAGTATTTAGAGAAAAAAAGTATGCATGTGTATTTTTTTTAATTTAGAAAGATAGCATTTATGGGGTCATTTAGGATCATCATTCTAATCATTTATTGAGCAATACTTTATTAATCAGTATGCTGGATGTTAGAACTAAAGAAATAAGTATAGTTCCTCACCTTAGTGTACCAATACCCTGGTAGGGAAAATAGAAAACTGGGTGGATATTTTGAGTCCATAGTTTCCCTTATTCTTTTCTCCCAAATGTAAATTAAAATAAATTTATTGCTAAACTAACCTTATTTGCCCTCCATTACTACAGAGATATAAGCTCCACTGTAGAAAAGCAGAAGAATTCTAGAGGCATAGATTTTTGTCCATATTGTTTGGAAATGTTTGAAATTGTATATGGTAATATTTTATATACAACTTTTCATAATTTTTTAACTTACCAGTTTTCCATGTTATTATAAACTCTTCCGAAACAATTTTACTTGCTATATTAAAACATCGTATGGATGTATCGGTTTATGCCTTTACTGTCAGAACTTCATTTTATTTTTCACTCTTTCATTACAAATAATGCTGTAATGAACAATTATATTTATGCATTAATATCTTTATGCATTTAAAATTGTTTCCTTAGGGCTAATTAACAAAAGTAAGATTAGTGGGTGAAACAGTAGGAATATTTTTAAGACTCCTATTATCTTCCAACAAATTACCTTTCAGAAGGGCCTTGCCTGTGCTTTCACTAGCAGTGTATGAGTACTTTTTTTCCTTGCCCAGACAGAGCATTATCTTTTATTTTATTTTTGAGTATTTGCTCACTTTCTAATTTGATAAGTGAAAGAATATCACATTTTAGGTGAATTTCTTTGCTTATTAGTGAAGATAAACCTGTTAGAAGTATATTTCTTCAATTGCCTGTTTCCATTTTCTTCCCTTTGGTGAGCAATTGTACTTTTTTACTGTGTCTTTCCTGATTTAATAGACTTCGGTCATATGTTTCTTAGCTTTTATATTTCTTAGGGAAGGAGTTCCAGATTTCAAGATGTACTGAAGCTTTCCTATCTTGATCGTTTTGATTACTCCTTCAGCATAATACCATTTACTTCAGAATTCACCAGTATTGTTGGTAGCTTTCTTAGCATCCGTGAACCAGTCTTTTGCTTCTAATAATTTTGTGGAGTTTTGTTGGCTTCCTGGGCATGCTGAGTTGAGATTTCCAGTTTATACTGGAGACCCTCGTTCAGTGACCATGGCTTATTAGCACTAGTTTCTGCTAAACTCATTATTTTATGCTGCCAAGATTGATGGACTCTTGCACTTTATGTTTAATCACACGGAGGCTTGTGAGCTATTTATATATGCTGTTGTTGTTTTTTGACTGGACGCTTTATTCGGAAATTCTTCACGGTGAGCATCGGGACTGTGTGTCTGTCCCTGTCTCTGTTTTAGCAGAGGGCAGAGGAGGTGCAGAACCTCTGCTGAGGGGAGGAGTTTGACTCACCGGAGGAGCAGAATGCTAGTGCGCCGGGGCCAAGGGTGACAGAAGTTCGAGACAGAGTTGCAGAGGTAAACGGGGGCCAGATATGGTAGGGCCCTGTGGTAGTTAGGTTCCCAGAGTACTGAGAATAGAACTCTTGTGGAAGGATTTTAATTGGGTTTGGGCATGGTAGCGTAATCTGATGTTTGTTTTTTAAAAAGGTCACTCTGGCTGCTGGATGGAGAAAGGGATTCTAGAGGCTCTTTGTTGACCAGGTGGCGTGTTACACTGATTTCTGGATTCCTTCTCATTAGGTCCACACTGTGACCATCCGCAGGCAGCATGCTGGCCAGGATTGCTCCATGGAACAGTGAAGCGTATTAGGACATCTGAACACTGGAACCAAAGGTTCATTAGTATTATCCTTTAACCAGCCAAGCTGACTAGTTTGCATATGAATCTGAAAAGTTCACCATCAGCCCTCTCTGTATGTTTAATGAATTTTAATCACAAATAATTTAGTGAATTCACAAATAGTCGTCTTGTGATTTTATATGTACAGGATAGGAAGTAGAGTTATTATTAGGACTGAAATGAAAGCAAAACATTTGTCAGTTTCTCTTAACAACCACTACAGGCACCATATCATCAGCACCATGCTTTTAGTTTAATTTCCTCCAAGTCTAGCACTTCAGGGTCTAGATGATATTAGAGAGTTTCATGAACATTTTTGGCATATATTATTCTGGTGTCCCAGGCTAAGGGTTGTGCTCCTCATCTGTGCTGAGGAGCCCCGTAATCTCTAGGCCTAGGTCAGGCACTTAGCATGCTGAATTCCAAGGCTCCCTGAGGCCCAGGATGGAGAAGGGAGTACCAGCACAAATGCACGGCGGATTCTGAAGGCAAACTCATGGGGATTTGAGGCAGGTGTGAAATTTCTTTGCAGTCTTTTCACTCTTCTGTTTTACTCCATAACATGTTTTTGTTTGTTTTAATGTTAAATACTATTTTAAATGACCTAATCTTGAGTAAAATTGGCATGCCAGGAAGCTGTACATTTTGTTCATACTGTGGCCTCCTGTATGCTTAGCATGCATTTTTTCCAGTGAAGAGGAGAGTATTTCGTGTACTTTGGATTAGTGTCCTGTATTAGCTTCAGGGATTAGCATCGTACCCATGTGATTAGAATTTGCAAGTTTTCAAAAATAATTTAATAAAAAATAGTTACCTGAGTGTAATTTTCACAAGAAGAATTCCAGCCTTCTTTAAGTTTGGTCTTTGACTCCTTTCTGAACTTCCTTATTTTGACACTGCACTATTCTAGTTTTCTTTTGCTATTTTTAATCTCCTTCTTGGCTATTTACCCTCTCTGCCGTGAGGTGCATGTAGGCATGTAAAGGTTATGTCCTCTGTTCTGTTCCTTTCTGCCTTATCCTAACACATTGGCCACTGCTGTTAAACTCTGAATTCAGCAGATGACTCCAAATCCTTATCTTTACCCCAGGCCCTGTCCTGAGGGTCTAAATAACTGCCTTATGTTCTATCCGGGCGGCTTCCAGGCTTACGCTTTCTGTTAATGCTTGCCCTGACTTCCTAGGCACCCTGGCTCACAGTCTCAGTCATCTGGACGGCTTTTGCAGGGCTCCTGTGAGCTTGTGCCTGGAACCCAGCGGCCACACTGAATTAGCCAATTTTGTAACCTCTGACTGTTCAGTGGGTCTTGCTTTTGTCCTCCCCACCATGCCCATCATCACCACTGATTGTTATGTCCTTGGCCTATTTACCTTCCTCGTCCCCAGTCAAATGTGAATCTTTTAAAAATTCATCTTCTCTGTAGCTAGCTCAAATCTTTACTGGCCTCTGGTTCCCTTCTAGCTGACTTCTTGCACATACTTTTAATATACTGCCTTAACATAACCCCTTGCTTTTTCTAATGCGTCCCCCTTACCCAGAACTCCCACTCCTCGTCCCCTGAAGCTTACATATCTTTCAAGGACCGTGTTTCAGGATCGCCCCGATTGGATGTGATTTCCTCCTGAAAGTTATGTTTTTTGTACTTCTTTTTAAAAAATGATACTTACATATCCAGCCTCTGCCTTAATCATTATTTGTGTGTCAGTGAGGCAGAGTGGTTAGGAGTCTGGACTCTGGAGCCTGTGTTCTAATCTCTTTCCACCTCTTTCTCGCCCTGAATTTGAGCTGGTTACTTAACCTCTCAGAGCCTGGTTTTCCTCAGCTGAACTGGAAGCACACTAGCAGTACCTACCCCACAGGGCTCTGTGAGGAATGAGCAAGTTAACATATTGTTTAAAATATTTAAAATTGCCTAGTACTATATAGACGCTTGCTATCATTACCTGTTAAAAAAGATTTTTTCTTTTATGCCATAAGCCCCGTAAAGACAGGAAATGTCTTATTCTCATATGCCCACAAAATCTAGCATTGTACCTTATGCATCATAAGCACTCAGTAAATATTTATTGCATTAAAATTAAATTGAAAAGTATTGAAAAATCCAGTTGTCCACTAATCACTACTTTTGGTTTTGAAATAAGGTTGTTTAAACTTGTACTGAGCAGTTATAGCACTCATAAAGTGAGGTCAGCGAATTTTTATGAGATAATTTACTAGCAGAGTATACAGTTTTCCTTGTTCAGTTGTGTGGTTTGGAAACAAACCCAGCCTTGTAGTTTAAAAAGTATATATATTTTAAACAAAATCCTAAGATGATGAAAAAATAATGAAACTTTAAACACTAAAACTTAGAACACAAGCTTTGGTATTTAAAAACAAAAGTCATATTGGGCAACAGTTTGCATGCTGTAGAGACAACTTTCTAAGTAAAAGCATTCCAGAATAGAGCTAACCAATAATGGTGTATAATTTTCTTTCAAGAACACTAGTGTTAAGCTCCATTCTGGATTTTTAGCTTACTTATGCCTTTGGTTTTTTTAACATATGTAATAGAGCTTTAGAGTAACTTAAATTGAATAGAGATGTTCAGGATTAAAATTTACCATTGGTCTTGATATGTTAAACTTTAATACATTGTTAATTAAGGTTATGATATTTCAAGCTTAAGTATTTGATATTTGGGTACTTTTATTTATATCCTTTTAAATAAATAGTAAACATCATTGGGGGTAGATAGTTCATTCAAATAATTTTTAAGAATTTTCTTGGGATTCTATTTATAAGGATTTAAGAAAAAAGACTAGATCACAAGTGAAATTTAGAGTAGTGTTTGGTTTTGACACGAAAAAGGAAAAAAAATCCATCAAATGTGGGCTCCTCTGGCTCTAAGAGGGGAAAAATTAAATTTCACCAGCAAAAAACAAGCAACCTTACCAAATGCCCTAAAAAAGTGAAATAATTTTTTTCACTTTAATATTTTATTCCATTTGTTGATATTATATCCATTTTATTCCATTTGTTGAAATAGGGTTTTCCCTGTAAGTTTTTCAGAAGCTTTGGAGCATCTGACGAACCAGATTTCTATTATGTCAACTAACCCAGTAGCTCAAATTCTTAATTAAGTAGTCATTAGTTGTAAAAGTCCAGGGAATATTATCTTTCTTTATAGAAATATGTATTATATTATTTAGTTAAAAACTAAATTTCTTTTTGTGTTAATATGCTGTTAGCATTTATTTAATCTCTTAACTTCATCATGAATTTATTTCAAATGGTAGAATGTTTTAAGTATTTTCTATTAAAAAATAGAAATTTGCATACATTTAAAAGTCTATAAATTCAGGTTTTGTAATGGATTGGTATAGCAGGGAAGGTATCAAGTAATGGTGACAAAATATTCATCAGCAGTAGAATGACCTGCCCTACTCGCCAACTCTTACCTCTTACCTCTTTTCTTTTATTTGTTTTTACAATTCGTACTGAAATACTTAGAAACTTATACTGTAAGCTCCCTCCTCTCTCTGCTTTAGAGTTGGAAATACTGAAAGGTTTTTATATTCTAGATTAAGCCCCACCCCCACCCCCTGCCCCTGCCCAATTAAAGACAGCTCCTGGGGCAAGTGGATGAGTTACACACCAACTAGCAATGGCAACAGTATGAAAATTCAGAGGTATTTATCCATGGCATCTTGGAGTTTGGTAGAAATCATTCTTTCTCCTTTCTCTTCTCTGGTGTTAACTTTAATCTTGATTTGTTATATTCCAAACTAGAACCCCAAAAGATTTCTGGAGACTTTCATCTTTCACTGTGTCTCTTCTCTTGCCTCTATTCTTTCCCATGTACGTCTCTGGGGTATCTGCATGAAAACATTAGAAACTATCAGAAGGAACCAGGAAGTAAAATTGCTGAAATAGCAACGTTCAAATTAGTTATTGTATGAAAACTTGAAAATTATCCATTGTAGATATGTCTACATGTAAATTTCCATATTTTTATCTTCACATTTCATATATGTTCAATATGCACAAATTATTATGTCTCTAAGAAAAGGCACACCAGTAGTTTGACATAAGCAAGGCTAATATCAGGTGAGTTAGAAACACCTATTTGAATTCATCCATCTTTGTTTCTTCCATTTCTGTGGTTATTATTAGTTGCAATGATCAGTTAAATTCTGGATGCCTTTTGTGGGCTGGGCCTAGCACTGTGGGAATATAAGAGAAGTTTGGCTTTTTACTTTAGTTTGTGATGTTGTGGGGAAAACAAATAATTATAGAAATTTTAAAAGAGCAGATCACCAAGGATTAGGCCATAAAACTCATCCTTTGCATGGAGGAAAAGCTATTTTGATTCAGAGGAGCAGGGTTGGACTTACTGAAGTAAAGACGCTGGAGCCAAACTGCTCCTGGTTGTCCCACTTAAAATTAGGTATGTGAACTTCCTCAAGTGAGTCAGCCTCTGCCTCAGTTTCCTGGATCTGTAAAATGGGTGTGATGATATAACCTACCTTCTGGAATTACTGTGGTTTGTGGCTTTTCTCAGCTGTGGTTTCTTGAAAGAATTAAGCCGTACTTAACCTACGGCGTCTGTTGCATGTAATGAATGGACTTGTTTCCCGTGCATCAAGAAGGCATTAATTGCCAGCCATTTTTGGGAGACTTGGCAAACAGCCACGCAGGTCATTTTCTGTGTATGGCGCATGCGGTGAGGAGCCCTTGTTGAGGATTAGAAGAGTTATGTGAGAGACTGAAAAGTGTTAGCTGTTGTTGTTTTTGGACTCTGAAAAATCAAGAGGATTTAATTCGTCAGAGGTAAAGGTTTTTTTCAGGCTGAGACAAGTTACAGAAAGGTTATCTGAAAGTGTTTTCCATCCCAGGCAAGTATCCAATTACTTTTGTCTCTGGGACCAAGATGGGACCTGAAAAATGGTCAGTCAGAAAGACATTGATCATTCAAATAGAGGACTGAAGGAAAACAAACACACAAAAAAACCACTTCTTAGTAAGCATATAACCTATGTCAAAGTCATATGACTTTACAAATGTCATATCGAATATGAGAGAGAGCCATAAAGATTTCTAGTGAGCAAGAGATGGCAAATGGAAATTAGCCACGTTGCATAGGTTGTGTATATTGACGCATCTTTTTTGATACCTATAAAGACTGGTTGGGGAGAGACACTTATTTCATTTGATCCACTGTACCCTACTAGTTAAATTTTTAGGAAGGTTAAGTACTAAAAATCTGTAGTTGAGTATAAAGATCATTGGTGATATTGGGAGAGATTTACTTCCGTGGAGTTTCACACACACATGCATGCACTTGCACGCTTGCTCTCACACACCATTTCAATATGACATTTGTAAATTTAACATGGCTTTGATACAAGTCATGCCTATGAAGCTTTCTGGTTTTTTTCTTTTTTTTTACTATAGTAGCCTCCAGCTGATCACCCTACCTTCAAGGTCCCTTTGCCCTGCAGGTCATGCTGCTTATCTTTGCCACAAGAATTTTCTTTCGTCTCCTCCACTTGACCCAGCTAATAAGTGCACCCATCCCCCAGCCCAGCCTCCTGGACCAAGTCTGGCCTCAGGCAGGATTTAAAGAATTCTGGTTCAGTGCTGGGGCACTCAGCACTAAGGCTGTTGTTACTAGTTGATGCTTCTGGTTCAGTATTTATAATTAGGTACCTTACCCCTTCCAGTCCTGCTGCAGGGATCTCTGGCACTGCCTGAAGAATGGTAGTGACAGAGAATGTAGTGTCCTTATAAAACTCTGGCAAAGGAAGGAGTTTAAATATGAGAGATGAAATAAGGCTATAATAAAAGAAGCTTTAGCACTAAGAACCCAGATGGAAGCCTTTTGTTTGTTTGTTTGAGATTATAATTTAGACATTTTAAGATGGGTGTCGGGGAGAGTGAGGGAAATTACCTGATTGATTCACCTCTGAACTCTAGGTAGAGATGTTACCTGTTGATAGTGAGATAAGTTGCCATGGCTTTAAGAGAAATAAAAAGAAGTGTATAACAGTTCATATGGAGAAGAGGGCTGTAGTTGGGAATGAATCCAGGAATCCCTGTGGAGTAGCCTCTGACTGGCTTCTGTGATGTTCTGAAGCCCAGAAACTGACTGACTAATAGTTGGTAAAGTGTGTACTTGAGGTTTTCTAGGTTTATTTTCCAGAAGGAATTTAAAGCAACTGACAAAAATATATCCAATATGATGAAATAAAGTTAAACATATATTGTGACAAAGGAGAAAAAGAGATTAGAAGAGAATAAGATAGAGTTCAGAATGAGAGTAATACCCAAATTGCCTGTAAGGAATAATAGATAGTGGCCAAAAATTAGCTGTGGGATTTTCAGCAGCCACTGTAAAAACTGGAAGTAGTAATTACTGATTCCAAGCCTGTAAAATATAAAACAGAGGAATACTTAAAGAGAAGTGTGAGAATTGATGATATTGAAGAAATATTTTCCCAGGGATCATTTCTGGAAATTTGTAATCTAATTACAAAGGGGACAGTGTTTTGGGTCAGCTAAAACAACCCTCGGAAAAATCAGCCTTGCCTGTAAGAAACTACGTTAATATCTGTGCTTCATTCTTTTGGATGTTTGAAATCTATAGATGTAATGTGGGCAGAATTAGACTGGAATGAAGCAATTGGAGTTAGACTGACCCCATTAACAACGGAAACACATAACTATAGTTTTTCATACAAGTGCAATTTTATAGGAAGTACTCTAGGAGTTTCAAAATATCTTTCTCTAAGAATTGAGGAGAACTAGAGAACTAGTCTTGCTTCTCTTAGGCTCACCTGGGTGCTTCAAATTCAGATTGTTGAAAATGTTTTCAGACATAAGTGTCTTCAAAATTATTAAAGGCAAGAGCAGAGAATGATTTGAAAAACATTCAGACAGAAAATCTAGCTTCTAGCATATTCTCTAATCCCAACCAAATGATTTGGGGAGCCTGAGAACTCAGAGCAGTGTGCCTCTAGAGGTTTGTGGGCAGCGGTGTGGGGTGAGTATAACCCTGTGTCTAAGTTTAAAGACTGAAATTGGATTGTATTTCTAGTGAGTGAGAGCAGTTAGTTAATTTTTATATTTTCATCTCTAAACTAATTAAGGAATTTTTACCTTGACAGTAGCCTTATTTAATAAAAAATTATTTTACATATTCTTAATGATTGACAAAGAGCAGCTTTCGGTTTTTTTTTTTTAATAAGAAGGATTAGAAAACACCCTTTCATGTATTTAAGTGCTCTAATCAAGTCAGAGGCTCTTGTTTCACGAAGGACAGAATACTAAGCAGAAACTGTACAAACAAGTTGCTAATTATTCTGTCAGATACTGGCCAGCCCTCAGGTAGCAAAGGGTGAGCAGATCTGTGAATTGTTTTATGCTTGACTGAATGACTGAATGAATGAACATTGGCTGAGCAAGGTACTTGTGATATAAACATGGTGAAGTCTTGGACCCTGCTCTCAGACTGGGAGTCTTCTAGGGGATTATCTCGTCTATAGGAAAATAAGCCAACTGTAATAGTGAGTGTTGAGTGCTCTGAAAAATGCCAGGCATAATCCTTTCTAGAGGATGAGAGACTTAGCTGAATTTTGAAGGAAGATACTCACTGGGGAAAGGCAGAGAAGGTGCACAGCCCTTAAACAGCACCGACCTTCCTAGTAGGAAGAGGATGCCTGGGTTTGCTGGGGAGAGGGGAGGAAGAGCCCAGGATAGGAAAAGTTTCACTTTCTCCTGAAAGCTATGGGGAACCATGGGAGGATTTTGAGTGGGAAAAAGCATATGATTATATTTTCATTTTAGAAAGATGGATCAGGCAGCAACTCGGAGAATGGATTTGGGAGTTATCAGTTGTACACAGGTATCCAGGGAGAGAGTGTCTTGAGTAGTTTTCAAGGGAAATAATAGAACTTCCATTTATTTATTTGAAATATATATTTTGTCATTTGAGATGGGATTCCTGTGAAATCTTTTGTTAAATTCTAGGTATTTTATATTTGTATTGCATTGTAAATGGTATATTTTTGATAATTACATTTTCTAAGTGTTGATATGTATAGGAATGCCATAAGCCACCCTGCTAAATCTGCTGAGTCTAGTAAATTCTCTGTGTACAATTTTGAGTTTTCTGTGTAGACCATCCCAGCATCTGAGAATGACATCTTTGTTCATGCTTTCCAATCAATATTTGTCCTTCCATTTCTTTTGCTTGCTTTATTAAACCAACTGGAATAGCACTATCCTATAGAAATATATGAGCCATATTTGTAATTTTAAATTTTCTAGTAGCCACGTTAAAAAATACACAGAAGCAGATGAAGTTAATTTTAATAATTAACCCAATATATTTTATATCCAGTGTTATCATTTCAACTTCTAATAGATGTAACAGTTATTAATTTTTTATACTTTTTTTAATACCAAGTTTTCAAAAGTATTTTATACTTACAGCACATCTCAGTTTAGATCAGTCATATTTCAGGTGGTCGTAGCCACCTGTGGCCAGTGGCCACTGCATGGACAGCGCAGGACTAGAACTGCCACAGAATGCTGGTATTAGGCATTCTTGATCCTAATTTTGAAGCGAATGCTTTCACTGTTAGGAAGGATACTTTCTATAGGTTTGAGTCGATATCTTTTCTGTGGTTAGAGAAGTTTCCTTTCTATTTCTGGCTTACTAAGTTTTCTTTTTAATAAGCAATTAATATTGAATGTTATCAAATGCATTTTTTGTACCTCTTAAAATTATAGTTTTTCCTTCTTCTTTCTTCCATTATGGTGACAAATAACATTAGCCTATAAACAATACCACACTACGAAGAACACACCATAAATGTCACACTGTATCTATAAAGGTTTTCTAATGGTTAACCACATATTCCTAGAGTAAGCCCACCTTAGTCGTGGCATATTGTCTTTTCATTCACTATTGGATTTGTTTTTTCTTTGCTTGTATGTTTCTTTTTTAAGGCTTTTTACACTGTTCGTAATAGGGAATGACCAGTAATTTTCTTTTCTCAAACTATCCTTTTCTGATTGTGGTTTCAAGGTTTTACTGGCCTTTTAAGCTTGAGAATATCCTTGCATACCTGGGATGAATCCTACTTGGTCATGATGTATAATTCTTTTAATGTGTTGTTGGATACGATTTGCTAGAATTTTATTGAGGATTTTTGCATCTATATTCATTAGAGAGATTGGCCTGTAGTTTTCTTTTTTTGTAATATCTTTGCCTGGTTTTGGTATGAGGGTGATGTTGGCTTCATAGAATGAATTAGGTAGTTTTCCCTCTGCTTCGATTTTTTTGAAGAGTTTGAAGAGAGTTGGTACTAATTCTTTCTGGAATGTTTGATAGAATTCACATGTGAAGCCGTCTGGTCCTGGACTTTTCTTTTTAGGAAGCTTTTGAATGACTAATTCAATTTCTTTACTTGTGATTGGTTTGTTGAGGTCATCTATGTCTTCTTGAGTCAAAGTTGGTTGTTCATGTCTTTCCAGGAACCCGTCCATTTCATCTACATTGTTGTATTTATTAGCGTAAAGTTGTTCATAGTATCCTGTTATTACCTCCTTTATTTCTGTGAGGTCAGTAGTTATGTCTCCTCTTCCATTTCTGATCTTATTTATTTGCATCCTCTCTCTTCTTCTTTTTGTCAATCTTGCTAAGGGCCCATCAATCTTATTGATTTTCTCATAGAAAAGCTTGAGAATAAAGAGTAAAAAATTTCCATATATATATAACTATATTTTTATATAAACCAAGCTTTTATGGCTTATATATACTATATATTTATATGTAAAATAAATATATAAAATATATATAAATATAAAATGTATATTTTATATATAATGTTCATATATATAACAATATATAAAAATAAGTTTTCATATATATATGTGTGTATATATATATATATTCTCTAGAAAAGTTTTTATAAACGGTATCATATGTTCCTTGGAGGTGTAGGTAGAATTTTGCATGTAAAAACTTCTAGGTCTGGTGTTTTCTTTATGGAAAGTTTTTTCTCCTGGCGATGGATTCCTGCAGGCTCTCTTATTTCTTTTCAGATTAGCTTTGGTAAGTTCTGTTTTCCAAAGTTCATGGTATTCCCTATTGTATTTTAAATTTTGCTGTATCTATAATTATATCCTCTTTTCATTCATGATATTGTTTATTCTTGCTTCCCCTTTTCTTCATTAATCTGTTTAGAAGTCTACCTATTGGTCTTTTCAAAGATTTTGCTCTGAGATTGAATGTTTTAAAATTTCATTAATTTATGCCTTCATATTATGTGCTTCGTTCTGTATTTTTAGGTTTATTCTAGTTTCTTCTCTATCATTAATTGAAAACTGAGCTCATTAATTTTCACCCTTTCTTTAACATTGTGAGCATTTAAGGCTATAAATTTCCCTCCAGGTTACTACTTTCACAGTATATTTTACAAGTTTACATTTTCTTTCCATTTTAAGTGTTTTAAAATTCTATTATGATTTCTTTTTAACCTAAAGTGTGTTCTGAAATTTCCAAATGTTGGTGTTTTATATTTTAATCATTTTGTTCTTGGATTATACGTTGATTGCATGGTGATCTGCAGACAGGGTTGTGAGGGGCGATGGGGAAAAAGGATACTGATCCTTTGAAACTGTTTTAAAACTCTTATGGCTTAGCAATATAGTACATAGATACTTTATGTAACCTTTAAAAGATGTGTATTCTTTAATTTGGGATTAAGGGTTCTATATGTGTCAGTTAAGTCAAGTTTTTAAGTTGTTTTGTTCAGTATTCAGTATCTTTACTTTTGCCTGCTTGACCTTCAGTTATGAAGAGAGGAGATTTGATATTTTCTTATAGTTTTATCAAATTTCCCCTTATATATTTATATGAATATTATTATTTATTGTATACATATTTAGAATTCTTCTCTTCCTGGTCCACTAAACCTGTATGTAACCCTAACGATGTTTTCTACCAATGTTTATTAACAAAGTTATTCCAGCTTTCTTTGGTTGTTATTGCCAGTGATAACTTTTTTCTGTTTTTCATCTTTTAGCATTTCCATGTCCTTATATTTCAGTCTATCTCTTGCAAATACTATATAGTCAATTTAGAGGTGACATTTTAAATCTTTTAACTGTTGAGTTTGGTCCATTTATATGTAGTGAGATAACTGATATATTTTAATTTCTTTCTTTCATCTTTGTGTTTCTTATTTGCCCTGCTTTTTCTAAACTTTGCCTAGTCTCCCATTCTTGAATTAAAATTTTTGTTTTGGGTTCCCCCCCCCCCCCTTTCTGGTTTGGGAATGAAATCTTCTCTTTCTATTCTTTTTGTTTCTACCCTTGGATAATTAACTTAAGATCTAAAGTTAATCAGTATCTTAAAGCCCATTCTCCCCCTGTCCTGAGAAAAAGGTAAAACTGTGACTTTTTAACACTGATTACCATCTACCCACTCCCCACAATTTACATATAGCATACATAATTTTAAGTTCATTTTGTGTAATCCCACAAGTTTGACATTATCATTGTTTTATATAAACAATGTTTAGCTTTACATACATGCTTTGTCAGTTTCTCTGCTGATTACTGTTTGTAATTTGCACCTCTTTTAAGGAGCATTATTTTTCTTCTTCAAGTATATTTCCTGGTCATTCCTTTCATGAATGTCCATTAGTGGTAAACTCTTATTTTTTACATTATCTGAAAATGTCTGTATTTCATTCTAGTTCTTGAAAGATTTGGGTACCAAGTTCTAAGTCCGCAGTTACTCTAGTCCTCTGTTCTTTGAGCAGGGGTCATTCTTTATGTACTGAATTTAAGTCTTCACAGCTAACTGGTTTGTTTCACAAATTTGAGTCAATTTTGAAATGTCTTTTTTAATGAAAAATATAATCAGTAGTCATTTATTATATGAAGTCTTATAAAAAATCTTACTAAAAACCTCCCCTGAACAAGTTAATAATAAGTTACTGGTATAAATGCTATATGTTGAAAAACTGAAAAGCTACACATGGGTGTGGTTTCTACCCTTCAGTTTGTAGCTAGAGTCACTATTTATTGTGCCTATTATTATACATGTCTTTGAGTTTTTATTTCCATCTTCTAGGCACTGGTTGTTTTTTGTTTTTTTTTGGTTTGTTTTTGCCAGAAAACTCATAGTTTATTAGCTCATGATGATAAGAGGGTAGCTTATCTGCATTTTTTTTTTCATTTCATTTTCTAGCTGTTGCCTTAATCAAAGTCGTCTTTGGTGAATTTATACTGTTACTTATGCTTGTCCCTTATTCTGTAATATGGCAGAAGGAAGAGGTTGGAGTCTAGCATTCATTAAACCTTTATATATCACTCATGCAACATACTCTGCATATTTTTTATTTTATAATTCTCACCACAATCCCACCTTACTTCCATTTTATAAATGAGGGGCTTGAGTTTGAAAGTTGGCTGACTTCTCAAGGTATCATAAAATTTGGAAGTAGGAGACATAACACAATTTCTCATGCATTTTTTCTGAGACCAAGGGCCATTTTAGCAGAGCTGCCCTGTGATAATCAGCCCTCTCTGCAGTCCAGGCAAGACTGGAGAAACCACTTCTGTGGCTTGATGTTGGATGGGTGGAAGGGCCTCCTCAAGTAGGAATATTACTGTACGATTATTCTGCGATGCTTCAAAGACCTATAATTACACTCACGTCTAGGATTTGAGATGGTTACCGCATGCCACAGATCATTAAACATTCTCACGATTTCTATTACTGCCTCCCTTCCCCAGGCCTAACCCCTCTCCTAGACTAATGTGACTGATGGTAATAAATAGCTATGTGATAGCTTCTAAGCCCAGCGTTATATATTCAGAGGCATTATTTAATCTCTGGATTGCAGAGCACAATTGTTTGGTGATGGTGAGAAGGTGGGTTAGTGTGAGGAAGGAGTTGTCATAGTCTTAAATGGAAATCCCATTATTGAGGATGTTGGAAATTTTTGAACATTCCCAGAGCTAACTTTAGAAATAATTTCAAACTCTCATATATCCATAAGAATTTCCTAGTTTCATTTATGAAAACTGGAAACTGCATGCTATTTTCCTATAATTCGAATAGCTTTAAAATCTCAAACCATAAAAGAATTATTTGTTTTGAGTTTATTTTACGTAGTCCTGTTCTCCCCACCCCAGTTTTTGTCTTAGTTTCTGTTGTATTTGTTAATAAATTTTGTAACTTTTATTCTTTAAGTAATGCATTTCTTTTAAAAATGGCTCCAGAGTCATGTATGAGATACATCTTTTCAGCTGAGGAAAAACTACACTTTCAATTGCATTATATAAAATATTATATAAATAAACATTTTACTTAATTTGAGATAGGCTAGATTGTATATATTTTTAAAAATGCTTCTTTTAGAAATGGGCAATGTAATAGGACATGATCAGTGAGCGCCATCTACTGTTGAGTGAGAATAATCACTCCTTGGTGCACATTTAGATTTGTCCCTGTGCCATATACCAAATCCTGCTTATTACTCTGGATATTATCACTTAGTTGACCAATCAGTAGAAACTGCATGTTTGGGGTTATTCAATTGATTTTCCCATTTATGTTCAGGCTAACCAGTTTTGGGAACTCTTGCTTTATTATTCTTAAAATAAGTAATGGTAAATCTCTGACAGTTCAGGATTTTAGAATAAAACTGTCTGATTATGCTAGCCTCCCATACTATAGCTGTGTTTTAAAATTTGCCAATTTATTGATCATGGTTATAAAAAGACCGGTGGATTAAAATGGGATTTAAATCAAAATTCCCATTTGTAGTTGAAGGTAGCCTGTGCCTCAGTTGTTGCTTGCTATTTAATTAACTGGATGTCCAAATCTTGATAGCACAATATTGGGTACAGTGATATTTTAGGGAAAACCTGTGTCTAAATAATATAGTCCCTTTTATTAAGTTTTATTTCGTAAAGGACAGGACATTGCAAAAGTAGATTCTACAATTCATTGATAAAGAGCATGAGCTTTTAAGTTAGATTCCCTGAGTTTAAACACTGGCTTTACCATTTACTTTCTTTGTGATCCTGATACCATCAATTTTAACTTCTCTGAGCTGCAGTTTTCTTATCTTTAAAATATAGAGGAAAACAATAGAAAAATAATCTCTTGGATTATTATAAAGTGAGATAAATAATCCTTTTAAAGCACTTAGCACAGTTTCTAGCACACTGAATAAACATTCAATAAATATTAGTCACTATCATTATTGACAGTATGTTTATTCAGAGTGAATATGATGTTTCAATAAATATATTTTATCTTATTAACCAAAAGAGTGGGTTTTTTTTTTGTTTTTGGCCATGAAACCTATAATATTTGACTTAAAATATGTAACTTAATATAAATACTCATATGTTTACTGTATGTTTCTGAGCATTATTTAGAGAAGCAGAAACTGGTAAAGTGGAAATAACAGGCATTTGGGAGCTTTAATTCTGATTCTCTCACAGCTGTAGCTTGCAGTAAATTATTCAACCTGTCTGAACTTCAGAGAGAGTTTTGAGGATTAAATAACATATGTTTATCTTTCTTGGCACTTAGTAGATGAATAGAGTGTAGATGTTCATTCTCCCTTTTAGTTAATTACTAGAATTAACTAACATGTATATCTTTCTATAATTTCACTTTATATGACTCATACTAAAATAAAATAAAAATACTGAATACCAACCTTCATGTTTGAAAAATTGTTAGAATTTGTGAAGAATACAAAGAAATTATGACATCCTCAAGGTGTATATTGAGGAGATGAAATACAAATATGTAAAGATGTTTTAAAAAATTCGAATAGTGGTTCAGGCAGTAATCTGTTCGAGGTTGCTAAATGAATTATACAGAAGATGTATTTTAAGTGTTCAAAGAAGGAAAGTTTTTTACACTGGACGCAGCATCTGCCCCCTACTTCCTTCCCTCATTCCCACGTTATTACTGTTATTACTTGTTTTGGTAGTTGAAATCCCTTAGGCATTCTAGGGTGACATAAAGAAGATAAAATCCACTCATGGATTTGTCTGTTGGTTTCATGATATATATCAGCATCACAGATCAAATCTGTGGATGTATCCTGCCTCGTTCAAAGTAGGGGATGGTAGATAATCAACACAGAGTATTGTTCCTGAGGATGGGAGATGCCCATACTTACTTGTTTCCATTCATCTATACTGCTGTAGTTTCCATTAATCTATGTTGCTGTAGTGTGGCTGCTCCCTCTTCCTTGCCATCCCCCAATCCAAGCTTCTGAAATGGTTCACTTGCAGAGATCCCCAGACTCCCTAATTCCCAAGTCTAAGGGCCATCTTCAGTCTTCATCTCATTTAATCTGTGTCTGGCGTTACTGCCCATTACTTCCTCCTTCTTTGGAGTCTGTGTGCCCATCTCACCTGGTTTTCCTCTGTCTCTTGGCAGCTGCCGTCTTTTCAGTCTCATTTACAGATTTTTTTTTCTCCTAAATGTTGGTGTTTCTCTAGGTTCTATCATTTACCTGCCCTGCTTTTCATGCTAGTTTTCTTTGGAGTCCAGGGAGCCTGCCCACGTACTGATGATTGGGTGCCTCCATTTGAGATCTTTGGAACCCAAGTTCAACCAGTGATAGTGCAAGGAAAGGGGGTATGGGCTTTTAAGTCCCTCTTAATTTCCATCACCTGTTCTCCATTATATATGCATGCAATCTTACATGTATTAAAAAGTTAAAAAAAAATCTTATGGAAAAGCAAACTCAGCTTCTAGAAGAGTCTCCCAGCCCCTTCTGCCCCTCAACCTCTCCTTTATAGAAATTCTGGAGCTGCCCTTGAGATGAGTCTCAGCCGTCTTCTGAATATCAGCTTGGATGTCCCATCCAAACTCAGTCCCTCATTCGTCCGCCATATTCGGTGTGCTCTTGTATGCATTCCGTCATGGTTAATGGAACCCAGATGCACCCTGTACTCAAAGGTAAACCCCAAATCATCCTAGACTCGACTTCTCTTGCCTCAGTAGCCAGTCCTAGGATCACTACTGCCTCAATCTCTTTTTTTTGTGGTAGAATTTATTATCTGAGAATTATTTGATTATATTATTATGTCTGGTTTCTTTCACCAGACTCCTTAGGTCCTAAGAATATACCAGCACTTTTATGTAGCAGGAAGTGCTCATCTAATAGTTTTATGTATAGAGATTAGTTTATCTGTAATAACCAGGAAATAGTAATTAAAAAAATCTTATATTAATGATGTTAAATTAATATTATAAAAATATTAATTAAATCTTGTTAATGATGTTAAGTTAATATTGTAATAAAATTCTTGAAGATATTTTTCTCTTAGAGTTTCTCATTTTAAAAGAGAGTTCATATGCCATTGGTGTATTTTGGAACTTGCATACTTCTAATACCCTCTGTTTTTTAATTCCTTCATTTTAAAAAATAAACTCCAAACCTTCTTAGCAGTCTTAGGTTATTATTCACATTTTTATTTATCATATTTGTTTATTGGATGATCTTAAATGGTGATTTGATGTTTGCAAAATGCGTAACTATGCTTCCATTTGTTGTCATTTTTAAAAGACAATGTTCACATTTTATAGCAGTCCTTGACAGGCCAGCAGAAAGTGGTAAACTTTTTCCATTTTATTCCTAAATAAATAGCATAAGACAGAAAAATGTGTTTCAGATTCTGAATGGTAACAACCTGTTTATATGGTTTTCTAATGGTTTGAATACTTGACATAGGAGAAATATTCAGATCATCGAAGCTTAAACTTTCAGATACCTAATGTTATTTTATCCTTCAAAGGTGATTGTTTGGTGAAACTCAGGTTCAGTATCGGGTGATGAGTTGTCGCATGTAGGGTCTACTCCTTATTTCTCCTGTCTCATTAGGCTGAACGCTGTCTCGTCTCAAGACTGTTGGGGTGTGTGCCTGGTCACAGCTTTCCCTTCTTTGATTGGTTGCTTTGGTTGCTTTTGATTCCCTGAGGCTCAAGAACCAAATAACCAAGTGTTAAGAATATATGATAAACAGGAGCCAGTAATTCCTACATAAAATCTAAAGAGCAGAGTCTGTTGCTTTGGTGTAATGGCGTTATGAGAGCTTTTCAATTATTCAGTGGTTGGTTTTCATTCTCTTGAGTTTCTAGATTGGGTAGTGAAGGTTAGCATTGCTGGTTTTAGATACATTCCAGGCGCTACCCATTCCCTTATGCTTCATTGAGTCTTAGTGTTTCTGCAGCCAGTCCCATGTAGTTTATTTCCTTGCATCTGCACCTGGCGTAGTGGGTTTAGGTTTTTATTCTTCCTTCTTCTTCACTAGTATTCAGAGGGCTTTAATCTTTGGTGGGGCTGATGATGTGTATGCAAATTACATATACATACAAGGTACATATGTGTGTTTATGTTAATATACACATATAGTACAGATTGTTTAATCTTGTTCTTATTATTAGCTTACTGCCAGAGTCCCTGGCTTAACACTGTTTAAAGCATATTGGTGTCAAGGTGTGCCTAGCAAGGAAGACTAGATACTGTGGTATAATCGAACTAAGCACAGATTTTCCATAAATAGTTTGGTGCTGGTTTATACTCTGGAATATGTTTTAAATTTGCTATCACTGACTTGTTTCAATTATATAAAGAATTGCTATGCATAAAAATGTGAAAAAATTCCAATATGCCCTTATTTATTTATTTTTTCTCTAACTGTGAGCTGTCATATTTATCTTGTTCTGTGTCAAGGCAATCGAGTGTGTGCACCCTGGCCTCAGGTTGATGCAAAAATGTGCTCACTTATGCCTGTTGCTTGGGCCTGTTATTTGGTCTCTCTGTACTCAGTTTTCCTGCCTATAAAATGATAAAATAGAGTTATTCTGAAGATTGCATGAGTTAATACAGGTATAGAGTACTAGAACAGTGTCTGGAGTTCAGTAGTGGGATTATTATTCTATCTGCATGTATTATTTTTCCATGAAAACATTTGGAATTTAAGTAAACTTTAATATTTCTTCTAACCTAAGAATTCTACAATCTCCTGGCATCTCCGAGGGAAGGTTGTCATTTAACTAGATTTGCAATCTAAAAACAGTCCCTGTTTTTCCAAGGAATCTGGTGAAATTAAAGGTTTGATTTAAAAATAGGAATAATACTTGCTGTATTCTCCCTGGTCTTCTCTTTTCTCTTGTTAAAACACACCTGACATCCAGGAAATGTGTTAGGTCCTGTGGATACAACTGTCAGAAAAGCAGGCATGCCCCTTCCTACTGTACGCATAGTATTTTGGGGGACACATGCTGTCTGACCTTTAATTATACAGGTGATTCATTCACTTCTGCTGAGTAGTGGAATTTGTATCTAGGACCTGGTCTGAGGATTCAGGGAAGCCTCCCTTCCAGAAGAACTTATGTTGAGATCCAGAGGCTGAGTCTGTATGAACTCAAAAAGTAACAGCCATGACAGGGCATGGAGGGCTGTACTTCAGGCAGGGATGGATGTTTAAAGGCCTGAGATGGAACCCATTGGTATATATGGAGAAGGTATACTCCAAGAAAAATAATGAATTACTATTTTGGATAATTTCCTGTTAAATATCTTCTACCTCTCAGTCCGTATAGTATTTTTCAGGTGGCAGTCCTAAATTTTTAAAATTAATCAGTAACTAAGATACCCTAAAATTTTCTTAAAATCTTTATATGTAAGAAAATATAAAAAGAAACTTAATTGTGAATGTAAATTGGAGTTACTGAATATAAAATAATCATGACTCATAGTTAACTGTGACTTTTTTAAATTAAAGATTGCTTTCAAGTTTAAGATGTTATTTTCAATAATTCGGGGGTCAATCTATGAATAATCTTGGTTGCTTTTTTCTTTTTCTAAATAAAGCACGTAATCCCTGCTCTTGTATATTAACATCATTTATGAGATAACCATCAATAAAGGAGGAAAATCACTTCAGTAGTTTATTTCAAATTACAAATACTTCATTTTTAATGGACTGATTTAGAACAAAATGATTCTGTTCTATAATAATTCTTATGTATTTTTTTCTGTACTTATATTCCTGGAAGGAATTACACAAGTTCTACAGTTTACACATAGTTTACATAACTGTTTGAGAGGAAAGTTGGATAGGTTTTGAATAATGCTTGATATACATATTCTGTCAACAATCACATTTCAGCTTGGTTTTGACAACTCCTTATCCTTATGGCATAACCAATTTTTCTTAGAATATTAGTTTTTAATAATTGTAAAATCCATGCTTCAGTGGTACTTGCCCCCACTTGCTAATGTGGGATACCAGCCTCTTGGAATTGGAATTCCAATTGGAATTCTCTTCCAATTATTTTTTGGAGTGCCCAAATGTGTGTCTCACATAGATTCATAGATACATCTTCGTGTCAACAGCACTATGTTGGTTTTAATTCTGTTCTGGCCACCCTTAGCTCACTGGGCACTGCCACCTTCGGAGGGTGTAATGGCTGATCCCCATCTTGGCCATTGTGGGGCCCTGCTGGCCGGGTCACAGACATGCCTTAGAGTTGATCCTGGAGGTGCCAGGAGTACAGTCCTTCTTTCCTCCCCCATGGAGTTAGAAATTAGTCCATAATTAGAAAGGTTGGTGGTGTGGTAGAGGCGAGGACCAGGAGAAGACCCCAAAATGACAAACACTGTATTTAGAATTTTCAGTTCCATCTCTTGACTGAATTTTCTTTTTTATTACTGAGCTATGCATGTCCACTTGACTATCCCTTTCCTTTTCTTGGACTTGATTCTGATTTGTCAGCTCCTCGTAGAGAAACGTTCCTGAAATCATTCTGCCATTACTAGACATTCCATGAGATGTTGGCCTGTATGGTTTAGGCTCGAGCTGGGACCCCCTAATCCCTTGTTAACGTTCTCCATTCAGATACTCTTCTCTGTGTCTTAAGATATTTATTGTCTTAGGTAATTGGATAAAAAAACTAAGTAACGAATAAAACCTAACCTAAGCAAAAAAAAAAATTTTTAATATAGCTATCTTGTTTTTCCTCTCTTTAGTGAAACCATTCAGTTCAAGTGATGATATTTGTTCATTTCACCATGTTGAGATGGTAGAAGTTAGAAATGGAATTGAATTTATCTTAAAAATAAGATTAGTTTACTTCTTCTGCTGCTTCTTTTTTATCCTATTAAAACACTATGCAAATGTCTCTTGATTCCAACATGTAGAAGGTATAGTATTCACAAGTTACTTTTTCCAGATAGGCTGGTAAATGGAGTTATATCAATTGGTTTTTTTGGAATTATTTATTATCTTATACAGTTGTTTAAAATAGTGGAATGAATTAATTATTGATCTATTATTATATTAATTGTTTCATTATCCTGATTTGTTGGTGGTAATTAGAGTTCTTGCTTCATATGAAAATGAGACTTATGGTTATAATAATTACAGGATTCTAAAGCGTGGAATTTCATAGAATCTTGTAGTTGGAAGGGATGGATTGGTCATCTAACTCAATCTCTCTGTTAACGTGGGAATCTTTTTTTACAGCATCTCTTACAGAGGAAATAAACCTACTTCTGCTTGGAATCTTCCATCAGTGATGGAGTTCACAACTTCACAAAGCAAACCATTCTTCCTACTCATAATTGCACAGCTGAATATTTGAACTCACTAATTCATTTCATCCATATCTTTCAATTATTAGCATAGAATCAAGCATTTATTTTGATAGAGACTTTATGCACCTATCTTCACATGTAGTGTGTGTCTAATGATAAGAAATAGAATATTGTCAGCATGCCAGAAGCCCCCATACCCCACTCCTTTCTATATCTTCCATCACAGCTCTCTCCCTCACTTGAAGAATTAATGACTATCCTGGTGTTATAAAAGATTTTTTCTTAATAGTTTTACACCTATATATGCACCCTTAAACAGTACAGTTTGTTTTTTACCTTTTTTTTTAAAAACGTTGTGTTATTGGAATCATTATGTTTTCTTAGACTCGATTATTAAATACCACAAAAAATACACACTTTAAAAAATTGTTATTACTCATAAGTTTGAAGAAAATTGACGTCTTTATAATATTTAGTCTTCCCATCTATGACTATGATTCTTTCAACAAAACTTATAATTTTCTCCATAGAGGCTTTATTTATCTTTTGTTGGTTTATTTCTTGGAATTTCATATTTTATTGCTATCTTTTGAAAAATAACATTTTCTAATTGTTGCTGATATATGAAAATATAATTTTACCTTGAAACTGTATCCTGAAATCTGGCTAAATGTATCTTATTCTGTCATATGATTTATTGGTATATTATTTTAGGTTTTCTTTGAAATACAGTCATCTATGAATAATGTCAGGTTAATATCTTCCTTTCCAACCCTTATATCTGTTATTTATTTTCTTGCCTTGTTGCTTTGGTCAGGTTCTCTAATATAATGTTGAGTACAGATGTTATTAGCAGGCATCTTTTTATTGTTTCTAATATTAGAAGGAACACTTTCAATGCTTTACTATTACATATTATGTTTGCAATAGATTTATTTTTGTTCATTTGCTTTGTCAGGTTAAAGAAATTCATTTCTATTACTAGTTATCTAAGCTTTTAAAATATGGCTATTAAATTTTTCCATTTAGAGAATACTTTTGTTAGCTTCTGTAATCAAATCCATGTATGGAAGACCATACATATTTAATACAGAGTGTTACCCTTGTAGAAATAGAAAAAATTAAGTTTAATGTTTCTAGATCAGTAGGGCTGTTAATTTCTGTAAATGCCAACTAAACATGGGATACTTTTTCCAAAGTTGACAGCTAAAGTTTCTAAAAATTCAAATTAATTATATATATATATAATTATATTTATATATATATAAAGACCAGTAGCATCAATAGCAGCAAAGCTTTTTCCAGGTTCTGTAGTCATCAGAACAAAATTATAGGGACTGCTAGCACACTCCATTAAAAAAAGAAGACAAAAAGTATGGCTATTGAATTTCTATCAAATACTTTTCCTTCATCTTTTGAGATTATCAAATAATAGTTTTCCTTTAAGCTTTTCAGTGAAGTGAGTTACAGTAATTGATTTTCTAATGTTAACAATATTTGCATTCCTGGGATACATCCAACCTGATCATGGTGTCTTATTCTTTTAATTCATACATTTCAAAGGATATTGCATCTGTGTTCAGGGGTGACATTGACCTGTAATTTTTCTTCTTTGTGCTGTCTTGTTGTGTTTTGGTATCAAGTTTTGTTGGCTCCATAAAATGAGTTCAGGAGTATTCTCTTTTTTAATGTTAGGGATCACATTTAGAATTACTTGTTCCCTGAATGTTTTGTAGGACTTGCTAGTAGAGCTGTCTAATCTGAGAGTCTTATTTGTGGACAGATTTTTCACTATTGATTTAATTTTATTTAATGGCAATATAGGACCAATCAGGTTTTGTTTCTTTATTATTTCCTTTCTTGTATTTTTTTTTTTTCAGATTTATTTTCTGGGGATGTCACTGAATTCTCTTGATAAATACTTTCTCACAAATCTTGAAACTTTGCACTACACTGCATTTGTAGTGTTTTTGTTCTTTCTGAAGCAGCGTCATAAATAAATTGGTTCACTGCTCCTTTAAATAGAAACTGCCTCGAGGGGTTGGTGGAACTTTGGGACTACTGCTTCCTGGGGGCACGTGTGGGTCCACCCCAGCGTCGGTTGGGCCCCCTGAAAATAGAGGCCCCCAAAAGCTGCCCAGTGTGCGTAACCTGAAACCTTCCCTGTGATCTATTTGACAGACCTGTTGTGTTTAACTGTATGTAATCCAAATAAGTGTTGAAGGAATTGTCCTAAGCACTATGATGTTGAAAGGCAGTTGGCTTCTGAATACCCATCTTTGAGGATGAAATTAGATTCAGTTCAGCCATTTTTATCTTTTGTTTTTCCTAGTTGAAATACTTTAAAAGGTTTCTTAAAATTCCTTGGGAAATTATTTGAAGATGACAAAGGAAGGTATTTTTTCCTTCCCTTGTTAACTGAGATGACTTGTATAAAGTCCTTTTTTATTTTCAGTTCTTTAAAAATTTAGTTGCAAAATGTTAAAGCTTTTTAGTTTGTTTGATTTCCCTAGTTGAAGCCTTTATGAATTGACTTCAATTTGTAAATGATTCGATTTTATTTTAAGTTTTTCTTTTAGAAAACATTAGCTTTATTTATCCATACTTGAAAATAAACTTAACTGTACTTTAGAATGTCTTAGAAATAGAGACTTTTAAATTTATGTATAAAGCATTGGCTACATGGTTTTCCTGAAATGTTTAAAATGTTCGTGGATACTTCTTGGAGCTGGTTAATTCTAGTTCAGTGTTTTAAACTATGTACATATCGGCCCAGATATATGTATGCTGTTTCTACTGTGTTTGTACAATTGTATAGTTCTAAATAATGTAAAGTACTTTAGATGAGTTGGTATTAATTCTTCAAATTAAAGATTAATTTAGAGTTATAATTTTAAAACCATTTAAGTTTCAAAACAAGCAGTTACTGGCTTAAAGTTAGTGAAAACAATCACAGAAATGTTGTGGTTAGCCTCCTATAAAAAGTCATAAATTACCTTTATCTAAAGAGGTAAATTTTATCTAAAGAGAGGTTTATCTCTTTAGATACGGAAAGGTAATGGACAGATAAACCTTCAAATCTTTTATGATTAAATCTGTACATTGATGAACATTAATCATTTCAATAGAAGATATACATTAGTTCTGAAATTAGAAATGAGTAAATTCCTGCTTATTGTAAATGAAATGCTTAACTCTTAAAAGATAAAAAAAAGTGTTTTGCCTAAATTAACTCGTTGTTCTATGGTGGCAAATTTTTTAAATTTATTTTTAGTGGAAAAGTAATGAGTCAGTTATTAATTTTAAAATATTTTTGATTTGTGGGCTTCTGATATGTTTGAAAATTTTCTAATAAAAAAGTCACAATTTTAGAGCACAAAGGGAACTGAGCGTTCATTTAATATTTGATTCCTAATAGTCAAAGAAAGTTTGTTTTTATGACTGTAGATGGGGCTATAAAGTTTTTTGTTTTTGTATGTGTGAGAGACTACTGAAGGCATTTTGATTTTAGCTGTTGATACTAATAGACAACTAAGAGTTGTGCTTTAGAATGTTTTTTTTTAGAACTGGCTGTGATACTTTTTAAAAACAACATATTTTTGGGGGTAGACCAGTTAGAACTTGTGAGTCACAAATAAATATCCCACTGAGATTAATGGTTAATTAGAAATATTTTGGATATATAGGAAAAATTTCATCTCAATTTTAGCATTAAATAAACCTATTTACCCACCTTTTGTAATATGACTTCTCCAACTCTCTGACAGTTGGTTTTGAAAGCAGCTTAATGCTACTTTATAAGTTCTTGTTCATGTATTGTCTGTTTTTTTTTTGATCCTTGAAATAACTTGTGGGGGAGGTAAGGCAAGCATTTTTATCCTTTTTTTACACTTGAAGAAATTGAAGTCAACAGATTGTTTACTTACGGAAACACAGCTGGTCAGACTAGGTCCCCAGTCTTTTAATTCCCCATTTTATACTTTATATATGTATGTAATATGTAAAAGGTATGTGCTTAATAAATATTTTTGAATGAATTAATGTAAATATTATATCCATATGTATATGATTCTGATATATTGAAATGTACTTATATAGCTGCCACACATTAAAATTATATAATTATAGTATATAATATGTGCATTTAGATATGCATATATATGCGTATATGTCTGTGTATTTAAATGAAATCATATTTTATTGAATTTAAAAAATCTGACAATAGACCTTGTCTGAGGAAAGAAGCTTTTCTATTGGAACTTCTGTCCAGAACTGTTACAGAACTATTCCCATAATAAGGCTAACAGTCATAATGAAATTATTTTATTTTCAGTTTCAGCTATGGGCCATAATCTAAAGAACCTTAAAAGGTTAAGTGTGTAGTTAATCAAATGAAGTTTGCGGAGGAAATGATTCTCCTTAGATATTTTGTGATCTGAGTTGTGTATTGTACTTTAAAAAATGCTTATTGATTTTCCAGTTTGAGGGCTCTCATGGTTTTGAAGGGCTCTCTTAGGTGGACCACTGCCAGTACTGAAGTTGTGGTTGGAGGGAACTTGGAAATGGAAATCGTAATGTAACCTAATCTTGACCAAAATATTTTTATCTTTTACGTTTTTTATTTAAGGGAAAAAAAAGTATACTTAGAACCACCAATGATGGATATCTTAGTTAGCTTGACCATAGGCATATTTAAATAAAGTGTCCATATTATCATTATTAAGCCTGTGTTTGCACAGTAAGTTTCATAAACCAATTTAAAATTAAGGCAACAAGGAAAAAAATCTATATATTAGGGTAGCAAAGTTCTTAAATTCTCAGTATTAAAAACCAACTTAGATACCATTTACCAGCTGTCAAAACTGTGAATGTTCTCAAAATATCAAGTAAAATGCTTTTACAAATATCTGCATTGCTATCGTAATGACTTGTGTTACTAAATATTTTCCATATTTCAGGAAAATATGAAGATACAAATATTTTTACAATTAACATATGGAAATCTTAACTACTAAAATGGATGTCTTAGTTAGCTTATCCATACACATATTAAAAAAATAAATAAAAATAAATAATCATCGCAAAGCCTGTACAATGTTTCATGAACTGATTTAAAATCAAAGCAAGGAAGGAAAAAAAATCTGTAAATACAGATATCAGAGTTACTTGAATTCTAAATGTTAAACAGTATCTTAAATACCGTTTGATTAACTATCAAAACTGTGTGCATTCTCAAAATATCAAGTAAAAAAGTTATTACAAATATTAACTTTGCTACAGTAGTGAGCTGTTACTTAATATTATCAAAGTTTTGATTTCAGAAATTTATTTTACCTAATACTATAACTGCCTATAGTTTTTTTAAAACTGTTTTTCAATTGTAAAATATATATAAAAACAAAGAAAAGAAAGAAAAAAAGCAATAATTTTCAAAGCACACTGCAACAAGCCACAACAGAACAGTTCCCAGAGTTTTCATGGGCTATCATGCCCGCGACTCAGATTTTCCTTCTAGCTGCTCCAAAACACTGGTGGCTTTATCAGAGTCCTAACAGTGGAATCAAAACAGCATTTGTCCTTTTGTGTGTGACTGATTTCACTCAGCATTATGTCCTCAAGGTTCGTCCTTCTTGACAAATGTTTCAGGACATCATTTTGTCTAAATACTGCGTAATATTCCATCGTATGTATATACCACATTTTGTTTATCCACTTGTCTGTTGATGGGCACCTGGATTGTTTCCATCTCTTGGCAATTGTGAATAATGCTGCTGTGACATCGGTGTGCAAATGTCTGTTCGTGTCACTGCCCTCAGCTCTTCTGGGTATATACCAAGAATTGTTGTTGCCAGCTCATAGGGCAATTCAATATTTAGTTTTCTGAGGAATCAAACTGATTTCTACAGGGGCTGAACCGTTTTACATTCCCACCAACAGTGAATAAGTGTCCCAATTTGTTCGCATCCTCTCCAACGTTTATTGTTTCCTGTTTGTTTAATAGCAGCCATTCTTATAGGTGTGAGGTGATACCTCATTGTCATCTTAATTTGCATTTCCCTTCTAGCCAATGAAGATAAGCAGCTTTTCATATGCTTTTTAGCCATCTATATTTGCTCTTCAGAAAAGTGCCTTTTCATTTCCTCTGCCCATTTTATAACTGGGTTGTTTGTTCTTTTGTTGGTGAGCTGTATAATTTCATTATGTACACAGAAGATCAAGCCTTTATCTGATATGTGGTTTCTGAATATTTTCTCCCATTAAGTTGGCTTCCTCGTCAGCTTTTTAACAAAGTTCTTTGAGGCACAGAAGCTCTTGGTCTTAAGGAGTTCCCATTTGTCTATTTTATCTTTCACAGCTTGTGCTTTAGATATAAAGTTTAAAAGTTACCTCCTATTACTAGATCTTGAAGATGTTTCCCTACATTTTTTTCAAGAAGTTTTTTTGAATTATGTGGAAGGTAGGGGTCATCTTTCATTCTTTTGGTGGCCAAAATATTTTATGTTCTTATGCTAGGCACACGAAAATTAAACATTTAACTGCTCCTCTGTCTTAGTATTACTCAGAATATTTTCCAGGTGTGTACTTCCTGACTTATCTGAAGTTAAAATTCTGAAATTTCAGATTAGTAGCGTTTTAGCTCTGAAAAGAGCTCATATTCTTAAATTTTGTACCATGATAAAGATAATTTTTACCTGAATAGGTGGTGAATTTAGATTGAAAACCTTAATGAAATCTAATTCTGTTTTTTGCCTGACATGAGAAAGAAAATATAATTTTATAGGAAATTGTTTTCGGTGATAAAAGAAAACCTAAGAAAAGAGGTATATTTTATCAAGAAAACTGAAAGGGAGAATGCAGTTAAAAAAAAAAAGGGGGGGGGGTTGTATTGGAGCTTTGGAATGTGGCACTTTGTTAATAGAGTTTAAAGCAAATCAATTTGCAAATCATTGTTTCTTGAATTGTCTTTTATCTGTTTTTATGAGTTTAATTGTGGGTTATACTGATTCTCTTGCTTCACCTTAGCTGTTTAGTGGATTATTTCAACATTTTAATTTATGGACGGAGAAGATAAAAAAGTATGAAAAATGTTATATTTGCATAATCATTATTCCTGATAAAACTTTTTGTTTTGTACTTTTATCTACAAATGCTAATCATGACTTTTTAGTATAATACTTTATACCATTAAAATGAACAAATACTGATTAAAATTACAAATGTGGATTTTATTTGGTAGAACGATTTTAGGGATGGAAAGAACAGCAAAAATAGGTACCTCAAAACAAAATTAGTTGCTTTTCCTTCATGATTATATTATACTCTTTGATACTTGTCCCGAAGCACTTATCATTGTAAACTGTACCAGCCCTTCTTGTATCCCCTAATGGACTCTGAATTTTTAAGGGTAAGGGCTATGCCTTTTCTTGTTTCTGTCCTCATTACCTGGTACACACAGGAGATTCTCAGATAGTGTTGGATAGATGACAGGCTGAGAGGGAAGAGGCAAGCCAATGGTTGTGAGTCTCTAAAGGGTTGAAACCAACATGCAAGGAAAACATGAGAAAAGGGAAAACTCTGGGGTTGCGAGATACAAGAGATGACCGGTTTCTGTTAAAGGAGTAAATTCAAATGATGTAGAACAGAAAAATATACCAGTCTCTCTTTGCCCTCCCTCCCAAAAGTTTCTGGAGTAATGGAAAGAAGTATAAAATGCTATTGAGATTCATCACCAAGAGAAAGGAAAAATGTTTACCAACAGATTAATTAATTAATTGTCTTTTCAGAAATATTTAAATAGATTTTTGTTCGATATCTCCTCTATTGGCTATGGTGGTTAAGGCCAGGGGAGCTGGGGGCAGACAGGCACTGTCACTTAGGGCAGGTTCTCTTACCTCTAAGTCTCAGTGAGCTTGTTGGTAAAATAGGAATAATGCTGCCTCCTCCACCACGCTGAATTCACGATTATTACATGAGATTGGTTAGATAAATTACACAGCATAGATCTTATAAGAAGCTCTTGAAATGTGTTAGAATACTAAACCAGATCCAACCACTGTAAACTACATAAGTAGACTTTTCATCCAGTTCAATTTAATGTCATCATCATATTCTGTAATTGACGGCTCATATTTTCATGGGATAAGTTTCCAGTCCTTTATATGTCAAGAGTCATCATTTAATAATTTTCTAAAAAGGAATAATGAATTGATTCATAATGCATAGTGTTCCGAAAATGGCAGTGATCCTGTATTTTTATCCAGTTTTAGAGCTATCTCTTTTATGTCAGTTTGATATTAAAAAACGAAATGCTTACTTCAGTTCACTGTGGAGTCTGAACAATCTAAGGATTATAAAATATATTTAGTAAAGGTACTATAGAAATTTACCATGCTTCCTTGATTCATACTTCATATTTTAAAATTGATCAAGCAGTGCATCCAGTGGGCAATTTATTTAACATGAAAGCATGATCTGCAATTGATGCTAGGAGTGAGATTTCCAGCTGCTGCACAATCACATTTCTTCATCTTATGGTTGAAGAAAGAATTTAGGTGCTTTTTTTTTTTTTTTGTATGTTGTATGGCGGGATCACACTTCATTCTTTTTCCATATGAGTGTCCCGTTCTTGCAGCACCATTTGTTGAATTTTGCTTGTTTGCTTTTTTGTTTGTTTGTTTTTTGGGGGAAAGTGCATGGCCCGGGAACTGAACCTCGTCTCCCACGTGGGAGGTGAGAGTTCTACCACTGAGCTACCCCTGAGAATTTAGTTTTGACCTTAGAAATAATTTCACTAAGCTAAACATTGACAAGTTAATAACTTTCCGCGAATTTTCATGATTATCAACCTCGGTGTTTAACATTTAGAAATAATTATGTTATCTTGATGAATACTTTTCCAAATTAGAACAAAAAAATTCGGTTGAAAATGTGAAGTGGTAAAGTACTGTATCTACCACCAGGTGGCAGGATTGTGTTTTTGTGATTCTTTTTTTGCTTCAATGCTCAGCAAACGGTCAGTTTTCTAACATGGAAATTTTCCATAGGGATAAGCTGTTAAGCGTTTTATGTGTCAGGATTTTTGAATTTTAACTTTTCTGATGGAAAACTTTTTAAACTACCTCTCATGCTTTTCTGTATTCTTAAGCAGAAGAAAATAACTTAACCTTATATATATGAGCCATTGGAATGCCAGTTACTGGATTGTGATTAAGATCAAACAATGAATAAAATAGTAGGTGATATGGAGGGAATTAAGGTGGGTTGAGAAAAGACTCTGGCGTCTGCTCTTAAAAATTGCTTGACATCAGCTTGCTTTTTGCTTATATGCTTTTTTTTTTTTTTTTGATACGAGGTGTAGTAGAACATAACTGCTTTCTGCAAAATTAAATAGTAAACCGAGGCGAACCTGGAGTTTTGTGCCAGTGTTTGGAGTGAAAACCAGCCATGAGGCCTTACAAATTGCCCATCAGAGGCCACTCTTGTAAAGGCAGCACCAGACTCTGGCCTCCTGTCGTGTGACTGAACAAGATTCTGTATAGCTGCGAGGGTCACCAGAATCCAATTTCACTGCCTGTGGGGTACAACACTGAGAAATCTTTTCCCTCTACCACTGAGCCACCATGGCCTGCCCCAGAATAATGTTTTGACTCTGAATTGTACATAATTTGGATGCATGAGCTTAATATTGATGACAAAAAAGCTATGAGCAGATATAAATCTGCTTCCCTGGTGAAGTTATGCCATGATTTGATAATGGGCAAGCTGTTCCAAGGCAGATGTGCCCTTGATGGTGTCCGACAAGCCTTGGGGAAAGTCTTCAGTCTCTTGGACCTCTTGGTTCACTTGTTGGTGGATGCTGCTCTTTTTGTCAGAGCATTTCTTTTCCCTTCTGTCTACTTCCAGGTCTAAAGCTGTGCTGTGAGTCTGTTTTGAAGGACTGGTTAATCAGGAGGCATGTGTCTACATTTGTGTCCTTTATTAATTATTTGTATTTTTTTCTAATCTTTTAAGGGATATTGTACAGAAAATTCATTGGACTAAATTTCAGAATGAATCACTTTAGCCTCACGTACACAATAAGCAAGCAGTAGTAGAGTCCTACAGAGTAAAGGAAGAAAAGATACAGTTTCCAGCGCAGTGCTGTTTCTCTGGCTCTCTAAAATGTTTACCTACCTGCTTATCGCGTTCCTGCCCCTATGCATTTTACATGGTGCTCGCATAAATCAGCAGCTTATGGGGGATGTTTTTTCTGGGGTAACTGAGAACTTTTATAAAAGCACCACAGAAGCCAAGGGTAAATGACCAATAAATTATCTCCCCCTGAAATGGATATTACAGCAGACACTTGAGCCTTTCTTCTCAATTCTCCTTGGTAGCAGAACATTTTTGTTTTTTATCCTCAAAGTAGATGATGAATAAATTTAACATTAGTGACTAAAATATATGGATAAATTTCCCTAGATCATAATTTTCCTTCCTGGTAAGATATTGTATGTTTTTAAACTAAAAATCCTTTTAAAGATCGACAGACTATGTGGATTATATGAAATCCATGCTTTGAGAGATATAGGCTAAACCCTCATTGTTGCTTGGCAGAATTTTTTGGTGTAACTGTACACTCTGAAAATTAAATTAACTCTAACGTTGAGATTATCTGAAAGATCAGATAGATGAAGATGCAAAAACTTAGCTTCTGTTAGGAACATCCTCCTACAGATTCTGCAAAAAGTTTAAGAGCTGTTGGTAAAAGCAGCTTGTCTGAAGTCATACCAAATTAGAACATTTAACTCTAAGATAGCTAGGATCTCATTAATGAATTTAAAGAATTACCCTACAATTGAAATATTTTTCCTCATTTTAAGTATACTTTAAAATATATTTAAATGCTGTTTTTTATAAAGAAATTTTGAATTAAAAATGCATTGTAATTTAATTTTTTTTTTTTTTTTTTTTTTTTTTTTTTTATTAGGAAAGACAGAGAGAAGGAAGGAAGGATAGAAGGAAGGAAGGAAGGAAGAAAGGGAAACATTTTTAAACATTTTCTTGTTTTATTGTATTCTGTTTCTCCGTTTTTGTTACATGGGCTGGGGCCGGGAATCGAACCGAGGTCCTCCGGCATAGCAGGCAAGCACTTTGCCCGCTGAGCCACCGCGGCCCGCCCTGTAATTGAATTTTTAAAAAGGAAATTGGAAATGTGTAGGGACAGGCTAAAGATTGGATTTTATCATGCAGGTAGTCTGTAAGCAATTAAGACTTCAAACTGAATGGATGGTAGGCAAGCAGTGTTTTTAGAAAAGAAATAAAGCAGTATATAAGAGGTAAGGGCTTGGATTGGGCTGGATAGAAGGATGGGATTGGGATGGCAGTCACCTAGAAGTCAGAAAAGACGGGTCTGGATTAGGGTGATGGCAGGAGAAACGGGAAAAAAAAGGTAGAGGTATTACTAGGAAATAATTGACAAAGCTTAGGAACTTGCTAAGTAAGGTAAAGAAAAAATGTTATGTAAAATTTCTCTTTTTGCCAGAGACAGAGGTCTTAGAATCCCTTTTTCTGCGTGAAAACAATTTCTGTCCATCTAGTAAATTATTCATAATAAGGAAGATAATGCTACTTGACCTAAAGCCCAGCAACAGAGCACTGTTTATTTGGGGCTGGATTTCATAGGCCCATCTGGTTAAAAGTGATTTTGAAAGATTGCATCGTCCAACAGGTTCCCAAACACTGGATGAATAGGGAGTGCCTTGAAATCACATGGCTTGTCGAGGGCAGAGTGGGGTTTTCTTGCTAATGCAGAAGGCCATGCTTAAGAGCACAAGCTGCGTACGTCTACAGGTTTTGCAACCTGCTGTCCTACCTCCGTATCACAAGACTATATCTAAACCACTACTGTATTTTTATCCTTTATTTTGATGTTCAAAAGATGACCATGTTTTGCTTCAGTGTGTTAAGTCAGGAGCTCCTTTTGAATAGTTTACTTAAATTCCTTGTATCCCGATCCCCAGCCCCTCTTCTGCGATGGAAATGAGGATCCTAGGCCCCATTTGCTTCAGTGTGTTAAGTCAGGAGCTCCCATGGCCCTTAGGACCCAGCCCTCCCTGCTGCCTCACCCAGACACCTGGTTTCACACCCCTTGGTCTTGGTCCCCACATTCCAGCTCAGCTTCTTTTCCTTAGTAGTGCAGGCATTTATTCTTTAATAGGATGCATAGGTTCCTGAAAACCTTCCCATTTTGCAAAATCGCATATTAAAAATAAGATCACTTATGAGGAAAATAGTGGTGGTGCTGACCACTCAAATCTAGGCAGCTCTGTTTTGTTTTTCATTTTTAAGCGGTTTTATTCACACACCACACAATCCAGTCTAATTGTATAGACATGCCTTCACTACCATACTCTAAAAACATTTCCTTTTCTTCCACACAGAACCATATCCCTTTCCCAATCCCCCTGTCTGCGGACATTCAGTTTTGCGCAATGCCTTTGTTATATTCAGTCGAAGCACATTGCAGTGTTACTGATGACACTAGCTCCTAGCTTACAATGATTGTACTTTTTCCCATATACTATCTATTTTAACACACTTCCTGACATTCATTTGTTCTCCCTCATGCAAAAACATATTTTAATTTGTATATTTAATGGCCACCATTGTACACTCTAGGCTTTCCTAAATTATACCATGTCAGTCTTTATCCTCGGTCATTCCTTTTGATTTCATATGTGCCCCCCAGCTCTCTCTCTCTATCATACCCACATTCAGCTTTATTCAGTATACTTATATTATTGTGCTACAATCAGGTAGTTTTGTGCTATCCATTTCTGAATTTTTACTGTCAGTCCTGTTGCACAATCTGTATTCCCTCAGCACCAGTTGCCCAGTCTCTACCCTATTTCTATCGTGATAACCTGTATTCTTAACTTCGTTTCTCCAAGTTCATTCATTAATGTTAGTTCTTATTAGTGAGACAGTATTTGTCCTTTTGTTTCAGGCTACTTTTACTTAGCATATTGTCCTTAAGGTCCATCCATGCTGTTACATGCTTCATGACTTTATTCTGTCTTACAGCTGCATAATATTCCATCATATGTATATACCATAGCTTGTTTAGCCACTCATCCGTTGATGGACATTTGGGCTGTTTCCATCTCTTGGCAATCATGAAAAATGCTGCTATAAATTCTATTTTACAAAGTAAGTTGTTGGGATTTTGATTGGTATTGCATTGAATCTATAAATCAATTTGGGTAGAATGGACATCTTAACTATATTTAGTCTTCCAATCCATGAATACAGTATGCCCTTCCACTTATTTAGGTCTCCCGTGATTTCTTTTAGCAATTTCTTGTAGTTTTCTGAATATAGGTCTTTTGTATCCTTGGTTAAATTTACTCCTAAATATATGATTCTTTTGGTTGCTATTGTAAATGGAAATTTTTTCTTGATTTCCTCCCTAGATTGAGGCACCTCTATTTTCCCCATAAGCAATCTTATTTTTAGTGTGCAGTTTTGCAAAATTGGTGTGCAAAATGTCCATTTGTGTCCTTCCTCTGTATCTATACCTAGTAATGGATTTGCTGGATCATATGGCAGTTCTATACTTAGCTTCCTGAGGAACTGCCAAACTGTCTTCCAGGGATGTTGTACCATTTTACCTTTCCACCAACAATGGATAAGTGTACCTCTTTCTCTACATTCTCTCCAGCACTTGTCGTTTTCTATTTTTTTTTATAATGGGTATCCTAGTGAGTGTGGGATCATATCTCATCATGGTTTTAATTTACATTTCCCTAATTAGCCGGTGAAGTTGAACATCTTTTTATGTGCCTTTTAGCCATTTGTATTTCCTCTTCTGAGAAGTGTCTGTTCATGTCTTTTGCCCAGTTTTTAATTAGGTTGTTTGTCTTTCTGTTGTTAAGTTGAAGAATCTCTTTATATATTCTGGATACTAAACCCTTATCTGATATGTGGTTTCACAAATATGGTTGCACAGACTTCCTTTTTACATTCTTTTTTTTTTTTTTTTGGCATGGGTAGGTGCCGGGAAACGAACCTGGGTCTCCGTCATAGCAGGCAAGAACTCTGCCACTGAGCCACCATTGCCCGCCCCCTTTTTACATTCTTGACAAAATTCTTTGATGTACAAAAGTGTTTAATTTTGAGGAGTTCCCATTTATCTATTTCTTTTCTTCAATGTTCATGCTTTGGGCATAAGATCTAGGAAACCACCTCATTTTACAAGTTTTATGAACTATTTTCCTACATTTTTTTCTAAAAGTTTAATGGTCTTAGCACTAATGTTTAGGTCTTTGATCCATTTTGAGTTAGTTTTGTTTTTTTTGCTTTTTTTAAAAATACTTTTATTGATAAATCTTCACAAACATACAGTCCATACATGGTATACAATCAGTGGCTCACAATATCATGACATAGTTGTGTATTCTTCACCATAATCATTTTTTTTATGAAATATAACCACATGCAAACACGAACATTCTTACCATATGATCATTCCATTCTTGTTATATAATCAATAACTCACAAAATCATCACATAATTGTATATTCATCATCATCATCATTTCTCAGAAGATTTGCATCAATTCAGAAAAAAAATAAAAAGAAAACAGAGAAAAACTCATAATACCATACCCCTTACTCCTCCCTTTCATTGACCACTAGCATTTCAATCTACTACATTTATTTATTTATTTTTTTATAATTTTTTTATTAATTAAAAAAAAACTAACACAACGTTTAGAAATCATTCCATTCTACATATGCAATCAGTAATTCTTAATATCATCACATAGATGTATGATCATCATTTCTTAGTACATATGCATCAATTTAGAAAAAGAAATAGCAAGACAACAGAAAAAGAAATAAAATGATAATATAGAGAAAAAATAAAAATAAAAAATACAAAAATATAAAAGAGAAAAAAAAACAAACAAACAAACAAACAAAAAAAACTATAGTTCAGATGCAGCTCCATTCAGTGTTTTAACATAATTACATTACAATTAGGTAGTATTGTGCTGTCCATTTTTTTTTTTTTTTAGAAATCATACCATTCTACATATGCAATCAGTAATTCTTAACATCATCACATAGATGCATGATCATCGTTCCTTAGTACATTTCCATCGGTTTAGAAGAACTAGCAATATAACCGAAAAAGATATAGAATGTTAATATAGAGAAAAAAAATAAAAGTAATAATAGTAAGAACAAAACAAAACAAAACAAAAACCTATAGCTCGGATGCAGCTTCATTCAGTGTTTTAACATGATTACTTTACAATTAGGTATTATTGTACTGTCCATTTTTGAGTTTTTGTATCTAGTCCTATTGCACAGTCTGTATCCCATCAGCTCCAATTACCCATTATCTTACCCTGTTTCTAACTCCTGCTGAACTCTGTTACCAATGACATATTCCAAGTTTATTCTCGAGTGTCGATTCACATCATTGGGACCATACAGTATTTGTCTTTTAGTTTTTGGCTAGACTCACTCAGCATAATGTTCTCTAGGTCCATCCATGTTATTACATGCTTCATAAGTTTATTCTGCCTTAAAGCTGCATAATATTCCATCGTATGTATATACCACAGTTTGTTTAGCCACTCGTCTGTTGATGGACATTTTGGCTGTTTCCATCTCTTTGCAGTTGTAAATAACGCTGCTATAAACATTGGTGTGCAAATGTCCGTTTGAGTTTTTGCCCTTAATTCCTTTGAGTAGATTCCCAGCAATGGTATTGCTGGGTCGTATGGCAATTCTATATTCAGCTTTTTGAGGAACCGCCAAACTGCCTTCCACAGTGGTTGTACCATTTGACATTCCCACCAACAGTGGATAAGTGTGCCTCTTTCACCGCATCCTCTCCAGCACTTGTCATTTTCTGTTTTGTTGATAATGACCATTCTGGTGGGTGTGAGATGATATCTCATTGTGGTTTTGATTTGCACATTGAGCATCTCTTCATGTGCCTTTTGGCCATTTGTATTTCCTCCTCTGAGAGGTGTCTATTCAAGTCTTTTTCCCATTTTGTAATTGGGTTGGCTGTCTTTTTGTTGTTGAGTTGAACAATCTCATTATAAATTCTGGATACTAGACCTTTATCTGATATGTCGTTTCCAAATATTGATTCCCATTGTGTAGGCTGTCTTTCTACTTTCTTGATGAAGTTCTTTGATGCACAAAAGTGTTTAATTTTGAGGAGTTCCCATTTATTTATTTCCTTCTTCAGTGCTCTTGCTTTAGGTTTAAGGTCCATAAAACTGCCTCCAATTGTAAGATTCATAAGATATCTCCCTACATTTTCCTCTAACTGTTTTATGGTCTTAGACCTAATTACTACATTTATTTTAACATTTGTTCCACCTATTATTTATTTATTTTTAATTCATATGTTCTACTCAGCTGTCAGTAAGGTAGATAATAGGAGCATCAGACACAAGGTTTTCAGAACCACACAGTCACATTGCAAAAGCTATATCATTATACAATCATCTTCAAGAAACATGGCTACTGGAGCACTGCTCTACATTTTCAGGCAGTTCCCTCCAGCCTCTCCGTTACACCTTAACTAAACAGATGATATCTATTTAATGTGTAAGAATAACCTCCAGGATAACCTCTCAACTCTTTTTGGAATCTCTCAGCCATTCACACTTTATTTTGTCTCATTTCACTCTTCCCCCTTTTGGTTGAGAAGGTTTTCTCAATCCCTTGATGTTGAGTCCCAGCTCATTCTAGGATTTCTGTCCCACATTGCCAGGAAGGTCCACACGCCTGGGAGTCATGTCCCACATAGAGGGGGTAGGGCAGTGAGTTTGCTTGTCGTGTTGGCTGAGAGAGAGAAGCCACATCTGAGCAACAGAAGAGGTTCTCTTGGGGGTGACTCTTAGACCTGATTTTAAGTAGGTTTAGCCTATCCTTTGTGGGTTAGGTTTCTTATGAACAAACCCCAAGATTGGGGGCTCAGCTTATTGCATTGGTTGTCCCCACTGCTTGTGAGAATATCAAAAATTCTCCACTTGGGGTAGTTTTGAGTTAGTTTTTGTATAAGGTGTGAGATATGGATCCTCTTTCATACTTTTGCATATGAATATCCAGTTCTCCAAACACCATTTATTGAAGAGGCTGCTCTGTCCCAGGTGAGTTGGTTTAACCACCTTATCATAGACGAAGGGTCAAAATCTGAACACTCTTTTCAATTCCATTGGTCAATATATCTATCTTTTTGCCAGTACTAGGCTGTTTTGACCACTGTACCTTTGTAATATGCTTTAAAGTCAGGTAATGTAAGACCTCCCACTTCATTTTTCTTTCTCAAGATATTTTTAGCTATTTGGGGTACCCTGCCCTTCCAAATATATTTGGTTATTGGTTTTTCTATTTCTGCAAAGTAAGTTGTTGGGATTTTGATTGGAATTGCATTGAATCTATAAATCAATTTGGGTAGAATGGACATCTTAACTATACTTAGTCTTCCAATCCATGAACATGATATGCCCTTCCATTTATTTAGGTCTCCTGTGATTTCTTTTAGCAATTCCTTGTAGTTTTCTGTATGTAGGTCTTTTGTATCCTTAGTTAAATGTTTTCCTAAATATTTTATTCTTTTAGTTGCTATTGTAAATGGAATTTTTTTTCTTGACTTCCCCCCCAGATTGCTCATTACTAGTGTTTAGAAATGTTACTAATTTTGGGGTATTGATCTTTTATCTTGTCACTTTGCTGTACTCACTTATTAGCTCTAATAGTTTTGCTGTGGGTTTTTGGGGAGTTTCAATGTATAGTATCATATCATCTCCAAACAATGAGAGCTTTACTTCTTCTTTTCCAATTTGGATGCCTTTTATTTCTTTTTCTTGACTAATTGCTCTGCCTAGAACTTCCAGCACAATGTTGAATAACAGTGGTGACAGTGGACATCCTTGTCTTGTTCCTGATCTTAAGGGGAAAGCGTTCAGTCTTTCACCATTGAGGATGATGTTAGCTGTGGGTTTTTCATATATTCCCTTTATCATGTTGAGGAAGTTCCCTTCTATTTCTATCCTTTGAAGTGTTTTCATCAAGAAAGGATGTTGAATTTTGTCAGATGCTTTTTCTGTATCAATCAAGATGTTCATGTGGTTTTTCTGCTTTGATTTGTTGATATGGTATATTACGTTAATTGTTTACATATATTGAACCATCCTTGCATACCTGGAATAAATCCCACTTGGTCATGGTGTATAGTTCTTTTAATGTGCTGCTGGATTCCATTTGCAGGTATTTTGTTGAAGGATTTTTGCATCTACATTCATTAGAGAGATTGGTCTGTAATTTTCTTTTTTCATGGTATCTTTGTCTGGCTTTGGTATGAGGGTCATGTTGGCTTCATAGAGTGAGATAGTTAACTTTCCCTCCTCTTCAGTTTTTTTGAAGAGTTTGAGCAGGATTGGTACTAATTCTTTGAATGCTTGGTAGAATTCACACATGAAGCCATCTGGTCCTGGGCTTTTCTATTTTGGGAGCTTCTTGATGACTGATTCAATCTCTTTACTTGGATTGGTTTGTTGAGGTCGGCTATTTCTTCTCAAGTCAGTATTGGTTGTTCATGCCTTTCTAGGAAGTTGTCCATTTCATCTATGTTGTCTGGTTCATTAGCATATAGTTGCTCATAGTATCCTCTCATTACCTCCTTTATTTCTGTGGGGTCAGTGGTTATGTCTCCTCTTCCATTTCTGATTTTATTTGCATCCTCTCTCTTTCTTTTTGTCAACCTAGCTAAGTGTCTATCAATTTTATTGATTTTCTCTAAGAACTAACTTCTTGTTTTGTTGATTTTCTCAATTTCATGTTTTCAGTTTCATTTATTTCTGCTCTAATCTTTGTTATTTCTTTCCTTTTGTTTGCTTTGGGGTTAGTTTGCTGTTCTTTCTCTAGGTTTTCCAAGTGAACAGTTAATTTCTCAATTTTTGCTCTTCTTTTTTAATATAAGCATTTAAGACAATTGATTTCCCTCTCAGCATTGCCTTTGCTGCATCTCATAAATTTTGATATGTTGTATTTTCATTTTCATTTGCCTTGAGATATTTCCTGATTTCTCTTATAATTTCCTCCTTGACCCACTGGTTGTTTAAGAGTCAGTTGTTTAGCCTCCATGTATTTGTGAATTTTTGGGCTGTCTGCCTGTCATAGATTTACAACTTCATTCCTTTATGATCCAAGAAAGTGTTTTTAGTATTATTTCAATCTTTTTTAATTTATTGAGGCTTGCTTTGTGACCCAGCATATGGTCTGTACTTGAGAATGATCCGTGAGCACTTGGGAAAAATGTGTATCCTTCTGTACAGGGGTGTTCTGTAAATATCTGTTAAGTCTAGTTCATTTATTGTATTATTCAAATTCTCTGTTTCTTTATTGATCCTCTTGTCTAGATGTTCTATCCATTGATAAGAGTGGGGAATAGAAGCCTCCAATTATTACGGTAGAGGCGTCTATTTCTCCCTTTAGTGCTGTCAGTGTATACTTCATGTATTTTGGAGCAATGCCTTGGTTCATTGATATTAATGATTGTTATGTCTTCTCACTGAATTGTTCCTTTTATTAATGCATAATGTCCTTCTTTGTCTCTTTTAATTGTCTTATATTTGAAGTCTAATCTGTCTGATATTAGTATGGCTACTCCTGCTCTTTTCTGATTGTTGTTTGCATGAAATATCTTTTCCTAATCTTTCACTTTCAGCCTATTTTTGTCTTTGGGTCTAAAATAAGTCTCCTGTAGACAGCATATAGATAAGTCCTGTTTTTTAATCCATTCTACCTATCTATGTCTTTTGATTGGGGAGTTTAATCCATTAACATTTAATGTTAGTACTGTAAAGGCAGTACTTTCTTCTACCATTTTGCTGTTTGGATTTTATATGTCATATCTAATTTTTTTCTCTTTTTATCTTTACTGATAGTCTTCATTTCTATACTCTTCTCCAGACCTCTCTCTTCTGCCTTTTCCAATCCGCCTGTAGTGATCCCTTTAGTATTTCTTGCAGAGCCGTTCTCTTGGTCACAAATTCTCTCAGTGATTGCTTGTCTGAAAGTGTTTTAATCTTCCCCTCGTTTTTGAGGGACATTTTTGCTGAATATAGAATTCTTGGTTGGCAGTTCTTCTCTTTTAGAATCTGAAACATATCATACCACTGCTTTCTCACCTCCATGGTTTCTGCTGAGAAAACCACACATAGTCTTATTGGCTTCTCTTCTATGTGAAGGATTGCTTTTCTCTTGCTGCTTTCAAAATTCTCTCTCTTTTTGACTTCTGACAGTCTTATTAGTAAGTGTCTTGGAATATGTCTATTTGGATCTGTTATGTTTGGGGTATGCTGTACTTGTTGGATCTGTAATTTTATGTCTTTCATAAGAGATGGGAAATTTTCAGTGACTGTTTCCTCCATTAGTCTTTCTCCTCCTTTCCCCTTCTCTTCTCCTTCTGGGACACCCACAACACATATATTCATGCGCTTCATGTTGTCATTCAGTTCCCTGAGACACTGCTTATATTTTCCCATTCTTTTCCTTATATTTTCTTTTGTGTGTTGGATTTCAGATTTCCAGTCCTCTAGTTCACTAATCCTTTCTTCTTCCTCTTCAAATCTATTGTTGTTAAGTTTCCATTGTTTTTTTTTTCATCTCTTCTAACATGCCTTTCATTCCCATAAGTTCTGTGATTAATTTTTTCAAACTTTTAATTTCTTTGTTTTATTCACTCAATGCCTTCTTTATATCCTCCCTCAACTTGTTGATTTGATTTTTAATGAGATTTCCGTATCTGTTCCAACATCCTGAATTAGTTGTTTCAACTTCTGTTATCTCATTTTGAATTGTTCGTTTGTTCCTTTGACTGAACCCTATCTTTGATTTTCTTAGTGTGATTCCTTATTTTTTGCTGGCCTCTAGGCATTTGATTTCTTTAATTAGTTTATTCTGGAGATTGTTTGCACTTTTACCTAGGATTTTCTTGCTGGATGGCCTTTTTCTCTATCTGTTCTTTGACATTCAGTTCAACTTATTCTGGACCTCTAGCATAGGTTCTGTTTAACTGATCAGAATTTTTCAGTTCTTGTTTTCTGTTTCTTTCCCTGCCTATATGGAGTCTTTTTTCTTTTCTTTTTTTTTTTTGAGGAAATCATTTCAGATATTTTAGACCCGAGTCAGATTTCCCTGACTGGACTTGTCCATGTCTCAGAAGTAAAGAGTTGCTAGCATCAGTTTTCCCTGAGCGTACCTAGGTAGCTTTGTAACGAGAGCACTGAGAAAATAAAAAAATTGATACCAGTCCCATATAGTCAGTCGAAAGCTCTCATGGTAGATATTAAATATACACAAAAAAGAGTGAAATGCCACAGAGGTGGCAGGTACTGAGATAAGGCAGACATTTGTTGGATCAATGGCTTAGCTAAAATTTCTCTAAAGGAAATGGTGGGAGCAATTAGAGATACATGCACCAAATATGCTTTTTAAAAAAGGAGTGATGAAAGTTCAGCAAGTTAAAGAGATCACCCCCAATCTTATACTATAGTCATACTGTAATAAAATTATGATTATTATTTTTCGCATGTTCCTCTTTAAATATATATAGTATATTGTTCTCTACTGCTGTGTAACAAGTCACTCTGAAACCTAGTGGCTTAAAACCACAACTAGCATTTATTACCTTACTCAGTTCTGTGGATCAGTAATTCGGGAGTAGCTCAGCTGGCTGTTTCTGGCTCAGGGTCCCTCCTAAGGCTCCCATTATCTGAAGACTGAACTGGAACTGCACAGTCCATTTCCAAGATGGCGCACTCCTATGGCTGGCGAGTAGTACTGGTTGTTGGCAGGAAGCCTGAGTTCCCTGCCACTTGAAACTTTTCGTAGGGGAGCATGACAGTTGGCCTCTCCCAGAGAGAGTGATCAAAGAGAAGGCGAGGCAAAGAAGGGCCATGCAACTTAGTCTTGGAATCCACACACACACTTATTTGTGCAACATTTTTCCACAGTTCAGCACTGTTCACTGTAGGTGGGGACCATACAAAGGCGAGACCGCCAGGAGAAAGATTGTTAGAAGCCATCTTGAAGGCTGACTGCCAGATATTACATTCTTTTCTATAGCTGTCCTCACAGAATGTGTGCAATTCTCTATCTTCCTTTTTGTTCACTTAATATTGTATGTGTTTCCCACACTGCTTGTGTTTATTATTTTGTGGGACTATAAATAACTCCTTAGCTTCTTTTGTTTCTAAATGTGAGATTATAAAACATGATAATTAATTACACATAATTTCCTCTAAAATGCAATTCAACAGGCATCGAATAACCTGTGTCATAGCTAAGCATTTTAAATTTGCAGATATATTCCTAAATATATGAAAATGAAATCTCTGTACATACATGTGAAATAACTCAGTCATGGGTATAGTAAGCAGTATGGAAAATGACTGATTTCTTTCACCCTTTTTTCTTTCATGACTTGATCTACCCTTTTGGCATTTTTCTTTGTCAATTACTATGATTGGGCTGCATGTAAGGATCGCTTCAAACTTTTTCTCTTCTGTTTTAGGAGCATATGAATATTAATTTGCAAATATAATTTGCATAAAATACTCAAATCAAATAAAGGCCAGACAATTCAGGATTTAGACATTTCTTTAAAAAGGCCGTTGTAAAAGAGAGACCTGCTCACTTTAAACAGACCTCTTAATGAAATTCAGCAGTTAATCTGATTTAAAATCCATTGACCCATCTGAGTCAGAGTGTGTAGTGTTTTTTATGTGGGCTTTACCCACTTTAACTTAATTCAGAGTCGAGTGTTGCTAGAGCTGCTGTTTCTCTAATTCTGGATAGATGGAAGATGAATACAGATATGTGAGAGGTGTGGGCATGTGTCAAACAGCTTGAATTTGATTTATAGATGTTAGGTCATTACTGCACTTTCAGAGAAATTTCCATGGACTTTTTGCCAATATTCCATAATTTTGAGAAATCATATGTACTGTGTCCATTTCTTTCCCTGTTCTTTGTTCTTTTCTACTCTTGTTTTATAACTTTGTAAGTTCTTTTTTGTCCTTTCAGGGGCTCTTTCTAAATTTTTTATATCTACTTTTTGATGTGGAAATGGAGCCTACCTCCTGTACTTTGAGAGCTCAGATACCTTTTAGGGGCTAGAGTAACTTCTCATATCTTGTATCTCATAATAATGAACTTTTTAATTCTATATATACATCTTGCTATTGTTTAAGATTTTTAATTTGGGTTTTCATGCTGTACTTGTGTTCATTGCCATTCAAGGGCTTGTAAATGATTTACTGGTGTATATGAACAATCTAAGAGAAGCGTGGGCCAGATTGCATCTTGTTTTTTTTTTTTTTTTACATGGGCAGGCACCGGGAATCGAACCCGGGTCCTCAGGCATGGCAGGCAAACACTCTTACCTGCTGAGCCACCGTGGCCCACCCCAGATTGCATCTTGAGCATTTGCTGTAAGATGATCACAAGGAAGGTCTCAGAGTCTTATAAAATCTGCTCTTTTTTTCTCCGTAAAATAGATTAAATGAGACCATCATAATGTAGTGTTTACAGAGCCATCTCATATATATATGTGTGGGAGGAATCTAGGAGCCCCTCTGAATTATTTTTATTGCATAATGGCTTCTGTGTTTTACACACACACACGCATGCACACACTTTATTTGTTATGGTTGTAGGCTCATATAAAATGATTATATTTTGAGTACTTGCTTTCTTTAAAATTACGTCTTTTTTTTTTTTCTCCCAGCATAGCCCCCTTAACAAAACTTGTCTTGGTCTCTGCTTTTGACCTCCTTCCAATTCAACCTCTGCACTATACCCAGGATTACCTTTCTAAAATACACAGCTGGTCAGGTCATTCCCCTGCAAAGAACCCCACAGTGGCTGCCCCCATTTCCTATGGGCAGGGTTGATATTTCACTGGTTTGCTCCAGTGAGATTTAACTGGCTGTTTATAGCCAGCATATGTTCTGATTGGCTAGTGCTCATGACCCATCTGCGGTATAACTTTCAGATTCCTTAACAATGACAGTTTTCATGACTTTTGGGGATGGAGGGTCACTAATCTTCCTTCTCTGCCTTTATGTTCTACCATTCTTTAGTTATTTCAGATGTTCTTACTTTTGGGGGTACCTTCCCCTGAGATGCTTAGTTTTGCCTCTGTCTTGGACATGCTCTTCATTTTCCTTGAAACGCTCCCCTCTTTTTCTGCTCTAACTAGTGATCTCATGGCTACCCTTCTAGATATAACTTAGGATGGAATTACTTTGAAACATTTCCTGGCCAACACCTGCCTCCCCTTATAGTTGGTTTCTCCTCCTGTGCACCCAAGGCATTTGTCACACCTGAGATGTCACACTTACTACTTTGCCCTCTAATTATTGCTTGCAAACCTGCCTCCTCTCCTGTATTATAGCACCTATCCCAGTGTAGGCCCTAAAGAAATATTAAGTGTGCTGGAAAGAAGTTTTTAAATCAGACATAATGGAGTACAAACTCCAGGTCTCCCATTTACCAACAGTGTGACCTTGAACAAGCCAATCTTGCTCAGTTTGCTCATCAGTATATGCAATGATATTAGGATTGAGTTGAAAATTAAACAATCTAATATGTAGAGTATTTATTACATTGCCTGGTGCATGCCTGCTCAGTGCATATTCCCTTCTAGTTAAATTTGGTTTAAAGTTTTGTTTTGCTTTTTTTTTTTCCTCTTTGAACTTCAATTTGTAATGAGAAAGCAGTTTTTATCTGAAAGCCGATATCTCTGTTCTGGTGCTCTGTGATAAAGATAGACTCTAGGTAGTTGCATTCCGACTGCTGAGAAGAACCACTGTTAATGAAGTTCTGCTGGTACTCTGGTTTGGGAAGCTTTTTAGAGTAAAACCAGCTTCACTCTTCAAAAGAAGCCCGGCAACTTGTACTATGGCAGTGTTCTAGTTTGCTAGCTGCCGGAATGCAATATACCAGAAATGGAATGGCTTTTAAAAGGGGGAGTTTAATGAGTTGCTAGTTCATAGTTCTAAGGCCAAGAAAATGTTCCAGTTAAAACAAGTCTATAGAAATGTCCAATCTAAGGCATCCAGGGAAAGATACCTTGGTTCTAGAAGGCCGATGAAGTTCACGGTTTCTCTTTCAAGTGGAAGGGCACATGGCAAACATAGTCAGTTTTTCTCTCATCTGGAAGGGCACATGGTGAACATAGCATCATCTGCTAGCTTCTTCTCATGGCTTCCTATTTCATGAAGCTCCCTGGAAGGCATTTTCCTTCTTTGTCTCCAAAGTTTGCTGGCTGGTGGACTCTGCTTCTCGCCGCTATTTTGTTCTGTTCTGCTCTCTCTGAATCACTCTCATTTCCAAAATGTTCCGTCTTTTGTAGGACTCCAGAAACTTATCAAGACCCACCCAGATGGGTGGAGACATGTCATCACCTAATCCAGTTTAACAACCATTCTTGACTAAATCTCATCATCCAGGGAGATGATCTGATTACAGTTTCAAACATACAGTATTGAATAGGGATTATTCTGCCTTTATGAAATGGGATTTAGATTAAAACATGGCTTTTCTAGGGGACATACATTCTTTCAAACCAGCACATTCCACCCTCTGGACCCTAAAAAAGACATGTTTTCCCCATATAAAAAATATATTAATTTCATAACAATATCAGAAATCCTTAAACAATTTCAGTAGCAATACATATGAAATTCAAAGTTAGAAATGTACAGACTCTTATCAAAGTTAGTTACAGGCATAGTCTGTTCTAAGGCAAAATTATCCTCTGTCTCTGGACCTATAAAAACTCGAAACAAGTTATTTGCTGCCAACATACAAAGGAGGAATGTTCATAGGATACATATGTCCATTTCCATAGGGAGGAAGGAACACAGAGGTCACAAGATCCAAGCAGTTTTGAAAACCTACAGGGCAAAGTCCATTAGATTTCAAAGTCTGAGTCATTTGTCTTTGGGGTTTTGAAAGTAGCAGTCTCACCCTTTCCAAAGGCCAATGCAGAGGCCTGCCTCTCTCTGAATGCAGCTTTGGGGGATATTGGGGAGACCACCTTTTTCTCAGCTCCACCCTCTCCAAGAATTGGGGCTGTACCCTGGCTCTCTGCCATCGCCAGGCACACGCTCAACCCCTCCATGTGGTGGCAGCCAGGCTTTTCCCAAACCCCAGGGCGTGTGCTTCACCCTTTTCAAGGCCTGAGGTGGCATAACTCTTCCATTGCAACGAGGTGGAAGGCTGATCCTCTGCCTTCAGGGCAAACTCATCCTCTCCATGGGGTTGGGTAGGTCCACTCTCCTGGCCCAAGGCTTCTTGACAGCAGACCTCAGCCTCCATGGTTTTGCCTCTGAAGTTATTTTTCCTCCAATGTGTCCCTTCTCTGAACACCCCCCGCCCCGGTCCAGACTGGCAGTGGCTCTGTTTATACAGATCCCACAGCACTCTCATTGGCTTTCTATGCAGTAGCCTTGGATCATGCCCATCAGACATAAGGAGTTTCCAGAAATCCTTCCTGGATTGCTCCATGTCCAATCCTGATCTTCTCTGAAATGGCTGACTGGTTCCACATTTGGCCAAGACCTCATGTGGGGCACTATTCTCTGGAGTCTTCCTTCCTGGAAGCCCAGAATTTTCCAGAATACCAATTTCTAGTTTCTTTGTACCCAAGTTTATCTTGTTTATTTCTTTCCTATCACATTTCACTATAAGCTGCGAGGAGAAACCAGGCTGCACTTTTGACATTTAATTTGGAGATCTCTTCTGCTAAATATCCAAGTTCATGACTTTTAAAATCTGCCTTCCAGTCAAAGCCACTAGTCAACTTTGCCAGATTATCTGCCATTTTAAAACAAGGATTGCCTTTCTTTCAGTCTGTAATGACACACGTCTCATTTCTGTCTAGAGCCTGGGCAGAGGTCTCTTTAGAGTCTATATTTCTATCAAGATTCTCTTCAAAACATTCTAGGCCTTCTCTATCAAGCTCCTCACAACTCCTCCAGATTTTTCCCCTTATCCATTTAAAAAGCCTTTCGATCATGTTTGGTATTTGCAAACCACAGCAGCACCCCACCCCTGGCACCAAAATCTTTCAAGTTTGCTAGCTGCTGGAATGCAATATACCAGAAATGGAATGGCTTTTAAAAGGGGAATTTAATGAGTTGCTGGTTTACAGTTCTAAGGCCGAGAAAATGTCCCAGTTAAAACAAGTCTATAGAAATGTCCAATCTAAGGCATCCAGTGAAAGATACCTTGGCTCAAGAAGGCTGATGAAGTTCAGGGTTTCTCTCTCATCTGAGAAGGCACATGGTGAACACAGTCATGGTTTCTCCCTTGGCTGGAAGGGCACATGGTGAGCACAGTGTCATCTGTTAACTTTCCCTCCTGGCTACCTGTTTCTTGAAGCTCCCTGGGAGACATTTTCCTTCTTCATCTCCAAAAGTTGCTGGCTGGTGGACTCTGCTTCGTGGTGCTACAGCATTCTCTGCTCTTTCTGAATCTCTTTCATTCTCCAAAATGTTTCCTCTTTTATAGGACTCCAGAAACTTATCAGGACCTGCCCAAATGGGTGGAGACATGTCGCCACCTAGTCCAGTTTAACAACCACTCTTGATTAAATCACATCTCCAGAGAGAGGAACTGATTACTGTTTCAAACATACAGTATTGAGTAGGGATTATTTTACCTTTATGAAATGGGATTTAGATTAAAACATGGCATTTCTAGGGGATGTACATCCTTTCAGACCAGCACAGGCAGGCACAAAATATTTATGAAATAAATATCTGTAATAAATATTTGTGCAATAAGTATTTGTGGAAGGGAGCTACACTGGGAAAGAGTGTATCTCCTTCTTTCTGTAGGGTTGAGGCCACTTGATTTCCTGCTGGAACGACAAACGTGCCAAAATTGCTAGTAGAAGGAAAGATGTAGAAACTGACTGTGAGCCTTCCTCCTTAAATTTTCCTTTAGGAGAAGCCAAGATGGCAGAGACGGCCTGTGTCAAGGAGGCCACGGGGATGGCAGCACAGTTTGGGATGTCAAGTAATTGAAAAAAAAGAGGGAGTTCTCTTTAAAGCTATAAAGTGACGTTATCATAAGTCATTCTCTGAGCCAAGTCCTCATCTCACAGAGATCCAAGCAAAACTAGAGTTGCCCTTTTACCAAAACGATCTCTTAGAACCCTGTAAAATGCCACCAGATCAATTATAAATCAATTCTCACAATAATTCTGTGTTAGGGAAAAGGGGAGCAAATTACATAAAGGTGATCTTCATCTTTGAAAAGAATTGTTTTTGGAAATAATTTATAGTGATGCTGTCTATACTAGGCCATTTTCAAGAAACTGCCTACTTTAAAAAGTTGAGTGGGGAAACGTGCCGATCCCTTTTGATTAACCTCGGTTCTGGCTGAGGCCTGAGTAGTTGAGAACAGGAGATCATGACCTGATTTGCTCTCCTTACTTGCCGTGGAAAATGCCAGGTCTTTGCCTTGTTTTATTCCATTTAATTCTCATAACATAATGAAATAGCTATTATCACTCCCATTTTGCATAGGCGGAAATGATTTTGGGGAAGTTGAATTATGGTCTGACATCAAAGCTCAAAATCTGACCACTGCTCTTTAAAACTGCATTTAAAAAATCAGTACTGAACAGGAAATAAATAGACTTTGAGTTTTGAAATTGCAAATGCACACATAAAGTGACCAAAATAACAGCATAGATGCTTTTAAAGATTGTTTAGAAGTGGCATTTTAATTGGGATTGAAAGGAGAAATCAGCTTCCTTCTCGGCCATATAGACTCATGCTACCAAGAGAATATGGATAATTTTGGCCACTATTTGAAGCTACGTGAGAAATAATAGGAAGATCTAATTTGATATAGTGACTCCAAAGTAATCGAAGACTTTACTGCTCTGTTTAAAAAGTAAAAGTAGATCTTAGAGCTTTTTCTATTTTGATGTAATTAGACCTTGATATCCTTGGAAACGGAATTTTCTCAGTCCACCCAGTATATATAACAGGGTTAGTAGACTTAGATCTGGCGTGCATTGATAATAGATACCTGTTTCGCCAAAATTGAAAATTTGATCCAATGTAGAACCCTCTTCTCCAATCAGCTTTTGTATCACTCCTGGAAATACTTTTGTAGCTTTCTCACCTGTGCTTTCTGCTTCGCCGGACAGCTGAAGGCTTTGGAGATTATAGAGATATTTGAAACTGCTACCTTTACTAACTAGCACTAAAAAAAGAAGCAACTTCTGCAGGATTTGGTGATTTCTATGTAAGGTTTTCATAAATCTAGAAGGTGCTTTCTTTTGATTGTGAGAAAGGTTAGTCCCATTTTTGGCCCCCCGTCTGTATGTTAACACTGTCCATTTCTTCTGTTTCTATAGAGCTTCTTCTTATTGACTTTGCAGCACTTGAAGTTGTTACAGCCATAGACTGACTTTTGTGTGTTCTCTCTGATGGCCCACAGTGCATACTCCTTTATGCCTACCACTCAGGTGATACCACATCTTCTGTCTTCTTTCATGGATGCAGTTATCTACAGCTTCTCCTATACTTAAAGGTTACCTCTTGCATGCACTGCTTGGTAGTTTTGAACCAGGATGCTTAGACAAGTTTGGAATGTTGGATGAGTGCTTTTTTTTTTTGCATGGGCAGGCACCGGGAATCAAACCCGGATCTCCTGCACGGCAGACAAGAACTCTGCCTGTTGAGCCACGGTGGCCCACCCAAATGAGTGCTTTTTAATATAGAAATGCAAATGTAAAAAATAGTAAACATGACCTGGTAGGACAACAAACATGAACAAATGAGCTACCTGGTATATGATTAAGATATATGTGTTTGTGTTTTGCATTTATCTATGTGGTGACATGCAGTTTTCTGTGTTCACCTAGTGTTTCTTGAAAATTATGCATGGGCAATCAAGAAATGCTCATTATGCTCAAGTTCCCTAAAATATCAGTTGCTTAGGAACAAATTCACGTTTTCAAAACTGACTTTAGAACTAATTGTACTTGATAGACTCTTTTAACTTAAAAGTTATGATCTGTGGTTCTAGGAAGTGTTCTTTTTTTTTCAATTTTAAAATATTTTAATTACTCCAACAAAATAAAATCAAAACACCCAAAACATCCCATACCCTTATCCCTTCTATTATTTATTTATTTATTTATTTATTTTGTCTTTATTTTATTGCTCATCTGCCCATACAGTGGATAAAGGGAGTGTCAATCATAAGGTTTTCCCAATCACATGGTCACACAATAAAGCTATATAGTCATACAATCATCAAGAAACCAGTCTTATCCAGGAGTGAAAGTCTCCCTGGTGGCGTGAGAGATGACTCCCAGGGATGAGCCCAGCCCTAGCACTGTGGGATCAACAATGCCATCCTAACCAAAAGGAGGAAAAGAAGTGCAAGTAAGGTATTAATGGCTGAAAGATTTCAAATAGAGCCAAACAGACCTCCTACTCTACAGGTCACTGTTACGCAAACTTCAGTTAGACATTGCTACCTATCATAACTTGCCAAACCCCAGCCTAAACCATTCCTGCCAATCCTAAAGGACACCTAGGGCATTTTCTAAGATTCTACAAAGCCTCCATGCACTAGGGTAAGTTTCCAGAGACCTACAACCTCCAGATAGGTCCCTGGACCAGATAAGTCCTGAAACACAGAGGGGCCAGATTCTCTAAGAACATTAATTAGTTCCATCCCCCTATCCCATATAATTGACAGCCCCTTCCAATGTGAAAGAGTTAGACTGGGCATAGCCCAAATATCTAGGAAGTGTTCTTGAATTATTTTATGGTTGCTTCCTCCCTTCCATATTCTTTGTTGTTCTATTGTTTGAACTTCGACTCTCCTAAACTGGTATTCTCATCTTTTCTTTCCTATTTTCTCTCTTTGAGAGTTTATTCTAGTTCCTGAGATATTTCTTCGGTTGTACTTTCTAATATTCTAGTGAATTTTCCCGTATGTTCTCAAAATATCAGGTTTTTGGTTTCCAGGGGCTTGTTTTGGCATTCCAGATGTTATAGTTATCCCACCTTTATCCCCTCCTGTTTCACCCGTGTAAACTTTCAGGATTTTCTTCTGTTCCCTACATTTCCTTCGGGTTCCTTTTTTTTTTTTTTTTTTACCAAGTGTTAGTATGTTAGGGGGTCACAAGTGGTTGCTCTAAGACCGGGCTGGGCTGGGGATTGGGGTCTGGCTGTGTGGAGACGCTCACTCTGCTGACACGTCCTGCTTTTACAAGTACAGGGCTGCCTTTTAGGTTCTTCAGTGCATAGCAGCCACCTTCTGGGCCTTCTTTCCAGCTTCCTTAGGTCTCAGTTTTTTCCACAACTGCTAAGTGAGTTACCATTTTTTCTAACTTTGAAAGCATTGTGAAATTGACATCTCTCCTATTCTGTCTATCCTTGTTTTTTACAACTGGGCTCTCTCTTTCATAGTTTATGGGAAGAAACAGAGATAAACGTGTGTGTTCAGTCCACCTTATTTAATTAGAAGAGACTCTCAAGAGCTCTGTAACAGAAGAAAGTATATTCCCCTGTGAGAAGCCACACGCAGACATCCAGTCCAAAACTGGGAAAAAAGCTATCATTGTACATCATTCTGTCATCATAGCAGATGATTCTATAGAAGGACATGGCTTGTTTGTACTTCCAGATGGGAAAAGATTTTGATTATTTTTCCTATGGGAAGGTGAAAAGCACTCCAAAAAAACCTATGAAAAGCCAAGCTTCGGAGACCATAAAGTAGTATCTAATGCCTACTATCTTTAAATACACAACAACAGGACCCCTTGACTCTGCCAGGACCTCCAAAATCACATGAGAACTCTTGCTGTTCTCTTTTCGTAAAGCTCTTCTGTGACTAATTCTATCATTTCCTTCAGGTCTTAACTCAAAACTCACCTTCTCAGGGAGGCTTTCCTTAATTACTTATCTAAAGTTCCACCCTCTCTGATAGTTCATAACCCTCTTTCACAGTCTTTATTTTACTCCTCAGCACTTGTTACCATTTTACTTGTCCTGTTTACTTTTTAAGCCCCACTCACATGTATGCTGCCTGAGGGGCAGGTACTTTTCTCCATTTCCTTCACTCCTGAATCCCTAGCATCCAGAACAGACACTCTGTATCTATATATTTGTTGCATTTTCATCACTTTTGTGGTGATTACAAATACTCCAGTGGTAACCAATCCTTCAAAGGACTGAAATTTCCAAAATCTTATGGCATCAGTTACGTCAAAACTACAGGAATACTTTTTGTTTTTCATAGTGGTGATGAGTATGGCCTTGATCAAGTCACAAGACTGCATTGTGCCTCAGTTTCCTCATCTGCATAGAAGGGCCTGGTGAGGTAACCCATGTTATAGGAACTGTTGAGAGGATTGGATGAGTTGGTGTGTGTAAAGGGCTTGAATAGGGACTGACGAATAAGCAGTGTAATTAAGTGTTTGCTGCAATTATTATCACCGAGTTTCATCTTCCTTCATTGGCTAACACTATATGGAACCCTTACTGCATGCCAGCTTCTGACCTAGGTGCTGGGGTCACACTGGTGAGTAAAATAGTCCAAACCCCCTGCCCCATGGGGTTACGTTCTGGTAAAAGCAAGCCAACTGCAAACATAGTAAATGAGTAAATAATCTGAATTGAGGGAAGAATTACCCTTTGTGGGCTGGGGGCAGAGGGTTTTTGTGGTTTGGGTCATGTTCTTACTTTAGTGGTGGGTTCTGGGATGTTTGTTCTGTGGGTAGTCTTCATAAATTACATAAATGTTAAAGATATTGCGTATGTTTTAAATATTTTATTTAAAAAAAACACTTTTCTGTCCCAAGTGTTCTTACGTTAAAACAGGTTTAATCTAGTTATACTGATGAGAGAAGACCTTTTATTTCTTTTTTAAATCCCTTAAGGAATGTAGCCTAACTTGTCCCCCACACCCAATTTGTTAAGGCAGTCCAGGTTGTTTACCTCTATTTTTACTCACAATATATATTTGAAGTGTCTGGTTAATGTAATGTGTCCAAAAGCACCCAGCCATAATGACTACAAGCAACGTTTGCGATTTTAAGGACAGGCATCAGTTTCTACTAAGTTAATCAGATTGTACATTGCAGGGTGTCTGGCAGCGGCCCCACTTTTGGCTGTGTGGTGGCAGTGCCACACTGTACATAGAGTTGACCAACTTGAGTTTGAATCTCTGCTCTGCTGTTGATAGAAGACTTTTGTCACTGTGGGCAGGGTGTTTGGCTACCCCAGGTCTCAGTTTTCTTTCCTTTAAAATGAAGAAAATAATGGTATATCCCTCAGATTTGTAAGGATTCAATAAGATAATGCCTGTGTAAATGGATTTATTGAGAAGTCTTAACTTTTGGAGGGTGATATCAATGTGGAGCAGTTTTATTTTTCTAATGATAACCACTAGCTTTGCCCTTTTGACCTCCTCTCCCCTCGCCTTGCTGTATAGTGGGAATGCTTCACAGTGTCTGTTTACTTCCATATCTTTTCAGTTACTTTTGGTTACTTAAACAGCCTTACTTTAGTTCTTAAGACTTAGTTTTATTATTTAATAAATTTACATCACATTTGCTTTCTCATAGAACACATCTGAGGATTCTTCGGGGAGCCCTTTGGGTCCCTTGGAATTGGAGAGCTGGCCTGGTCTTTTCGTTCCCAGCCCCTCAAAGTCAGGTCACCTTGATCATCTTGTTTCTTGGTCTCCTCATCCAGTGGGCTACTCTCCCAGACAAGGTTCTCCCATAATAGCTCAAGCCAGCCGTCTTCTGTGGTGTGTGCAGTTGGCTCACAGAAAACCAGGTGTCTCTGCAATGCCAAATGGTGGAAATGTTGCCTGCCCCAGCAGCCTTTGACATCTCTGCTCCACCATCTCTGTCCCACACACCTTCCTGAGGTGCTCTCGCCTACTCATGGTTGTTGACTGCTACCGAACTTTTTCCAGACATTTTTTCTTAAGTCAGATCTCGCCCAAGCTCCAAAACCATAGCTCGACTTCCTAGGGTGTGCTGTCACTCGTTTCCCAGAACCAGTTCCTCCTCCTGCACCATCCTAGTGAACTGGCACGACTTTCCATGCACTGCCATAACCCACAGGCCTGGCAGCCATCCTTCCTCCCCTTGGCTCCCACGTTTGGCCAGGCCTGCCAGTTCTAACTTCTGAATATCTTTGGCATCCCTCCCTCTTTTCTGTCTTTTTCCCTCAGTACTCCTCAGTCTGGCCTTCATTATTTCCTTCCTTTTTCTCCACGTTCATCTCCTATAGTCTTGTACATTTTGGACAGGGCGAACTTGCTAAAGCACAGATATTATTGCAATTGCTCACCTGTTTAAAACCCTTTAACATGAACCCCCTTGGCACTCATATTTTTTTTAAATTTATTTATTAATTAAAAAAACTTAACAAATGAACTAAAACATCAACATGTATAATCGGTAATTCACAATATCATCACTTAGTTGCATATTCATCATTTCTTAGAACATTTGCATCAATTCAGGAAAAGAAATAAAAAGACAACAGAAAAAGAAATAAAACAAAAACAGAAGAAAAAAAAGATTATACATGCCATACCCCTTACCCCTCGCTTTCATTAGCATTTCATACTAAATTTATTTTAACATTTGTTCCCCCTGTTATTTATTTTTATTCCATATGTTCTACTCGTCTATTGACAAGGTAGATAAAAGTAGCATCAGACACAAGGTTTTCACAATCAAACAGTCACATTGTGAAAGCTACATCATTATTCAGTCATCCTCAAGAAACATGGCTACTGGAACACAGCTCTACATTTTCAGGCAGTTCCCTCCAGCCTCTCCATTACATCTTGAATAACAAAGTGATATCTACTCAATGCGTAAGAATAATCTCCAGGATGACCTCTTAACTCTGTTTGGAATCTCTCAGCCATTGCCACTTTGTCTCATTTCACTCTTCCCCCTTTTGGTCGAGAAGGTTTTCTCAATCCCTTGATGCTGGGTCTCAGCTCATTCTAGGGTTTTTCTCAATCCCTTGATGCTGAGTCTCAGCTCATTCTAGGATTTCTGTCTCATGTTGCCAGGAAGGTCCACACTCCTGAGAGTCATGTCCCATGTAGACAGGGGGAGGGTGGTGGGATTGCTTGTTGTGTTGGCTGGAGAGAGAGGCCACATCTGAGCAACAAAAGAGGATCTCTTGGGGGTGACTCTTAGGCCTAAAATTTAAGTAGACTTGACCTATCCTTTGTGGGGTTAAGTTTCATATGAACGCACCCCAAGACTGGGGGCTCACCTTGGCACTCATATTAAAGTCCAGGCTCCATCACATGGCCCACGAGGTGCCAGCCTGTTGTCAGACTTTTTTCCTTCTGCTTCTCTCTCTGCCTTCCACCATTCACCCTCATCTTCTTACTTCCTAGCCACACCCAGCTCCTGTTAGGTCTCCAAACTCAGCAGGCTGTTTCCTGACCTTGGAAACATCCCCTGGCTTTCTGCTAACCATCATTCTTTATATATAGCAAGTTATACCAGATGTCACTTCTTCCTCTACTAACCCCCACCCCGCCAGCCTTCCCGGATCACTGAAGGAAGGGATTATGTTTTATTCCTCTTGAGAATTCTAGTGTTAAGCCTAAAGTTCCTGGCCTTTCTTGGGTGCTCAGTGTTTGATAAATATGTGTAAGTGAATGAAGGAATGCCTGGAGAGTTAGTTGTACAGAGAACTTTTTTATTCCAGTTTATATCCTCCTGGCTAAGATGTGTTATACTGAACACTCCTTCTGCAGTAGTGGCAGCAAGTTTATATACTAAAAATTGACCTAGTGGCTGTTATAAATTTACAATTCCCATTCTGTTACTCCACTGACTTTAGTAGGCCCACTCGGCACATTATTTTCATTATATTCCTTCTTACCCTTACTTAATTGTGAGTAAAGGAAAAAGTAACAGTGTCAGAAACGCCTTCTGGATGAGATGCCTGCCAAGGGTAAAGATCCCTGGGGACCGATTTGGACAGAATGGAGCTTCCCAGGGGGATTTGCTGCGGAGCCGTTTTCTCCACTACCCCTGGCTACAAACCTTGGGGGGGGCAGCCTATTTTCCTTCTTTATAAGTGAGTATTATTCCTTCTGATCCGCTTGGACCTCCTCTGACTGTTCTCACAGCTCTTGAGGGATCCCCAAGGACTTACCAGGGCTTATGAAAACAGTTTTTAAATAATTCTTAGGCACAGTCCACAGAGGTGTGTCAGGCAGCGTGAGTGTCTCCATGCCTCTGGAGACCCTCCCTCCCTTCTCAGGTCTTTCTCCCAGTGGCCAGGACACACCTCCTCAGGATATAGGACCCCTGCTCTTGGGGACCGACTTGCAGCCCCCCTGCCTGCCCCTCCAGCGCCGTGCTAGGAGACTGAGGAGGGCCAACTCAGCACGAGCACATCTCCACTCTGGGCAAGCCTGGAAACCCCGTGTCCCCAACGCCATCTCCCAGCCCGTCTCTCCTCTGTAGAGTGGCCAGCTTTAGATGGTCACTAAGGGAGGGATGCCACCGCTCTCTTTACTCTTCCAGCTCTACTATCCTTTAGTTTGGATCTATAGCTACGGATCTGGATTCCTCTGGATTTCCAGGGGAAAGTATTTTGAAACAGCAGTTGGTTCTGTCCTGTGCCCTACAATTAATCAGGTAAAGCCTGAACCAAAATCATTTAATGTCTTTGAGCCTCCATTTCTAAACCTACAGAATAAGGAAACTGGAGCTAGATAATCTCTAAGATCCCTTGCTGCTCTAAAAGTCTGAGTCACTTAAAGAGATCCTCAGGCGCCACTGGGAGCCAGAGAGACTGTAACATGGGAATTTTCCCTCAATGGCAGCTGAGGGTAGTTACTATACATTCAGTGTGTCCCTGGCACAGACTCATCTTTTCCAGTTTGTTACTGCTGACCTGAGTCTGCACTATATCAGAAATCCAGTAGCTATATAACACCCTTGAATTTATCTTCATCTTTGTAGATAGCACTGCATTTGAGCTTCATTTAGTTGTTTTAACGTCACCAAGGGGCCGCCTCTAATGGCCCTCAGTGGTTCCATGTGCATAGAAGAAGGGTTAATCTGGTTCCTGCTGGCTCTTCCTTCTGTCCTGCTTATCACTGTTGTTAGCTTCTAGAAGTTAACATGAAAATGTAGCTTAAGCCAATTATTTCTAAAAATGTGAAAGAAGATCCTGAAGCATCTATTTCCTACAGCCATGCAAAAGTAAAATAAAAATAACATTCCTTTTTGATGGGAGATGTGTGACATTTTTGAAATAAAAAAAAAAACATAAGCAGGACAAATTTTTTTCATATATTTTGCATAGACTATTATTTGGTTTCTAACTCTGCAATGACATTTTACCTGTGACTCCTGATTTTCATAATTCACCACTATTAAGCAGAAATGGCAGTTTATGAAGAAATTTAACTTTGAAGAGATTATTTTCAGGATAAAAAGTAAAATAAGAATGTTAACCATTTGAATCCTGGTACTTAAAGGCCTTGAGTCTTTTAAGCATGTGGGCATCCTTTTGGAATTAGTAGTTATATTGAATAAGGCAAAGAAAATAGAGGCATGTGCAGACAGCTATGGGAAAACCGGAAATTATTTCTAGAACAGTAACAATAGCTTAAAAACTATCATAAATATTTAAAAAGAGAAAAAATACATTGACAGCTTTACAGACTGTATATGTGTATAGATATGTGTTTAATATAAATGTGTATTAATATGTGTATAAATAAAATATTAAGTTTAAACTCTCACATGTAAGCAAGTATTTACTTTTTAAGTCTTTTAAAACTAATACAGGATTCTGGGAGCTGGATTATTAATATATCTAAGTTAGTTCTCATGCACATTAATCCCCAACAACCTTGACAATCTTAAAAACAAAGGAAAATTATTCCTTAAAATTCAAGTCAAATACATTTCATATGATTATAGAGCAATTACTTAGTTATAAGATAGGCAATTTTAGGTCTCTTCAATGAAAGTATTCACATTCCTGGGTTTTTTCTTCTTTTACTTTAATTAATTTAATTAAAATAAAGCTATGCATATATATAAAGATTAAATTGGATTAATTGAACAAATCTAATCAGCCCCTTTTCTTTTTTCATTCTCTCCAGTTTGCTACATAGAGGCAGCTACTTTTTATTGTATAGTCCTACAAACTTTGACAAACACAGAGGGTGTAATCACTACAATCAAGATGTAGGATGGTTTGATCATCAACCAAAAGACCCCCTCCCATATTCCAAGGCCCTGGCACCTCTGATCTGTTTCCTGTCCCTATGTCTTGCATTTTCTAGAATGTCATGTAAATAGAATCATACAGTTTGCAGTCCTTTGAGTCTGGCATCCATAATATATTTGAGAGTCTTTCATGATATTACATTTGCTAGTAGTTCACTTTAATTTCTGGGTAAGTAGGGCTGCATTATATGGACATATGAGGTTTGTTCATCCAACGTTCAGTTGAGTAACATTTGAGTTGTTTCTATTTTAATCAATTATAAATAATGCCACTCCAACATTCATGTACAGATTTCTGTGAGAATATAAGTTTTCATTTCACTTGGGTAAATAAATTATTGACTTATGGAAAATATACATCTGAAAGCAGCTGCCAAACTATTTTGCAAAGTGATTGTATCATTTTGCATTCCCACCATTGGTATGTGAGCATTCCAGTTGCTCTTCATTCTCATCAACACTTCATATTTTCAGTTTTAGAAAAAATAATTTCAGACATTCTAGTAAATATGTAGAGGCATCCTGTGATTTTAATTTGTATTTCCCTAGTGATTAATGATGTACAGAATTTTTTGCCACATGCTTATTTGCCACCATATATCTTCTTTGGTTAAGTGTCTGCTCAAGTCATTTACCCATTTTTGAAATTGGGATATTTGTCTCCTTATTGTTAAATTTTGACAGTATTTTATATATTCTAGATATAAGTCCTTTATCAGAAATGTGACTTTCAATATTTAATCCTAGTTTATAACTTGTCTTTTCGTTCTTATAACAGAACTTTCAAAGAATAAAAGTTCTTAATTTTTTTTTTTTTTTTTTTTTTTTTTTTTTGCATGGGCAGGCACCGGGAATTGAACCCGGGTTTCCGGCATGGCAGGCGAGAACTCTACCTGGTGAGCCATCGTGGCCCGCCCAAAAGTTCTTAATTCTGATGAAGTCCAATTTACCTTTTTCTTATGGATCCCAAGATTCCAAAGATTTCTTATGTGTTTTCTTATAGAAGGTTTTTAGTTTGGGATTTTACATTTAGGTCTATAATCCATTTAAGTTAATAGTATAATGTGATGAATGGATCAAGTTTTTGCTTATCTTTGCTGCATTAAATTTCCTTTACATCTTTGTTGAAAATTAATTTACTATATATATGTCTGTCTATGACCTCTCTTTCCTGTTCCATTGATCTTTATGTCTCTCCATTTACTAAGACCACACCATCTTAATGAGTAGCTTAATAGAAAGTATTGAGATCAGGTAGCATGAGTTCTCCAACTTTTTTCTTTTAAAAAATTATTTTGGTTGTTCTAGTCCCTTTGCCTTACAATTTTAGAATCATTTGGTCAATTTATACAAAAAGCCTTGCTGGCATTTTGATTGGGGTAACACTGAGTCTATCAGTTGCAGACCAGGGGGCAGGGAGGATTGACATGTTAAGAAAACTGAGTCATCCAACCCACTAGTTTGCTAGCTGCTGGAATACAATATACAGAATGGCTTTTTTCTGTTACGATAGAAACAGAATGGCTTTTAAAAAGGGAAATTTAATTAACCTGTAAAACTTACAGGTTTACAGTTGTAAGGCCATGAAAATTTCCCAATTAAAGCAGTACATAAAAATGTCCAAATTAAGGCACCAACAAGAGGTTACCTTCATTCAAGAAAGGCCGATGAAGTTTGGAGTTTCACTCTCAACTGGAAAGGCACATGGCAATATGGTCACGTCTGCTAACTTTCTCTCCAGGCTTCTTGTTTCATGAAGTTCCCCTGGGGGTATACTCCTTCTTCATTTCCAAAGGTCTCTGGTTGTGTGGGCTCTGTGGTTCTCGTGGCTCTGCTGCTTCTGTTGGTTCTTTCCATAATGTTTCCTCTTTTAAAGGATTCCAGTAAACTAATTAAGACCCACCTGAATGGGTGGAGTCACATTTCCCTCTGATTAAAGGGAAGTTAATACCTACAGTTGGGTGTGCCACATCTCCATGGAAATAATCTAATCAAACTTCCAACATATGGTGCTGAGTAGGGATTAAAAGAAATGGTTGCTCCCGCAAAATGGATCAAGATTAAAACATGGCTTTTCTATGGTGCATAATCCTTTCAAACCAGTACACATAGTATATCTCTTCATTATTTATATTCCCTTTGATTTCTTTCATCAATGTTTTCTGGTTTTTACCGTACAGATCTTGTACATATTTTGTTAGATTTCATACTATTGTACATAAAATGTCTTAAAATTTCAATTGTTTATTGTTCATTGTTAAAGACAGAGATACATAATTTTTGCATATTGACTTTATATTCTGCAATCTTGATAAACTTGCTTTTTGATAGTTCTGGTAGCTTATTTGTGGATTCTTCGGGATTTTCTACACAATCATGCTGTCTGTGAATAGAGATAATTTTATCCCTTTCTTTCCAATCTGGATGCCTTTATTTCTTTTTCTTCCCTTTTACCCTGACCGTTCCCTCTGGTATGATGTATATTGAACAGGAGTGCTGACAGAGTGGACTTTTTTCCAGTATTAGGGGAAAGCATTCACTCTTTAACCTTTAGGTATGATGTGAGCTAAATGATTTTGTAGATGCCCTTTATCAGGTTAAGGCAGTTCACTCAATTCCTATTTTGCTTAAAAGCCTTTTCTTTTTTAATCAGGAATGGATTTTGAATTTTGTCAAATGCTTTTTCTGCATCTATTGAGATGATCCTGTAGTTTTTCTTCCTTAGTCTGGTCAATTTCACTGATTGATTTTCTAATGTTTACTTTGCATTTTCAGTATAAACACCACTTCGTCTTGATGTATTTTCTATTTTATATATAGTTGGATATAGTTTGCTAAAACTTTAAGAATTTTTACATCTATGTTTATGAGGGTTATTGACATATAGTTTTTCTTTTATCTTTTTTTAAATGTCTTTGTCTGGTTTTAGTGTTTAGGTAATGCTGGCTTTTTAGAATGAAAGTGTTTTCTCCTCTTTAATTTTCTGTAGAATTGGTATTATTTCTTCCTTAAATGTTTTATAGAATTTATCCAGTGAAACCATCTGAGCCTGAGGTGTTCTTTGTAGGAAGATTTTAAAGTATAAGTTTAAATTTTAAAAGGGATGTAGGACACTTAGGTTATCTGTTTCTTCTTGAATGCAATTTGGTAGTTTGTGTCTTTTTAGGAATTTGTCCCTTTTATCTAAGTTGTTGAAACTTATTGAATTAGATATGCCATGTTTTCCTTTTCATTCAGTTAGGAATACTTTTTAAATTTCCCCTTTGCTTACTTTTTTTTATACAAGGATTATTTAGATGTGTGCTATTTTGTTTCCAAATATTTGGAGATTTTTCAGATAATTTTCTGTTACTGATTTCTAATTTAATTCCATTGCGGCCAGAGAACATATTTTATGTTATTTGAATCCTTTAAAATTTATTGAGACTTGTTTTATGGCTCAGATTATGATCCACCTTGACCAAAATTTCATGTGTACTTGAAAAGAATGTTTAGTCTGCTGTTGCTGAATGGAATGTCCTACGAATATAAATTAGGTCAAGTGGCTTAGTGTTATTCAAGTGTTCTATATGCTTCCTTTTTACTGTTTAGCTGTTCTTTCAATTATTGAGAGAGGGTTGCTGAAATCTCCGACTGTAATTGTGGATTTTTCTATTACTCTTTTGTAGATCTATCGGTTTTTACTTCATGTATTTTGAAGCTCTATTATTAGAGTCACAAATACTTAGGAGTTTAATGACTTCTTGGTAAATTGACCCTTCATCATTAGGAAATGATGGTCTTTATTCCTGCAAATATTCTTTGTTCTGTGGTCTACATTGAGTGATTAAGAACTGCCCCAGCTTTCTTTTAATTATTCTTAACATTGTATATCTTCTTCCATTTTATTTTACCTATTTGTGCCTTTATATTTAGAATGTGTTTCTTATAGGCATATATAATTGGATCTTGCCTTGTTTTTTTTTAAAATCCAAGCTGATAATCTCTGCATTTTAATTAAAGGGTTTAATATCATATGCATTTAATAAAATTATTGTTATGGTTGGTTTAAATCTACTATCATGTATTTATTTTGCTTTTTGCTTTTTTTTAATTCCCCTTTTCCTCTTATTCTACCTTCTTTTAGATTGTGTTTTCTTCTGATTCCTTTTTGTCCCCTTTATTGGCTTATTAGCTATAAATATGTTATTTTAGTAACTGCTTTAGAGTTTGTAGTCTACATCTTTAACTTACCACACTCTACGTTCAACTAATATAGCATAAAAACTTTACAATGGTATACTTTCCTTCTTTCCTGACCTTTGTTCAATTTTTCTCATACATTTTACTTTTATGTTATCCGTTCCCCCATCCCACCCATGCCCCATTATTATTTTAACTTTCAGCTACGAATTATGTTTTAAAGAGGTTTAAATAATAAGAGGGGAAAAATATTTTGCATTTAGCCGTGCAGATGTCAGTTCTGCCACTCTTTGTTCTTTTGTATAGATCTAGATTTCTATCTGGCATCATTTTCCTTCTGCCTAGAATTCCTTTAAAAATTTCTTACAATGCAAGTCTACCAATGATGATCCTTCCAGCTTTTGTATGTCTGAAAAAAGTCTTTAATTTTTTATTTTTTGGGTGCCTGGGCCAGGACTTAATCCTTGGTCTCCTGCATGGCAGGCAAGCATTCTACCACTTGAACCATTTGTGTACCCCTGCCTTTGTTTTTTTTTTGAACTTTTTTATTGTATAATAGAACATATATACAAAGCGAAGAAAGAAAAAAGCAATAGTTTTCAAAGTGCTCTTCAACAGGTAGTTACAGGACAGATCCCAGAGTTTGTCATGGGCTACCATACCATCCTCTCAGATGTTTCCTTCTAGCTGCTCCAGAATATAGAACCTGCCTTCATTTTTTGAAAGAGACTTTCAGTGGGCATAGTAGGTTGACAAAGCCCCCCTCTCCCAACACTTAAAAGATGTTACTCCTCTGTCTTCTGCCTAGCATTGTTTCCAACCAGAAGCATGCTTTCATTTTTATTGTTCTTGCTCTGTATAATGTATTTCTTTTCTGGTGTGCTTTGAAGATTTTTCTCTTTAGCACTGGTATTAAACAATTTGATTATGATATCCGTTATAGTTTTGTTTTGTTTTTTATAATTATTTTGCTTGGGGTTCATTCGGCATTTTGCATCTGTGGATTTATTGTTATAATAAAATTAGAAAAAATGCCATTATTTTTTCAAATATTTTTCCTTTCTCCTCCTTTGAGGCTGAGGTGTCCTTTGTAGGAACTTTGAAGTCTCCTTTAGGGACGGACTTCAACTACTTATATAATTTGGTTCTTGAAGTTGTCCCACAACTCAATAATGCTTTGCTCTTTTTTTCAGGTTTTTTTTCCCCAGTCTTTTTCTCCATTTCTTTTTTTGTGGATAGTTTCTGTTGCTATGTTTTCAAGTTCACTAATATTTTCTGCTGTGTCTACTCTGCTATTAACCCCATCTAGTGTATTTTTCTTCTCCATACAATGTATTTTTCATGTTTATTAATTTCTTTTGGGTCTTCTTTATGTTTCCCACATCTACATTAACATATTCATGTTTTCCTCTACATTCTTGAATGAATAAAATGTAGTTATCAAACTGCTTTAATGTCTCTTTCTACATATTCTACCATATTTGTCATATCTGCATTATTTTGATAATTTATCTGATAAATTTCACTGAATTTTCTCCTCATTTTGAGAGTCGTATGTTCCTGCTTATTTGCAAGCCTGGTAATTTGTTTACTGGATGTCCAACCTTGTGAATTATTTAGTCGATTTTACTAAATATCCTTGAGCTTTGTTTTGGGGCAAAATTTAATTACCTGGAAACAGGTCGATCCTTTCCAGACTTTCTTTTAAGCCTCTTTCCATAGACCCAAACCCCACTTAAGTCTAAGACTAACCTTTCCCTACTTCTTAGGCCATTTCCTTCTGATTGTCTGATGTCCATGTATTATAAGGTTTTTCCACTCACACTGTTGGTAACACCAATTATTCCTGGCCCTTAATGATCATTGAAAATTGTTCTGCCTGCTCCTTTTGGGTGGCTCTTTCCTTGGGTGATTTCCTTACATGCATATGCTGAGAAGCAAGCACCCAGCTGGAGCTGCGGCAAGGGAAACTCTGCCGATCTCTCTTTTTCTTTTACTTTAAAATGTTTTTTAATCAAAACAGTATGTGTGCATACACAAAGCTCAAATAGAATGAATAGGAAAAATATTAACAGTTCCCTTTCTTCATTCTCCTATTTTCATCATTTTTCAGAGGTAGACATTTTTAATTTTGTTTATTTTTCTCACTTTGCTTCAATATTTTTACGTGGTATATTTATACTGTTCTCTTGCTTTTTCAATTCTAGATATTATATATTCACATTGTAGTAGGTTAGAATTTAGTGCTTTTAAATCATTCCTTCTACACATTTTTTCTTCCTATCACCCTCTCAATTAAGTTCGTTTTAAAGTTAAATTAACAAATTGTAAAACTTAATATAATCATGTAAAATATATTTAAGAGGTTATGTTTCTTTTCTTGCATTGTGTCCTGTAAAACTGTTTTTGAACTTAGTAAACTGCGCCATCAGATCTGTCATGTATTTATCAGTAGTGCAAAAGCTCAGATGTGTTCGATAATCTTTTTTCTTAAGCTCTCCCTCCCAAGTCCACCATCTTCCTGCACCACTAGAGACCAGCTGCTTACACCTGGTTGGCAGCTTTCTTCCTGAAATTTCCACTCACCAACATCCTCTGGATTCATATCCCAGCTTTTAGAATTTTCTCTATATTCCTAATGGTTTGAAGTTTCATGATGATGTGATTGGGTGTAGACCACTTTTCATTCATTTTGCTGTTTGGGCAGCTCTTGTAATCTAGAGACTTGTGCCCTTTAGTTCTGGCAAAATTCTTAAATTATTTCTATTCTGTTTTGGAAACTACTCCCAATTTGAAGTTGGACTTATTAGATTCACCCTTCAAGTCTTATCTTTTATCTCCCATTGTCCATCTCTTTTTCTTTTGCTCTGTGTTCTGAAAATTTTCCTCAGCACTATCTTCTAAGCTTTCTATGGAAATCAAGGAAATTTAACATATGTGTGAATGCAATGACTTTTTCTTGTTTTGATTTCTTTGACATTATTTCTTGTTCTGCTAGTGTGTATAGGACCCAAATACGTGCTTTACTTAATAAGGCTCTTCACTGTTCTTGCCTGCCTTAGAAATAATATTTCAGATGAACTTGGAGCTTTACTGCAGGTGTATTTCTTACCAACATTATAGTGGTTGTCAAAAGATTCAGATTTCCCAATTGTATTAGTAGCCCTATGTGAACTTTGTTGCTTACATTACAGAACCGTGTCATATTATTTGGGGACAAAATGATTTTATCTATTTAATTGCCTTATCCAGGATTGGCATTCACATGTTTTCAGGTGCTCTTCATTGACCATGTCAGCCGTTTTAAGAAACATCATTTCAGCCTTTTATGCATGGGTGGAAGGTTTTACTTATGAATGCGCATAATGCTCCCGGTGAGGGTTGCCAGATAAAATACAGGATGCTCAGTTAAATCTGAATTTCAGGCAAACAGCTTATTCTGCACAGAGCATACTTATACTAAAATATTATTCGTTGTTTATCTGAAATTCATATTTAACTGGAAGTCCTGTGTTATTTGCTAAATCTGGGTAACCCTACTCCCAGTGCCTAGTGAGAGTAAAGTAGAAAAGCAGAAATGACCTAGCAGTCCTTGGATAACAGTGATGTGGCCAGGAACAGGGGGATGGGTCTTAGCCTTTCCCTGGCAGCTGCTTTAAATTTGCAAGGAGCTTGGAAAGAGGGAGAAATAATTATCCCATTTGAGTGGCAAGTCCCCACCTATGCCTGCGTTGGCCAAGTCAGGTCAGATTTGGAAGGCACGCATGTGTGGTAGTGAATTAGGATCCCTCTCCTCTTCTATCCTAGCATGCTTGCCACCAGCACGCAGACCTGAATGAACTGGAATTAAGGTGGAAAAATCTCAGTCATAAGCAAACCAACCCAACAAGAATACTCCCCAGTCTCACACTCAGATCTCAGATATATGGGGAGTGAAGCTCCCACTGAAGAGCTGTTTTCATCTAAATGGAGAATTTCCAAACTCTTTCCGCGCTCCTAGTTCCCCTCCTGAGTGAAGGCTTCTAAATTCTACTCCACTATCCTGAAGACTTGTCTTCTGTTTAGGGGTCTATTCTGAAGGCAGTTGTGGTGTTTTCTCCGTCCTTTCAGCATGTCTTTGTCGAACTCTAACTAGGCATGAGACACACAGATGTTTTGTCTTGCAAATACAAGAACATTTGAAAGTAATTCTCGTCATTTGTGCCTCAGACATTTCTGACCCAAGGGTTTTCCTCCGTGGAGATTTGTTCCACTTCCTTTGCCTTCTTTTTCAAATTATGTCTTTTCATTTTTTGATATAAAAATCCTGTTTTAAAGAAATGTACTACCTTTAATGTGAAAGATATGAAAGGACTGTATTTCCAATTTGTTTTTCCTGATTGCATATCCTTTGGCCCAACAAATTCTCCAGAAATCCACGCACAAGTGTTCAAAGATGTTTCTTGCAATTTTATTTAAAATATGAAAGGATTCCTCAATAGGGAAATGGGTTAAATGGACTGTGGGAGCTCATATTTGCTTCTGTACTTTAATACAACAGATGCAGTTGAAATAGAAACTTAACCAACTTTTGTCAGCATGAATAAATAAAATTCAGTTAATTCAGTCATTTTCTTAAACTCTAGCTAGCTATTCATTTGAACATTTTTTCAGATGACCTGAGAGTTTTGTTTTTTAAACTATTTTTAGAGCTGATAATGTAAATAGACTTACACTGTTTTAGTCATAACTTTACCTTCTCAAAATATAAACTATCATGTATAAATAATAATTCTATTCAGCTTTCATAGACATGGGGCCACATGCCTGCTCCCCAAATCATTCTTTTTAAGCTTCCACTTACTAAGTACCTGTTTCCTTAACTGAAAATAAGTGCCTTCCTCAAAGGACTTTATATCATATGAGATTATATATATATATTTTTTAAATTGTAAATATGCTAATAAATATGTTATTCTCAAGTAAAGCTTTAAAATTTGGGGAATAATATAGCTTACAATATAAAAAAAATCATTACTTTATAGTAAGTCACACTTTGTTTTTCGACACCAAAGAGAATTACTCTCTATATCATCTACTACAGTCACCAGATTTGGTTCCTCATCACTTCTGACAGTTTCTAAAACCAAATGCCTCCCTGCAGGCATTGGGTCAACTTAAAAGAATATACAAAAGGCTGTGATGGCAGTTTTAGGAAAGGATGCTGCTTGAGGGAGAATGCTTTTTTGTGAGAGTTTGTGTATATATATTGAGTAGTATACAGCTATATGTTCTATAGTCAAATTTTTTGTTGGAATTATTTGTGGCCACTTGCCTATGGACTAGAGAATTCTCCCCTAGCACTGTTAGTTTTTATTGTTTCTGTTTATAGTTTTATGCCAATAGAGGGCAGTGTCGTAGAGTTTAAGTTTGCCCGCTTACACTGAATTGCAAACTTTAGGTTTTAGGTTTATAATATACTAAATCATGACATAACCGCTGCATCCGTGAAAATGTTTTAAATTAACAAAGAAAAAAAAGTTTTAAAGAGGCTATGACGTTTTAAACCCGGATCTCTTGATTTTGGTTGGGCGAAGGGATTTGGTCATTTTGGCCATAGGGTGAAATGGAGAGGAGAGTGAGCTTGCCGCATCTATTAGATACTTAACTATTTTTAACCACCATAAAGTCTCCTTTTCTACTAGTCTGGACTGGGCAAATGGGCAAAGAAATAATTTCAAGGAGTTGTGGGCTTTTAATACATTACAATATTTCAGTCTCTCCGATGCAAGAAAAGTCTCTTAAAATTGAGTCTCAGAGTCTTGCCACTCTTAACTTCCAAAAACTTGGTTAGGAACTTAACTGAAAAATAGATCTATGTAGGATTAAGCCTATAGGTTTGACTTTTCTAATTATAAATGAAAGACAGCATATTTAATGACTGGTGAGAAGGTACTGATGGTGTGTGTGTGTGTGTGCAATTTCAAGGTTTATGGCCCCAGAGACATTTTGGTTAGATCCACCTGATTTCATCCGGTGGATTTCCTTTTTGATTTAATTTTATGTACGCCTAGCCAAGAATATGCAATGTTATTTTTGTTTGTTTGGTTGGTTGGTTCTACAAGCCATGGAAAAATAGTTTCTCATTTCAAAAAGCAAATTTTTTTTCCCTCTAAAATTCACTGGCTTAAAAAAATATATATTATTGTAGCATGCCTATTATCCTTACAAATAAAACCTGCTACAGAATCCTCCCACTACCGCTGCCGCCAAGAACTAGATAATTGAAATCGAGCCGCTTGAGTTCCCGCACGTCTTAAGCGGAGGGACTGGGCATGCCCAGTAGCTCCGACGGCTCCGGTTGCAAATAGGAAGCTTTCGCAGCTCGGCAGCCGCGGGCGCAGGCAGCTCCGGAGACCGGGTCAGACTCCCTTCCACGTAAGCACGTGCGGGGTCCCGGCTGTCTTCCTCAGGGACCTTTGGGGCTACCTACCGCAGCAGCCGTCGGGCTCCACGGCCGCTGCAGTTTAGGGACGCCCCGCGCCGCGACCCCTCCGAACGCGGCCTGGGCCAGCCCACCAGAAAAGCGGGATCCGGAGGAGGGGGCGGGGAAGCGTTGGGGGAAGGGGGCGGCGGGAAGAAGGAGGAGAGGGTGGAGGAGGAGGTGGGGAAGGAGTGGGGCGGGAAAGGGGCGGGTCCCAGGGCGCGCTGGCCAATCGGTGCGAGCGCCCGCTGCATATATTTTGCCCGGAGCCCGGGAGACTGGGTTTAGAGCTGAGCTGATCAGAACTGAGCTGAGCGGAGCCGGGCTGCAGACCGAGAGTCCTTCCCACGCTAGTGCGCTCGGCGTCCTCCCGGGATATCCAAGTCTCCTGCCGTTAGAGCGGCGGGTCTCTGTCTCTTCTCTGTTCTCTCTCCGGGCTGCAGCAAGCTGAAAGATTTTATCTAGCTTAAACAAGGCTGCAGGTGTTCTCCCCCCGTTTTTTTTTTCTGCGAGGGTGTTTTTTTGGCTGCAATTGCATGAAATCCCAATGGTGTAGACCAGTGGCGATGGATCTAGGAGTTTACCAACTGAGACATTTTTCAATTTCTTTCTTGTCATCCTTGCTGGGAACTGAAAACGCCTCTGTGAGACTTGACAATAGGTAAATGTCGCTGTGATAGTTTAAATTTAGTCGTGAGATATTTGTGATAATGCAGGTGAAAGAGATACCCAGGCGAATTCCTTTGTCCATTGCCGAGAGGCTTCGGTGACATGAACGTAGCTTTTTGAAACGTTCAGGGCATCCTGCATTTTCGCAGGTCTGGTCAGAAAACGGGTTTTTCCCACATTCTGTAATTTATAGTCCTTTGTGGCTCAGTAAAAAGAGGGAGATGTCTGGATATTCGTTAGTAAGAGTGGCTGGTGTACCTGGAGGATATGTTACTCACACATCGTTAAAGAATAATCAAAAGATGATGCCTGTAACGTCGCAAAATTGGGAGATCCTTTTTATCTTGAATCTTTGGGATAAATTCCAAATTATCGATGGTCTTTTTCTCTCTCTTTTCCAGCTCCTCTGGTGCAAGTGTGGTAGCTATTGACAACAAAATCGAGCAAGCTATGGTATGTACTGATTAACAATCATTTGCACTAAATGTGACCTCAGCACTAATAGCAGGCGTCTTGGGATGGAACCAGTTCATGGTCAATAAGTTATGATGATGGTTGCTCTACGTGCATTTAGAAATGCCAACGCTGTCTCCATTTTGCCTGCATAAAGCAACATTCCGCGGCTGCCATGGAGGGAGAAATGGGCCCTGAGGGTATTAAATGTTCTTGCCGTAATGCTTTCACATAACGTCGGGATTTTTGCAGTGGTGTCCCTGTTTGCGAGAGAATGTGCGGGGAATTGCTCCCTACGTTCCCTGTGTTCGTGTGGTCGTGGGCACATCTTTAGCGACGTGGCTTTACTGGGAATCCTACGGTTTTACTAGGGAGCTGGGGAGAAGTCCCCAGAAGTGGGGATCTCGGGGAAGGGCTATCTAGACAGCCTACAGACGAATCCCCGGTGATGTCGGCTACTGCACGACGAAGGAGAATCGGAGGAAAGTTTTGTTCTCCCAGCCTGTGCCTGGATTTCTCCTATTTTTTATTTCCGCCTTGGCTGTTCTTTGTTATTGGAGCAGCGCCTGTGGCTCTTCTCACGGGATTCTCTGCCGGCTGTTGCTAGGCAAACTCAGAACCTTTAATTTCGAGCTATAAATAGCTCGGGCTCCCATTGGCTGCGACGTCTGCCCAGGTTTCTGTGATGTCAGCTTAATCGCGAAGGAGGGTGGAGGAAAATGCGGCAACATGCTCGGTAGGAACTGGCTGCAGCTGGTGCTGAGCGAGGCGGGGGCGGGGCTTGGGGGGCGGTGAGCCCCTGTGCCTTTGGCCATGTCCAGGGGGAAATCGACAGAATGAATTCCTGTCTAAGGTCTGTAGGGAGTTCACAGGCTTTAAAAAAACAAACAAAAAAGAACCTTGATCATTTCTGTATTAAACGTAAGTGTTGTGTAGTTGTGGTTGTATTCAGTAGATTACCCCCAAGTACGTTTAGTGAATTTTAAGGTCAGCATATGTAAATGGTGCTTTAGAAATCCCGAGTCGGGAAAATAGTTGTTAAACCTTTCTCCCCCCTCCCTACTCTTTCTCTCAGGATCTGGTGAAAAGCCATTTGATGTATGCGGTTAGAGAGGAAGTGGAGGTCCTCAAAGAACAAATCAAGGAACTCATAGAGAAAAATTCCCAGCTGGAGCAGGAAAACAATCTGCTGAAGACGCTGGCCAGTCCTGAGCAGCTTGCCCAGTTCCAGGCCCAGCTGCAGACTGGCTCCCCCCCTGCCACCTCACAGCCACAGGGGACCACACAGCCCCCGGCCCAGCCAGCGTCCCAGGGCTCAGGACCAACCGCGTAGCCTCCCATGCCCCCGCAGAACTGGCTGGCACCGCCTGAACTGAACAGAGCAGAGCCGAGATGTACTAGCGGGAAACCGCCTCCACAGTCACCCATTTCATTGCTGGCTGCAAAAGAGACGTGAGACTGATAATATGCCATTATCTCCCCCCCCCCCCTTTTTTTTCCCAGTATTAAACAGTCATATGCTTTTGGCTTGAAGAAATTTCTTAGATGGGTGAGTTAAAGGTTAATCAGAATTAGCGTGGATATACTGGGACCTTATGCAGCTTGGCAAATGCCAGAGAAATGGTTTGATTCATGCTGAGGAGCTGTGTGCCTTTCCATCCCTTCCCGGCTCCCCACCACCACCACCTCAGAGTTATCCTGCTTGCAAGTAGTTTAACACAGTGGGGTTAGGAAGCGGAGTTCCAGGTTGGAGTTCTCTCATTCCTCTTCTCATCCAGTGAGGACTTGAAAGGGAGGTACAAGTAAAGACTGATGCACAGTCTCACCTAAAATGAGGGGAAACAGTTCATTGTGCAAATTGACGGCTGTCACCAAAATCCTTGAAAACTAATAGTACTGTGTGCCCTTTTCTGAAACATGGATGACACAAAGCTATTTGTGTGACTAAACGGTGACAGGTAGCTGGGACCTAGGCTATCTTGCCACAAAGTTGTTTTGCTTATTGTATATTTGTGTATGTAGTGTAACTATTTTGTAAAATAGAGGACTGTAACTACTATTTAGGTTGTACAGATTGAAATGTAGATGTTTCATTGGCTCTCTGAAGAGGTGTGGATTGTCTTTTATATATAGACCTACGTATAAAACGCTACATGATGAAAACCACACACCTAAAGGAACTTTAAGAATTTGGAACAGTTAGTCCCTGTGTAATCTGCAATCTTCTAGCTGCTGAATATCCTGAAGTGAATCCCTGTTCACCAAAGTGTTTTTGATTGAGCCGGTTGAATACTTTGAAAACTGATCAGTTCTAGCTAATGAGATGACTTTCCCAGTAGGGGTGTCTGCCTGTTACCTGTATAGTAGTTATATGCATATGTTTCTGTGCATGTTCTCTACACAGTTGTAAGGTGTCACTGTATTTAACTGTTGCACTTGTCAACTTTCAATAAAGCATATAAAATGTTGATTAACAAGTGTTTCCGTATTACAGTGTTAATATAATTGCAGTCATTTTTGCAAGTATTTCCAAGTAAAGTTAAAATAGATTGGTAAACTCTTGAGGCAAAATGAACGGGCTGGACAAAGTAGGGGTGCAAGTGGTATAACTGTAGAGAAAAAAAGAAGTAGACGTTACATTGTCTGGCCAGCAAGGGAAGTGGAGATGAGAGCTTTATTCTAACAAATCCCTTCATCCCTTTGGGCTGATGCTGTGTAGGGAATTGGAAAAGATCATCTGAGTTATCCTATGGCCTTGGAATTGTAGCAGTCCATGAAAATCTTAATCTTTAAAAGATTTGAAGAGTAAGATTTGTTTCAATATTTATTGTATTAAAAGGGAAATGAACCTTACCCTTTATATAATCCTGATAAGCAGTGCTAGAGTCAAAAGATGGGTTATGGAGAGAGAAGCTTGGAGTTCTGTCACCAGGGTCTGGGATGTCTTTCCTTGTGAGGAATGAGTTTCCATCTCCTGGAAGTGTCCAAGCAGAGACAGGGTGGATTCTGCCTGGGTTTCACAGTGGGGTCTCCACTGAGCAAGGAAGGCTCTCCCAGTTGATGCCTAAGACGTGTGAAAGAAGTTGAAACTAAAAAAGCAGCTAATAGAATCCTAAAGCAAATGGACCTGCAGAGCGCACCTGAGCAGGGGCCACATCTGCTCTAGGAGCAGAGTGGGTGAGCCTGGGGGATCAGCAACTCTGTCATTTGCCCCAAAAACCTCTACAACAGTCCCAGGTATGGGGCACCCCAAGCTCCAAGGCTTATTTGAGTCCCTTGTTTCTCTAATGTAGAGCTGGCAGAGTTTGAGAGGTCACTGAAACCTCAAAGGTACCAGACAAGAATTGGAGGGCGATGTGCATGTGTTTTGAGGCAAAGTGACAGAGATAGGGAGATGGCCATGCAAGCCTCCATGTAAGCAACTGGCTCAAATGGGCTGATGGTCGCTACCATAGAGATGTTTGGGGGAGGGCCTAAAATTTTTTTCATATTGGTTTGTAAGTTCAATAACTTTGATTTTAATAGATGATAGCATAGTAATTGCGTTGCCTATAAAAAAGAAAACTATAGTGAATAGAGATCCCTAACTTTCATCTCTCATGTTTTTAATGAAGAATTTCAATATCAAAGGCAGCAGATGTAGAAATTTTTTTTTTTTAATTTCACATCCGTGTATTAGGCAATGGAGATAACTGTTTTCTCCATTATTTAATGGAATTTCTGGTCCTTTTATTTAAAAAGTGAAGCTTTGATGGAATTTTGGTGGGTGCATATTGCATGTGAAATTTGAACTCTAAAGTACTGTTAAATGCTTCCAGGAAATGTTCATATAAGATTGAATTATTAAAATCAAAAGATGTTTTGCCACACATGTTCCTCATTTCAGTAGTTACTAAACATTTTAAGTGAATTGGCATCTACTTAAGGCAATTTTAAAGGGCATTTTACTATTTGCTTGCAAACCTAGTTAGGTCTCATGGGCCTGTGGTTATTATATAATTGATTATATCACACTTCTGTTCAGTCAAGCAGAAAAGATTTCTAAGGGGAATGGAATGTTGTACCAGTATTGGGTGCTTATGACATCATCTATGCTAGCAGGAAAGACCACTTTTCAGTGAAGGAGAAACAGAAGGAATTCTACATGACTTTAATGAAGGTCTGCTTTCGGTTTTGAATTAATGGTGTTCGTAATTCAGTAATTCTGTGCTTTTTTTTTTTTTGGCATAGCAAAAATTTATTTTTCATTATGTGATGATATGCAACGTCAGAATCAATTTTAAATTTGTCTTGACATAAGAAATATATTAAGGTTAATTATAACTGATACTAGAAATGCAATTTAATCTCAGTGCAGACATTATAAAGACCCTGGCTTTATGTAAAATAAGTCGTTTAGCTATCGGGCCTGTCAGCATGACTGTCTTAGATGTCAACTTCCAAACCATTTCAGACTGCAAAAATGACATAAAAATTAGAAAATGAAGTTTCCTCTTAATGAGATTGCCTGAAAACGGAGAAGCGTGCCCAGGGTTAGCGCTCAGAAGCAGATCGTGCAGTAAGCTTCATGCATTGGCATGTGGAAAAAGAGCACCGGCCTGGCCTCGAGTGCCGAGCTGGTTGACATTGTGACCAGGGATGGAAGCTCTCTGACCTACATCTGTAAAACAAGCAGTTGGATCAGATCGCTAATATGTCCCGCTGTAAAATACTGCCAATATGTGATTTTTCTAATGGTTTTATTTTATCCCACTAACTTTACAATGGGGGAGGGATACAGGTTTTTGTTCTTTTTTTTTGGACTAAAATACATGAAATTAATTTGGCTTCATACCTAACTCCTAGCCTGTTACTAAGTGACCTTGGGCAAGTTTCTTGTTAGCTGCTGTTTTCTCATGTTTAAAACAGGGATATGGCATCTTCACGGGGTTTTGGTAAGGGATTATGCTGGAAAGCTGAAATTTGGTTTGGAGTAAGCATTCAGTGAGTGTTAACTATGAATTTTGAGTCATCCTCTTATTTCTGTTTTAAGTTTGTATTTTTTTATGTAAGTATAAAGCTGTGGCAGTTTATTTTCTAATGGCTGATTTAGCATTTGATAATAGTAACGGTTGTTTACATTTTAGTATGAAAACTCACAAAGAAGAAAATGCCCTTTAGAGCATAGGCAGAAGTGCACTATTTCTTCTTTATTAAAAAATAACATTGAAAGTCGGCTCTTTCATTTATGTGAATTAGAGAAGGGATTCGTTGGGAATTGTCCATGTTTGAACATATTGGTGGAAGTAAATAAACAGTTAATGGGGTATATATGTCTTAAATTATTAATTTCATAACGGGAAAAGTTCTTTGTTAAAAACGGCAATATGGAAGGCTGGGCAGAGCATTAGTCATTGGGTTTAGTTATCGAGCTCTCCATAGCAACTGGAAGGTTCCGTAGCCATTATTACATGTGCAAAGCTGCCACCATAAAAATGTGTGCCTGAACCAAGTGTGTGGGATGCAGATGTCTATGGAATCTGACAGAGAGGTTCCTTGAGTGAAGGGAGAGTCAGGCAATGGGAAGTGGAAGTGACTGCCTGTTGGGACCAGTTTTTTTTGCCATACGGGAATTCAAGCACCATCTTCTCAGATCTTCTGTTGTTTCCAAGTCCAGAAATCCAGGTCTCTGTTTGAAAATTCCTGTTTTTTTTTCATCCACAGATAAACTCTTTATATTTTTTGTACTAGAAAAGTTGTAGATTGCATAAAGTTCATGCATAAAATGGGATTCCCATATACCCTCCTAATATTAGCACCTTGAATTAGTGTGGTGTGTCTGTGAAAATTGATGAAGAGACATTTTTATAATTATACTATTCACTGTAGTCCATTTACTTTAGGGTTCACTTTGTATTGTACAGCCCTATTTGTTTTGTATTCTTTTTGTTTTTTAATTTTATTGCAGTAACTTATATATAACCTAAAACTTCCCTTTTAACCACATTCAAATACATAATTCAGTGCTGGTAATTATGTTCACAACGTTATGCTAACTCCACCACCATCCATTACCTAAACTTTTCCGTCACCCCAAATACAAACTCTGTATAGTTTATGCATTAGTTGCCCAAACCCTCCCCCCATCCCAGCACCTGGTAACCTCTATTCTAGTTTCTGATTCTATGAATTTGCTTATTCTAATTATTTTATATCAGTAGGATCATAAAGCATTTGTCCTTTTCATTCTAGCCTATTCTACTCAAAGTGATGTCTCCAAGGTAGAAATTCCTGATTTTTAAACTCCACGTAGACAAGACACACATTCCTGATTTTTAAACTCCACGTAGACAAGACACATCCATTCCCCTGATCTAGCCCACAGGCCCCAAGTTTTCACCCTCTACTTTATATCATGTGATTGTGTCTCAAAAACCAGACTCTAGCCCTAATGGCAACTCTCAGGTTAACTTAAACAAAACAAACAAAATGCCTCCTCTTTTTATTGGAGAAAGGAGCACAGGCTGCAGGTAAGCTATGGTTTAATTTCTTTAGAGAATATTTATTGAATACCTTCCCCATGCCCAGTTAGTGAACAAGCCAGTCCCTGCCCTCAAGGACAGCTCTCATAGCTGCCTTTTATCAGTGAAAATTTGCCTGTATGATGTATCTGAATCATTCCCTGACTGGTCCTTCTCAGATGAACCCTTTGGCAAAAATACTGTAGGAATTCTTTTAAGAACTCTTGTTTAACAGTATCACCTCCTGGTAGTGTAACCCCTACCACTCTTTTTTATAATGACTTCAATTAAGGACAGTACAGCCCCTAAATGGGCTTATAGATGAGTACTACGAGTTTCCATCACACGTCCAGGGACAACGTATATTTTAAAGTGATTTGTCCTATTGTCTCATATGGGCTTTAGCTCCATGCCCTGATGTGGGGTATGTAGTCACTGCAGACTGGGAGACAAAGCAAGCACAAGACTTAGCTTCTCTCCTTAAGGACAGTGAGAATGGAATGGAAACTCAGGATGACCAACCCTAAGTGGTTTGCCTAGGACCTAGGGGCTTCCTGGAATGTGGGGCTTTCAATGCTAAAACCTGGATAGTGATAGGCAAACCAGGACAAGCTGGTTGTCCTCGGCCCAATTTCCCCCTTCTGCCTGGACACACAGCTGAATGGCATCTCCCACCTTCCCCCGGGGATAGGTATGTCCAGTGAATTGAGAACCTACATGGCTGAGTGCCACTTCCTGACTTGGCCCATAAGAAAGCCACTCTCAGCAGTCTGCTGTGCTCCTTCTCCTTCCACTGACTGGACAGAGGAACATGGTGCTGTGGAGGTGACAGAGCCCATCACCCTGGGATCCTGAATGACTGTGGGCTAGGTGCCCTCTCCCACTAGCATGGAACCTGCCAGCAGAGTTCTGAGAGCAAGAGTGTTACTAACATTACGCATTTTAGAGTCCGCTTGCTTTGGTGGTCAATATTACCTTAAGTGACAAGGAAATGAGTACTCTGAAGTGGGGCGCTGCTCCTGCAAAACCCTGAACTACATGGCATTGACTTCATGGTTGGGTGATGGGCGATGAAACTCTTGGAGGCTACAGAGATTGAGACTCATTACAAGGTGGCAAAAGATTGTGGAAAACCATTGCCTGTAGTAACTGAGAAGGCTGACCACGTGCCTAGTGAGTGTGCAGTTCAGAGGAGCCAGGGTTAGTGACCTGTTACTCCATGCTGTGTTTGGCAAATGATTTCAAGAAAAGGGTGAGTCTAGGAAAGACGTAGCCAGTTGGCAAAAAGAAAGGAAAAGGAAAACTTGGGGGCTGCCACATCTTATTTCTAAACCCCCTAGAGTTGGAAATTGGACCCAAAAAAGTAAAAAGGCCCATTAAGACTTTTCAGTTAAACAAGGTCGTTCGTCCCTTCAGCAAAGAGCAGACCAAGGATTTGGAGTCTCCATGTAAGCCTTTTGTTTCAGATGGCTTCTAGGTGACCACAGTTCAGCTGTTTGAAGTAAGGGAGAGGAAGTAATGAAACGGAAAACAGGATTGGGAAATACATCCAGGGAAATATTTTGGGTCTTGCTACTGATGCATTGAATTGACTGGAAGCAAACAGGGGAGAAGCCTACAAAATTTTTGAGGGAGTCTTATTGCCAAGGAAAAAACAAACCCAGATTTCACCAATAACAAAACTTTGTTTAGGCCTTCAGATGACACTCAGGCACCCCTAACTTAACACAGTCCGCAAGTGGGCAAAGTAGGTGTCTAAAGCCATACAGTTCCCAAGCAGAGCATTCTCCCCAACACCCATTTCATGCATGGCTGTGGAAGGATACTGGACAAGGAAAACCTCCCAGAGCTCTGGAGAACCGTGAGCCAGGGATTTCCTCCCGGAGACCAGACTCTGTCCTATAAGGGAACTTCCCCTGCTGCCAGGACCTCAGAGTCTTCTATTAGGATGAAGATAAATGCTCCACTATTAGGATTTCACAAATGCTAACAGTGGGAATCTACCATGTGTCTCCCACACTTCCATTTTTCTAAAGGTAGCTTTATGGCAGTTACCATGCCCCGGCTCCACCATTGTGCATTATCAGAGGAAAGGAAGGTAATTTGTCTTGTGGTTCATAGGTCGTCAGACCTCCCGGAGCTGTGCCCAGACCTGTTTCTCTCCTAGAAATTTTGGAGTTGAAACAGGATGTAGTAGTGGGTGGGACTTGGGGTTGATTTGGGGAAGGGTGTTTCCTGTGGGTGCAACATGAATTTGGGTCTGAAAAAAAGGGTGACAGCAGAGACTGTTAAGTGTTTACCAAAAAAACCTCCTCCTCTTCCCGGGCACACAGACTGCGTTTCCCAGATGGCCTCACAGCCGGGTGAGCACTTGAGATTGAATTCTGGCCAAAGGAATGTGGACAGAAATGCTCTTCTGTCATTTTCAAACCCAATTCACAAAAACTTCCCCTGGGCAATCCATGTTCTCTCCCCTTTGCCCAGCTGATTGGAGATGGCTACAGCCACTTTGAAAATCACATGTTGGAGATGGCAGTGCGTTATCACCCTGGAGGACGGAGTGGAACAGAGCCCTTCCCTCACCTCCTCATTCCGCAACCTGGAACTGCTCAGGACTGTTATATAAGAGCAAGAAACAGACCTCTATTATATTTCAAAGATGCATTTTTAAGTCCGTTACTTAACCAATACTCCAATATTTGGAATACCTGAAGCAATACTACAAAACCACACTGTGCAAACTGAGTGTGTTAGGGCCCTACAGCAGTGAATTGAGTAAATGAATAGAATAAATCACAGAGCAGGTCCTGATAAAGGTGGATCTTCAGGTAGGTTGTTGAAAGAGCTTTAAATAACATAGAATAATTTCTCGCATAGTTATTGTTTTAGTTTGCAACCTGCTGGAATGCGATATACCAGAACTGGAACAGCTTTTAAAAAGGGAATTTAAGGGCAGGACATGTGGCTCAGCAGATAGAGCTCTCACCTGCCATGCTGGAGACCTGGGTTCACTTCCCGGTGCCTGCCCATGCAATAATAATAATAATTTTAAAAATTAAAGAAGGGAATTTAATAAGTTACAAGTTTATAGTTCTAAGCCTATGAAAATGTCCAAACTAAGGCATTCATGGAAAGATACCTTAATTCATGGAAGCCTGATGGGTCAGGAACCCCTCTGTCAGCTGGGTAGTCATGTGACTTGGCATCTACTGGTCCCTTGCTCCTGGACTCCATTACTTTCAGCCTCTGTTCCTGTGGAGGTTCCTCACTGTGCTTCACCGGGGCTGGCTGTCATCTCTTGGCCTCTGTTCTAGTTTGCTAGCTCCCAGAATGCAATATACCAGAAACAGAATGGCTTTAAAAAGGAGAATTTAATAAGTTGCTAGTTTACAGTTCTAAGGCCATAGAAAATGTCCAAAAGCAAGTCTGTAGAAATGTCCAATCTAAGGCATCCAGGGAAAGATACCTTGGTTCAAGAAAGCCAGTGAAGTTCAGGGTTTCTCTCTCAGCTGGAAAGGCACATGGCAAACAGGGCAATGTCTGCTAGTTTCCTCTCCAGGCCTCTTGCTTCATGAAGCTCCCTGGCAGACTTCTTCATCTCCGAAGGTCGCTGGCTGGTGGACTCTGTGTGGTTCTCTCATCATTCTGCCGTGGTTCTGTGACTCTCATTCTCAAAAAGAACCCTCTCCAAAATGTCTTTTTTATAGGATTCCAGAAACTAATCAAGACTCACATAGAATGGGTAGACACATCTCCATCTACTCAAGCTTAATACCCACAATTGATTGAGTCACATCTCTACAGAGATGACCTAATCAAGTTTCCAACCTGTAGTACTGAATAGGGATTAGAAGAAACCATTGCTTTTAGAAAATGGAATTAGGATTAAAACATGGCTTTTCTAGGGTACATAAATCCTTTCAAACTAGCACAACCTCCCTTGGCTGTCTCCATGCTCTGGCTTGCTTAACATCTCCTGGCAACATCTTCTGGGCTCCAAGCATCTCCAAACATCCATATCTCTGTTCTCCAAGTGTTGGCATCTGTGTCTGCTCTGGGTTGGCTCTGAGGCTTCTGTCATTTCTAACTCTTTCCAAAATATTTCCTCTTTCAAAGAATTCCAGTAAACTGATCAAGACCCACCTGGAATGGGTAGAGTCACATTTCCATGTAATCAAAATGTCGCACCCACAATTGTGGATGTCACATCTTTGCAAAGATAATCTAATCAAAAGTTACCAACCTATGGTATTGAATCAGGATTAAAAGAAACTGCTTCTCACACAAGATTGGATCAGGATTAAAACATGGCCTTTGTGGGTGTAATACTTTCCAACCATCATAGTTTTGAGGCTGGGAAAAAGTACAAATCAAGACCTCATCAAGACAATGTTTTCTTCCTGAATACTGGCATTCTGGGGCTGGCTGCTGGTGATCCTTGGTCCTTGACTCCTCTGTCACATGGTGAAGCATATGGCAGCTTCTCTAGGCCCCTCCCTTCTTTTCCAGGTTTCATTGATTTTCAGTTTCTTGCTGCCTGTGGCTTTCTCTCTGTCTGAATTTCATTCTGCTTATAAAGGAATCTAGTAATAGCATTAAGACCCATCCCATTTGGGGGTGGGTCACACCTTAACTGAAGTTACCTCATCAAAAGGTCTTCCTTAAAAATGGGTTCACACCTGCTAGAATGGATTCAGTTTAAAACATGTTTTCCTAGAGTATATACATAGCTCCAAACCATCACAGCTGTGAAATGATTGAACTGGGCCACAATATGAAGACTGGTGATCTCTTTCTGGGGAAAGGAAAATAGAACCAATTTATCATTGTTCTTACAAACTACTGAGCTCTTACTATGTGCTAAGCAAAGCTATTGAGCTCTTACTATGTGCTAAGCAAAGCTATTGAGCACTTACTGTGTGCTAAGCACTTTAAATAGAGTATCTCATGTATTCTTTACACCAGCTCTATGAAGAAGGTCTTATAATCCCTGTACACACAAGAAGACTGAATGAGTAACTTTGCCAAGTGAAATTTAAAGAGCTAGTATGTATGATTCAAGCCAGGTTTGTCTGACACCAGAGTCCGTGCTCTTAGTCACCACTTTGTCGGCTTCCTAAAGACGGGCAGCCCCTTCCTGTGGAGGATGTCCAGGGCCCGTGGCTGCTCCAGGTGTTGGAATCTGTCCATCCCCTTAGTATATACCCTGCAGGTGCGTGTGTTGGCACAGTTCAGGGCTGACACATGGGTCCTGTCCTTTCCAGAAAACAACAAAGATAGGACACTGCCCACACCTCTTCCCAGGCTGTCAAGCTTCATGGCTGGTGGGGACCAGTGAAATTCTGTGTCCTTTAAGAAACCACTAAGGAAGAATGGGTACAGATTGACCCAGATAGCGCATATCTTAGTTTGTCAGGCTGCCGTGATGAATACCACACAATGAGCTGGTGTAAGAGGAATTTATCAGCTCATGGTTTAGAGGTTCAAAATCAAGGTGTCAGCAAGGTAGTGTTTTCTCCCCAAAGCATGAAACTTTCTCATGTCAGCTGCCAGGGTTCCTTGGAGTTCCTTGGCTTAAATGGACTGCTTTGTGTCACACAGTGATGTCCTCTCCCTTCTCTTCTGGATTCCACTGACCTCTGGCTTCCGGCTCCTCCCCCTGGCTTTCTCCCTGTAAGATTCTAGCAGTCCAGATTAAGAGCACCCCCTGCTTTCCAGTAGAGCTACACCTTAATTTAAAATACTATCATCAAGAGGTCCTATTTACAATGAGTTTGTCTCCACAGGAATGTGAATTAAGATTAAGAACATGCCAAAGTTGGTATACACAACTCAAGTCTATCCCACAGCACAAAGCCAAATGTGCCCCCTTCTCTCTGTCCAGCAATCCCTGACCTCCCCTCCCCCCACACACACATATACACTCACACGCACACATACGCACAGCCACAGTATCTCTGGAGCATAGCACTAGACAGACCCACAGCAGAGAGAAGACTACTTTTCCCATTCAGACCCCATGGTAACTTAGAAAGCGGCCCTAGAGAATTCAGTGTTTCTGCAGACTATGCTACTATTTGTTTCTGTTCATTCATAAAACTCACCGGATTTATTAAGCCCCCACAATGTGCCAAGCTGAAGGAGTCCCGCTAAGTACTGTGGATACAAATCTGAAAACACTCTACTTCTCCTTTTGAGAACCCCCAGTCCGATGGCAAAGACAAACATTAAAAAGTATTATAATGAAAATCACTGTCTCCCTCATGATCATTATCCACTGAGGCACTGAGGGAACAAAGAAGAGGAAGACTTGATTCTGTCTGGAAAGTGAGATATTGGCCCAACTTAAGTTCTGGGTAGGTGCCAGGAGCAGAAAGTATGGCCCAAGGAGGCTCTTCTGTCCCAGCAGATATCAACACCTACAAAGATACAGAATAGAATCATTATACAGAAGCAAGACAGGATCCCTAAAAAACCTTTAGTCTTAGCCCCTTCCCCCTTCTAAAGAGGAGGACACTGAATCTCTGGGGTGGGAAGTCAGTGATCCATAATCAACAGTTAGTGGGCAAGCCAGGACTGAAACCAAAACTGGTTGGTAGTGAAAGAAAAGAGTTGGGGAGGGGTGGAGAGAAGGAGAGAGGAGGGGTGTTCATTCATTCATTCGTTTATCCATTCACTTCTCTTCATTCAGCAAATGTGCTGGTGCCACACATATGAATACCACCTGGTGCTGCCTTTCAGAAACTTATAGGCATGGAGAGCAGGTAGACAGTTGTAGTGGTGAATAAAATGTGGAACAGGGAAGTGGAACCATCATTTCTGCTTGGGGTGTTGGAGTGGGTAAATGATGAGTATCAGGAAATACTTCCAAAAGGAAGTAACACTTGAACCAAATTCTAAAATATGAGATGGACTAAAGTGGAAGAGGACATTTCAGCAGGACTGGGGAGCAATTGGCCTGACTAGGTGAGATAGAAAAGGTTATGCATGAGTCTGTTTAAGGAGGAAAGCTGTGCTGAAGCAGCCCACTGGCTGAAAGAGTTAGTGATTACTTCTTGGGAATAACAGTTTGATTGGTGGGCAATAGAGGAATAAACTTCAGACAGTGATCCTGGAGTAGCATATGTTACAGATTTATCCTTTGTAGGCTTCATCAGTTTAAGTCAGCCAGTGGAGAAAGAAGAAACTTGCCCAAGTCATTTGCTGAGAACTGGAGGAGGCAGAGTTCAAGACCAGACCTGCTGAACTCCAGGATCTCCAGGCCTTCCATCCCACCTTCTGCCCAGATGCCACATACATACCCCGGGGCCCGGGAGCCTGGAGCAAGTCAGACACGTGCAAGTAAGATGTGACAATGCATCTATGGCAGAGTATTGAGGGAAAGAGTTCTTAACTCCAGTTCCAGAGGTGGGTTCTTGAGGGACTATTAGGAGTTGATAGAGTGGAATGGTAGTCAGCGAGTGCTGCGGGCTCTGTTGGGGAAGCCTTTAATTTTTCTGGTTTAATTGTCACCTTAGAGAAGGAGTATCATTGAGTTTTAGAGAGCAAACTGCTGGTCTCAACAAGGTGATTCCAGTTGTTCTGCCCAGTGTGGTTAAGCAAGCCTGCTGGTGGGAGATGTGGGGCACGGAGGGGACAGCTGAGCAGAGGCCACACTCAGGGTGCTCAGAGGTGGGGAGGGATTGGACTTCGGCTGAACTTTGATGAGGATGGAGTTGGTTTGTGATGGTTGTCATTGGCCCAACAGCAGGGATCCCACCCAGAGGGCCCACAGGTGGCTGGGCAGGACGGAGGACCCTGCAGACGTGAGGTGGTCTGATTCTGTGCTGAGAAATTGGCAGAGTTTTATGATTCCATTCATCTATTCATTTATTTATTCACTCCAGCCAGCCAGCCACAACTAATGAGATCTTCTTTATATAACTACTCTCTGTTGTCTGTCTGTCTGTCTATCATCCATCTATCTATTATAAAAGCCATAATACAGTTCCTGTTGTCCAGCAGGAGAGACACGAAGGTAAATATTTGTCCTCTAGAAGAAGTACTGGGTGAGTGTTCGAGCAAAGATGCAAATGACAGGCTTTGAGGTGGGGCGGGGAGGGAATTCCAAGCAGAAGCACAGAAGTGTCAATAGCATAAACTGACCAACCCAGGACCGGGATCATGCAAACGGAGCTTAGGGTCATGCACAAGGGCCATCAAGGGAGCCAAAGCAGGTGGGAAGGGGCTCAAATTCACCTTTGGAAATCCCATGCTGAGGGTGGATTGGGGATGAGGAACCCTGGGAGGAGAGCACAGATCTGGGAAATATTTGTGATGGGCAGAATGTGGTGGGTCCAGAAATGGAAGGGAAGGCCAGCCAACTACTGGTTCTTTACACCCCTTGGGATACATGTATGCTTGGGGGCAAGACACAGAGTTCAGCTGCTATGGAACATCCTGGTCCAGGAGCCCAGTGGGCAGCTGGACATAAGGACATAGAGCTCAAGAGAGAAGACTATGGTACACAGCATGTGTTCTGGGAGAGAGGACCTGCCCCAGAGCCCCATGTCTGGGTCCCAGCCTCGTGTGGCCACCTACCACCTTGAGCAAAGCATTTCCGTGCCTCAGTTTCCTTTTTAAAAGGTGGATCACATTAGGTTGCAGTGAGGATTAAATCAGATCACATGGTGTTGTGCTTAGGACAGTGCCTGGCATGTGAGATGCTCCATGCATATTGGTTCTTTCATTCTGACTATGTGAGGCTCCAAGGTGTAAGTCATGGCTGGAACCCTAGGAAGGGATGATGTGGCCTGGCAGGGAGTTGTCAGTGTGAAGACAGCCTGGGCCCTAAGGAGCATGCAAGGAGATTATCTAGCAATGTTTCTCTCTGGGCCAAGAGTCTCTGAGGCAGAATCGTGGGTAGAACCTACCAAAGGGCTGTGGCTTAAAAATTTTTACCAAATAAATCTTCACCAGACCTTCTAAACAGGCCTTGGTTTTATGAGTAAGGCACATTAAGCCTGCACTGTTTCTGTTTCTTAATGAATAAAGCGACGCCGTAAACATCATACAAGACATTTTTAGGTACATGTGAACTCCTCTTAAGTCCCACACTTGCTGTTGACTGGCTGTGCGATCTTGGGGAGCCACCTTCTCTCTCTGGGCCTCAGTTTGACTCACCATAAAATGAGTCACTTACGTTAGAATCACCACTCAGCTTCCTTCTAGTTCTAAGAGTTCAGTTCGAAAGGCAACCCACTATTAGCCTGGCTTTAGTGCCTCAGTGTACTTGAAAGTTAAATGACTGATCTTTAAAAACAAGTTGGATGCGAGAAGCCAAAGCAGATGGGGGAGCAATGTGTAAGTTGGTGGGGGCGGGACAGCCAGTGAGTTGCCCCGGCCCTCTAAAGTTACAAGCAGGGTACATCAGTTAGTCAGTCAACAGGCATGGAGTGGGGGCCTCCTGTATGCTTTGGCCTTCATTGTGTCCACAGTTGGCTGGGGAAGTGAGACATTGAACAATTCCAAATAACTAAGTGATTGTACAGACCCTGGGTAAGTTACGTAACTTTCCCGAGCCTCCGATTTCTCCTCTATAAAATGGGGATATAAATGTTTAACTTGAGGGGTGCATGGGACGTTCAGTGATAGATTGCTTGCCTCCCATGTCGGAGACCTGGGTTCGATTCCTGGTCCATGCACCACCTCTCACTCCCCCCACAAGAGATTAAAAAAAAGTTCAACTCAAGGTCTGCTGCAAGAGTAAATGAGCTAACGCAGCCTATTTATTTATATTTGATGTGACTTGCAGAGATGTCTAGAGTATAATTAGCTGAAGAGTTCACAAACAAGCACCTAAGATGAAAAAGTGAAGCAATCTCTGAAAGGCCCTCCAGCCCTCCATGGTTGTTAGCAGTGAGCTGCAAGTTGGGTTCTGAGCTTCCAAGCTATGAAAGAAAGAAGGAAATATGGCCAGTGTGATCATGTCACTTCTTGGCTCAAAATTTTTCATTGGCTTCCTATTGCCCTTACATACAAACCCAAAGACCTTCATCTGTCTGACACCCTCTTCAAATCCCCTCAACCTCTGTCACCCTCTACAACGTAGAAAAGTTAAAATTCTCCTTTCCTTGGACCAGCCATTTTCCTTCTCTCTCTCTCTCTCTCTCTCTCTCTCTCTCTCTCTCTCTCTCTCTCTCTCTCTCTCTCTCTCTCTCTCTCTCATTTCTTTCATTCATGGCTCAGCTCAATTGTCCCATCTCTAGGAGTCTTTCCAGGATCCAGAGGCTGGGTTGAGAGCTCTGCTTTCTGTTCCTGGAGCATCCAATACCACCCCCCTTTGTCTCAGTTTTCCTGAGCTGCAATCACAAATGGCGCACAATGGGTCGGCTTAAACAATGAAATGTATTGGCTCACAGTTTTGAGGCCCAAATCCAGATATACACAAGGCTTGCTTTCTCCCCAAAGACTGTGGCATTCTGGTGCTGGCTGCCAGCCACCTGTGGGCTCCCTGGGCTTTCCCATCACATGGTGATGTCCTCTTCTTTCTCTCTTCTGTGACTTCCGGGTTCTCTATGTTAGGTCCCCAGTGATCCAGATGAAGAACCAACCCCATGGTGCTGGGTGACACCTTAATGAAAATAACATCTTCAAGAGGTTCTGTTTACAATGGCTCCCCCCCCCCACAGGAAGGTGGATTACGATGATGAGCACGTGGTCATTGGGGGACATGATTCAATCGACCACAACCCCTCATCTTGCCTGTCATTGCTGGTCCATCTCTCCAGTCCATAGTGGCAGGAGCTTCCTCTCCTATGGTCCCATCCTTCCCAGAGTGCTTGACATAGAATACGTACTCAGGAAATACTAGTGGAATGAATGGAGTGGGTAAAAGTTACTCAGCTTTCCCTTATCCTGAGATCTCTTATCTCAGAGATAAGAGAACTGTGTCAGCTGCCCCAGGATGTTGATAAAAGGAGTGTCATGTGTGGTGGATATTCTGCCTGGTTCAGGCCTGGCTAGTGGGTGTGAATACATGGCGACAGACATAACAAATCAATGGCTTGTGGTGTCATGGTAACGGTAAGACTTGCTGAAGAAAATAATCTCATGTTTAGAATTAAAGTGGGAGGTTACATGAATGGGAGGGAAGGAGAAAGGGAAAGAGTGAATTCAAGCTAGTTTCCATAAAACTTGCAAAGGGCATTTGAGGAAAACCGTTTTCTATTGCCACCCCTTGTAAGGTGTATCTGTGAAAGTTAGTGATAGATTTCAGAGCTAAGTAAAACAAAAGATCAACCCCATAAAAAAGAAAGCAGAGGCTGGGACAAACCTGTGGCTCCAGGGACATGTTCTAGAGCAAAGGTGGCAGATTTACCCACTAAGTAGGCAGTGTCAACTGGCAATCAGAAGTTTCTGTGGCAAAATCCTTCAGAGTCACTGAGTTGGGGAGATGCTGTTATGAACTTCATGGTACATACTTCCAGAACCTTGAAAAATCCCAATAAACTCCCTACACTCCAGATCTCTCTGTATGCCACACTAGATATTCAGCTACCTGAACACACAAGCATGTCTTTGCCAAACGTCTCCCACAGGATCCATTCCAGAACCTTCACAGCACACTTGCTTGTTGAATTAAATTGGATTCAGATGATTGGAGATGTATAGTTTTCAGATGAGCTTAATGGTGTGTGCCAGCATTTTAGTAGTCTCCAAAGAACTATTCACTCATAGAAATATTCACTAGCCCATAAAAAAGTGATCCAGAGCCTATGTGAAAACAAGACGTAGAGGTTTTAGATAAGAATTTCTTATGCCACGTGAGTCCTCTGGGAAATGACTTCCAAGAAAACCCTCAGGACCCATGCACCACGTTCATAAAAGTGTACCATGTTCCATCCTCCACCGTTCAAACCACAGCCGAAGCAGGAAGTTCTTTTCTGGGCCTCACATCATAAGAAGCTAATGGGGAAACTCTGGATGCATTCAGGGAAGTATGACCAAGGAAGGAGGAGGGCCTCAAAGTTACGAGATGTGAGACACAGTTGAATCAAGACTCAATTCCTGCCACCATTTCCCCTCTCTCCAAAAGCAGGTTCTGGGCACTAATCCTGGTTTCTTTCTCCTTCCCCAATCCCTCTTGCCTCTGGGCACTGCTCTCCATCTCCCAGTGTCCCCAGCTGAGTTCTGTTTCCCCTTTGTAACTCCCCTGGGCTTCTGCAGCTACCCCCTTCCTCCAGGCCTGCTCCCCTCTGACCATCCTCCATGCACTTTCTAAAGTGTACATCTGCTTGATTCACTCCCCTGCTTAAAACCCTACCTAATGAAGCCTCCTATTAGGTCTTTCACTGTGAGAGCTAAGGCCACTCCTCTCCCTCATCCTCATCCCCCTCCACCAGCACCCTGAGCTCTGGCCAGCCTCCAGGGCCAGCAGGCCCCTCAGTATGTCCTTCTCTTTCTCATCTCTACACTCTTGCACATGTGGTTTCCTTTGCCTGATGAGCTCCTACTCTTCTTTCAAGACTCTGCGAGGATACAAACTCAACTCAAACTCTCTTTAAAACAGAAAGCATTGGCATGAATGCAGCATATGCTCAAGTGTAAGGTCATCCTGAGATAAAACCTTCTCCAGGGAGCAGATTCTTTGCCCCACCCCAAGTTTTTCCCAACTTTACATTATTGCGGATTTATAGCCTCCCAGCACCCTAAATTCAGGGGCAAGAGGCAATTTTGTCCCTAATGGAAGACTCTGAGGGGCTAGGCTGTGGGGACCTGCCTTCCCTGGATCAATCACGGAGGCTGGGGGTGGGGCGGGGCACCCCAACTAAGCTCCTGCCAGGACTCTATGGAGCAAGGTAAGCAGGGAAGGTGGTTCCCCAAGGAAAACAGGCCAAGGAGCCTCCTCTAATCTTCCCAGAAGAGTCAAGTGCTTCTTCCTTGATGCTTCAAGAGGCCCTGTGCTCTCTCCCAGCATAGTCTAGGTCGCTATCAGACTTTTGATTTGTTTTGTTTGTCCTTTTTGCGTGTGTTTTCATTTTCCTGCTGCAGTTTAGCAGCATGTCTCTTTTTACATTTTATCGTGGTTGTACATAAAACATAAAAATTCTCACTTTAGCCATTTTTAAATACACAATTCTTGGCATTAATCACACTCACAAGGTTGTGTTACCATCACCCCCTTCTGTCATCAAAACTTTTTCGTCACCCCCAACAGAACCCTGCATTCATTAAGGAAGAACTCCCATTCCCCATCCCTCCAGCCCCTGGGAACCTCCAATCTACTTTCTAGTTCTACAAATTTCTTAATTCTAGATATTTCATGTATGTGGAATCACACACTATTTGTCTTTTGGTGTCTGGCTTATTTCTCTCAACCTAATGCTTTAAAGGTTCATCCATGTTGAATGCTGTGATTTTTTTTATTATGTATCATCTCATCCATTGGGTGTAAGTTCCTGGAGAGCAGGGATGTTGATTTTGCTGGTCACCCTCTCCCTCCGTTTGTCCCTCCATGTTCCCCCTCCACTCGTCTTCACCCAGCTTCTTTGCGAAGCTTCTGCTTAGGTTTGGCCAATGGGGCACACTGGTGGGAGAGCAGAGAGGGAGAGGGGAGGAGAGCGAGGCTGAGCTATGCCTCCCTCTGGCCCCTTCCCTGCAAGGGGTCCTGGGAGCTGGCTGTTTCCCTGGACTGAAGGCAATAGTGCCTATCAGACAGCCCTTTCCAACCCAGCCTTCTCTTTGGGCTCTGGAAACATGTCCCTGCCCTCACCCTTCCAACCTTGCACTGCTGGTAGCTGTCCCGGGGTTCTGCACTGTCTCTTTAGGTTCCCCTTTACCCTCACACACCTTTAGAAAACATTCCTTGATTAAACTGGCCTCATATTTCCCAATTAGAGAGTGCCACCTGCCTCCCAGCAGGAGCCTATTAACACAGTATTCTAGTCATCTCGGTTCCCCAGGGACTCAGCCCAGTGCTTCCCCACCATGGGCCCGTAATAAATTCAGGAATTAGGGGAGGATTAAACAGGCTAAATATGGACGTGCTGAACCCTATATGGAAAATGAACTTGTGGAGTAGCCTTCAAACTTTTTTTGACCAGGACTCATAGCCAGAAACACATTTCCTAATCAATGCAGTGTACACATACCCATCTTTACGTAATAGAATGAGAAGTTTCACAAAGCGCTGCTTATCTTTACTCTCCGTGCGACACACCGTGGTGGTTTCTATTTAGTTCTGTTCCATTTCATTTCTGAAATTAAATTCTGGTTATGGACCGCTAAATGGATTTCATGACCCGTGAAAGGGTTGCAACCCATGGCTTAGCCTGGAATGACCTTTGACTTTTGCTTCCTTCTGGAGAGTCTGCAAATCCAAGGGGACGGCGTTGGCGCATTTAATGGGAGTTGGCTTCATTGCCTTGAAAAACTCAAATGAACTTGCCAATCCATCTTTGTTTTTTTTTTTATAGAATTCAAGGTAGCTTTTTTAAGGCTTGGCCTAATTTGTGGGGGGTGCTGGTGGCATGGTGGAAGATTTAGAGCTCTTAAAACATGTATGAGACATTTTAAATCTCAGGTTCGTAAAAGTCAGTGTCCTGGAACCACAGTCGCCAAGTACCAGCTGGGTCCATCGGGCTCCAGAGCGATCCCGGAGAGGAAAGCCAATTTTCTGTGTTTCTCTAAAACCATCCCTGGGCCTCTCCATTGTGTCCTTGCCACCACCAGCAATTCCTTTCCCTCCTCAGCAAAAGCTTTTCCCAGGTCCCTGATTGTATGTTGGGTTCAACCGGACAACCACATGGCCTTGTCGGAGCCACCAGGGCCATGTAATCCATCTGCAATCAGATATGCTCTTGCTGTTTCAAATTCAGTGTGTGGTCCTCTCCACCTCAGAAATTGCATGATTCTATTTTTAAAGCGGAGTTATATGTTCTATAAAATTGAATCTCCCCTCCTACCCCGCCATCTGTTATTCTCCTGGTATCTAAACTGTAAAGCCAAGTTAAAAGGGTAGAAGATGGTAAGTGATGTTATTTAGCTGTGAGTCTGAATCAAATCCTCAAATCCTGTCTTCAACCCCATATCCCCTGCACTGATGTTCTTGAGAGAAAGGGATGCAAAAACAGACCAGCCAGGGAAATGGGCTCCTGACCACATGGGGCTTTGGCCACCAATCCAAGGTGGGGCCTTAGCAAGCTGGACAGACTGTTCATTCACGTGTGTATTGATCATTCTTAAAAAAAAAATTGCCATTAGTGCCTGTGCTATGCCAGGCAAAGGGAGATGGCAGTGAACTAATACAGAGGCCCCACGATCTTGGAGTTTATGTTTTAGTGGGGGAAGCAGAAGAGAAACAAATAAACAAAAAAAAGAGAAGCAAATATATGTACTCCCTGTGCTGGCTTGAAAGGATTATGCACCCTAGGAAAACCATGTTTAATCCTAATCCAATTGTGTGGAGACAGCTGTTTCTTTTAAACCTATTCAGTATTGTATGTTGGAAACTTGATTAGGTTATCTCCAAAGTGATGTGACTTACTCAATTGTGGGTATTAACCTTGGATTAGAGGGAGACGTGACTCCATCCATTCCAGGTGGGTCTTGATTAGTTTACTGGAATCTTTTAAAAGAGGAAGCATTTTGGAGAAAGCTTCAGAATACAAGAGGCAGAGCTCATGCAACCAGAAACCAGAGATGAAGAAGGAATATGCCCCTGGGAGAGCTTCATGAAACAAGAAGCCTGGAGAAAAAGCTAGCAGATGTCACCATGTTCACCACTCTACCTCTCTAGTTGAGAGAGAAACCCTGAACTTCATCGGCCTTTCTTGAGTGATGGTAACCTCTCATTGGTGCCTTAATTTGGACATTTTTAGAGACTTGTTTTAGGTGGGACATTTCCTTAGAACTATAAATTAGCAACTTGTTAAATTCCTTTTTAAAAAGCCATTCCGTTTTTGGCATATTACATTCTGGCAGCTAGCAAACTAGAACATTCAAAATAGGCAATGGTGGTACATGCCATGCAGAAAATAAAGCCAGGTAAGGTAGTGTGCTGATTGGGGTGCATATGTGTGTGTACACGTGTGACTATTATTTTAGGGATGTCAGTGGAGGCTTTTGAAGGCAATGACATTTGAGGAGAGACTGGAGTGGATTTGAGGCCTGGAAACAACCAGGGGAAGAGCTTTGCGGGTGATGGGTAGAGCACCTCATAGGCCCTGAAACCGTAAAGAAGGGTTCGTTATGCCCAGAGGTAGAGGCAGGCCTAGGGACTCTGCTTTGTTTCTCGGGACCGCAGTTTGGTTAGAAGTTCAAGTGCCAGGTGCTGGCAGGGCCAGGCTCCTTCTGAAGGCTCTAGGGGAGAACCTTCCTTGCCTTTTCCCAGCTTCCTATGGTTGGCTGGGAATGCTTGGTGCTCCTTGCCTTGCTGCTGTATCATTCCCATATTCGTGCCTTCTGCATGTGACCCTCCCCTTCTAAGGTGTCTGTTCTCCAAGTCCCCCTCTACTTATACCAACACCAGGTGTGGCTTAAGAGTCTGCCCCACCAACTACAACTTCATCTCGGCTTGCTTTCATCAGCAAAGACCCTATTTCCTAATAAGGCCACATTCACAGGTAGCAGGCATGAGACTTTCTTTTTCTCTTTGGGGGGACACATTCGCCCACCACAGCCTCGAAGCACAGCTGCCTGAGCGGCTCCCTCTGTCCTTCTTCACCCCAGCCCTCACCACATCGCGGCCATCTTTCTGACCCGCAGACTCAACAATTTTTTCCGTGGGTTGCCCACGGTGCTGACAATGACACCTGCTGAGGAGCTCCTGTGTATCTGTTTGCATGTCTCTCTCCCCTCTGGGCTGAAAGCTCCTGGCAGGCAGGGCAGACACAAGGCCCCTGGTCTGTATTCCTGGGAGCTTATTAAACGAGTGAATCTGGAAAGTGCTGTTGGAGAGAGGAGGGCAAAGGGAGGCCTGGCCTGAGCCCTTCCTACCTCCCTCCTGGATTTTTCCATATTGGGCTTCTCTGTGATTTTGTGTGAACAAAAGGCAGTGCCCCTAAAACAAAAGCTGATACAATCCAGCTCCCTGTGGGAAAAAGATGAAAAACTCCAGCAGGTGAGTGACCGCTGGACGTCGAGCTCGAGTCCCTGGCACGGTCAGGAGGAGAACCTCGGTTCCCAGCTCTCCATTCGGCACCACTGCCCCAGTGCCTGTGAAGGGACAGGCTCAAGAAACTGTCTCCTTTTGCTTCCCCGCCTCCGCCCGTGCCTTTTGCCCACAGCAATTGCTCATCTCACAGGTCAGAGCCCTGCGAGGCCAGGCAGACCCCAGAACCAGGAAGCAGCCCTGGGAGTCAGAGGTGGCGTGGGCATTCCTGTCCACCCTTTCCTGTCCGCCAGCCAGCAGGGCTGACTCAGGACAGAGGCCCCTCGGGACACCCCCAGACGGAGGGCGCGCAGCTGCATGCTTGGGGGCTCAGCCAGAGGGTGAGCAGAGACGGTTTGAGGAGAGAATCCACAGCTTGTCGAGTGTAGATGAGACTGTGTGTGAGAGAAAGAGGCCCAGGGTGGGTGTGAGAGAGAGAGAGCGAGAAGAAGCAAGAGAGAAGGACGTGATGCAGATCGAGAGGATAATAATAGAACCTTCTTGGTAGAGTTTGGGGGGGAATGATCTGCAAATCACTCGGAACATACCTGGCACCCCAGGAAGGCCTGTGTAACATGTTGGTTATTGTTTTAGAGGCAGAGAGGCGGAGGGAAAGAGAGAGGGATTCAGAGTGAGAAAGAGAGAGGAAGAGCTAGGTTCTTGACACTGGAGCCATTTAACAAGGAGGCAGAATCCTGAAGCGCTCCCTGGTAGATTATCCTCCCACAAAGCCCATCACCCCATTCCTTCCTGATGGGTTTTTATATTTAAATAGCACAGCCTCAGGGTGGGGAGGAGAAGCCTCAGGCTCCGCGGAGGGCCCCAGGGCACTGAGGCCAGGGAACCTGCCCCCCAGCAGCCGGCGCTGCAGCGGCTCCCTCCGCCCTGCGCTCACTTGGGTTTCACCACTTCTTCGGCTGGGGAGGAAACCACTTCCCTGACATGTGGGATTCAGAAGGGGAACCCCGCACGGCCTCTGGTCCCGGGACCGGGGTGGGGGTGTGTCCGGGGTCACTCCAGGCCCTGCAAAGGTCCCGGGGGTGCAGCTCCCTCTCCCCTCACCTCCACCCCGCAGCAACTGCGTTTTGTCGGAGTCCCACCCTTTGTGGGGGCACAGACAGAGCACCCCCGAGTTGTCTCCGCTGGGGTGCAATCGAGGTCACCATCACAGGGAGGCCTTTGCTTTAACGTTTTAAAAATGCATTTTCTTTCTTGTTTCTAATGGAGACCAACGGGAGGCCCGCGGGCTGCTGCCCCAGCGCGGTGCGGGACCCTCCGGCCGACGCGGCCACGCGGACTGCCCTTTTCCTCCACCTTCGCGCTCAACCGCGGAAAGCAGACACCGCACCACACCCCCGCGGCCTCCGCCGCCTGCTCTCGGGCTGCAGGAAGGGACCGAGGCAAAGCGGCCGGGGAGAGGGAAAGGGAGAGAGGCCTGCGGAGCCCCAGCCGGCTGGCCTGGGAAGGAGGCGCAGGGCTGCGGCGGGGACGCGGCGACCCCCTAACTGGGTGCGAGTGACTTAGCTTGAAGGGGTAATAGTGTTATACTCCCCAAGCCCCGGCATCTCTTTTGCATTTCAAAGGAGAGACTAAGTAGATACCGAGCAGATATACGGGGCAGCAACTGCAGCTCCGCGTAATTGGGGGCGGGGGCAAGAAAGAGATACAGAGGCAAAGAAAGAGAGAAAGGGAGGGGCAGAGAGAGGGAGGGATGGGGAGGGAGGGAGGGAGGGGGAAGGAAAGGAGGAGGGGGAAGAAGGAGTGAGAAGAGAGAAAGAGGGGGAAGGGAAAGGGAGAGGAGAGAGAGAGGGAGATAGAAGGAGGGAGGGGAGGAGTGGAGAGAGAGAGAGAGAAACAATGGACAAAGACAGCCACTGTGACACCCTCTAGGGATGTGTTGTCAAGAGGTGGCTTCCTAGAGAAAACTAGGAGCTCTTCTTCAGATGGCTTCTATGCTGTGTGAATATATCTCAATAAAATTGCATTTAAAAAAAACCCACATGGGCCCTTGCTGCAAGTCTCCAAGACTATTTTGCCCACTGGCCCTCCTGGTGTGGTCCTCCCGGCTTCCCTGGCCCTCCTTGCTGCCCAGGCACGCACCCCGAGCAGCTTCTGAACAAGGTGAGGGACCCTCACGCCCTGTGGGGACAGCTGCTGGAAGCCTGAAGCTATGATGCCTCCCTGGACTTTCTCTTCCTGGCTGAGAACAGGGAGGGGGTCCTGAGGGGCCAGACTTGGCCTAATGCCTCCCCTGGGACTCTGAGACCCTGCTCGAACTGCCCCACCACCACCAAAAAAAAAAATCTACTATATCCTTTCCTACCACCCAGTATTGTTAGGTCAAAGAAAAAAGCACTGGCTACAAACCAGGAGCAGATGGACTTTCTGGAACGAGCTGGGATGAGACCCAGGGGAGGGGAGCAGGGCTGGCGGGAGCACTGTTGTATGAAATGAAAACAAAAAATTCCCTTAGCATTGATTTAATTCTGTCAGCATTGACTGAACCCTTTTTACAGAGAAAAAACACTCAGGCCACACGTTTCATCCTTTTGTCAAAGAACGTGACTAAGTACCTACTGTGCAGAGTCGCTCTGGAGTGGTCATTCGTAAACTGAAATGGGGGGAGAAAAATGGGATTTCTGCCCTCCAGGAAGTTACATTCTAATAGGGGAGGCAGATTATATATAAACGAAGAGTGCATTCCCAACCCTCAAAAAATTGAAGCAGCACAAAAATCCAAAGCTGGGTCATTCCATCGCAACCTTCCCCTCCTCGGCCCCTTAGGTGATGGGCCAGATTGGAGAGCAGGAGGGACCTTTTCCAACACAAATAAACGAAGGCTCTTAGGTAGCAGCCCTGATACCAGAAAATGGGGAGCGACAGCTTATTTGTCTGACTCAGACAGAAAAGGACGCGCATCTTTCGAAGAGCCAAGGCTGGGCTGCAGGCCAATCTGGAAATGGAAGCAGGAGAAAAGTCCCTTGAAATACAGGTTTGATGACTTCTGGCCGGGAATGGCCTTAATTCCCAGAGGAATAGCCAGTCCCTTTGCCAGGCTTTGCCAGCAGCACTTACTGGAAAACAGAGAGTGGCACCTGGACCAGGTCTCCCATGCCGGGGACAGTTTTTCCTACGGCATTAGAAGACCACGTATTCCCAAATGTAGTGCATGGACCAATGTCACGAACTTCTCCCCTTCCTTTTATCTTCCTGAATAACCTTCTAGAAGAGAGAGAGAGGAAACGCCAGTTTTGTAGCCATATTTCCAATATGCAGATACATCCTGTGGCACCCTCATATTGAAAGTCACAGTGCATCTGTCAGCTGCCTTGGCTTCTCATAAGGAAAATTAGACTGTGCCCCAAATGCCAGGGTGACAGGGAGGAAAGCGGGATGTGGCCATGGCCCCACAAGGGGCACTGGGATCCTGGGGCCTTTGGGCAGCTCCCAGGCCCTGACTATGCCGCATGCTGGAGGGACCTGCTCCCCTGTGTGTCAGGCTCCCTGATCAGCCCCTTCTGGCCTTGTCACCAGAAATGCATCTTTATTCCATTTGCACACACACACGCTTTGCTATCTCCAAATTTATTCAGGCTAAAGACGGCGTATCAAAATGATGACAGGCAGATTTGGAAAACAGGGAAATAAGCCCTTTTCCCATTCAGAATCAGGACAAGTCTTGGAACTGGACATATTTTGCCTGTCCCAACCTCTCCCCCTGAGTGTGGTTCTGAGACTGGAGATTGAGGCTGTGGGAGGTGTGACGTGCAGGGGCCCACAACCGGGTCATGGCAAAATACACTGGGCGATTTCTGTGAATGATGAAGTGAATCACTAAATTGTCAGAAAATCACCTCCCTTCTTTCTTTCTTCCTTTTCCCTCCCTCCTTCCTTCCTTCCCTCCTTCCTTTTTTCTTTTTCTCCCCATCTGTTTTGAGTCTCCAGGGCTGTTGAATCAACTGTGTATCCCACCTCCACTCTCTTCAGAATAACATATTAGGAGGTTTGGAGATAACAAACATACGATCAAAATTAAATCTGCCGTCAGCCAACCTCTTAACAGATGCCAAGAGTACCAGATGACCCAGATTAATTTTGAATCTTGCCTAATGTCCACTTTCAGAAGTTACTATTAATAACTAGAACAATTAAGACCGTGGTCCTGACCTGACAACAGCGTGTGTGTGCACTTCGAGTCTTTCCCCACCAGCTGCATTGGGCTGACCCGACCACACTTCCCCTTCCAGGCATTCTTGCTGCCAAGAGCCTGTGGTTTAAGCTAGGGCCCTGCTAGAGGCAGGATTGCAAATATGAAGCAATGTTTTTCTCTGTGCAGTCCCCACCTGTCCCAAGCAGCAATTACTATATTATTATATGATTGCCGGCTATGATTACATAAGTTTAATTGTATAGAGAGATATCATTTGTATAGCACTTGGTAGTTTTTTCAAAGGAATGTCATACGCATCATACCATTTGTTTCCCACAACAGCTTTGTCACGTGGGAGGGTGGGGCATCTTCAAGGGTTCTGATGAGAGAATCAAGGTTCAGAGAGCAAAGTGATAGGCAGAAGCCCAGGCAAGGATTCCTTCCCCTGATTTCTGGTCTTGTCCTTTTTCTAGGATTCTATCCTGCCTTCAACAACTCAAGCCTCTCCAATCTACGTACTCACCAAGGGGCGAGTTATTCATTCATTCATTCATTCATTCACTCATTCATTTCATGAGTAGTTACCGAGCTCTAGGCATTGTTTTATGTCTTGAATACATGGCAATGAAAAACACAAAAGAGACAAAAAGAAAATCAGCTCTTTATTCAGCATGAACACACCCTTTGGAAGAGGAAGTGGCAAAGAGCACAGATGCTGGAACCAGCCTGCTTAGGTTTGAATCCCAACTCACTTCTTTGCTAGCAACACGATTTTTTCCAAGTCTCTGAGTCTTGGTCTCCTTTGTAGGACAGGGATACTTATAGTACCTAAGGATTAAACACATTAATAATCCTACATAGCTGAATAGTGTCTGGCACACAGTAAGTGCTCCATAAATGCTGGCTGTGAAACTAACCTACCCGATTTACCAAAGATTGAAAAAGGAAATGTCTGGAGAGGATGCAAAGATTATAAAATGCTGAAGATAATATCTTGCAGCAAAATTGGAGTGATGACTTTACACTTATTTGTTTTTGATGTTTTCTTCTTAGCAGCAACTTTTCTTCTCCTCAATCATATCCCTTCCCATATTTTCTCCCATCAGAAATAAATGAAGGTTATACAAATGTCGTTGGCAGTTGTGATAATCTTCATCTGTTTTTTTCCCCGCAGAGCTCTGCTCAGATCTCATTGTGTTCTTGATGCAAAACTTAGATTTTGTATGTGTCAAAATAACCTAAAATAAAAGTCTTTGTGTATAAATGCATGTATTAGGGATTTTCAAGATGTCAGCAATACAGTCTATTAGACCAGTGGCATCTTGAACAGGCAAGGCTGAAGCTCTCCAGTTACTTTCCAGAAAGAATGGTGTTGCTTGTCCCAACCCCATTACACTTTGCCTTACTTCTATGTCCTGGCCCCATCCTGACTCCCCGCTAGTGGGGTAAGATAATTGATAGCCTTTGTGCTCATCCCCAAAGACTTCTCACAGCTCTGTCAAGGCAAACCAGCTGCCCATATCACTTTTATTATTTAAATTCTAAATTTCTTCTTAGCAGAGACTGCCCTATGCAATGAACAACAGGTTTGTGGAAATGTAAAACTTAAATCTTGAGACAAGGGTTTGTGCAGCTCTCCTTGGCTCGGCTGACCATAGCTCTTGATTTTTCCAGGATGGTCCCTGTTTATGCCTGGCATCCTGGTATAATTATCAATTGTACTCTTTTTGATGTCTAAAAGGTTTCTTTGGTGTGGCAGCTTGAAGTGCTATGTATTCCAGAAAAGGTCATGTTCTTTTCATCCATTCCTGTAAGGGCAAACCTATTGTGGATGGGACCTTTTGGTTAGGTTATTTCAATTGAGATGTGACACACCTCATTCAAAGTGAGTCTTGATCTTTTTACTGGAGTGCTTTATCAGAGGATAAAACAGAAGGTAAGAGATAAGATTAACAGAAGCTCACAGGAAAAGCCCCAGAAGAGCTAAGAGAAGCCACTGAAGCCAGAAACTGAAAGCAATGAAACCTGGGTGTGAAGGACCAGCAGACACCAGCTATATGCTTTCCCACGTGACAGAGGTGTCTTGATATTTTGAGTTGAAAATTTTCACAGCCTTAGCATTGAAAATTTTTAAGCTAATAAATCCCCATTGGTGAAACCCAGTCCACTTCTGGTATATGGCATTTCATCAGCTTTAGCAAACCAAGATACCCGACTGGGATGATGAATGACATGGTCACCATCCCATGGCCCAGGACAAGCTTTGTCTCACCCACCATTTGTGAGCTCTGTACAGCTGGGCTCTAGAGGCAAAAGGAGCATGGTGAGAGCAGGTTCCCAAGAAGAGATGATGATTAGGAAATGGATGTCAAGTAAACTCTGAATCTTACAATCACACAATACCCTGAGAATATAATGAGTGGGCTATTGTGACAGAAACAGAGTTCACCAAATGTCCAAGTGCTCTCTGGATGTGATGGTTATGGTCATATGTCAACTTGGCCAGGCTTGGTCAAGCAAGCACTGGCCTATCTGTTGCTGTGAGGACATTTCATAGATTTAAATCATGAGTACATTGGTTGCATCCATGGCTGATTACATCTTAGCAGTTGGCTAAGGGGAGTATCTCCTGCAATGAGTGACATTTTAATCTAATTACCCGAAGGCTTTTAAGGAAAAGTCAGAAGGGAGAATCTCTTTCCACATCACCCAGCCTCTCCTGGGGAGTTCATTGAGGACCTTCATTGGCGCTGCCAGCTCGTGGCCTGCCCAACAGATTTTGGATTTTTTGCATCCCCATGGTTGCGTGAGACACTTTCATAAATCTCGAACTGACAGATAGCTCCTATTGGTTCTGTTTCCCTGAGAACCCTAACTGATACACTGGTATTTCCCAGGCTTCTTTGCAGATAGGTTGAAGCCATGTGACTTGTCCGGGACAAGAGAAGGTGAACACATGTGAAGCACCGCTTCTGTCCCTCCTACCTCTCTCTCCATGCTGTGGTGGCCTTGGAAGCCATCTGTTGTGAGGGCAGCAGAGCGTGGATCACAGAGCCACCAGGTGGAGGTGAGCCTACTGGCTACCCCAGACTCGTGTGAGAGAGATGTCAACGTTTATCATGCTAAGCCATTGAGGTTTCTGTTTTGTCATTATGGCAGCACACCAGTAACACTAACAGTGAAATGAGCACTCTTACAGCTCCTCTTATGTAGAGAGGACTATTTCAAAAGGCCTATGTATTCTCTTTAAGGTCATAAAAAAGCACTTGATATTGTGGTAGGTTGAATCGTGTACCTCAGTAAAAAACGTTTTTAGTCTTAATCCATGTTCTTGTAGGTATGAACCCATTTGTAAACCGGATCTTTTGAAGATGCTATTTATAGTTAGGGTGTCCCCAGATTGAATCAGGGTGGCCTTAATCTATAATACTGGGGGCCCTATAAAGAGAGGAAATCTGGGTGCAGTCAGAGAAAACCACAGGAGGAGACTAAGGACATCTCCATGTGACAGAGGCAGAGAGCAAGTCAAGGAATTCCAAAGATTGTGGCAAACCAGCATCGAGTGCTGCAGATTCTAAGAGAAAGCGTCTTGCTCATGCCTTGATTGGGACTTCTGGCCTCGAAAACTGTGAGCCAATACATTTTGTTGTTTGAGCCAACCCATCATGCGGTATTTGTCATAGGGGGTCTGGCAAGTTTTCATCTTGGTTTTTCTCTGACCGTGCTGTCTAAAATCCCACCCACCCATTTGTCACTGCTGCATTATCTTGCTTTGTTTTTCTTCATATTGATTCATGTGTGTGTTACTTTCAAGAATGTAACCCTCTCTATTTGGGAGACAAAATATAGAGAGATATGAAACAGAGAAAATACCAAACTCTAGCTACATAATGTCTAATTAAATACTAACCATATTTATAAAGTTGTGAGGGGTGAAGGGGAAGAGGCCATGTAGGGTGTCAATCTGGGGACACCCTAACTATAAATAGCATCTTCAAAAGATCCGGTTTACAAATGGGTTCATACCTACAAGAACATGGATTAAGATTAAAAACGTTTTTTATTGAGGTACACGATTCAACAAAGGCAGTTCCACAAAGGCAGAGGGACTTGGTACCCTAAAACAGTGGGGGCTCAATGTATATTTTTGAAAACTGAATGGGGCTGAAAATTCTGTGCCTAGGTACCTTTGCTAAGATCCAAGAAGCTAATAAAGAGTGGGAGTGGTGAGTAGAAACAGAAGTCAAAGATACAGACTCTACTTTAAGGGAATGTTCAATCTATTTGGGAGACAAAATATAGAGAGATATGAAACAGAGAAAATACCAAACTCTAGCTACATAATGGCTAATTAAGTACTAACCATATTTATAAAGTTGTGAGGGGTGAAGGGGAAGAGGCCATGTGGGGGTCCAACTCACCATGGGAAACTTCCTGAAGCAATTAGGCTTGGCACAAGATCTAGAATAGTGGCTCTCAAACTTGAGCTTGCATCAGCCTTCCCTGGAGGGCTTTTAGAACCCAGACTACTGATTCTGACCCCCAGAGTTTCTGATTTAGTAGGGCTGAGGATTTACGTTTTTAACAAGTTCCCAGGAGATGCTGATAAGGCTGGTTAGGGGACCACAATTTGAGAACTGTCCTAGATCAGGGATCGGCAACTTTGACTCTGTGAGGCCCACTTGTTGTTATACATAAAACTTTATTAGAAGTCACGTCCATTTGTGCACATATTGTCTATAGCTGCTTTTAAGCTACAGCAGCACAACAGAGCAGTCTCAAAACCATATAGCCCACAAAGTCTAAAATATTTACTATCAGGTCCTTTACAGAAAAATGTCTGCTAGAGAGGAAGCCATGGCCTGCAGCTGGCAAATGGAAGAAGCCTCAGGACTCAAACAGTTCTCAAGGAAAGGGGACCCGTGGCTGGAAACTATTATCATGTGCTCTCATTTTGCAGCTCAATCCTGATGATGACTTGTGTATGATGAAGAACGTCATCCAAATGATATTTTGCCTCTAAAGCCCTGGGGGTCAAGGTGTGGAATAATCACAGGGATGTTTTGGTAGAATATTCTTGTGTTTGGATAGGATGAGAACTGTCTAATAACAAAGTACAGTCTACATTTCTGAGTGCATTTCCTGTGAGTTTAAGTACTTGTGAAACAGTGAGTACATTCATCCCACATACCGGCCTTCTCAGAAACCGTGTTTACTCTGCAATTATGCCCTGGAGGGTGGGAACCTGGGAAAAGACCTTAGCCTTCCCATCAGGCATGCTTATTCCCTCTTAAAGAGATCTGAGGGCCACGTATTAAGCACGTGTGCCCCAGTCTGGGTCTTAGTTGGAACTAATAAACACATAGAAGGCCTGAAATGAAACAAGAAATAGTGTCTCGTCCTTGCTGAGCTCTGTGGACCACACTGAAGTGCACAAGAACATTGGAGGGAGACGGAATGCTGGTGGATTAGGGTTGGTGCAGCTGCTGGTTTGTGGGATGTGACTTCTGGGTCCCTGCTTTGACTTCATCAAACCCAGTTTGCTTGTGACATGGCTCCCAAATGCCAGTTGGTATATGAGCAACATCAGAATTGTCTGAACATCTTTTTAGAAATACATGCATGCCTTCACAGGGGCGTTAGATTTTCAGAGGGGTGCTGGGCTGGATGCTTTTAAGAGGTTCCCACACCCCATGATTGTGCTGCACAGTGAGAAAAAGATGACAGATGGAATCTGTTGTGTGCTTCACATTGTCCCCATGGGCTCAAGGTGGTGCTGGATCAACAGATTCACCTGGACCCCAGTTCGGCTTCCAGGTGTCTCTGCAGAATATGCCAAATGTACCTTAACCCCCAGAATAGTCATTCATCTTGTGCCACTGGAGGTATTGACTGGCCGTCATCATTGAGATGTCACCTCAGGTTCTCCCCAGGATGCAGAGTGGGATTCTGTCTTACCTCATGAGCCCTGCCCATCTGTCTCCTACAAAGGCTCAATATTCCCTGGAGAACATTGTTTTTCAAACATGTAGACTGGAACCTATCTGCGAGCTATAAAACCAGTCAGGGAGATTCTAACCAGCATTAAAAAAAAATGTAAGTAGCTGAGAAAATAAGTCAGCGGGTATCACCCGGGGTAAGGAGAAGTGTATTTTGTAAAACTTGTTTCAGCTGAGGTGTTTTGAGCACTGGGTGCCATGTGAAATGTATTTCTTACTGTGTGTCATGGAGAAATATTTGTGAGTCTCTGCTATAAAGCATCCACTGACTATTCCCCTAATTACTTATTCCAACCCTTATCTCTGTTTCAAAGGCCCCAGGGAAGAAGGGACTGGGAATCAGACTGTCACATACAAGTACTTATAGCAGGCTACCTGGAAACGAACAGAATACCAATCTGTGGATGAGCACGTATACTGCAGAGCTAAAAAGCCACCACCCACAGATGGGTGGAGAGCAGTGGACTCAGCTGGCTGGGGACTCAGCCTGTCACCTGGGGGTGAGCGGTATTTAGCTGGAGCTGCATCTGGCTCCGTTTCAGTTTCCCTCTCCTGGAACTGATCTTCTTGACTCTGGGGGAAAGTCTGAATTATATATATGCAAATATAAAACTGTCTAATAAGTGAAAAACCACAAAGCTAAGACCCAGTAGTGGCCTTTAATGGTGCTTTGGTCAGGGTGCTTTTATTGGCATGAGGGAAGGGAGAGAAAGGGCTGCACTCAAATCAGGTCTAGGCAGCCGAGGGAGTCAAACGTGTGCAAAGCGAGTGCGACTGGAAAACCTTAATCCAGAGGCCTTTCTTCTGGCCACCTGGCAGGCAGCCATGGGCACTTCAACAGCACACTGGTCTTACCAAGTGGTCCAGAAGCAGAGGCAGCAGGGTGTGGGACCAGCTCACCTAGCATCTCTTTGGAGGGAAATGTCTTCCGCCTGCTTGGGAGGGAAAGGGGGCAGATGGGGGGAAGCACTGGGTGGTAGACGGTCCCTGAAGCTGCTAATTTTAAGGCCTCCCTGCCCCCCTGCTCTATCCAGTGGGAAGCCAAGAGGGTAGAGGAAAGGAGGATAGAGGGGTGCTTTTGGAGGAGAACTCTGAGACTAGGAGGAAAGCTTTGCGAAACATCACGGAAGGGTCTGAGGTTGAAGGCTCTAGGTGACAAAAAGCACCCCCACTTCTCATTTTGAAGTATGCCACTTTTAGTTTCCTTCGCTGCTCAAGGAATAAATACCATGCAATATAGTTGGCTTAAATAATGCACATTTAATGACAGGTGGCTTTGAGGCTAAGAAAAGTCTAAATCAGGTCCAAATCAAGGCAATGCTTTCTTCCTTACGATGGACATTCTGGGGCTGGCTGGTGATGGTCCTTGGCCCTGGGCTCCTCTGTGGCAATGCACATTCTGGCCTCTCCCTTGTTTCTCCGATCCATTGATCTTCAGCTCCTTGTTTCTCCCGGCTTTCTCTCTCTCTCTGCTGATCAAGGCTTCCAGTAACAGGACTAAGACCCGTCCTGATTCAGTCCAGCCACACCTCAACTGAAGGAACCTCATTCAAAGGTCTGACTTACAGTGGTTTTGCACTCACAGGAATGGATTAAGTTTAGGAACATATTTTTCTGGGGTCCATACAGCTCCAAATCACCACGGCTACTTACCACAAAGCCTCTTAAGTGGTGGAGAGGGGTTCTGGCTATGTCTGCTGCTTTGATTTTTAAACCTCCCACAATATTAAGGGATGGAAAAAAATGCCAAGATGGATTTTTGTTTTCAAAATAAAGACATGTTTGAAGTTGCACAGCACCCATATTTCTTTAGTCCTGTCAGTGATCTGGGCAGCTATACCTATAACTTTGTCAATATAAGAAGTACAAACGTCAGGCTAGCCCTTCTCCCTGCTGCCACAGGTTCTGCCTAAGAACAAACTGCAGCGGCCTTCAGGTCTTCGCAAGGGGACAGAGCCTCTTTTCCCTCCTTAGTTGGACTTTGTCTGGATCAGAGGTCCCCGAAATTTAGCATGCATAAGCCTCACCCAGAGAGCTTGTTAGAAGGACTTCTCCTTAGCCCTCATTGTAGGAGATTCGGTGGCTTGAGGGGGAGCCCAAGAACTTGCATCACCCCTGGCTCCCCTGCCCCTCCTGCTGGAGCAGGTGCACCACACTTCAAGAGACCACGGGTGGGGTTGGCTGACCAGGAAGAGGGATGTTTCCACTCAACAGCACTGTGCTCTGTCCCCTACCCCAACCCCAACCACTGCACAGCAAGGAAGACTCCTGCCCCACCCAGCAGTCCATCTCCCCAGGAGGCCTGGGGTTTCTGCTGTGCCCGGAACCCTGAGGGAGGACACAGAGGAGAGAAACCAACTCACAAACTAACATGCACTGTAGGCACATTTTCTGGATTGAAAAAAAGGAGCAACAACAAGAAAAGAAACAAAAAAGTTTAAATAAGAAAGGAAAACCCAAGGTCATTTTAGCTGCCTGGAGCTTCCTTTCAGGCAAAGACCTTGAGTGCATGCCAGGGCCCTGCTGGGTAGAATCTAGCTCTGGCTGTCAGTCCACAGGCTCCCTGCACCCCCTTCCGATGGTGTCATCAAGTTCTCCTACCCTAGCCCAATCCTTCTTGAACTATACTGATCTTTTCCTCACTCCCGTTTTCTCACTGTGATCTACAGTTGCTATAAGGCTGAACAAAGACATTTATTTGTAAAACCAATTCCCAATGGAGGAGAGGGTGGATCCGTAGAAAGTAAACCAGCAACTGTTCAGAGGGCCACATGCATACATGGGTGAAACTGAGGGGGGAAAAACAACCAGACAGAGGACCCGGCCGTAGACAGCCGGGTGGCGACCAACCCAGTCGTCAGGAAAGCAACATGTCCTTTCTGCTTGAGCACCAAGATGTCCTGGAAGAAGGCGACTGATTTCATCTGACATCCACCATGAAATGAGCAGGGCACCATTGAGGGAGCCGTTTTTCTGTTCTCTGTGGCTTGTCTGCTTCCCACAGATGCCTGGGGAAGAGCTGATGAGGTCCTCGGCTGCCCCCCTGGCAGGAGGGAAGCGGTGGCGAGCCCGGGGCTTTCTCACATGCCCATGCGGATGCTCTGAATGATCTGAAAGACGGCTGAAACGGGAAAAGCAGACACACGGCTCAGATGGCAGCCACCATGCAGCTGGCAACCCGCCCCACCATGGGACCTCGGCTCCTGCTGACCCCAGGCCCCCTGACATGTTAGCACAAGCACACAGAGCTGACTAGATATTTCCCATCAAGGAGCGAAGTGAACACGAGGGGCAGTCAGCGAATTTCTTTAAAATGCCAGCCTTGCTTGGCCTGCTGATGGGATGCCACAGGGCTGATCCAGGTAACTTCTGCCAATTCCAAAAGGAGATACAGGGTCAGAAACCCTTCAGGTGCTGAGAGGAGAATTACCCCCTCCCCACTTCCCTTGAAATGTTCTGCTGTTGGGGACAGGGATTCAGAGCTGCCCTGCAGGCTCTGTCCATTTACCAGGCCAGTAAGCTGGTGTCTTCAAACCGGCCTTGACCTGGAAAACCAACAGCTTCTGTGATGGGAAGACCCACCAGGCTGGGTTTCCCGCAGCCCATAACCCTCGATGCAAATGCATCTTGTAACCCTCTGAAATGTAGTCTCTTGCCTACTGCAGCTCTGATTTGTTCAGGGCGCAGTCTTCACTCAAGGGCCCCTGCCTGGTTTTCCCAAGAGCTATGGCTTGTGAACCCCTGGAGAATTCCTGGGATACCCCTCCCCCCCTTCTTCTGGCTAAGAGCCCAGCCTTATTCTCTCTATAGGATTCTAAATGTGTTTCAGGAGAGGGAAGCCCCAACTTTTCCTGCCATCTTCCCCAGCAGGTAACAGTGGGCAGTTCTGATGACGACGACGACGATGATGATGACAGCTACTCCCATGGACTGAGTTACACTTTGGAGGGGAGGCCGTGTATCATCTCACTTAATCAGGTGTAAAACCAGAATCAGGCTCCAGTTCACAGATGTCTCACCCCCTCTTCTCAGCTTCATAAAGCCATCCCGGGATAGTCCCGGGTCTGCGGGTTCCCAAGTGACCGTGGGAAACAGGGCAGGACACAAGTCATTCGACATTTCATCAGCTGGCCTGAGGACGTGCTGTGGTGCCAGGCACTGCGCTTCAGGGTAAGAAAGAAAAATAAAACAGAGAGCCCTGGGGGATCTTTCCAGCACTGCTGGGCTTTGAGGGTAGATAAAGCAGTCAGGCTTTTTCTACAGCCCCCCCAACACAAACAAACAAAAAACAACAATATCAAAAACGTAAACACTGCACTTAACATCTCTGCCTTCCTAAACTGGGTACACCAAACGTAATTTAACATGAACTTGTCATGGATGCGCAGTGTCACCACGATGACAAGTAGTAATGGGTCACCCTCTTTTGTAATGGAAGACGCACAGTGTTTGATCTGACCCCAAGATAGCTCTGGTGTCATTTATGCTTTAAAAAAAATTTTATCTCCTTATTCTTGTCACCCATCACATCTCTGATTTTGTGGCATCAATCTGCAGTGGGTCTTCTTCTAATATGTCATTTACTACATGGCTGCAGATGAAGAAAGCTGAAAACAAAGACTTAGAACTATGTCTAAAAGCGAGAGTAAATCAGTCTGTGTGAAGGTCTGAGAGCCTCTTCTTCAGATACTGCAAAGGAGGTAGTCCTTCAACTTATTTAATTCTTAATTGAATTTATTTAATTCACTGACTATTAAATTAATTAACTATTACTTATTTGATTGATTGATTCTGGATTTCTTAGAGGTTTTCTTGGCCAATGCGTGGTTCCTGGGTGAGTCTTAACAAGCAAAGTTGCTAGATGGATGAGAGAGTGTCTGGCCAAAATTTATAAGCTCGTGAAAGTATCTGACCTTTCTGTCCTCTCCTACCAAGGCTGACATGTAGCAAAATTTAAACAAACATTCTTTAGGCTGGTTCCATAGAAATAGTGGAAGGCAGCTGCATATTCAGCAATATTAGACAAAAAAATATTTACATCTGCCATGCCTCAGGCTTTGTTCTTGGCATCAGGGAAACATTGCTAATCTGAATAAACAAGCTGACCTTAGATGAGAATTTTAATTAGATGGAACTGGGTTTGAATCTCTATTCTTGGCTTAACAGCTGTGTGATTGAATAAGTAACTTCACCTCTTTGAGCCTGTTTCCTCTTCTGTAAAATGAGGCTCACAGTAGTTGCAGGGTTGTTGTTAAAGATTAAATGATAACATATGAAGGGGGGTGCAAGGGTAGTTCAGTGGTAGAATTCTCACCTTGGGTTCAATTCCCGGTCCATGTACTTCCCCAAACAAACAAGCAAACAAACAAACAAAAATTCAACAAATGGTGCTGCAATAAGGGGATACTCACATGGCAAAAGAATGAAATGTGACCCCGCCATATAGCATACAAAAAATATAATTAAAAAAAAAAGATTTAATGATAAATTGACGCTTCCTCATACATTGAAGATTCAATGTGTGATGACTACGGCTATTATTACTACTATTACTACAACAACTACTTCTTCTCCACGTCTGAGCCCAAAGGCCAAAGCTTAAGTACTAATTCTGCCATCCTTTAGAGGTGCTAACCTTGGGAAATTATTAGTAACTGTCATACTACAGATATTATATCTCTTAAAGGATTGCAAAGAACAAATAAGATGACATAAGGAAAAGACCTACCAGTAATAGATACTCAAAAATGTTATTTTGTGCAAATAAAAAAAAAGTTTCTCCATGAACTAGAACAAATGTATGAAACTATTACAAGGAGTTAATAATAGAGAATAATATGGGAAAAAACACACCTATCGCAAATTATGGGCTATAGTGAACAGTAATACCTTAGAATTCTTTCACCAATAGTAATAATTGTACCACACCAATCCTAGGGATCAATGACTGGGGGGATAAGGGGCTTGGGACGATTTGGGTTTTCTCTCTCTCTTTTTTCTTTCTTTCCTGGAGTAATGAAAATGTTCTAAAATTGACTGTGTTGATGAATGCACAACTATGTGATGACACTGTGAGCTATTAATTATATACTTTGGATGGACTGTATGGTGTGTGGATATATCTCAAAATTGCATTAAAAATGTTATTTCTCCCCTAATTTTGTCTTTAGACAAGAAATGATCAGTGTAGTGTAGGTCACGGAATAGGCAACAGTGTGTGTGTCTTAGTTAAGTCAACTCATGACTTAAAAAGTTGTAGGTAACCATAAAACCACTGAATTCTTACATAACTGCTGAAAATTTCTTGAAAAAAGATCTTAGGCAAAATATTGCTTGTTTCAGAGTAGCAACTCTTATTATATTAAAACACTTCACCTATTTCTTTGCATCTGTCTTAAAACTAATTAAAAATTATTTCTGTTCCTAATTGGCCTTGTGTATTATTAACATGTAAAAGTTCTCTGGTCCTTAGCATGTTTCCAGGTGACCCCTTAAAATGGAACCTTCTGGAGAAATCACTCTGAATAAAGTCAAGTTCACCATGTGCCTCCACATCTAAGATAATGAATAGAGAGAAGGTGGTGTTTATTATCCCTTTTTCAGTTGCAGCAATGTCTTTCAAAAGCCTTCACCATTTTATACCAATTACCTTAATTGTAATTCTGTGTGCCTGCCAAATACTGATCTGCAAGAGTAGCTCCAGTCTCCCAGAGGCTGACTGTCCAGGGTGTCGGGCAGGAAGGCAGTCCTCGGTGAGTTCAAAGAGGGAAAGGAAGTGGGGAGTCTAGACCCTGACAAGTTAAAAACTTAACAGTGGGTGAACAAAGCTGAGAAAACAGCTGAGCAGGCTGCAGGAAAGGGGCTGTGGGCAGGCGAGACAGCAGGGAGGAGGGAGGCCGAGGGAGGGAGGAATGGCAGGATTCCAGGACAGCGAACCTGGCCCTGGGCAGGTTACAGAGGGTCAGTAAAACCCAGGCTGGGAGCAGGAACTACTAGAATCAGTGAACATCTGTACCTTCTACCTGGACTTTGGATCCTAGTCCTCAGTCACCTTAGCTGATCCCAGCTCTCTTTCATTCAAACTTCCCCTTTCAACCAAGTCCTCAGGCTTTAACACGCTAGAATCATTCTGGTTCAAAAATCAATCCAATTAAAACAATCCTCCTGACTTCATGTCTCCCATCTACTGGTGCCCTCTCTTCCCCTTCCCAGTAAATCATTCCCAGAGCTGTCCACTCTCACTGTCTCTACTTCCTCTGCAATCCACTTCACTCTAGCTTCTGCTCTCTTCATGCCAATGAAATGTCTCTTGCTAAAGTCACTAATGTGCCCATTAGGGGATCTTCAGCCTCCTCTTGCGTTGCTCCTCTACTCAACACCACTGAGCACAACCTCCCCGAAACACTCTCTTCTCTCGACATCTGAGATACCATATTCTCCTCATTTCCACCATCTCTTTGGCTCTTTCCTCTAAGGGGTCATCTCCCTCTACCCAACCATTAAGCATAAAATGTTGAAGTTCCTCAATGAACTTTACTGGTCTTTTGTCTCTTCATTTTATTCCTTCTCCCCAGGCTTCCTCACCCAGTTGCACGGTTTCAATTGCTATTTGGAAGTTGATGACTGACACCAGGCTCTCCTCAGAGCTCCAGACCCCAGCCACTCACCATCTTTTTTGTATCTACACTTGGATGCCTCAGGACTATCTCTAACTCAACTGGACTTCCCATGACCTCTTCCCACTACTGAAGTCGGCAACACCACCCTTCATCTTTTTGTGTAAGCCCAAACTACTAGAGTCTTCCCTGATACCTGCAATCCATGACCAAGACCTGTGGATTCCATCTAAGAATTTGTTGAATATGTACCATCCTTTCCATTATCCCAGAAATCACCCTAACCCAAGCTACCATCATCCTTCCCTAGACCCCTTCAATGACCTCCAGCTGGTCTACTTTCACTCCTCTCCAGTCCTTTCTCCATAGTGTAACTAGAATGATCTTTTAAATAAAAGCAAACAGAATCATGTCATCCCTGTGTTTAAAGAACATCAAAAGCGTGATGAGGGCGGGCCACAGTGGTTCAGCAGGTAGAGTTCTTGCTTGCCAGGCCTGAGACCTGGGTTCTATTCCCGGTATTTGCCCATGCAAAAAAAAAAAAAAAGAAAAAAAAAAAAGCTTGATGAGGCCTCTCCATGACCTGCATATTTTGACCTCTGTCAAGTTCTCCATACTCATTTCACATTACTTTTTCCCTGGCTTGGGGCATTATCTCATTTTTTCAAAAGCTCCACACTTCTGCTACAGGGCTTTCATACATGCCATTCTTTCTGTCTGAACTACTTAGCCCTCATTCCCCCTATTAGCTAGTTATTCTTCATAATCCAAAAGTTATCTCTTCAGAATGACCACCTAGGGCAGCCATTCTTCCCCAGATTCTCAAACTGTGTGCTCACAATCCCCAAGGATGCGTTAAAACCCACAGATGCTGGGCCCCCTAGAGTTTTTAATCCAGTGGGTTTTGGGCAGGTTCACAGGTCATGCTAATGCTACTAGCTCAGGGACCACACTTTGAGAACCATTTACCCAGAGTATATTAGCCCTTTGCATTAATAGTTTTCATAATCCTATGGACCTCTCCTCCAAACACTTTCCCAGTTGGAATTTTACATGTTTTTGTGTGATTACTTGATTAACTCATCTTTCCTTCTCAGTAGACTGTAAATTCCTGGAGAGAAAGAAGGGTGATTGTGGTCACAAGTCTACCATGGCACAAAGGAGGGTCTTCAATAAATACATTTTGAATAAACAAAAGGTGAATAACTGCAAATAGTATGAAGGAAAATACATTAGAAAAAACTGAAATGACTACTTTTCAAACCAAAAGAGTCAGCAACAAATTGCTGCCTATAGATTCATATCTCCTAAAACCCCAGTCTCAGACGAAAAGCAAAGTCATGACAGACCATAAATTCCTGGATCTGGAGCCTCCCAACTACCCTTACCCTGGGGACTGATCTTCCCCAGCCATGAGGTAGTTGTATAAAACTACAATTGGATCCTAGAGGAAACTGTCAGGAAGCCTGGAGCCCTGCCAGACAGCTTGCAATTGCAAGCTTCTTCAAGCCACTTTTATTGAAAATAATTGGTAAAAAATAATTGGTAACAAAAAGAAAGATCAGGAACGTTGTTGAGAAAGGAGATTAAGACAAGACAGAAGAGCTTTAGGAAGAAAAGGCAACCCTAGAAATCACACAACTCTGAATTTTTAAAACTGAAAATGATGGGAAAAAAAATCCTGAAAGAGCTTGTAAGAAAAGTTATGGGCTCCAGGGGAGACAAAAAGTTAGGAGGCAAGATATTGCAAAGGTGGATCATTACACTTTAAAAGAATCAGCCAAAAGAAAGTCAAAGGCAGGATACTATTTTCAGGAAGCTTCTCCAAAGATGGAAAAGATAAGAAAAAGAAAGGCCAAGGACAGGTGAGGACAGGCAGGTACCATGAAGAACATGGATATGATTTGCAAGAGTTTAATGGCCTGTATCCAATTAAAATGGCAGGTAACAGAAATTCTCTTCACTGAAAGACACTTGTGACAGGATCCCAAATGCACACTGGTGCACAGGGCAGAGGTGGCAAAGAACAAGGGAGGCTAGAGGTCACCTTGAAGGAGCCAATGGATGATGAGATATCTTCTCCAGATTGTCCATCTCAGATCCAAGCAAGGGAGTCCAGAGCAGATGGATGTCCTCAGTGGTGACACAGAAGGGTTTCTCCAGGGCTGTCTGGTACCCCGAGCATCCCACTTGCCAGTTTGATGGGAGGGATGCCCTCTGAATGCCACAATTTCAGGAAAGTTCTGCAAGTGTCCAGGAAAGGCAGGTCCATGAAAAGCAGGTCCACCACCAAATATGGCAAATTCAAGTCTGTCCTGGAGCAGGTGTCCAGAAAAGAGTAGCGTGAGTGGGAGCACTGCAGACTCAAACACAAAGGAGCCCATGGGTGGGTCAAGGCTTTATCCATCTGGGAGCAGGCCCAGGATGGCTGCACAATTGGAAGCTCTGGAAAATGCACCTTTCCTAGCAGGGAAAGCAGGGGCTCTTTTCAACACTCAGTTGAGTGCTCAATGCCTAGAATTGGTGGAGAACTCTTATGTTCCATATAACTTTTAGAGAAAGAGAAAAAAGAGAAGAAATATAGGGTAAATAGAAAGAAGATGGGTAGGAAGAACTAGGTTTGAACACTAATTCCGTCAATTTTAGCCATTGTATGTTGACCAATTTCCTCTATAAGCCTGAGTTTTGTAATCTGGAAAAATGAGTATAATACTTTCTTTGTAGGGATGGTGTGAGTGTAAGAGAAAATGTATGTGTACGTCTTGGCAGTATAATAAGCACTCAAGAAATACAGCCATAATAGTTGTATGTACAAATCTTGCTCACCCTGTAGGCTAGTTTATGAAAAGTTCTTTCTAGAAGGAGAGGTTTGGTTCCTGCTGCCTCTGCAGTGGTGACAGTGGTCAGTGACACCTTCTGACCTTTTGGCTTACAAACCCTACCACCTATCTGTCCAGGTGGATGCTAGGCTTAGCTTATGCGGGTTCCTCAAGATCTCAGAGTTATGCTCCTCTTTCCAAATTTTCTCACCATCTGTGATGGTAAGTTTTATGTGTCGACTTGACTAGGCTACAGTACCCAGTCATTTAATCAAACATGTGTCTGAAAGGTGCTGTGAGGTACTTCATAGATGTAGTTAACATCTATAATTGGTTGACTTTAAGTAAGGGAGATGACTCTCAAATAATGTAGATGGGCCTCATCTGATCAGCTGATGGCCATAAGAGCAAAAACCAAGCTCTCCTGAAGAAGAAGAAATTCTGCCTCAAGCGTATATTAGCTCCTGCCTGAGTTTCCAGCCTGCCAACTCACCCTACAGATTTCACAGATTCCAGCCCCACAGTCACATGAGCCAATTTATTAAAATAAATCTCTTTATATAGAAAGATATAAAAATCTCTCATTGGTTCTTTTTCTCTGGAGAACCCTAAGATACTGTCCCAAAGCTAAGCCACCAAAAAGGTTAAAATATTACCTTTCTTTCCTTGTAAGCTTTCAGAATCTTGGTCATCCTTCATCAGAACCTTGGCAGGGTGGGTCAAGAGATGGGGAGACAGTGGGCAAAGGCCCCAAAACATAATTAAAATAGTAACAAGCATTTCTAAAACCATCACCAAGATTCTACTAAGCATTGTCTCATCTAGTCTTCATGATTAGTTCTTAGGAGTTGGAAACTCATATCATCCCCTTTAGAGAATGGGAGCGCAGAGGTTTAGAGTAGGCATATGTAACTTGGGAGTGCTGATTTGAAGCTGTTATGTACCCCATAAAAGGCCATGTTCTCATAATCCATCCCTATGGGGGACCTTTTAATTAGGTTATCTCCGTGGACATGTGACCCAGCCCATTCCAGGTAGATCTTAATCCCCCTGCTGGAGGTTTTTATGAGAGGATAAAAGACAGATGAAACTCAGAGAGTTCAGAGAAGCTCAGAGAGAAATGCCCCAAAGACATTTTTGGAAAAAAACACTGAAACCAGAGCCCAAGAGAGAAGGAACAGTAGACGTCGCCATGTGCCTTCTCAGGTGACAGAGGAACCCTGGATGCCAGCAGCCATTCCTCAGGGAAGGTATTTCCTTCTTGATACCTTAATTTGGATATTTTCATGGCCTTAGTGCTGTAATTTTGTAACCTAATAAATCCCCTCTGTAAAAGTCAATTCATTTCTGGTATATTGCATTCTGGCAGCTTTAGCAAACTGAAACAGGGGGCAAGACCACGCAGCTTGTCCATGGTGGAACCAAAGTTTGGAGCTCAGATGGTCAGACCCTAGAGTTGATGTTCTTACCCATTATGCTGACTGCCACCTCATGACATATGGACTCTGTAATTTGGTTGCTTTCAAGCAATGACCCCACAAATACAGTCCTGTATCCTTTCTCAAATCTTGCCTTCATGGGAGAGTTCAGAGGGGAGCTAGGAGTTTGCAAAGGCTCTTTACAGCTCTTGCAAAAAGCTGTTGCAAAAGCACACGAGGGTCTCATAAGGGAGTAGGAAAGAAGGGGTACTGAGAGGTTCCTTGGCCCCCACTGTTCTGACACACATGTGGCTTAGGATTTTTCCTTCTTTATACCATCCTTAACAAAACAGCCAACCTTAGGGCTGTGTTGGTCCTTCCAGAAATGGTGTGGCCTCTAATGCATACCCAAAGAGAGACGGTTGAACCATCTGAAGCAGGAGGCTGGGAAAACGGGAGGAGGCCCAGCCAAGAGCATGCCAGAGAATCACATCTTCACATCTGTTCTGAAAAGATTGTCCTGAGAAAGGGACGTGCAGTGACATGATATCTGTCTCTCTCCACCCTTCCCCCACTCCCTGGGGCAGAATACAGGAGAAAGAGTACAGTCTGTTATACTGACAGACAAAAGGAATGTCCCTGCCCAGACACAGTGGAGCTACTCACAACTGATAGTGCCATATAAACTTAGCAGGCTCTTTGGTGAAAAGCTTTAACTGTGTAATAACAGAGGCCTGCTTTGGTCAGACACAGTTTCTCATTTGATGGGTCCAAATGTGTGTTCCCCTCTGGGGATGAGAAGATTTGCATATTTAGCATCAGAAGGAGATAGCCCCTACACACGCATGCACACATGCACACATGCATATGCAGACACCCTACTTCAACCAGAACATTGCCTTTTCATTTGTTTCCCTCGAAGATACGAACAAACAGTTCTTATCTTCAACTTAGTTCAACTTGAAAGGGAAAAAAAAGGCTGAAAACTACTAGTCTAGACATGTTGTTTTAAAAATATATTACATTTTTTTCTGATTATAAAAGTAATATATGCTCATTGACAAATTTGGAAAATGTTGAAAGGTATGAAGAAGGAAATAAAAGTCACTAATCCTATTACCCTAGAGGTTTCCCTCTGATGGGGGCAGAGAACCTTGAAAGTTTCAAGAAAACCCAGACTTCCAGAACCACTAAAAATTTCATCACCTGATGGAAGAGTTTTGGAAGTGGATGGTGTAATGGCAGCACAACATTGTGGAAACAATATCATTGAGGCGTAGACCTGGAGGTGGTTCCAGTGGGATATTTTATGTTGTGTATGTGTTACCACAATAAAAATTTTAAACAATTCTCATAAGCTCTAATCAGGAAATGAATATCAGGGTTGGTCAGAAAGAGAAATGAAATTGAAATCAGAAATACAGCAGGGAGAAATAGTCTGAAAAGGAGAATTGGGACATGGCTGGTATTTAAGGATTTCCCTCTGAGAATCAAAGGATGATCTGAATTAAATGGTGATTTCATTGATTGCTGTTTAAACCTTAATTGAAGGGGAGGGACAGAGAAGGCTACAACCACCTTGCAAAGCAAGAGTGTGTGGTAGTAGCCTGCTACTTCTCTGCAACTTACTAACATCGGGGCCCTAAGGGGGGTAAAAGAGACCACAGGATCACAAGAAACCTGCAGATGCGGATTCTCAACAACAAAACCATCCGAACAGCTAGGATGTTAAGGAAAAGACCTGATTTCACTGAGACCAGGAGGTAGCTTGGTCAAAGGGGAAAGTTGAAAAATGCGGCCACTATTGTCCTGGAATTACAGTGACACTCACTAGGAAGCAATAGGTTGGGTTAGAGATTACACAGATAAGGAAGCGATTGTGCTTGCAAAGGGGTCATGGCAGATACTGTTAGTCACCTGTAGCTCCCTTTCCCACTGACCCTTGGGGTGGCCTAAGAACCCTTCTTGGTATCACTCTGAGAAGAGCTGGGGAGAAAAGGGAAAGGAATACAGAACAGAAACCAGGGTGAGGGCTGCGGTCGAGCTTCAGGAAGCCCTGGGGAGGTGCACCGAGGCCACAGGGAATGGGGACAGAGCAGCTGGCCAATCTGAGTGGCAGCACCTTTCTGAGGTCCAGAAAGTGATTCTAGCCACGCTTGTCTCAGAACATCAGGAAAGCAACAAGTGTTCTAGAAGCCATCCGACAGTTCTCCGAGAGGCAGGTTCTGAAACCCAGGACTGAGAGAGTCAGGATGAGCTGCTTATTTGGAAGGAGGCCCCACTTTCTGCCCAAGTGAAAGATAACGTTTTTACAGAACAGGGCAGAGTCTCCTAAGGGGGCTCCAAATCCTTTGGTTTTTGATGTGGATCTGGGTCTTAGGAGACCAAGGAGGGACAAATGAAGACAGGAAAAAAGGCCTGAGCCTTCTGAAACAAAATCCCAGGTCAAGATTTGAACAAATAGTCTAGCCTATTTGTACTGATAATCTGAGGGTCCCACAGGTGCTTCATTGAGAAAAGGTTTTAGATTTCTGACATCATCTACATATCATTAATGATAAAACTGGCTACTAAATTAAACAAAATAAAACAAGATAGGGCCCCAAGGCGTCCTATCTGGATAATACTGTGTCTCAAAAGAACACACCATTCCAAAACATTCATTTTTATTTCAATGAAAACTTCTAGAGCAAAATGGGTTGCTTTTCAGTTGCTTTAAGGAAACAGAACTCACATTTTGTTTCTGCAATTCAACTTCAAGTACAAACCATTATTCATTGATTTTGGTCTGTTCCACTTGGGAAAGTAAGAAAGATTCTGGTGCTTTTAACACTTGGGAAAATAGGCCTCATACACCAGAAGTGTTATCACTTAAAGTGTTCACACTCCTCCTTGGAGTAGAGGCAGGAATTACTGCTTTCTGATAAATAGAGACCAATAATGGAGGCCGAACCTGCCAACTAAAGGCACAGCCTGGCAGAATGAAAGGCACATGATATTCTCACAAAGCCACGGTTGTCCATGAAGGAAGGCTAAGGATGGTGGAAGCGATAAGGGCTGCAGCTCCAGGTTCTGAATTTACCATGGGTCGGGCACTTACATCCACTGAACCATTTAATCCTTAGAACAACCTCCTGGGGGGCTCTGACTATCTCCATTTCATAGATAGAGGAAATCAGTTCAGAGAGATGAGGTAACCTGTCCCAGGTCAGTCAGCTAATAAACAGCGAGTTCAGGCTCTGAACCCAGACCTGGCAGATTGCAAAACTTTCCTCTCTGCAAAGTCCCTCCTTCCCATTACTGCCCATTTGTTGGTTTTCAAAGTCCCTTGCTGCAGAGAAGTTCTGCAGTCATGGAAAGCAGAACTTTACTTACAGTGGAAGAGGGCTGTCTTTAGATACCCACCCCCCTCAGCCCTGCCCCACTAGACCAAGGATCCTGCCTTAGAGTATGTAGCAAGAACAGTGAGGGTGGGTGTTTCCTGGGGGCACGTTTGTATCCGGGATCTCCAGGCCCACACGGCTCTCTCCTGGCTCCTCTTCCTTCTCATGATCTCACTCTTATCAGCCCTACAGACATGAAAGGCAAGTGCTGGAGAAAGAGGAAAGCCATGAGATAAAAGCCTAGAAATAGGCTGCAAGAGTCGAAGGCAGCGCATCATCCCCTGTGATCGAGGTGTCTCATAGCTTCCTCAGGTGGTTGCCTGTTTTTCCACATAGATGGTGTAAGGGTGACATTTAAATGTCAAAATTTCACCAGCCCTAATCCTTTTCAGAATTGAGTTAGGAAAACTGATACAATGTGTGTACTTTAGTACTTCTCTGATCTGGCTATCAATTTACCCCAGGTACACCTCCATTGTTTCTAAAAAGAAATCCACCCAACCAATTAACAATTGGAAAACTGAGTTCAGAGAGTAAAAAACGAAAACAAGTGAGTCATTCAAGGGACTTAGATCAGGGGTGGATAGCTTTGCTAATATTAAGACTTTACGTTTTTTCCCCTTAGGGTCTGTGTAAAAATATACAACATATGAATAATCAACAATATGGACTCAAAGAGGGAAATATGACCTCAAAGGGGTATCACTGGAACTTGGTGGAATGGAAGCTATACCTGGAATAGCAATTTTCTCTTGCTCAAAGAAAACAGATCTAATGGAAAGGGACATGGAGAAGTGTCTGTATATAAAGGATAGAAACCCTGTGAGAAATTCCAGGGCATTTTGAATGAGCATAAAAGTCAAGAGAAGCCATGAGAGTGTTGATGGGCAAATGACAGTCAGCCAGTCAGATGGGAGGTAACTTTCCTACTTTCCAGAATTCGAAGAGAAGCAATACGGAACGGTGACAAGGGGCTTCATCTATCCTCACAGCCTTCTTGTAAATGAAGCAGAAGACCTGATATGATGGCTCAACTTTAGGACATCACATTTTCTTAAGTGTAGGGAAAAGACAGGTAGGAGCCTACAGCCTGAAACTCTAAAAAGACAAAATCTCAGAAGGAATGAAGGCTCTCCAAAACCAAGTGAATCAGAACTGATCCCAGAGAGATGGCAGTGGAGACAGAGCTGAAGGAACTCCTGTGTTTTCATGGCATGTTCAGCTTAGAAAACGATGTGTACCCAGAGAAAGAAGGGCATATCACCAAGGACAGACTGAAAGAGTGACACATTTCTGCGAGAACAGTGCCTGATTTGAGCTGAGGCTTGCAAAAAAAAAAAGGAGGGGGGTGGTGGCTGATTATTTTTAGTTATGATTGAAAAAGGGATGAAGCCATTGCTTAGGGATCATAGCAGCATCTTACCAGGACAGAGAGAGTAAGATGATTCATCTCTGCTTTTATGTCTGCCCAGAATGGTCTTCTGAGAAGACTGAAAAAGCTGTCATGAAAGGAGCACTGAACATTCAGGGATGGGGATGTGGTGTGACAATATGTGGTAGTGTGTCCACTTTGCCATGTTGATTCCAAAATCCAAGACCCTTGGAAAAACCTAGACACAGGATAACAGAACCAATGTTCTGATACCTGCAAAATTACAGGAACTGGAAGCAGCTCTAAATGCCCCAATTTACCCAAGTGGGAAGGATATAACTCTTGGGAGGTGGATCAATAAGCCCGGCAAAAGTTTGAGCTAAATAATTTAGTGGGTGTTTTTTTAAGCCCTTTTGGAAAAGAAAGAGATGGACATTGAAACTGGCATGAATCTGAGAAAAATAAGCTGTGCCAAATAACTTCACTGGCTCTTTTTTCCCATAGGCTACCTAAAGGGGCTGACTGGGGAAGGTAACAGTTACTATGTATCTCAAAGCCAAAAAAGGAAAAACTTACTGACTCTGTATCTAGTTAGAGCCTTGACAACAGGGTCTAAGATGATTGGCCCCTGGTGATCGCACTTGGGCCATTCTGAACTACTTGCACTCTTGAGCCCATCCTGCTATGTCACACCATGCTGCCTCACTTGGAATAGACTCGCTACAAGCTGTCCTTCAAAACTCAGCTCAGACAGCACCTCCTCTTGGAGACTTTCTCTAGTGCCAGTATGATTTGTAGCCCCGTATCTGTGCTTACCAAGCACTAAGGACACGCCACTGTCACCACTATCATTGCATTCTCACCCTGGCCTACGACTCACAGCTTCCTTATCTGCCCCGCCAAGGCCCCTGCGAGCTCCTGAAGATGTGCCTATTTCCAAAGCCCAGCACATGCCACAAACAGGGCCCCTCAGCAATGATTACTGTTTGAATGAGTTTTGCTAAGAGGTTCAAAAATCAGCCTGATGGGGGAACTGTCTCTAACTCTGTTCCTTGGGGTTCTCTATGTCTAGATTTTTCTTGGTGACTTGGAGGAAAATATATTTTCAGAGATTATAAAGCTGGGAAAGAAAGATAATTAGGTGGAAGTTTCAAGATCTAACAAGCTAAGACTGGCCATAAAGTTTAAAAACACAGATAACTCTCTGATATAGATTGACTTTCTTGCTCATTTCTTCTATGACATGCTAAAGGCACAGCTTTTGTTTAGTGTTGTTGGTGCAAATCAGAGACATGGAACATCTGAGGCAATGTATCACACATGAATATGCAGGAATTTGTTCATTGTAATTTTGTACAGTGCTTTGAACTCTGGACCATTAATGAGGGAACCATACATTGAATAGATCATGTAGTGTCACTGACCATATTGTATATTGTAATGTAGTATCAGTAAGCCACTTGTTACATATATTTGTATAGGTGACAGGAGTATGCTGCAACTATTAAAAAGTAACTGAAGTCTCGGGCCGTATTAATAGAAGCACAGGGATGAAATCAAGCGTTATACCACTTCTAGATGACTTTCTGAAGTTGCAAATGCTATGCTTTAAGAGAGTCATTGAAGGTATTCAGAAGAAGAAGAAGAAGAGAGAGAGTGTGCACAAGTAAGCGTAGGCAGGACACAGACAGGTCTCTGGCTTTGAAAACAGCTAATAAAATGGTCACTTAAACATATCTGATCATCGGAAAACTTATGTTGAAGCCTCAGGCATCAGAAACATACAATGGAAAATAACTGGTCTGACCAATTTAGAAAAGCATTTTAGGAGAACTGGGGAAGTGTAATTAACAGAAAGAAGCACTAGGCAGTCATTTTCAAGATCTCCAAGGATTCAAGATGTTCAGGAGAGACTGAATTCATTCTGTGTTCCAGGAAACTAGACTTGAACTACGGAGGTTTTAAGACAGCATAGGGTAATTCAAAACGGGAGAGACCTTTGTAACAGATTTAGAGCAATATAAAAAATGGAATAGGCTTTTTGCAGAATTGAGCTCCCCATCCTTTGAATATGACCTCTACATACCATTACGGCAGAGACTCAACACATGGGGACCAGGAACCACAGCAAGGCTCCCAATAATAGAATCCCCCTAGAAACAACTTCATGATACTTCTGCTCAAATCTTCCCCCACCTTTGTGTGTTGCTGTGTGTGTGTGTGTGTGTGTGTATGTGTGTGTTAAGCAAAGTTCTCTGAACCTGCCACCTTCCAGTAGCAGGTGGTCAGGTCAGGTCCAAAGCTCGTTTCTATCTAAGAGCTCTGCAGAGCTCCTTCCTAAAGCATCAGGGCATTCTTCTCTCTGGAATGTGAACTTATCTCAAGCAGTCAGGTACTCTGCTTTCCGTTCGAAATGTCCTTTTTAGGCAATGTCTTCACAGAAAACCTGAACTGAACTCTAAAGCATGTGTAGCCAGTTCAATTGCTCAACTTAATCATTTTATGATTATGATTTGATAGTATATCAGCTCTGTCTCTACCCATATTTGGTCTGCTGTAATAGAACTGGCTCAAAGCTCATTAAGATAAAGGCTTAAGGGAATGAT